>NC_060207.1:160748214-162051071 GCF_021130785.1 Homalodisca vitripennis | reverse complement strand
CTCTAATATTTTTAGATGAGCGTTAATGAAATTTTCACATTGATATTATAGATATCCATATTAGTAGTAAAAATACTATAGAAAAAAGAAATTTTTTAACAGATTAAGAAAAATCATATGATATTTTGCCATATAATATTTGGTGGATTTTTTAGTAAGACTATTGTTAATTTATATAGAATTATTCTTTAATTCGTTGAATAATTTTATGTGTATCTAGACAAATTCGCTCCATGGGATTTGGGTGAGCGATTGGAAACACTATTCCTCAGGACAGTATCTCAAGAATTAATTGAGCAATGAACTAGAAATGTTGCATATATTGCTTAACTATTACTAAATGTTCTATCAAATTCATTTTTGGCTGTGTGTATAGTTTTCAGCAGAACGAAACGCATATAACGTAATGTCTACTTAGGAAACGTAGTGTTTCATGATGGGCGTGTACCTCAATGAAATTCCACAGTCTTTACGTGACCTAACTATCCGCAGGATATCTCAAGCACGTTCAGACTGCAGTCTATATTCAGCATAACGTTTAATTTCTACACACAAAATTGGTAAAGGAAGATGTCTATCCATGGGATTTTACTGAACACTAAATCACTTAGTAGGCTGGAAATGTTCTCTTCTAACTGCTGGGAGGCTGTAAACATAACTGGTATATATAATTGAGAGTCAGCATGATATTTTAACAGTAAAATGAGCTACGGACTTGAAATTTTGCAAAGTCAATTACCCGACACGTGATGTGACGTATTCCTACTTTGTACATTGATTAAGATTAACAACAAACATGCTGTAACTGCAAAAACTAAGTACTGTTTAATAGGTACAATTATTATAGCCTTCCTAGTCTATAGCTTCAATAGCAATATAGTCACTATGAAAAGCCTATGTAAAAATAGCAGGTGACGTTTAGTTCAACATGATTTTCTTTGATATTAACTTATAATTTAAATTACAATCTATTATGCTAGTTCATGACAATTTGTTTAAAGCTGGTTCTTGGCGATGGATGATTTGTAACATTCTGCGATTGAATAGCTCTAACGATATCACTTTTAACACTTTTAAGAACGCACACAGGAATGCCATAGTTGAAGTTCGTATTCATCTTCGTAAAGGCATTTATGATGTGACATTTGGTAGTTTAAGAATATTTTCAAACTGAAGTAGGCATATCAGTTACACATTACTTCAGTGGTCATTGATAAGAGATTAAATAAACTTACGGCTGACTCTTATCTCAGGTTTTGCGCTGGTTCGAATAGATTATATTTCCGACGACCCAGGTAAGTTTATCTTCTTGACCCAATTAAGAAAATATATATGTAATTCATAAACGCCTGCATCGGCCAAAAAATGCCTACTCCTGGCTCTAGTATTCTACTTCCGATATAAGATATATTCAGTCCTATAGTTGCGCTTGTCTTGTTGCGCCAACTAAGAAAATATGTACACAAGAACAGAAGTTGCAAAATGAAATGCGGCAAGTAAATAATATAAGCAGTCAACAATGTCGTTAGATATATAACATTGAATGCAATTCAGAGAAAATTACAACAAAAAATTTATTCAAACTCGCTCAGACTGTATGAAAACGTCTGTAAATTAGTGGTGAGCACCTCACCAAAATGGAGTAATAGATATACAAGTCACCACAAAAATATACCGCAGTCTACAGAAAGCCACAAAACATAACTCATTCCAACCTCCTAGAACTTTGTAACAGCCTTTATAAATTAGCGGTGAACACCTCACCAAAATGGAGTAATCGATATACAAGTCTCCGCATAAGTATACCGCAGTCTAGAGAGAACCATAAAACATAACTCATTCCAACTCCCGGGAACTTTGTGAGAGCTTCTATAAATTAGCGGTGAACACCTCACCAGAATGGAGTAATCGATATACAAGTCTCCGCATAAGTATACCGCAGTCTAGAGAGAACCATAAAACATAACTCATTCCAACTCCCGGGAACTTTGTGAGAGCTTCTATAAATTAGCGGTGAACACCTCACCAGAATGGAGTAATCGATATACAAGTCTCCGCATAAGTATACCGCAGTCTAGAGAGAACCATAAAACATAACTCATTCCAACTCCCGGGAACTTTGTGAGAGCTTCTATAAATTAGCGGTGAACACCTCACCAGAATGGTGTAATCGATAGGCAAGTCTCTATATTAGTATACTGCAGTCTAGAGAGAAATTCCAACTCTGTGGAACTTTGTGACAGCTTCTATAAATTAGCGGTGAACACCTCACCAAAATGGGGTAATCGATAGGCAAGTCTCTATATTAGTATACTGCAGTCTAGAGAGAAATTTCAACTCTGTGGAACTTTGTGACAGCTTCTATAAATTAGCGGTGAACACCTCACCACAATGGGGTAATCGATATACAAGTCTCCACATGAGTATACCGCAGTCTAGAGAGAACCACGAAACATAACTCATTCCAACCCCCTGCAAGTTTGTGACAGCCTCTATAAATTAGAGGTGAACACCTCACCAGAAGGTAGTAATCTATATACAAGTCACCACATAAGTATATCGTAGTCTAAATAGAAACACAACACAAAGCATAATCCATCTTCATGGAACTTTGTGACATCGTCTATTATATAACACTGTCCCTTAACCAGAATAGTTTATTAAGTAGGAAAGTGTCCACTCAAATATAACGCAGTCTAGAGAGAAAATAAAAAAAACATAACTTATCCAAACTTCCTAGAACAGTGTGATTGTAAATTGTGTATAATTGTGGAATTGCCTTGAAAGACCACTGAAAACGGTTCTACGAATATTTTACCTGTTACGAAAAACGTAACTTTAAAATTATTGCCAACCGAGCATATAGCTGAGTTTATTATTGATACCGCGGACTAAGCAGTGTTTTTGGAGCGTACAATTGAAGAGGTGTGCTGCTAATGGTTGTGCTTCCTAAATGGCCCAGGTTAAGTAACGGTGTGAGTTCATATCAGATTCTTTATTTATTTATAAGGTCTTCAGTCCTGTGTTTAATTTTAGAAGTGATTACGACACTAATGACAATGTTCTATTACACGATTACAGCACATTGTTTACAGCATATTTGTAAAAGTTTGAAACAGTTATAGATAGGAGAAAACATCAGAGATCATCATCTTGTACATTAAAAAATCAAATTTTATTCAAAATCAACAAGATGATATATATTTAGGTATGTTAGTGTTGTATGAATGGCGTTTGTATGTAGCGAAACTGTACACTCTGCCCAGCTAAATGGCCAGTTATAGTTGTGGACTAGAGGCAGGTTAATGTAACATGAGTGCAGAGATCAACAGACAAAACGTCTGCATTTGCTAGGAAATACTGAAACAGATATAATTGAAACATTTTTTTAAATATAATCAATTAGTGATGTAAAATATTATTCCTGTCTGATTGTTTGAATGAAATAAACTCTAGACTTGAAATGTTACGAGCAACTTCGGTGGAGCCTGTCACGCGACGTAATAATAGATAACACAAAACCCAAATAAAGTTGTTAATAATATTGTTGTTAGTTGCAGATAATTTGAACCCCATTTATAACTGTAATGAAAATGACTGTTTATACGAAGACAAGAGTTTATACATAATCCTGATTTGAATAATAAATTGATTAGCAGATTTAATTTGTTCAAGAATAATAATACGCTTCGACATAATTGTATAAGCTATAATCTACTAAAATAAATATATTAAAAAAGATTAATCTAAAACTTAATCTCAAATATTGACATGATTAATTCTTTAGGCCATAAATCAGCATGGATTTAGAAAGAGTCAATACGGAAATGGCAATATGTGATTTTGTTATATAATATATCTGATGAAATATATTAAGCAAAACAGGTTTGGGGTTTATTATTTAGATTATTAAAGACATTTGATAATGTGAAGCATTTCATATTATTGAAAGAAGTAACACGGTGGCCTTAGAGGGGAGGTATATCATGTAAGATTGTTTAAATATTGAAAATAATTGTGCTGGATTTAAGTGTTGTAGAGTTATTAACTGTGTTTTTAATTTGGAATTAATAGTTTGTAAGCAAATTTAAAAGTTTAAACACTTGTTGTACTTCATTAAAACTTTGATTTACTTTTAGTTCTGCCCGTCGTGAGGAGTGGTCGTTTTCTTATTTTTATATTTTTTTCTTTCTCCAAATAGTTTTAGCTTTGAAATTACATTAAAACTATATTGTTGCTCTTATATTTAATTGAAATGTGTCTGCTTTCTACATCATACTTGCACCTCTTACGTGCCAAAGTTTTTGTGCTTTATATCATACAATATTTGTAAATAAAAATTAAATATAAAAAAATAAGTATTATTCTTTCAAAAAAGTAATTTTTCAAAACTGTTTTGGAACTGATTGATACATTTTAAAACGTTTCGGCTGTGAGTTTTTGTCATTTTCGGGTTATGCAATCGAACGAGGGGGCTATAATTATTGATTTTATGTAATTCATAAAAAGAATAAAAATACTAAATAAATTATTTGACTAATATTACAAACATTTTGATTTACTTTTTACCTAAACCTTGTAAAAGCTTCTTTATTTTCTGAAATGAGAGAGAGGGAGAGAAGAGAGAAGTCTTTTAAAAAAATGCATATAACCGATATATAACCGAGGTAGAAACTTAGCCAAAGACATATCAAGATAAAATTTTCCAAACTAAATAAATAATTTTATTGTTCAAAGACATATAGAAGATATTTATGTTTATATTATATATGTTGAACTACTAACCAAACAATCGACGTCAATGGGGCATGGGTCCGAAATGACTAGAGAGATGAACAAAAATTCGTTTTCGCTCTTACTAATCAATCAAGAAAATTAAATGTTGAATTAAATAAAATTTTAATAACGTCAAAGTAATTACTGTAGCACATCAAGATCAAGCTATATTGGCGTAATAATTAAACTATTTCATTTTATAGCGAAGCCTTATCGTCCCTATTAGTAAGTAATCACTTCTCACCTAGATTAAATTTCCCACACAATTTACAGAGCAATAGTATTTTACCACAATACTCAATTATTCACCTTGTTTAATTGTGCTACTGGACCGTCAAAACTAATTAACCACCACAACGTAATCAACTTGAAAGATTACCAATTCATTTCAGACTCGGATGCAAATTTAGGATTAACAACCCACATTGGGTTAATATGTACGTATCCATTTGATAATATTATGTGTTAATTTGTATGTTTGAATACCTACTTCACGGAACCATTAATAGTAACGGTCAAAATAGTTCATTCATATAGTATATCAATGTGCTAATTTTATACGTTCTGTAATGAAGATAATGAGTGAAAACATTAAAAATTTTGGAAGCCAGAAAAATGTTTCTTTTGAACTGTCTAATCCTACCACTGATTTAAAAAGAACTTTAATTATTTTGTAGAAAAGCATAATTTTTAATGCAAGGTTTTCTATGATTGTGTCTTTGTGAACATCACCTATAAAGATTATTTACTTTTGTGCATTGTCTTCCGGTCTGGAGCTTAATTTACAACAATTTTTTTTTTTTAATATTGCAGACCCCGAGGCAATTATATTTTAAAACAAAATACTCAATTGGGCATTTTATATGTATTATGAGATTTTCAAATAAGACAAAACCAGGGATGAAATGTATTGGAGACCCTATGGCAATCATATTTGATATCAAAATATTCAAGTGGGCATTTTATATGTATTATCATATTTTGAAGCTAGAAAAAAAATAATATTACGTAGTATCGAGAACGACTAGAATTACAGAAATAATGATACTTTATCAAAGAACAACAAAATCCAAATATATTATTAAAACTCGTTTAATTTTACATGCTATTGCATGAAAAATATGTTTAACTCCGTCAACAAATTTTGTTAAGGATTAACCATGATTGATTTCTAATGCAATTGTTGCACAATATAACGCACAAGTTGAAGTGCTTTTATGCAAAGCTTGTTCGGTGACTGTCGCAAACCTGAGAGAATGCTTTATTGAGTATAACTAGATAGTTGAGGACATTACTGTACTGGTTGAGTTCTAAAATGTATTTGCATGAAATCGTACATAACTATTTTAAAATATGTTGTAGACAACACTATTGTAGATTATTCACAACTGAGTACAGTTGGTCACTTGTGTGTAGAACGTGTTTGTGGTCTGTTAAGTGGAAATCGTGTAATAAGTATATTATAACACATAGTGTGGTTAAGTATTCTTAATACATGGTGGGTTAAATACTCCATGTTGTTTCATTATTATTTCACAGACAGTAAAAATGTGTTCACCAACGTCCTGTCATACACGAGTTTGATATAATTGCCATCACGAGCTTTAGCAAGTCCTGATAAGCTAATCATCGTATACGATCTAATGTCACCGTCATGTTTTCATTCACTGTATTATTCTTCTGTGACAGTACAGGTATTCTAGGCAAGGAGTCTTAAATTTATTATATGTAATACTACAATGTTTATATTATTGTTTTGCACAGATTAGTATCAAAAACTCTCAGTCTGAGTAAAATGTGTTAAAGGAAAGGAAATAAATGTGGGATATTATGTAAATATTTTAGTTATTACGAGCAATAAAATATTAAAGTTATGTCCATGGTTTAAATTTAACAGGACATTACAGTAAACATGAAAGTAACAGTTAACAAGATAACAAAACTGTTATTAATTTTTCGTTATTAAAGAAATATATGTATATAGACTATTTTAAAACAATAAGTAGCTTTCTTTAGTTTATCTAACTGTGTCAAATTGTATGTCTTTCAATACAACTTTAGCACTAAAAACCAGGTACAGGTAAAAAATAAAACATGTTAAGCAGAGAGCAGGCAGATGAAAGTCAAGCGGTGGTCCTCCCTCACCGCATAATGCTATTATTGCAACACAAACCACGAAATTAAACAGTACGTTTAACAAACTCAATATTTAAATTACGTTGCTTCAACCTTTTATATCTTTACTTAACTACTACTCCGTATTATTTAGTACAATAACATTTATGTAACAACCAAGTTGTATGTACAACTATTTTGTGTAGTCGTTGTTAGTTGGATTTTTATTTATAACCACGGGTACGGCCGCAATTCTTAGCGGATATTTATGAAACTAATAATTCCCGGAGACCTAAAAGCTCCTAGAGGATAGAAAGGAATAAGAGTTATCAAAAACCGAAATTCCCCCAGGCCCAAAGTTAGAAACTAGAAGCTGCAATGGCTAAGATCTCTCAAAGGCTAAGACTTATTTATTTATTTATACCCACCCCAATTCCATTTTAACACTTAAATATTTAAAATATACTTATATATTTCCAATATTTTATTTTAAAGATGTTCGTGGTTCGGTAATTTCATAGTTGCAGGGATCTTACAAATGGAAAAGCATACAGAGTCGATCATATAGGAAACTCCCACAGCTATAGATATTTCCTAGAAACAGGAAATTTAAGAAATTGATGTTACTGACTCTCAAAGAGCCCATATTCCTCGTAAATTCTGTTGTCATATAGGGTGAAGGCTTTAACACTAATATTATTGTAAATCTTCCAAGAGGCAGGGCACTTATATAACGTGTTAATACTTTCATAAACAAACCTAAATATTGGAAATTTCTGGTGTATAGTTTTACCAATATATGGATAATCCCTATAACCAATTCAAGTCTTTCAAAACTTGCAAGGGTGTTTCAGATGTTGAGACGTTGCATAGTGTACAATGTACAGCAAAACTGATGAGCCTCATCTGGGCAACCATATGGATATCTAGTAGCGGCTCATCACAACTGCAACTGTCGAGATGTTGAGGTGCAAGGGTAGATCGGTAGGTCTAGTGTAGTATTGCGGAGGATGACTGTTGGATTTGGTGAGGCTCTTTAAGTGTTAAAAACAGTTGCTAACCTGAACATAAGGGCGTGCTGTTCCTGCTCGGTTAGACTGTATGCTGGTGCAGAGTTGGCCTCCCTTTCTTCCAAGGTGACATGACTGGAATACATTACCCGTTATCCCTCATCTCTCGACAGCAAGTGCAGAAGTAATTTTAGGACTATGTGTAATGAGAGGTTCCTGATTTATTTGAAAATTTATAAAAGGTGTATAAGGATGAAATTACAAAAATTAATAATTAACAAATGAATATTTTAATGAGTATATTTCACTTGCTCATGGAGCGTTGAACCTTGTAATGCGTCGAAATGAAACAATTCTCTGCTCATTACACGCTTCAACTCAGATCAATTAAGTGACATGATGTACATCAGTAACTCATGAACTCATGTGGTGGTGCAACACATAACCAGTCACTACGTGATCATCATTAAATAATATTCAACTTTGGTTGTAATAAGACGCTCTTAACAAAAGAGTAACAAAAGAGTTCAGAAGTGTAAAATTTGCCACTAGACAAGGCAAGTAATCTCACCACTAAGCTATCTGGGGTAATCCTGGCTTACCTTTATGTTGAATACATTTGTTCTGTTTAGTTATTAACGGTTTCCGACTTATTGAGCTCTGTGTAGTTCTTTTATTTTATTAAATCTATTTCTGTAGGGACTTTGATACAACTACATGTTAGTTGATTTCTCATGGCAACCTGGGAATTTAAGATATTAGCTTAGGATAATGTTTAAAAAGTGCGCTTAGGAAATTGTAAGAATTGTTGTCGTACTCACTTTTCATACTTTATATTATATTTATTAAGATTTTTAACCTTGACGCGAGAAATTAAAGTAATATGAACTGTAAAACTAGTATATTAGTTTTATTGAATATTAATGTTGAGTGTTACTTAAACATTTATTTAAGTTAATGTATTACTTGAGTAGTGTATTAGAGACGAGATAACTATGAACAATTTTACAATCAAGCACTGAAGTTTTCGGTGCTTCGTTCGTATTTATCTGAATAGTCAAAGTTTCCAGCAGCGGCAACATCACCAGAATCCCTATCTAGATATTTCCAAGACTAATGACGGTAGTATGAGTTAAATTCTTTTAATCAGAAAATCGATCTCTTTATTTTATTCTTCCGATGTGAGTATACACGTCATCTTGAGCGTTTATAAAAGCGTGTGCGGTAATTGTTACCTGGATGGTTAGAAACTTACGCAGTCCAGGTTTAAGTGAAAATAATTTAACCATCACATGTGGTTTTACTGCATGAGGTAGGTATTTTACGTGTTATAGGAAATCTTGATGTTACCTGTCACCAAATATTACTGACCATATCCGTGGTCAGTCTATGAGTGTTATGGAGGTAATGCTACATCTCATCTTACTACCATGGAATTTGGCCGAGCGTCACTGAAGCCTATCACTCACAATGTTTAACACAATTAATCTTTCCTCAAACGGGGGAATGAATAATTTCTTTTCTGTGTGGTTGTATGTCTTCCAATCTGTCCGCAAGGCAAAACGAGAATGAAATGAGCTATAGATCTGCAATTTCGCAAGAACTTATCGAAGCCTGTTACGCGACGTGAGGTGTGGGTACGCTGTAATAATATTTTGAAAGGGTACGTATTAATTATTTTAAGGGAGCTTTATAGACCGGCAGACGATTTAAAGTTTGTATTGTTCATGAGGATAACTTAGTCTTTCTCTTGCTAAAAAAGAGACCTTCTGGAGGTTAAAAGAATACTATTAAAATAAATAGTAAAATAAATTACTATTAAATGTAAAATTTATATTAAAAGAAACCATGAATATTCTCTTAAATTGTTCTGAAGGAGATAGATTAATAAATATGTTGACCTGAAAATGAAGCTAGTAAAAAGGGTGTTTTAACAGTTAACAGCGAGACATAGAGTTTGTTCCATGCACATATTCATGAGTGCTCAAAACGTGGGTTGTCAAAGCGCACAAACAGAACAAGTTATGGTCTGCTGTGTAAAACATTGGTCTCTAATACTGTTCTGGCGTGGAAATTGTAGTGTTTCTATCATATTGTAAAAGATACAAAGTAGAATGATGGTAGTATGGTTGGAGTACCAAGGTATAATACCTTGGTAGTAAGGTATTATACCTTCTGTCCTTTCGTTGTAGGATGTGTGTATAATTATCATTATGGCAGTCATAATCCTAATGAAAGACTTTAATGCAAAATGTTGTTCATTCATCAAGCAAAATCTGATAAATCGAATGAGATAAATCCATAATGTACCTAAGTTGAACTCTTAAATACAAATAAAAACATATTGACTAATCAAAATGACTTTTAGTACATTTATACTAACTTACATCTAATAATAAGACTAAATATCACATTAAGCAATAGGCAAGGACTTCAGGTTTATGACTTATTGGAGTTATATTTCAACAGATTTCTAAAATCATAAAAATTGATCTACCTAATGCTAAGTTTTTATATTCCTCTAGACTGACCTGTGGAGTTAAATAGTTAGACCAATTTTACAATAAATTTAAAAAAAAACTAAATAAGTTACTCTATGATTTAATAAGGAACAAAACATTCAACAGAAATAAGTATGCTCAATAACTGGATAACATTACAAGTTTAAATTTGAAAAGAGAGCTCTCATCTTCTCCGGTAAAGAGCGGTTATTTTTGTGCTTATTCTAATCACTCTGGACTATCTGATACATGCGGAGTCTTTGGCGCACTACTTGTTCGGTTGTCAACTTTCACTGTAACAATTTCATTGCGCGTGTTGTAGTTTTTACATATAACTCGAGTCAACTTGTGACATTTAAATCTTGAAAACTAATTTAAAAATATGTGGTCAGTTTTATTACTGGGATTGTTGTATGTGAATAAAGGACAGTTTACAAATTCCCCTGACCTTCACAACCTTTCCATCAGAAGCCATAAAAATGCTCGCCATATCAGTTCCGCCATCTGAAATATATCGGCCAGTTCACAATGGACATCCACTACGTGTCTGGATCCGAAAATATTTCTTGGTTAACTCATTGTCATTTGCCTTAATAGATCTACAAAGCCTTAGCCGAGTTACAGTCTTGAACGACGAGCTACAGCAGTGCCTCAAATTGGATTCTAGCCTTCAGTTGATGCGAGTTCCAATTCTGGGAACGAGACTATACCTTTATAGCGGCTCTACTTTCTTTCTCCTACCTTTCATAACCATGAGTTGAGCTACATATGAAGAGTGCCATCAGATGTTACGCAACTGAACGTTGGACTGATGTGCTTCCTAGTGTATTGACAAACGCTACGTCTTCCAGAAGAGTTCCAGGCTTTATTTCCATCGGGAAGCCATACACCCACTTCGATATTTGTAAAAGGTATTAGGCTGCATTCAACATTATTCGACAAATGCTGGGTATAAACAATTCGTAGAGACACGTCTTTTAATTCCCGAAACCTTCCTACCAGTAACCTAATAATTCGCACCGAAAACTCCAAGAACCTGCAACCAAAATACTCGGGTCCGTATCCTGCCGTCAGCAAATCCAACAAGATAGGTGTGATTCATAAATTTGACTCCGTTGTCACTAAGTACTGATACCTCTTTTAAACCGGCCTATGTTATGCCTGAAGACTGCTGTCCCAGTGAATCAACCTTATTTCCTCCCTCGCATGAGACGCCTGTGGCTTATTTGTTACCTTTTGCACCGTCACAGATGACCGCGCATTCTGGTTAGTGTATCCGTTTCCCGACCGTTTGAAAGTTAGTATCGTGACTTGTATTGCAGCCAAAATCATTTACAAGGGAGTACTGTAGGATTCAGTTTTAAATACAACTCCAATTAACATGTAAGACTTTAATCTTTGAATGTAATAAAAAAATATAGTCGATGTAATAATTGTGATTGTTGTGTGGATCAGTTCACCATTGTATCATGCATAAACATTTACTGTAGTGTAAAGCTATTACTTTTCTCTATCACCTTATGACAATCACCATTCATTGATTAATTTTAATTTTGTGTGTGTACGTTTAACCTTATTCTTTAAGGTATTATAAACCGAGGGTGCATTCTAATACTTGAAACGGTGTGTTCTTTTTTTAGTAAAATGTAACGATGGAAATGCCCAAATACCTGTCATAACTTTAAACACGAGAAAGATAGAAAATCGTTACAGTGTATAATAATAAAGTACTACTCTGCACAATAAAGGAAACAATACCGTATTTTTCCGTAGCATATTGAAAGATAAAAGTACGACAAATACCGTTCATCTTGACAGTGGCCCCTTTGACACAGTTTTATTGACAACATTGGCTCAATGCTTTTAGCCCTTGGCCAGTCTCCAGCCCCTCACAATAAACATTACACATCGTTATCCACAGAGACTTGCTTCGTACTACCATCTTGCTGGATTTAAAAGTTGATGTTAATAGTGAAAAGTTGTACTAAAATTTTAGATCCTTTTCATATATTTTATAAAAAGCGTACTGTTTCTCCATGTTTATGCTGTTTGGGTTACATTATGAAATCTTTTTTCTTATTAAGTCTTTATTAGTGACAAAAATTTAAATACTGGTTAGCTATGCATTTATTGCAGCAATGCTGCACATTTTAAACTAGGTTGCACAATACACTAATTTTATTTTACCACATTATATGTGGGTTACTGGAAAATCTTTCTTTGAGCGACTAATAGTATCAATATAATTTTACACAGAACACAAATGAACTATATTTATAAACTACAAATTATATCTAATATAGGCTAGCTGTTGTCATGTTAAAACACTCAGAGGCACAAATATGGTTAGTGAAATAATATTAAGTATAGTCAGTGTAACTCAGCTGGAATATGTGTGTGATGAAAATTGTAATTTATTAAAGTTATAATCTTGGAAAATGGATGGAAATTTAGATGGATTAATTTGACTTCCATGTTAAAATTTAAATAGAAAGGCATTGGTCTCATTCGCAATTTCCATGCATTTGATCATAAATTAAAAATACCTTTTTAGCTCAAGAATTTTATATAGATAGATTTTTAGACAGATTGATTGATTGCTATTTTTTTCAAGCGGCAGTAAGAAACCATATAGTTACTGACGTTAATGAAGCATAAATACCAAGTGATGGCAAGATATCCGAACAGATAGATGGCGCAGTTCCAAAAAAACTATGTGTTTTTAGAGGATAAAGGATCTTATAGTGCGAATATTAAGTTTAGGTGAATTTCATCTTCAGTTTAGTGCAGCGCCTGAAATTTTACACCTGCAATCTGGGGTCCACGTTTGTGTGAAGAGTTTAAAAAATGACAGTGTTGAAGATGTTCAAAACGAAAAACTGCATCGTTTCCACGTCATAGAAACTTAGCCTACAAGGGGTTTCTGTCTGATTTATCAAGCAGTATTCAGTTTAATCTAGCTGTAGAAACATTCTTATTGTCTCATTTTACTGAGTGCAAAATCTACTGGATCGTAGTATTTTTAATCGAGAGAGAAATGATTCCAGAGAGTGAAGTCTGCAAGACCATGTTGTTAGATGACCGTGCATAGCAACAAAATACCGTGAAAAATTAGAAGTTGACGGACGTAAGGATAGTAGGACCCATATAAGTCTGGTGAAATCAGATGTAGGTATTAATGACAAGCTTTTCCTTATTTTCCACATTCAAAGAGATCAGTATTTCTGTGAGATCGAATAACACAGAATCACTGTTCCCAGATACTTGGAGTCTTTAAGATCTTAAGTGGAGTCATAGTTATAATATCCCCGAGTGTAGGTCGTATACCTCCAGAGGCCAGCAGCTTGTTTAAAGGACTCATACCCTACGAGCTATAAGTTCCATTAATAGCAATTCATTACCTGAAGGTTTATACAAAATTCAGAAATCTTATAGACTGAACAAACCCGTGATTCTTTAATTTTTCATGAAATATTTTATTAAATACAACCATGTACATAAAACTGCGGTATAGGATTATATAGTTTTAAAACTCGTATAAAATACACAAATAAGATATTTAAAAATATTATTACTGATTGCTACGGAGGTATGTTTTTGTATTTTGGAACATATATGATTAGATATGAAAGAGTCCATCTGTGGTAAAATAAAATGCTTAAGCAAAGCTCAGCCTCTTATGTTCTAAAATACGTTTATTAGCTTCTAATTATTTTCTGAGATGTTTTCCCTTGCATGATAACTTTTATTAAACACTATAAACTGTTAATTTCACAAAGAATCTTGTAATATACAGCCCTGCTGACATTATAACACAGTTTGTTGTCAGGTGTGTAATCCCTTTCGTGCTCTTTAATGGACTGGGATAAAATAGTAAATACTCCATCAACTCTTCGCAAGTGTTGAACAATAAAGAGATAGTCAAGCAATGTGTCTTTGTGATGCAAGCAAAACATAAACTAGAATATAGAGTAAACTAAACAAACCATTAGTTAAAGAATAATTTGTTGCATATGCTAAGAACCAAACATTAATCTTCGCAAAGGTTAAAATAGTTTTACATTTTATCTTTATATCTTTTACTTCAATTATTCAAGTTTTGAGTATGATTTTACATCCTAAGACCATTAGCTGTACCATTAAGAGACATTGTACCAGATATTATATAAACGCAAGCCTATAAGGTGCAGTTAACTTTACATCCATTCTAACCCAAGTAATTTACTCATAATTAAAAGATAACCTTACCAGAATTAAACTAAATTCAATAATCATAAGTTGATTTCATAACACTTTATAAATAAAACAATGGATACGGAATATATTACAATTATTTATGGACTCATATTAGAATAACAAATGTTAAAAGAATGCATGAACATGTCCAGTGTTTAAATTGAGAATCTATATAGAGGCCTTTATTGAGTGTTTCACATCTGCAGCAAACATTTCACGAAACGTATGATGCTTTTATCGGGATTTAGTACTAAGCTTTATATTTATATGCACAACTGCCTCTCTTTCCCCTCTATTGAAAGTATTCTACTTATTTAGGCATCTGCATTGTATACTCGTCTGTGAACTGTGTAGTAGTATAATAGTCTTAAACAATGCATAAAAGCAATAAAACCTTTATTTTTGTCTGTTAACAAGAAAATGCACAGTATTCTGTAAGTCGCAGTAGGAATTAATGAGTAACGTACAGTACAGTAGAACATGGTTGGAACCCATCAATTAGAGGTATAAATATCTTAAAGAATCCCACAGAAATTACGATTGAACTTTGTTCATAGTTAAACGAAGCTAAACTAGATGACCAGCTTATCTGTCTATCTGTAAGATATCGCATGTGAATGTTGTATTAAACTCCAGTTCACATTCTTTTTAGTGCAGCGTCCGAAATCTGGGACTTGACTCCTAGACAATTCCCACCATTTACTACTTCAATCAAGAACTTTTTGTACATTGAAATTAATCGGATGAGTGTTGGCGAAGTGGCTACAAATGTAATTTCTGTCTGTTTTGTCGGCACTATTTTTCAGAATGGACTCACTTATAGACTTGATATTTTGCGTGTAACTTCATTTCTCTATAGGCAACATCGAGTTCGTTAAATAGGCATGGCACCCCATGAGATTAGCTGAGTGTCAGTGATCAATTTATGCTGCTGTTTTAAGTAATCACCCTTGTAACGGGAAAATAATAAGACAAAATAAATCAAGCTGAGTACAATCATATGATTTATTGTTATTTGACATAGTACCACATGGAGCTATAGTTTTAAATGTGTGCATGCAACCTCAGCGAATTTTTTTACGTGACACGTGGTATAGCGAAGTATGCAAGGATTAATACATTACAATACTAGTACCAAAAGTGGTCTTTCCCGGTACGACATTGTTACTCTGTGTGTGACGACAGCTTGCCGCGGAAATACGATTAAGAACAGGAAAACACTTTAGGTACATGCTATTAATGATACTTTTCACCCATTCCAAACAGTAATAATGAAACATTTATACTTTATGAACATATTGCAATCAATAACTATTGTTTCAATCTTTTGGTAGTATTTAATTATAAGCCTTAGAAATGTTCTTTAAATAAACTATTTAATAACATAATCTGCAATGCATATTTTAATTGTTTATTGTTTAATTTTTTTTATTGTTACTGTTCAGTATTAAAGGAAGCAACACAACGCTCCTTAGGAGTTATCAGTACATTTTATGAAGAGAATGTTTATTTATTTTGTATAGATGCTTACACAAGTATGGTGGTATTTAATCTATTAGTTTTAAGATATAATTCATTTAGTAAATTACACGAATAGACAAACAGATGGGAAACTAATACCTATGTTCATATGAGACCGGTAGTCCTCTAAAAATTACAAAAAGTAGCATTGAGGTAAACGTGAAGCTCAGGCCATCTAAGATGCTGTTAGCTTATTGTCATATATATTTAAAATGACATGTATCCAATACATATATCATAGAATAAAGTAAACATGTTTAACGTTTACTGCATATTAAGCTATACTTTGTTTGAAGTTTGTTTTTGACAATGGAAGGATTGTGAAGGAAACAGGATTTTTTCCGGACATTTGCCATCAGTAATACTACGTTTCGAGATATACATACTCAACTACATAATACAGGTCACAATAGGTCTGCATTCGCCGACCAACCACCTACGACTGACCAGAGGCCAATAGTAAATGGCACTCGTCATGGTAGGATCAAGATGGCGGTGGCAAACAAAAAGGAAAAAAGAGTTGGCATTTTCTATTATTGGTTCATGCTAGATGACCTTCTTAAAACCATACTGTGAACAACATTGGATTATTGCAAATATATAATCTGTTTGATACTTCTAGTTTTCCTTTTTGTTCGTTTTTAGAATTGGCAACCTAAGTGGCCTAATCTAGACTGAGTGGTTGGTCTGAAGCTAAACTTAACTCAAATTAACATTCTCATTGTTGACTCCCAGAAACATGGAGTGAACATATTTTTATGGAGCATGTTTTGCGCAGCGAGCTATTAAGTGTAGAGGCAACACCTCATTTAGGACTGCATAGGATGAATACTATATCTGTATTAGTTGGAAAGTGATATGACAATAGTTTCTTATTGTTCCAGTTGTCCATATTATTATAACATAAACTGTGTCATATAATGCTTAATATATGATTAAACACTCCAATAAATGAAAAATTTTTATTTTGTGAGGCCTTTCGTGCTCAATGAACACATCGTCAAACCCACATAACTGAAATAAAAATAAAAACTTTTATTTCAGTTATTAGGGTCTGACGATGTGTTCATTGAGCACGAAAGGCCTCACAAAATAAAAAAAATGCATTTATTGGAGTGTTTGATCATATATTAAGCATTTAGTTTCCAATAAGAAGAAGCACTTATTACTTATTGTAGGACTTATTAGTCCTACTACAGCGGCCTCTCTAGACTCCTGAGAACTGGAAGTGATATTGCTAGTCATGTAGACTTTTTCAATGAATCTGTTGTGTCTTTTAAATGTAAGGTAGCTTCCATTATTGATATGTAATTTAGCTAGCCAGCTAGCCTATAGGTACTAATGTCAGTCTTGTTATTTATTTTCCTAGTTTAATTCAATATTGTTTTGTTACCATTCGTTAATGTATCTATTTGTTTCATATTTTGTTATTGTTGTGTAGTATTTATTAATCCTAGTCATATTCTTGTTACTGTTGTACTTATATATAAAACTAAAACACTAAGTTACTCTGTACTATTCTATTTGTATAAATGGTGTGTACCGTTGAAATAAATAAATAAGCTGGTAAAATGTGTCATATAGGTTATTAACAATTAGATCCAGCGACCTGTTTCAAATGGGAGTGGAGACTACGCAAAAATGACCATTTCCTGCACACAATGAGTCTAACAGTTTACCGGAATGTATATTTTTATTCTGATTTCAGAAGTCTCCACCATGAAAGGCAGGGTAGTAGTCGTAATTCTTTGTTTTTAATCAATTCATTTACAATTGGTTTACTTATTAACCAAGTAATTAATTACCGAATAAAGTAATAGTTTAGTGTACCATTCCTACTGATTAAGAATATTACTCAGAAAATTGGTGAGGTTAATATTATGCACATTTGGGGTTATTTAAACTACATAATTCTAGTTATTAATCGTGTTGCAAACTACTTTTCAAATAAGATATCATGACGGTTACATACCATTTGGATAGATTTAATGTTTAATAAATATTTGTATTCATATTTTTATAAAAATGAACCATTTCTTAAAGATTACACTAACATTTTCAAAACATTGAAACGATTGAAAATAATAAAGCGAAACAAATATTAAAATATAGAGTCCGTGAAAAAAATTTAAATAAACTATATTTAAGTATTTTGTCAAACATTTTAATATATTATTTTTACAACGATTCGCATGGTTGGTTGGTCCTAAGTGCTATTGGCTTGATACGGCAGTTAAAGTACTCCAGACCACTCCAGCAGTGCTATTACTCGTATTGTTGGACTTCTCAGATCTTCTATAATAACTGAATTGCTCTCATACGAGTCGTACACTCGACTCGACATCACTTAATGGCTCACTTTGAGAATGGAAGCAATCCAGAAATTGAACCATTCCAGGTGCAACGAACTGCCTCCCACCTTTAATATTGTTTTTATTATTGTAATATAAAACTATTTTTGTTTTATAATTTTATTTTTAACAACTATTAATGAGTTAGGTAGAAATTTTAAAATTAAAAAAAACTTCAACTAAAAAATAAAAAATTCAAGCCATAAATGTATTAGATGGTTAGATAGTCTTCCAGTAAGATACAAGAATATAAAACTTGTTGAATTGTTGACCAACAGATTCTGTTTCTCCGAGGGTCCTCCTTGGGACACAGAGAAGGGTAGGGTACGATAAGCAAACCCGGTTTTTTATATCGAAGACTGTAATCATCAATTCCTATATTCGCATCTCTCAAATCCTAGACTATAAATCGATATAATAGTATGTATAGTCCTCAATAAAAATCATATGTTTTAAATTAAATATGAATTTAATATTTCAGTGATGAAACAAATTATTATAACCAAAATTAGGAAAACGGAATACAACCATAGTTGCTCCTCTCAAAGTTACAGTTGTTTCTTTCCCACAGATTTCACACAATGGGTTTTTCGATACGAGTCCAACATGTTGAAGCCACGAAAAACATGTCTTATCATCTTTCAAAACCATGTCGTGTAGTTTTCTAAAAATGACTCACATTTTTAATGATCAAATGTTACTTATGTAAAATTGAAGTATTACCTTACGTGTATTATTTGAAAGTATTTGTAGCTGTTGATATAGATTATAGTTAATTGATCAAAATAATTAATCAGTATCGATTGATTACATCGATGGTTATGATTAAGTAATATCGTTTGCCAATTTCGATATAAAAACGGGGTCCGCTTATCGTACCCTACCCCTCCCAGAATTGTAAAGCAAGATAAAAAGACGGATAAGCTTTCAGAAAATATAATCGAGCAACCTAAGCAAGAGAGCAACCTAAACGTGGATGGACTTCTTTCCAAACTAAGTAGTCTTCCTAAAACTATTTAAACTTCTATAGATGAAATTTTTTATTACCCGAAACAAACTTGAACTCTGAATTCTTGATTATAAATTACTTTGTTAGTTTTTAATGCGTTTTGTCATGATAGTCTTTTTATCACGAAACGGAGCGTCGGAGGTATCCAGATGGCAGTCATATCTTGCATGAAAGCTGATATCATCCAGACTATAGTATAGCCATCGTCACCTTCTCAAATTGGATGCTTACGGGATCTCCGCCTGCATCTTAAAATGGTTTCAATCTTATATGTGGGGCCGTATAGTCTGTTAAATTCATTTGCACCATTTCTCAGAACTTCATCACCTCTTCTGGTGTGCTGCAGAGGTCTAATATCCACTGTGCCATTCCCAGGATCAACAGTCTCCTAATATCATGAACTCTTTTCCCTTTCTGATAAGAGAAGTACAAAAGTTTTATTTTCTTATTATTTAATTAAAAGAAACCTAAAACCAGTAACATGTGAGGATATTATGACCACGGTTGAACAATGTAGTATTATCTCATCTGATCAGAGCAGCTAAAATTAAAACAGCTGATTGTTGTCGCTTAAAAACAATGCTATCACATAATCACAGTGAATATTGTTTAATACTTGATTATTAAAAGCGTATTATCTCCTTTATCAACCGATTTTCTTAAATTTTGTATCCTTGGATTTGTATTAAATTTTGGGTTAGTCTAACCAAAATGTAATTATTGTAACTTTTTAATCATATGCTGTTTTAAGATAATAACGCAAAGCCGTCATTTAGAAAAAAGCTTCAAAAAAATTTAAATATTTTCTGTAATTATAATATTACAAGAATCCGTTCTCAAACTTAAAATAATTAAATGAAGGAAACAAAATGGCTCTGCGAGTGTGTGTTTATATTATATATATATATATATATATATATATATATATATATATTATATATATATATATATATATATATATATATATATAATTGCTTTTATGTGTGCGTGTGAATGTACTTATCGATTGTATACAGTTTTTAAATAGATCCTTGTAAATTCTGTTTCAATACATTATTTTTATATTTTACCTTCGGTTGCCATAACTAACGTGGTTGCGATTTCAATTTTATATTGTTTAAATGAATTATTATAGTTACCTACTTTTACATTTGACTCATTTAATTGCAATTAAAAATACGAGTACATTTGTTTTATATTTTATTTTTTATACTTATTTATTTCTAATTATTTTAAATTACAAAATATGACTTTTAAATGTTTGAATTTGAACATTTATCACTTGACAGAAATAAGACAGAGACGGTTACAACTTTACATAGTTACATCTGTCTTGTTGGTAAAGATTTAAGCACAGACTTTTTGCCGACGACGTCTTTATGATAATACTGTTGAGTGCTCAAGACTAGCGGGATGATTGATCGTGCATAACCTCCTTTATCCTAACCTAAATTTATCATCAGAACTAAAACTTCGATGTTAACTTTTATGTAGAGGATTTTCAAAAATATCATCATGTATCCATGGTAATACGGTATCTATAAAGCTGTAACATTGTCCACAAGAAGAATGTTGAATTATATGGTGGTTTATTGAAATAATCTCAATTGAGATCGTATTTTTAAACATTTAATTTGTAACATTTTATTCATAAAACAACCAACTATTTTTCATTACAACACAGGATTTCTGGGTTACATATATTATTATGAAATTCATAATTAAATAACACACAAGTCTGAGAAAATCCCGTTTAAATTAAATAAAAACTGCAAATATACTTGCATTTGTAATAGTGCCTACATTTAAGTTATTAAAAAGCAAAGGTGTGAATATAATTAAACATGTTCTGAAACATGACATCCATAGTAGATAACGACTAGTAAATAGCATATTAAACCATTGACTATAATCCGTTTAGTAGCTGTTAATTAGTAATTAATATGCTTAAAACATTGCATTGTTTTCTCAAATGTTTTTATGGTTTAAGTATCTTTATATGAATTGTGAGAATGAAGAGACCAAACATTGTATAATACGCTAATATACTAAGATTATATGCACAATCTATCGTAATTAGTTGTTTAATGTAACAAACTAAATAAATAGTGGTTGCTTCGTATATAATTAGCTGGCACTGATTAAATTATTAACATATATGACAGTTGATACTAATTGTTTCGTGGGAAAAAATATACTATCTGACAAAAGAAATAATTTAATATTGTTAAGCATTTTGATCTCAAGTCATTAGCTTAAATAAGATATCTTTACAGATTTCATCTGTAGGTTTTAAATTTTGTATGATACTTTATTTCCACATACAAAAGAATGGGTTCTATGATTATGTATATCCATCCATGGAATTTTACTGAATTTTCTTGATGCATATCACTGAGTAGGCTGGCACAAGTTCGTTTTTGTCTACGTTTTGTCAAGAAGCATTTTGTTTGACTATTAAGATAGTATTTTTAGTTCAGAATTTGGTTATCTGATAGCTCAGAGATCTCACTAAGTTCATATTATCACATCTCGGCTGCCAAGCATAACCATCAAGATTTATGAACTACTTCATTTATTCAGGCTGTTAGTTATCGATAAGTTTACGTGGGATTGGCTATTATAAGACGAAGCTTTTTGGATAGTTAACAACACTACAAAACAGATTTATGATTCCTGTATTTTGTCCTTGTAGGATTACACGCTGCAACTGACTGGTAATAACACAGTATATATATGGAGACTTACAAAGTGGTTAGCAAAATCAGTAATAACTTTATAACGACAAGAATTATTATAAAGGGAGTGTCTATTCTTTTAATATACCACATCAGTCTGTTTCGGTTTTTTTTTATTTCCGTAAACACGCATCCAGTGTTAACCTATTATTCAACACTTGCGAAGAGTTGATGGAGTATTTACTATTTTATCAGACTGTATGAAGGATGGGAAAGGGGATTACACACCAATCAATCTTCGCCTCTGTCACGAACAGGCAAACTGTGTTATTATAATATTACATCGGCAGGGCTGATACTGCAACGTTCTTTATGAAATTAAAAGTTGTCTCTACAGTTTACGAGGAAAAAGAATTCATGAGTTCAAGAAACTGTATCATCATCGCAATCCAAAAATAGTACATAGTTTATTTTAAAATATTTGTTAACTAAGCTCTGAATTGTGTTATTGTTTACAACAGTAGTGACATCTTAGTTATTCACGTCATAGATGATTAATAAAAAATAATATACTCGTACTGCAGTTCCAATGATTTTTTTTTATTTCCAGTACACTTACTCGTATTATTAGTATCAATTTTCTTATTAGATAATCCATACCATATTTCAACGTATATTAGTGAATACAAAATCAATTATTATGAAACAAATCTTTTGATTACTGCTCTCCAGATTTAAGGTAATCTATCGTCTTATATTACGACGTACTCTTTGGTACATTAAAAAGGCTCTAGACTTTTGAATCCTCAATGCATGCAATCAATTGGGTATTACAGCTTCTAGGCTCTAGTTGTTTGAAAATGTTAACCTCTAGCGATGTCCAAACTATACGATTTTGGAATATTTCCAGCTATGGTTATATCTGTACTCTTGAAGGTTTCAGCATGTAGGAATTGTAGTCTCCTAAAGTCATTATGTACTAAGTGTATGCTAAATCCAGCAGGAATCCCTGCAGGCTGGTTTATACCTTCCAGGGTAGAACATACTACTGGGCAGAACAAAAACCAATGTCTCTTAAATTTGAGCAAACTTATGGATGTCTAGGAGCGGCACATCACTAACCGCAAATGTTGAGTTTCAGGGGTGTAAGGGTAATTCTATAGGTCAAGTCTACTGCGGGAGATGACTGTAGGAGTTAGTGGGATTCGTTCCCTAAGTGTCAAGGTTCTTACTAGCCTCAACATAAGGGTGTGCCATCACCTGCCTGCTTTAACTGGAGAGGCTGGTTTATAGCTGGCCTCCCCTTCTTTCAAGGGGCAATAACTTGGCATTAGTCCCTAAATTCTTCCTCATGGATCGATATGAGGCGGCCTCTACCCCCAACCTTACCCACCCAGAATATCCGATCACTCCGGAAACAACGAAAAGGTCATTATAGGACTATGTACAATTTATAAGCTTCTTGTCCTAAGAGAACAAAAAAGTGTATGCTAATTTCGGACAATCCTAGCTGAAATATCTTCGTCTGATTCTACAAGAATTCTAGGGCCATACTGTACTATTTTGCGCAACTTGTCCTTTTTCAGTCTCTATTCTCCAGAATCATCTTTCTCTGGATCATCAATATCTCTAAGTCCTCCACCTTCTAACATAATCTAGTGTCAGGATACTATATTCTCTATAAGGTTCCATATTTTAGATCCTAGTTTCTGGCAGACTTGAAATTACCAGGCATAGATTGCTATTTCAATGGCCAACGACGAAATGCAAGTTAACCGAGTCAAGCAACGTTAAGCGTGGCTGCTGCTTGGATGGGTGACCGCTGAGATATCTTGTCTTGCAAGCAGCCCGCCTGCTCGGCCATTGGTGGTGTTTTGAAGTCACTCGCTTTTGGCCCCTATGTTAAATATCAAACAAGCTTCTTAGCTCTAAAATTCGCTTGGTGTAATAAGACATCCTTTACCTTTACTATGCATCTACGACACCTGTCTCTTGCTTTAGTGCTTAGAAATCGGCTCATGTTTAAACTAGTTATATCAAGAAACGTAATTATATCAAGAAACGTAAATAATTTTATTTTAATTTTTAAATTTACCAAGTTCATTCAATCAACAATTGTGAAATTATTTTCATGTTTTACGAAGTTTTATTTTGACTTAAATGCAGTTTTGTTATCTAAAAAGCCAAAATATACTGATTATATTTAACTAATTTATAAATTATTGCGTATTTAGAAGTTTAATAAAGCTCATCTGAATTTAAGTTACAGTTTAAACTATAAAGATATTATTTGAGATATATGTAAAATTATATTTAAATTGTTCGGCAACTGCACAGCACAGCAAGTGTCAGTAGTTGTTTAACTAAACAACTACTGACACTTGCTGTGCTTTGCATATAGTGAAATACAAATAGTTTATCCTCAAAACTATCAATATTCACCGCATCAAATAAGTAAATTATTCAAAAAATCCAATCGAAATAAATAATTAGTTATAGAAAAGACCACAGTGTTAATCTCATTTTACAGCAATTAACACTTTCTGGTCGAATATAATTAGACAAAATATACATTAATAAATACTACTGTTTTTCTAAAGTTAGCTCTTTCTACATTTTAATAAATAATATTTACTCTTGGTTAAATCTTAACATACCAATATCCGAAAACAATAAGTCATATATTATTATAATCTTATTTATGTTATGTGTATATCTGTAATTTGACTAAATACAGCTTATACCAAAGGCTTATTTAGTATAACTTGTAAATTTACAATCTACGATAACATAACTACACTATGTACGCCAAAACCTGTATCAGAGACCAATGTTTTAGACAGCAGTACCTGATTGGTTTTGTTTGTGGGGTCTGACAAACCCACGCGTTGAGCAATCGTGAATATATGCATCGAGATATAATAAAATCGAGGTCTCGTAGTTAACTCGCAACTCTTTATAGACACATCCGTGTGATTTTTTAGGCGAAAATTTCCAAATATTTTCACTTAATCGCGTTTTGCGGTCAAACTAATGGAGATAGAGTAAAAAGTTAATAGTACTGTTTTGTAGATCACTTAATTTCCTAAATCCAATTTTTGTTTTATTTTGACCTCCGACCAATGGTTTCACCGCTATCTACCCCAAAAACAAAATTTTCACATAAAAATTACACAAAAATTGCACGTAATTACGTTTTTCGGCCAAACCAATGGAGAAATGCCAAAACGTTACTGGACCTTTTCTGTAGATCACGCAATTTGCTAATTTCATTGGTCAATCAGATTTGAGCTACGACAAACCGTTCGGCCGCTATCGGGCTCGAAACATTATTTTAAACGAAAAAATCTCTGGAATGTCAAACATTCCCGCGTTTTGTGGCTTAACCACACGAGATAGGACAAAAAGTCACTGGACCTTTTTTGTAGTTCACTTCATTCCTGACTAACTATTTCTGAGCTAGCTCCAACGGTTTGCCCGCTATCGGGCTTACTAGAAAGAGAGAATAATTAGAATGAGAGAATAATGATTCCAGCATTTAAAATGCACAAAAACAAACTAAATGAAAATTTCCCTGGAAAACACTGACCACTCTTACAAGTATTGTGGTCAGTGATTGTACTAAATAAAAACTAATAAAATTCTTGAGTCCATAAAATATTTCGTTGCTACCAGTTGAGCCGCACTTTGTGGCGTCTGTCAGACACAGCTGACTTTTACCTTGTTAATTATAATTAACAAACTACAATACATAATCATTTAGACTAAAGACAAAATATACTTCAAAAGCTGTAGTACTTCATCCAACAATATTTCACTGTATGCTTATACTAAACAAAAAAAATAATACTCACAGTGTTTAAAAGAAAACTTTTAATTAAAATTGACAATTAAACAGAAAAATAAACAACTCGCCCCATATTAACAGAATAAACTTAAACATGTTGTAACAAATAAAATATTTCAGCTATACAGCTTCCCTGATACAATTATTAATCCTTAAAATGAGAAACATCTGGTTGAGAAAACAACCAGTTTTTAATTTGAACGCAAAAATTATTATTTATGTTTTGCACTTTCTTTATTTCTTCTGGTAATAAATTGAATAATTTTGGACCGCTATACTGAAAAGAATGTTTAAATAAAGACTTGGATACTTTCAACGTTCTGAACATTCTACGATCAATGCTTCTGGTCAAATATAAAAGATCTGTTGTCCCAGTGTTTCCGCTATGCAAATAAAATAATCTCAAAACTTTAAAGACCTGCAGGGGTGAAAAATGCGCAAATTTTTGCGAATGTTTTTGAGGGGCTTAACAGTAAAAAAAGTCCGGTTTTCAGACTTTTCCTGTGGCTCATATTGCAAAAGGTACCTGCATGCCAAATTTCAAGTTTCCAGCACTTCTAGAACTATGTTAGAATTTGTATCTATATATCAGTCAGTGAGCCAGTTACACATGCGGCTGTATAGTATATTAGATATATTAGATATATATATACATGTGTATACATAAATTCATATGTCAATATATATATATATATGAATATACGTATATGACACAATTTGTGCATAGTAATTTGACTCTGCAAAAAGAAATTTTATTAATGATAATGTTGATTGTTGACTTTAAACCATGCCTATTTCATACATTAAAAATCTGCATGAGAGATATCTTACTGTTCTAATTAAAAGAAGCGTTTTCGTAAGTCGGGATTTCTTTTATTACACCAAGAAGTATACTGTGGGTAAATTAAAACAAAACAATTAAATGCTTAAGTTAACAATTAACACGTGTAATAAGCACATCTATCTATGTTGAGTATGGACACATTAAATTAATGCAGCTTGTTAATCGTAAATCCGAGTCTGAAATGAATTGGCAATCTTTCGAGTTGATTGCGTTGTGGCTGTTAATTAGTTTTGTCGGTACAGTGGCACGATTAAACAGGTAATACAGTTAGGTGTTGTGGCAAAATGCGATTGCTCTATAAATTGACCAGGAAATCTAATTGAGGACAATATTGATTACTTACTGATAAGGATCGTGAAGGATTACTGCGAAATATTTTCATTACAATAGCGTGTTTATGTCTTTGTTACTGATATTACTTAATTATTAAAGACCCAACATATAATTTCTTAAATCTTGTTGTATGTATCTCTGTGCAATAACTCTGGATGTACACGACCTAGGGAATTTAAACTGGGTCATAGTTTCCCTTCGCCCCGAGAAGAATCTGTAATTTTTATTAGAGGGTCACAATTAAAGGCAAAAATATAGAATATTTTATATTAGTATTATGGCTAACCATGATTGCAATGAAAAAATTGAAGTGGAACGAAAATTGTAAAATAAATTGAGTGAAATCATATTAAATTTCATCTTGTAACATTGAACAAGTTATGAAATTACTATCGTGAATTAGTTCATAAGGCGTTTACACACAACGTAGTCGTGTTAGGCAGGGTTGGCTTAATGTGAATGTTGAGTTTAACTCCAGTTCACCTCCCTCTTAATGCTGCGTCTGGAATCTGATGCTGTTACAGACTTGTATCCTGAAATCTGGAACCATGTTCGTCTGAAGAAATCAAAATAAAAGTAAACGACGAAGATGCTCAAAACGAACAATTTATTTCGTTTCGTCATCAATGACACCTAGATTACAAAATATAAAATATAGAATAATCCAAGAGTACGATCGTGTCAGTAACAATTGTCCACTCAAATGTGTACTTGATGAAACCATGATAATGCCACCAATTTACACAAAATTTTATATTGATAACAACTCAATATGATTGAAGAATAAAGAACTAATTTTCACAGTGTACGAATGATGAAGAGTTAACAAATCAATCCTTTTCAACTAAACAAAATTAAACGATATTTCAACAAGGCTGCATTATTCCTAGACTTACTTATAGAAGTCCATTTACCCAATTGAAGTGTTTGTTTGGATCTTCAAGACGTGACTTTTCCCCGGATTTTGGGCTTAGGAGATGATGTCAGATTACTGTAAATGATGTTGCTTTCCTTCTGGTGACGTTTCACTTTGTTTTCACTTAAACAGTACTATTTGCCATAAAGTCAATGCTGGTAGAATTTTTTTAATAATTGTTAGATTATTAGGCCTAAAATTAAAATTATTAAAGTTACTTTAAAATTTAATAATATGTTAGATTAATTTTGTTGGAATAACTGGGTAATGCAATGCATTTATTTATGTTTTAGATAAAATAATATATACAGCGCTTGCTTTTAGCCCGCAAAGTTTTTCATAGCTTATATATGGTGCTATATATTCCTTTTATTTACATTTACAAAATGCTTATTTTCTGCATCATTACAAATAAAATTCCAAAAAGCTTTATTTATAAAATTAAATGAACAAAATTTATAAAGCTATAGTAAACAGTAATGAAAAGAATTTGTCCGTTTTACAAAAGTTAGTGCATGTGGTGGTGGTGATATTTGTATTGAATACGAGTGGAATACAGAATTTATCTCGGGAGGAAACGCCATTTTTACAACACAAATTGCTAACCAAAAATGATCACACCTTCCGCTGGCATTGCAAACAATTGTCAACTGTCCCACCTAATGTCACCTAATGGCCATTGATGTAATTACTATTAAAGTTCAACAAAAGGCTGAGAACTCTGTAAATGAAGACAGACTACGGCGTCAGCTCACGCCGTTATTTACACCGAACCATTAGACGCTACAACCCATTAGAACACCTTCTTCATTATGTACGCTCCGGTAACACTTCTGCTCGTCAGAGGTATAAATAGTATTCCACCTCTTACTCATTTAATAAATATCTAAGGGTTTAACTTTACTTTAACACGTTAAAATATGCATTGAACCTTTTCAATATAATTTACAAATATGATTTCAAAATTTTGTTCAACAATCGTATAATGTACAAAGACAATGCGGGTAAAAGACCGAGGAAGATTCTCCTCCCAAATCTACAGAACATAAGAGTTGAATCGGGAATAAAGGTGTGTTTAAACTGAAGATAAAGATGAAGCATATAAATTCATGATTTCATCTTTGTTTACTTGACTCAGGAAACTGCGTATGAGATTTTAAAAATAAACATTAAAATTGCAGTAAGGAATTCCGTATTAAGGCACATTTACTCATACAAAAAAACAAATATGTTTCC
This sequence comes from Homalodisca vitripennis, assembly GCF_021130785.1. Taxonomy (NCBI): domain Eukaryota; kingdom Metazoa; phylum Arthropoda; class Insecta; order Hemiptera; family Cicadellidae; genus Homalodisca; species Homalodisca vitripennis. The sequence goes on along the minus strand of NC_060207.1, from coordinate 162,021,698 downwards.
AAAATGTAGAGGCACGGCAGAGTTAACAGCTGCAATTTCTTCAACGCTTCCCTGCTCGAATCTCTAAATTTGATTTTGGCGATTATTCGAATTCCTTTTTTTTTTAAAGTCTGAATGCTCTTTGAACTGTGTGTTTGCGCAAGCTCCCCAAAGGGACCACACCGTAAGCCAGATGGGGTAAATCAGTCCATAATACGCCGTAATCAGTATCTAAACTAGGGCAGTATTTGGCTAAAGATCTCAGAACAAAAAATGAGATTCAAATATGATTTCAAACAAATTTCAACATTCAATCTATGAGACCCAATTACAAGCGCTAGAGATATGAAAAGTAATTATTTTCTACTTTTAATGGATATCCTAAAAGAAAAACTGTGGAAGGACTTTTCCATTATGACTTCCAATTTTTTATTTATTTTCTTTGAAATATTTTAAAAAAATTTCACACTTAATGCTTACATTTAGAATGGAAGAATAGATTTCATGCTTAAATTTATACATTACATTGTTTTAGAATTTAAATTACGGTTATTTTATATTTATAATTATTTAATTTACTTTTTAATATGACATTTATCAAGAATCTAAGTAATATTTTATTAAATTTAACATATACGGTATATTGTTTGTGTGTGTTTTATTTTTATTCTATTCATTTGCCAATAAAGTATTTTATAACTTAAAAGCACAATTTGCTTCATCGCATTTAGTTTCCATACAACAATCCAACGTTATAATGAACCGCACCTATGGGGGGGAAGAGTTGGTTCAATGCGAATGTTGAGTAAAGCTACCAGTTCTCCTTCTTCTTCATACGTGCAGTATCTGAAATCTGATGCCATTGCAGACTTGATTCCTGAAATCTGAAGTCATGTTCGTCTGAAGGGCTCCAAAAACAGTCGGCAAACGAAGAACGAAGAAGCTCAAAAGCGGTTTGAACACCTTACTTCGCTTGTGGTCTTATTAGACTACTTAGAATCAGGATGAGTGCCGCAATGAAGGTATCTGCAAAGTATTGTACAGTAAACTGAAGTAATAACCTAATAGAATGTTTTTGTTTAACAGGCCATAACCAGGACAGCAGCAAATCTATATCGTCTATCGTGTTCATAATTATACTCATATATAAGAAGTCCATTACTATTTTCTATATAGTTTATATAATATCATATAGTTTATATAATAAAAAAGGTTATATATCCATTCTCTCTTCCAAAACGTTTCAAACACAATTTGGGGCATCATTAACAATAAAACAAAAGTTCACAAAGAAATTAAAATTAAAATTGGGGATAGGCTTGTGGAGGATGAAAACAGAGATTTCCAATCAGTGCAATGGATTTTTCGCATCCGTTGCTGGTGGGCAGCTTCACCAAATTATTCAGCAGCTCCCAGCCAAAAAATCAAATGACCTCAATCTAATGTCCCCGTGGCTTATAAACAAAAATGCTGCAAGCATTTAGTGAGACCTTTTAACTCAATTGGTAAACTATTCATTCCAAACAGGAAGTGTGCCCCTCTCTCCCTGGAAAATTGCTAAAGTTGTTCCAATTTTCAAGGAGGAGGACCCCCCCAACTTCAATCACTAACTACCGGGCTGTCTCAATTTTGCCAGTGCTGAGCAAAATGTTTAAAAGCTTTTTTCTTATGAGAATCCCTTGGTTTTTGGACAAATGCAATCACACCTCAAGTGAAACAATTTGGATTCAGGAAGAGCAAATCGACAACAGACGACAACAGACCTGTCCAAAGCATTCGACTGCATTGACCACGGTACACTGCTTGACAAACTTGAGTTTCACGGTATTCGAGGCGTGCCTCTTAAATGGCTTAGCTCGTTTTTTAACTCACGGAACAACAGGCTTTTTTGACATCAACAACTGTGTCCAATACATTCACCGCCTCAATCTTACAAACAAACTCTTCAAAAACCAAACGTTTTGAATTTTGCCTTGCGCTCACTGCAGGCAAGTAGTGTGGGCCTGCCATTTTTTTAGATGACTCCACAACCCAGCTCTTCAAAATTCCTAGGAATGCACCTTGATCGAGGGGGCTGACTTGGAATGAGCATATTGACTATGTTTGCGCCAAAGTCTGCTCTGGAATTTTTGTTTCTGAGATCTTTAGCCAAATACTGCCCGGGTTAGGTACTGATTACGGCGTATTATGGACTGATTTACCCCCATCTGGTCTTACGGTGTGGTCCTTTGGGGAGCTTGCGCAAAACACACAGTTCAAAGAGCATTCAGACTTCAAAAAAAAAAGGATATTCGAATAATCGCCAAAATCAAATTTAGAGAGTCGTGCAGGGAAGCTTTCAAGAAATTGCCAGCTGTTGATTCTGCCGTGCCTCTACATTTTTGAAACAACTTTGTTTTGTATGAGTAAATGTGCCTTAATACGGAATTCTTTACTGTAATTTTAATGTTTATTTTTAAATCTCATTACGCAGTTTCCTGAGTCAAGTAAACAAAGATGAACATGATTTATATGCTTCATCTTTATCTTCAGTTTAAACAAACCTTTATTCCCGATTCAACTCTTATGTTCTGTAGACTTGGGAGGAGAATCTTCTTCGTTCTTTTACCGCATTGTCTTTGTACATTATATTGTTCAAAATATGCCTTAGATAGACAAGAGGATAGAATCCTCAATAGATATTGAGAGCAATATATACCTGTAAAGCATATAAAATTTAAACTTACTGATGCTGAGTCATAAAATTAGTCCCGGTGGGATAAATAAAATTTATAGATTTAACGTTAACTGAGAGAGAATTGAGTTAGCTCCTAGATTTGAATTTGAGAAGAATTAAATTTTATACCTAAGTCATCTTGAGGTAAATATATCGGTCAGTATTTATGTAAACTAGAACTTTAAAGGTTAGGGCGAAGTATGCAGAAGATTTTAGAAAGCTACATTATTATATGGACTGAAGACATAAAACTTATTACTTACCTAATACTACATCTAAGTATGGTCGTTTAGAAAATGAAAGTTTTGGAAATTATTCATACATGGATTGTATTGAATATATTTTCTAATTAATTCTGATAATTAAAAACTACTACTAAATAAACGATAAGACAATTTATTACCCTATTATTAAATAATAAATGAAACTTACGTTTAGCATTATGAAATAAACCATACGGTTTGACCCAATTTCGCTAACCAGAGTTGCAAAGCAGTAACCATTATCTCATTAATCCATTAATCTCATTAAGATTCTTAAAACAGAGGTGCTCTCTTGTAGGAGACAATCCTTGTGGAAAACAAATTCATAAATTGCTTGAATACAATTCATACAACTGAACAACATTCAGCATAATTAGCTGTGTGTAGGCGGACTTGAACGCAGACAAGCAGATGACGCCAGGCGGTCCTACAACCGGAATAGAGAGCATTCATTGCCTTGATTATGCAGTACATCGTTAGGAAGTAGAAATCTAAACTTTATATCCAGTGTTTTACGCGCACTTTTAGTTCAGTTATATTCTAACTGGTAATAAACCACATATATGACACTCGTACAATCACGAATAATTTGATTGTTAATAAATTAAAGTGTCTTTGATTCTTTGTTTTCACTTCACGCATAAACTATTTAACCGATAGAGCAGGTTATTATAATATGGCGAATTTTACATGGACATTCGTACGATTCCTTCGTAAATTAGCTGTGAGCACCTAACTAGAAATGTGTAATCGATAGATACGTCTCCGCATTAGTATACTGCAGCCTAGAGAGAACCACAACACATAACTTATTCCAACTTGTTGTAACTTTATGATACTCTCTGTAAATTAGCTGTGAGCACCTAACTAGAAAGGTGTAATCGATAGATGCGTCTCCGCATTAGTATACTGCAGTTTGAGAGAAGTACATCACCTAACATTCCAACTCGTTGTAACTTTATGATACTCTCTGTAAATTAGCTGTGAGCACCTAACTAGAAAGGTGTAATCGATAGATACGTCTCCGCATTAGTATACTGCAGTTTGAGAGAAGTACATCACCTCACATTCCAACTCGTTGTAACTTTGTGATACTCTCTGTAAATTAGCTGTGAACACCTCACTAGAAAGGTGTAATCGATAGATGCGTCTCCGCATTAGTATACTGCAGTTTGAGAGAAGTACATCACCTAACATTCCAACTCGTTGTAACTTTATGATACTCTCTGTAAATTAGCTGTGAGCACCTAACTAGAAAGGTGTAATCGATAGATGCGTCTCCGCATTAGTATACTGCAGTTTGAGAGAAGTACATCACCTAACATTCCAACTCGTTGTTACTTTGGGATACTCTCTGTAAATTAGCTGTGAACACCTCACTAGAAAGGTGTAATCGATAGATGCGTCTCCGCATTAGTATACTGCAGTTTGAGAGAAGTACATCACCTAACATTCCAACTCGTTGTAACTTTATGATACTCTCTGTAAATTAGCTGTGAGCACCTAACTAGAAAGGTGTAATCGATAGATGCGTCTCCGCATTAGTATACTGCAGTTTGAGAGAAGTACATCACCTAACATTCCAACTCGTTGTTACTTTGGGATACTCTCTGTAAATTAGCTGTGAACACCTCACTAGAAAGGTGTAATCGATAGATACGTCTCCGCATTAGTATACTGCAGTCTGAGAGAAGCACATCACCTATCATTCCAACTCGTTGTAACTTTGTGATACTCTCTGTAAATTAGCTGTGAATACCTCTATCTTTAAAGGTGTAATCGATAAATACATCTCCGCATTAGTATACTGCAGCCTAGAGAGAACCACAACACATAACTAATTCCAACTTGTTTTAACTTACGATACTCTCTGTAAATTAGTTGTGAGCACCTAACTAGAAAGGTGTAATCGATAGATACGTCTCCGCATTAGTGTACTGCAGTTTGAGAGAAGTACATCACCTAACATTCCAACTCGTTGTAACTTTGTGATACTCTCTGTAAATTAGCTGTGAACACCTCACTAGAAAGGTGTAATCGTTAAATACGTCTCCGCATTAGTATACTGCAGCCTAGAGAGAACCACAACACATAACTTATTCCAACTTGTTGTAACTTTATGATACTCTCTGTAAATTAGGTGTGAGCACCTAACTAGAAAGGTGTAATCGATAGATGCGTCTCCACATTAGTATACTGCAGTCTGAGAGAAGTACATCACCTATCATTCCAACTCGTTGTAACTTTGTGATACTCTCTGTAAATTAGCTGTGAACACCTCACTAGAAAGGTGTAATCGATAAATACGTCTCCGCATTAGTATACTGCAGTCTAGAGAGAAGCACATCACCTTGTAACCATAGATGTTATTGTTAATTACTATTAATTTTTACTATTAATTACTTTTATATCTATTTTAAGAATAATGACAGCTAAAAGGGTTATAACATGTCAACATTGTAGATTAAAACTGAAACTGTTGTTGAATTATAAGATAAATGCCAACAACTGTTATGTATAACAGTATGTGTTTACATAAGTATAACTTATATAACTTATATAATGATACTCATTTTATGCACTGGGGGATTTCAAAAACGTTCCAATAAAACATTACGAATATAACATTTCTGATAAATTTATCAAACTGTTGGAAGGCTGATGAAATATATAAAACGTAAAGATGGTAAGGTGTTTATCAGGATTAATTAAAGTTGATTTTTGGTTTCGTGTTTAAGTGAGAGTAGTTCGTAATTTTATTTCCCCTTTCACGGTTTCAATTTCTTTTTATTATTTTTAAGGTCTTTGAAAATAACGTCTTTAATTTTTGCAACCTTAATTTTATATTTGACTATACTAATAATAATTTAACCACCTTTTATAACTTTTTGCAAATAATAGCTCTTAAAATAATTAAATAGCCCAAATTATCTTGAGTACCCCAGGTTTTGCATTTTATTGTTCTTGTGTACGAACATTTGTTTAAATAAATTACAACATTTTTTGGAAATTAGGATTATTGATGTTCTTGAAGAAAATATAAATCTAATTTTACGTGATTAAAATTGTGTCTTAATGATAGAGCGTACAAGGCACTGCCGGCAGGACGTTACGTTCTCATTTGAGGACGTAATTAAACTGCTTACACGAGGACGAAAAGTCCTGCTGGCAGGACCGTTCTTGGTCCCAATAGAAAGAGGGAAATGTAACGAATTAGCGCATGCAAGTCTGAAGTTGGTAGCTCTGACCGTTCAGAAATGGCGGCGATTATAGGAAAGGGTGACCGTGTGTATGTTTTTCGCTACTTATTTTGATACTCCAAATAGTGGAAATGCATGGAGTCGCTCGTTATTTGGTAGTAGTTATGATACCACTAAGTGTAATGGTACTGTAATTAAAGTGACGTGTAGTTGTGCAACGGTTTCTGTGGAACATTGACAAAAACACAACTAGATGTTTGCTAAAAGACTTGTTCAAAAGTGAATGGTCGAGCTGTCATCGCTGCCGGTGTGACGCCTGCTGCCAGCGCCGCTATGGCCTACCCCGCCAGCTCATATATCACCTGCTCAACGCTATCAGGTAAGAGAAAACTTTTCACTTTCCTACCATTTATTAATAGTTGATAAATTAAAACTGGGTTTTTCTTTAGTATATGTTGGTTGTACTTGAATAGTAAAGTTATTCATTACACCAGGATAGTTTCAAAGGAGACAAGTATAAGATGACGGACTTTTGGCACCACGTAAAACTCGTAATATTTTTCACATTAAAAGTTCGGATAAATGTTTGTTTTATTATTAAAAATGGCAATTTCTTTGTTTCAGATGATGCCCAGAAAAGTAAAAGGGAGGAAGACTACCGTTCAACTGACCAGTGGCTGAAAACAGTTCGTCGTCATCATCATCCGATGAATCTAATAATGAAGATGAAGACCTTGATAGCGAATCAAACAATATTATTGATTTACCTGCAGATGGCAGAGGAAACCTAAAGGAGTTGGTTGTGAAGTAAAAACTATTTGTGATAGCACATTAAGAATCATAATTGGGTTGGAAATCAATGAGGGGAAAGAAGAAATGAAAAATAAAAAATGGCAAAAGGACTTTGGTGCCGGAACTGCAACAACGCTACGATTGACTGAACCGTGGCATGGAACTGGTCGAATAGTTTTGTAGGAGATTCTTGGTTTTCTTCTGTAAACACCAGTATTCAGTTAAAGGAAAGAGGTTTGTATTTTTTTAGGGATGGTTAAAACCGCCTATAGAAACTATCCTCTGAAGCAAACTGTCCTGAGGTGCCCTAAGGAAAATGGGTCTTTTATATCAGCTACAGCAAGCTCGGAAAATGTAGATCTTATTTGTGTAGGATGGAGAGACCGTAAGGTTCATACGTTTGTAGGTACCTGCTCTACAACTTTACCTGGAAAACCATGTACAAAAAAAGATATGATGACGACGGAAAACCTTACACCAAAGAAGTAGCACGTCCAAAACTAGTAGAAGATTACTTCATGGGAGCTCCTGCCATAGACTTACATAACCACATTCCGCCAAGATGGACTAGCACTAGAAACGGTTGTGGCAAACTCAACAGTGGCATCATAGAATGTTTACTTGTATATTTGGTATTATGGAAACTAATGCCTTTTTTAGCATATAACCTTCACAGACCTGCCCTTGAAAAGAAGTCTCACACAGACTTCACTAAGGCACTAGCCTTGCAATTAATAAAAACCCAATTTGGCCTTCCACCAGAAACAAGACCTGCAGAACCTTTGTTAATCGATGAAGTGAATTTACGCTGTGGAGGTAATCTCGCACGTCCTTGTTTTAACCTTTCTAAAGAAGACGAACGGAAGCGAGTTCAAAGGAAGTGTCTAATCTGCTCGAGAGTGCACGGAAAGCAAATGAAAGCAAGCTACTTTTGCAAGAAATGCGGACCTAATGCTGTCATGTGTAGCCCACAAACTCGCAGAGATTGTTTTTTGAAATACCATATAAAAAATGGTATACCCTTACGTCGTAAGAACTAGATATATATTGAAAAAAATATGACTATGTAGCTATCAAGATAGAAATCATACTTTTTTTTAATTTAGTTCTTTGAGATAGCTAAACATATTAGAAAATAAGTCCCAAGATTTTCAATATCTTTCCTAAGTATATGAATACATAATGAATTTTACTAATTAGTTGAAATACTTAATAAAGTTTTCTTGGGTAGATCTTAATTTTTACTACTTAATTCTATACTTTTAATTTATTCGTGTATTCCTCTCTCTGTTGTGTAACGGAACAAGTTTTATACTTCGTATGTTTATACATTTATTTTACATTTATAAAATAGATTACAAGGCAGTTGTCAGTAAGAGTTATATTAAACAGTTTTACAAAATTTATAGTAGTTTATTGTTCGCCCAACACCATATCTGAAGTATTACTTGCCCACTAATGTGCTCTGGTTACCAAAAGTACTGCCGGAAGGACAGTTCAAACATTCGCCATAAGTGCCTTAAGTCCTGCTGGCAGGAACGCAACGCTGCGTACAAAAGTACTTCCGGAAGGTCCTTCCAGCAGGACGTGGGACTGTACGCTCTATCATTAAAACTTTAAATAATCATATACTCAAGAGTGAAATGAGGGCTTGTAATTTATTCTTAACCAAATTAGGTTAGCAATAATACTTTGAGACCTTACGTATTGATAAATGTCTGAGCGAGCAACTACTTATTTCTAAATCGTTTTAATCTAAATCATTTTTCTGAAATTTAAACTAAATCAGGTAAACATTGGCTAAGTATGAAGTTTCTAGGCACTATTTACACATTTGTTTTGAGGGAACAACGTATTTGTATTTCTACATTGTGATTAACAATTCCTATGTGCGAAGTTTTTATGTCCTTTTGTGTTACTCACACAATTTTTAAACAGTAATGCACTATTTGCATATTCTCCTAAACTCAATTAGATCAACTACGACAGTGCATAACTTATTAATATTAGTATATATATTATTAATAAGATATGAAACCTTACCTATTCGTACATGTTTTAAAGAGGAAACATTTATTTGAATTTGTTTATCCCCGCGTTCACTTGTTACACTATAAACAATATACATTTTTTTTTAAATATTGTATAAAAACCGTTGTTGTTGCTGTTGTTGTTGTTATTGTTATTGTTGTTGTTGGACTAATTTATTTTATTAATTTATTTATTGACAAATTTATTCTGTTGATTACATTATTTTTATGATAATTTATTTATATTAAGAATATTTATTTTTACCTAATTATTTATTTTATCCATTAACTTTTTCTTACTAAAAAAACCTAAAACTGGTTAGACCTTGTATTTATACAACAATGTCAAATTTAGGCAACAACGGACCCTAAAAAACTGGTGAAATATCATGGCGGTGTATTGTAGGGAACAAGTTGCGGAGCAACAATCAAAAACTGATGAAATATCATGGCGGTGTCTACGGTAAAAGTTGCGTTGTAATCAATCAAAACTGATGACAGTGGGATCACCCAGATTACTAACGAAAAGCCCTCTCTTCGCATATACTTAAGCCGGCCGTATTGCGTCCCACCGCGTCCCCCCGACGACGCCCGACGCCCGCGCCCGCCTGCTCCACGCCCGGCCCGGACCCCGCCGCCTCACTCACGCCTTCCCACCTGCGTCTATCTCTACGGAACCCGGAACGACCCCTCAAAACAACACACACGATGCAGCAGCAGAGATCTCACGTCACGACTAAAAAAGGAGATAGAACGCCTTAACAAAGAGTTCCAGGGGCTCCTAATCATACAATAGAATCCGACACCGACTACTGCAGTTCACGGACCAGATTTTCCCTGTCGACACCTCGTCCGCGTTGGACCAACGACCTCGCGAGGTCCTGTGACTTCGGACCCGCGAGGTGCAGTGCGAGATGCTCCTCAACCAACCCCCGCTTCTGTGGAGGTCGGAGTGCAGTGCGACCTGCCGGAACATCCAACCGCTGGCACGTGTGAACGAGCTGACCTTCTCGACAGATTGAGGACAACAATAGAAGGTCTTGGAGGCGGAGAATCAGAGTCTGAAGCAGCAGCTGAAAACTTGCGAGTGCGCTGATCTTAAAGAGAACAACAGGTGGACAGAAGTGAAGAAGAGGAAGCCCAAAATATATCCAGTACCGGTACAAAATAATTTATTTGCCCCCCAACCAAAAATGTAACTCAAACCAAAAATTGAATCTTTCTCTAAAATGAAAAAAAGCAATATTATCCAATTGACCTTAAAAAAAAAAAAAAAACTCTAAATAAATGGCAAGCTCCAAAAACCCCTACACGCAACGTACAGTTTAAGTCCATAACTGTTCGAGGGGACAGCCACGCTCGCCACATCGCTGGACTTGTGTGAAGAAACAGATCGGCCCTGCAACCGCGGTGAGCGACGTCTGTGTACCCGGCGGCGCCGGTTTTTGGATATTGTTCGAACGGCATCTGAGCCCCGGCCCTGCTGCGAGTGCTGATCGCCGGTACTAACGACCTGGCGGTCGGCGGGCAGCGGGAATATTTACCGCCATCTGGAGGGGTACATCGCTGCTGGATCTTCCAGCACCGAGATCATCCTCATCACACTGCCGCATCGCCACGATCTGGACCCGACCCACCCTGTCCACTATCAGACCGTGCTCGTGAATGCCTACATTGAGGAACTGGCTGTTAGACACAACATTAGAGTGTTAAACTTCGATGACATCAGCCGGAGGTATTTCACGAGACACGGCCAACATCTCTCCTGGCGGGGCAAGCGTTACTGGCTGGGATGATCGTGGCGGCGATGAGACCAGCCACTCAAACATCAGAAACGAAGGCGCAGCCCGCGACTTTGGGGGAATCCTCGAGCAACGGCTACTTCCACCGCCAGCATGCCAACGCCCGCTGATGCCCGAGAAGAGTCGGCGTCCACCCCTCAACGGCCAGCTAACATACAGGATGTCTCCTACGCGGACGCCGTGAGACGCTCCCCCAGTCCAGACATTCTTAACTTAAAAGAAAATTCAGTTTTTTTAGGACCCACTTTTAACAGCAAAGGACTAAATTGACAGACCAGAATCGGCAAAATCAGACAAACCAAAAATTACATGTTCAAGGTTTCCCTAAGACTACTCCACCAAAACGCTCAGTACGCAACCAACAAATTGGATGAAATTCAGCTGATGTTGTGAGAGCTGAAATCAGATATACTCGTTGTAACCGAAAACGGTTTTAACAACGAAAACCTTGAACTATGCAAAATTCCAAATTACAAATTGGCAGAAGCGTACTGTCGCCAGACCTCCAAAGGAGGTGGTGTAGCAATTTTTCTTCTGAGACAAAATTTAGTTTTCACAAAATTTCCAATCAAAGAAACGACCGCGAAAAATTTCGAAGCAGTTGGGATCAAAGTACAATCTAACAGGTCAACATTAATTGTGATAGGGATTTACAGGTCTCCCAGTGGAAATGAAGATCATTTTTTTTTTTTCAAAATTCGAAGTGTTACTCACTGACCTGACTAACCATCAATACGATTACGTCTTGAAGGGAGATCTCAACGTGGATGCAATGGACAGCAATCATCCATCCACCAAGCGACTAGTCGATCTGCTGAGGTCATTTGGCCTTGAACTATTGGTCCAAAACTCCAACGAGAGTGACGGCTACAACACAGTCGGCTATTGATAACATCATCACAAACGTTGAAAATGTCACAGTGTCGGTGGTCAACACAGCTATCTCGGACCACTATGGCCAAGAGGCTATCATTAGTGGAAAACAAATCGCGAATGAACCAAGAATTACCAAAACAATAAGAGACACGATGGCCAGAAAATATTGCTCTCCTCAACTCTTCCCTTTCAAAAGAAAAGTGGAATTTTTTTAATTCTTCACACCCAGTAGAGCAGCAGTTTTCAAATTTTTCAATGAATGTTTGAATTTCCATCTAAACACCTGCTGCCCTACAAAAATGATCAAACCTCGTCCTAAGAAGGTAAATAATACTTGGATCACTAAAGGCATTTTGTTTCGAGAAGAGAAACTCAAGTTTTTATCCGAAATAAACAGAAAAACGTCAAATGAACAGTTTCAAAATTTTTTTTCGAAATTATAAAAAAATTTATAGAAAGGTGATCCAAGCTGCAAAAGCGTATGATGTCTCAAAATCAATTATTTATTCAAAAAACGTTTCTAAAACTGTATGGGGCATCATTAACAATAAACATCACGAATCCAAGCAAATCACAGTCAAAATTGGGGACACCCTAGTGAGTGATGCTTCTAGGGTTGCCGACGAGTTTTAAACGGATTTTTTGCGTCCGTTGCTTGTGGACGGGGCCCTCGTCCATCGCTGCCACAGGGTAATCCCACGCGCAGACAGAGTCCAACAGCCTCAATGGCTCTGACTCCTGTAGTTGAGGAAGAGCTCGATAAAATCATTCAACAATTACCAGCTAAAAAAATCAAATGATCTAGAATCGAGATCCATGTGGTTAGTAAAACAATGCTCAAGGCATATCGTGAAACCACTGACTCATTGGTCAATTTAGTCTTTTAAACTCAGGAGTTTTTTCCCTCTCTCCTAAAAATTGCCAAAAGTTGCATCCAATTTTCAAGAAAGAAAACCCCTGTTCAATAAATAACTATCGGCCCGTCTCAATTTTGCCTGTATTGAGCAAAATATTTGAAAAACTTTTTCTAACGAGAATGCTTTATTTCTTAAAATAAAAACAACCAGCTTTCTGAACACCAATTTGTGATTCAGGAAAAAATAAATCTACGATAGACGCAGTGGTGAGTCTGGTTGATATGGTTGTAGAGGGACTAGAACGTCAGGATCACCACATTAAGTGTGTTCCTAGACCTGTCTAAAAAGCGTTCGACTGCGTTGACCATGAAATACTGCTTGACACACTACATTTCTCATGGCATCCGAGGTGTGCCGCTCTTATGGCTTAAATCATTTTTAAGTCAGAGAACTCAAGTGGTCCAGATATCAAACCAACTTTTCTAAACCAATCCAACTGAGTTATGGAGTCCCTCAGGCTCTATACTCAGCCCAATCCTTTTCCTGTTGTACGTCAATGACGTACATTCATCGCTGCTGCATGGAAAAATTGTGCAGTATGCTATGACACGACTCTCTGTTTTCAGAGATAACACACAAGAAGGTTTGGAGCTACAAACCTTTGTCGATATCAACAATTGTGTGCAATATTTCAATAGCCTCAACCTTCAAACGAATTCTTCGAAATCCAACGTGCTAAATTTCGCACTGCGTCCAATGGACTCTCCCAATGTGGGTCAGCCGTCATGTTGGCAGATTCCATATTGGAAGAAGTCTATTCCGCAAAATTCCTTGGAATACTCCTCGACCGAGGGTTGACATGGAATAATCACATTGACCATGTGTGTGCCAAACTGTCCTCAGGAATATATGTTTTGAGGTCCTTGGCCCGGTACTGCCCCAGTCAGGTATTGATTGCGGCATATTATGGGCTAATTCACTCTCACCTTTCCTATGGAGTGGTGTTGTGGGGGGCCTGTACAGGCAATAATTTCCTGAGGGTGTTCAAATTGCAAAAAAAAAGCAATTCGTATCATCGCAAAGTTGAATTTCAGAGAGTCGTGCAGGACAGCATTCAAAACTTTGCAACTGTTGACTCTGCCCAGTCTCTAACATTTTAGAAACATCTTTGTTCAGTTTGTCTAAATGTGCCCTAACCAGGGGACGTGACATACACGGGTATGAGACTAGAGGCAGAGATAACTACCGTACTGGAAGACACAGAACGGTGGTTTATGAGCACTTGCCTTCGCAGGCAGGTGTTCATTTTATCAACAGTTTGCCAAATTCTATTACAAACGCCCAAACGCCCAAGGCGTCAAAAGCTCGTCTTAAGCGCTTCCTCGTGTCAAATGCATTTTACAGCGTTGACGAGTTTCTGGCGTTTAACTGGGAGACCGCCCATTCGTGACTGACTCTCCAGCGCTGGAAGTGGGTTGAGATTGGCGATGGATGAATGAGACTGGAATGCATGAACATTAATGTAAGTTTGGACGTGGTGGTAATGTGGAATGCGAGTCTTAAATTTATAATTAATTCTGACGTTTGCCATACATTGTGTAAATTGTGACGAGCAATTAAAGATTTGATTTGATTTGATTTGACATTCGTTTATTATTTATCATAGTTTAACGCGTAAAAGAGTCATTTGTGATTTATTTTACAATTGGTCTTGTGTGTTTCCATCTCAACCATGGTACCAATTGATAGGTGTGCTCCACCTGTATATGAAAGAAGCAGTAGGTAGATTATAAATTTAACAAGCAAGGTGTGAAGCACAAAACAGCATGCTTTAAACGAGCGAAGAAGTCTAAACAGCGGCTCTGTCTTTCGGCGATCGTTATCAACATAACTGAATGAGTGAATAGCTTTCAACGCTGTAATGCAGTAACTGAGCTCAGTTTTCACGGAATCACTCATTAAATAAAGACGGTTTCGTCAGCGCTATCTCTCAAGTTCAGTAACTACATCGGAAACGGTTTTCTTAGAAACTGAAGCTTTACTCTGATTGTTATGTTATGTTTACCTGATTGCTTAATAGAAAACTGAAAATATTTTTAGTGCCCCTAGATAAAAGTAGTGTTCTATATATGAATTATATGAATGGATAAAATAAACCAGGGAGCTGACTGTTAACCTTGTATGTGAAACAAATAATAATCTTGTGCCATTATCCATTTTCTTTACTAAATTTCTTAAACTTTGTTTAGTAACATAAATTAAGTAATTTTTATTAATTATAATGTTTCAAATTCTATTTTAAAGGGTATTCTGTCAAGCCCTTTCATACTTCGAGTTTCGTACGGAGCGAGCAGCTTTTTGTAGTGAGGAATAAAAATTAAATTTTAAGTAAAACAGGTAATTATTTGAAACAATAATTTCTTGTTCTTATTCCATTTCTTACCCTGCAAAATTTTTATAAGAGAACACGTGCTTAACTGAACTAAATGTAACTTACTACAAACAGTTTTTAACTGAAAAACACGATGATTTATTAGCATTGTTGAAATTTCAAACAATGTTTTTAATTTCAGTAGTACTTAACTTATTAACATTATGTAGCACTTTTTCTTGTAACTTGTCAGTAAACCTTTTTTGGAACATTTAATTATATTTCTGTCACCAGAATTCTACATTATTGTAAATTCTGTTTACATAATTTAAAACTGTAAAACCAAAAAAGAAATAGGAATTATATGATGACTGGAGACAATAGTTTTAGTATTTCAGTACTTGAGGATTGTAAAACATTGCGAATTATGTCTAACCGAATATCCAGAACAATTTACAGTGATCGGCCATTGACCTTAACGAACGCATGAATTAATATCGGAACAGCTGGAACAAAAAGAGGACAATTCACTCAGCTGAATAGACAGTATCCAGGCTGACCTGAGCGGCACGAAATTGTATGAAGTGGCAGTGGCAGGATGATCTTATGGCTGTTTTGAGCAGCAAGTCTTCACCCCATCACATTAAACTACAATGTGTAATCAATCTTACTGCTTTATTTTGTCATTGCTACATAAACCTTTCAGATTTATTGAAGAAGGAGCTCATATTGTAATTCACAATACTGTTATAAAATAAATACACAATTCCCAATACTTTTAAATTTACTTCATGAGGCCTTTCAGCAACCAATATGCTATGATTGGTTATAAATGCAATGTCCGATTAACTTCTATTCTCATAGCTGAACACCATTATAACCATTCTCTGTGAGAAACATTAGTATACAGTACAAGTATACAATAAGATAATCTAAAATATATGAATGGATCCACATATGGATCTCATTATATTAACAACCAATCTTACTAGTTTAAGGTATTTTCTTTCCTTTTTTTCTATCACTTTAGTGGATTAGGATAACCCTTGCTTAAAAGTGTACCTTTACACATTCAAAAGTATTATTAGACGTTTAAAAATGTTCATCGAAAATAGCACATACAGGAGCGGCGTTAGGGTAGGGTGCGGTTGGGCGACCGCCCAGGGGCGTCGGACGAAAAGGGGCGCCGGTAACCTTTTTCGTATGTAATTGAATTGCAGTTAGGGAGCTCCGAAGAACTCGCCCAGGGCACTAGTAGTGCTAAAACCGGTACTGAGCACATACTACCATGTTTCTTAAAGTAGGCTTTGTATATTTCAATTATTATCTATTGCAAAGTATTATTGTAGCACTGACACCACTGTATCTAAATATTGTTTAAAGCTGTATACAAACCTAATCTACTTGTTTATTGTTAACACTCCCACCAATTTACCATTTTACTTCATCATTTACAATCTGTTCTAGATGGAAAATTAAAATCTCCGTTTATATTTTCCAACAAAGGTTTGAAACCCAAATTAACCAGCTAAAACAAAGGCAAAAACATGTGTTCAATGTAAAATGTTTAATAATTTTCCGATCAGGCCAAACTAGATAACATTGTTTCAACTACTGGCTCAAGAGACCATTAAACACTATCAAAATATTAAGAAGAAACTACATGGAAAAAACTTTGGTTATTTTTTTTCTCTTTTCTGGGATAATGAATTCAAATAACACAAACATAATCCAGATATTGAGTTTATATCCAAAAATGTTAAACAATAATTCAATTTTGCACAATATGAAAAATCACATAAGAATTTAGTTTAAATTTGTAAATAATTAAATGTTAATACCGGATTTAAAGAACAAGTACCTATTAATTCATAATTATCTTACAGATCAGAATAAAGTAGTTTATTACCGTCTTAAATAAGATCTAAATTCATTGTGTTCAGATTGCACGACAATTTACTGACCTTATGAGGATATAGTATAAACTAAAATAAACAAGATAAACAGAAACAGTTTTATTTTTATTTTTATTTATAAAAAAAAGGTATTTTGAATAAGTGTTTTAAATATTGTCTCTTTTGTTCTGAAATATAACGCACACCTCATCTTTTATATAATTCGGCCGATTACCTAATTTCTGTATCTGAACAAGAGTAATAAAATTACAAACAATGTGTTTAATTTCAATAGTACTTAACGTATTAAATCATAAGAATGCTTGTTTTTTTTCGAATATTTATTCAATCAAATAGAATTAGTCTTAGATAACTTACATCACTTATTGTATTTAAATAATACCTATTTTAAACAAATTACGTGATAAAGCCATATATTCCATTTTAATGGCTGAAAGTTTAACAAGAATTCCCAGCAGGGCGATTAAAGGTAATTTAGTTTCAAACAATAAATCTCAATTATTATGGAAGAGAGAGCTTAAGTACTCCTGTCATGTATTAAATACATGCATAATTCATACCCGACCTCGGATCTAATTTACACATCCTCCTCTGGCAGCTCCTAATCTAATGAATCATTTATATGTAATTATTTTGGTGTAATATATCTAGTCTTTGGCGCAAGACACGATGCCCCTAGTTAATATTACAGCCTTTATAACTGATGTTGACTGCTTTGATAAATAATAAACAATGCTAGATTAATTAAGTTGCATATTAAAACACGATGTGAATTATGTGTTATTTGTTATAGGGTTTTTCTCCACTACTACAAGTACATCAATTTCTTTGTTAATAGAAAGAAATTACTTTCCACTAAGACTTTCCCTTTAACCGATTTTAAGGCTTTGAATGAAGAATATATATAATAGAACAATCTAGTTTCTACGTCTATGACCGATTAAACAGTAGTAATGGAATGTGTTTATGAGCCTATAGATCCTGATGACTGAAGTGTCAGTCGCTCAAGATTACTCATAAGTTTTATAATATCACAATAAAGCGTTTCCCAAAGATAGCTTCTGTCACTCGAAGCAAAATTTAATATTACAGTAGTTAACATAGCACTATTAAAGTAATCTCGGTTCTTCCCATGTTATTGTTCACGTTATTAATCATGTTTACAACAGCGTCAAGTTGTTCCTATTAGACAATCTAAGTGACAGGTACTCTGTAATGTACAATATTCTATTTAGAATCAAAGTCCACACCTTTATTAGGTCTTTATTACACGGCCGAAACGTTTGTAGAGTTTTCTTTAAGTACTAGAACCACTCTGTAATATTATTAGACATTTAGTATATGCGTCGTCCTTATCACAAAATTTAAAAAGTTTATGAACTATCTCTACTTATTTTTTATTAAAATTTATTACAGGTATTAGGGATAAAATATTAAATTACTATAATTTCTGAAAAAAACAACGTGAAATAATGTGGTCTAGTAACCGAAGTACGAGGTAGATTCAAAGTTAAGTATGTTAGTTTTAGCCCCAAAGTGCATGTAATTCTTTGATTAAGTTTATTTGTCTCTTATTTAATTGTGAAGAACAGTTCACATTTTTTAGAACCCATACTAATCTATGAATGTATATAGATTTTAAGGACTTTATATAGTAGATATACTTATGTATATATAATAAGAACCTAAAGTTTCTTCACAATGACAGTTTAACAATATAAGAGTGAAAATAATTTAACACACTAAGAATACGCAAGCTTTTTAACTATTCTTTTACCTTTGTTGAACAAACCTATTTCGTGTAATGATGTTGTTTATTGAGAGAACCTAATAATTAAGGCAAAAAGCAGTTAGTGCCCAATCTTTATGCCCTGATTTCTCATTGCGTAACCAAGAAAAGTCTAGAACGAATAACTAAACACCAAGTAAGGATCAAAACCTAGTGTTTTCTAATACGTTAAAAAGGGGTTATTTTGCCGTTTTCTTTTCTTTTTGAGAGAAATAGATATTAAGTTTTTCTTTTTACCGTGAAAACTTTCAGTGTCGTTTTTATGTGTAAATAATATAATTGATTGTAAAAACGTCATAAAACTGTAAGTAACGTGTTAATATTAATACACAAGCATGATAATATTTATAAATAATGAAATATGTTTATTTCTTTATATCATTAATTTACATCTAAACATTTGATAATACAATATATGACAATACAAGCATGAATATTAGATAATAACGATATTTATACATACTGCAGCATAAAGTTGTGCTTAAGAATTTTATAAAGTCACTGTGACATATAAGAACAGTGTGATTTCACAATTTTGTATGAAAAACAATTCAAACGTTGCTTTGTTCTCTTCTTGCTTGTTAACTAAAATAGGCAGGTAATTGCCCTTTAACAGTCAATTCAGCACCAGCACCTTTGTTTTCAGATCTATCTATATACATAAAACGTTTTAAATTAGAAAGTTTTGTATCCTTATAAACAATAAATGTTAACAATATGTGGATGTATACACATTCATTGTAAATTACCAATTATTTAAATGTCCAACCTTTTGGCAATAGTTTTTAACGAATAAAAGATTGAATATTATGAATTCTTTATAATTTTTTGTTTCTAATCGTCAAGCACATAGAGGGCATGGTGAGCACCAAGTGAGGGATTTCCTACACAACCTCATTTCTGCTATTGAACTTAGTGATCAGTGTCGTGCTTGCTTGTGCAGTGTTGTTAAAGGACTGACTGCCTGGTGTGATCGTACTAGTTCTCTTCATATGCCTCAATTGTTCATGGGCTAGAATACTTGTTAAACAAATAAAGTAAAATAAATACTGGAATGCTCTGCGATTATTAGTTTTTCGCCTTTTTTGATCAATGTCTCGATATCTTGAACTCAAGAAGTATTATTGCAACAGCGGTGATACAACAAATTTGTAGAGGAAGCATGAAATTATTGGTCTGTAAAGTATATTACAAGACAAATAGCTTTATTTTAAGCAAACAAAATTCTTGGAACTCTGATGAATTGATTATTTGTGGATGATTTTAATTGTTGCTAACAAGTATTTTAAAGTTTGATTGAATTGTGTATCATAATCATTTAATGATTTTATGCCAACACAAAATTTATAAAACACCTTAAATTCAGAATTAAAACTAACCAAAAGTGATTTAAAATAACATTAAACAATTTTTTAACCAGAAAAGAAATTTGTATCTACATTAATGATTTAAATAAATACATTTTTTTTATTTTCATATTATTTATATACACCATATTACTTTCTAGATGTATTAACGTAAACATACCATATTTTAACAGAAAATGTTATATTTTTAGACAGTACACAAATACTTAAACACGAAACTATTAAATAATATGATAATAAGATACAAACTTTTGTGTATCATTTTAAAACAAGAAAATATGTTTATTAAAAATATTAATGCCAGCTAACTCAAGAAAATGTTGTATATGTGGAATTTAAATTAATTAATTGGGATTCACACAATAGTCACATAATTTATTAAAAAGTGGTAGTAAATCATGTTATATGTATAAAAAAATCAGCATTTATGTGCAGACTACAGTGGGGCTATATAATTGTACTGTAAGTAGCAACAAAACTGGGTTGCGGCAAGGTCACAATGAACCCACACCTTTAGAGCCCGTCCGTAATATACAAGTGCTTTGAAAAAATCTTTACATATAAAATAAAATTTGGTCCATTATCTTAAATCTTTCAGGATAATATTTTGATATAAGAAAGTATTGAATTCTTTAGAAAACGTTTGCAATGAATTAAGTGTTATGTGAAAAATTATATTAAAAAATTCTTTTTTTCACTATAAACTTAAGTGGAACATAAACAATATAAAAGACTATAAATATTTGAATCTAACTTCAAAACCCGACTGCTTTAGAGCTCTTCTCTTGCAATTTAAGTCCATTATATAGTGAATCTTTACACATAAGATTAAAATGGACCAGTTTTTTCGTCCTTGCAGAGTAACTTTTAATTTCAGAAAAGTTTTGGATTCTTTAAAAAAGTTTTGTAACAATTTATTTTTTATTTGTAAACGGTTAAAATGTTCCCCATTGTTTAAAGTCTAATATAAACTACTCATAGAAAATAAAAGATAATAGTTCTTTGAAAATAAATGTAAAACTTGTTTAAACTTTTATTCAAGGAAATAGAATACCTTTTATTGTAATCTGTAATCGTTTGATAAAAAGTCAGAGTGGATTCTTGTCACGCGTAAGACGCGATGACATTCAAGGCACGATCATCTAACATCGCAGTTATGCCTCATCAAAGCCACAACAAAGCCAAATACATAGTTGACTAAACTGCCATTATTCCTCGTTTATAGAATTCAGTGTAACTCACTTCCAGTTTTATTGCACATTGAACGGTTTCTAAAATTTACATTTGCTTCATTAAAAGTACATATGTTCAATTCAAATAGTATATTTTTATAAATAAATATGATATATCTATTTCTAACATATTGTAATGTATTATGTAAAATATTTATCATGTTAAAATTTTAATTTATGACTTGGAATAATACTTTAAATAATAAACGTTATTATATGTTTTAAATTGTCCTGTTAATGAAATGAGTTTTGTGTCAGTCAACAGTTACTGATAGCACATTATATTTGGTTTCTACAGACATAGTAGTTAATAGAACAGCTTTAGTGTATAAGGCACTGAAATATTACATAATTACTTTTAGAAGTAATATAAAGTGTATTATACATTTTTAGTTATTTTATTTATTTCATAAGCAAAACGTTTTAAGAAAATTACCACTTCAAACAGGAAAGAAAACACAATTTTTACATATTTTAAAAATTAAACGTAAAATAAGGATATGATTCTTTTATACAACACTACATAGATCAAACTTGTGTGAATTTCCATATTGATAAAATACATTATTTTTAATTATATTTTACTTATTTAAAAAAACTTCCGTCATATTTTATGTAAATCCTTAAAAGCCTTCATTTGTTTACATTCTGTAAATTGCTTGAATATACATAACGTTTTAGAGATATATTCTAGACGAGTATGTTCAACCTCTTTATGTATAAATTAATCGTTACCATATTGCATCAAACAATGTAATAATAACTTTATTACTAATATTGTTTCAGTTTCTAAATTTGTATAAATTTAACTAACAAATTAATTATACGATTTTATAACAATGCTGTTGATTTAGCTAACTCGTTTTTAGTTTATAGAAGTGGTTAAATAATACTGTGTTATTAAAAAAGAATGGTGCTCAATTAAAGTTAATTTACTTACAGACAAGGGTAAAAAAATCATGAAAACTATTTTGAATAATTTTAAACTAAAAATGTTTAATTAAAATTATAAAATCGTAAAATAGATTACACATGACCTGTATGCTTTCAAAACTAACAACATTAGATTGAATGAATTCTAAAACACAAACTGCTTTTGTTTCTTTTAAGGGGAGTTGAACGTCAAAATTCGAAAAAAAATTGTTTTTTAAAATATATATTTTTTTAATATTTGGTTATTTCTGAACAATTTACTGCAGACCCTACAAAAAATAGTCTTTCCACTTAGCTTCTATGATTTTTCAAAGATAAGATGCTTAACAAACTTTTTGCATTTCACGAGCTGCCTTCGTACCTTTCATATAGTAATGTTTTAGTTGGCTGCAAAAGCTTGTTCAATGTATGTGAAAATTTATGTTGTTTTATTCCTCATCAAATCAACCCATATAATAAACTGATACAAAAATTAGAATGCGTTGGGCATGTGGAAAAAACGTATGGGCTCTAGGCTGAGAAAGCTAAAACAGCAACTTGGTAGTACTCTACTTGAAGATGGAAAGCCATTGAAAGGACCAGGTCGATTGACAGATAAAGTCATTGATGAACTGCAGGCCATTTATGGCAAAAGTATTAGAGACAACTGCAATGACTTGACAGCTATGCATATGGCAGTATGGGCAACATATTTCTATAGGTTGTCGACAACTGAGAAACCGTTACATCAACTTTGACCTCCGCCACCCAACACCTGGTGTAAATACAGGATAGCACAGCAAGACAAAAAAAGAAAATACCTACAGTCATAAACATTCCCTCCCAGAATGCTGTATTGACCTTCTAAAAAAGTGGCTCCATGACCAAACACAGAACGTCAACGAATCGTTTAACAATGTTGTGTGGAACCGAATTCCAAAAAATGTGTTCGTAGGAAGAGAGACTCTTGAGCTAGGTGTCCATGATGCTGTACTAACTTTTAAAGAGGGAAAAATAGGAAGAATAAAGGTTTTTAAAGAGCTAGGAGTAAAGGACTACAGCAGATACACCATAAGCGCTTTGAAAAATCTCGAAATCAGGATGAGGAAGGCAGATGTGAAAGCAAAATCAATGACTAAGGAGGCACGAATTAAGAAAAGAAGACAACTATTAGGGGAAGAAGAGGAAATGGGTGACAGCTACTGCCCTGGAGGCTTTTAAAGGTGACATAATCCTAAATATATGTTGATTTTTTTGTTTTTCGTCATTTCTGAAAAATGTGGTTTTTTAATGTATACATATGTACCTTTTTCTCAGAAACCACAAAAGCTACACAACTGAAATTTTTACTGTGTATAAAATAGTCTCATAGAAGTATATACCTCTAGTTTTATCTAACTTCATTCATAAATAATTATTTAAACAAATATTTTATCTGTAAATAAAAAATTCAATAAAATACATTTTTTTTCTTTGGTTGTACTAATTATTTTACAAAGTTTTTAGAGCTATGTGTACAGTACATCATCCTACACCATGTGCAAAAATTTCAACCTCCCACCTGCTATGAGTTCTGAGAAAAAGGTACATAAAGTTACCTTATTTTAACATGCGGTCTTATGGACCGGACTGTTCAACTCCCCTTAAGGTGTGACAAAAGCTTTGCTTGCTATCTGTTAAACGATATAGCGTTAAGCAACCATGAGAAAATGTAACGTTATCAAAAGAAATTTATCATAACTCCATATCCATTTTTCAACAAATAGATTTTTAGGTCATATAAATATAAGTAGCAACTGTTTAGCTTAGCACTATTCTGCAATTACGCCTGAATATTTTCAGACTAATTAACGGCACTCATATCGAGCATTTAGTCCGAGCCACACAAAAAAGTGGCTGAAGACTCAAAGTGTAAGCCTTACAATATTGAATTTGATTAATATAATATGTATTCATGAAGATGTTTCTAGATTATAGGTGTTATTACAACTTTGAATGTAAAATGAGTTTCGTGCACCAGATATCCTTATTACATAATTAAGTATGCATCACATGTGTCATATATAGACAGTTCACCCTCGCAGCACAAAACGTGATTTGCAGCCATGCTGATTAAACATTCCAAACATTTTGCTGCAGACATTAGCTCATAGGATTTATTTATAATGCATTAAATTGTACATTTATTACAATAAGGCAGCCCCCCAAAGAATATATATTTTAAGAGGTTTATTATTAATAGAATTTTTTAAATTAAAACTGTGCTTTATGTTATAGAATAAATAAGGTAATAAGGTTAATTTCGTATTGAATATAAGAATGAGAAGAGATTAAATTGATTGAAAACTACAGTCTATTTTGTTTTTAGTATTCTAAATATTTTATTTTTCAAAATTAAACTGGAGTTTCTAAGCGGCCCCTACCCCTGTCCAGGCTTCAACACAGGTTTACCTAGTCCGTATTTGCATTCGGGAATGAGAAATGTGATTTTAGTGTCAAGCACTGGAAGGAATGCATAGATATCTAACTGGCTAGATATGTGCCCACAAGCACCTGAATCAGTAGCAGTCCTAAGAGAGTCCCCATACTCCAGTCTATGCTGTCTTACCACAACATGTCTAGACACATGGGGTATAAACATGGATTCATCAGATATCCTGTTTGGATAGAGAATCCCTAAATATTCCTGAGAAAGGGATTATTATATATATATATATATATATATATATATATATATATATATATATACATATATATATATATATATTATTCGTCAGTCAATTGGTCGAAATCCAGAGGTTAGACCCCAAACTCGTCAGAGTAGGTGAGCGCGTATAGTATTGGGGTGACTGGGTTTAGCCATAAAACACTATACGAAAATATTTAATCATCTTTGAAATCTGACTTTTAAATCGATAACTTCTTAAATCTTAAAGAAGACTTTATTTTTACTGTATGTGAAAATAGTCATATACCAAAGTTATATAATATATATCCACTATTTTATAGGTCTTTAAGGTAACATATAAATTTAAAAAATACTCCAGTTTCTCTCACGTTGAATTTTTGTATATTAATTAAACAAAACTTAAATTCAGAATTTTAAGTTTTTTATAATTACCTGATGACAGATAGTTATTCTTGTTGAAACACGGTTATTAAAATTATTATCATATTCATCTCTGTTTCAGTGTTCTGACAGTGCGTGAATTAGAAAACTTTGATGTTAGCCATAACACGAAAGTAATGGTTACGTATTCACCGTGTCAAACCATATAACTCTATTTCAAATTTACAAATAACAAAGTATAGTTTTATTAGATACTAATATGAAACTGGAAAATCTATCTTGATTGCAGGTACGATAGGCTTTTATTCCGTGGCATCAACACCAGTGTCATTTTTAATATATGTTTCCAAATGAATGGACGAGGATGATGTTAGTCGTTGTCAGCCAAGTAAATAGCTTTACTTCGACAAGGAACTATACGCAATTGTAAATTTATATTATAGTATTCACATGCAATAAAATGTAATAACTTACTCATATTATATATATATATATTATATATATTTAAACTTTTCTGATTTTATAGTTACTCTCAACGCAATAAGCATTAGTTTACTCCAAACTCTTCTAATACAATGTGATCTAATACATACGCATTTATACATACTATAAAACAAAATACCTCACTATCTGATGTAATTTAATCGATCTAGTCTGCAATATTCGCTCTCCGGTGCACAGGTGACCGAAGAGCCTCGCCACAAGTCGTAAACCAACATCACGTGCAGCCTCGCCCGCCGTATTATTGCTGTGATTACTACAGGATTCCTGTGGGAATCCATTTACAATTGACTATAAACCCACTTTAGTATTGGAAACATAAACCAACATCACTTGCAGCTTTGACCGCAGTATTTTTGCTGGGATTACTACGAGATTCCTGTGGGAGACCATTTACAATTGACTATTAACCTACTTTAATATTTTAAAAATAAACTAACATCACTTGTAGCTTCGCCCTTAGGATTATTCCTGGGATTACTACGAGATTCCTATGGGGATCCATTTACAATCGACTATAAACCCACTTTAGTATTGTAAACATAAACCAACATCACGTGCAGCCTCGCCCGCCGTATTATTGCTGAGACTATTATGCGATTCCTTTTGGGGTCCATTTGCAATTGACTATAAACCCACTTTAGTACTGTAAACA
The DNA here is from genome assembly GCF_021130785.1 of Homalodisca vitripennis. NCBI lineage: Eukaryota > Metazoa > Arthropoda > Insecta > Hemiptera > Cicadellidae > Homalodisca > Homalodisca vitripennis. Next base: position 161,995,370 of record NC_060207.1, on the reverse strand, counting down.
TAAGGCAACATCACGTGCAGCCTCGCCCGCTTTATTATTGCCGAGACTACTACGCGATTCCTTTTGGGATCCATTTTACAACCGACTATAATATTTTGAATAGTATTGTTCTGTATTCCTTAATCCTTAAATATAGATCAATAAAGTGAGCAATTATTTATCTTTGGAACATAAAAGTACCACTTGTTTTACTTCGTAATGTTCTTGGTTTGAAAATTGTTATATTAAATATTAAACGTCACAAATTTTGCTCAGCTTTTGTAATGTTAAATTATTTTTGTAAGCATTGAGTTAATAAAAAATATACAGATGCATTGAAGAAGGAAATCATAAACTTACAAATAAAAGAAATAAAGCTTTGCAGTGTATAGAAAACTCCTATAAGACCAGTGATGGTTATTGAAGAAGGTTCATCTCCACTTCTATTTCTCTTTCATTCTATTCGGTCCATAATTTCTAGGATTAGTTCAAATATTCCTAATGTGATGCTTGAACATAATCTTTAAAATAGAAGAAACTTTTATTAAATGGAACTCCCTTTTATGTATCCAATTCTGTGTTTTTGTATCGTGTTGGGAAGTATGATCCCAAAATGATCCCTAGAAAGAGTGATGCTACTGAGATAACACCTCACATATACACCACGTCACGTCTGCAACAGGTTCACGAGGTCCTACTGCCTTCAGTAGGAGTGTACTTCAACTTTCTATTTACAATCTTACAAAGAGTCAAACATAAAATATCTTGGTAGAACTTCAAATGGCTCTACACATCCTTGAGGTCAGTGGTGACAATTGGCTGTAATGCCAATTTCGTCTCACAAACCTATGTCGTATTTCAGATTCCGAATTTTAAGGCTTCCAATACGACGGTTCCCGAGAAGATCCAACTACTCAAAGATAGTGGCATTTAAAACATTTCAAACTTTAACAGCTTATAGATTTTGGAATGTTTCTGCCTGGTAAAGTTCCAGATGTATAGGAACTATTGATTCCCGGTTGGTCACGTTCTATGGGATATTTGGCCAGTGGTTAACCTAAATTTTAAACTATTACTTTTTAATCTAAAAAGGACATCTACCTACATATGAAATAATTTTCCGCTTTCTGAATGTTATACCTAACCTAAATTTGAAATATGCAATGAAATTAATAACTCACATTTATAATGGAATATTGCATTTATTACCTTGTATAAGACAGAGAAGTAAGAATCGTTGAGGCGCATTTTTTTCTACAAAAATATTTCATTTTATTTCTTTACTAATCTTGCATAAGGCAAAAACTAACCAATTTCCGCTTTATATAAATCTTTATTTTAATGAAAAACAAGCATACAAGTTGCTTCATAAAGCAATCAATACTTGATAGTGTAAAACATTATCTAAGAAAAAACAACATTATATTACTTTATAGACGAAAAAACTAAAACTTTGATAGCAAATAATTTCATTTCTCGTGATTAAAAGATTGTTCCTTTTATTTGAGAGGAAAAAACATACTTGGTAATTTTGAGTTGCAAAACAGCTGTTTTCATCACCCCAGGACTCCCTAGAGAGTGATTTAAATGTCTTCAACTCTGCCGGACATGACCACAATCCTCTCTCTTTAACTAATCTGATCAGAGCGATAATCGTGACCATTCTGTTATGTGATTCATCAGGCTAAATTTTAACACACCATACGAGTACATATTTAACCATACGGACTCCCGAAAATAATTTGGAATAAGTATAACTTTTATTGGAATAAAATCAACAAAAGATAATTAGGAAAAATCTCCTCCAAATATAATTATAATTAAGGCTGTCAATAACCAATTTTATTTAATGTATAAAATGTTTTCAATCGGAACATTTTACATATTTCCTTTTCTATAGATTTATTCCTATAGAGTATAGAGATTTGCATTATTAAGAACATACAAACTAATATTAAAAACAATTAGTTTACGTAACACAAATTATACAGACAGTTGACGTTACCAAATGAGTGAAGAAGGGTATGAAAATCAGTAAAAAATACAAAAATAAAATGAACAAACCAAGATAAACAGTTATACATATATATTCTCAGAATTAAAAATAAGAATATTTTTTAATTTATACTTAACTTTATAAATTTAATTGCTACACGTTTTACAAACTATAAACAAAAATACTTTTTAATCGTAGCTGGTTCTGGTTTAGGTGAAGGTTTGGAAACCATAAATCAAGCTAGAGCCGCAATGCGATATCTACTGACAGTTCCTCTTCTACTGAAAGCCTAACAAACTACACATCTTATAATGTTCAGCTGAGAATATCTCTTATTAATTAACTAGCCATGTTTATTACGTCATCTGGCATGAAGATGTACCAAACTTCTAATAGGATTTAGAATAGTTGGACTTTGTTGGTGTGAAAATTAACCTTTTTAGGACATTGGAAGATTGAATAAAAATGTAGTTATTTTTACCCTATTCTATTTCAGTTGAATGGGTTGTAAATCTTTATGAAAAATCTTTAATTTGTCTGAGAGCTTAAGAGATGCATTTCAATTCATCGTTTTAGGGGTCTGAAAATCAAAATATACTTCTTCTAGAGGTTTCAACTCTATTTAAATCACTATGGGTGTTTCATTTACATAATAAAAATTATTTTATATATGTCATCGTTTTTTATAATATTGTACGATACACTGTTACTGAACAATCTATTCTTGCATTTCTGGTATTTCATTCACTTTACACGATCCGTTTATCTTAGCTTTACTTTAATACTACAATCCTTATATGGGTGGTTTTATCAAATGAAACTACTGTATGAAAAACAATTCTTTGATAGGTACGTACAGGGATTTTTCAACCACCTGCAATTGGTGACTTTGATAACGCTCAGCAACTAATATACATCGGAACACAGCATCAAAATATATCTGCATTAGGGCAATGAATTAATAATCTAATTTCAAAAAATTAAGTGTACTAAATCACAATATTAAAAATAACTCAATTCTGGTACTATTTTACAAATGCCAGAACAATGGATTTTTACAAAATTTATGTGTTCGTGTTTTTATAGAAGCTTTATAGCCCAAGAGAAGCGGTAGCCAATTTGTATTATTTAGGAATACAACGACTTTTCGTGAATTGAATATTTTTTCTCTTAAGAAATAGATTTATATTGGACTTTCAAGTTTTAATTATTCGCTACTCTCCTACTTAGACTTCCACCAAATATATCACCTCTGTTGATCGATTTCCTTACCTGTTTCACGTAAACTAGCTTGTGGTTTTGTATCATGAAAATTGGCTCTCGGCTCCGGAATTTTATTTACATAAGTTGTAAAAGTATGAGTGCTATTCTCCTATTAACAATGTATTATCCGGATCATATGTAAATCAATCAATTAATGAACTGCAGCCACTATTTAATGTAAAATAGCCTCCAAAATTTTGTCTCATTATTTTTGTCTCAAGGTTTAGAGAAATAAACTTAAATGTTGTAAAAGTTTGTCTGCTTTAGTTACATGTGTAATTCAATTATTATTTCTAGTATTTGTTTGAAATATAAAACTATATAAACTGGATCTAATATTATTAATTATAATTTGATATAATGTTTAACCTAATGACTATGATTAGTGCTTTGTATTTCATTACCACTAAACAATTAAACATTTATTACATTTAAAACCGAACGCGTGTTTCATGTAATTAAATACAGAGTTTAGTTGTTTGACCGCGTTCTGAAAACAATAACATAGTTCCACGGTGATTAATCGGACTATTTACAAAATTTATAATGGTCTCTGAAATAATTGATTTTAACGGGGATTAATAAATATTAATAAATATATTAATAAATAATAATGGAATAAATTGATTGAAATGGAAGTTGTGTTGCCCAAAAGAGCACGTTTTTCGTGGTTAGCAAAGGGACATATATTTTGTTCCCATGCATATATTCATGAGGGCTCAAAGCCCACAAACACAACAAGTTATGGTCTGCTGTGTAAAACACTGACCTTAATATTGTTTTTGCGTAGAAAAGGTTGGAGCTGTGTCATATTTTGTATAGTTACAAAGTAGAACCTTTTCGCTGTATAATGGGTATATGGCTATCATTACGGCAGACATATTCTTTTAAATTATAAAGTTAATGTAAAAAATAGGATATATAGATTATAAAAATTTGTCCATTCAATAAGCAAAAACTAATAACTGAATAAGGTAGAATGTACAATTTACTTAGTTTAAACTCTGAAACAACGTAACTAATATGTTTTCAAAATTTATGTTATCAAAATTGACCTTTAACACATTTATAAAAACTTACAAGTTCACCTTCTGTGGCGAGTGCGGTATTTAATGTTCAGTGCATCTATTTTGTGAAAGTACACGAGTTAAATTGTTCTAATTCTAACCACTATAGACTCGCATATATGTCCTTGAGTAATTGAAAACTTAGACTATAGCAATTTTATCATCATTCATTGATTGATTTTTTATTGTTTCTTTGTTTGTATAACCTTATTCCTTAACGTATATTGATACTTGAATAAGAAGATACATTTCAATCTTTGAGATATTGTGTTCTATTTCGATAACATATAACGATTCCAAATGTCTAAAAACGTCTTATATTTTCAAATTGTCAATAACATTTCATAATAATAAAAACGTATTTTTATTTTCTTTACCATTAGTATTGAATAGACAGAGAGACTTTACAGCAGTTAACAATAAAATACTACTGTGCAAAAGAAAGGAAACAATATCGTATTTCTCCTTAGCATATTGAACGATAAAAGAACCGTAATACTGTTTCATCTTGACAGTGGCTCCTTTGACATAGTTTTATTGACAACATTGGCTCAATGCTTTTAGCCCTTGGCCAGTCTCCAGCCCCTCACAGTAAACATTACACATCGTTATCCACAGAGACTTGGTTCGTATTACCATCTTACTAGATTTAAACGATCATTTTAATGGTAAAATAAATTGCACTATAATTTGACATTCTCTATTATAATAGACGTAGTCTTTCTCATTTTTACACTGCCAAAAAACTGTATATTTGTTAAAATTACGTTTCGTGGTGAAATATTTTTAAAATAATGTATCTTTTATTACTGACAGAACCTTAAACACCGGTGACTCACGCATCTGTTGCATCTATGTTGCGCATTTTGTACAACGTTTGACGTTGATTTCATTTTATTTTGTTTATTCGAATTAAAAGAACCCTATCCGAAAATCTTGAACTCAGTCTTAATTTCAGTATAATTGTACACAGATAACAAACCAATTCTTTCCTTAACTCATATGCATATCTAGTCGTCGTCATATTAAATTACGCAGTGGGAAAGAGATGGTTAGTGAAACAAATATAAGTAGAATCAGTGTAACTCAGCGTTAGATCGAAATGTATTAGTTAAACTTTATAAAATTTCTTTTTTGAAACTGCTGGAATATTTTACTAACTTATAATTAGACTTTCATGTTATGTTTGAAATCAACACTATACAATGGACTCATTCAAAATTGCAAAGGATTTGACTCAAAATTAAAATTAAATTTTTAGATTAAGAATTTACAGACTTTTCATGAGAATCGATGGTGAAAAGGCCTGGTTGTTAGTAGACAGTGCATAATAGAAAAGGACCGAGTAAAATGAAAATTAGGATTTATTGAGTTTTGATGGAATCAGACGTAGCTCTTCCAAATTAGCTTTTCTCTAATCTCCATACTCAAAGAGATTAATATCTCTATATCACTAGAGGTCCGTTGCACCCATAGAGTAATGTTACCATATGCTAGAGTCTTCAATAATCTACATGAAGCCTTATTTGGAAGACCTCCAAATATAGTTCGTATATCCCTATAAGCTAGTTTGTTTGAAAAACAAACCCTATAGGCTGCAACTTCCATAATTTTAGCTGAAGTTTGTAAAGAAGTCCAGTACTCCTAGAATATTAATATGAGCGAATTTCAGAATCTGATATTTTAAACAAATATTACATTAGATTGGCTTACAATGATTTCTTGAGAAACTTTCCTGTTCCGATGGCTTTTAACACAGTTTTCAAAGTAACCTACCCTAAAATTTCATGAAGAATGTTTAATTACACAGGCTCAGTCGTTTTAATAACGCAGTTTTCCTGTTCGTGGCAGAGGCAAAAGTTGATTGTAATCGCGTTCCTTATCTTTTATAAGCTCTTGTAAAGTAGTAAATACTTCATCAACTCCTCGTAAGTGTTGAATAATAAAGAGAAATTCATGTATGGTCTGCTTTATGATGCAAGCAAAGTACATACTAGAGGGATGTGAGGGTACCCAGAAACAAACTATTTTTTTTTAATACTATCTTGAATTGACAACAAATCAAATATATAATCTTCACAAAGATTTACAGCTTCCTTTTTATCTCTTACATGTGCAGTAGCTCGGTATTGTATATATATGTTTACATTTACTAGATGTAGTTTAAGAATAATACTGGAAAAGGACGGTATTCTGGAAGACACTATTGATTCTACAATTGTGTAATTGGGTGTGGACAGTGCTGAAGATTCCGATTGTACATAAGAATCCTCGGTATAGTGTGATCTGGACGATATCGATGAAATAGCCGGGCCGTACCAGAATATCATTAATAATAACACCTATGGCGTCAAGTAAGTTAAAATGCATACATATTTATACATAAATAATATGTGAATGCAGTTAAAATAAAAAGCAATTATCATATTCTTTCCAAACTAATTTCAATTACGCATCGTTAAAAAATTGACATATTCATAGAAAAGGTATTATTACTATTTACTCGTACTATCACATTGTATAAAAAATAGATTTTACTTTACCATTATTGCACGGATGTCAGAGATTTTATAAATACTCAATAAATAAAACTGAGCGAATTCAAAATAAATTGAAGTAAAATAATATTTAGTCATTACTGACTGTCACGTTGTATTTATCATTAACTGCCGTATTTTACTGTACAGTACTATAATCACATCAAAATAATGTATTAGCCTAACATATATTATTAAATCTCCATCAAGTTATTGAACGGATGAGTTTTTAATGTTTTTCTTACAATTATTTATCACAGACGACACGAGTTGATGTTTTCACGTTTAGCAGAGGATAGCAGCACAGCACTAGCCAAATAGGGTTCACTCCCACGGGCGATCCAACGTGTCGTATGAACCGAACCCCGCAGGGCAGTACAGATAAAGCGGAAATTTTATAATCAAAATAAATAGGTTAATAATTCACATAGATCCATACAGAAATTAATTTCAATCGATTGGTCATATAACAGCCTATGCACCTTAAAATTGCCAATTAATCTGAGCTTAACTATTACATCTAATTACATCTACAACTAATCAATAATTATATCTCTGTTTAAATTTAAATTTCAAGTTGAAATAATTCTTTCAATTTAGTTTAGCTGACAATACCATCTTCTATGATAATATTTACAATAATTTGAAATGAGTGAATGTATATTTTAACACTAAAGTGTTTAGCTGCCGCGCAAGCCACTATATATTGCCTGGATTACCGGCTCTGAGTGGTTGATGACAATTAACGGGATATTGCGCAATGTAAGCCGATTTGTCCTGGAATCAACGTGCTATCCTGATTGTATCCTATATAATAAACATTTTATAAACAACATTACATATTTATAACCCGAGAGATAACAAACCCCAAGTAGGAGTACACCACACCACGTGTTGTATAACGACCTTCGCTAATGTTGAATGCGACATTTCTAGCTCACTTCATCCTCGTGACGTTCTGCGGACAGACAGAAGAGAAATTTGTATACTCACTCAACAGAGAAACAATAAATTGTAATTGCCAGCTAAGTTATAGGCTTCAATAATGTATTAATGTTTGCTAGCTTGTTCCTCCATATTGGTGGCTTTTTAGTACGCCAATCGGCCAATTCGTTGCACCACTATCGTAATTCCTTTATTAATATGAGCCCTTAGTAATATTTATTGTATAATATGAAGACAAACCGGCAATAAATCTAAATTCGGAGAATAGTCGCAGCTATATAACTGTCAGAAGAGCCGGGTTAGGATGACCTTATGCTAATGTTACAAATTAAGCCAAATGTTTGACTTAGTTCATATTAGTAATTATTATAATATAGAATAAAAGTTACACAAGTGGAAGAACGCACAAAAAAAATGGAAGGTCTGCCACTACAAATCATCATATGATGCAAGCCACCAGTGGGGTTGCGCGTACACAAAAATGTATCTTTTAAAGGATGCAATGTGCTTTTTCTAATTTTGTTTTTCTTAAAATCAATCCAGTTAATGCTATTTTAGCTGAACACTAATTGGCTGCTCTCATTATTACACAAGTAAAAATATTGGAGTCTGATCAAATTAATTGCAAAATCGCTAATAATGTAACAGTGACATATCCACGTGATATGTTAACACAGTGCCACTGATAATGACAGTTTACATTACTTCCTTTGTACGTTTAATGTTATACAGGGTGAGGCAAACCACCCGTACAGTACGTATAGCGGCCAAACCAAACGAGGTAGATTATTCGAGATAGTTGGAGATAGAAACAAACTTTAAATGTAGAAAATGTTTATTTTTAAAGACCTTTCTAATGATGTACAACACAACCTAGGTTGCCATTTGATTTTTTTTAGATTGGGGCTGTTAAGTATTTCAAAATTCTATGTATTTTTAAAATGTGTAAATTTTGGGGTAGGGTGGCATTTGATGATATTTTTCGATAAGCCATCTCATCATTAGTTTTCAATAAAAATATCGTCTCTCTACATTTTTGCAGGTAGTTGCAATCAATTTACCCACAAACCCCCGATTTTTTCTGTACATAAGCGGCAAGATAAGTTCAAACTTTTTGTATCAAAATAATCAGTGAAGAAATACCTTTAAAATGAGGTATAACTCTACATACCTTTACATTTGAAAATTTTCCAAAAACCACCCCTACCCCCCAAAAACTACCCTTTTGGGGAGTTTTAGAGATTTCAAAATAATTTCTCCAAATTCTTTGGGGTGGAAATAGGGGGGTTTAAGTTGTTACGAATAATCTACCTCGTTTGGTTTGGCCGCTATACGTACTGTACGGGTGGTCTGCCTCACCCTGTATTGTGAAAGCAGGCGTAAACTATACCTCACACCTCTGTGTCTAGCTGCTTTATTGTTTAATAGTGTGCTTTATTAAGATAATAACAAAATTTTCGCTTTAATTTCGTTAGATAAATATTGTGAATAGTCCAATTATTCGACAATGATTGGCACTTTCCGTAACTGTGCGGTTGTTGTTTTATTTTAGTAATAAAAACAAAACTGAGAGAAAAAGGAAATAAGTAGTAAAGAACAGAAAACAGTAGGAAGCAGAATGGTATCCATAAAACTGACCTGTAATGGACGGAGGTAGGTGTTTTCTTAATCAACCCACTAGATCACATGACTAGGTTGCAAAGCCCTGGACACACTATCAAAGAATGCACTATCATGCAATAAGATCATCTGATTCCTCCATAAATGATCGCGCAAACGAAAAGACGAGCGACGTTATTAGCCTCAACATTGTTTCGTGCCTTGTACCTACTCAAATCTCGAATTATCTTTAACAAGTATCCTTTATATATTTGCAGTATACAGATACTAATAATGGAGTATGAATATGAATAACTATGACCATTGCTTCTGTAAGTTACCATTTGTGCCTTACGCCACAAAGCACCAAAGACCCGATAAAGCCATAAGCCAATCTATCCCTTATAGTACTGTGGTGTTTAAATTCAACCGTAATATCAACTCTTCAAGGCAATCAATTCACCGCTGGATAACAAAATGGCGCAGTTCTCTAATCGTGCGTATTCGTGTTGACAACAGCTGAAATAAATGCATTGTTTCCCACAATTCAAACTGGAATTCCAAGTGAAACAGACTCTATTCATTCACATGAGATTCTGACAATACCATTCTCACATTCGTTGAACTGTGTAATAGTGTCGCTCCACTTGCCCTTTACATTATTCGTCAATAGTTACTTGCCATCACTACGCATAAAGTAAAGTACTTAACCCTAAAATTACTTATTGAACTATAATTACTTGGTAAGCATTGTATATTTTGATTTGATTATAAAAGTCGTTAGTATTACAATATCCAGAAAAACCAAGAGGTGTATAAAAGAATTTTTACAAACAGAGAAAAGTCAAGAATTACATTTTCTGAAAATATAAGAATTTCCACAACACGTCAAAAAGTAACAACAGATTTGAGATTTTGCATGAAGTTTTATTTCTATAAAGGAAACGTTGAGTTCGATAATGGTACATCAGGTCACACCACGGGATTCGGCTGAGCGTTACCAAACAATTTTCACTATTATGTATAATCATGATTAGAATGAGAAAATCGCAGAACAAATACATTTGTAAACAAACTGATTACAGTCATGTGTCATTGCAACATGTGACATAGCACAAGTAGACTGTCAGAATGAAGTACTTTTAATGATGAACATTACGAAATTTCGTTGTAGCCTCTTTAGATATAGTATGCGTACTTCAGTACTTCACGTATATAAGACGTAATATAAGATATATTCGTAATCTTGTTTTAATTCGTACCTACTAGTGTCTGTTGTAAAAGTGAGAGAGGTTTACTAATGCGTTTGTTTTCTACAGAAAAGAAGATGTGGTGTACTTTTTTTAACCTATAATTCCTGCATGGGACTTCTTTTAGAGATATTAAAAATAGGTAAAAGTAAAATTTTAAGATACATTTGGTTGTAAAATAATATCCTTTTTTATTTGGAATGCGTTTTTCTTCCATTAACTACGAGAATTGGTTTTAAAAGAGTATAATTAAAATTGGTTTCAGATTGCAAGTTTTGAATTGTAAAAATAATTTACACCATTTTTTAGAACAAGTACAGTCTATTTATTAAAGTTATTTAAAAAAATAATTTTCCTTTTACTGTAGATCGTGCCATTAATCATACAAATCAATACAGGCTGTGTATTATTAAACTAATATATTTATTTCTTCTCTTCACTGTTTATTCGTATTTGTTGCGTACTTTATTGTATTACGTTTGGCTGATCCGTAATATACAAGATCCGAGTATGCGACACCAGGTGTCGTAACAGGCTTGTGTCTATGGCTCAATTTATTCTCGATATGTTCTTTGGACAGATAGACAGACAGACAATGATAAAAAGAAGTTGACAGAAAAACTATGCACAATACAGCTGATTATTGTAAAAAATAAAGTTTCATGCAAAGTTTTAAGTCTACATATATACTTAACTCATTATTTATATATATATATATATATATATATATATATATATATATATATATATATATATATATATATATATATATATATGTATATATATATATATATATATATATATATATACAGTATATATATTATTTTAACATTTATATGAAAACTAATATAATGAATAAGTGGAATGTATCCTCTACTGAAATATGTATATTCTATATATATATATATATATATATATATATATATATATATGTATATATACAAGGTGTTTTGAAAAGTATGGGTACGGCTTAATATTTTAAAAACCATAGGAGATAACGTCTATAAACTTTGCACAGTGTCATATGGCTATGTAAACTATTTTTTCTTGCTATTACCATGACATGCCAACCATGGGGGGACGGCCCACAGAGGAAAACATGGAAATCTTAAATGAGAGCATGGGTCGAGTGATACCTCATTTGAAAGAGCTCACTTAGTAGAGTTGAATGCCACAAACCGCATCTCAAAAGGTTTATCCAATCAGAAATGGCGGGTTGTTTTAGGTACACATTGTGAAGTACATTATGCGCTGCCATTTCTGACTGGATCGTCGTGTTCTGATGCAGTAAGCGGCGTTTCACTCTACTAACTAATGGTTTCACTTATTAGTATTTATAAAAAATAACAAAAAAATTGAATTCAAAAATTAAGTGGTAAGTTAACTATTTCACCAACAAAGAACAATGGTAGAACTTAATTAATTTATAAACATAAAGATGACGAATTCATTTTAGTTTTATTTATTGTGTTATAAATTTATGACATAACTTGCTAATTAAAAAAAAGTCAGTGAAAACACATCGGTTAGTAGAGTGAAACGCCGCGTACCGCATCAGAATATGACGATCCAGTCAGAAATGGCAGTGCATAATGTACTTCACAATGTGTACCTAAAACAACCCGCCATTTCTGATTGGATAAACCTTTTGAGATGCGGTTTTGCGGCATTCGACTCTACTAAGTGAGCTCTTTCAAATGAGGTGTCACTCGAACCATGCTCTCATTTAAGATTTCCATGTTTTCCTCTGTGGGCCGTCCCTCCATGGTTGGCATGTCATGGTAATAGCATGGAAAAATAGTTTACATAGCCATATGACACTGTGCAAAGTTTATAGACGTTATCTCCTATGGTTTTTAAAATATTAAGCCGTACCCATACTTTTCAAACCCCTTGTATATATATTTCTTCATGTATATGTGACGGCCCATTAGGAAAGCCCCTACTAACCAATTGACACTGCGAGGTCAATATTATAATTGTCCAGTGAAGTACTACAGTATTTATATTGTAGTATTACCAACCAACGATTCTTCATTGTTCCTAACAGTAAAATGTAAGTACTATTACTTACAAAATATCTACCTTCAAAGGAACAGTGATTATTATATATATTATTTAGTAAGATATAAGTTCAAGTAATAGTTGCTCGGAGTGTTCTAGTTGATCTCAACTGAGTTGTTAAGCGGAAGTTGCCCGATACCCGTGGTAGCTTTAGTTGCAGCTGGATGAGGAATTTGCTGATTCTGCTGACTCCAGAAGAATGTATTTATACTAATGAATGTGTGTATTATATATACTAATGAATGTATTTATTCATTATATTAGTTTTCATATAAATTTTTAAATAATAAATTATTATATAAAAATCACAATAAAAAGTATGCTGTATGTGTTAGGATAGTAGTCTACATGTGTTACTATATGTAACATGTTTTTGTCTCTTATGGGCGTATACAGTTCATTTACAAATTTATTAACTATTTTATTGTTTTATCGTATTAACCCATACGACCGAATATGACAATATTACTGAACTCGTGTTCCTCGTGCACAGTTACGAGTATATAGATCAGTTTGTTTTCGAGTTATCGTGCGGACATGATAACATTTAGACATATAGGACAGCCAGAAATGAAATGTTTCTAGCCTCTCAAGTGATAGGCTTTGCTAATGTTCAGCCAATTATATACAAGCTATATAAAAACACACTTTTTTCTATTTTGTCACTTTTATGTAAGCAGAATTTTGGGAGTTGCCCGTTGCGTTTATAACTCCCGGGAGGACCAGCGGACTGTAGAGCCAGCGTGTCATAAATAAGATATGTAGACGCTACACACCACGCCATTCAGTATGCAGGCAGAGATATCCCTTCTTATCTTTCTGTTGGAAGCAGTAAGAAAAAAATAAGTTACAAATAAATGTGAAATTTATTCAACGCATTGTTGTACGGTTGAGTTGTTACAATCGCGTTCGTAGATTATTTGTTGGTGTTTATAGCTATACTCAACAATAAAATTTGAATGAATGTTGTTAAAATGAGATATACTATAACTTATGAACAATACAAAAAAAATTCACTCCATCAACTAAAAGTTGGGTTTCTCACAATTCAAGTGATTGTACTAATCAACACCCCAAAGACAATGTAACAATGTTTTTGTTAAATATTTGATCAAACTGTTTCTTATATTTAAATATCGTCCAAACGTAAAACTTACCGGACAAGAGACATAATATAAAATTAATAAGCTTCATAATGTAACTAATAAAGTTGCAGCCTGTCTATGCCATCCTGTTTGTTGTTATTAGTTGAGATTGTCATCAAGAGAAAGAAAGTTTACTACTGTCAGAAGAGGTTAAAGTATCTCTGTTATTATAGCTCCATGGCACAACTTCGGCTGTTACAAAAATAAGTGTTCATAAGTTAGCTGGAGAACAGATATATCTCTCTATTACTATCCTGATAGCAGTGGTACACTAGCCAACTACTAAGATCTTTATACCTTTCTTCATGTAAATGTGAATATAATTTTGAACCATTAATATAATCTTATAGAAGACGAAACATAATTTAATTCTAAATACAGTATGTCCACAAATTACTCTATCACACTTCACCGGTCCATTTATCCAGTCAATATAAATAACTAATATCACCCAGCAGGGATCACTTCTGGCTGGTTTGTACCTTCCAGTTGAACCTGCCACTAGGCACAACAAAAACCGATGTGTCACTTAAATCTGGGTAACCTTAAGGATGTCCAGGAGGGGAAAATTACTAAACGCAAATGTCGAGATTCTGGGGTGCAAGAGTAATCCGATAGGTCTAGTCTACTTCGGGAGAGACTGTTGGAGTTGGTGGGGCTAGTTCCCTAAATATCAGAGGTTCTTGATAGCCTCACCAAGGATGTGTCACCCCCTGCCTGCTTTGTTTGGAGAGGCTGTTTCTGAGCTGATCTCCACTTCTTCCGAGGGGACATAACTTTGAGATTAGTGCCCTAATTCTTCCTCATGGATCTCGATAGGAGGGGGCCCCTACTCCCTAATCTTACCCATCCTGAATATCATGTCACTCTGGAAGCAGCGCTAATGTTCTTAATCCTACTAAGTTCAATTTATAAGCTTATCCTAACAAAATAACAAAATAAGTCAAAAATATCATGGAAAGTACAATCTAATTCTACTTAGTTTACCGTCTGTCTGTCTGCATGTGTTTTTAGGAAGGAAAATTAAATCTTAACGCTCAATGAAGATATACATTTAAACTTTGTAAAATGCTTAGTCTAATTAAGACCTGATTTTGAAAAACTTTTAGAAGGACATTTTCAACATTTCAAAATGGCAACTTTACACAATTTACTAACTGTAAAAATTAAAAATGAGAGATTTTTTTGAACAATTTAAAAGTATAGTTAAATATTGCTTACTTGCAGGTAAAAGTTTTCAAACTAACATTGTTTCACTACAACAAGCAATAATGGAATATTAAAAGTCTTAGTGAACGCCCTCTCCCACAATACAATAATCGAGTTATTGATAACATAATTATCCTATTTACTGCTTATTAATAATCAGATAATTGTTTTAACTTTCATATGAAGTTATTTTCTTATTTTTGACAATTTGTAAAATTGTTACAAAATCTTTTTAGATGTGACAGATGTTGCTGTGCCAAAATGTGTTTTAACCAAATGCCATATATTCATTGAATATATTTCTTACTGTTAGTAATGTTATTTACTAAATTCAATAGACAAAAATAAGCTAATAATACATGGATAATAAAGAATAAGCTGAACTACTAAATGTAATAGTCAAATAAAATTGTAAGTAATGGACGGTTAATTTAACTGGTTATCCTTAATCAATAATCAAATTTAAAGTAAGAGAATATCATAGAATTACTCTTCATTCACTATTGTATGCTTAATAACCGGTATCTGTTTACCATGAATAAACAAACTAAACAAAATTGTAATCAATACGGCTCAAACAGTAATGCGTCCAAGAAAGTATAAATAACAATTGTTAACGAACTCTATACAATGAGCAGATAATTAAGGCTAAATTAAAACCTAAAGAAGCCTAGTATTATTTGTCTTCTCTCACCATATTAGTTGATCTCAAAAACGGACCTCAAACAATGGACATTTAGTTGTAGCATATGTTCCAAAAACTTGGCGGTTTATGTTTCGGAGGTTTTCAAAAGTCACATTCTAATAATATTACAAATGCGAAAATGTCTTTGTTTGTTTGTTTTGCTTTCACGCGTAAACTATTCAACCGATTGTACAGGAATTTTACATGGACATTCTTACGATCCCTGGGATGAATACAGGGCTATTCTTATTTTGAAAACCTAAAGAAGCCTAGTATTATTTGTCTTCTCTCACCATATTAGTTGATCTCAAAAACGGACCTCAAAAAATGGACATTTAGTTGTAGCATATGTTCCAAAAACTTGGCGGTTTATGTTTCGGAGTTTTCAAAAGTCACATTCTAATAATATTACAAATTCGAAAATGTCTTTGTTTGTTTGTTTTGCTTTCACTCGTAAACTATTCAACCGATTGTACAGGAATTTTACATGGACATTCTTACGATCCCTGGGATGAATACAGGGCTATTCTTATTTTGAAAACCAACCTAGACTACTTTCCATTGGTGTCGGAAGTAGCAAAAAATCCTATCTTGATCTTTAAAGTTGTTAACATGAAAGATCCTGTTAAATGTAATCATTCTGTGTAAACATTTTACTCTGACAGCACACCGTATGTGTAATTCATTAACCAGTATTTTCAAATTGTTCACATTTTTATAGAGTGTGAATATAATATAATAATACTCATAATACTACATAATAATACACATAATACTCAACAAAAGTAACACACTTCTTATTTAAACATTGTAGTGACAAGATAAACCAATTAATATATTTCGGAGTTTTAACTATTCTGGATGTAGCCCTACTCAATTGTAAATGTGTTATTGAATTTGGTTTCCTTTGATATTGTAGGAGCAAGTGGAATCACAAATAAAAGTGTTACCTCATGTATCTTGTGTTATACATGAGATACTAAATGCAATTTTAATGACAGAAAATCGTCAAGGGGACATCGCATCCATTTGTCACTGGTAAGGTATGCGATACTGATTATGTATATAAATACTGATATAATTCCTGGAATGGACCGAGGAAATAGTATGATATTACGAACATAGATTAGAAAGCAAAAACATGTACTTTAATGCATCCTATATCATATTTATATATATATGGATGACAACTGTCATAAGGTAAGTATTGAAAAGAGTTAGTATTATTGATGTTGATTTTAGTTTCTAATTTTCAATAACAAAATCAATATCCATACAATTTAGAAAACTGTACTGTTTTGAATCCAATCTTACTACAAAATTGTATATAAGTCTATATATTGTTTCTTGGGGAAATCTAGCAATCTCCAATTTTGGAAGTAGAATTAATTTGAATTACAAATGAAAAATCTGAAATAATAATTACTCGCAATTTGATTTAACTTCTGGTCTTCTTAATAATGCGCACTGAAACTGGGTACCTACCTGGTGCATGACATATGACTAATTCCATTTTTTAAATATTATAGGACCCTATCGTATTACATAACAATTGTTTTCACTAAATAAGTTATGAACTTTCTCTAGATTGGTCTAAAATAGTTCAAGTGAAACCGTGTGAGCTATTCAATCAAATACACGGAATGTTGGCTTTACGGGCAAAACCACGAGGTTTTACTTGTCTTATACAACAAATTAAGAGACGAAAGAGGAATGTTTATTGCACAAAACTATAAAACCCTCTTGTAGATTATCAATTTTGTCAAAACTTATACAATTGTTACACTTTTGCAATTAAATCTATTATAAAAATGTCTAAAATTATTATTCCAAATCGACTTCAAATGGGCCAGTATGGGCACAACTCTACTCTCTCCGCCGGTTGATGGATTGTATTTCACATAGTTACAATATATTTCTTTATTAAATACATCTCTGTGGTTGGATACAATCCAAAAGTTTTTCTTGTTTTTGCTGAAGTTAGATTAATAAATTTGATAGAAGAATTTCCAAACACAAGAAAACAATTTATAAAATGTATTAGGTAACATTAATTCGTCAGCACTCACATCGCAAACCTTTCAGTAATTCCTAGATATAAGCAATTGCATTATAGGTTTGACATTTCTTCCACTCATTGGTTGAGGTTATGTAGCCATATATTATAAATAAAAATGAATCGTAAAAAGTGTACGTCTACTATTTTTAAAGTATTCGATGAAATTCACAAGTGGTTTTATTAAGAGCAAAATTTTAAAGTTACCTAGAATATTTTGGAATCTAGAAAAAAGTAATTGTTAAACTACTTAATGCAAATTTATCTACC
Organism: Homalodisca vitripennis; assembly: GCF_021130785.1. Classification (NCBI taxonomy): domain Eukaryota; kingdom Metazoa; phylum Arthropoda; class Insecta; order Hemiptera; family Cicadellidae; genus Homalodisca; species Homalodisca vitripennis. Next base: position 161,977,305 of record NC_060207.1, on the reverse strand, counting down.
ACTATACAACGATTGAAACTTTAAACTGAACTTTCACAAAATATCTGAAGCATACATTTACGCATACACTTTGTTAAATATTAAGTATGCAGTACTATATCAGTATTGTAATACAGATAGCGAAGACAAAGTTAATATTTTAATTTTTTCTCCAGATTGCGGCAGTGATGAATTAAAAATATTAAAGAAACTTTAAATACTATTTAAACACATCCAAAGCTCGAATATAAAATTATATTCGTGAATCTTATTACTTATTAGTAAAACAAAACTAAATTGTGAACTGTTTTATTATTTACTTCTCAATAATAACTCCCCTTTGAGTGCCACGGGTATTTTCAGAGGGCATATGCATAAAGTGCCATGCTGTTTTTCGCATATTTGTAAGCTTTTGGGAAAAAAGCTGTTGTAAAATAACTACCAAACAGATTTCCATCATTTTGTTGTTGTTTTTCTTAATTAATGCAGAATATAATACATATCGTTACAATTAAAAATTTTATTTATAAAAATATAAAAAATTTCAGTATTTATAAAAAAAATTTTACTTTTGTATAAAAGTTAAGTTTCGACCTAATTTGCGTGTATACGGTATTTTTAAGATTTTTTTTCTTTATACCATGATAAAGGCCATATGATTCTAAATAAAACCCATGTGTAATATCTTATTCTAGAATTTTAAAAACATGGCATTATATGTATTAACAAAATGCTGCCCGGTACCGTCATTTTATAAACTGTACTTCATTTGTCAGAGTTTAGAAAATACTTAGTAATGATGTAGTTTTCCCAATAAATCTAATAAAACATTAATACAACACAAATAAATATGATTAGTAAATTTAGAAACAAATACTTCCTAACATATTTACGTAAAAGTTTACATTTACTAAATAATAACCCTAATAATATTTACACTGAAAATTCACGTTTTTCGCTTGAACACAACTCAAATCATACATTACTTTTGTAAAGAAATACAGTAAAATACTGTATAAGTTAATATTTTATTTTGTATTTACTCAAATGCTTGGTTATCGGCACATAAACAACAAGAAATGCCGTTGCGCAACACGGTACTCGTCCGCTACGTAGCGTGACTGGAAGACAGAATCATCGTACAGGTACTTATCACAGCCCACTATTTTTGGACGAGTTTTTTCTTATCAGAGATCAAAATAAACTTCATTATACGTTCCTTCTTCCATAATGAATCTAAAAATACTCGATGAGTCATACTTCCTATCTCCAAATCGTCTCCAAATAGACACACGAATGACCTGACATTTTTGAATAATGAAACGTTGTTCTTATAGTTTTTGATTTAATTGATTGTCGTAATAACTTGTAAATTCCAAAATAGGTTAAATAAAGTCAGTTGTTCTTAATACTATAATTTATTTTGTCCCCGATAAGGAAAACTCGTCCAAAAATAGTGGCTTCTTGATAAGTACCCAAACAACATATGTTTCACAGATAAAAATAGTAGAGAAACAACATAAAACTCGTATTTATTGATAGTTTGAAACCTATTGAATACAGCCGTCTGATTATTTGGCCAAAATAATCTTGTACTATATGAAATATTATTGAAATACGAAACGTCAAAATTGGCGACGCTGGCACTTTATGCACTTTTCGTACCGTCAAAATTAGCGACGCTGTGGCACTCAAAGGGTTTTAATGAAATAAATAAATTTAAATTTAGAAATTCCCTTGTAATAAATTTATTCAAAACAAATAATTCAAATAAAAACACTTTTCACGCAGTTTTTATTATTCAGCTTCTACTTAAACTTCTGCTCTCCTCAACTTACTCGTTTTCTAGTTCAATATACTTGTAATAATACTTGTTTAATATACTTGTATATTATACTGATAAATTGGCACTTTACTGATTGAGTATATATATTTCTATAATATGTATTACAAAAAAGTTCCTTTAGAGCACATATGGACAAAAATAACAAATTACAAAAGGCTTCGACAAACTTTGAGATTTAGAGCAGATTTTAAAATGGACAAACTATAACTTTAGTTGAGCTAATTCTCATTAAATAATTAGGGCACCTAAAATAATCAAAAGGTGAACATCAATACACAATTTAGCAATCATAATCAGTAGTTCACTTACTCGGCACTATCCAGTCACGGTCAAGGTCGCCTCAGTTCAGTTGCAGCGCTCGTGTGTCCTGTCACTTGGTAGGGTCAAGTTAGACTGGCCCTAAAAGCGTTATCGCCGAGCAAGTCCCAACTCGGGTTACAGATAAGTAAGTCACTCCGCTCGCTCATCCCGACCTCCGGACAGCCGCGGGCCAACTCTATAATAAAATAAACCTAAATGAACAAAGATGTTTCCATATAAGTTACTCCACACTGTTACGGTGGGTTTACACATAGCCTGCCGTGCTCATGCCGTAACCGTGCAATGTCTCTGCCGTGCAATTTTGACAACCGGTGACCGGTCGCTGCCGTGCCACACTTTACGTGCCGATTCTCTGAAGGATTCTGTTGTTAAATTGGACACATACGTGGTGGACGATGTGATTGCAACAGCTGCTTATGTCGCGTTACGTAAGCCAAAAAAGTAAAATTAAACGAAAAATACGTATTGGGTACGCAAAGTATTTCGGGCACGAGACGAGGAGAGAGACTTCCACACTCTTTTTCGAAGGTTGAAGGATGACCCGCTTTAAATTATGAGATACTTTCGGCTGTGATTTCAAAAGTTCAAGTATTTGCTCGACCTTTTTTCAAGGTCGAAGAAAACCACTAAATGGAGGAAGTGTATTTCTAACGAACAAAGACTTTCCTTGACCCTTAGGTAACTGTTAGGTATTTATTATTGATATAAATTTAATATTAATATATTAATTATATATATATTAATATTTTGTTTTATATTATATATAAATCACCCTGTCACGTGACGAAATAACCGCCTGGGCGCCCAACAGTTTATCTTTGTAACACGCTCCCTGTCCCTGTCGTGCCACTGCCGCCAACCGGTCAACTGCCGCGGATTGCCCTCGCGAGCGTTCGGATGAAAACGGAAGATAGCGCACAGGGGCACGACATGGGCATGGCAGGCTATGCGTAAATCGTGAATCTGTCGTCTCATGTAAACTAAACGGCAAATCCAAAATAACTATTTCGACTAAAACGGCACGGCAGGGGCATGGCAGGGAGATGGCAGGCTATGTGTAAATCCACCTTTAAGCTTCCATGATATTATGATGTGGAATTTTAAATGTGGCTTAAGGGAAATCGTGAAATTAACAATAACATGTCTTTACGATCAATTTTTCCCCCAGAACTAAAAACAACTAAACTTCTATAACGTAAAACCTTATAAATGATTATTTTGAAATTTTGCTAGAACCTAATGAAAATTCCTACATTAAACTGAAAGGGGGTAGGTTGGATTTCACTTTAGATCGTAGGAGGCATTTCAGTTCGCGTGCGCGCGCGTGTGTTTATGTGTGTGTTTTATTTTGTTAGAGCAACATTTCAAACTCAACTGGGATATATGGGACTGTAAATTAATTATCGTTCATTGATAAAAAGTCTTCTGGAATGATTGTAAAATATCCTAAACTTTGTGTTCTTTACGTTTTGTACGGGCTATAACATTTTCATTACATAATAAAATAAACCTGCTCATTAATCTATTCTATAATTTATTAATTATTTAACGGTGTTTGATAATAAAATAAGTAATTATAATGTACGTTTCATTCAGATAATTTTTTATTTCATCCCAACGCTAACACCATTAGCTGCTCAATAAATATCATTTATATTGACTAGTAATAAAGTATGTGTTTTTCAATCCTGTACTGAAAGAAAAAAATATAGTGAATTCACGTAAATGAATATATTTGGACATTTCCTTTTTTGTATTATTGTGGTCAGTATAATAAATAGAGTGGAAACTAACTAAAAAGCATCCCTCATTATTTTGAACGCTGTCACTTTCTTTTGGCATTTTTAACATAAAAAAATGTACAAACAACATGTGTGTTTCTTGTTATATGAATTTTAGTAAGTGGAAAATAGTTAGTGCAGAGTCAAGGGTGAACGGAGAGGTTGTTACTGGATAACGATGTTATGACGCCGCTCCCTTGTGCCTTTTGATTTACGGCCGATATTTTTATGTGCTGGAAAACACAGTAAATCATGGACAGATACGTGGATGTTTCATGGCCTTTGTGTGATTGGAAAGCTTATTCTTTAAGTAAGTTTATGAAGTATAAGTTCTTTTCCTTTGATAACCAATTTAGGAATAATATATTGTAGATGAGCTATAATCTGAGAATGAACTATAATTTTAAATACATCATGGTTCAAAACTGTTTGAAACATTTCATATCTGTTATCATATTATTATTTCACCATAGTATTACATTATATGTGTTTATAATATACATATTATTATATTTTATTCTTCGTAAAAGATGTAATATTAACTATAATGTTATAGTTCTTCCAGTTCAGTCGGAAGAAGTATGTAGATTTTGTTACGAGTATAATACTATCAATTTATTCTCATGGGATTTATATCTTCTCAATATATCAACATTTAATAAAGAGATACAATTGTTTCAAACAAAAAGCTGTAAAATGTTATAATCATTCCAGAACACTTTTTCCTCTAGATATTTATAACGGAGTTATGAGATTTTTGAATGATCCACACAAACAAAACGGACTTCGCCACAATAAAAGGAACATTAATTCTACCAAGCTGGACAATGAGCTTAATGGAGATACATATAAAACCAGTTTTTGTACCAAGTTCAAACTTATTTAAGCTTTCAAAAATCAAAAGTTTTTTTTTAGATGTTATAAGCATTTCGGGGTATTTTTTCATGTTAATAAATAACAGAGCTGTGAAATTTATTAAAGGTTAAATGGCGGCCTTATTGAAACGGGACGCACCAGTGGGAAATCTCGTCGGCGAACTTAACCGAAATATTTATAAAATCCATTTTAGGACACATATAGACACACACACACACACACACACACACACACACACACACACGCACACATAGTGTATTTCCTAGTTCACATTCGGACCTATTCAAAAGTGAAGTTAAATACTCTCAAAAATACCATAAAGAGTTCTATAAAATCTCATAGTAAATAGCCCTGTTGAGTAGTAACGACTGTTCAGTAGCCATAAAAACTTCATGAAAAAACAATATATAACGTACAAAAAATTGTTTTTTCATCAAATGGAAAAATGTTTTAGAACCATACGAAAATTTATTGTTAATGAATATACAGAAAATCTCTTAATTATTTTTTCAGTCAAATAATTTATAACAACTCTTACAGTACATGATTTATTACACTATCACACTTCTAAGAGGTGAAGTGGACCGATGTTCAGATGTATCTATATCATGTATGACGGTATATACATTTATTTGAGTAACCCAACAACTATGCTTGTTCATAAACATTTAATGGTATGTTATCGATCAATAAATAATTAAATACAGATTGGTGGTATTCAGTATAAATATGACAAGTACAATATGCGTAATTTCTTATTTTTTATTTTTAAAATTATGAGTCATGATAATTTAAATCAATGTAATTTAAAAGCGTTTCGGAGAGGATAACAGTTTTTGTAGCACTTTAAAAAATTTATTTTATTTTGGTTTTAATCCATAATTAGATATTTATATCGTTAGCTAATTTTACAGATGCACTATTAGTACGTTCCAAATAGCTTCATACTTGGCGATAGCTTTCTTCGTCAAAAAGCAAAAATCTTTTTATAAACGTTTAGCTTGTTTTTCATGTTTATATCAATCTTATTGCGAGGATAACTGGACTCACTAACGCCCCAGTAATTATTCCGCTGGTAGTTATGGTATTAAACGTAGTCCTCCATAAGCTCAGCACTTTAACTACCAAACTCTTGCAACATAGAGCAATGTAGGCTGTAATACAACCTGAACTACTGTCCTAGTTGCACAACCGTCCATCATTACAACTTGATATTTATTAGTGCAGTACTTAATGTTAACAGTTGTTGACTATTTATTACAATGTTTGGCACGTAAATAAGGATTTAATTGTTAAATGAGGTTGTGAGATAATAGGTTGATAACGTAGAATTGTGTATCCCATTCCAACTCATCTATAAGAAAGCATTTTAAACGATCTGAATATTACAGCTCAATATTATTGACACATTATTTTTATATATTACAAAGACTGAGTAGTGTATTGGTTGATTTCATTTTTATTAGTTTTGTGGAGGTTGCTAAAACTGTAATAATTATTCAGGTCTGTAATAAAGTTGTTATTGGACCATGTTTAATTTAATTTTTATGCATCTTAAAACTGGAGAAGGGTATAACAATATCAAGTACGTGATGTACTGCTAAAGCCGTGAGGTATATTTTATGTAAAGACAGTCACAGATGGCTTCAAGTAAAAACCAATGGCTGAACAGGCCCGTTTGCCACATAAGTAGCATTGATGTTTTATGGCCCCATGAATTTCAGCCAAACATTCACGCGCAATCTAAATTCTATTTCAAGTTTTTTTATATGGAAACTTCTAAAGAATCTTGAGATATACGTTATTGTGAATTCAATTAATATAGATGTTTTATGAAAATAATTACATTTTATTCATATTGGCAGATACAAGTTCTTTAATACATTTTTGATGCCTAAAATGTATTTTTAGTTACTGTGTTTACTCGAGTTGCTGCTATGTTTGGCTGAGCAGTGGCCTTTCTTGCCTGTTGCTAATGAACGAAATCCGATTTATGCCTGTCGGTTCGCATTTTAACTATCAAAGAAGTTATATAGAGGCTTGAAATTTGTGGTTGAACTCTACTTCTACATCACTATTGATATGGTATACAATTTTTCCTGTCTGTCAAAAAGTGACTATGATATCGGTAGTCTCTATAGGTAGCCAGTGTTGGTAGTGAGAAAAACACTGAATATAAAAATGTGTAGGCCAGAGACTTAGTAGTTAGAGGCAACATCAGAAGGTCCTGGTTGCTTTGAACGCCTAAGGAAAGATTCCCTTCGCGAGAGAGGTATTAAATATGTGGCACACTGGAGCGGCCAAGATGCTTCTGTTATATTTAAGTACACCTGGTGGAATCTCGTCAGGTCACCAGCCCTTTTTGTCGTCAAGGTTCCTAAGCTTCTCTACTTCTTATGATATCTTCTTAGGATATATATAATGATATCTTCAGGGGTAAATTCACAAGCACCTCCTTCTCCTAGATGGTAATGTCCGCTTGGAGTAAAGATCTCCGTGGGCTTCGTGAAAACCGATGAAAAGAAGTCCTTAAATAATTCGCATATCGCAAGAGCTTTCTCAGTTATAGCACCGTTGAGAATAATCTGGGTGGGCACAGAATATTTTCCTGTGGAATTAAGATATCGGGAGAGTAAGAAAGAAATTGCTTTCTCTATACAAAGTCTCCAGGTCTGTTTTCTCTAGCGAGCCTTGTGATACTGAATCGCACTTTCTTAAGTTTCCTATAACCGGTCTCAAAGATCTTAGGCCTTTTCGGTCTATCACCAACAATTTAGGTGTGGGTTAAATATACTGATAAAATCAGTTTCTTGGAACAAACGATTTTATAAAATACACACAGGTTTTTATAAAACTCTAATTATAAAAACAAAAATACCTCCTAGTGAAAATAATATCTCTTCTAAAATCTCACAAATGCGAGGTATGACTTAATTACTCAATTAAACAGTTAACCAATATTATCTTGTACTATGTATATCTATAAGCCTCGACTTTTATGTGGCTAATGCATTCTATATGTAATTATTTTGGTAAATAAATAAATGATCTAATGATTCCTTGAACAACAGATTTTTTTGTTTTCTTAGAACAAGAAGCTTATAAATTGCACTTAGACACCTATAAGAACCTTTGCGCTGCTTCCGGAGTGACAGGATATTCAGGATGGGTAAGGTCAGGGAGTAGGGGCCGCCTCTTATCGAGATCCATGAGGAAGAATTAGGGCACTACATCTCAAAGTCATGTCTCCCCGGAAGAAGGGGAGGCCAGCTCTTAACCAGCCTCTCCTGTCAAAGTTGGCAGTGGATGGCACACTCTTGTTGAGGCTAGCAAGAACCTCTGAGGTTAGGGAACAAACCCCACCAACTCCAACAGTCATCTCCCGCAGTAGACTAGACCTATCGAATTGCCCATGAACCCTAGAATCTCGACATTTGCGGTTAGTTATATGCCGCTCTTGAACATCCATAAGGTTTCCTAGATTTAAGTGACACATCGGTTTTAGCTGTACCCAGTGGTGGGTTCAACTGGAAGGTATAAACCAGCCAGAAGTGATCCCTGCTGGGTACTCTAAGTACTACAGTTATATCTATTGCTTGCCTTTTAAAATGTTGCTTGTAGACTACGAAATATTCCGCCGATAGCTACAAGTTTTTAAACATATCCACGTTTTCCTCTTTCGTTTCACTAACACTTCTTTTAACGATACTAAATAATCACTATGGAGACACCCACAAAATTTTAAAATTTATTTCATTTTTGTTAGGTTAGGCCACAGTCAAGAAAATCCCTAAATATAATAACTACCTAATAATAAAATATTTCAAATGATTTTACAAAATAATTATTCTTTTCTTGTTTAAATAACGGTGAAAGGGTCTGTATTCCGTGACATTTCACATGTTAAAGTGACTATCCACGTAATGGAATCATTTTTACACAAGCCGAAGCTAACAGACAAAATACGTTTACGGGCGGCCATATGCAATTATCGTTTTCCCAATTGCTCGGTAACCAGTGAATTGTCCACCGGCCCCACAATTGATTTCCACATCTAACTCACATACGTTTAAAATTCTCTGGTTGCATTTAAAACCAATTTTACGTAAAGTATTGTTTAAAAGTTGGAATCGTATACCTGAGTATGAACAATAAATTTCCATTGTATTTCTATTGGTTATCTTTATAACTTTCTGTTTGATAGCTTGTGTTTCCGTCAAAATCTGTCAAAAAGAGTAGTTTAATAGGTGTCTCCAACAATACAAAATCAATAAGCAGATAAAATTTGTTTTAATTATTTTAACGACACTAGCTAAGCTCACATATATGTTAGCATTATCTCTAAATATGTGAAATACATAACTCTTGTACAACTTATAGGTAGAGCGTTTTAATGACTAAAGGCGTATAAAGCCATTGAAGAGACTTGCTTATCGAGTATTTTATGTATGCCTCGTAGATATTTTTGTGATCGTATCTGTTAATTCGGCAAAATATATCTTTTACAGTCTACGGATAGGTTACTATCCTTTTGCAAAGATTTATTGCATTTCTTAGTGAGGAAAAAGAATTTTTCCGGGCATTTTTCCAATAAAATTGTTTAAAAAATATTTGTTAAAATAAGAGGTTTTAGTTTTAACTTTCTTTAATTATTATATCATGCTTTGTGGTAGCCATCCGATAAACAGTTTAGCGTTGGCTGCCAAGACAAAACACAAAATTAATCAAAACATTCCTATAAACATGTCCTTGCCATTTTGGTAACAGTCTGCGAAATGTTAAGACCTTATATACAAGAAAAACCTTTTCCAATCACACCGAATTCAACTTGCTCTGCTGACTACTATTGCTTATCAACCTTACAGATATACGTGGACTAACATGGATCAATCTAACTGCTAACTTTTAAATATACTTATTTAATCTTTGTATAACAAATATAATTTTATTAACAAACCAATATACAATTTTATTTTTTTTAACGAACAATTTGCACAGTAATATATAAAACTAGATCTTTTAGTAAAAATATATACGTAAAACCTAAACAATTTACCAAACTAATCTTTATTGGTATTAATAAGTGCAGAATAAAAGGTAATAACCTGTTAGTGAGATCAGGTGTTTTTCCAAAGTGACGTAGAGATTTGTTTTACTATGTTGTTTTTTCCATAATGTTCAATACATATAATTAAAAAACTATATCAATGCTCTCTTTAAAAGCTACTTAATTTGAAGGAAAAATGTTAGAAATCATTTTATATTATCTGTTATAGTGTACACCTCTCTGTCATAGTGTACACCTCTCTGTTACAGTGTACACCTCTCTGTTATAGTGTACACCTCTCTGTTATAGCGTACACCTCTCTGTTATAGTGTACACCTCTCTGTTATAGTGTGTATTATCTGTTATAGTGTGGTATTATCTGTTATAGTGTGTATTATCTGTTTATAGTGTGTATTATCTGTGTATAGTGTACACCTCTCTGTTATAGTGTGTATTATCTGTTATAGTGTACACCTCTCTGTTATAGTGTGTATTTTCTGTTATAGTGTACACCTCTCTGTTATAGTGTGTAGGGTAAAGGTAAGGCAATTTCGCTGTAAAAACCTAAAAAGTTGGCTTTTATTACAAGAAATATTTATTTAAAAACTACAAAACGTATGTAATACAAAAAAACACATATTAGTTTACAATTTTTCGTTAGTTTGAAATTTATTGCATTATATATGTATATATAAAAGCTGTTTTTCATAAGTCTTTCAAGGTAAGGTAACTTTGCATTAGCACAGGTAATTTCCGCAATAGTGGGTAGGTAATTTCGCAACATTGTACAAAAGGCATACCTGAGGTTAATCCGAATCCTCACTTCCATAAAATGGTTCACAAGCGTCACACATATAAATTAGCTCCTTTGTAGGATTTTTCTGGCACTTTTCGTGATAGGGGAACTTACAAAATGAAACACTGTAACCATTGATCACCACTCTTCTTCTTCACGTCCTTCGAGAACAATTTCAAGCATACACCACACTTCCAATCGTCATCAGGCTTGTCAGGCCTATCTTTAGGAGTGCCAGGTTTTGGTTGATCCATTTGATCTTTTTCGGCTGGGCTTAGACACTTCGCAGAAGAGTCTCGTGGCTTCTTTCTTTTTATGGCGCCCTTCGTAGCCATATCTCCAACTTCAGATGTTGTTTGTTTTGGCGCGTGAGGAAACTTCAAGCAGATCTTCTACACACCCTGCAGTTGTTCTTCAGAGGGGTCCTTTGGAGAAAGGGTAGACAGTGTTTGTCCAAGATCACAAGGTAGGTCTGACTTCCTAACAGGAGTAGCAGGTGAAGATGGACCATTGCGATCAGTGAGCCTGCTTGGTGGCAATGCTTCTGCAGGACAAGGGACAAGGACAGGGTTATAAGGAGACAAGCCCCAGCTTTCTTGAATGAGTGTATGATATTCAGAGGAGTGAAACTTTCCAGAAAAGCAGGAGTAAAAGAGCTCGTGGAAATGGGAACGACTGGGCATGTGTTTTGGGTTCAGTAACATGTGATTGTTTAAAAGTTTAGCCCAGACACTTTTCAGAGACTTGTAAACTCCTACATCAAGGGGTTGAAATAAATGACTCGTGTGTGCAGGGAAAGTCATAAGGTAGATTTAATTCTGCTTTGCAAGTTCTATGACTTCAGGCCCAAACATGCGAAGCCATGAGAATCCATCAGTAAGAGAACAGGCCCTTGGTGGACAGATAGCACCAATTTAAACCATTCTAGGAAAAGTTCTGAATTTATCCAACCTTTTGGGGATAGCCTAATAAGTGAGGTAGGAAGACTGTTTTCTTTGAGTTGGTCACTCCCATCTTATCCCTTCAAAAATCACCATTGGTGGGATGAAACTTCCATCAGCGCAAACACAACACAATACTGTTTGAAGCTGTCCCCGCTCTGCGTATGTTCTTTTATAAACATATTTTTTTCCCAACTTGACACACAATTTTTATTCGGTTTTACAACATATGTAAGTCGTGTTTCATCTACATTCAAGATCCTATTTGGCTGGTTTTTTATTCCCAGTTGAGACAGAAGTTTGTCTAATTTTTGAAAATAATCTTGCACCATCACTGGATTTGCCACTGAAATAATATGAATAATGATGTTCACGAAACACAGTATTAATCAGGTTAGGTAAATTCGCAGTGAAAAAATAAAGCGTAAGAAAAAGGTAAGGTAATTTTCGCAATAGCCTACATTTGATTTTTTAAAATATGCATCATCATATAAACATTACTTATGCGTATGTATATCGATTTATCAGGCAAAATAGCAACAAACTTTCTTAGGAAAAAATTAATTAACTATACAAGTAACAGGAACGTGTAAAAATTATAGTGACTTTGCTAACAACAACATCCTAGTTTCTAAGGTTATGGCTTATTTATTTTTAAAGGATAGAATTATCAAACTACTATTAAATGAAACTGTGTTTCATGAACAACATGTCCCACACCAGAACTTCTACAACACACACGTATTATATAAACTAAATCCACAAACAACTATATACTCTTAAAACAGCACACCACTCTAAAAGAATTGTCAGACATAACCTTTGTTTACAACACGAACTAGAAAGCAGAACCGACGAAACATGTGTTTCTTCAAAGTAGACATCTTCCGATACCTAGAGGCAAATGCATGAACTAAATAACCTTTATAGGCAAGTCTGTAATAAGAGAAACAGAAATTAATGCGAAGTTACCTATACTGCGAAATAACCTTACCTTACCCTATTATCTGTTATAGTGTACACCTCTCTGTTATAATGTGTATTATCTGTTATAGTGTACACCTCTCTGTTATAGTGTGTATTATCTGTTATAGTGTGTATTATCTGTTATAGTGTACACCTCTCTGTTATAGTGTGTATTATCTGTGTGTGTGCTGAATACCTGGAGCGTTCAAAACGTTAAAACCAAGGAATACAATGAAAGTGAATGGATTAGTATGATCGATCGATTTTTTTACTATAAATTGCAATGTTTACCTAAAATCTTTTTGTGAATTTGATTGTTTCATTGTTCAAAACACATTATTGTAAAAAAAACATTGTTGACTATATAGTTTGTTTTTAATTATAAGTGGAATTTCATCTAATTATATTTAAAGTAACTAAACATAATTACAATAATAACTCATAATAATAATAATAAACCTTTTGTATACATCTCACTGTCATTTAAAAATACTATGATTTGTTGTTAAAAAAAGAAAACATAGGTCCGAAGTACGAAGTTAATCATCACTGATTAATCATTACTGAGTTTAATACACATAAGTAATTCCTTGTTTGAGGGTTTGTTTTTGACGATTGAAGGATTGTGAAGGAAACAGAATTTTTCGGACCTTTTCCATCGTTCGTGACACAAAAGATCAATAATACCACGTTTCGAGATCTGTAATATGATCTCTTCTTCAGATAAATAACTAACTTAACATATAATTATAAAATAGGTTAAAATAAGCAAATCATACCGGAGCATTGTGACATGCCTAAGTCTGGAATCATAACCCATCATGTTGTGTGACAACTTCACTAAATCTAAAACATGTATTTAATAAAAACCAAAACACAACACTAATTATTAAAACTGAACTATAGAATGCAGGTCACAATAGGTCTGCATTCGCCGATCGACAACCTAGGTCTAACCAGAAGCATGTAGTAAAGGGCAATCGTTACGGCAGAAACAAGGTGGCGGCAAGGGAAACAGGATTATGCCTTTTTCATTATTGGTTCATATTAGACGTACTTGTTAAGACCATGCTTTGGATCTGCATTGGTTTATTACAAATACACAATCTTTTAAACACTTTTGTTTATCTTTTTAGTTAATTTTTTCAGATTATTACCGTTTATTCTGTACTTATTAATACCAGTAAAGGTTTAGTTCCATAAATTTTAGGTTTCGCATGTATATCTTGTAAAGATCTAGTTTTACTTTAATTGTACCAATTATTGATTATTAAAAAAAATAAAAGTGTACATTGGTTGTATAATAAAAGATTAAATAATTATATTTTGAAGTTAGCATTTAGATTGATTCATGTTAGTACATGCATCACTTTAAGGTTGATAAGCCGTAGTAGTCATGCAGAACTAGTTAAATTCTGTTATAGGTTATAGTTAAAAGTTTCTCCTGTTTTTGAGATTTAAACTGTCAGAGATTGTTGCCAAAATGGAAAGGACATGATTATAAGAATGATTTTGATAATTTTATGTTTTTTCTTGGCAACTAAAGGTTTATGAGATGGCTACCACAAAGCATCATAATACAATTTTTTTAAAATATAACTTAAACTTCTGAATATAACAAATATTTGTTATACATACATTTTGTCTACAATTAAATTAACGCTATTTTGTAACATCAGTTTAATTACCAATCTATTATTATAAAAACCGTTTATAAACGTTTAATTAATTTTTTAAATATTTAAATAGAAACATGTATTAGTAACAAAGTTTATTATTATAATTATTATAATTTATGTATAATAGAGTAACGATTAATTGATAATTGGCTGTCTCTTAGCGTAAAATAAATATGAAGGCTTGCATTCCTATAAGGTATTTAAAGATTTTTCATCAATTTTTATAGTGTGTATATTATTTTAAGTATCTGCAAAAATCATTTTACATTAAGGGGAAATAAAGGGTTTACATGAAATACAATATAATTATGGAATTATATTTTTATTACATAAAACTTGAATTTATCATAATTTTAATTTATTTAGCGATATACAAAATAATGTTCTCATTTTTTTAATTCTTCAATGAACCTAATGTCAAAATAAAATAACCATAATAGATGCTTCCTATGTCAAACATTCATCGTTGAAAGCTAAACATTATTTTTTCTTTCTATTATTAGGGTAAAAATCTTTAAAACGTGTTTTTTTATTACATAAATTAAATAAGTCAACAAAAAACAATAGATCATATTCTTTGCATTACCCCTAAAGGCTGAGTAAGAAACATTTTAGCACATTGTATACTCTTGAGGATATATATATATGTATATATGAAAATTATTTTACAATAATACATTAAAGTTTGATATAAATTTAGTATTGGTATATTACATTTAATTATACCATTTCACTCGATCAAATGCATTTCTAACCAAATAAATATTGCTAAGCAACTTGTTGTTTAGTAGCAATTCTACATATTTAATATCTTTTGAGCTTAAATTATATTATAAAAACTTCTACAAAAAATATGAACTAAAGTACAACATACAATACAATACTATTTAGCTACATCGTATTCTACCAACTTGGAATGATTAGATTTTGTTTATAATATATCGTTTATAATAACTATGCATATTGGCTTTAATGATCCATAAATGTGATGTCAGGTGCTCTTACTTTAATGTCTCATCGTTTGACATGTGAGAAGAATCCACTCTGATTTTACAGCAAACGAGTAAAGGTTTAGTTTTTACATTAAACTGGTAAACTGAGTTCTATGAATAAGAAATAATTGGTGTTTGTTCAACTATGCATTTAGCTTTATTTTGGCTTTAATTATCCATAAATGTGATGTCAGCTGATTGTGTCTTGAATGTCTACTCTTCTTGCGCGTGACAGAAATCCTCTCTGAGTTAACATCAAACTATCAAAGATCACAACTGGTACACTGATTTCTACGAATAAGAAATAACTGGAGTTTGTTTGAGCTGTGTATTTAGCTTTTTGTGGTTTTTAATGATCAATAACTGTGATGTCATCTAATCTTGCCTTGAATGTCTTTCGCGTCTTACGGTGACAAGAATCAACCGATTACACATTAGACTAATGGATATTGAACATATATTATTAAAATTTTAAAAGTTTTTAATTTATGTTTAACATTATATTAAATTGGGTGGTAGTATAAAGGACTCTTGATTCCCAACGCGTGTACATAAGTTTATTGCACACCCTATATGGTTGTACAACATCCGAGGTAAGCTATGGTGTAAGGAGAGACAGTGTCTCCTTACACCATGGAGGTATGCATTTACCACAACGCGAACGCACGGTGTCTAGAAACCTATTATTGTTTTAAGACTAGGTAAATAAAATTATTCAAGAGATATATTAGTACTATTTGAGTACCAAGTTTGGTTTTGATCGGCTCAATTAATTTACATTAATTACAATGTTCACTATTCCACATTGTTACTGTATTACTCAAAACATTGTACGAACATTGTACTATCTCAAAACCTTATAGAATATTAAAATCTAAATAAGAGCAAACGTTATTATAATTGACCTGAGGATTCAAAAACACTTTTTTTGCTCCACAATACATAATACATTAGATATAATCCGTTTCTTTTGTAAACTTTTATTGGACGGCCGCCATCTTAATCTTTAAGATGGATTGATAAAAAATCAAAAACTAAAAGTAATTTAAAGTGAACTATTATTTTGTAAACATTGATAACTATTGGTTTGTATAGAGAACTAGACGAATTAAAAGTTTTGAACAAATTCTGTCATCTCGAAGTTTTAATTGGTTAAGACTAATTAGTGAATTCACTCAAGCTATGTCTTATTACTATCCCTGTGCTAAATCTAGTCTAAATATATCAAAATGTATGGCAGTGATCGTGTTCACAATTATTCAGGCCATAGTGTAACTACCCAAAACTTCCTATGGCAGCTATCTGGAATCTTACGAGATATACACAAAAAAAACATGTAAGAACAAAACATAGTAAATGACCTGAGAATTATAAAACATTATTTTTTGTTGCTCAACGATGAATAGTATTTCAGATACTACACATAAAGGTGTTCACGAAAAGATGTCAACAACTTCTATGGGTGTTAGCATTCATCATTTCAAACCAAAAGTCATATAAACATATATCGAAAAAAGATTCGTTTAGCCGCTAGCTACGATTTTGTATTTTTATTAAAACATTATTTTCTTTGAAACTGGTTAAGCTAAAGTAACCGAATTTGGCAGTAGGTTGAATTTTTTCAGAGAATTCTTTTTAAATAGTTCTGTTATTTATTTAATATTTAAAACATTGCGTCTGTTGAAAAACTTTAAAATTAAAATAGTAAAAAAAAAAACGAGCATAGATATAAAAAATGTATTTGATACTAACTAGTTCAAGTTCAAACATCTTTATTTAGGAAATCGTTGAATACATACAAAACATATAAATTCATGCAGTGGATTCTGACAACTATTACATGTAATTCTTATAACATTCCTATGCACCTTTTAGGTACTTTTTACTAGTTAAAAAACTTTTATTACAATTCCAACGGTACTTCTTTAAACGCAAATCCGTCCAATTCATAAGCGAATAAGACCACTTTAAAGGTAGACTTGTACAAGTCGGAAGCAGCAAACATTTTGTCTTTTGATAGGCATCAGCTATATCATATCAACTATAAAATATTAAAAAGGTACCAACTATTTAGAAATTGTACACGAATCAATGGTTTTTTAACAAACTCCGTTAACGCTTACGTGAGCTCGACCACTTTATTAAAGATACGTTTACACAAATCAGGAGCAACAAACAACTCATACCTCTCAACTGTGACATGTTCGGCGTTCCAGCCAAGCATATATAAAATACATACATAGGCTATATAAATATATATTCCGATTATGGTGGTTTTTGACTCCATGATCAGAAAAAAAATTAAAAATATCCTTTTGAATTTCCGTCATGAGGGTGGTAGTCACAGGTACATTTCCATGAATGAATACTTAGCCTACCATATGTTGCTTTCAAATGAAAGTAACCTTTTTACGGTATTAAGCAAAAACACTAGCTTCGATACTTATTTTATATATGATTAATGATAATAGAGCCCTCTTAGGTACGCATTTAAAAGTTAGTTGGAGCTGAGTTGAAGGTTTTAATACACTAACTGCAACTCACCTGATTACTTTTTTTGCTTAAATAAACATCGCTACAATAATTACTGTTATTCAGCAATGGAACAAATAACCTTACGAAGAAGCTTGAGTTTATATATTTATATCATCACTAATAATATTCTATTAACTAAAAAAATATATTACTGAATATTTTAATACATTAAATCTCAGTTCACTTTGCTCTTTAAAAAAGAACCTGCAGAGACTCCTTTTGACACAACTTTATTGACTGCATTGGCTCGATACCTTTAGTTCCTGGCGGGTCTCTATTATTATTTGAATTTGCACTAGATGAATTAATGTCCTCATTTTAAATAAATGCTGGAAAAATATTAGCATTGTAACATAGAAGGAAAATAATAAACAAATTCTATCCAATAAGTAAAATGTAAAATCTAATTGAAAACATCAACTTAGAATAATAACTCTTTCTTTTAGAAAAAGTTGGGTTTTGATAGCCACAATTCCAATTTTATACACAAGTATTTGCTATGTATTTTTTATTGAAATTATAACAGTTTAAGTTTGTTGCCTTTTTATTCTTTGCTGTATTTCCTACAACGATATAACGCATTGCTTAAAAAATTACTATGTTATGAGAAAATGATGCGAGTATGTACATAATAACCAGTAGCGCATAATTTGTTTTTCTTTTAATAGAATGCTTTGAGTCTTAAGTGAAATTAATGTACATTTGAAATATACATAGCAATTTTTAATGAACAGATCTAAAACATCTTCATCAAGAATACTCTAAGATAATTTTTGTAAATACAAACTTTGCGTTATTCATGAACATATGTTTTACATATTGAGGTGTAGAAAATTGACTCATTCTGTGAGTTAAAATTTGAAACGAATACAAAAATAATTAAACATATTTATTCCTTTTTTTTCAAAACAGCTGTTTATTCCTTAATTACAGGTAAGCAACAGCCACGGTTAACTAAACATATTAAGTAGGCCGCTCCAATAACGAAATCAGTCAAACCTCATTTGCAATCTAAAAAAGCTGTTAATTCATTGGAATACTGCTAACAATAACCAAATATAATTACAGTAAAATAAATACACAATTGACCAATAATTTGTATTTTAATGCACGAAACATTTAAACATCGAAGATGCCATTGGCAGGTGTAATAACCAAATGCATTATTACTTATATATCTAATTACTTACTTATATATATATATATATATATATATATATATATATATATATATATATATATATATATTAATTATAAATTATATAAATTAAATTTATTTATATATATAATTTAATTTACAAATTAGAACTGTCCGTAAAATGCACAAACGTATTACATTCCTTTCGAATAGTGTCCCAGCAATATATCAGACTGAGGATAAGATGCCTTACACGTGTTGATGCTGGTCAAGTCACCACAAAATTGGATTAACTAAATTGCCAAATGATTATGAATTGTGCACCTCTAACATTATCTGTTAGCTTAAATTAATTTGTATAACACAGAACAGACAATACAAATAGGTTGTTCGAGAAATATAAATTTTATTTTTTAGAAAAACTTATTGAGAGAACTGCCCACGCTCAAGTATATATATAATTGCTATATTCGCATGTTATCATTAACCATTGATTATCATCCTACAGGCTAATTATTATCGAGACCTCACATTGTACGCGTAGTTTGAAAGAACTAATTTAAATCATTTTATGGTGCAACGTACAAAACAAATTCAAAAGCTCAGAATATGGGACTAAATAAGAAAGTAAGTATCATAAATTATAAAGTCATATAAAATAAATGAGCTTCCAGCCACCCATTAAAGACACTTTGGATACCATATTTTTAGACTTAAAAACAAATGTATGTTATTGACATCCTACCTACTTTACTTACTTATGTTTTACAAGTAGTACTACTTCATTTATATTTCATCCACACTCATAAATAGTGCTATGTTATTTTAGCAATGTTTTACTATATTTTGGTGATAATTTTACATTAGTGTATGTATTTTTTTAAGTTATTGTTCTTAAATCTCTTCATTATTTATACAATACAATTTATCACAACATTACTTCAATATTTTTTTCAATAAAAAAAGATATTACTAAAGTCAGACAAACAACTAATTCACGTAGAAAACGTTTGGAAATTATTTACTAAGTTCAAATTAGAGGAAGAGTTTAAATTCAACTTATACACTAATAAAATAATTAGAATAAGCTTATATAGTAAAAACTATTGAAATCTTTTATACATATAATTGGTCAATTAATAATGGATAATAAAAGTCAAAAAAGATCAATGGCATATTTTATTATTACATAAATTTTCTGTATAAGCAGTATTAAAATAGTTGGTCTAAAGCCAATAAGCAGTCAGTTGACAATATAAATCAGTCCTTGGTTCCTCGGTGTCCTGAGTTGACAGACCAGAGGCTTCTGAATTATACATTATTTTAATCCGCAAAGGAGCTTCTGTTTGCTGAAATAAATTATGTACATTTGTGGATTACAGTTTTTATTCGTTTAACATGATAGTTCTAGATTCAAATTTTTATTTGCTGAAGTTAAATTTTTCAAATTACCAGAAGATGTAAATTGGACTAAGGAGATAAAGTGGAGGTGCATTAAAATGTTTTATTATTCTTTTAACTAAGCAATTTTAAAATATTAAATTGAACTACGTAACTGTATTTCAATAAGAAGTGTTTTATTATGCCAACAACCTCCGATCAAAAAGTAAATTCAAGGATAAAAATCTGGGTTTATAATGAAATAATAATGAAAAATCTACATAATGTTTAGGCAAATAATTTTAATTCTTAATTTACTATGAATGAATTGCATAAGAAATCAGTTTAACATTACTACTAAGGCAAATGGTGGAGTTGGTGATTGGCTATTGATTTATCGCACAAGAAAACAGTTTTATGCTAAGAACTTCCATGACTTAGATCATCGTTTATGTAATAAACATTTTTTCAAATTTATAGGTTTGTAATCAACCGTAAATTTTACTAATCATTTTATGTATATTATGTCATACATTATTTATGCAGTCATCCAAAATGATACCATCATCTAAACCAACCATGAGTTTACTCAACAAAGCTTTCAAATTTCCTTAGACTTGATGAAAGGTGGCCTCTTGCTCTTGAAATAACCAATATGAGTTGCTATTATTTAGTACTTTTGCGATGATGGATCTACATTAATTTGCAAATAAGCGTCCCTCAAATTAATCACAAAATAAACACACCTTTTAGTTAGTTTTAAGGGTATTATCTTAAATTTCGGTTTCAAAAGACTTTCTAGAACAAGGTTCTCATATAGTGTCATATGAAAATCTCCATACATTCGGACATCTCCACCACATTTATCAATATTTAGGGTCGTCGTGCTCCATGCAATTGGTATTCGAGCTAGACCAACTGGTTCCAGGACTCCTTCAAGTATCATCTTTTAAGTTTGCGTTCAAAGGTTTTCGCATTGGAAATAAGACCGTCTTTGCTCCAAACGATACTGGCTTAGCTTAAGATGAATAATAACATCGTAATCATAAATATTCCCTAATACTTCTTTAAAAAGTGCTGGTAATGTATCCGATTTATTTTTGGAAATCATTAGTTTATTAAGTAATCAAATATTTGCCTATTGGACGGATAGTGACTGGTCGAGGCAGATTCGGATGAACGCCACACACCATTGAAGGACCCAGCTTATCTTATTCAACTAAGACCACTGCTGGAAAAACTTTAGTCCGTTTCTCGAGTTTGTCAACTAGATCTATCTTTCTTGCAACGTCGAGTTTTTTTTATACATACCCACTTATAACATCAGTAGTAGGACCCAACTCCTCCTTATGTTTGATTAGTTTTCATAATGATTTCTGTCCTCCTACGTTTTGCTAGAGTGACAGAACCGGCCTTGGGAAACGCCCTACTGCGGTTACAATAGTTATTTATAATCTTGAGCATTAAATCAAATAAGATTATATATCTTTCTATCGTCTTTCTATATCTTCATATCAATGATAGCTAGTTTCGGAAGTGCTTTTCATTATTACATCATTTCTACAAATAATAATAAAAAATAGCAAATAAACAACCAAACACACGCATGGAGACATTTACAACAACGAAAAAATGTTATTACAATTTAGTTACATGGACAGGAACTGATTATAACAGGTATTTATTTGTGTATGTGTAATGGGATTTATTTTTATGACATGTTTGATTTTTAACGATTTGATGATTTAATTTGGTAATGAGACAGCGCTCAAAACTAGTCATCATTGTCATGAAAAATTTGGATTGCTGACGGAAAGTTATGTATCCTCATTTATTTTAATAGTAAAATATCAACCCAGGAGGCAAAATGTGTAAGCTGGGTAATGTGCACTACAGTCAGCAGGCTCAGATCTCTTTAGTACTCTCTGATTGGTTAGACGCAGTAGCTGAATTGCTCCTATTCTCTGTATATAGTATTAATGAAGCAACATTTATTATAGTGTTAATTGGAAACTCAAAGCATTAAAATCCGAGTTAAGGGAAACCTTCTGAAAAAGTATTTACGTGTGTAACAACAAACACAAAAGTACTCTTACTCTAAAATATTCTATAACAAACAACACATAGCATTTTTTAAATTATAATTTAACTTGCATTGTTTATTATTTATCAATCCAGACATCATCTGTTATACAGGCTGTATTAAATGTGCGCAATTTTTTTAGTAGTGCTGAAGACAGCATATTACAACAAAATAATGAGATATACATTATTCAATAGATTACGATCTATCAGAGGAGCTCGTGTAGACTAGATCCAAGGTCGGGTATAAATTATGCATGCATTTAATACTTGAAAGGGGTATATCAGCTCTTTCTTCCACAGTAATTATTGTTTGAAACTAAACCTGCTTTAGTTACCCACATGTGAAATCTTTTTAAATGTTCCACTATATAGAAAAATAAAACATCTATATTAAAACCTATTGCATGTCTGTATTTAAAAGGGAATATTATATATATATACTTATTTATATATTTAGAAAATGCGGAAATTAACTGCCACTCACAGTTCAAATATTAATAATGACGAATAGCATGAAGTCCAGACTGGAGAGAATGAACCCGTGATATCCCTGCACAGGAGCCAAGAGCACAAACACGTCACATCCGAACTAGCGACATTGCTTCACTTGCTACATCTTTGTCAGTTATTATACGAATAATTTGTGTCTCAAAGCCATACGGGGCAAAAGACCTCAAAACTTCATACATAGGCCTAGTTAATCTGGTTGTATTTAGGAGAAAACACAATTACTTCATTGTTTTCTCAAAAATATATGCTTGTAAAGCTTTATTTTTCCTGCTAAAACCGGGTTAGCCTGATTTGGTTTAGCAAACAAATAAATAGGATTCGTTAATCCCACAAAATATTTGAGTAAATAATGCATCAAAACATCACACTCAGGATTACCTGATTTAGTTAAAAATAATATACAAGTAACTCACTGCTCATTCAAAAATTTATCAGTAAAAAAATACATATATTTTGTTGTATAATAAAACATAAGTATTCGTTTAACTCTTAAACATATATATGTAAATACAGTTTTACAACATCAGTTAAATAATTTAAAAACTATTTCTCATTCCTTTATGAGCATACATTTTAACTAAATTATTGGAAAACTTTTAAATAATCAGGCCTAAATATATTATTTTCTCATTCCAAATAATATGATTTAGATGAAAATAAAACCGTATGCTACTTATCTAGAAAATATTTTAGTGTGAAACTGGTTATGTACAAATGCAATACCTTTGGTTACCCAAGATAATATTTACACTAAGAAGCTATTACCAACAATTTCAATCCAGCAAATGAGCCAATTAAGTGTTTTTTAATACAGAATTCTTATTTACAACAAAATCACAAAGGATGCTAAAACGTTATGGGTTTCAACGTATAGTATAAAATATAAAATTTAATTCAAACACATTGAAAAATAATTAACAATTCGCTTGAAGGAGGTTATAAAATTTGTTAAACAAGAAATCAAGATCAATTATATAATTCATTTTGATTGGCAGTGTTAACATTTTTACTTTTCATACATTTTGTCAGCCCTCAAATTATGTGAAAGCTTTGTGAGAAGTTTAAATATTGCTTCATGTTCTTGTCGTAACATTTTTAAATAGTTAATTTTTATAATCTAAATGTATATTTTCTTACTAGTATAAACACTATTGTCTTACCATTTGTATAAAAATCTACCAAATTCGTAATAGTGTACACTTAAGCCTGAAATTATAACTGGAACATTTATTTTACATTTTTAGCGTTCATTACAGTCAAACATTGTATTGCAGAGATAGACTTTGTGAAAAAAACGTGTTTATGTATTTTAAGGCAGAAGATAGAGCTCAAATACAATTCATACAAGACTAATCCAAATTAATTAGGTAGAAGTTTAAACAAATAAATATTGAACTTTCATTTGTACTTCATTAGCAAAACAAACAGTTACAGCAAACGAAAACAAACTGTCTTAAATTTAACTTTTCTTTAGTTGAGTTTCATCACAAGTTTCATTGATACAATTATTCCACACTTGCGTAATCGATAGATTATTTTGTGAGTCTGATTTCATGATAATGAAACAGATGTAAGGTCAAGTACAGGAGTTTAAAATGCGGTAGGGCATCATCGTATTGAGTAAATCCATACCTAACCCTGACGGTGGATAATTTAAATCAAAACCTTTCCTTGGATATTTATGAAAATATAATTGCACTTGCGTAATGCCTTTTCCTTAAAACTACCCATCTTTGTAGAGGACAGTTCTACCACTTCAGGAGAGTCATATAACCTAAAGAAGTTTCTTCTTAAAATCTATATCGATTGTAAGTCGAATCAATATT
This sequence comes from Homalodisca vitripennis, assembly GCF_021130785.1. Taxonomy (NCBI): domain Eukaryota; kingdom Metazoa; phylum Arthropoda; class Insecta; order Hemiptera; family Cicadellidae; genus Homalodisca; species Homalodisca vitripennis. The sequence goes on along the minus strand of NC_060207.1, from coordinate 161,952,607 downwards.
GGCGAGAGATGAAATGGGAAGGCATAAAATGTTTAAAGACATCTAACTATACTTTTTTCTGATCATGCCTTTTAGCTTGGTACACGGTCATATACGTAAATAATAGTAAAGTATCACGAGGAAAAGAGGCGGAAGGACACCATTTTTGCCAAATTGTCGGTTTTAATACTCAAGTACCTAATTGAAGGTTGGCATTATGTGCGGAAACTTAAAATGTACCTATAAATCGAGTGTACAATGTCTTAAGACTTATGCTACGGTATCATTTCTAAGTTGAAAACAACAATGTGTCTAACGATTGAGCTACTTCTAAGGGAACACTCCTCTATCGATTTCACGGTAAACTAGGCTGAATTGTTATATATAATGGAAATTAGCTGAACCCTGCTATATCATGATTGCATATGTGTCGAAGAGATAGAGACACATAACATAATAAATTATACGTAGGTTCGATAAATAGAAATTTGATCGACACGGACTTAGTCAGCGATACCACTTCCTTTTCCTCCACATAATCTCAAATAATTCTATGATTATTTTAACTAATTCTTTCTTAAATAATTAATTTTTTATTTCAATGTTGATAGGTTAGAATGAGATTTTGTTATTTATCAATTTTTAGATTTCGTGTTCTGTAAAAGCTGTGCTTTGCAAGAAATACAGAAAATATCAGTTCAACTTAGATTATAGCCAAATATTCACTTTACTTGCAAACTATCACGAAACCCTGATACACAAGGTTCAGATTTAGTTTTCACAGATAGATTAATATCGTAAAATAGGTTTTTAGATTAATTAAATTAATTACTTTACAGCATCTTGATTTGTTGCCTTTCTTCCCAACATGAAGCAAAAAGTTAATCAATTCAATTTTCAATCCAATTCAAAAAATCTTTATTTCGCCAAAATAATATACAGTTTAAAAAAAAATATATACAACATTTTTACAAAAATATACCAAAATTATAACATAACCTCAAAACAAAAACTACAAAAAAAATAAAGTAGAGACCCCGTAGGTATTACCTGTGTTGAGGTTTCCAAATTTATTGTTTTTATCCGTATATTATCCATTAATCGTGCAAATCGTCTAAAAAAGGTGTATTAATATGTTAATAAATTCGCTGCAGCTCTTTACCGAGTGATAACCATTACTCTTAATGATATATGAAGCACTAACGCATCTGTCGTAAGCAGTGTATTATATTGTACGTATTATAACTGTCTAGCTGTAATACTTGTAAGTAAGAATATAAACTAGTCCGATAGAAGTTTTGTAAATAAAGAACCAGTGACTTCATCCCCTGATGATTCCTCTGATACTCAAGAAGCAGTTGTTCGACTCCGGTCAGGGACAATGTAAACTCATAGCGTTTTGTATAAAACAACGGGGTCACTGACTGGAAAAGAAAATTGTTCTTGCATGCACGACTGAAACTCAACTGTTAGTGAATCGAAGCCAACTCACCCGTTCTGATAGTCAACAAAACTTATTTACTCGGTTTAGCAAGAGAACCAAGCAGTCATTATTGTTTAAAATAAATAGTCGTGTTTTGAGATTTACTAACTTAATGAGTTTCTCCTTTTCTGGTTTAGGATAGTTAAGCTCTACACTGTTGCTCTAAACTCTAAACTTTTTTATTTAATCTGTAAATAATTAAGTTGAATGTATAAATATATTGATAGTTAACATGATTAAGACTCCAAAGTATCTTCTTCAACTTCAGCTATATAAACCGGAGTCAAATGTTAGAAAAGCACAAGGAAAGAGATGATTACAAGGAAACTCGCTCAGCTCTAACAATGGGCTATAAGGAATCAGCGACTCTTTAGTCAGCGTAAGCTTAGCAGTTGCTTGAAATACTTGATCTTTGCCAATGTTAAGATGTATTCAAACGACTCATCCTTGCGGGCATTTCTATCAACTTGAATTATTGTTTCAGATGACACAACTCGGTGCCAAAGAAAGATCCGATATCGATTTTCGTGTTAGTATCCACTTTCATCCGTGCTAGTGTGATGTGTGGGATTTGCATTCTCTGCAGTGACAATGCTTGGCCTTCTCTCCAAGCAGTTTTTCGGTACGTTTGAACCCTTTTCTACCCCTTATTTTTTTTCTTTATGTTCTTTATTTTTGTATTTACTAATACCTTCCCCACCTGACGAAGATGATATATTCCAATTCTCGAAACGTTGTGTTATACATTTTGGAAAATATATCGATGACAAAAGTCCGAAACCCTGTTATCCTGACAACTTTAATTAGTGTCCTACACAAATTAAAAGAATACAAAGTATTACCGAAACTTCTAAGTTTAGCATGGTTGTTTGACAACTTCTTTATATATTTAGCTTTACTCCAAATTGTACTGTCATATTTCATATATATATATATATATATATATATATATATATATATATATATATATATATATATATACATTGTACAAATTCATTTTTGTTATCTTCCGTCATATTTTGTAAGTCTGGTTCTAAAATAACCCCACTTATTACTTTCAATGGCTACAGTTCCATGTGGAGAGATACATTTTTGTATACATCTCTTCATATATTCCAAATGTTCCAGATGATCAAAGTATCAAACACATTTCCAATTAAAAAATTAATTAGACATAATTTTATGACTAACCAAATCATAAACCAATCTTAGCGTTTAAAACAATATTATGTAATATAATAAAAGAAAATAAAACTTCACTTCTTTGTTTGAAGGTTATTTTTGACGATGGAATGATTGTGAAGGAAACAGGATTTTTCCGGACATTTGCCATCGTTCAGTGAAACAAGAAATCAGTAACACTACGTTTCGAGATCTGCAATCTGATCTGTAAAAACAAAATCAAAAAATGGCACACAGGACTCCAAAAACTGTGTTTACAGTATAAAATGTAGTTGCAATAGGGAATACATAGGCGAGACAAAAAGACCACTAAACGTAAGGATAAAAGAGCACAAAGAAAACACGAGAAAGGGTCTCACAGAAAAGTCAAAAATTGCACACCACTGTTGGTCCAAAGACCATCATATTAATTGGGATGAAGCCAACATAATACATCGGGAACCACATTTCTTCAATAGGAAATTAATTGAGGCAACATACATTAAATTGGCAGCCCAACCAATCAGTCAACCATCAGTCGAGATTAGGCCGCTTTGGTTGCCAATTCTAAAAAATGAACTAAAGAGAAAACCAAACGGATTAAATGTTTGTAATAAACCAATGCGGAGTCACAATATGGTTTTAAGAAGTTCATCTCGCATGAAGCAATAATAACGAAAGGGTCCATTCCTGTCCCCCTTCCTTTTTTATTTCCGCCATCTTGTTTTTGTCTGCCATGACGATTACCATTGGCCATCCTCTGGTCAGTCGTAGGTGGTTAGTAGACGAATTAAGGCGTATTGTGACCTGTATTAAGTAGTTCAATTTTAATTATTAGTGTTGTGTATAGTTTTTTATTAAGTGCATGTTTATAGAGTTAGTGAAGTTGACAAACAACATAGTGGTTGTGATTCCTGACTTAGGCGTGCCACAAGGCTTTGGTAAGATTTGTTTATTTTAACCTAGTTTGTAATTGTGTATTAGGTTAGTTCTTACCTGAAGAAGAGATCAGATTGCAGATCTCGAAACGTAGTGATACTGATTTCTTGTTTCACTGAACGATGGCAAATGTCTGGAAAAATCCTGTTCCCTTCACAAAACTTCACTATCTTAAATCATTAAAAATATCTAAACAAATAGTTATAATCACATAGTGGTAGTATCTAAAAATTTAATCTGCAATTATTTCATATACAAATAGCTGTCATATTAAGATGTTTGGATATGTAATTTATTCATTGGTATTGCTGGTTTACCGCATACATTTGTAATCTGCACGAACGCTAACTATAAATCTTATGATGCATCAAATGAGTATCAGCATATGTTATACTTCACTTATTTACAGATACTTTTATACTTAGTTTGGCTGTTATTTTGAAACTTACAAATAGATATAAAAGTAATTAATATTAAAAATTAATTACTTTTATAATTACTTAGTAATTTTAATGTCATAATAATTAGTATTTTAATAATAAATTAATTAATTGTATAAACCGGGATCGGGTCAGCTGACTACTTGACACATCATCTAGCCAATATTGACTCATGATTAATTAGTGTAATTATACTGGTTTTAAATCTTAATTCTATTTAAATGTTGGTTACTATACTTTTTTAAGTATGCAAAAACCTGAAGACATCTAGAATTATTCTAGTATCAAGAGTGAGTAATATATAAGCCTTCATTGTTTGAAGTTTGTTTTGACGATGGAAGGATTGTGAAGGAAACAACATTTCTCAGGACATTTGCCATTGTTCAGTGATACAAAACATCAGTAACACTGCGATTCGATATCTGCAATCTGATCTCTTCTTCAGGTCAATAATTAACCTAATACATAATTACAAACTAGGTTAAAGTAATGAAATTAAACCAGAGCGTTGTGACACGCGTAAGTCAGGAATCACAACCGCCATGTTGTGTGTCAACTTCACTAACTCTAAAACATGCACTTAATAAAAAACAAAACAACAATAATTATTAAAACTGAACTACAGAATACAGTTCACAATAGGTTACTACAATAGGTACTGCTATTCGTAGTTTAATGAATTATGTTGATGAAAATTCAAGAAACGAGTAATAAACGGAGGGACTAGAAAAGAGTACAATATGTAGTGTGAAAAAATAATTTTGAGGTTAACTCCAGAACTGTCGCTGTTACTTTTGGAATCTGGAGTCATGTACGTCCGAATAAGATCGAAAGAACGTCGGTGGCGAAAAACTCATTATTAACTCTTTACATTGTTTCGATATCAGAGATACCCTAACTACAATATATAATGTAATCTAGGTGAATAAGTATTTATATTGTCACATATGGTGCACAATTGAGTGCATTATGTCGTTGATGATACTATCACTAAGGACTGAGGAGCTACCAAGTTTTATACATGTTAAGAAGAAAACTATGGTTGGAAGGGTTGATTCAATGTGATCACCATTCTAGTGATCACCGTTCATTTACAGAGGGTTGGAATGAGTTGTGTGGTGCGGTTCTTTATAGACTGCAGTATAGTAATGTGAGACTTGTCTATCGATTACACCATTCTGGTGAAGTGTTCACCGCTAATTTACAGAAGGTGTCATAAAGTTCCAGAGAGTTGGAATGACTTGTGTGTTGCGGTTCACTCTAGACTGCAGTATAGTAATGTGGAGGCTTGTCTATCGATTACACCATTCTGGTGAGGTGTTCACCGCTAATTTAGAGAAGGTGTCACAAAGTTCCAGAGAGTTGGAATGACTTGTGTGTTGCGGTTCACTCTAGACTGCAGTATAGTAATGTGGAGGCTTGTCTATCGATTACACCATTCTGGTGAGGTGTTCACCGCTAATTTACAGAAGGTGTCACAAAGTTCCAGAGAGTTGGAATGAGTTGTGTGGTTGCGGTTCACTCTAGACTGCAGTATAGTAATGTGGAGGCTTGTCTATCGATTACACCATTCTGGTGAGGTGTTCACCGCTAATTTACAGAAGGTGTCACAAAGTTCCAGAGAGTTGGAATGAGTTGTGTGTTGCGGTTCACTCTAGACTGCAGTATAGTAATGTGGAGGCTTGTCTATCGATTACACCATTCTGGTGAGGTGTTCACCGCTAATTTACAGAAGGTGTCACAAAGTTCCAGAGAGTTGGAATGAGTTGTGTGGTGCGGTTCACTCTAGACTGCAGTATAGTAATCTGGAGGCTTGTCTATCGATTACACCATTCTGGTGAGGTGTTCACCGCTAATTTACAGAAGGTGTCACAGTGTCACAAAGTTCCAGAGAGTTGGAATGAGTTGTGTGTTGCGGTTCACTCTAGACTGCAGTATAGTAATGAGGAGGCTTGTCTATCGATTACACCATTCTGGTGAGGTGTTCACCGCTAATTTACAGAATGTGTCACAAGTTTCAAAGAGTTGGAATGTGTTGTGTGTTGTGTTTCTCTCTAGACTGCAGTATATTAATGTGGATACTTGTCTGTCGATTACCACTTTGTGTTCACCACTAATTCATTATTATTTATAAGAACTAGCAGTTACCCGCGTCTTTGCGCGCAATTTTGTAGTTTTTTTCCGTTTATGAGCACCTCTGATTCAAGTTATATATTTTCGACAACTATGTTGAGTTTGTCTTCTTACCAGAAACAAAATATACGTAAAAAGGCGTATATTTATGATTATTGTAATTTACTTCGTTCTTAATATTTTTTATGGTTGAGTTGCCTTGTTCCCTGATTGAAAACATATATCACAGATCACTAATACACCAGTGTGTATTAGTAGCAAATAGACAAAAGTAGCATTTGTCTACTTTTTTAAAAAGAGTTTTTACAACACACTTTCAATGTATAGTAAGAGTCAGATATTAACTTAGTTTTTTTTTATATTTAATACTTAATTTTTGCGTGTTTAGTACCACGTCACACCAAAGCTTTCAGGTAGGTGTGCCACAACGCTTTGGTATGATTTGTTTATTTAACCTAGTTTGTAATTATGTATTAGGTTTTTTATTTTCCTGAAGAAGAGATCAGATTGCAGATCTCGATAAGTAGTGTTACTGATTTTTTTTGTTTCACTACACGATGGCAAATATCCGGAATAATCCTGTTTCTTTAACATTAGTTCATTCTGGCTGCTTTAAAGGGCGTCTTCTTTTTTTGTTTTAGAATATTTTCTAAGGTAATTTTCTAAGTTAGGAGTACTTACGTAATCGCTGAAATCTAAAAACAGCGTCAAATTTAAGGGTTATTTATTTCTTAGAGAATGTACACAGTATGAGTGGAAAAATTAAAAATAGAGGTTAAATTGATTAAACATATAGCTATGCTGTCATTTCACCACTTTCATGACCAAAAGAGGATTTTTCATTACTATAAAGACCAGTGGGGTGTAGCGAAAAAGAAATTCATCCCAGGAACCGTAAGAATGTCCATGTAAAATTTCAGTAGTATCGTTTAAATAGTTTAAATAGCATCATTAGGGCTACAATGTAAATATTTGAACTAACAGAAAAACCAGTATAAATATGAAATAGTTCATAATTGTACACTAACTAAAAGAGCGAAAAAAGGACTTTATATTTCATCTAAAGTACGATCAAATCTGTTAACAAAGTTGATCTAGGTCGTCAGTGTATTAATTATTTCGCTCGACGTCACTGCATTAACAATCAACACATTCGTCACTGTATAAGTATAATATAGGGGATCATCTTACATAAGCGTATGTAAGGTGTGGGTTATTACCAGTTAGCATATAACTGAACTAAAAGTGGTTCTTAAGTTTAGCTTTCTACTTCCTAACGATGTACTGCATAATCAAGGCAATGAATGCTCTTCATTCCGGTTGTGGGATGCCTGGCATCGCTTGGCGTTCTATTCCTACTACACACAGCTAATTATGCTGTTGTTTATGTATGAATTGTATTCAAATAATTTCTGAATTTGTTTTCCACAAGGATTGTCTCCTACAAGAGAGCACCAATGTTTTAACAATCTTAATGAGATTATGGTTACTGCTTCACAAATCTAGTTAGTGAAATTGGGTCAAACCATTTGGAAACTGCGTATGAGATTTAAAAATAAACATTAAAATTACAGTAAAGAATTCCGGCAACAAAATATTAGACAGTTTCATATCCATAGGTTTCGTCAAAACTAAATACAAGAATATTGTATATCACTTAGATGATAAAACACTTGGCATTGATTGCCACCATCGATATATAAGCAATATTGTTTATATCGATGTTACTTATCGATGTTTATAATCATTGTTATACTGATGTACTATAGCTTTATAGTTTACACTTTTATCTCCATATGAAAGCTCACCATAATGATAATTACACTAGTAGAGTAACATAGACGTCTAGGGATAAAAGTGTTTCTAAAATTCAAAACTGTTAATTTATGGCTGAGTAAAATTCTCACTTGATAAATATTAATATCCGGTGATGATCGGGGTTGTGTGTACTACATTATTGCTAATAAAGATCCAAAATACTAAAATATAAAATATAAATGGGATTAACAGCTGCAATTGTATTAATAAAACATTCATACTTACAATAAAGTTACTTAACATGGAGTGTTAGTATTAATCAAAATTTGTATTTTGTATTAACGAATTTAGGGACAAAAGTACGTTTTAATTTCACAGGTGCGTATATTCAGATCCGCAGTGCGCAGTGCGTATTTGTCTCCGTGACAGTCACGACGAAACATGAGTGAATAGAAAATGTAATATTGAAAGTTATGCGAGGAACGCGCATCACCCTGGTAAACAACTGCACAATACTGACATTGTTTCTGTCGTCAAGAGCTCTTTAAACTGCTAAACAAGGTGAATGGATATTTTTTGTAATATAATCACAATATACTTTAGATAATATGATATTATAATATTGACAAGAAATACAATATAACGAATGGTTGTTTATAGTAGAAAAATAGTAGATAATATGACGCGCTTAAATATACTTACATTAACTACATACGAATTAAGTATTATTGTAGTTATATAGTAGATTAATAATATTTAATATCAACGTATCAATCAATAATCCAAATTACATTTTCAACACTAACCATTATTATTTGTGGAATATTAATTTTTCTATCGGATAAGTCAGGATACTTGTGTAAGAAATGCTCATATTTTTCAATAATTTATAATGCTAATATTTTCTTTTTATATCGATCATTCTAATTATTTAGTCATTGAGTATAAATTATTTATTTGTCAATCAGTATAATTTAAATATGACATAAATTATGGAAAAGTGTATTCTTGCTTTTATTTAACATACCACAGAGGTAAAAAAAAAAACAATATGAGAATATGATCATATGACAAGTAACTTACGTGACAAGTAACTTTACTCTTATATAAGACAAGAAAGTGTTAGAGATGGGTTTCAAAGCCTAAGTTCGGCTGGTAAAATAAAACTTACTTCACTTTACCTTTTTATTATATAAACCCTATGCAAAATAGTAATGGACTTCTTATATTTGGGTACACGTACATAAGTACGATAGACGATATAGATTTACTGCTGTCTTGTTTATAGTCTGTTAAAAAAACTTCGTATTAGGCTACTACCTCAGTTAAACTCAGTTTACTATACAAGGGAAGTTAACACTTTCATTGCGGCTCTATCCTGAGTGATTCTAAGTAGTCAAATAAAATTACAAGTGCACTAAAATTTCAGTCACAGTCAACGTGTCAATAAAATATATAATCTTCTTGATTCGGAAACAAAGCTAAAACTATCTGCCCTCGTTCTGAAGAAGAGCGTCCTTAGTCTTCAAACGAACAGAAACAGAATTGAACGTCTGACCATAACTGTGGACAACAAGAGGAAGATTTCTCAATATACCATTCACTAAGTTCTGCTTACAGCAAATTGATCTACACTAGAAGAACAGGATTTGGTGGAAATATATAAAAAACATAGTATATACATATGTGTATACAGGTAATGTGTGGAAAATAACTACATACTGAAAACTGGAAAGCGTGCTTCTCTTCCTGTAGCTGCTTGAATTTCTGTCACAAATTGTGGAATTTTTGCAAGATATTATGCAGGTTCACGGTTTCTGTGCAGAGATAAGATTCACTTTATACGAGAATATGAGTACTGTATGTGGCATTAATGTCTTTATGTCTATAAATACTACGATTTAGATTTATCTTCTTGGGAGGAAAACTTCGATCCTACGACCACATGGCAGAGATCTATCTTTCAGGCACAGGTAGAGGTGTAAGCGTTGTGTAACTCTTTACCAGAGTTTCTTAAGAATTAGTTATGAAAAACGAATGGTTCATATAATTTAAGGCCGTAGTTTCAATGTTCCTGCATAAGTATAAACAGCACTCTATTGATACTTTAGGACTGAAACATATATCCAGAGGACCATAGATTGATTTACTGCATCGTTAAATTTGCTAAGAAAATGGAAAGGGCTCATAAAATGATTACGTATAGAGAGACTTTTCAAAGTTTAATGAAGAACATGCTGTAGCTGATATTGCTGGTTCATTCATTGCAATTGGGACAATGCAATGAATATAGTGGGAGTTAATAATATTGAGCAATTTATTACAATGAATATTCGAAAGGTGTTTGATGAGCAGGCCCCTCTATTTTGCAAGAGAGTGGCAAAGGAAAAGGCACCCTGGAGAAATGATGCTATAATTAAAAAGACTAAGAGTAAAAATAAATTGCATAGAAAATATTGTAAAACCAGGGAATACAAAGATTGGGAATTGTATAAGACAGCACGTAATGAACTTAATCGAATGGTGTGGAAAGCAAAGAAAACAATTTTTACAGAAAAGCTGTCATCCTCAAGTAACTCCAAAGCTTTCTGGACTTGCCTTAAGAAGTGTAATGTTGTTGGAAAATCTACTACAGTAATAAGAATATACCGCACAGCTTGGATTTGAACGAGTTAAATAGATATTTTAATAAAATGGGCAGTGCAAGTGATGCTAGCGATGGAATAATTGATTACTTCAATGTGAATAAGATGAATGATGCGACAGCTGTCTTTAACTTTCATGCAGTCACTCTTGATGACGTAAAATCAGCAATGAACGAAATAAATTCAAGAGCAGCAGGAATTGATGAAATATCCATACAAATGAATAAAGCAGTGAGCTCTTATACTTTAGGTGCCATTACGCATCTGATAAATGAGTCTCTGACTGAAGGGTTGTTTCCTCAGAGATAAAAAAAAATAAAGTTTACCCCCTACCTAAGGTACCCACCCCTCATAGTGTTAATCAATTTAGACCAATTTCAATTTTTCCAGCAATGTCAAAAATTATAGAAAAAATAGCTGATGAAAACTCGATAACTGATGAAACATATGTATGATGAGAATATTTTACTAAAAACTCAATCTGGTTTCAGACACAACCACGGTACTTGCACTGCCTTGACAAATCTGTTTTGTGATTTGATTGATGCGAAAGACAGCAGAAAGTATAGTTCAGTTGTCATGCTGGATTGTTCGCGGGCTTTTGACTGAATAAGTCATAGGATGTTGCTGGCTAAAATGCACGTTTATGGTTTTATTGTAAATGCTATTGATTGGGTGAAGTCTTATATTGGAGGAAGAAGCCAGGTAACAAAGATTGAGAATGAGACATCTGCCTCTCTATTCAGAAGGCGAGGTGTACCTCATGGAAGTTGTCTTGGTCCTGTACCGTTTAATCTGTACACGTCTGACTTCCCTACGTGTATCAAACATTGTACGGCACATTTGTACGCCGATGACTGCCAGTTGCACTTGGCCTATGATCCTGGTTTAGTGCCTGAGGCCTTTACCCATATAAACTCAGACCTTGAGAACATAAGTAAATGGTCTGTTGACAATGGGTTAAGGCTCAATGTAGGCAAGTGCACTGTCCTTCATGTCATCCTACAAAATCTGGTACGGGCCTTGACGGATAGAGGTGTGAGGATCGTCAAAACTCTCGGCATCTTGGTTGATAGCGACCTAACTTTCTCTGATCATATCACTCATGCTATCCAGCGTGCTCTTGGCAGATTAAGAGGCCTGTACAGATTCAGAAGTCTGCTGCCGGAATTCACCAAGCTTCAGCTTATGCAGTCGATGGTCTTTTCTGTCATTTACTACTGCTATCCATCCTGCTTACGGTAACAGCATCTCACGGAGTGACGTCGATCGCATTCAGAAACTTCAAAACTCTGCTATACGTTTCATTTTAAATTTGAGACGATTTGATCACGTATCTCCCTTTCGGGGTGCTGCTAAGTTGCTGCCAATGGAATCCGTATGCAGGATGCTGACGTGCTGCATGGTCCACAAAATCGTTTCATGCAAGGAACCACGGTACCTGAGTGAGTGGTTGTTGTTCCGGGAGGAGGTCTCGCAACGTAGCACCCGCCATGGCTATCTGCTAAACTTTCGTAGAGTCAGATACGAAGTAGGAAGAAGGAGTTTCTCATACTTCGGCCCTAAGTTGTACAACGACCGGAGCGACCCCCTTAGCCTAAAAGAATGCAGTTGTTCCTCATTTAAAAGGAAACTTAAAGACTTTTTTATTGTTGACATTTAACTTAGTTAAGCTATTAGTGTGTACGAAAAACAAACTACAGTTTTTACCACTGCGTTATTTTAAATTAGCAACTAGATTTTATTGTACCTGTTTAAATTAAGTTTAGTTTAGTTTTTGTTATCTAGTTTTTAAGGCATTCAGTGACTTGAGTTGTTCTGAAAAACAGTAACTGTACTGAGAAACGCTTGTAAATAAAGGCATTTTTATTTATTTATTTATATATTTGTACTTAAAATATCATTTAGGAAGAGCTATACAATTTTTATTAGATGCTGGTGAAGTTAGAGAGATGCTACCCTCGTCAGGATATTTCAATAAATTGTTCTAAATATACGTATTTGGAAAAAGAATCCAAAACTTTAGGTAGAGTTTTTACCAGCTAATTTTTCCCAGTTTTCTTCTCTAAAATAGAATATCGTTAAACTAGAAAGTAGTTACTTTTAAATCTCTACGCTTCTAATTGTATCTATAAATTGAATATTAAAATTGCTTTGAAATGTAATTTTAAAAGGTTCAATACATGCGAAAATAAAGTTAAACTTAGAAAGTTAAACTTAGATATTTATTACCTGAGTATACAGGTGGAATATTATTTATAACTCTAACGAGCAGAACTGTTACCGGACGTACATAATGAAGAAGGTGTTCTAATGGTTGTAGCGTCTAATGGTTCGGTGTAAGTAATGGTGTGAGCTCACGCCGGAGTCTTTCTTCATTTACAGAGTTCTCACTCAGCCTTTTGTTGAACTTTAATAGTAATTACATCAATGACCATTAGGTGTCTCGCTACAGTTGACAATTGTTGCAACGCCAGCGAGAGGAGTAATAATTTTGGTTAGTAATTTCACTGTTGTAAAATTGGCGTATCTCCCTAGAAAAATTCTGTATCCCACTCATTAGCTAATTGGTTGTGACTATTGCTGGTTAAAGGAAACTGGGAACAGAAGTCAATAGAAAACTCCTGCTTTTATAAATGGGGTATATAATTATAGTCAGTCCGATACTATTAATGCTTCATAGGGATTTATTTACCTAACGCCATACGACAGTGCTAATACACATGTATAAAAATTTAGATGATTTATTTGTAAGAACTCAACACCCATAACACACATTATTCTAGATCAACAGGAATTCTACCACTGCAATTAACTAAATCTTATTCTAACACCAACTCATACTATCTAGCTCACGTGCTTTTTATAAATATGAGTAAACAGTTTCTAAATTTTAGTTTTTTCAACGAAATTTCTACAATTATTTTTAAAAGGAAAGTTAACCAGTGGTTATTATCATTGTCTATTGAGGAGGCCGAGACAGTGTTGTCTACGAACTACGGGCGGACAGTTTGACATGTAAACAGCCACCACTCCTATCCCATCATCATTCATTATCACTAACCTATTATAATCTGCGGTGACCCTGCTTATTTACCATTGTTGCTAATATGTATATGTTTTAAAATTAATAATATTCAATGGTACAATTATTACTTTATACTTTAAAACAGGTACAAATCAAAATTACGCGGTTTTTTTCCTTTTAATATATTCATTGCATATTCGCGTATGTATGTGCTTGCATGTATATGTATATATGAATGTGTGTGTGTGTGTGTGTGTGTGTGTGTGTATGTATGTATGTATGTATGTGGTGTGTAATGGTGTATTATTTTGTATTATATTTATATTAATTTTTTTTATTACATCCAGTCCGTTATTTCTTCAGGCGTGAGCAACTCGAGTCTGCGCACAGGCATCATAGCCTATGCAGGCTCATTTCCCGAGGACAATGTTTGTATACATGATGTTATTTTTATGATGTTTATTCTATGATGATTATGTCTTATTCTTTGTTCACATTTCAAACTTCGTTCGGTATTGTAAAAATTTAGAAGTTAATTGTACAGATTATATTGTAATATTGTACATAGCCTATATTTGGGAAATAAAATCAATTCATTCATTCATTCATTCATTCATTAATGCAGTAGTTGTTATAATTCCATAAATGATAGAATAGAACAAGAAACAATAGAAAAGAGTGGTTTGTATACTTCACAACATTTCATTCATTTATCATCAAATAAAAATATTAACTATAATATTGTCAATGTGGATCATTTCATAGAAAGACTAAATTTAAAAACTGTCCATAATACCTATAATGCAAATAATAATTTCATTATTATTATTAGTGTTATCAATTGACACCGTGCCTCTCTAGCAGTTCCTAGTAATATATAATATTATAGCAATGTAATATTGTCGCCCATCACTTTTGACTATTCATGTCTGCTAAAACCCAGATACAGTTACAGATAACAACTTATTTGTGTGTGTTTTCACCAACAGTTTTGTTTGTTTTTATAATTAAGTATTTTTAGTTCTTGAAGTGATAGATTTTTGTTTGCTATTGAGTGATATTGTTATATTTCTTTAATAAAAATTGACATAATTCCGCATGCTATGTTTAATGTTTTGTTTCTTTTAGTTACAAGTTGAAGACAGAAATATAGTAATTTGATGTCTTAAATAAATCATACTGTTATCAATAGAAAATTATTGTCACTATACTACTATTATTGTATATACTTATTTATATCAGGATAGAAATTAAATTGTCTCAAAACTCTTTTTTCTTAAATTTATCCCGTTATGTATTTCAAATCAATAACTAAAATTCACTGGCACCCGAAATATGTATTTTATGACTATGTAGCTACCGCTTATTCCAAGCGAATCTTTATTATTTTCGTTCTATTACTAAATTAATGAGACGCATTTAAAATAAGATTTTTTACCTAGGAATACACAAAGAACAAATTAATCCCGAAAACGTTAATGATTGTTAATGTTTAACTCATGCAAATCTCCTCATGTAGAAGTATTTACAGTGCTCTATAATTATATGGATATCTTAATACAAGAGGATACCCTGTGTCCTGTTAATGCACTAAATTAAATATGTAGTCACAGTCGTAATGGTAGCAATGTTTGTGTTGTCCGAAATTTCAGTGCATTATTTAATATTATATTTTGATATTATACTAAATGTTTAGTTGAAGAAGTACTGCATGTAATTCTAAACCCCATGCAATGATTACATTTTGCTGAAAATAATTGTTTGAAATTTTTCTGACTTCAAGTTCACAGCGAAATTCTGTCCCAACCTGTTCCACAAAAAAACCTTGGGGTTTAGCCTTTACCAGAAGGAACTGCCATATTTCAAGCATTTTGAGGATTATAATTTTCTTTACCTACACTTTTTCTCAGAAATAGCACACGATAAAAATGTATCATCTCTCAGCTTAATGACAATAGCAACTGGCTGACCCGCATCCGTATATTACGTCGTTGTGACGATTTTTCATCACTGACACGAAAAGTAGGTTTGTCGCTAATATTAATAGTGGTACAAAGATTATTGTCTTATATCCAATTTGCTGATGGGAGTTCACAGTTCCACACATCGATATTTATCATCTACACGATGTGAATGCAGTAATTAATAAAAGTTGAGGATATATTCAGTTCTCTTCAGGCGCGATGAAAGGACTTTTCTGAACTTATAAAAATTTTACTAAATTTGATCCATATCTTTGTCTGATATTCGGTGGTTTTCATTTGGATTAATAGGCACTTTCCATTTTAAGGGGACAATTTTTACTATTTTTAAGACATCCTTTTTAATATTCTGAGTGGTTAAATTGAACATTAACCTTCCGACACCATAACATCATGATAGCCAGGCAGAACATATATCATAAGACGAACAGTACGCAGAGTAGAACACAAACAGAATCGTATGTCGACTTAAATTTCACAATGAATGATGAGAAACGCGTATTATCTACCGGTAAACGCTTAGGTGAGAATTCCCTCCTTTAATAATACATTATTCGATACAAACAAAACACATACGCTAACTTTTGTTAAACGGACCTTTTCATTATTGTTCACTAAAGCTATAAAAATTTGTTAATTTACTTTTAGATATAATACTTTTGCAATTTTATTTGTAATGATGCACAAAATAAGCATTTTGTAAATGTAAATACAATAAATATATATCACCGTATATAAGCTATGATAAACTTTTAGGATTAAACCTAAGTGCTGAATATACTATTAGATATAAAACATACAGTAAATGCGTTGCATTACCCAAATATTCCAAGAAAAGCGATCTAAAATATTATTACATTTTAAACTAACTTTAATGATTCTTAATTTAGGCCTAATAATCTAACAATTATTAAAACACTTTTCTACCAGCATTGACTTTATGACAAATAGTATTGTTTAAGTGAAAACAAAGTGAAAAGTCACCCTAAGGAAAGCAACGTTACTTACAGTAATCTGACACCGTCTCCTAAGCCCCAAATCCGGGGAAAAGTCACGCCTTGAAGATCCAAACAAACAATTCAATTGGGTAAATGGACTTCTGTGTGTAAGTCTAGGAATAATGCAGCCGTTGTTGAAATATCGTTTCATTTTGTTTTAGTTGAAAATGATTGATTTGGCAACTCTTCATCATTCGTACATAGTGAAAATTAGTTCTTTATTCTTTAAACATAATGAGTTGTTATCAATATAACATTTTGTGTAATACAGGTAAATTGGTGGCATTCTCATTGTCTCATCCAGTACACATTTGAATGCACACAGTACACAATTGATACTGACACGATCGTACTCCTGGATTATATTTTGGCCTTTCTTTCTTGGCTTTATTATTTTTCTATCGAATTCACAATTAATTACGAGTCATGCATTAAAAACAGTGAAAACAAGCGTCACATGCAAATACCTGATTAACTTATAAATCACTCTATTACAGGCCCGAACTAATATAAACTATTACTAATTAAAATACAATACTATATCATAAATAACAATAAAAGCGATTAAAACTACTAACAACTACCGTGAAGCCGCTGGAGCGCAGGAACCGGGCGTAAGTGGTGTTTCCTCTCCCTTGCCTCGACTATAGCGCGCCAACCGTCCTCGTAGGGCATGGTGACATCGACGATCGGAGTGGTTTTATGTGAATCGTCGATGACCCCACATCCGGACAGAGGTGAACTAAGTCATCCGGAACCTCACAATCGACCAACAGGTGGTCCATAGGGACACGCTGATTTCGGCGCACTTTTCTATCCCCGGATATGGAGTGATTAGGTGGTCAAGAACCGCGTCATGCCGCTTAGAGGCCACGGACATGGTAGAGACCGCGGTCACCGGCTCCCCACCGTCTGCAACCGCTGAGGGATAGCAAGCACATTGAGTCGCGTCCAGTGGATGAGCCTCCAGTCAGCGAATCGCGTATGGCGTCCCTCGTAAAGGAAATGGTTACAGGAGGGACAACCAGCGGTAACACGAACAACCTTGCCCTGGTCCGGTTTATTGGAGAGAACGGACCGGAAGTGGGATTGCAGGAAGTATCGCAGGACAGAAGAGAGCTTGGATCGGGCGCCGTTGTCCACAGTAATGGTCGACCTCTCCCCAAGGACGGACAGTTGGAAGGATTTTCTCTCCTGACACGAATGTGTCGGAGAGATGCTTGGAGAGGCGGTTGAATGCAGCCCTGGCAAAGGAAAAAGTTGTCGTAATATTCGTGTTACGGCCAATTTCCCCATTCAGTTACGACACGAGGAACGCTATGTCGACTCTGACCGCAGTCCACTGACCGGCGGAGACAGCGTGACCCTCTAGTGGCAGGTGTGCAGTCTTAGGTTAGGGTGACGTGAGAAGGCGAAAGGCGTGAGCCACAGCCGAGAGGTCCACGAGGTCAGAGAGTGGCAGGAGGTGATCAGTTCCGCACTGGCACGCTGCGGGAGATTCATGACACGCTTGCACCCCAACTTGATAGATCTATCAAGTTCGCGCAGGCTCGTCTTCCTGATCCTCGTAGCGTTACATTTGTGGACCAGGAAGTGCGTAAGACATGTAACACCATGTAAGGCCAGGGGGCTAGCATACACCCGAATATAGGGGCGGCCTCACCCTCGAGCCTCGCAATGGTAGCCACCGGAGTTTGGTCCACCCTCATGCCGGTGGACCCCCAGATGTTGATAGGGTTCACACTCGCCAAGTATCCTAAGTGAAGTACCGTCTAATGAAGAATTCAGTAGGCCTTACAGTCCGCCTGGCCACGTGAAGCGTGGCACTCTTGGCGGGCTTACACTAGAGGCCGACCCACTTGGCAGCTATACTATACTATACTTTGTAATCTAGGTGTTTTTGATGGGGAAACAAAGTAAATTATTCGTTTTGAGCATCTTCATCATTTATTTTATTTTGATTTCTTCAGACGAACATGGGTCCAAATTTCAGGATACAAGTCTGTAACAGCATCAGAAACAGACGCAGCATTAAGAGGAGTTGAAACTGAAAATAAACTCAACATTCACATTAAATCAACCATGCACAACACGACTACGTTGTGTGTAAACGCCTTATATGAACTAATTCATGAAAGTAATTTCATAACTTGTTCAATTTCACATGATAAAATTTCATATCATTTTACTCGAATTATTTACGAATTTTGTTCCTCTGCGATTTTCTCGTTGTAATTATGGTTATCCATAATACTAATATAAAACATTCTACATTTTTGCCTTTAATTTTCACCCTCTAATAAAAATTACAGATTGTCTGGACGAAAGGAAACTGGGACCCAGTTTAAATTGCCTAGGACGTGTACACCAAGAGTTATTGCACAGAGATACATACAAGAATTTAAAAATGACATGTTGGGTAATATCAGTAACAAAGACATAAGCACGCTAGTTTAATAATAATACTATTTTATTTCGCAGTAGTGTTTCACGATCCTTATCAGTAAGTAATCAATATTGCCCTCAATTAGATTTCCTGCTCAATTTATAGAGCAATCGCATTTTGCCACAATACCCAATCATACTACCTGTTTAATCGTGCCACTGTACCGACAAAACTAATTAACAGCCACAACGCAATTAACTCGAAAGATTGCCAATTCATTTCAAACTCGGATTTACAATTAACAAGCTGCATTCAGTTAATGTGTCCATACTCAACATTGATAGATGTGGTTATTATAAGTTTTAATTGTTTTTTTTTTAATTTTACCAGTGTATATTTGGTGTAATAATCATGTAAAATATAATTTTAAAAATGACTATGCAGAGTCCCATTACTATGCACAAATTGTTTCATATACGTATACTCATATATACAAACATATACTTATGTATATACTGTATTATTGTGAGTGTACACGTACATGTGTGTGTGTGTGTGTGTGTGTGTGTGTGTGTGTGTGTGTGTGTGTGTGTGTGTGTGTGTGTGTGTGTGTGTGTGTGTGTGTGTGTGTGTGTGTGTGTGTGTGTGTGTGTGTGTGTGTGTGTTTCAAACTCGAAAAGTCATCAGGATTCCTGAGTATGTCACCTCGTCTAATCCGATTACTTAGCAATCAGTAAATAATTTTAAAAAACTCCTCTCTTCACCTTACCGCACTCCACCCCCCTCCACCACCAGAGAACGACCTTTAATCGCAGAGGGAGGCCTCACCCAAGACTCTACCTACTGGTAGTAGGGCAGCCGCTCTCAATGTCTTCACAATGACAAGATCTGGGGTTCCACGCTCCCTCCTATTTCTCTGTTTCAACCTCTCCCGTTCCTCCTTCTTAGTTCCATAAGAACTTCCATGAGAAGATGAGTGATTGAGTTTTATTCTTCTATCTAAAATCTATTTATAACTGAATCAGCAAGTGCTAAAAGAGAACTAGTAAACAAATTCAACTGCGGCCTCTATGGAAACTAAGTTTTAGGGGAAAGCTCAATTGTATTGTTCTAAATGATCTTAATTTATTAAAATTCACAATTAAAAGAGTAAATGGCTATTGAAATATGTGACATGTACTAGAATGACTTCAGTCATTGACTGAGGCTATTATAGCGCATATATTTGGCTATACTGATTAACTTATTGTTTCTTTAGATGTTATTTGTTTGGTAGCTTTAACTACAATACACAGCGATTCTCTACACGTCCTCTTATTAATTGTTCCTTGGTCATTCTACTTAAATTTATGAGTCGCGGGAAAATGTATTTGTTTAAACTGTTAATATTATATTTCGCTTGAGCTACTATTATTTTTAACCTCATGCAGTCCCTTAGTGATTTAGTGCTTTAGATGTTATACCTCTTGAATAACCAGGCAATGAACAACACTATAACCGCACACGTGTTTCAAAGGGACTACACTAATCAAATACAGAGTTTAATTGTTAAACCATGTTGGGAAAACAATAACATAGTGTCCCAGTGATGAAACTGACTACATGATGGTAGCTATTCATAATGTGTCTCTGATATAATTATTGCTGGTAGCTAAAACTTCAATAATATAAATATACAGTCAAAAAGATGCTTCTACAAAGAGTTACAATTTAACTAGGAGACATTAATTTTATTATATCCCTATACATATATTCACGATTTTTCGAAGCGTGGGTTGTCAGACCCCACAAACAAAACAAGTCAGGTACTCCTATCTAAAACGTTGGTCTCTAATACAGTATTTGGCGTACATAGTGTAGATATTTTATCGTAGATTGTAAATTTACAAATTATAATAAATAATCCTTTCGTATAAGTTGTACTTAATCCAATTATAGATATACATGTAAAATAAATAAGATTATAATAAATTATGATTTAGAATATTTGGATACTGTTATTTTAAAATTTAACCAAGAATTAATATTATTACTTTGAATGTAGAAACAGCTCATTTTTAGAAAATAATTCGATTTATTAACGCTGACTTTGTTTATTATACTTGACCAGAAAGTGTTATTTGCTGAAAAATGGAATTCACATTCACGTTGTGGTCTTTTCTATAACTGATTATTTCAATTGAATTTTATGAATAATTTACTTAACTGATGCTGTAAATATTTATAATTTTGAGGGTAAACTAGTTTTGTTTCACTATGCTCAGTGTTAGTTGTTTAAGTGCTGAAAAATTTCAATCATTTTACATATAACTCAAATAATGTCTTTATAGGTTTAAACTGTGCCTTAAATTCAGATGAGCTTAATTAAATTTTAAAATACGTAATACTTCATAAATTTGTTAAATATATGACGTATAAATATATAAATAAATTTGTTAATCATATTTGTTAAATATATGTTAAACAGTATAACTAGGTCTTTTGTAACTTGGCTTTTTAGATCAAAAATTACATATAAGTCAAACTAAAAATTAGTAAAACATGAAAATACTTTCATAACAGTTGATTGAGCCAAGTTCGTATATTTAAAATTATTATAAAATTATTTGTATTTCATAATATAATTACATTTGATTCAAAATTAAATACCATTTTTTACTAATATAACTATTTTTAATATGTGCCGTTTGTTAAGTATTAAAGCAAGAGACTAGGTAGTCGTAGATACATGGTAAAGGTAAAGGACGTCTTTTTTCACCAGGCGAAGTTAAGAACTAAGAAGCTTCTTTGACACTTAAAATAGGGACCAAAGGCGAGTGACTTCAAACCACCACCAAAATGCGGGCTGCTTACAGGGACAAGATCTCTCTAAGCGGTCACCCATCCAAGCAGCAGCCACGCTCAACGTTGCTTGACTCGGTTATCTTGCAATTCGCCGTTGGCCAATGAAGTAACAATTTATGCAAAGTACTTTCAAGATATGGAGACTGATAGAGAATATAGTTCCTGATCCTATATTATTTATGGATTACTAAAAAAAATAGATACTAATAATATGATTACCTATACTGGACATATAGATACGATTATAGATATACTCGTACTGTATATTATATTATATATTAAATTATATATTATACTATACTATAATATACTAGTATATTATATTCATAAAAAGTAATATACTCTTACTGCAGTAAGTGTATATTAATTTTTATGAATCATATGTGATGTTAATAAATGTAGTAAACCCTAATAAATACAGAGTTCAGTTGACAAATGTTTTAAAATTAACTATATACTATTTTTGGAATGCGATGATGATACAGTTTCTTGAACCCATGAATTCTTTATCCTCGTAAACTGTAGAAACAACTTTTAATTTCATAAAGAATGTTCCAGTATCAGCCCTGCCGATATAACATTATAATAACACAGTTTGCCTGTTCGTGACAGAGGCGAAGATTGATTGGTGTGTAATCCCCTTTCCCATCATTCATGCACTCTGATAAAATAGTAAATACTCCATCAACTCTTCGCAAGTGTTGAATAATAGGTTAACACTGGATGCGCTTTTACGGAAAAAAACGAAATAGACGGATGTGGTGTTAAAAGAATAGACATTTCCTTTATAACAATTCTTGTCGTTATAAAGTTGTTACTGATTTTACTAAGCACTTTGTAAGTCTGCCGTATTGCCGTACTGTGTTATTGTCGGTCATTCACAGCGTATAGTCCTGCAAGGACATAATAAAGGAATTTTAAATCTGTTTTGGGGTGTTGTCGACTATTCACAAATTTTCGTCTTATACCAGCAATGTTGTTCAGGTAACTAGTAATGACAGTCAAGGATACGAAAGGAAATTTGGATTGCATTAGAACTCAACCCATTTTGTCATAAATTTATAGAAGAATTTCCCCTTACAAAGAAATATATCGTCAGTTGTAATAGTTTTTTTAGAGATCGAAATGATTAGAGTACAAAAGTGCCAATTTACAAATGTCAATCATAAAAATGCCAAAATTATGAAATACCAAATCTAATCAATGCTAAAACTAACAATTTCCAAAATGATGAATTACCGATCGTAAAAAAATGTTACCATAGAAACTTCAAATAAATAGTTGTTGTCATCTGGTTTACATAACATTTGTGGTCTATTTCAATCTGGTTTTACATAACATTTTTTGTATTATTGTGCAACTTACAATTAAATAAAAAAACTTCATATTTGTGTTACCATGGGTATATTTATATCAAACATTCGTCATCGGCTGCAAGCAAATACTGGAGGTGCAAATTCCACCTTCATTATAGAGCCAACTCTTTTTTCCAACTCTGCCGTAATTGGGGCAGTGTCTATACAAGACGAAACTACCATTGCGTTATCCCTGGTATATACATTAATGCAAAAATCAGTCATCTTATTCAAAGGTAATCGAAGAGATCATTTCAAAAGCGGTACAAGCTGGCTTCCAAATTTAACGTCCCTCGTCGGTGATGACGGATTTTGATCTGGCGATAATCAATGGTGTACAGAATCGTCTAGGTAATAATATAAAATGGTGTCTGTTTCATCTGTACCAGAGCGTATACTGGCGCGTACAAACTGAAGGGATACAAGTTGATTATCATAACGCAGATGATATGCACCAATTTTATGGAACTCTTATACCTTAGTTCTGGAAGGGAAATTAAGAACTTATAGTGCCTCTGAAGGGTGGTACAACAGACTTCAGTTGCTGATGGGAAAGGAACATCGAAATCTCTATACTTTAATAGTTGAAGTACAACGAGAACAAGGAGATACTAAAACCATGTTAAGCCAAATCACTTTGGGGCTGCTTGTACGAAGAAAGCCAAGTAGCCAGTTACCAAGCAGTGGGTTGTAACATTTTCAGTATGGTAAAGTGCTATTTTCTTTATTTGATAAAGAAAATGGCACTGTACTTAATATTTAAAACATTTAAGTTACTATCTCCACGTTTATACGTAAAAAGTGGTATAAAGTTTTAAAAAATATTCTATGTTTCTGGCACCTAAAGTTTGGCATATTATATATTGGCATTTTAATTAAGTGATGTTTAAGGCTTGTGGCAATTTTTGTCAGGCACTTTTAGTTTATCACTTCCGTTTTGGCACTTTTGTAGCATAACCATCCAAATGAGATCAAAATACTTAAAAAAATCAAATTATTCCTTTTTCTCAGACCGTATATTTTTTCCCACGACACACTTCGTGCCAGCTAATTATATAAAGAGAAACCGCTATTTATTTAGTTTGTTTCATTAAATATTACGGTAGACTGTGCATAATCTTAGTATAATTATTAGATGTATTATACAATGTTTGGTCTCTTCGTTCTCACAAACGATATAACGATACTTAAACAATAAAACCATTTGAGAAAACAATGCAATTTTTTAGTATTTTAATTACTAATTTACAACTACTAAACGGATTATAGTCATGGTTTAATATACTATTTAGTATTCGTTATCTTCTATAGATATCATGTTTCGGAACATTCAAATTTAATTATATTGATACCTTTGCTTTCTACCTTACATAAATGTACGCTTTATAGAAAATTCAAGTATATTTGTAGTTTTTATTTAATTTCCACTCGACTTTTTTCAGCCCATATACTAGAAATTCAGCCCACACACATGAAATTCACAATTAAATAACATCTTTATGTTATTTAATTGTGAATTTCATGATAATAGACGTAACTGAGAAATCCTGTTTTATAATGAAAAACAGTTGGTTGTTTCATCAATAAATTAAATGTTTTAAAATACGATCTCAACTGAGATTATTTCAATAAACCACCATAATTCAGCATTCTTCTTATGGAAAATGTTACATCTTTATAGATACCGTATTACCATGGATACATGATGATATTTTTGAAAATCCTCTGCATAAAAGTTAACATCGAAGTTTTAGTTCTGATGATAAATTTAGACCAGGATAAAGGAGGTTATGCACGATCAATCATCCCGCTAGTCTTGAGCACTCAACAGTATTATCATAAAGACGTCATCGGCAAAAAGTCTGTGCATATATCTTTACCAACAAGACAGATGTATCTATGTAAAGTTGTAACCGTCTCTGTCTTATTTCTGTCAAGTGATAAATGTTCAAATTCTAACATTTAAAAGTCATATTTTGTAATTTAAAATAATTAGAAATAAATAAGTATAAAATATAAAATAAATGTAAAACAAAGATTTTTTTCAATTGAAACTTAATTAGTAAAATGTAAAAGTAGGTAACTATAATAATTCATTTAAACAATATAAAAGTGAAATTGTAGCCACGTTAGTTATCGCAACTTAAGGTAATATACAAAAAATAATTTATTGAAACGGAAATTACCAAGATTGTTTAAAAAAACCTGTATACAATCGATAAAAATATATTATTTGAGCAGTTATTCGAAGGAACTAATTATTGTATGATAGATGTTATCTTCAATTAATATTCAACTAAATTAGATAGGAACAATTTAGAAAGGACAAACAAGTCTTCCAGGAACGAGTAACATTGATTAGACGTGATTTCTGGCCAACAAGACTCTGCCATCTCAGTTATGAGAGTTCACCATATCCACTACCTTTCACCTCTCTTTCTTTCTCCCACAAAAACTTTCTCACGCTCATAAAAGAGCAATATATATATATATATATATATATATATATATATATATATATATATATATATATATATATACACAGGGTGTACATAAAGTCCTGCACGGGTATAATATTTTCTGAACGATAACAGATAAAGAAACAAGATTTGGTACATCAATACTACACCTAAAAATCTACTTTTTGAAGGAACTATCAGTTTTCTGTAATATCATGGCGGCAAGGAGTCAGAAGGAAATCTTAAATAGGAGCATAGGTCAATATGGACATCATTTTAAAGGGCTTATCTAGCAGAGTTTAATGCCGCAAACCGCACTCAAAAAGATTGATCCAGTACAAAATGGCGGCGCTGTTCAAAGATTTTACTTGGTTACATTTTATTAGTAGCCATAACCCCAGTAAAGCAAAACTGCAACCAAACGAATACTGCAGCTAACTACTACATTATGCTTGTCAGTTGTACAGAAGTGAATTATGACATTAGTTTATCCTCAAGGGTTACAGATTTGGTCCTAAATATATTGATAAACGGGGAAAACCTGATAACAG
Source organism: Homalodisca vitripennis (assembly GCF_021130785.1). Classification (NCBI taxonomy): domain Eukaryota; kingdom Metazoa; phylum Arthropoda; class Insecta; order Hemiptera; family Cicadellidae; genus Homalodisca; species Homalodisca vitripennis. The sequence goes on along the minus strand of NC_060207.1, from coordinate 161,926,466 downwards.
TAACGATTAGAAATCTCTTATCTTTGGGTCGCAGTTAGGACTTTCCTATTAGCCAGTCTATTCATAGTAGGCTATTCTAGTTTTCTTGTTTTAGTAGTGCTGTCCATCCATTTTATCAGTTGCGCTTGTACCGTAAATTAGTTAATTAAATTTCATACAATGTAAATTTCGCAACTAATCAGCCAGTATTATATAATATTATTTTACATCCAATGTTCCGGAACTAAATTATTGGGCGGAGTAAACTACCTAATTGGCACGCGTATGAATTTTTTTCTTCTAACTTTTGTAGCAGCCCAACTACGTAACCCATCAGACCTCGCGCGCTTTGTCCGTAAGTAAAATTTATCTTTTCGTATTATTAAATTAGCCCTTTGATGCCAAACGTATAAAATGAATGTAACGTAAAGTAAAGATGTGAATAGTAAAGTAACTTACCCTTGAAGATCTTTTATTTGCTTGATGGAGATAGATAAAGGTTGTGGCGTCGTCCTTATGGCGACGAGCACATTGTTATAAATAGTAATTTGTATCATTAAATGGCTAATACCGTCGCGAATTTGTTTTAGGCGAGTTTACGTAGCTGATGTATCTCACGTGTTGTTTTGAATAGATGGCTACCACTTCTCAACTCTACTCCTCTTCTAGAAATAACCGTTCTTAGACTACAGCTTCAATGTCTCGTGCCAAGACGCCGACACCCGGGTTGTGAGTCTACCTATTGCGAAGGGAAGTGAAATATTATTGTTTTGTAAAGTAAAACGTCGTACGCATTAATTCAATAGAAACATTGGATATCTTAGGCCCACCTAGAAGATATACTTTTTAGTTATTATATTCTAATTGGCAGCAACGTGGCATTACATAACTTTTTCCTTTACCATCTAAAAGTGGTGCTTTTTAAGTTTTCGTAATTAAACTGAACTTATAAGTAAACTTTGTATTTCTAGTATTTATTACTACGACCTCAGAAGTCACCACCCCATGTGTTATCGTCATACGGCACATAATTTTATTGCGCCAATCTGCTATTGATGTGCCTACTCTGCATCAACTGGGTGAAACTGAATGAAAACGCCACAATGCCTGCCATTAAAATAGAATATTTGTCTAAAGATTGAGTTGGTATTTGAACTGATATCTAGAGGTATTAAATTAAATAGTGACAGTACAGTAAATGAACTCAGAAAGTCCTTAAGACAGTGTTTGAGAAACAATATTTTACCTACTGCTAGTAGCCTATTAAAAATAGACCACAATCAGGAAGTAAAACTTCTCAGTGAAAAAGTGATATTATTAGAACATGGGTGCAGTGAATTGAACAGTGCTAGTTCACCTTTTAGAAATCACCAAATTCCAAGAAAAGTGTAAACATTTAATAAACCGTTTATTTTTAGACAACCAGCTCGAACTAAGTTCTATACATAGTGAAACTTTATCAGCTTTAAAGTGTAGGCTAGTAAATGTTGAACAACAATTAGCTAAAAACTTGCTACCTACAGTGAACCTAGAACAGCTTAAAGTGTTAGAAGCCAATTTAAATGAATCATTAGAACAAGATGAGGCTATGGAACAGGCAGTGAAAGAACAAATAGGCCCTATTTCTGTACAACCACCAACAATATCACAGCCTACTGCCAGTACCCCACCCACTTTGCCTATAATGCCTATTTATAATGCAAACAATGATTGTATTAGTCAACCTATGTCTGGTTTAAATATGTTTTAATAAGTTAAAACAACCTGTAGAATGTTATTTACAAAATTTTGCAGTAACAAATGGCTTAGTAGTACCTGAGCTAATAAACTTTTTGAAAACTTTGTTAAAACTAAAATGTGAAACTAGCTATCAGAAAATGAAATTTTAGCATTGTTCCTTGTTATGCAAAAGGTCCACTTTTAGCCAAAATAATACAGTGTAAGTCTGTCATGCAAATGTCAACTATCTACACAGGGAATTAATTAGTGCTTTTATCCCTGTAGGCCTAATTGAAAGACTGAGACTAGATTTAGTTTATAGGCCACAAAGGTTTGATGAGCCACTGTATGAATACATCTATGACATCAAAGAGCTCAGTCAAGTTTTATTGTGTAACATAAGTGAACAGGACTTGGTAACTTGTATAAAAAGAGGTATTAAGCCTACAGATAGAAATAAGTTGATTTTTGAAAACAATCCCATTTGTTTTTACAGATTTGGAAAAAATTGTGTATAGCTAGTAACAATATAACCTTTTAATGATAACTTAAGGGACAATTTAAGTAAGATATATGTTAACAACATGTATCCACCACATGTTGAACCTAGGAATAGTAGGCCTACTATTAAAAACCCAAAGTTATGTTTCAATTGTAATAGGCCTAGCCACTTAGCAAAAAACTGTTTTAGGAATCCAAAAAACTAGTTGGTAGGGGAGTGGTATTACACACAACATCTAAAAATATCCCTCCCCGGTTTCATAAGTTTAAAAATAATAATTTTATAAATAGTAATACAGTAAGAAAAGAAAAAAACACTATTTTATGAGGAGTCTATGGTAAGGTAATTAAAAAATTGGAGTAAATTAAAATATAGAAAACCTAATTTAAGACTAAATGTTAGACAGTGTAACAATATGCCTTTAATTGAAGCTATAGTGGGTAAAAATGTAAAAACAAACTGCTTATTAGATATGGTGCTACAAGAGATATAATTAGTAAAGAATTTTATGATAGCCTATTGTTGAATAAAAATGTTTCTAAATTAATGAAGTCAGATGATAGAATGTTTGCTGCAAATAACACTGAAATAAAATGTTTTGGTTTACTGTTATGCTAAGATAAAAATTTTTAAATTTTGTTGGAAAGTAAAATTTATTGTATTGGATAATTTAAAATGGGACATTGTATTGGGAAAACCCATTTATATCTAATAGCAAATTAATTTTAGATCTTGATGGGGATTCATGTTATTTTAAATTCAATTTTTAATGAGAAAATAACTATTGTCAGACAACAGCCTTTTGAACATGAAGTAAACAGCATTGATGTAAAAATAGGGTGCACTAGAGCTGAGGCTGAGATACAAAACCTTATAGGGGATTTTTCCAAATGTTTTTAATCCAAAATTAGGAGAGGCTCTAGATTTGGAAGTTAGATTAGTTCTAAATGACCCCACACCTGTAAATATTAGGCCTTATTTTATGAGCCCTCCTACTGTAAATAAGATGAAAAACAATAATACAGGATTGGTTGGACCAAGGGAATAATTGAACCCAGTACTTCAGCCTACTCCAGTCAGCCTTTTTAAACCAAAAAGGACAGACTTGTAGTCAATTATACCGAATTAAATAAAAAGTTACAGAAAATTGATTTTCCCATTGGTGATTTAAATAATTATTATCAACATCTTAGTGGAGCCAAATATTTTTCAATAATAGATTTAAGAAAAAGTTTTTTTTTGCAATGTCCATTATCACCTGATAGTCAAGATCTTACCTCATTAGCACTATATTTGGTAAATATAAATTTAAACGAGTACCCTTTGGTTTACATGTTGGTAGTGCTGTATTGTCCGCCTATCTGGATAAAGTCCTAGACAATATAAAATTTAAATTATGTGATAAATTTTTGTGATGATATCTTAGTGTACAGTAAAGACCTTGATTCGCATTTAGTACATGTCAGAGAGATTGTAAATAGACTAAGCAAACATGGCTTAACGGCAAACCTAGAGAAAGCAAAGTTTTGTTTTGAGGAAATCTCCTTTTTGGGGAAACTTAATAAAAAATAATACAGTAACTATAGATCCCGAGCGAACAAGGAGTATAAGAGAATTTATGCGCCTAAGAACGCCAAATACAAATTTCACAGTTTTTAGGTATGACCAATTTCTTTTCAAAATTTATAAATAATTATGCCGAATTATGTAATCCTTTTAAATCGTTTAAGAAGGAAAAACGCTAAATTTGTTTGGACAAGTGAATGTCAAGATTCGTTTGTAAAGTTTAAAAGAAGCTATATTGAATCCTCCTGTACTCCAGTTAGCCGATTTTTCAAAGCAATTTATATTAATGACAGATGCTAGTGGAATAGCCGCAGGTGGTTGTTTGTTACAGGGAAAACGACCAAAATGAATTAATGCAATAGCCTATTACTCTAGGAAATTTACTGATGCCGAATTAAAATATTACTGTTTATGAAAAAAGAAGCTTTGAGTGCACTAATTTGCATAGAAAAATGGCACGAATTTTTAGAAGTAAGAACCTTTAAATTAATAACTGATAACCAAGCTTTATCCTATGTCCTCAATCACAAAAGGAAGGTAGGAAGACTTGCCCGGTGGATCGAGAGGATTTTGAATTTGCCATTTGAGGTGGAATTTAAAAGTTCCACCGATAATGCGCTGGCAGACGCCCTTTCACGTATGTTTGAGGGCGAGTCAACAGGAACAGCTGATCCGAGCCCCAGTGACTGCCGGAACGTTCCAGACCAGGATAAAAATAGATTATCGATTTCCTTCTGCCATTCAAACTCCTCCCGAAGGCAAACATGTAAACGAACATCTAATATAAAGCCTAAAATGCAGATAAATAATAAGTGCAATAACAAGGATTAATTTGTGGTTGTTAATTAATGATTTGCCATTAGCGTTTAAAGATTTAGAAAAATATCAACTTCAAGATAAAGAAAATCAGCGAATCATTCAATCTGTTAAAAGCAATAGTAACAATTTATGTTATTTTATAAAAAACAATTACTGATGTACAAAAGGAATGTAAAAAGTAAGAGTAAGATATTTTTGCCTGTACAGTTAATTGATTTAGTATATGAATTCTTCCACAGTTCTTAATAGGAGGTCATTTAGGCATTGCTAGAACGCAAAGAAAAATTAATCAGTATTTTTATAGACCTGATTTAGACGAAATTATAAAGGCAAAAGTCAAAGAATGTAATGTTTGTAAAATGAGTAAAGTGTGCCAAAGAAAATATGAAGGCGAATTAGTATCTGTGCCATTAAGAACAATATGGATTGTTTATTCATAGATCTTTTGGGTCCCTTAGTGAGAACTAGAAAACAGTAATGTATATTTACTTGTAGTTGTAGATGCCGCCAGTAAATTTTCTATGGCTAATCCCTTTGAGGGAATGTAAGAGTGCTGAAATATGTAATAAATTAGACCGCATAATTTTTAACAACTTTTCTGTACCTAAAATAATAGTGTCAGACAATGCCGCATATTTTACATCACTGTATTTTAAGAAGTTCTTATTTAAGAATTTTATTGAACACCGTAGACTAGCGCCTTACAGGGCTAATGGAAATCAATCAGAAAGGCAATATTAGAAACATATCTACATTATTACGTAGTTTCTATCACAACTGTCATAGTAATTGGGATAATGACCTAGGCTATATACAATTAAGTTTTAAACACCGCCCATAATGAAAGCACAGGTTTTGCTGCCTTTGATTTAATGTTTAATCCTTCCTGTAATAATGCTTTATCTAATTTATGGAAGCTAAATTGATCTAATTGGTGAGAATTTGTCCAAGGAAACTGTTGTAAACAATTTAAAGAGAGCTGTGGTGAATATAAAAAGGAGTATAGCACATAACAGTAATAGACAAAAGTACTCAGAGCAAAATGTAAAACATCCCTTTAAGTTGCATTCCTTAGTATGGATTAGAACTCACTATTTAAGCAATAAGGTAGAAAAGTTTTGTGCAAAGATTAGCACCAAAATATGTAGGAATTTATAGAATTTTATATTTTTTAAGCCCTGTAACTTGTATTGTACAACACACTGAAAATGTTTTGAATGTAAAAAAGGTTCATATTGTAGATTTAAAATTAAATTAAGACCTGTTCTGTATAAATAAAAAAAAAATTTTGTAGCATCCCTAGCTTAAGGAACCACTTGCTGCCAAATTTAAAAGATAAGATAAAATCCAGGAAGTTAACTGTTTGGTGAATTCTTAACGAATGTATCAATGGAAATAAAATATAGAAAAAAAATTTGTAAATAGACTTAGTATAAAGAAATGAGACAAAGTTGATCCTGACTGTTTGTAATGAGGGAATCAAAGATGAAAAAATTGTCTGTATTTTGTATGTATGCCGAAATGTTGAATTTTGAATTTTGTAGATATATTTGAAGTATTAAAATTCATGTAGATGTAAGATGTATAGGATGTTGTATGTAAATATATATAAAGAGTGATGCAGTATTAATAAGAAATGTGAGACTTAGCTTCTCGTGAGGGGACGTTTTCATTCCAAAGTATTCGATCCATATTGGTAACTTGTCCGCAAGTCTCAGGGTATTTAATGGCAAAACACTATACACAAAACACTGGTATGAATGCAAAAAGAAGTATGAATGTGGCGCCTATATAACAAAACACTACACTACACTTGTTTTATGATTTAATCGCCTTAAATGCCCTTATTCTTGCAACGACCTGCAAATTCTAAAACGTGCAACGTGCACTGCATGAAATAGTTTGCCTAAATTGATTTTCTATTTTTGGTCCCTAAGCGAGCAGTCATAGAACTGCATTGGCATGCGATTCTAGCGGATTTCATAGGAAACTTTTGAAACCCCGCGCTATCGTATTGTTATGGTTGAATTTGAATTTATGTAATGAATAAAAGGTTGAATTAAGTTTGTTATTTAGAATATGTTTAAAGTAAAGCGACTAATTAGGTTGCGAAATCAAAACAGGGGGGATATTCTGTACCGTAAATTAGTTAATTAAATTTCATACCAATGTAAATTTCGCAACCTAATCAGCCAGTATTATATAATATTATTTTACATCCAATGTTACCGGAACTAAATTATTGGGCGGAGTAACTACCTAATTGGCACGCGTATGAATTTTTTTTTCTTCTAACCTTTTGTAGCAGCCCAACTACGTAACCCATCAGGACCTCGCGCGCTTTGTCCGTAAGTAAAATTTATCTTTTCGTATTATTAAATTAGCCCTTTGATGCCAAACGTATAAAATGAATGTAACGTAAAGTAAAGATGTGAATAGTAAAGTAACTTACCCTTGAAGATCTTTTATTTGCTTGATGGAGATAGATAAAGGTTGTGGCGTCGTCCTTATGGCGACGAGCACATTGTTATAAATAGTAATTTGTATCATTAAATGGCTAATACCGTCGCGAATTTGTTTTAGGCGAGTTTACGTAGCTGATGTATCTCACGTGTTGTTTGAATAGATGGCTACCACTTCTCAACTCTACTCCTCTTCTAGAAATAACCGTTCTTAGACTACAGCTTCAATGTCTCGTGCCAAGACGCCGACACCCCGGGTTGTGAGTCTACCTATTGCGAAGGGAAGTGAAATATTATTGTTTTGTAAAGTAAAACGTCGGTACGCATAATTCAATAGAACATTGGATATCTTAGGCCCACCTAGAAGATATATACTTTTTAGTTATTATATTCTAATTGGCAGCAACGTGGCATTAATAACTTTTCCTTTACCATCTAAAAGTGGTGCTTTTAAGTTTTTCGTAATTAAACTGAACTTATAAGTAAACTTTGTATTTCTAGTATTTATTACTACGACCATCAGAAGTCACCACCCCCATGTGTTATCGTCATACGGCACACGCTTTAGTACAAAAGAGTTTGTCGTATTGCTTGTAGTTCTTCAACTACACTATGTCGCTTGACGAACGTGAACGTATAACACTTCTTATGATGGTTGGGGAAATAACAGACGATAACACGAGGAAGCATGCCATTTATTTAATGACTACTTTCACGAGAGGCAGCCAATTTCTAGAACAACTGTAGGGAGAGAACTGTTCAACCACTTTATGAAAACAGGAAGTGTTTTCCGATCGTCATAGTTCGCTGAGATTTCTAATTGTTACTGTTATCAGGTTTTCCCCGTTATCAATATATTAGGACCAAATCTGTAACCCTTGAGGATAACTAATGTCATAATTCACTTCTGTACAACTGACAAGCATAATGTAGTAGTTAGCTGCAGTATTCGTTTGGTTGCAGTTTTGCTTTACTGGGGTTATGGCTACTAATAAAAATGTAACCAAGTAAAGTCTTTGAACAGCCGCCATTTTGTACTGGATCAATCTTTTTGAGTGCGGTTTGCGGCATTAAACTCTGCTAGATAAGCCCTTTAAAATGATGTCCATATTGACCTATGCTCCTATTTAAGATTTCCTTCTGACTCCTTGCGGGGACGTCCCCATGATATTACAGAAAAACTGATAGTTCCTTCAAAAAGTAGATTTTTAGGTTGTAGTATTGATGTACCAAATCTTGTTTCTTTATCTGTTATCGTTCAGAAAATATTATACCCGTGCAGGACTTTATGTACACCCTGTATATAATATAAATAAAATAAAAACACAGATATATGCAGTATATATATATATATATGAGAATGTAGATACTGATACTGCACATCACAGTCAAGCTTGTTGAATGCCCATTTAACCTTGCAATCACTAACTTTAGCAACACATTTTAAAGATTTCTTTCCAATTTGGAATTTAACTAAACGCCTGCTTAAATTTATTTTTCTGAAGGTTATTTGTCCAATGAAATAAATTCCAGAATGACAATCATATATACACAAATGTTTAAGAAAGTTTTCTTATTAACGTGAAATGGTGAAACGGAGACATCTAAATGTTTTAAAATAAAGTGTTAAATTTACCCTGACAACACTATTAGTTACAGTTTTGTCATGTAGGCTACCGTTGTATACTCGTATTTGATATAATACATATTTTCTCAACCCTTTTATTCGTTACTGGTTAATATAAGTTAACTAAATTCTTGGCGGATTAATGTTTTCTCTCTAGAACTGTGTAGCTGACCATCTTGCTTTCGAGAAACACCACTCGTGCCTTGTCCGCAAGTAAAATTTATACTTTCGTATTATAAATTAGCCCTTTCATAAGAGACATCTAATTTAAAATGTAATATAAAGTTGTAAATAGCAAAGTAACTTACCTTGGTGGATGTTTTATTTGGCAGATTAACACTGATAATAGTGGTGATGTCCTTCTGGCGAGACCATGTTGTCATAAATCTTAAGTTGTATCGATAAATTGCTAATACCGTCGTGATTTTGTTTTAGGCGAGTTCAACTTCGAGTAGTATTTCAACCGAGTCACTGATTTCAACTTCGAGTCTCTTAGTTTGATTTTAACTATGAGTACAACTTCTATCTACTAATCTTCACTTTTTCCGATGACAGCTGCATTGTCGAGCCAAGATGCTGATACCCTCTCTTGTACGTCGACATCACGTGAAGGGAAGTAAATTTTAAAGTTTTAATAATTATTAAGTACGTATGAAAAATTCCCATAGAACATTGGAACCGTTAAACCCACACCCATGATATCGTTTAGTTCATTATCACTCTATTTGGCAGCAACGTGGCAATACATTATTTTATTTTTAACATCTAAAAGTGGTGCTTTATGTTTATTTCCCACAATTAAACATATAAGTAACCTTTGAAAATCGAGTATTCATTACTACGACCTCAGCGGGGTACCAAACCCTATGTGTTTCATCCATTCAGTACAGTCATACAACCATCGATGAACGAATTATCCTCCAGAGCTATTAATAGATCTTCAATTTGATATTTTAAGATGGCAGTCACACATGAAATGTGACTTTTTCTAACTTTATAAGAAAGGATATTTTATAATACACGTAGGATCCTGTGTTACAATCTAGTATGTATTATACAAACCCGTGTGTCATGTTAAGACTTACGACGTTATTGTAGTCAGGGGTGCCCAGAAGGGGGGGGGGGCATGGCGCAATTTGCGCCATCAAAATTTTTTTGGGGGGCATGATTTTTTTTTATGTTAACATTTTAAACCATGACGATAACCATAGAAATGAGAATTATACTCAACAGTTAAGTTAAAAGTACTGATTAATCATTTAACCATATCATCAAGATTCAAGATCGAAATTGCCATAGCTAAATATTATTCCGCCGTTTAAACTAACTCCAGGATCTCCGTGTAAATCCTTAAGAGAAATATTTTATTTGTTTAGGGCGATTAGGTTGGCAGTGGCTCAACTGGCAACACTGTCTTGTCTGCCGTCTGCTGTCTGTCACAGTCACATCACAGCCGTTAGTGATGTACTGATGTGAATGTGAGTCGTGAGTTTTGAGTTTGAGTACCTATTGCAACAGAACAAAACTGTCTCGTTTGAAGAAGCTCGGATACGGACGTTAATGAAGGTTGAATGTGCGTGTATTTGTTATGCGTATGGTATGTCTTATGTTATGTTGTAGATTTGTGATTTGTTCATAACTAAAACTAAAGATGCCTAAGAGAGCAAAAACGTTGTACAAATTTAAATGCCTAGAAGTGATGTGCAACACGATCCATCGCAAAGACAAATGGTTGGATCACTGTAAGAAGAAACATAGTTACAAGTTTAAGAACAATTTAAAAATCAATTATAAAGTGGTTGAAATAAAAGTCGACAACGGCCCATGGCAAAAATACGTTCCAGACCCAAGCCCAAGCCAATCTACATCCCTGGATGACATCCCTCATACTTTGACGAGTAGGCCTACCCAAGACCAAGATGAAGATGTTTTAGAGCCAACATCAGAAAGTTTCCAAGATAAATCTACCAGCGAGATCGAGACTGATGCAATTACTCTACCACTACTAGAAGTCACAGACTCTGAACTAGAAACACAAAGGTAGGCCTAACTTTGTAATAACTAACTAATGTAAACCTAAGGGGCAAAAACGGTTTTTACTTAGTCAAAATTTTAATATGTCTAGGCCTAGGCGCAGGGCGCAGGCTGTTATATTGTTTTATAGAGGCAAACACGATTAACACGAATACTAAGCCTTTATGTATCCAACCTACCTAAAAACATAATATCTTGTAAAATGTATGGTATAGCCTAACTTACCCAAGCTTGTATTCTGAGGAGTCAAACCAAAGTCTGATTTGGTTCTGCCGTATTCACTGTTATAGGTATTTTGGTACTGTTCAGCACTCTGTGGAGTTAGGTTAGGTTATAACATAGGCCTAATAGTTATGTACCCAAATAGTTTGACCCAAATACTGAATACAAATATAACCGTGTACAACATTCTTGACGTTCTTCACTGTCTGAATATTGTTGTAGTTCGCCAAAGTCCCGTTAGAGTTCAGAAGCTTCTTGGTTGTTTATCTATCGACGGGTATAGCATAGAATTGGCGTGCATAGAAGGGTTAATTTTCTTCAGGCATATGTTGGAAGTTATAGGCAATAGGCCTACCATTTTTTGAGAATTTTAAAACCTATTAGCTTAGGGCTTAATAACTTCTCACAGACTAAACAAATTTTGTATATATTTGTAGATCAAACCAAGAACTGGAAGAACAGGAACCTGACAATTTTGGAACAAGTGATGTAGATGAACCAGACTCGGATATTTCATCTAATGAAGATCACAGTGATCCAGCTTCATATGCTAACCTCAAGCTCTCTCCTGAAGACATAAATGTGGCTAAATTTGGAAAATCAAGACTTATCATCAATAGAATTTCCTTCAACGGGTGGAAGAAAATTTAATCCTCTGTGGAAAAATTGTATATTGCCCAATAACAGTGTGAAACCTAGGAAGTGGCTAGTGTACAGTAAAAAAAGGACGCTGTATTTTGTTTGCCTTGCACACTATTTGCACTTCCAACTGAACGGTCTGTATGGGGAACAACCGGCTACAGAGGGTGGACAGAGCATAGAGGAGAAAGAGACTTTTTACTCCACGAGACTTCCAAAAATCATATATCTGCAGAGGTTGCCAGAATTCAATGGATCTCACAAAAGAGAATAGATTCGAGCCTTGCTCAACAATGTAACAGAGCAGTTGACCAAAACCGAGAAGTCCTGTCAGTTGTCATTGATTTTTGTAGTTACTTGAGTGAGGAAATGATTGCCTTTCGCAAAAACGATGTTTTAGAAGGAAAGCTGTTAGGGTTTATTTAGACTTATATGAAAATATAGCCCAGATGCGAGAGTTGACCTTGAAAAAATTGATAGAGCAAGGGCTGAGAATGTAAGACTGGGATCTAATTTCTTGAGTTACAGGAATATTTTTGATCTTATCAATACAATGAGTGACGTGGTAGTTAATAAAATTGTAACAAGTGTGAATTTAACCAACATTTATTCGATTATACTAGACTCTACCCAGGATGTGAGTAAAAAAGAATGTACCACTATCATAGTTCGCTACATTGAGCACATGGATGATACACAACAAACTACAATATCAAACGTAAAACCAAAAGAGCGCTTGGTCAAGGTTTTTACAAGTGGGTATACATCCGGGGAAATGTTGTTTAGAGAGCTAAAGAAATGCTTAACAGCCCTAAACCTTGATCCCAAAGGTATAGTGGGCCAGAGTATGGACGGTGCAGGGAACATGAGAGGGGAGTTCAAAGGTCTCAAATCACTAGTCACAAAAGAAAACCCTAAAGCTTTTTATGTATGGTGCTGCTCTCACAGGTTCGCCCTTGTTGTAGAGCAGTCCCTTGATATATGCTGTCAAATGAGGAATTTGTTTTCATTCTTGGAAGATTTGTATGTTTTCATGTCAGGCCACAGGAGACACCACCTTTTGCTCGAAAATCTAGAAAAGGGGGAAAAAAGAAGCAAGAGACGCTTAAAAAGAGTACAGACTACTCGTTGGTCGAGTAAAACTGACGCCCTTCAAACCATTGTGAGTTGTTTTGAAACAATAAGAGATACATTGCAAGATTTGTCGACTGACAAGAATTCTGACAACAACACCAAAGCCAAAGCAATAGGCCTCCTAAAGCAAATGACAGATTTTGAAAATATAAGCACAATATACATAGCATCTTCTTGTTCAAAATATTGTCTCCCATAACAATTTGTTTTCAGTCACCTGCCATTGATTACAGTATAGTCCCAAAAGTTATTAAAGAAACACAGGAAAAACTGGCGTTCATGCGCCAAGATTCGGCGTGGGAAAAGATTGAAAGTGGCATTACTTCCTTTGCTGAAGAACACAACATTTCTTTACCCACCAGACAACGAATCAGAAAAAGGAAAAGATTCATGGACGAGTTGGCAATTGAGGAATGCATAGAAGACCCTATTAAGAAAGTAAAGGTTGATATTTATTTCAACGTTCTAGACTCTCTCTACAACCAGCTAAATGACAGATTTCCAGAAAGTTCTCTGGCTATGGTGTCGCAGATGGGATATTTTTCTCATGATGGAATTTTGAAGATGGTAGATGATAAGAAAAAAGGCCTAAAATGTAATCCATCTTCAATTGAGAATCTTTGTGAATACTACAATCTAGACAAGGAATTAATTGTAGATGAACTAGACATCTTCATTGATGTAGTTCAATGCTACAAAGCTACTCACTTGGACATAGATATTTCTGATGTCATGTCTGAGAAGAAAAAATCAGAGAGAACCAGTACTGCTAACCCCGAGGATAGTTTAAGTTCTGACCATGATGAAGATGAAGAACAGGAGGACGTTACAGTGACTGACAAGTTCAAGAAAAAGAAAAATGTTGACGACTGGGTGAAAAGAGGATTTATTAGACCATACAGGTGCCTATTGAATCTATCAGGATTCCCTCATCTCAGTATACTTTATAGGATACTGTTGTCTCTGCCAGTCACAAGTTGTTCTGCTGAGAGAACTATGAGTCGGTTGAAGATAGTTAAGAATCGTCTAAGAAGCACCATGGGGGATAGTTGGCTTTCAAGCTTGCTCATTCTTTCTTGCGAGAAAGAAATTCTAAAACAGATCTCAAATGAAGAAATCATCAACAGGTTTGCACTTTCAAGTGTGCAAAGAAAAAAAACTTCTTTTGTCAAAAATTTAAGAAAAGTATCAAATGAAGCCAATTTCAACCTTTCAAATTTACACCCTATTTACCACACAGTAATCAAGTAACTATTGTAATGTTTTATTACTTTTTTCTTTTTTGTAAAATTTGTTATTGTTATTGGTATTAGTAGATAGAATTTACAAAATGTACTTGTTCAGATGATATCTTTATTCCAAAAATCAAACCATTTAATGATACATTTTGTTAGATTTTTGTTATTTACTCTTGTAATGTAAAAGTAAATACAACCTACAACACAACATCAGTAACAACCTGTTCCAATTTATAATAATTTAGAATACCTAAACTTGCCAACATTATATATTAATTTACAGCTATGTTTATTCCATTCACTTGTGAAAACTCTGGTTATTGTTAAACATGATGCCTCCACCATAATAGAAACAAAATTAAATTAATACATTTATTAAACTTTTTAATACATGCCGTTTTATGAAATAAAATGTACAACACTATTTGGATTATAATATGTTGTACTATTTGGATTGTATTGTATGATCAGCTGTAAATTGTATCTCATTGTTTTCATGACAGCAACATACTAGACTAGTGACTATAATTGCTATTGGAACTACAGTATAATTACTTATAAATAAAAGTGTTTAAAATGACATATACATTGAAGATTGAAGTGCTATTATTTCATTGCCTTAACCTTTGATAACCTTTACCTTCAGTTCTTCAATTCTTTTTCAATCCTTTTTTGGTTTTTTGGCTGGAATCTAACTTTTTATAAACGTTCCAAAATTGTATGAATGTTTACCAAAGTTGCTATGCAATATTCTTTTGCAATAAAGAATTATCAATGATATTATTATTCAACTTTTTATAAGTAACCTTAACATTTAAAAGGCAAAGCCTCCCTTACTGACCTTTTAATATCCTATTAAAATATTTGTCATGTAACTATTCCTGATGTAATCTAGTACTTTGATAAACATATAAATATTAAAAACTATAATAATTGTTTACTACTTTTTAGTCCTCCCGTACAAAGAACGGGTGCACTGCTAGTGTCAAAAATTATATCAAAATTCAAAAAGATACTTTATTTCTATTCTAAAAAAGATAATAAACAGTGGTATATATTTTTTACAATAATGAAAACAGAAAGAATTCCTCACAAGACCAAAGGTAAATGATGTCCTTTGGAAGATTAGAATGTAAGATGTGAATTTTATTGTCATACACTGACTAATGTTAAAAACTAAAGGGTTGGGTATTGGGGTACTTTGGGGGGGGGGCATTACACTTGGATTGGGGGGGGGCATGCGCCATTGCCCTTGAGGGGGCTGGGCACCCCTGATTGTAGTTTTATTAATTTTAAAACTTCTACCGAACTCATTAATAGTCAAAATAAAAAAATCTAAAAACAAAACATTGTTCTCTATTACAACAATAAAAAATATAGCATATAATAATACATTACGTTTAGTTGTAAATGTGTGACACAGTTCGTTGCACCTAGAATGGTTCAATTTCTGGATTGCTTCCATTCTAAAAGTGAGCCATTAAGTGATGTCGAGTCGAGTGTACGACTCGTATGAGAGCAATTCAGTTATTATAGAAGATCTGAGAAGTCCAACAATACGAGTAATAGCACTGCTGGAGTGGTCTGGACTACTTTAACCGCCGTATAAAGGCAATAACACTTAGGACTAACCAACCATGTGAATCGTTGTAAAAAATATATTCAAAATGTTTGACAAATATTTTAATTTAGTTACTTTCCTTTTTTTGTTACATTCTACATATTTTAATATTCGTTTCACTTTATTATTCGTTTCACTTTATTTTTTTCTCTTCATCCAATTTCTCCACGAAATTTCCTTAAAATACATTTATTTAATGATTTAAATTCGATAAAATTAAACATTAACATGCGAAATCTTACAAAGATACAGATAAGCTGGTTACCTAGTTCAGCTTCGTTTACAACTATGAACAAAGTTCAATAATAATTTCTGTTGGATACTCTAAGATATATAAACGTCTAATTGATGGGTTCCAACCATGTTCTACTGTACTGTACGTTACTCATTAACTCCCACTGAGACTTACAGAATACTGTGCATTTTCTTGTTAACAGACAAAAGTAAAGGTTTTATTGCTTTTATGCATTGTTTAAGACTATTATACTACCACGCAGTCCACAGACCAGTATACAATGCACATGCCTAAATATTGAGAATAGAGAATAGAGGGAAAAGAGAGGCAGTTGTGCATATAAATATCTAAAGCTTAGTACTAAATCCCGATAAAAGCATCATATGTTCAGTAAAATGTTTGCTGCAGATGTGAAACACTCAATAAAGGCCTCTATATAGATTATCAATTTAAACACTGGACGTGTTCATGCATTCTTTTAACATTTTTATTCTAATATGAGTCAATAAATAATTGTAATATATTCCGTATCCATTGTTTTATTTATAAAGTGTTATGAATTCAACTTATGATTATTGAATTTAGTTTAATTCTGGTAAGGTTAGCTTTTAATTATGAGTAAATTACTTGGGTTAGGATGAATATAAAGTTAATTACACCTTATAGGCTTCCGTTTATATAATATCCGGTACGCTGTCTCTTAATTGTACAGCTAATGAATGGTGTTAGAATGTAAAATCATCCTCAACACTTGAATAATTAAAGTCAAAGATATAAAGATAAAATATAAAACTATTATTGTCACCTTTGCGAAGATTAAATGTTTGGTTCTATGCATATGCAACATATTATTTTTTAACTAATGGTTTGTTTCTGTTTATTCTAAATTCTAGTTTATATTTTGCTTGCATCACAAAACGGACAAAATGCATCACAATCAACTTTATTGTTCAACACTTGCGAAGAGTTGATGGAGTATTTAATATTTTATCCGTGTCCATTAAAGAGAACGAACGGGATTACACACCAATCAATCTTTGACTCTGTCACGAACAAACTGCGTTATAATGTCGGCAGGGCTGTATATTCCAAGATTCTTTGTGAAAGTAACTGGTCACAGTGTTTAATAAAAGTCATCAGGCAAGGAGAAAAATCTCATAAAATCATAGTAAACATAAGAACATAAGATGCTGAGCTTTGCTTAAGCTTTAATACAGATTGACTCTTTCATATTTAATCATATATGATTCAAATTACAAAAACATACCTCCGTATCAGTATCAATCAATAATAATACTTTTATATCTTATGTGTGTATTTTATATCATTTTAACTATATAATCCTATAACGCAGTCTTATGTACATTATTGTGTTCAATAAATAGTTAATTAAAAAATAAAGAATTACGTGAGGTTTGGTCACAGTCAATAAGACTTCTGGACTTCTTAGAAACCTTCAGGTAATGAATTACTATCAATGGAACTTGCAGCTTATAGGGTCTGAGTCCTTTAAACAAGCTGGCCTCTGAAGGTAACCGACCTATACTCTGAGATTTTACAACTATTACTAAAGAAAAGATCTTAAACACTCCAGTATCTCGGTATCTGGGAACAGTGCTTCTGTGTTATCCAATCTCACGGAAATGCTGATCTCTCTGAATATGGCAAATAAGGAAAAGCCTGTTAATTTAATACCTACATCTGATTTCACCAAACATATATGGGTCCTACTATCCCTACTATATTTTGCACAGTCTTTTGCTGCTGCACTCAGTCTACTAACAACCTGGTCTTGCAGACTCCAATCTCTGGATCTCTGGTAATCCAGTAGATTTTGTACTCAGTTCTGAACCTGAAGAATAGTTATTCAGCTACATTACACTGAATAGCTGCTTGATAATTCAGACAGTAACCCTATGTAGCCTAGGTTTCTCTGACGTTGAAACGATGCGGTTTGTTCGTTTTGAACATCTTCATCACTGTCTTTTTTTAATCTCTTCACACAAACGTGGACCCCAGATTGCATATTTCACTACGCCCTTGTCATATTTCAGACGCTGCACTAAACTGAAGATGAAATTCAGCTAAACTTAATATTCGCACTATAAGATCCTTCACCCTCTAAAAACACATAGTTTTTTTTTGGAACTGCACCGTCTATCTGTTCGGATATCTTGCCATCACTTGGTATTTATGCTTTCTTAACGTCAGTAACTATATGGTTTCTTACTGCCTCTTGAAAAGAATAGCAATCAATCAATCTATCTGAAAATTCTTGAGCTAAAAAGGTATTTTTAATTTATGATCAAATGCATGGAAATTGCGAATGAGACCAATTCCTTTCTATTTAAATTTTAACATGAAAGTCAAATTAATCCATCTAAATTTCCATCCATTTTCCAAGATTATAACTTTAATAAATTACAATTTTCATCACACACATATTCCAGCTGAGTTACACTGACTATACTTAATATTATTTCACTAACCGTATTTGAGCCTCTGAGTGTTTTAACATGACAACAGCTAGCCTATATTAGATATAATTTGTAGTTTATAAATATAGTTCATTTGTGTTCTGTGTAAAATTATATTGACACTATTTGTCGATCAAACAATCATTTTTAAGTAGCCAACATTTAATGTGGTAAAATAAAATTATTTTATTGTGAAACCAGATATGAAATGTGCAGCATTGCTGCAATAAATGCGTAGCTGACCAGCATTAAAATTTTTGTCATTAATAAGCCTCAATTTTAAAAAAGGACCTCATCATGCAACAAAAAATAGCGTATATTGAAAGGATGTTAAATTGTAGTAAAATTTGTCACTATTAACATCAACTTTTCAATCCAGTAAGATGGTAATACGTACCAAGTCTCTGTGGATAACGATGTGTAATGTTTACTGTGAGGGGCTGGAGACTGGCCAAGGGCTAAAAGCATTGAGCCAATGTTGTCAATAAAACTGTGTCAAAGGAGCCACTGTCAAGATGAAACAGTATTGTGGTACTTTTATCGTTCAATTTGCTAAGGATAAATACGGTATTGTTTCCTTTCTTGGGCAGAGTAGTGCTTTATTACTATATACTGTAACGGTGTTATATATTTTCAGAGTTTTTTCCGTTTAAAGTTTTATTATTAATTTTGGGTGAATTCAAAATCCAATCTCCTAACAGAAATGTTTTATTTGTTTCGGAGTTCAATCTAGGTACATCATGCATTTATCTCATACGATTTATTAGATTTTGCTTGATGAATGTACAAAGTTTTGCATTAAAGTAAGATTATGAATGCTATAATCATAGTGACTATCCTACAACGAAAGAACATTTATTCTACTTTGTATATTTTACATAATATGATAGAAACAATACAATTTCCATGCCTTAAACAGTATTAGAGACCAATATTTTACACAGCAGACCATAAATTGTTCTGTTTGTGGGTTTTGACAACCCACGTTTTGTGCACTCATGAATATGTGCATGGGAACAAACTCTATGTCTCGCTGTTAACTGTTAAAACACCCTTTTTATTAGCTTCATTTTGATGTCAATATGTTTATTAATCTATTTTTTTGCTGTCTCAATATCATTAATTATACCAGAGATTATTATAAATTCCATCAATTAGTGTGTTTCATCACTATGAAACTATGTTACTGTTTTCCGAACGCGATAAACAACTAAACTCTGTATTTAATTAGTGTAATCAATTTCAAACAAGCGTGAAGTTTTCATGTACTTTATTATTTAGTTATTCCATAGTAATCAAATATAACGCACTAATAATAGTCACTAGGATAAACATTGTATAAAAGTAATTATTATTATAATTCTTTCATTCTACAAATGCAAAATACAATTTTTTTCAAACTATTCCAGTTTTTTAACTTAATTATATAATCCATTTAAATAAAGCAGATAAACATATTACGGCCTATTAAATTAAGTTTTTTACTGGTTCAGAAAAATGTAAGAGAATATTCTTACGGTTTCTTTTAATGTAAATTTTACATTTAATAATAATTTTATCAAATTCTATTAACCTCTAGAAGGTCTCTTTTTTTAACAGGAGAAAAAATAAGTTATCTTTCTAAAAAATACTAATTTTAAACCGCCTGCCGGTCTATAAAGCTCCCTTAAAAATGAATACGTACTGTTTCTAAAAATTATTACAGCATAGGAATACAACACCTCGCGTCGCGTAAATTATTTTCACTTAACTGGTCTGCTAAGTTCACCTACTCGCGTAAGCTGTCCAGGTAATAGTTACCGCCAACGCTTTTATAAAAGCTCAAGAGGACGTGTATGCTCAAATCTGCAGAGTAAAATAAAGAGATCGGTTTTCTGATTTAGAGCATTTAACTCATACTACCATCATTAGTCTTGGAAATATCTAGATAGGGATTCTGGTCATGTTGCCGCTGCTGGAAACTTTGACCATTCAGATAAATACGAACGAAGCACTGAAAACTTCAGTTATCTCGTCTCTAATTCACTATTCAAGTTCCAAATCACCTAAAATACACAGTTAAGTAACACTCAGCATTAATATTCAATAAAACTTATATGGTACTAGTTTTACAGTTCCTATTATTTTAATTAAGATTACAAACCTTCTAAGTCTAATATAAAGTATGATAAGTAAGTACGGTACACATTTCTTTCAATATCTTAAGCGCACTTTCTAAGCACTATCCTAACCTAATATCTGAAATATAATTCTCAGGATGTATAACAAAACAAATCAACTAATAATTATGTAGTTGTATCAAAGTCCCTACACAAGTAGACTTAATAAAATAAAAGAACTGCACAGAGCTCAATAAGTCGGAAATCGTCAATAAATAACTACACAGAGAAAATGTATTCAACATAAAGGAAAGCCAGGATTACCCCAGATAGCTTAGTGGTGGGATTACTTGCCTTATCTAGTGGCAAATTTTACACTTCTGAGCTCTTTTGTTAGACATCAAAGAGCGTCTTCTTACAACTAACGTTTAATATTATTTAGTGGTGATTACAAAGTGACTGGTGAAGTTTGGTTATGTATCGAACCACACATGAGTTCATGAGTTACTGATGTACATCATGTCAATTAATTGATCTGAGCTGAAGCGTGTAATGAGTAGAGAATTGTTTCATTACGTCGCATTATAGAGTTCAACGCTGAGCGTGAACTATACTTATTAAAATATTCATTTTTTAATTATTAATTTCATTTTTATATACCTGTATATAAAGTTTCAAATAAGTAAGGAACCTCTCATTACACATAGTCCTAACATTCTTTCATGAGTTTATAAGAAACGTTATGGTATTCTACAATGGGTATAGAAACACCTGGCTCCTGAAAACGTTTATATTATACACTATGCAACATCTCAACATCTGACACACCAGTTTTGAAAGCCCTGGATTATCTATAAGGATTATCCAGGTATTGGTAGACCTATACACCAGTAACTTTCAATATTTAGGTTTGGTTATGAAATTATTAAAACGTTATATAGGTGCTCTGCCTCTTGGAAGTTTTACAATAATATTAGTCTTAAAGCCTTCGCCCGATAGGACTACGGCATTTACGAGAAATATGGGCTCCTTGAGAGTCGGTAACATTAACTTCTTAAACTTCCAGTTTCTAGGAAATCTCTATAGCTGTGGGAGTTTCCTATATGATCGACTCTGTATGCTTTGCCATTTGTAAGATCCCTGCAACTAGGAAATTACCGAACTTCAAAAATCTTGAAAATAATATATTGGAAATATATAAGTATATTTTAAATATTTAAGTGTTAAAATGGCATTGACGTGGGTATAAATAAATAAATAAGTCTTAGCCTTTGAGAGATCTTAGCCATTGCAAGCTTCTAGTTTCTAACTTCGGGCCTGGGGGAGTTTCGGTTTCTGATAGCTCTTATTCCCTCTCTATCCTCTAGGAGCTTTTAGGACTCCGGGAATTATTAATTTTCTAAATATGCGACAAGAATTACGGCCGTAACCGTGGTTATACATAGAAATTCAACTAATAATGACTACACATAATAGTTGTACATAAAACTTTGTTGTTACATAAATGTTAGTGTTCTAAAATAATACAGATGAAGAGTTAAGTAAAGATACAAAAGGTTGAAAAAACGTAATGTAAAGATTGAGTTTGTTAAACGTACTGTTTAATTTCGTGGTTTGTGTCGCAATAATAGCATTATGCGGTGAGGGAGGAACACCACTTGACTTTCATCTGCCTGCTCTCTGCTTAACATGTTTTATTTTTTACTTGTACCTGGTTTTCAGTGCTAAAGTTGTATTGAAAGCAATACTATTTGACATGGTTAGATGAACTAAAGAAAGCTACTTAGTGTTTTAAAAGGAATTAAATAATAAATTAATAGAATGTAAATACATATATATATATATATATTTAATTATGAACATTTAATAAAAGTTTAATATATAAGTTTTGTTACTCGTATATTATAAATTTTTACTTTCATGTTTGCTATTACGTCCTGTTAAATTTTAACTATGGACATAACTTTAATATTTTATTACTAGAAATAAAAATATTTACTTGATATCCCACATTTATTTCCTCTTTACTTAACTTTATATATTATATTAATAAAAATATTTACATTGATATTCGACATTTATTTCCTTTCCTATAATACACCTCACATACTCTGAGAGTTTTCGACACTAATCTGTGCAAAACAATAATTTAAACATTCTAGTATTACATATGGTCAATTTAAGATTCCTTCTCTAGAATGCTGTTACAGCAGAATAATACAGTGAATGAAAACATGACGGTGACATTAAGCCGAATACGATAATTAAGTCTAACAGGAGCTAAAGCTTGTTGGTATTTATATCAGACTCGTGTATGACAGGACGTTGGTGAACACATGTTTACTGTTTTCTATCAAACTATTTAATTGTCAGTGACGTAATACTGAACAAACGTGGAGTATTTAACCAATCATGTATTAAGATTACTTAACCACACCATGTGTTATAATGTACACGGTTTTCACTTAACGGACTACAAACACGTTCTACACACAAGTGACCAACTGTACTCAGTTCTGGATAATCTACAATAGTGTTGTCTACAACATACTTTAAAATAGTTATGTACGATTTCATGCAAATACATTTTAGAACTCAACCAGTTCAGTAATGTACTCAGCTATCTAGTTATACTTAATAAAGCATTCGCTCAAGTTTACGACAGTCACCGAACAAGCTTTGCATCAATACACTTCAACTTGTGCGTTCTATTGTGCAAAAATTGCATTAGAAAGCAATCCTGGCTAATCCTTAAAAAAGTTGTTGACGGAGTCATACATACTTTCATGCAATAGCATGTAAAATGAATTAAACTTTTTTTAATAATATATTTTTTATATTTTGTTCTTTGATAAAGTATCATTATTTCTGTAGTTCTAGTCGTTCTCAATGCTTCTTAATATTATTGCCCCTAACCAGGGCATTTTTTATTGTTTGAAAATCTAATAATACATATGAAATGCCAACTTGGAATATTTTGTTATCAAATATAATTGCCATTGGGTCTGCAATAAATTTCCGCCCTGGTTTTGTCTTGTTTTAAAATCTCATAATACATATAACATTCCAACTTGAATATTTTGTTTTAAATATAATTACCTGGGCGGATGCTCAAGTCGCAAACTTGAGCGAATGCTTTATTAAGTATAACTAGATAGCTGAGTACATTACTGAACTGGTTGAGTTCTAAAATGTATTTGCATGAAATCGTACATAACTATTTTAAAGTATGTTGTAGACAACACTATTGTAGATTATCCAGAACTGAGTACAGTTGGTCACTTGTGTGTAGAACGTGTTTGTAGTCCGTTAAGTGAAAACCGTGTACATTATAACACATGGTGTGGTTAAGTAATCTTAATACATGATTGGTTAAATACTCCACGTTTGTTCAGTATTACGTCACTGACAATTAAATAGTTTGATAGAAAACAGTAAACATGTGTTCACCAACGTCCTGTCATACACGAGTCTGATATAAATACCAACAAGCTTTAGCTCCTGTTAGACTTAATTATCGTATTCGGCTTAATGTCACCGTCATGTTTTCATTCACTGTATTATTCTGCTGTAACAGCATTCTAGAGAAGGAATCTTAAATTGACCATATGTAATACTAGAATGTTTAAATTATTGTTAAATTATTGTATATCTGCAATATTAAACACAAAAATAAGCGAGTAATAAATTGTGCTACAGACTGGCAGACAATGTACAAAAATAAATAATCTGTATTTTTATGTGATATTAATACAGACACAATCATAGAAAACCTTACATTGAAAATTATGCTTTTCCAACAAAAAATTAACGTTCTTTTAAAATCAATGGTAGGATTAGACAGTCCAAAAGAAACATTTTCTGGCTTCCAATATTTTTAACGTTTTCTCCCATTATCTTCATTACAGTACATATAAAATAAGCACATTGATATATCATATGAATGAACAATTTTAACCATTACTATGAATGGTTACCGTGAAGTAGTTATTCAAATATACAAATAAACACATATAATATTATCAAATGGATACGTATATATTAACGCAATGTGGGTTGTTAATCCTAAATTTGCATCCGAGTCTGAAATGAATTGGTAATCTTTCGAGTTGATTACGTTGTGGTGGTTAATTAGTTTTGACGGTCCAGTAGCACAATTAAACAAGGTGAATAATTGAGTATTGTGGTAAAATACTATTGCACTGTAAATTGTGTGGGAAGTCTAATATAGGAGAAAAGTGATTACTTACTAATAGGGACGATAAGGTTTCGCTATAAAATGAAATAGTTTAATTAATACGCCAATCTAGCTTTAACATTATGTTCTATAGTAACTATTTTGATATTATTGACATTGTACTTTATTCAACATTTAATTATCTTGGATGATTAGCACGCGTTTCAAAATTCATGCTGATCGGTTGCTTCGAGTGTTTGGTTGGTAGTTTAAATATAATATACTTTCAATATGACATAACAAATATTTTAATGACCGTATTCTACACATATTTCTGTATGCGTTTGAACAATACAATTTTTTGTTGTATGTCTTAGACCAAGTTTCTAGTTCGGTTATATTTCGGTTTCATGCAAATGTTTGTTTTTTTATGTGAGGATTAGTGTTTTTTTTTTTTAGCCAATAAATATATCAACATACAGTTGAAAGACCTTTTACCCTTCTTCTCTCTTCCCTCTCTCTCGTTCCAGAAAAGGAAGAAGCTTTTACAAGATTTAGATAAAAAATATAGTAAATCAAAATTTGTATAATATTAGTCAAATAATAAATTCAGTATTTTTATTCTTTTCATGAATTAGAATAAATCAATATTTCTAGCCGCCAAGTTCGATTGCATAACCCGAAACTGACAAAAACTCACAGCAAAAATGTTTTAAAATGTAAAAATTAGTTCGAATTTGTACTAAAACAGTGTTGACAAAATTACTTCTTTTAGAAAATAATCTTTTCTTCATTTTTTTGCAAATATTACACGATATAAAACTCAACAACTTTGCACGTAAAAGATGCAAGTATGACGTATAAAGCAAGCACATTTAAATTACATATAAAAGCAACTTCAAAGCTAAAACTATTTGGAGAAAGAAAGAAAAAATATAAACATAAGAAAACAACCGCGACTCACGACGGGCAGAACTAAAAGTAAATAAAAGTTATAATGAAGTGCAGAAAGTATTTAAACTTTTAAATTTAATTACAAACTATTAATTTCCAATTAAAAATACAGTTAATAACTCTACAACACCTAACTCCATCACATTGATTTCTGTATTTTCAATATTTAAATAATCTTACATCATAAACCTCCCCTCTAAGGCTATCGTGTTACTTCTTTCATTAATATGAAATGGACTTTTAAAATCTAAGTTATAAACCCAACATGTTTGTTATTAATTTTAATCTGTGTACAAGGTAGGAATACGTGTAGCGTAAAGGGCTTTGATGAAGTAGTTTGCAATAATGATGAAGTCAATAGATCATTTTATTGTTAAAATATCATTCTGACTCTCAATAAGATGTACCAGTTATGTTTACAGCCCCCCAGGACAGAAGAGAACATTTCCAGCCTACTGAGTGAATAGACATATACCTTAACCGTGTTCATTCTTGTGTGTGTAAAAATTAAATTTTATGCTAAATATAGTCTGCAGTCTGAACATTCTTCAGATATACTGCGGATTGCTAGGTCACATTAAGACTGACAAATTTCATTGAGGTACACGTCCATCACGAAACACAGAACCTTTAGTGATAGCTAAGCAGTATATGCAACATTTCAAGTTTATTGCTCAATTAGTTCTCGAGATACCATCTTGAGGATAGTGTTTCCTATCGCACACCCAAATCCCATGGAGCGACATGCGCGTAAAAGCGAAAGTGGACATGGAGCGAATTTGTCTAGATACACATAAAATTATACAACGTATTAAAGAATAATTCTATAAATACTATAAATTCTATAATTCTATAAACCAATAAATCCACCAAATATTACATGGTAAAATACCATATGATTTTTTTATTTCTTTATTCTGTAGTATTCTTACTCTCAACATGGTTATCTATAAGATCAATGTGAAAGTTTCATTAACGCTCAGTCACACCTCTAAGAGTAACATGCACCATCATTGACCTCAAGTTTTCTCATATAGAAATAAGCGTAATGCAAACTTTCGTCTATAGTTCAGTTCGTGTAGACAGACAGACAATCAGACATGAAATTTTATCAGTCTTTCGAGTGATAGGCTTCGCTCACTCTCAGCCAAAAATATGTTTCTCCCATGATGGTTTTGAAATAAGCATGCATTGTTATCCATTTGAATTTATCCAGATTAATTGTATAATTTTTAAGAAGCTCGGAGTTACTCACTAGTATACATTGCATTCCCGACAAACCCGAAAAAAACAAATTTACCGGTTGAAATATTTAAAAGCGACATTACCGCTCTCAAGAATGTTAACTGAGTGTTCAGTCTAAGTACGAATTTACTGAGAAACATTTATCCCAGCACACCATTACCACAGAGCACTGCCGGCTCCAATTCTCTTCAGTCCATTCACTGCTTTAAAGTATAGTTTTTTCTTAAAAAACAAACAAATGAAACTTTAGCGTCTCTATAAAGTACAGAATTAGTTTTTTAATTAAATGGTTGTACTTACTTTACTGATAAAGTATCATTACTTAAACAAAGCATTATATAAGTTGTGCCGTATACTACATTTAATTGCCAAAATTGCACTAAAAACCTTGGAAACTTCTTTGCACTTCAGTTAAACTTTATACCTGTATCAGCTCAGTTTCCTAATGCACAGGTTTAAATGATATTTGATTGTAAGAAATCAGTTAATTTCCTCGATTAAAATTTTTATTGATATGCTTCTTTCATGTTAAATTAGGTATTAGATACTGTTTATCAGGTATGTTTGTTTTTTTTTTAACTTAACAATAGTGAAAACCTAAAATTAATATGTAACCCATTATATTATAACACTTTAAATAACTAAAAATTTTAACAAACAGCAAACACATTTGTGTATCTAATGTCAAAATTTTATTCACATACAAATACAAATATCCACAACAACTTGTCTGTCAGAACTGAGGGCGTTAAGACTAATACTAAAAACTTAACTGAAAATCAAAATTCAGATATTGGAAGTAGTAAAATAATTTAACTTTTAATTTAAGTTGTTATTTTTTTTGTAATAATTTACTTTCTTTTGTACTTAACAAAGCGTAGAGAATAAAAGAAAATTGCCATAAAACCCCCTAATGTACCGTAGTGTTACTGAAAAGTGGCGGTTTTAGAGCGAAATGAACATTACCCAAAGTCATACTTGTATTATAAAAAATCATAAAATAGCTTAGAAAAAGTTTTTTTAATACAAAATGCTAGTTTATTGCACAGTCGTGTCTATTATAAAACTGACATTAAAATTAATGTAATAGTGACATTAAACTAATCTCATACTAAAAATTTTAAATTTTAAAAATTTCATAACCCAAAACTTTCTTGTATTCATTAAGTAACTAAATTAAAGTATGCAGATTATAGGAGGTTTTACCTCTTAGTCGCTCAGATTTTGGAATATGTTTTATCTTACCTATGCTGAAGGTAAGATAAAACATAGGGAATGTATAAACTAAAAATAAACAACCAAACACTCCTCTATCAATTTGGATTCTTCAATTTCTTAACAATATAACCAGTTTTATATATACCGACAGAGAAACAGTCAGCAAATTCATATTAAGAACAAGTGGAGGAAAGCAGAAGACACCAAGAAATAGTGATAGGAACAGGGCTGGTATCCAGTAAATCTTATAAATAAATCTTGGGCTTAAGCTTTACGCCGTTAGGCTATGTATTCCCTCACATAAATTTGCATAATAATTGTATAGTGTTATTAATATTTACCTTTAAAACTGTATTTTACTGCGCAAATATAAAAATTTACACTCAAGCCATAATCCTAACTTAATCTACACAGAATAACCAAACACGAACAGCTTGTTTAAAAACTTCATAAGATTCAATTCCTCATGCAGTCGTTAAATTGTTCATTTAAATGTATATAACACAAGGATATTCTAAATTATTAATACTAGCAATATGCTTTAAATACTATAATACGTCTTAATACTACTTCAGCTGTTAATCTGTACGCTGCTACAGCATTACGGGGGTTATTGACTAACAACGCCAACAGTTCATGTGGGTAGGGATATTGGACAAACCACTGTCCTATGTCATATGTTTTCCAAACGCTCCACTTCTACTTTAAATAAATAAAGAATTGGATGAAAACTTATTTTTAGTGGTAACTATTTACGATTGACAGTAAGACGTGTTCTAAATACTATACATAAATAAATAAATAAATATATACCTATATATACATACATACATATATATATATATATACATACATGCATACATATATATATATATATATATATATATATATATATATTTACATAATCGTCAATGCTTTGGAGATGGTGCCTTAAAGGATTTAAGGATTAGGTGACCTCACCCGTTAGACCATACATACCATTTAATCAATCCTACTATGACCGCATTATGCGGTTTGTGGTTACACGTTACCGTTGTCCACAGGTGGTACCTATCATGATTGCAATATCGCTTTGATTATCTAATCAATGCCACTGATAACAGTAAAGAACCATGGAATAAAGAACTATTCTGGTGAATAAGTTCAACTACCTGTTAAAAAGCATACCATCTTTAGATCCAATTGCTGTGTTAATGTCGATCCTGGTAGTTAAGTGCTTAGCATCTCTCTACTAAGTGCTAAGTGTTAGATCCAATTCCGGTTTGAATCAAGGCCATACTGTGTAGACTCGGTATTTTTATAACCTAGCAATTAATAATGACCTGTGTCTAACCAAAAATCTAGCTTCTACTAGCTTCAAAATAATAGTCCGTCGGGTTCAGTCGTTAGAAGTAGCTAGGTTTTGAAACAACAGAAATATTAATAATTTATTCCTCTTAGGATTTATATGTATTGAAAAACTCGAATCCATTCGAGATACAAATAATTTTGTTATTGCAGCATGTTTAGGGAAGTGTTATAAAACATTCTTGAGATATGAGGGGGGGGGTGATTTTATACTCTGGGAGTCATTTTAGTGCCAAAAACGTGTATGTGCATACCTGGAAATTACTACAGTTACTATTTTTATTCTATGAAAGATAATGGTGCAAACGTTTTGTACTATTTGTTTGAATTTTTGCGTTCAGTGTTTATTCACCATTAAAAACTGTACATTAAAAGAAATTATAATCAAAAGAAATCTTTATAAATAGGATATATTTTGTAGATCCTATACGTTATAACACTATTAACAAAATACAAATTTATCTCTTGACCTAAACTCTGATGTGCGTCTAATCTTGGAGAATATTATTAAAGAGAGTATAGGTAATGCTCCTATTTATTTTATTTTGTTTTCTGCAAGAAACCTTATAATTACACAGAGTTCGTTTTTACTAAGAGAATATTCCTGCGTTGCGGAATTATTGTCTCACCTTATGTGGTTTTAAAGAGAATCCAACTATCCAATGTGTTTAAACTGCAATTATTAGGTCATAAACGCACATTTTGCTAGAAAAAATAGTTAAATCTTTACATAATATTTACAGTAAATAACGTAAGGTAATTTTACTCAGCTTTCCCCCACAATTAAGCCCTAAATTTCATTGCACTGTCCTTATCTCTTCAACGTGATTAA
Organism: Homalodisca vitripennis; assembly: GCF_021130785.1. Classification (NCBI taxonomy): domain Eukaryota; kingdom Metazoa; phylum Arthropoda; class Insecta; order Hemiptera; family Cicadellidae; genus Homalodisca; species Homalodisca vitripennis. Next base: position 161,896,320 of record NC_060207.1, on the reverse strand, counting down.
ACCCATTCTTATAACTCCTTATATCTATTAATATATGGAAAGCCACATCATAAATCTCAATAAATAGGTAACTTTCTGACCCAGCGTTAAAATATATCAACTCCCAGTCCTATTTGATATCGCGTGTAGAGACGTGAACACACTCATAAAAACAAACCAGGGCATCCTGCTACAATCACTTCGCAAAACTCCACTCACCAGCATTGGCTCATTCAGCCGAGTAAATTATCGTCTGCTGGTTCCAGCTGCGTTGGTACGGGTACATATATTTATGTATCCACTGGTGAGTTTTGTGTTCTTTCTTTATTACTTACTGTTAATTTTTAGTGATTTTACTTTTTTTCTTATTTCATTCTTCTATGGATGAGCAACCTGTATTTAAAAGAAGCAAAGGTTTGTAGAATTGATTGAAAGGCTACTTTGCGACCAAATAAAACAAGAAGACTTAATTAATTGTGAAGAAATAATTGTGGTCTTTACATTGACGCTTAGAGTACAAACGTTTAAATTCTACAGTACTGTAAGAATTATAGGTCATAGCACGCGATGTCTTTAATTTTTGCATCGTTTAAATCATGTTTGCTCTATGAAAAGGAGCGAGGAAATTTCTAATGCACTAAAACATAAAAGATCTTCTGCGCGGCGTTTTGAGTGACAGGCTACTAAGGATGGGTAAGATTGAGAAATGGAGCCCGCTTCTTGCCGAGATTATGAGCCCGTATGAGATGTGACAGGGGTAATACATCAGCCATACTACCTGAAAAAAGATCATCAGCTCTGTTCCAGCCTTTACCATTCCAATCGGGTAAGGAAAGAGTCTCATGTTTTAGTTTTCTGTTGACTATCACTAACAGGCCTCACACACATACTTCAACCATTATTTTTCGCAGTGATTAATTAGCCCTGTTGATAAATTATCTCTTTGCTACGGTATTTCAATATTTCCGAGATGTCTCTTTGCTACTCATGGAGTTGCCAGATTTAGTTAAGAAGTTTGTGTACAGCAAGTTTAGTTTTAACTGGCAGGTATAAGTTAACTCCCCTAATTATTGGATCAGGTTAGGGAAAGGATATGATGTGTTGGATGGATTTGTATCGACTAAATGTATGAAATTCATTGTATGATGTGTATAGTAAAGTAAAACTACCTAATGAAATACACTGGGTTAAGAGTGAGATAAACTTTGGATCATTGTGTAGGAATGAAAATTCAAAAAATTCTTACCAGAGCAATTTTAAAAGGTAAATTCTAGGATGAACCCTTGTTTATTGATGGTTATACGAGGTAGGTGCTTCATAACTAAAGAAATTACGATTTATAGATAGTTCGTATGCAAAAATAACCGTACTTCTAAATACTTTTTATAGGCTTGGTAACATGAACAGGAAGCTAAATGTTCAGGGTTGAAAAGCCATTAGTCAAAGAGGGCCCTTTACGAAAACCTTTATATATTTCATAGATAACTTGTCTTAAAGCAATTAAAGCAAGTCGTAGTAATGTTTTCCAGTGTTTTCTCAAAATTTACTCATAAAAATCTTTTTCCCTCACTTCTATTTTTGTAGCTAAATATATCGATCTCAATCTGGCGCTTGTTTAAAGCCAGGAACCATCAGTGGTAAACGAAACAAAATGTACGATTACTTATAGCAGTCTCTTTAGATATGTAAGGGAAATTACTGCAAGAATATCACAAAATGCAAATAAATTCTTACATCTGTAAACCTGTAGCTCCTAATAATAAATATGTTTTGCATGATCAGTAATTTCCATCATTAGGATGGACTGGCAATAAAACCAACCGCAGAGATGAATCATCTCTTTTAACAAAGAAATTATGTTACTAAAAAGGAGGATAATCCTAGCTTTTAGGAATAAGAAGAAAGACAAGACGAACAGTTATCACGATTTGGATATACATATTCTCACTATTTTCCCAAAACATTTATTGTAATTATTCCTAAAAAAACTTGATACATAATGTTTATATCATAAAACTAAACATTATATCTGTGTTAATATGAACACAAAGAGTTTGCGTTTAGTAACTAACTTTTGCATTATTTTTATTACTAACTACACATCGGTATTTGATTTATTATAATGAATGTGGGTTTATGTACTATTAGTGTAGAAAATAATATTATAATTCTGAATATAACCGTGAATAGAGTTAATAATCAGTATGTAATTGTTATCGTTTCAGCAAATGTACGCCATACGTACTTTACAGTCATAGCAGTCCTCCATAATTATATTGTATGTCATATCCATTATTCTTGGTAACTGTTCAAATCAGCTGCTGATAACAGAAACAATGCCAGTATTGTGCGTAGTTGTTTTCAGCCTGACACGCGTTCCTCACATAGCTTCCAATATTACGTTTCCTTTTCACACTTGCTTTCGTCGCTACTGTCAATGGATAAATACACGCTGTGGATCTCCCAGGCAAAGTAATACATTTGTTGAAACATTATTTATCTTCCATAAAATGTCCTTCTATGTGAATGTACAGTACTCTAAGTATGAAACATATCAATAGTGTTGTAAATTACATTTCAATTTAATATTTCATTAGCACTATAAATTTACCCTGCCATAATTGTAAAAATTCTCTAATAACAACCTTAATGCTGGAATTCTGATTCACCAAATATAACTGATTTTAGTATTATGGCCTTATTGGACCATTTAGTTTCAGTATATGCTGGCACTTCAATTTTATATTCATTTCACCGCACGCAAAAACTCTGAGATTAAGTTAAGTATTAGGGCAACAGAGAACTCCAGAAATAAACTTCTTGTAAAGTCCTCTAAATCTTGGGCTTCTATGGGCCAATGCTGGTATTTACAATGTAAATATAATTGTTATCCTTAAAAATACAATGTAATTTACTGAGAAATTTGTAAATGAATTGAGTCTAATTTTAATTTTTATGTTTATTAGAAATGCTCTCAAAGATTAATCGCTTGGAAGCATCTCAGCATTCGCAACAATCAAGTATTTATGCAACTGCAAAAGTTGCCCTGACTAAAGAGCCACCGATTCCTTCCAGCCCATTGTTAGAGGTGACCAAGATTTCTTGTATTATTGATCCCTAAAAGCCAACATTCAGTCACTTTATATAGTTGTCTGGCAGTGATTGTTTATGTCTGACGGTTGATTTTTAATTCTTCAAGCCAAGAGGCTAGTCCAAACTCTATCTTTCTAGTCTTAAAATAATTTGATAAAAGCATCATCACTATTTAACCATTTCGACACCTGAAACCCGGTTATAAGCTTAAATGGTGCAATTTGGTTCTCAGATGCTATGCTTGGATGGCTCTCCCATGCTAGACCAAAATATTTCAAAATTATAATCGTGTTACCAATGTTTTACGCGATATGGGCCAGAAAACTTAGATTATAATCATGTATATGAATCGCCACTATAATTTATTAAATAATAAAAAAATAAAATTAAAGAAAATAACCAATATCTTTGTTTAACTTGTAAATAAATTTTTGTATGATAATTTCCACAATTAGATTTATGTTAGGAAAAAACCAAAAACATACAGTAAGAACTGTGCAAAAATTTAAATTCTTTCAAAACAAATATTTTATTATATCCATCTCCTTTGATTCAAAACTATAGCAGCACATTGCACATCAGATTTTCATTTCGATTTGCAAGTACAGTGAATAATTGCTGTTTACTGGCTCGGCTCTTGGAACCCCAGGAAGTCAGACGCTCCGCTGGCCTCGACCTCACAAATCACAATCGGTGGCTTGATCAAGACAAGTGCTACCGATAACTCACCATTACAGGCTTTGTACAAACTTTGCAAAATCCCTTGTCCGTGGCCCCAATACTTGATGTGTAATTTGTCAGGCTTTATTGTTATGTGGTACTAGGAATGTTAAAGCAAGAGCTTTTTGTTTGCATTATTCTCGTATATTAAATAAAATGTCAATGTGTAACATCTCTTTGTGCGGATACTGGTATGGCGATCTAGATATATTATAAGTTTGTATACAACTCTATTTTCATTAAACTGGCTACCACATTTTACAGTAAAAACCTAAGACTGCTATTAAAGATTATGTTTACGGCTTTAAATGTTACGGCTGTATGTCAGAGGTTAGGCTTTAAATGTTCAACATATTTAGACACTATGTCTTAATAAGTGGGGTTAATAATAAATATAGAAGTAATCATAATTAACTAATATTAAATGTATGTAAACAAAAGCTGTAAAAATGAGCATTGTGTTGAATCCCTATGGTTTCTAAGATCTACTTATGCATTCATTTTAAAGAGACATTTATGAACTAAAAACGTGACAAAGTATTTTTATAACGTAAACACTGTGTATAATCTATTTAATATAATACGTGTATTTATTTTCATAAGTAACTGTTTTTTTATTGAAAGACAATAGTAAATTACTTGTTTAAAGACACACTAAGAACAGAGAAGGTATTATTTCTTTGTTTAATCTCGATTTGGAAGCACACTTACGGAGAAATCTGATTCCAACTACATTCTCCCACACTAACCAAAACAGATCCAGTTCAATTCCCTGAAGATTGATGAGCTTGAGTGTCTTAAATACCAAAAAAACATCTAAAAAAATTACCGGTAGGGGTGTTCATTATCGATGGTCCCCACCCACATTCATACCCAGAAATGGACAAAGAGAGTATGTGCACTAGAAGACTTACGGTTGGTAGTATTTATTTTCTAAGCCAGTATCTTTTTGAGACTGTTCCTGCCTATTGTCTTCATGAAATTAGCTGTCCTACAATAGAACATGGAAAAAACCCTAGACCTGGCAGCAATCTAGAAACATTAGGAAAATCTCCTCTCACTCGTCGTCCAACGGCCTTCAGTGTCCATCTTTTGGCGCAAATGTTCACAACACGTACCGCTGATTGGAGGTGCCATGTCTGTCTGCTGTCCGCAGTTTATTTTTGAAGATTTTTTAATATAAAGCATATATGAGAGAAAAGTCTTACTCCAGTGCTGTAATATAGCTATACTAACGATTTCGAAACAAGAAACTAATATACTTTAACTAAAGCTGAAGTACGTATAAATATAGTGCCCATTTAAGGGTTTTAAATGTTAGAGGTGGTTGAAAGAAAATAAAATAGACTGTCAAGTCATCAATTTTTAACGTTAAGGGTATATAAAATCTTTAAAGAAACGTGAACCTCACAGTCGTTATTTGAAGATTTCTCTAGACAAAATATTTTATATGTAGCAAGGCTCGAGTGATTTCCAGTACTTTTGGCATTCACATTGTGAGCGACATATAGACGTTATCAACTGAATGGCTGAGTTCCGGCCTCTCAATTCAGAACGTTCAGCTTTTTACTATATGAATCAGTAATACTCTATGTCAGTAACCAGATCTGCAAGATTATGTATTTTATTTAATAACAGTTAAAATACCCCTTCCTGTTACTATAAATCATAACAAATTTATGAATCAACGACGTACCGAAGATAATAGTACAAAGAAGAACTATGCCAATAATACGATATTGACTGTATATATATATATATATTATATATATATATATATATATATATATATATATAGCACATAATAGTACGTAATAGGACAATATATCAATATAATAAATTTTAAAGTGTTTAGTAGGATTTTACACAATGATTTTATTTATTATTTGTGTGAATATTTTTGTTAATACTGTATTTGATTTTTACAGGTGCAAGAAGGTTTACATGGCTCCTCTGCTTCGTATGGCTGTTTAACTTTATAGAAGTTTTCAACCCCTAACCCTTATACTCCTTCCCCTTATATTTAAAAGGGGATGTATTAAAAGTATAATTTCGGATTAATTGTAACTAAATCAAGTACACATTATTACAAAAAAATGAATATTTATAACAATTTTTGTCTTCTAAAGTTTCAAGATTATGGGTTTTTTAATGTTTGAAAGTGTTACGATTATATTAATATGCTAACATTGTTGTGCAAATTAAACATCTAAACTAATAATTCTTTTTCAGTTTCACATTTCTAGATGACGGCCAGATGTAAAATCTACCTTTCTTCCTACTGAACCGGAAGGGATACAGTATTTACAGTAAACCTTAGAATTATGCGGGGTATTCTGAACGTATTTACTGACACTATTAATACTCCTTGAGAATGGAGAGTTTCATGTTATGTAACACGATAGTAACGAAGCAAAAATAGCTGGACAACACACAGGTTACGCAATTCCCTAAGGGGTGATTGATTACAGTAACAACTGTGTCGATATTAAGATGAAACCAACGGTTTTTGTTTCCAGTAACTGTTCGTATTGCTAATGAAGTATAAACCAAGTTTAACATCTCTTTATTTTGAACCCGTATAGAATTAGTTTGGATTAAATCTTAACTCTGAATTGAATTTATTAATACTCCTTGAGAATGGAGAGTTTCATGTTATGTAACACGATAGTAACGAAGCAAAAATAGCTGGACAACACACAGGTTACGCAATTCCCTAAGGGGTGATTGATTACAGTAACAACTGTGTCGATATTAAGATGAAACCAACGGTTTATGTTTCAGTAACTGTTCGTATTGCTAATGAAGTATAAACCAAGTTTAACATCTCTTTATTTTGAACCCGTATAGAATTAGTTTGGATTAAATCTTAACTCTGAATTGAATTTATTAATACTCCTTGAGAATGGAGAGTTTCATGTTTATGTAACACGATAGTAACGAAGCAAAAATAGCTGGACAACACACAGGTTACGCAATTCCCCTAAGGGGTGATTGATTACAGTAACAACTGTGTCGATATTAAGATGAAACCAACGGTTTTTGTTTCCAGTAACTGTTCGTATTGCTAATGAAGTATAAACCAAGTTTAACATCTCTTTATTTTGAACCCGTATAGAATTAGTTTGGATTAAATCTTAACTCTGAATTGAATTTATTAATACTCCTTGAGAATGGAGAGTTTCATGTTATGTAACACGATAGTAACGAAGCAAAAATAGCTAGACAACAACACAGGTTACGCAATTCCCTAAGGGGTGATTGATTACAGTAACAACTGTGTCGATATTAAGATGAAACCAACGGTTTTTGTTTCCAGTAACTGTTTCGTATTGCTAATGAAGTATAAAACCAAGTTTAACATCTCTTTATTTTGAACCCGTATAGAATTAGTTTGGATTAAATCTTAACTCTGAATTGAATTTATTAATACTCCTTGAGAATGGAGAGTTTCATGTTATGTAACACGATAGTAAACGAAGCAAAAATAGCTAGACAACACACAGGTTACGCAATTCCCTAAGGGGTGATTGATTACAGTAACAACTGTGTCGATATTAAGATGAAACCAACGGTTTTTGTTTCCAGTAACTGTTCGTATTGCTAATGAAGTATAAACCAAGTTTAACATCTCTTTATTTTGAACCGTATAGAATTAGTTTGGATTAAATCTTAACTCTTGAATTGAATTTATTAATACTCCTTGAGAATGGAGAGTTTCATGTTATGTAACACGATAGTAACGAAGCAAAAAATAGCTGGACAACACACAGGTTACGCAATTCCCTAAGGGGTGATTGATTACAGTAACAACTGTGTCGATATTAAGATGAAACCAACGGTTTTTGTTTCCAGTAACTGTTTCGTATTGCTAATGAAGTATAAACCAAGTTTAACATCTCTTTATTTTGAACCCGTATAGAATTAGTTTGGATTAAATCTTAACTCTGAATTGAATTTATTAATACTCCTTGAGAATGGAGAGTTTCATGTTATGTAACACGATAGTAACGAAGCAAAAATAGCTAGACAACACACAGGTTACGCAATTCCATAAGGGGTGATTGATTACAGTAACAACTGTGTCGATATTAAGATGAAACCAACGGTTTTTGTTTCCAGTAACTGTTTCGTATTGCTAATGAAGTATAAACCAAGTTTAACATCTCTTTATTTTGAACCCGTATAGAATTAGTTTGGATTAAATCTTAACTCTGAATTGAATTTATTAATACTCCTTGAGAATGGAGAGTTTCATGTTATGTAACACGATAGTAACGAAGCAAAAATAGCTAGACAACACACAGGTTACGCAATTCCCTAAGGGGTGATTGATTACAGTAACAACTGTGTCGATATTAAGATGAAACCAACGGTTTTTGTTTCCAGTAACTGTTCGTATTGCTAATGAAGTATAAACCAAGTTTAAACATCTCTTTATTTTGAACCCGTATAGAATTAGTTTGGATTAAATCTTAACTCTGAATTGAATTTATTAATACTCCTTGAGAATGGAGAGTTTCATGTTATGTAACACGATAGTAACGAAGCAAAAATAGCTGGACAACACACAGGTTACGCAATTCCCTAAGGGGTGATTGATTACAGTAACAACTGTGTCGATATTAAGATGAAACCAACGGTTTTTGTTTCCAGTAACTGTTCGTATTGCTAATGAAGTATAAACCAAGTTTAACATCTCTTTATTTTGAATTCGTATAGAATTAGTTTGGATTAAATCTTTACTCTGAATTGAATTTTGATGCATCATATTTTAATCACTAGTGTTTTTAAAATACACAAAGTTTCTTTACAAAATCTATCTTTTCGACAGATCAATCTACTCTAATTAAGAATTGAAATTAAATTTGGAAAAGTTTTAACAAATATTATTATTTACCTAATATACTATAGTTTAATAATTAATAATACAGAAATAACCCGACTTGAATAACCACTTAATTTTCTTTATAAGTGCTTTAATGTTATGTTTTAATAATAGCAGACATTATTTAACAGTTCTTTTACTATATTACTACCTATAATTACCTATTTTACTATATTAAATAGGTGATTGAGGAATATATAGATATATATAAACAAAGATATAACGCTTCTATATATTTCGTGGGATTTTATACCCACATCTTCAGGAAGCACAATAAAAATATATAGAACAAGAAACACAACAAATATGAATAAAATAACCATAAATGTAAATACGCAACTAAACCATCAAAGACTTAGCTGTTATACCATTAATTGCACAAAAGGAATTGCGGAAAAGTTACTTTTATCTTAAATCTAAACCATTTGGGTATTTAGATTTTAGAAATAACTGATGGGCCTGTTCGAGATTTTTTAATTTTAACCTATTTAAATTTTCTTCAGGATAAGATCATAAAACTCTTCAATTTTGGCTTTTTTCTGCCCAGCAGCATGTTTGGCCAATGGCTTCTCCTTGTCTTTATAAAAAATATCGAATCTGTGACCTATGATTCTGACTCTAAGGTGATTAGATATTTGCCCAATGTACTGATTGTTACAAAATTTACAATTAATTTGATAAATTACATTCTTGGAATCACAGTTTACTTTACCAATGATGGGATATCTTAAACCAGTTACGCTACTTTGAAATTCCCTAGAGTTCTTCATAATTTTTCAATAACCGCAATGTGGTTTGTTGCACAGTTCACATCCATTAATAACGAGTTGGTTTAATTTGGGTAGTTTAGGTTATATTTATATATATGTATATATATATGGAAATATAAGGCAAAATAAGTAAGATTCTGGAGACTTGTTTACAAAATGCCTCACATTATTATATATGTCTCACCTATATTTAATGAACACTACCGCAGTACGTTCTAATTGATATTATATTTATAAGGTGGTATTTGAATGTTAATTTCAAATCATTCAGAAGAGTTTTCATTTTTCCTAATTATCTTAAAGGTTTTCCTACAAATTCTTTCATGTTTAATTTCCCAATGATTTCCTCTGTTTTTGTTTTCAGAAATGTCTTCCACCTTTTTTGTTGATTCAGTGTAGGTGTCTCATATGAGATCTAGATATAGCTATTTCCTAGGAATTTTGTTAACCTTGTTTCTTTTAGATAGTTTTTATCTTCCACGGCAGCAGGCCATTGCTATATACATAAAGTGTCAACATTCCATCGTCAACAATAAACTTTAAACAAAGAACGTTTATACACTCTTCTACCTCTAATTAAAATTTATTGTTTCAACTTATTACTGTTTTTTACTGATGACAAATGTGATAATGATATATTTTCAGCAGAGCATACCTTTCATTCATTCATACTTTTATTGGTCCAAAACAGAATAAAATATTTAAAGTGATGATTTTAGGTCTATGTTTTAAATAAATTGTCAAAAAGGTAATTTAGGATTTATATTTTTCCTAAATTTATCAGCGTGTCAATGGCTAATCACGAAACTTTGAGGCTCTACATTTACTACATTTTGTGAGAAAATACCTCCGGATTGTCTCTCTCCTAGGGAGTATTTCATTAACTTATATTACGGTCACACGTATATTCAGTTAATTTTCCTTTGCGTGTTTAAGATAACAATAGGACTTACTTCACCTCTGAAATGTTTGTCGCTGATGTTTGACACGGCAACACAAAACCATTGAGAAATTATTTCAAGCATATTAGAGATCCAGTAGTTGAAATAAAAATTTTATTTTGAATGCACATATTATTATTTATTAAACCTGAGTTATTTTGTAAATACCGTTTATTATCAGGTTGAGTACTACAGGCAGAACATATCAACGCGTCAATTAATAAAAACGAGTATCAGGTGTTACCAATGTGTACTAAGTGCGGTAAAGGTAGGTGCACGTGTTGTGAAGAGGCGAGAGGTGAAACACGAAACGGCGCCAGTTGTAAACCAGTGGGAAAGTTGAAACAGCAACTCTGCGGTTTGGCCAGTCGCTGTCCACATAAACTCTGACAGTGACTAGCTTTCACCCCTATATTGCAGTTAACTGAGAAAAGTATTTACGAATATACTGATAGTATCGTAACAGTATGTTGTTTCTTATTACCGTTTGCGACTATAACATACACACTGACCGAGAACACAGACAGTTTTAGGAAAAGAGTGAATTATATTTTACATTAAATCGAACTAGCTTTTTTATTTATTATTTTTTCTTTTTAAGGAGAAACCGATCCCCTCTTATGCCTTATTCTGCCCGTCCTCATGGACCACTGGCCTGTGCGAAGAGCTTATCAAAAAGAATAAGGTAGAGAGTCGGTACAGTACAAGGTCGATAGTACTGATAAAAATTCAAGGGTCGCAAATATGATTCGAACCTGCGCTATCTCTAACTCAGCTAAGTCCAACATCTTAGACCGCTCAGCCATCGGCACTCCCATTAATTAGATTCTTATTTTCAATTAATTAGTTCTTCCTTCAATTAAAACAGCTTTTGCTCTCAAAATCAAAACTGTACTGAAAATAGTTTTCTTGGTAATTTTTTTACTCTTGTAGCTTTATTGTTATGTAATATTGAGCATGGCATTACATCCTAACCTCATTTATCTTTACCATAACATTTGTTAGAGTTTTTCCAAACAAACAGATCTACATTTTAATGAGTCTGTTAGTTCAGCCAGGATAGAAGGAATCTTAATACTACTTTTAGTACTATATTGATATTACTAATATTACGCGCGAATTTGAGAAGAAACACCAAACCTGTAGGAAGTAAGTTATGAATGGAAGAGAGTGAGGAGAGATGATCGGACCCTCCAATTCTGAATTTCCTTTCACGCCAACATTACTCGAAGTAATGAGTGTCACTTATAACAGGTGGAAAATGTTTCAATCTATTTAAATATATCTTTTTCTTAAGCTCCTCCAATATACATGGGATTGGTTAGATAAATGAAGTTAATGTGTATCTTTGACAGAAAACAAGACTAATAACTTCAAAACCAAATTCGTCCGGTGGAACAGTTTTTGTGCACACATGCTGTACACTTCGACAACATGAACCAATATAGCATATCCAGTTTTATGATTTATTGATGAAAATTGTGCACACAGGCTATTGTAGACAAGTTGTCAAATTTTAAATCCTAATATAAGTAATATTCTCGATTTTTATATAACAAATGAAAATTCTTTAAACATTTAACCACACATGTATGACATAAATAAAGTTAAAATATTTTTTTCCTTTTATCTAAAGTAGGAAATTATTCTAAAAACATTAGTACATTTAAGAAATGTTTTGGGGGTTTACTTTTAAAATACAGGCCTGTGCAATATTTGACACTCAAAACCTCACTGAAATTAGAAGTAAGCTGTAGTTTTGAGTTTTTTTTCCAAATGGAGAGTATTAAACCTTATGCATTTTATACCCTTATTTTTTAGTCAGAATTATGAGAGATATCTCCGTTTAAGTATAAATTAATACGGATCCAAACACTTTTTTATCTTGTTTCAATATGTGAATGGGTTATTAAGAAAAAATGTGAAACTTTGTTTTACTTCACCGATTAAATATTAAAAAACTTTACACTTTACAAAAAGCACTAAAAAGCGATTGGATGCGTATTAACTTTATCTTTGAAATCTTCCATAACGATACTATCTAAAATAAGGGTGAAAACTGCATGAGGTTAACTCTGAGGTAAATCAGGGTATAGAGAAATCGTGAGTAAGCTATCTGCACATCCTGCTCCTGCTAATCTATTCCCTCACCCCATGTTAAGGATTTTCGGTCTGGTGTGCATTTACAAGAGGTCCACTGGTCTGTGGAAAATCTAGCCTGAGGGTCCACCTTAACGACCAGAGTGCCACGTATGGCTCGGCTCATACCTGTTGTGAAAAATATTATTCAATTTCAATACTAGAACTCATTGGCTCATATGGGCCACATTCCACCATGAGACGCACACTCAGAGTACTCAGTTCAGTGATTGTTGCCTTATCGGCTTCCCTGCAATTTTTAAAGTTATCAAGATTTCTGTTTTTAACCTGTTTAAGTAAGTTATATCGTAAATGCATATCAAAAAGTAAATTTTATCAACTTCATTATAGTATTTTCTGTGTATGTAGTCTAATCACATTACTTACACTTCATAACCGTTTTATGAATACAAATGTGTTTTTTGCCACCAATGGGTTGCCTAACACCAAAGTATGATATTGCTATGTGGAGCTCTTATTATAACCTTGCAAAAAATGAAATAACCCACATGAACATTTTGTAGTTAAGAACAGAACACTTAAAATGTGTGTTGGTGTCTGGTACACTTATACAAGAATTCATACACTGATCCCGTTATCTTCCACCCAAGCTAACTAAAGTTAATTAAACTTTCTTTCTGTATGAAAAAAACTATAGTTTACATTCTCAAAAACTCCATTTATATATTTTTTTAATTCAAAGGGCAGAATACTGAATATAGTATGTAGTGGTTTCTGCTAATTCTTTAATGCTTTAGTACTGAAATGTCATTAAACTAACACAAAAATTAAATTTGAACTAACACAAATATATAAAAAATAATTGGATAGTGAAAACAATGAATAAAAGGATTAAGCACAGAGCAGCTGGAACTAAAAGACGATAATTCACCGAGCTGAACGACGCGGCGAGTGACACAGTGCGGAGAGCGCGATGTCGTGGGAAGTGATTATGGCAGGACGCCCTCGTTTGGTTTTATGTCTGTGTTTTGAAAGGACGCTCGTCGTCACACTGAACGAGGTGTAAAATCTGTTTCAAAGTTAATTTATTTTGCCACAGAATTTCCCAAACAAGGCAGAATTATATTAGAGCAGCATTTGACTCTGCTCGTCCCAAGAACGTAGCCAGGAAAAGATTTTGGGGAGTCAAGACGATTGCTATTTTCCCGTAGTGGACAGAAAAATTGCATTTAACCGCTCACCACCCGTTTTGTTTCTTAAAATTTCTTGATCGACATCAATGTCGAGAACTTTCTTTCAGCAATAGATATCAGTAATACTAAACTATTTAAATAATAATAATCGTTTGCTAAAACGTAATTTAAAAAATCAAAATTTTCGGGGATCCGGACCTCTTGATCCACCTCGATGGCTACGTCCGTGGCTCGTCCGTCTTCGCTAAGTTATCCACGTTCTATATTAGTTAAAAGTGCTTTTACAATTATAATAATAATGCTACGGACAATAACTAGAATTGAAATACATCTCAACACACTCTGACTTTCTTACTAATCTAAATAGCTTTTTCACTTCAATTTTTCCATTTCTATAAATACTAGTAGCTTTTGTAAATACTTTGTTACAATGGTAGTGAAAAAGGAACGCTTTATGCATACACAAAATATTAATAACTCTTCAAAAACATCTTCCACGTCCACCTTCTACATCACAAACAAGAATGTCAGTAAAATAATATTGTAAATAAAAAATGTAATGTTTTCTGTATGATTGTGCTCATAGCCCTAGTACGCTATTTTGATCAAAATCGCTATATTTTTTTATTGTGAAAAGGTATAACTATAAATAATGTGTTTGAACACTAACAAATCCAGTATTAGTATTAATTCAAACACTGTATAACTTGTGTGTTGCGTTGAACTTTTGAACTACATGAAATTTAATTACTTAAACATCCGGTGCTTCAATTAGAATAAACATAAACGTTACAGCAGTGTATCAAATACAAACCACATCCCTTTGAAAGTACGTACACGAGCACCCCACTCTCTCACCAATAGGAGAACCTCATTGAACATAACTCATCCAGAACTGGACAAGAAATTAACCGGAAACAATTTCCCACTAGAGATGCTTTTGAGGTACTCCGTGAAGCCCGATACACCTCAATAAAACAAATTTCAAACGATAACTTACACCATTTCTTTTTTATAGCTGGAAAACCGCAAAGAAAAAGCCCTATACTCAACCACAGGCGAGCAGCCCCATAACCATCCTACACCAGAACACAGATAGGGTCTCCGATAAAATTGCTAAGCAGTTTAAAACTAGACCTTGTGGTTCTAACTGAACATGGCCAAAATAACGAGACAATAAAAAACACAATTCTAATGGGATATGAGATAATGGCATAATTCTGTAGGGAGGAGTTGTAACTTTTGCTAAAGACCATTAAAAAACGACATATAAATAATTTACATGAATAACTTGTGTGAAAAACTAATCTGTGAGATTACAGTAATTAAAATAAATCTTGGAAAGTCTTATGCACCTTGTTTGGATATTCAACCATCAAGGCTATATTGAAGCCAGCTTAGAAATAATCTCACAAGTATTGGAAAGTATTCCTACAGAGAAAACCACAATAATAATGTAGGATTATAGAATGACCACACTCTTATGAAGGATATACTGAGTGGAAACAATATCCACAGACTAGACCTTCCACCATGAACTTCTATGACTCTTACCTCGATTGAATGTCTTTTGCACCAACATCCAGCTAAAGGATGTCAGTAAATACAGAAGTAATTAACACAGGAATATCTGACCACACTGGACATCTCTGTACCATAATCTGAGAAAGTGAAGTACCCCTTGTACCTGTTATTGAGCGAAGCAATATATGTAATAAAAATCTGCTTGAATTGAAACAGTTACTCATACAGCAAAACTGGACAACTGTTGATGGTTCAAAAGATGTAGAAGATGCTTGTAACAGCTTAAACAGGATTATTATTCTTAATCGTATTCTATCATAACTTCATAGAAATATCATGCTCATTAATTAGACAAAGGAAGAAAAAAACTAAACAAAAACCTACTGGACGTGAAATCGATAAAATAACTGCAGCACAGCTGAACAAAGCGTATGATATGAGGCTGAAACAACTAAGTCGTTAGCGCTATGTGGATGTGGTATCAAGAACTGATAACAAAAACCCTAAGAAAGATTATAAACTCAGAAAGAAATCTAAAAGAAGGAAACGCTTTGCCTTCCTCTCTACACATCAATGGAAAAGAATTCAGGGCTCAAGATGATTCCCAACTACCTTAATACTCTTTACAAATTTAGGTAATTAAATTCTCCAATCAGCTTGATAAGCCAAAGGTATTGCCAAAACACTCAAACTTTAATACTGTAACCGACAAATGAATATGAATTATAAAATCTCATCCGATCCCTAAAACGAAAAACTTTGCTGGTTTCGACAATGTCACTACAAAACTTGTGAAATCATGTAAAGAATAACTGAACGATCCCTTAATCGATATTGTCGTCAGATCATTCAATACAGGTGTATTCCCATCTGGACTAAAAATAGTAAAAGTGTATCCAAAATACAAGTTGGGGCAAACCAATCAAACTGTTAATTATCGCTTCATATTATTGAGCCCGCCTTCTCAAATTTAATAGAAAAAGTTGTATTAACCAGACTTATGTAACAACTTACAACCAATCAGCTACTGAGACTGCAGCAGCACGGCTTCTTGCCCGGTAAATGCACAATACGGCACTGATACATCTATTAGAGTTCTTATCAGACCAAATAGAAGAGGGAAATACATCCACAGTCATCGAGCTAGATTACAGTAAACTTTTAAACTGTTTTAGCAATGAATATCTCTTATCATAAGTAACTTTTCTTTGAATACAAGGACAGGTACATAACTCCTTATCTCACTGGAAGTTATACTTCAGGTTACTTATGTTTAGCACTCCATATACCGTGATACCAATAGCAATAACAAAGTCAGCAAACCATGTTATATTAGTACTTTCCCGTGGATGGTGTGAAAATGTTAACTCGAATCCGTTTACGACATTACTTCAGGTAGGTTCAGGTTGTATTTTGATAGAGAGCAAAGATTTGATGCTACATCAATGATTCTAAACAGGTTTCCTGGAATAAGGTAAGACATTAATGACTTAGCTAGTATGGACTGCATTTTGAAAGTCCGGGAGTAGAAAGTCAATTTTCATCTTACAACCATACAAACTAGTTTTTCGTAAAATCTGTAGAGACATTTTTCTAATGGGGAAATGTTCCTTTGTCAGTCGCTTTAGTTGTGGTGAAGGTCAAAATTACAGAATAGTAAAAGAGTGAAAATAGTAAATAGTAGTATTTTCCAAAGTTTATATTTTTGACACGCCTCAAACTAACTATAAGATACGTATATTAGTTATAGACTACTAATAATAGTTATATCAGTGTCAGCCTATGAGGAAGAAACTTCTTAAAACTGACAGTGAATTACTAAAACTATTTTTACATAACTGACGCTTGTTTTGAGCCAACCTCTAGATAATAAAATGAAAAGGTTGAAAGTCACTTTATTACGTAGGTCCACGCTGACGGTTATTTGCGGTTTGCCGTACTCGAACAATTTTACCGGAACCTGGGCCGGGCATCGCCCGTCTATTTGAAGGGACCGTTTCGATGGACGGTGGCGTGGTAGCGGGGCTTGGCCAATCATCTTTTCCGAGGCCCGCCAAAACTTAATACGGCCCTGGTTAATTAATTATATGCCTAATTGTTAGTTTTCAGACCAAAGTGTATCAGACTAGAATATTTTACCTGTAAAAATTGCACAATTTGAGTTTTTATCCCAGCTGCCGTTTATCTTTTCGAACACAAACTATGTAAAAATAACATGATTTACAAAAGGTTTCTGGCTTAAGAGGAGTTTAACGTTGTGTTCTTAATTATTAGGCCTACTGCCTTAAGGATATTAAGACTATTGAGAGCATTTATAAATATAAAGATTTATTGTTGCACATCCATATGTTTTTATTTTTATGAAATCACACCACTTTTTGCTAAATAAGATTTATTTGATTGATGTATTCTGCAGTTCTGTCTTCATCCAGTAAGCGTTATGTGCTCCATGGAGGTGATAGTAGATCTGTAACAAATTAAAAGGCTCACTTTTTCTTTATCGAAACGCCAAAGTGTATTCTACTACAAAACAAGTGCCAATCTTTTAACAATACTTTTTTCCGTTTAATATTTTTTAAGTTTAGGAACTTTACTCTCGAACAGTTAACGTAGTAGTGTATTTGTTTTCTACTTGTAACGATAAAACTGTGCCTTTTTGGTGATTGATTAATGGATATAAAGATTCAGATAAGTGTGTCCATCACACAAAGCACTTAGTATTTATTAATATAAACCAAAGTTTACAAATAGTTGTGATACATTTTTAATAATTTAATATTTCTTTTATATGTGTAAAATGAACATTATTGTATAACAGTTCAAATTCAACAGCAATAGTATATTTATCAATTTAAATATTTTCAGAACAGCTAATTTTGCTAATTTTTTAATCCAAAAAAACTGTTTTCAGCACTTGGTGTGGACTGCAGTGTAAATTATGATTTCCAAATTTTCATATTTAAGAAAGAGGTAATTTTGTATAAATATTAATACTTCAGATTATTTTCATAAATTAACCGGTTTGATTGTCTACATCGTACAACTTTACTGTTTGACATAATACTCCACAACAGAAACCGCAGTAAGGAAATAGTTTTTATAACATTTGTTTAATGATTTTTTTCGTTTATTATAAATAATTGGAAGAAAATAAAGTTCATACCATGATTAAATTTTTATTTAAAATTATTTTTACTAACTATAAATCAACTTACTGTAAGAACTAACATATTAAAATCAAAATGTGTATGATTACTTCCATTTAAATCAATTCAAGTATATATATCTCCTTTTCTATGTGTTACATTCTAAATTTCTTATATCTGAATTGAAAATACAGTAATTTAACCTTTATAAGACATTGAAAATATCTATGCCTTGGAATTCAAGTTAGATATAAAACAGGTGAGTTAGATAAAAGGAGATGACAATACAATCAACTTTTTAATTATTTTGCATTGTAATTGTTTGTAATATTTGTATTTATATCACAAAATGAGAACAATGTATTGCCATGAAAATGTGTATGCAGTCATTAAAACAAATATATTGTAAGATTTCTCTTTATTTCCAACTGCCAAAATATTACGTCAGAATCGTTTTACAACAATTATAAAATGTATAACCACTCCTCTTCATTATATGTTTAAGATTTAGGTTATACAAGCAAAATATAAATATATTTTATTGGTTTCGGAACATATTATTTTGAAAAAGCAAAATATTAAAAGTAAATATTAAAGAAATATCATTCAGTCTTTAAAATTAACTATCAAATATAATAATTGAACTCAGTCAATACCGACAACTAAATGCATCATTTAAAAAGGGTCATGAGTTTGACTTTTAGACTAGTATACAAACACATTAGAGACTTTAAGTCCGTCCATTTGAAAAATAAACACATTTAATTTTTTGGGCTTTATAGTATTGTGAATTTTTTTTATATAAACATATTATTTCTTTATGTGCAATTTCAACAAATTCGGTTTATATTTTCTTTAATATCATTCAGCCTGGAAATTTTAATTCAATGTAATATATTTTTACTAAACATATATTATGTATAAAAAAACATGCTTTTACATTTTTAATTCAATAATCAGAACTACATCTACTCACTTAGTGGTGATGGTGGTGATCATGATGTTGTTGTTCATGGTGATGTCGTTCCTCATAATGGTGTTCATAGTGTTGATGATGGCCTTGGTGAGGAGGAGGTTGATAGTGATGTCCCTCGTGGTGAGGAGGAGGGCTGTGGTGATGTCCCTCGTGGTGAGGAGGAGGGCTGTGGTGATGCCCCTCGTGGTGATCACCGTGGTTTCGTGGATACATGGCTGGTTTCTCACTTGTTTCAACGCTGTACCTCTCTGTAGATTGATTTGGCTTAAATATCAATAGATAAAACAGAAGTGTTTATCAAGTAATGCGGAATAACGCTTTTATCTATTAAAAATAGAATATTGACACACACCGTTTCTCCTTAATTGGTGAGTAACGCTCTTCACTTATATTACCACCAATTAGATTAGCGGTATCAGAGTTGATAACGTATATAACAACACACGCCCGTTTCTGATAATGTTGTGTAGAAACTACCAAAAGTACCATGATGTATTTGTAAAATTACCCGTAAAAATTAATGACAAATAAACATATTAAATTATGAACAAGAGGGTATTTCTATCACAAGTTAAAGAGAATGCACGTGAAACTCTTAAACATAATTTAAAAATAAAGAATATTCCTAGCACTCATATGTACGTTGCTAATTTGTTATCTTGGTAATTTCTTAATTATAAGAATTATTGCTCTTAGATAGTCATGAACCTAACAAAACTGACTCATGCCTCAAGTAAGTATGCACATGAAAAATCGCCTAAAATCCAGCTGGCCACATGATGTTGCTCAAGTAAAATAAAATATTGTACTAACAATCAAACAACATACAGTTTTATTTCCAAAAGCAAGTAAGTCGTCAATTCTCGTATATGAGGAATTAATATTTCCATATTGTAGAATGTCTCAAAATAACGAACGTATTAAGCCTATTTCATGAAACAAACATGTAAATTAAAAAGGAAGAATATTAAATGACATTCCAAAATGTTTATTGACCAAACATCAATGTTAATGATGTGAAGTGTGTTATATTTGCATCATGTGAAAAGTAATTATGTATGTTTGGGAATATGAGGTGAAGGACATATCTTGCATTTAATATTACAAATAGCTACAGTTACATTATTTTATTACCCAGAATAGTCTAATGATTAATACACTAAAAACTATTTTTCTACCAAAAGTACCAAACTTAAGTACAAAGTTTAAGTACTTAAGTAAGTGTAAAACGTACCAAACTACTTTGCTGTCATAAATTACATTTCATTCCGAGTTTAGATCGTTTTATGGGATATCGAATGTCTAATGCTGCAACACTAATCCCAGATACAAAAACAAATGGAATGGCTGAACGTGTTTTCGAAACAGCTAAGGAAATACTTGAAATTCTAAAAAGAATAACTAAACTTTGGTGGTGTTTCTGAAGTTTAGAACAATATTTGTAAAGGGTAATTGGTTCTTCACAAGAAGTTATCAGCAGATTTTCGCGTACCAATACTGAAGTGCTTGTTGGTAATAAAGTTCCTAAACCTAAAATCGAAACTAGGGTGAAACTGTCATCTCGGTGTTTCAAACTCAGAAGATCGAAAACATGTGATATACTCGTAAGTTCTAAAAGTAAACCTCATCTTACAGAACCTCGCATAGTTTAATAGAACATTTAAGTTTGTTAATGGCTCAAAACTGTTGGTCCACGCCATATTTAGCTAATAGTGAATATAATTGAACATTGAGAAGAAATTGGTATTATCAGCTTCAACCATCCTCTAATTATAAACAATAATGAACTGCTTTTTGATTATAGAATCTACTTAAAAGCGCGAAAATCATCAGTATTAAAATATTTTTTAATACCCAAGAGCGCACATTAAATATGGGCATAATAATACCAAATATAGAATAGATATAATGGAATTCACCATAACAAAAATAGTAAACGTATAAAACCGCAGTATTCTGAGTGGGCAATGCTTCGATGTAGACTAAATTTTGAATTGATATTTTGTGCTAGTATAATGTTGTTTAAAGCCTTATGAAATTAAATGGAAAAAATGAAATGAAAAAAATGTCTTTATTAAAGTGTGTGTGTGTGTGTGTGTGTGTGTGTGTGTGTGTGTGTGTGTGTGTGTGTGTTTTCGTTGTTGTTGTATGTGATTTGATAAGATAACAGAATTTCGGATATTTGCCTCCGTTATAACACGTAATTATGACAAATTTAATTCTGCTATTCCTTAACTAACTTATGATTTAAAATAAAAGAGACGCTATGACAATTAAAAACAGCTTAATTTTAAATTAAATATTTACTAAAAGCTACACCTATTCGATTATTCAGTAGTATTATCACTATTGAAACTCTTTTAGTCACGAATTCACACCCCGCAATAAGGTCTGTATATGTTAAACTTTTATTCTTCTAGTGATTCTGCTTAAACTCTCCTACGGAATCGAAATCGTTTAACGACAGTAGAAGTTTTACACCCGTCTTCAAATTGAGTTTCATTTTTTGGATTGTCAATTTTGTCAGACCCTTGGGGAGATCCTCAATAAAATTAATTCTAACGCACGTCTTTAATACTAAAATACCAACGTTATGAATAATTGGTTAAGACAACAATTTACCTGTCTCTCTTTTGCTCTGATGAGCACTCATTTCGTGTCAAAGTACTCTTTTATCGACAAAAATCCACCTCAAAGACAAAAAGGCAAGTCAAAGTTTAAAGCCTTATCTTTCTGGCTAAATAACTTTCAGAATGCAATACGTCCGGTGCTTCTCATTTTTTATTTTGGTACTTGCTAAATAAGAATATTATTCTTTCTTGAAAATAAATACATTTTTTTTTTTCAAAGACAGGTAGTAACCGGTAGAGAAAACGTACCAAGTGTGTGAGTGGTGAAAATTTTTCTGTTACTAGGACATAACCGCGGCTTCGCCCACAATTTCTATGCAAAATTCCTTGTATTTGATTGTATATCTCCCAACAGTTTCAGTAGTACTTGAACTATTTTAGACCACTCTAGAGGAACTTTAAAGTCGAAGTTCATAGCTTTCTTAGTAAAAGCACTTGTGGTATAATACGATAGGATTATAAGATATATTTAAAACTGAATTAGTCATATAACATGTACCCATTGTTCAGTGTTCATGATTAAGAGGATAAGAGATTAAGCAAACTTGCGAGTAATCTTTAATTTCAGGTTTTGTACTTCTAGTTCAAATTAATTATATTTCTAACGCCAAATTGTAGGTTGCTATTTTGCTCCGAGAAAATATATATAGTCCAGCCCATATACAATTTTACAATGAGGTTGGATTCAAAACAGTACAGTTTTTTTAAATTGTATGGGTATACATTGATATTTGAAATTAAAAAACTAAAATCGATATCAATAATACTAAAACATTTCAATACATTATAGTACATTATTCCAGTTATCATTATGTAAAGAATATACATGATGTAGTGAAGAACATTTTCTTCTTCCAAATTCATGTTCGCAATATCATACTATTTCCTTGTCCAGTATAGGAATTATATCAGTATTTCTATGCCTAATAATTATCGTATTCTTTATCAGTTAAAAATTAATACTCTGTCCCCTAGACAATTTCCATTTAAAAATTGCATTTAGTGTCTCGTGTATTGCTTTGTGATTTCACTTGCTAAACTCACGGTGTCACTGCGCTCGCTTATTTCCTAACGCTGTAGTCACAGCGAATGGTTTGTTGGATCAAGCTAATACCAATAAATTATGGTTCCTAACACATTGTAGGACGGCAGAGATTTTCGAAATAAGAATGGGACTATATTCATTCCAGGGACTGTAAGTATTGTCCATGTAAAATCTCTGTACAATCAGTTGAGAAGTTTACACCTGAAAGCAAAACAAACAAACAAGAGTACTTTCGAATTTATAATACTATTGGATTAGGATGATTTTTAACAGATACATTGACAATGGTGGTTGGTGACAAATGTATCGAGCCATCTCATCATGTATTTGGAGATACTAGATCGCGTGAACGTAAGAACTGGATCCCATAGATGATGCTACGAAGGAAAGGTATTTATTGAAACTTTTCACAACTTTAAATGGGTCCTGCATAAATTGAGTTTCTACTACGTGATGTTGTTTAAATTGATGTTTATTTATTTCTTCTCATAGTAAAGCTGCCCACTCATGAGCTAATTACTGATTATTTTCATACAGTTTAAAAAATATTTTGTATTTTTTTAATTTTAAATTTATCATAATATATCATAGTTTGACTATCTTATAAATATGTATAAATAAACTGGTTTGCTCCATTAATATGATAATAAAAATTCATGAATTAATTTCAAACATTTACGAGGAACACAAAACTATCTTATATAACTTAGAAACTTTTTTTTTAATGCTGATAAATTACTTAAAAATAAGATACATTCCCCTACACCAAACTACCTTTTAATCGCTAAACATTTGTGTTTTGAGACTCGTTTTCTAATATTTTTCCGACAAATTATTTTGGAATTGTACTTTAATTGTACTATTATAATGACATCAGACTCATGCATTCACGAATGTTTTGTATTTTCTCCATGCTATCGCTTAACAGTTTAACGATACCTAAGCAGGGGTGTCTTGAACACTATAGTTTCGTTTTCGTAATATTTATACTACCCCTATCACATAACCCTTATTATGCTATTGAAGGTTAAAGCTTTAAATACAGTGACAAGTAATTTTCTTTGTTACTGCTGCTCAAACACGTGTCTGAAGAAAAGCTCATATATGCGTTTTAATTTTTCATATTATACACTACACATTGGTTGAAGTCATAATTATAATTTTTCACCCATGGATTACTTACTGTTTTTTAAATAAAAATACAATATTGCATGTGTTGTTTATTACAGTGCAGGATAGTACTAACTAAAAAAATCCATTTCATAAAATATTCTCATATCCAATAGGTTTTAAATAAATAGGATAGAGTGTCAATTCGCTTTAGAAATTAATAACAACAGACTCAATAAAAACGACAGATCAAACATGAAACTGTGCTAGTGTTTTAACAAATGCGGAAGTTGAAACAGCGCTTCTACGGTTTAGCAAGTCACTAACCACAAACCTTTCACCCCTAAAGTACAGAAACTGAGTCCAATGTTTACGGAAATACTGGTAATACAGTAGTGTAATGGTTGCAATAGTCATTCACGACACTAACGTATACATTGACCTAGAATACAGACGGTTTTTGGGAATAGAGCCAATGCAATGTACGATTAAATAGAAAGAGTTGTCTCAAAGTAAAGGCATCTTAGTCAGTTTCATGCTTCAACTACAATAGAAGTATTTTTCTTGGAAAACCATCATTGTTTCTAGTACTATTTTAATTTTTATATACTATTGTATGAAGTAGAAAATCCTAACCATACATCTCTTTTCAATTTTTGCGGTGGTGCAAAATAAACGGTGTTGTGCAACGTAAAATAATATTTGACGTAATTGTTGAATTCTTTTGCACACTTGATATTTTTTATGTACGCACAAAATTCATGTACAGGTATATTGTAAATTTATTTTATATAATTTTAAACGAACAGTACGAAGTAAAATATATTGAGTTGTTTAAAATATCTGTTTCAATATGTTGTGATTTTTGTGCTTACTAAATATTCTTTAAATATTTATTAATATTTAATTAATAAATATTAATTAAATATTGCTTTATTAAATATTCTCGCAATAACGAAAAAAGTTTAAAAATATAAACTTAGTTAACGAATGGAAGAACAGGAATATAAGGAACAGGACAGATGATGCGTACACGACAGGCTGAATGCACTGGGAACTGTTATAGCAGGACGCTTCCCATTTCGATTTATGTCTGTGTTGTGAACGAGCGACGTAACGTCACATTGAACGACGATGTTGAATCTATCTTATAATTAGTTGTTTTACTTTGTCACTCCTTCTTAATCGTGGCAGATTTAGATTTATGTAGCTCTTAGTTCAATACCAAGGTAATCATGTCGTCCGAAAGAGTATTGAGCACTGTACACAATAAGAGTAATTATAAAAGTATAAATAGATTCAGATATGGATTCAACTACACCTTCTGATAGACAGTCTTACTTTTCTTACACGTCCAAAGTATTTTTCATCCTCCAGTCAAATTGTGCAGTCAATACCGGATTTTATTTAAAAATTACAGGTATTCTACGTGTAAAAAAAATATTATTGGATATTCAACTAGTGTTCATATTCTACGTAACAAACTAGAATATTATTAAAAGTAAGTTTGAAAATTAAAACGATGGTCGCTGTTTTTTGTGGATAACAATTGGCCAAACCATAGAGCTGCTGACTAAACTTCCGTATTAGTTTACATCTGATGCTGTTTCGTGTTTCTTCTCTCCCTTTATCGACCTGCATTCACTCATTTAGGAAGTAGTGAAACAGCGACCCAATCCGTGATATACCCCCAAACTATCCCAATTTGCCAACATTCAGATATTCAGGTTTCCATTAGCAAAACCATATTTTGTAATTAACTGACACGCCTATCTGTTTTGTAATTAACTGACACACCCATCTGTTTTGTAATTAACTGACACGCCTATCTGTTTTGTAATTAACTGACACGCCTATCTGTTTTGTAATTAACTGACACGCCTATCTGTTTTGTAATTAACTGACACGCCTATCTGTTTTGTAATTAACTGACACGCCTATCTGTTTTGTAATTAAGTGACACGCCTATCTGTTTTGTAATTAAGTGACACGCATATCTGTTTTGTAATTAACTGACACGCCTATCTGTTTTGTAATTAACTGACACGCCTATCTGTTTTTCATGTAGTAAAACGTACAGTATCAGTCAGGTACCGGTCCTTAAATAAAGCAAATAAATAATTAATAAACATACTGAATACATGTTTTGGGTAAATTATGAGTTATTAGCAAATACTATAGTGGCATGTAATTTTATTTTTCGTGTTTTTACATAGTTATGTAAATTTTGTAGAAAAATTATTTTGATTACCAACCAATTTGAAAGTCTACTAATTTATTTTATATGAATAAATGAGTGGAAATTGATTGAATCATCGATTTATTTACACTTCAATGGTTGATTCGTTGAATACACTTGATTGTAAATATCTTTGAAATTGTTCAATATAATTTTTTTAACGCCTTAGTTTGTATAAATTTGTAACAATAAATAAATGCTGTAGTCTCTTTCTCTAAAAATTCATAAGCGATAACTTTTCCAGTGGTGTTTTATGTACAAAATGTGTGCAATAAACTATAAAACCAGGGGAAAATTAATAGTAATACAATTTTACTTATACGTCAAGTAAAGTTCATAAGGAAATTGTCTTTAAAAGGTTTCTTCAGTACTTTGGGTAGCGCTATACACACAACTTGCACCAGATCCGGCCGGTCTGGCGCTAATCATAATAAGGTTCAGGAAAGAATTGCTTAAGAGGAGCAGTATTAAATGAAAACTTTAAATTAACCCATCCCGTACAACTTTCTTGTCTGCAAATACTCACCTGCTTAAATAGAGGAACATTTCATTAAAGATTTCAATGTTTATGTCATTGGTTCTTTTACTCGTAATTGTATATAATTTTAAATCAACATCTACTTGTGCAATCATTATATTTAATTGACGTTTTGCATTCTGAAAGTGAAATGGAGTATATTCTATAACAAAAGACATTAAAAAATTAACATGGTTTCAAAAATTTATTTTTTCATTAGAAATTAAATTGATGAGTTCAACAATTGAGTAATAATCGTGTAATCTAAAGTACCTTTCACTTTTTCTTTATCCATAGAAAATGACTATTTTCTATTATTTTATGGACACATTTAAACAATAATCATCAGATTTCTCAGTCCTCACTCACATGGGGAGATCATAGGCAATGCATACTTAGTTCTAGTACAGTATTCTTTCTATCTCTACGATGATTTTCCACCGCAGACCGTTAGTGAATTTAGTGGGGGTATCATTTTACAAGATGAGGTTAGGGTTAAGAAATCCACTCCAACATTTAATTTTGGGACTCATGAATTGATAAAATATTACCAATGGTTGTGCAAGTGGTTTGCTTGCAGGAACAGCAACGCTCGTGTTTTGTCTTTATTATCCTGAATAACATGTGTACCGTTAACCTACAGACTTTGCGTCTTTTGATTCTTTTCTATTGATGTCAAATAGCATGTTATCTAGAGGGTGACATGGCCTCAAGTGGCTCTGAGGTATTGGAGAGGAAGTCCCATCCCAGGACACCTTTCCACGACTTATTATTTACGTAAAGGAGAGGTTCCTGCTGAGAAATAATATATTGTTAGTGATAATCATTTATTTTCTCGTATAATTTTGTTCTGGATGTTTACAAAATATACAAAAATATTGTTATATGTTACAAAAATAGAACTCTACGATTAGGAGGATTGGAATCTACCGTTCTTCAGGTGCCAAAAACCTCTAAAGCATAAGGATAAGCACACATACACACACACAAATTTCAAAAATAGTTACTATTGATATTATTATCTTC
Organism: Homalodisca vitripennis; assembly: GCF_021130785.1. Lineage (NCBI taxonomy): Eukaryota > Metazoa > Arthropoda > Insecta > Hemiptera > Cicadellidae > Homalodisca > Homalodisca vitripennis. The sequence continues at coordinate 161,868,423 of NC_060207.1, read as the reverse complement.
AAAACCGGTGTTAACAACAGAACAAGTTGTACATCAATCAAACTCCAACCCATACCTGAGAATCTAGAGTGGTAAGAAAAACCACCAATCATGTCACTGCCACAGGCGCACTGAACTAAACATTACTCGCCGTAGAATGTGCTATGACTTACAACTTTTAACTTGTGTTGTTTAACTTATAGTTAATATTTATTTTTGTGTTGTTTAATCGTAGCACGTTTGACGTCCGAAAAAGAGGGTAGATTTGATCAAAACTAAGAGTTTTATCTTTTACCAAAATATAGTGATGGCAAATGTCCAACAAACTTTTATACCTTATATAAACCAAGCAATATTATTTAACGAGTAATTTTACTTGTTTGAAACCCTTTCAGCAACTACTATCTGTTTTTGTCACTGAATCTTTGTACACTGATCAATCATTATTTTACAACTTACATTTTATCACAAGCAATTTAAGTGATATGCTAAACGTGTATAGTACTGCATATCGTTATTCAGATGTTCCGTGAGCACATTGCCTCATCATCTAGATATACTCGTACGAAGAGTAATCGTTACAGTACTTGCCATAAAGTGTTTTATAGTATTGTATTTGTAAATGTACCTCATGTGCCAGAATAATTTGATTATATTTGTTTTCTGTGTTGCTACATATTCACCATTCCTGATGATCCTATCATAGAGGTACACTAAGTATATTAATTGAGATACAAAGTTCTCAATTAATATACTTAGTGTACCTCTATGATAGGATCATCAGGAATGGTGCACTGATAAAATGTCCCTTGTTAAATATTTCTCAGATAGAACTTCAGGCTTCAGGTAGATCAGCGGCGGTGGTAAACCCTCTTGGGGCAGTTTCTGGGGAATATTCCCAATAGGTGCAGGTGCAGAACAGATCATACTCCTTGCTTACAGTTTCAATGTTTTGTGCAGTAGGTTAGGTGAGTAAGACTAACATCTTGAAAATTTGTTTGGAGAGAGAGAATTGCCGACGCGTATCTAGCTGGCCCGGAGGGATGTGCCATATTAGATGTTTTTCAATATTAGTTTCCTCCATATCAGATGCAGAAAAGTATTCGTTTGAAAGATCTAATATGAAATATTAGGTTTCTTAAAAACCTGATAGCTACTTCCGTACGTTCGAAGCGTCACAATTTTTGTGTATTGGTTTTAATTATGCCAGATTTAATGAGAGGATGCATATGTTTGTCACATGTTGTATACAAAACTATAAAGTAATTTATCTTAAAACAATTTCAGCGAAAAATTAAAATTCATTTATAAAAATAATATTTGTTCATTATGGAAGGTAAATTAAAAGATTCAAACTGATTGAAAGCTATTCAAAACTATTAACAATTGCATAAAAGAGAGTTGTGTGGTTCTGCATTTAAAACATTTAAACTCACTACCTAGATTTTTAGATATGCAGTATTTTAGAAACAATTAAACGAAATATATTGTAAAGAAGAGATCTACACACTCAAAATACACGATATAAATTTAATCCTTAGTCTTGATATCTAGAAAGCGTTGGTCAATAACAGAGATTAGATTGTTAAGTAAACTGGCCGATCATATAAAATGCTATTTACAATTTTACAAGCATACTAGCAGTTACCCGCGGCTTCGCACGCAATTTCCTGTTGAAAAACTGGACACTATATTCTTTTTCAATTACATAACAAACAGTCTAGAGATAATCGATAGTCACTCAAAGCTATTCCAATCTCCTGATCCATTTTAGATTTCAGTTTAAAGAACAGTGTTTGGGATCTTGAAGTTGTAAAGTTTTTATAAGATTCGTATTTCCCTCCAACATTCCATGATAATTTATTGAAGTTCTCCGATGACTTCATAATAAGAGTCAGCCTTTTTATCCCAATGACAAAAGTGTATCGTACAACTAAAAAGCTGGTGTGGTCAATATGTGTCTGTTCTGGTCGTTTAAATTCACTCCCGGTCTAACCTATTTACGGTTCCACAATTGATTTATGCTGTTGCACTGACCAAAAGAATTGTCTCATATGTTGGTTTCGGAATCCAACTTAGATTTTGGTGGTTAAGTCATTTTTATATTTTTACCGACGATAAATATGTATAAGGGGTATATGCTTCTAGTTTAAGGGCAAAAGTGTGTTATCCTCATTTGCTTTTCTATTACTACAGTAAAAATGCCATACAATGTTAAAGGAGCTAACCAGATTCAATTACTTTATGTGCAAACATTCAAAGCTCTATACAATAAGTTAGTTTTTATAACAGCGTATAAATAGCATTTCCATTGCATTGCATGGATTATTGATCATTGGCGCAATCTATATTTAAAATTAAATAACTTCGTCTCTGCAATCTGCATTACACTACTGATCAAGCAGTTTACAGTAATTTAATAGTTACTACAATCTCAATGTAAACAAATGACTCATTTAAATGAAACATTTATTATTAAATGTTTCTGCCTCTTTGATAAACTTCAGCTGAAAGTGTTACCAGCTGAAAGTATCAGTTCACTTTGTATTACATGTCGTAGCGCAATCTGCCGGATCTAATATAAAACACTCTAACATCAACAACAATTTATAAATAAAAAATTAATTAAATAAATTATTTAAATCGGACCAAATCATTCCATTAAAACCATTCTCGAATCCCCTTCAACACACAATTTCATAAAAATCGGTCCAGTCGTTTAGGAGTTCAGTCACATACACACGAACACAAGAAATATAAAAAAAAAAAATATATATATATATATATATATATATATATATATATGTTAGTTTGCTTATTTAAACCCATATGTGACAGATACAAAATAATTGAATCGGAAAAAGTAAGCGCTCTGTGGTGTAATGGTAGCACATTCATTCAACCGGCAAGTGAGAGATCCGGGTTCGACTCCCGGCGGAGCAAGTACTTTTTGTGATTCAATGTTTATTGAAATTAAATAAGGCTATTGCCATTTATACAATTTAATGTAAATAAAAGTCGTTTGACAGGTATTTGGTCTTCCGATCATATGTTAGTTTGCTTATTTAAACCCATATGTGACAGATACGGCCAAATACAAAATAATTGAATCGGAAAAAGTAAGCGCTCTGTGGTGTAATGGTAGCACATTCACCCCGGCAAGTGAGAGATCCGGGTTCGACTCCCGGCGGAGCAAGTACTTTTTGTGATTCAATGTTTATTGAAATTATATATATATATAAAGATAAGTCTACTACGTACATCTCAGGCCAGTGAAAACATTAATTTAATCAAAACGCAAACTAAGAGTAGTTACAATCATGTTTGAACAGGAAAGAGAACATTTTATTATTCAGGTAGAACGCAGAATGGCGTTAATCTAAATATATTTCAGTAGCTAAAATATAATTACATGTATTAGTATTATGTTGTAAATACAAAGCGTGACAGCGTTTCAAAGCAACAGCATGCAGAAGTGCTGCTACATATTATCTAGAGATATGAGTATTAAACTGAATCACAAATAATAAAAATTGTGTTTTGTATTGCGTCAGACAATATACATTGTATTACAATAGTTAAGAGTCTGTTATTACTTTCTCTGTGTATACGTTACTTTTTCCAATCGAAAACGAAAACGATAATACTAATATACTCAGCCATCGCCAGCTTGGGCAGTCGTCGGACCAGGAGTGTCCGATTAGTGATGTTCCGACAGTCTCTGCAGTTCCGGGGTTAGCCAACCTCTCGGGAAACCCACTCTATGATGTGGTCCTACTCGAAGTGTTCAGCATTGAATTAATCGCTTTTAACTTAAAGATCTTTGGGTTTTAAACCCCACTTTTTTCATTTAGTATTTTAGAAGTTATAAATTAAAATTAACAGGATATTTCTTAAATATCATTTAATTTTGTATTATTGGGAATAGAAACTAGTGCGTAGAGTGTAACCTCTAGGATCAAACCAGCTGAAATATTTATTGCAATATGGCTTATGATACCTAAAATTCAGATCTGAAGGGTTTTGACCGGAAATTCGCTATCGTTCATTGATACAAAAACATCAGTATCATCAAACACGTACACTATCTTTTATTACCAAATTATAGTACTTTTAAGTTGATTTGCTGAGCGTTAGAGTAGCTTACCTGTCCGCAGGACAAATTGAGAATGAAATTAGTTATTGCATTATTGCTTGACCTAAAAGTTTGCATTAAATTTCATTTCTATATAGGCAAGGCTGAATTGTATAATTGTGCATCTCCGTCCGTGGGATTTGGTTGAGTGTAGTGAAGCGCTACTGACCGCAATATATCTCAAGAACAATATAAACTATACTCGTAGATTCAAAATTGTCCATGAAACTTAAGCGAATACTGGTAAGTGATTCCTGGTTTGACATATAATTAGTCTTTTTATGGTTCTTATATGTTTTTCACTCTTTATTAAGTTTTATAACAATTGCCAATAATTAAATTAATGTTCATACATTAAATAAATTTAGATATAAAACCTATTTTTAAACTTAAATGTAAAGTTGTTTTAAAGAGATTACGATATTGGCTCTTATCACGCTACGAAGTACGTAACCGTGCCTTATCAATCTTTAGTTGAAAAGAACGTAAATGCAGATTAATCATACCCCATTCAGTTAAAGAAACAATTGGTCATGAAACCAGTTTATCTGGAAACAAAAGGTACTTGGAACAGAACTTGATAACAGATTGTGCATAGTTTAATATATATACGCGCATTGGAAGGATCGGATCACCAACAATTGTTGTTCGACTAGTTCGACATGAATATTATAACTCTAACTTTGGTTGTACTTGTGTCTTGTGCTGCACTATGTGAAAAACCTATTTGTAGACCTATTAATTTTCCTGTAAGTATAGCAAAAGTTTAAATTCTTATAAATTAAAGATTTGTTATGGTTTCGCTAATGTATATTAAACAATTGTTCTCAGTAATATTGCAAACTTTTAAGATAGTTAAACGTTTCTATAAATTTTTGTTTATGACAAACTTGACATTAATAAATACCCCGCATTTTAAAATGCAATAGCCATACGTCAAAAATAAATATAGTGTGTTTATTTTGTGGTTAAGATTGGTTGAATAATCAACAACTTTCTACTATCTAAATCACCGTTAAATTTAGTGCTAATAAAACTTCTTTATGTACAACCGGTTACTAAACCTTATGAAATATAAATATATTTCTATATTTTTTCATTAAACCATCATTGAACAATTCAACGTTAGGACATTTTTTATGTAGTACGGTAACACGTTTGATTATACATTAATACAAGCTTAAATATTTTATCGAGTGTTTGAATTTTGAAACTGAAAATTGGTAACATACTTGAACATAAGTTTCCTTTAGTGTGGATTGGATTTAATCACATTAGACATGTATTCACATTGCCTAAGGCAGAAGGAAATGTGAATATTTTGTACTCAACGTTATGTATGTTTTCAGATTTAGAAAGTATGTGCAATAAAGAAAACTGATAGTAGAGGTTTTCTGATCAGACTTAATGAATGATTCTTACTCAGGTTACTAGTCAGTTCATACTATACTGAGTAATAGTAGACCATGTTGCAATTCAAAATTATGCCATCAAACCTGACTACGACATTAACATCAAGACAACTGTTTGTACAAATTCTTCAACTAGTTTCAAAGAGAAATAAATAAAATACGTAATAAGGGCAATAACCCAATGGAATATGTGATTGGTTATAAAGTAATAGTAAAAATTCACGTATTATATAATTCAAAATAAAAAGGTAATGCAACATTTTTTCTACTTATTTAGACAATGACTTTTTGTGCTTGAAGTAATTTGGATTTTAAAATATGATTATAAGAATATGAAATAAGATATGATCCCCAGTATATATATATATATATATATATATATATATATATATATATATATATATATATATATATATATATATATATTCATATATATTGGGGAGTTTAACAAGAGAACCTCGATTAAATGTTTGGCTAATTTAAACCTTTTTTTAACGGAGAGAAACATCGTTGAGGTTTTTAGTGACGAGCAGTTATCTAAGAGTTTGGTTTACCATTTAAGGATATGCCTATAAAATATCTATTATTTAGCAGGAAATTCGTGCAAACCCTCAGGTAATTGGCAATTCAAAAACTACAATCATTGTTTGAACTACCGCAGGGCCGTACTCAGCTGTGACGGTTCCCGGAAAAGATATTCGGCCGGACCTCGGAAAATTTTCCGAAAAACCTAGTCTGAGTACGGGCCTGGGTATGAGTTAACAAAAAATGTTCGTCCTCTAAGATTCAATCCATTTCAGTAAACAGTTGGCAAGAGTGCCCAATATTTGCCAGTAAACCAATGAAATTGATAGTTTCCTATTGGATCATCGCGTAATTGGATTAACCGGATTGACATCATTCGCTTGATTAGCTGTCTACCGTAATGGTTTATGTAGTAACACGTTAATTTCACTACGCTAAGTATTAAGTAATCTTATATACCTATGGTTTTGACACACCATACTGTCCCATAAACTTATGGTCTGTAAAAATAGTTGTTTTTATGTACTATTATTGTTAATATGGTTAAATAACATTGGATGTGATAAATATAAACTTAAAAGTAAAAATAAATAAATAAAAGTTCTTGATTTAACAGTGTATTTCAGTACAATCTGTTTTACAAATAAACTTTCCTTTTCATAAACTATGCAGTATCGATTTAACTCCAGCAAATTGAAAAGAAATCAGTATACCTAAATTTTTAGTTGGGTGATCAAATGTCAGAGTCATTTATTATTTGTTTTTCAACCTAAAATTAGAACAAGCTAACCAATTTTTAACATGTTGAGATAGGTGTTTTTAGAAACTTGTATCGAAAATATTGTAAGCCCTTCCTTCTGACGTACAGGCTAACTTTAAGAGTGAAGCGATATGTTACGGCGGGTGCTTTGTTGTCGTACAAGAGCTTCTCGCTTTGGTATTGTGACTCCTTATTTGTGATAATCTAGTATACCGTGCATCACGTCACCAGAGCAAAGTGAATTAAGATCATTAGTAAATTCATTCACAAAGGGCGCTGACAATATTTCTCTCCAGTCTGCCTGTCCGCAAGATATCTCAAGAATTAAATGAAGTTTTTAAACTGTGCATGTAACTTCAGTGAAATCTTACGCAACATGTAGTCTGGCGTACTACCCTTGTGCAAATATTTTGTAATATGTTGTAGTGAATTATTTTGCTTGTGCAATGTACAATGGTTAAAAATGGATTATTAGACCTAACACGTTCATTGATAAAACAAAATCTTTAAATGTAAAATACTATATTTAATGATTCTAATACTTAATCAAAGTAATCCTTATTTGGCTATTGCATTTTCAAACCCAACATTTGAAAACAGAAAGTTATACTTAAAAGAAAGATTATCTTGAACAAAAATTAATATTCGGATACATGTTAATACATTAATTGATTTGATCACTTATTTAGCTTTTATATATTAATTTATTATTAAGAAAAGGATGTCTTTCTAAAAAAAAACACATAGTCAGACCTAGAAAATTGAGCAAGGTAAGAATATACAATATATATTCTTTTAACGCACCATGTACAAATCATTTGTTGAGGTTTGGATCAGCAATTAAAATTCACCTGAACATTCCTAAAGTAAGAAGAAACTAAAAAAACGTTAATTTTATGATAAAAAATAAATGCTAATGTTTATGTAACAAAAGAGCCATCATGTAAAATGTAATTATATACATTTGTACAATTTAAATAAAACTATTAGTATTTATGTATTAAGGGTCAAAAATTGATAGATGTTCTCAATAAAAAGCTATATATAGGTTACCACTAATTTTACAAGATTTTGACTGGAAGGTGGTTCTACTCCCCAAAAACCATAGCTTTAATAAACCCCGTCCAAGAATATATAGGTAGCGCATTATACTGGGGACAGCCCAGAGTATTATAGCAGTTACTTTTAAATGCTATAAGTGCCATTTAAAAATATTTGTCCTGATGTAACAGTGTCTCTGGAATCATGACTGCTGTTCTATGACCTGCAGACGTCGGAACCCGTTGTTCATACAAGGACATATTGTCGTCATGGATCTAGTTAGCAGATCTCGCTGCAGACCAAAGGAGAAGGTTGATACCAGGTCTGGTAAAAGTTCAAATTTTTACATTATGTGTTTAGGTTATTGTCTATTGTTAATTAAAGAAATTACCTGGACATAAATCTTATTGTAAGTTTATTATAAGTTAGCGACAATAAGAAAAGTTTATTTTGGTTTAATAAAAACAATAAATACATTTATGTAACTAAGTATTTTAGATTTTACAAATATTAATTCCTACCAGAAATTTTGCAAATTGAATTCCTTACATTGTATACTGGTGATCAGATGACACTGTAATAAGCAGAGTAAGATGCAACTGACTTAGATAAACTACGTGCATATGCTAATAATGCAATGTACAGAACAAGCACGAATGAAGGAACACATGCTGGAGCTTAATTCTGAGAAAACAGAGGTGGTGATAATGTCAGGCAGACGAGTGCTCCAGGCATCAGTAATGCTTGTAGATATTCCTTGGCTTCACTATTAATGCCAAGGAGAAGATCCGGTATCTTGCAATGTCGTTGAATCTTTGCGTAGGAACCTTCAAGAACACATAAAGGAAGTGGTTCACAGGGCAGAGGCACGACGATGGAATCTTGGCAAAGTTATGGCTAATGTTGGAAGCCCAAATCAGCCCTTGCATCTGTTGTGCCTCAATGGTAGTGTATGCTGCACCAGTTTGGGACTGGAATGCAAGAACAACGCTAGCAAAAAGATTATATGGTCTGCAGGGAAAGGTGATACTGAGTGTGTAGTCGATATAGAACAGTAGCCAATGAGGTAGCATTTGTAATAGCAGGTGTCCCTCTAATGGAGCTATCAGCCAGAGAAATATGGGAGGTTCACTGTGACATTAGTAAAGAGAGCTGACCTCATGAGAGATTGCAAGAGAGATGGATGTCTGCATAAAAGGGAAATTTGACCAGAAGGATCATCCCCAACTTGAGGCCTTAGATTGAAAATACACGTGGCAATACAGACTACTATGTGACTCAGTTTTTAAGTGGTTGGGGTAGTTTCTGTACCCATTTACACATGATGGGGAAAAGCCAAACTGCAGAATGTTGTGACTGATATGAGGGTGATGATACAGTGGTGCATACTCTCTTTGTGTGTAGCCAGTAGCAGCCACAAAGAGGCAACAGGAGGCATCACCTGACAGTAAGAAGCATAATTAACAGAGAGCTGGAGAATGAAGACGCCTGGGAAGACACTTCAAGATTGATCAGGAAAATCATGAGATGCGAAACCAGGGATGAAGAGTTCTGATAATTTAACTAAATCCAAATACAGAAGAGCTAAAACACTAGAAGACCGTGGAGGAGCTAAAGTAATACTGATTAGTAGTCCCGGCTCCTGCAACATGTAGAACATAGCGCAGGGGTTTTAGTGAGTGCGAGACTCACATGTCTAGAGGAACTGCTAAGGACGGGTGGCATCCTTAAGGTATCTGGTAGAGATTTCCCACTCCCTTAAAGCAGAGAAAAAAGTGTATAGCAGTCATGACTTAACCAATCAAAAGCCTTACTAAAATCTAGGTCAATTATATGTTTGTCAGCACACAGCCTTCTTCCAGCTTGTCTGTTATATTTTCAATGAGTTGCATAAGAGCTGTAGCTGTCGGCATGCATTTCAAAATGCCATGTTGGTTTTTAGGTAACACGTTGTTTTGTTCCAAGTGTAATAGCAATTTATTTATGGCTATGTTTTCTAGAAAAACAGAACTTTACGAAGATGTTTTAAAGTATTTCGAACATTAGTATAAAAGCAAAATGATATATTAAATGGCATTAGTATACCAAATACACAGGCCTTTGCAATTATATATGCACTTAATCAGGATAGATATGACAAACACTACTTACTACACTTGTACACCAGGTAAGGATGTCAGTAACACAATAACTAGACTTCACGTAAATTAGGTCACTTAGGCACCAATAAATTATTAACACCTAATGTGTAATTATTATGTTTGCTGCTGAAAGCAACATTCTGACTGTAATGGTTTTCTGAAAAACTTAAGAACTTGTTGAAATAATCTTCTTTTGTGATCAAACCTGTTTTTATATTTATATCATGGTTATATCTTTGCAGGAATATGCCGAAGGGGACATAACTAAAACATTTATACCACTTGGAATAATGGCAACAACGAATTAATGTAAGAAAATTTGAAGGAAATTCATTATACACACTTATTTCATGATTATAAAAATAAATGGGTTTGGAATACATTATTGTAATTATAGTGGAGTATTTATTCTAAAGTAATCTCAATGTCCTTGTCCTTTTCTCCTCTTCATTGTATTCTTTTTATTTTGATGTTGGAAGAAAGAAAACTTTTCATTCAAATCCTACTTAAACAGATTAGATCTAGTTGGATTTGAAATCTAAAGAAAACAAAATAGACTTCAGAAGTAGGAAATAAGAGTAAAAATACATGAGTTGATACATGTTGTCTCATATTGACAACATGGCGGAGTGTGTTATCGCCCGCCTAGGACTGGTCATCTGGCAGACTTTGAAAATGCTCTCTTGCAACTTATGCATGGATAAAGTCGAATATTGATCATGGGCGACTTCAATACTGATTTACTGAAAAACAATCACGACTATGACTATAGACAACTGACTTCTATTCTCGATTCTTGTAATCTGACAATACTGCCACTGGAACCGACACACACCACACTGCCGGATCTGACACTCTTCTTGACCTTATGGTTGTTTCAGAACCACAGCATATCGTCCTTCATGGGCAACTTCCAGTCCCTGCCATATCAAAGCATGACCTAATCTATTGTGTTTTATTTTGTAAAATATACCTAAGGCTCAAGTTAGATTCATAAAATACAGAGACTTTAAAATATGGATGAGGCTGCGTTTATGTCTGATATTTTGATGATTTCATGGCAAAACCTTGAAAACCTTGAAATCTGTAGATGATATGGTGGATGTTTTTAATAAAAACCATCATGGGTGTTTATGACAAACATGCACCTATAGTGACAAAGCGTATTAGTAAAAGGCGTCCAGTGCCCTGGATGACAAACGAAATTCTCAGTCTGATGGCATGTCGCGACAGTCTGTACAGGAGAGCGAGGCGCTCCCAAGATCTTATACTTATGGACCAGTACCGTGAACTTAGGAATAGGGTTAAGCAGCTTCTACTTACGCAATTCCAGACTGAGATACACGCGAAGTCTTTTTGAGAACAGAAAACAGTCGTCAAGCGACTTATGGCGAAAAGTTAAAAGCCTTGGGGTGGGAAAGCAACGTGAATCACATCAGGTCCATATCCCATTGAATGAATTAAATACCTTTTTTCACTTCTTGTAGTCCAACTATCAACCAAGGTCAAGTGAATGACTACTTAACCTATCTTCATAACTTACCTGATCACAGGCGAAAATTATCCTGAGTTTACTTTTAAGCCAGTGATACAGGGTGACGTGTTGAGGGCTATACGCCGTATCCGCAGCAATGCTGTTGGGTGTGACGGTATTCCAATACGCCCTCATTAAAAAAATATCCTCTTTGCTGTCCTCCCTATTATTACCTTTAATCTTCAACACACGTCATTAAGAAGCTGTGTTTTTCCCTTTTCAATGGAAGTCTGCCCTTGTCCTCCCCCTCAACAAGATCTCAGCTCCAGTGTCCATGCTCGGATTACAGGCCGATATAAGTATTCTACCTGCACTATCTAAAGGCCTTGAGAGAATAGTGCACTGTCAAATTACTGAATATCTGACTAACTATAACATATTAAGTGACTACCAATCTGGTTTTCGCACAAACCACAGTACTGAAACTGCACTGCTAAAGGTAACTGATGACATACGACTTGCCATGGACCATAGACAGGGCACAATTCTTACTCTCTTTGATTTTTCTAAAGCTTTCGACAGCGTAAACCACAAGTTACTGTTAGCTAAATTAAAGGTAGTAGGGTTTTCTGATCATAGTTCTTAATTGGCTGAGATCATACCTGTCAGAAAGAAGGCAGTGTGTCAAGGTTGCTGACGTGACTTCGGACTGGGGGTGTGTTACTTGTGGGGTGCCTCAGGGGTTCTATCCTGGGTCCCCTACTCTTTGTACTGTAATGTAAATGACATTCACAGAGTTCTCAAATACTGCAGGTATCACATGTACGCTGATGACCTACAAATCTACTTGCACTTTGACGTTAACTCCATTAACGACTGCATCAACAGGATGAATGACGACATTAAAAATATTGTTTTATGGTGTGGAAAACCATGGGCTTACACTAAACCATGCAAAAACCAAACCAATACTTATATGCCACACACGTTTACGGAACTTTCTGGACCCGAACACTATTGAATCCTTAATTATTGACGGAACTACTCTACCATACTACGAAACAGTGAAAAATCTTGGTTTGGACATTTAACTCGAATTTGACTTGGACGGAAGCGGTGAGGGATTATATGTAAAAAAGTCTTCGCATCTGTCCACTCACTGAAACGCTTACAAAGATTTCTACCTGAACGGATCAAACTACTGTTGACAAAATCACTAGTACTTCCACACTTCAATTACTGCAAACTCTGTGATGAATGACATGACGGTAGCACTTAGTGAGAAGCTGCAAAGGACTGAAAACTACTGTTTACGTTACGTTTATGACGTGAGACGAGACCAACACATTACACCGTACTATATTCAGGGAAATATTTTGAAATTAAAAGAACAACGATCAATCAAAATACTAAATTTAGTTCATTCAATTTTACAATCTGGATTTCCAAAATATTTTTTCAAACTATTTCCAATTTTATATCTCATGATAGTGTAAGAAGCACTCGCTCTGGTTCTCGTACCTTAAGAATGCCCCAACACAGGACTGTAGTATTTGATAGATCGTTTCAAGTGATGGGTTGTCGTCTGTGGAACTGCTCCCTCCCCCAAGAAATCACTTCCATTGAGGGAGATCGGCGGTTTGTGGCGGCACTGAAAACGTTTGTACCATGAACGGTTGGTCGGGGCGGGTCCGTCCTAGGGTCTGTGGGTGTGGTGCTGGCATTGTGTGTGAGGAGTGTGAGTAAGACAAACTGCATATATATTATTTATTTCAAAAATATTCTTATTATATATTTATAAATTATTGTTATTAGGTATTAATTATAGTTTTTGGTTATTATTAAAGATGAAGTTGTAGTATTATTTTGTGTCATGATTGTATACTTATATTTTTATTTATTTTTATTTAGAAGTATCATATTTATAATTTTTTTAGTGTTTAGATTAATGTTTGATTTAATGTATTTAGTAAGGTATATTAGTTTCAATATTAATTTGGTTAATATTTGTTCATATTTGTCATGTTGTTTATTGTTCTGCTTTATTGATCAGACAGGTTAAGTGTAAGAAAGGGCCATGAGGCCCTAACTTTGCCTGTTTAAATAAACAAATTTTCATTTCATTTCATTTCATTGACTGTGAGTAAATAAACTATACTTTTTAAACGACTTTTAGTCTCCACAATCAAAATACAAATAAAAGTAAAATTATGCACTTTGAACATTTTACAATGCAGGGTGTGTTACAATAAACTTAAAAAATTCAAACTTTTAGACACCATCCAAACTCCCGTGGCTGATAATCAGCAGCTTCCTTATGATAAATTCCTCTTCCTAGTTTACAGAAACTAAGATGGGTTCTTATAATATTCATGTTAGGATTTGGCTCACAACTGTAGGACAGGAAGAATATTGAAAGGATTTATACAAAATACAAATTTATATTATTCTAAAGCAATTTAATAATTATTATTAAATGAATTTTATTTTTGTAATTTACCTCACTTTTAGTATATTAAATTTAGTTGACAAATATATATACGAAATTTTGTTTTTCCAATCCTGTGATCATTATCCATTCATGGTGACAGCAAACAACTGTAAAGAAATAAAAAGCTCAATATTATTTGAACAAAAACAAAACTTCTTAAAATATGCTTTTAAACCACTTTATTCTTACTAAAAACACACACTTTTCCCTATAATTTTCTCCCAGACACAGCCCTTTTGTGTTATACCTAGTAAAGTAGTTTTACTTATTTTATCTTGCTTAATAAATTATTGTTATTTTGTTTTTAACTCCAGTTTGGAAACTAGAATTTATTAAACACATTTTTGAAGGAACACACAACCATTGGGTCCATGTTCTGATTATACATCATATTATTATCTGATTTCTTAACTTTGTTGCTTTTGAATATTGAATGTCAGTATCAAAAGAAGTTAGGAGGCTTGAAATTAGTGTGCTATGTTTGTATCATTATTAATGGCAAATGTCTGCAAACCTGATGTCCTATTAAATCAGCTATTCTCAATAATATTCTAATTATCCATCCAATAATCTTAAATTGTTATTTTTTTAATAATAAAGGGTTTTAGAAAAAATAATAAAATATTTATTAACACAAAAACAATATGTATTTATGGAATACTATACTTTTGACAGAGGTTTAAATAACATCACAACACATTGTTTATTTACTATTTCTCTAATATGTATAAAATTTAATATTCCATATATAACATCCGCAGTTAAATGGCAAGATTATATAAATAACTTAATATTTCATTTAAAATCCAACTATTAAAATAATTCAATAAAGCTTTATCTAATGTAAACTGCAATGACAATAGAAATTCACAAAGTAACAGGGTTTTTTACAGATATTAGTTATTTGGACTCTATTAAAGTATTAGAATATGTTCTATCAATGATTTCCTTAAGTAAAAGTCAAATTTGTTTATATTAATTTTAATGTTGGCCTAAACTTTATATCGAAATTGTAATTAAAATCATACATAAAATTTTATGTTTCATGTAATATTCTGCAGTAGAAATCACAGAGTATAACTGTCTGTACAACATTAGTTTTCATTGCAGTGTCCTGATCAAATTTTCTACCCATTAGTGTATTCAAGAAAAATATAAAAAGTCTGTCTAATATGTCAAAGTAACTATTATTATTTCAATAAATGAAAAGGATATTAAACAATGAATTTTCTTTTTCATCTTAAAATCGGATCAAGTTATTGCTATGAAAACTTAATACAGTATTTAATCAAACATATAAATAAATTCCCTATACTGTTGTCCATGAAATGAATTATTACATTAATCATTACTGGCATATACCATTGGTATATGTTATATTCCTACTCTGCATTAAATTTATAATATTGAGATTGTATAAGTATTATATAGTTATTGTCACTAACTGTACAAAATATTATTTTTTTTATATACAGGGAATTTAAAAAAATGTTAAAGATATATGGCATCATCAATCAACTATTAAAAGTAATAACTTGTTGACAGAGAAGATTTTGTAACCCAAATAGAAACTGTTGATTTAAAGCAATTTCAATGATTTGGGCATTGCTCCTTGAATAAAAATGTTCAAAATAATAATAATCATTTAATTTAACAACTAAAACTATTTCAAAACTTTTTTTCTCTAACTATAATAGATATTTCTAGATAGTTAAGTCTTTATTAACTCTAAAAAAGACCAAACCACATGTTAAAATTTATTTGTTTAGGCCAAAATAAAATCAAAATATTATTTGTTCACTTTAATTATTTGAATAGTAAATATTACTACATTTTATATTAATCCAATACCCAACCACATATTATTATAAGACTACTTTAAATTCGCGTGTGAACAGATATGTTGTAACTAAATGTACACATTTAAGTTCCTGTTTTTTTAAACAAAAAAATCTTAGCCATTAGAAAATATGAGCCTCTTTTAAATAAAGCTTAGAAAATCTAGTAAAATTTTTGAATTATTTATTAAAACATTCTATTTTAAACGTTGTGTGAAGTTCTGAAAGAAAACAAATCTGTTAACTCAAAGGATTTTACCAATTTAATTACCTTGGGTTTGCTAACTCTTAACTTCAAGAATTAATTAAAACATTAGATATTTTATTTCAGAAGATAATTTTCAACTTCCCTAAGTGCATTCACTTTAATAGTTGAACTTTAATATTATCTCTTGCAATTTTTATTAAATAATATTTTTAATTTTATTTTATTTTTAAATTCACAAGTAAAAAACTACATCTACTCACCTAGTGATGATGATGGTGATTGTGGTGGTGGTGTTGTTCATGGTGATGATGTCCTTCATGATGGTGTTCATAGTGTTGATGATGTTCATGGTGAGGAGGAGGGTGGTGGTGGTGGTGATGCCCCTCATAGTGAGGTGGCTCATAGTAAGGGGCACCGTGGTGATGACCGCTATGATGATGGTGATCCATGGTTAGTTTGACGATTGTTTCAATATTGTACCTCTCTACAGGTTGATCGGGTTTAAATATCAACTGATATAATACAAGTGTTTACCAAGTATTGCAGAAACATGCCTTTATCTGACTGAAAATAGAAGTTTGACACACTAGGTTTTTCCACAATTATGAGTAATGCCCTTCACTTAAATTCTAGTCAAGTAGATTATTGATATCAGAGTTGATAATGTTTATAACTACACACTCTTATTACTGATAAATCGGAAACACCTCACTTTTCAATTACTGTTTCTTATTTACTTTCAGATATTTTTGCCATATTACTTAGCAATACTATTATATTAACACACATCTTAACATGAACTATTCTTTTGTAACTTTACAATCATTTATTACCTTGAGATATAATTTTTACATTTAAATTTGGAGATATCAGGATATTTGTTACATTTTCTTATTGATTTTTCATGATTGTAGTGATAAACGCAAACATATACAAACACATATCCATAACTGAGAATCTGCTGCGCTTATATATTTTAAGCCTATAAATATAATACAATTTTTCATAGTTACGCTTAATGATCTACTACAATGTTAAGGAAAAAACAAATTTTGAATACAACTTATAAATCAGAAATCTGTATTTATTTTCAATTAGAAAAGAAGAAGTGCCAGAGAATTATAATATGGTCATGACATGAGATTTTTGTCATTATAATAAGTTAAAATTATATCATATTAATAGTATTAAAGAAAGAAATGTTATTCCACAACATACAGTTTTACACTCAATCCACTTAAAACAAAAAGTAAACTATTTTTAAAAACTAAAAATAATAATGTTAACATGTTAATGTTACAACAATGGGATAAAAGTGCAACTATGTGCTAGGATAGGTACCTCCTTAGCATTGCTGTGTGGAGGTTACCCTCAGGTTTTTTGACACACGGCAGTGGTGCTCAAAACACTTTAAAACTAAAAAGATAACTACAATTTTTTACATGAAGAAAAACAATAAGTATATACAACCTACCCAACATGACTATAACAAAAATAATGACAAACAAACTAAAAAAATTCTAGTACACAGTATATAATATCAAATTTTAGTCTAGATTATTGTAACAGTTCACTTGATGCATAAAAATATTACCACTTCTTAATTGAAACAATGTACATAAAAATACAATCTTACTAAACTACATTTTTACTTTAAAAACAATTCGACATCTTGTAACTGTAAAAGCCATTTTCTGAGCAGTTTTGAAAATGTGAAAAAATTATTTATCTGAGCAATTTCATTCAGAATTTTATTAAAGATACTAGGTGCACAATATGAATAGAACCGCTTAAAAGCTTCAAATTTTGGTTGATTTATCACAGTATGGTTATGGTAACTTAATCTTACTGAATACGCTCTTGTATTAGCTGGACTGTAACCACCCCTTACAAAGAAAATTCTCAACACGGGATGTATAAAAATGTACCTTAAAGGAAGAATATTCAGTTGCTGAAATGATTGAAAAGAAGGTTCAAACCTTCCAGAACCAGTTATAATTCTAATTACTGTTGTCTGTACTACTACAATTGGACTAATTGACGAAAAATAAGTACCTCCTCAACAAGAAATACCATACTGTAATTAACTTTGAACAATTGAATAATAAACTGTTTTCAATATAAACTGTGGACATATGTTTCAAAAAATATAACTTCCTTAACAATGCAAATGCATGCAAATTGCTTATATGCACTTTCCAATTTAAATTTTCATCAAAATGTACACCTAAATATTTTATATGGTTTACTTGTTCAATCCTAACACAGTTATTGCAAAAACTTATATTTTTCATAATACAGTTTTTGCATTTGAAATAAATACCATCAAAATTTTCTATACTATATTTAAGAGTAGCATAAACTTGGTGAATATAGAACCCAGCACAGAGCCTTGTGGTACTCCTTACTCCATTTGTAGTGTATTGCTAACAGCATTTTGAAACCTCACACATTGAAATCGATTTAAGAAATAACTACCAAACCACCCTTTTCCAACACCCCTGACTCCCATTTCTTCTAACCTAGCCAATAAAATTTCATGATCAACAGAGTTGAAGGCTTTGGCAATATCAACAAATAACCCACTAGCACTGTAAGATTGATTTAAACCTGTAAATAAATATGAACAAAAGTTTAAAATGGTATCTTCCGTTGATTTTCCAGCCATAAATCTGAATTGGTTTTTACATAATACATTATTTGGATTTAAAAAACTCAATAGCCATTTTTTCATTATTTTCTCAATAATTTAAAAAAAAACCAAGAGCAAATAAATTGGTCTAAAGTTATTTAAAATCTTTATCACTACCTTTTTTATGCAACAGAATAACTACAGCTGTCTTTAATAGTCTGGAAACTTTCCAGATTCAAAACTCAAATTAATAAGATGAGATAAAACGAGAAATTACATCAGAAACCTGCTTCAAAAAGAAAGCACCAATTCCATCAATACTAGGTGCCTTATTAGAAGACAAGCTTTTTATTACTTTTTCTACTTCCTCATATACATTTACGAGGAAAATCGTTAAAATACTGAGCGTAGTCTAGTGCTTGCAGTGCATCTAGGGTCTTCTTAAGATTATCTCTTACTGACACAAAAAAGTTATTAAACTCATTAGAAATGGCCAAACGATCATCTATTTTCTTTTCAGACTCTAAAAAAGAATAAACACATTTAACGTTAGACTTTTATGAAACTCTTCCTAAAACATTATTTAAAACTCGCCATTGACTCTTGATATTGTTCTTATTTTGATGAAATAAATTAAAATAGCAGGTTTTCTTTCGTTCTAATATATCATTTTTAAGTTTCAAGTAATATTTCTGAAAAAGTCTGAAATTTGTTATCATTAGTACGTGTTTTTTTATTTTTGTATAATAGATTTCTGTACTGTTGGCGCCTACAAATCTGTTCAGTCATCCATGGCTTAAGCAATTTAAATTTTTATAACTTAATTTCCGTTAATTTGGCTTTTTCTATAGCCTTATTCAGTAATTTCAAGAACAATCTGAACGCTTCCTAAACATCTCTTGTTTCCAAAACACATGTCCAGTCAGTATCTATTACAAACTTTCTAGCTGCTTTATAGTCAATTTTTTCAAGGCTTAACTTAGACTCAACTGAGGATTTACTAATTATACCTATTGCTAACTCACATAAAATTACACTATGATTACTACGACCAGTAGCGATAACAGTAGACTTACTAACAATACTATCACGAGATCTAAAAAGAAGTCTTCACTTTTTTAATAAATATTATATTATGAAGGTGGTCTGAAAAATTTCCGACCTAATAAACATAAAAGACATTATTCTGAAATTTTTTTAATAATTTTCAATATAGTCTCCTTGTAACTCTATACACTTCTTGCATCCATCGCTCTCATCTCTGTGACCCAGCCAAATAGTACTTGGCATTTTTCTCCTACAAAATAAATTGTTCACAGAGGTGACTACCTCTCCATTGACGAAAATCTTTTTCTTCCAAGTGCAATAATTGTATGATGGAAGTCGCTTAGGGCTAAATCTGGTGAGTACAGTCAAGAAATTTAAACTGTAATTTATGGATTTTCGCCAAAGCAACTGTAGACATGTGAGACACGTTGCGTTGTCTTGGTGAAACAGGATTTTCTTTTTCTGCAAATGTAGCCATTTTTCTGTAAGTTCTGCCTGCAGCTTGTTAGGTAATGATGCACAGTATGGTCCTGTAATGGTTTTTCCTTTTTGAAGATAATCGATTCAAATAATTCCATTACCATAAAAAAAAACAGTCCCCATCACTTTCCCAGCTGAATAAATAGGTTTTGCTTTTTTGGAGCCGGTTCCCCTTTGCAGTCCACTGTTTGACCTGTATTTTTGTTTCAGGCGTATAACGATGTATCCAAGTTTCAAATACAGTAATTAATCGGTGCCAAAACTCAGATTTATTTTGGCTAAACTGGAAATGTTCATTTGAACACGTATTAAGTCTTAACGGGACAAACAACACATGGACAGCTTTCTCATGCTTAAATGTTGATCTAATATATGACATGTTCATAACCTCTGCAATCTTTCTCACTTTATTTCTGTGGTTAACTACTACCATTTGCTGAACTTTGACGATGTTTTCGTCGGTAGTTGCAGTTTTTGGACATCGCGAAGTTCATTGTCTCCCTAGCTCTTATGGCCATGTTTAAATTCAGCAGCCCAAAATTTCACAATGGTAAATGATGGTGCAGAGTCCCCCTACATAGAATTCAACTCTTCTTTGATGAGGCGAAGGCGTATTGCCTTTCAAAAACAAACATTTAATGACAGCTCAATACTCGATTTTGTCCATTTTCACAAAAAACCTCACATAACCTCACTCAAACAACTGTTACTTTAAATCTGTGCATCCAAAATGGCTAATACTTTGGTGAGTACCTGTCAATAGATAAACAACAAAATTTAGTAGCTTTTATTAATAAGTGATGCCCTCTTCACATTGAGGTTCAAACATTTTCAGACCACTCTCGTAGTAACATCTCACTTACAGACTTATTAAATAACTGTATATTTCTGATTTGGTAGGGTAATCATCACAAAATGTAATATTAATGTATTCACAACATTTTGAATTGCTTATATTAACACTGGTGGATTTTTAGTAGATCAGACTTCTTGTTTGGTATCAATACATGTGGATTGGATGTAATATTATGAATTTACTTTAGTATGTATCAAATTTTTGTAAATGAACAATGAATGAATTGACATAAGATGAAATATAACATTGTTAGTTCAAAATCAAAAATATCATTTTAAAAGCACTTAAGTAGAATTTGTAGTAAGTACAATTTACAATTGGTTTGTTTTGTACTTAATTGATATCAATAAACTCTTTGAAAATCTGAACTTCTTTGTGTTAGTTCAGTTAAGAGCAGACTGTACTGGTGGCCACCTTGATTTTAGCCCCATAGAAACAATGTTGGAACTTTGAACACCTTTACTACTATATCATAAAATTATAATTATGTCATAAAACTGTGTCATAGAATTATAGGAGATAACTCACTTAAAAACAAATACTTTTGTACTTCATTGTTTGAATATTCACAAAGTATGCAATAAAAAAATAATATCAAAAAAATTGTTGGATTTTTCCTGAGCTATCTTTAAAAATGTTGATAGAGGCAAAAAGTGAATTTTGTAGCATATTAATAAGACGATATAAATTGATAATCAGTGAGCTAAAAAGATATTTTCTATATTGAATATATTGTACGAGGTCTGTCCAAAAAGTATCCGACCGCCGACCAGTAGGCGGCCGCGGCGTAACTGACCGGCTCTAACCAGTTATTGGAGGGGAGGGGTGAGCCTACTCCTTCCCATATTAGGCATTGAATACGATCCGGTCACTCAGTGAGTCACAGCGCTCTTTTCCATACAGTACTGCCGTGTGTATGCGTCGCATTTAAATATGACTGAACGTGTTGAGTAGCGCATTTGCATTAAATTTTGCCAAAAACTTGGCCATTCAGCATCAGAGACGATTACTATTATACGGAAAGTTTATGGTGACGTGTTTATGGGCGATACACAAATAAAAGAGTGGTTTAGGCGGTTTGAGAATGGCCGCATATCAGTGGAGAGTGATGACCAATCTGGCAGGCCTTTAACGGTCAGAAACGCTGAAAATGTTGAACGTGTTCGTGCAGCAATTAATGAAAACTATCGATTGACTGTCCGAGAGCTGGAAGAAGATTTAGGAAAACCAAAATCGTCAGTTTGTAACATTTTTCACAAAGATTTAAAAGTGAACCGTTGTTTCAGCAAAAATTTGTTCCTCGGCTGCTGACAGAAGACCAAAAGAACTGTCGACTTGAAATCGCACAGGACAATCTGGATTTGATAAAAAGTGACCCAAGGGCTATTTAAAAAAGTTATTACTGGTGATAAGTCATGGGTTTATGGCTATGACCTGAAACAAAGGCTCAATTCTTCACAGTGGAAAACTCGTGAGAGCAACGGCCGAAAAAAAGCAAGACAAAGTCGAAGCAATGTCAATACAATGCTGACATTTTTTTTGACCAGGACGGCGTTGTTCATCACGAACATGCTCCAAGAGGCCAGACAGTGAATAAGGAGTATTATCTTGAGGTCCTAAGGCGGCTACGAGATGCATGTGCAAAGGAAACGACCTGAACTGTGGACAAGCCGTGACTGGATTCTGCACCACGACAATGCACCAGCTCATTCCTCAAATCTTATTCAGCGTTTTTTTGGTCAAACACGACATCAACCAACTACGACAGCCTCCCTACAGTCCTGACATAGCTCCTTGTGACTTATGGCTATTTCCTAAATTAAAATTCCTTTGAAAGGAAAAAGATTCGACAAAGTTGAACAAATAAAACAAAATGCGACGAAGGACCTGTTAGCCATTCCGCAAAATGAATTTAAGGAGTGTTTCCGGAAGTGGAGGAGCGTTGGAATAAGGTAGTGGCTTGTGGAGGGGAGTACTTTGAAGGGGACCAGATTGCCGTTGCCCGCCGAGTAACGTCAGTTCATGCCAGACGTCAAGGTCAGATAGTTTTTGGACACACCTTGTATGTTTATTCATTCTGTTTGGTAGTTAAATATACATTTTTTTTTAAATTATTAGTATAAATATATACACAAGACCTCCTAGAAAATTACAAAAGCTTTATGCAAAAGATGAGTTTAAATTGAATACAAAATCAATCATAAACAATATCATTCTAATACTTTAGTTTATTTTGTATGTGAGATGAGTTTGAACACTCATAAAGCTAGGGCGAGACCAGTTGTATAGTATTAGCAAATAGGGATTGTGGGTGAAGGGCCAGGTAGTCACATCGCACGCACGCACCCCTACACTCACAAGCACAGAGGGTTGGGACCAGCCCTGCACCTACCATTTTGCGTTCCAGGTTTTATTTAGTAACGACTTAGACTCCATAAGCAATACTCTGTGACAATTTCAGTATATGTATACCATTTTTTGTGTAATTTTTCTTGTTATGATGTTTACTATATTAGTAATCGCTATAAAATATAATATATATAAAATTATTATATATATATATATATATATGATTTTTATACTATATATAAATAAAGATATATATAAGTTGTAGCCAGTTAATGTTTGTTTTACAGTCTTGAGAGGGATACTCAGAGTTATAGTCTGGGTAGTGTACAATGGAATGTTTGCATAGCAGCAACAGATACATATACAATAGTCTTGGTTATTATCATCCAACCTTTGGTTATCTGACCTTCCGAGCTATCCGATCTTTCAAGGCAATATTTCATGTAACATGTTTTACGCAATATGTTGTGCAAGGCAGCCACTTTAGTCACACCCGACTACAGCAGTTCCTACACGAGGCAGTTCCTATTTTTTTTTCCAACTGTACGCATTATATTTCGCATGCCAGGCGACCGGTTGGTAACTTCACTTCCTCTTTATTTTGCCGCGCTGCAGTCCTCAGTGCTTACGTAGCTCTTTCTTTGTTTTAATTTTGTTGTGTCTAAAAATTGTGGCGATGGCTTCAAAACAAAAAAAAAGGATATTGCAAAATGGTGTTCTCAGAGAGTAACAGCAAATGCTTTGCAAAATCGAAGACTACGTCTATTGTCAAATCGGCAATTGTCTATTGTCTATGAAAAAAATGTGAGTACGAAAAAGTAAGCAAAGCTTTGTATCTGTGGTTTACTCAACATAGAGATAAAGGTGTACTGATATCAGAACCAATCTTACAACATAAAGCGTTAAAGTTTTGAAATGAACTTAACGAAGGTGATCCTGATTTCACAGCTAGCATAGGTTGGATTGGAAGAAGGAAAAAAGATACGGAATTCAGCAGCTTAATATCTGTTGCGAAAAGCTTTTAGCAAACTGTGAAGCCGTTCAATCGTTTTGGGACAAACTTCATACACTATTGGACAATGAAAGCCCATCAGGTGATTAAATATTCAACTGTAATGAGACTGGTCTCAATTTTAAATTAGCATCAAAGGCTGAAGCGGGAGCACCAGGTTACAATCGTAGCAAAGAAAGAGTGACAATTCTTGCATGCTGTAATGCCCAAGCAACATTCATGGAAATGAAAAAGCAAACATCCTTGCCAAAAAGGGAGTGGAGTCCATAATGGTGGGGTCTGAGCCAAGCTGTGGGATAGCTTTCTCAACAGCAAAGCTCTTGTAAAAGATTGGGAAAAGAGGATAAGAAACATTAACTAGAGTAGAGCCTCAGGATTAAGACTATTCCAAATGTTTATCTCTCCTTACGCTAAAGAGTTGGCAGCTCTCCTAGACCAGAGTAAAGAGGATATAAGACTGACATTAGGGATGTTGACAGGACATGGCCCCCAAAGGAAACATCTTATGAGGGTGGGCCTTAGCCAGACTGACGAATGTAGACTCTGTGGAGAAGAGGAGGAATCAGCAGAGCTTTATTTGGTTAAATTTGTCCTGCCATCTAAACAATTCGGAAAAGATTCCTGGGAGCATATCTCAGCTCCAAGGATATCAGAGGACAGGAACCCTCAAATCTGATAGGCTTCTGTAAAAACTCGGACTTTGAGGACACAAAATTTAAGTAAGAGAGGCACATAGGTCCTTTTAGGACTAAGCGCGGGGACAAAACCGTCCTTTTCCCTCAGGACAAAAAATAATGGCCAAGCAAAAAAATGCTTGGATGAGCTCAGAAAAATTAAAAGAATGGTTTTTTAAAGAAAATAAACAGTTTTTGAAATCTAAAAATTTGCCACGGAAAGCAATATGCTGCTTGACAATGCTATGTTCCATCCTGATGAGGATGAACTTAAAAATAAGGAAATAAAGGCCACGTATTTGCCTCCAAATGTGACTTCCTTATGTCAGCCTATGGATCAGGGAACTTAAAGGCAATGAAGATGAATTATGAAAAAAAAACCTTATTTCTTCTTTAATTGACGCTATGGACAAGGAGAAGACATGGTGAACCAATTGCGTCATTTTAATTTTAAAAGACGTGGCTTACTATGTGCCTCAATCATGGGAGAGTATAGGAGCAAATACCATTACTGAATCTTGTAAAGTTTTGCTCCAAGAAACTTCTCCGTGTGGTAAAAATGTACAGAAGAAGACCAAACTGGATTATACTACCCTACTTCCACTGTTATTACAAATGCCAGTTTGTGCAAACACAAAAGAAGAGGACGTAAATGAGTGGATTACCCAAAACGAACAATATGAAAGTGACAGATGAAGAAATAGTAAAGTAAAGTAAAGATATGTTATTTTACCAGGCGAAGTTAGGGCTAAGAAGCCCTCTCTAACACTAAATAATGAACAATAAATAACGTTAATCTCATTAATTATCATTATTACCTAATGTTTCTCTTAATTATTAATTCAACCTTCTTTCTTTCTTCTATTAGAAAGAAGTTTGATATATTTAATAATCTAACTTTAGTAATTCTTGAAAACTAATTTACTTAGGTGCTCATATATATATACGTATTAAGTAGTCAATATTAAATTAAAATTTAATGGTACTTAATTCTTAGATTAATCACTTACAATACTAAAATAAATTAATTACTATCACTCATACAGAACATAAAACAAACGTAAATAGTGAACATATCGAACGAAGAAAAGGAGAAGAAAGAATATGGTGTTGAAGGAAAGTGCATAGAAGTTTCACACAGCGAAGAACACAAAGCTTTAGAAATGGCATTAAAGTAAGCAGAGCAGCTGGAGGAAACATCGTCTACCGAGGTTTTACTTCTGAGGAGACAGAGATTTGGCGGCCAGAAAACGACAAAACAGCGGGAAAACAAAAAAATAATTATGAACTTTCTTTAACTGAAGCTTAAGTTTAGTTTTGTAGTTCACTACTACACTGTATGTTTGTATTTACCTACTGTAAAATGTTTTTAATTACTTTACTTTATATTTTGATGAGCAAATAAAATTAAAAGCCCCCATACACGATCCAACCAATCCGGGGACACGTCTGTCGAAGCGTCCGATTCCAAATCTGCATTCCCCACACACTGCCAAGACTTGTCCACGGTCAGAAAGGTCGGGCAGTGTGTGGGAACGACAGATCTAGAATTGAGTGCGTCGCCAGACATGTCTGTGGATTGGTCGGATCATGTATGGGGGCATTACACAATTTTGAAGTAGTTTTTATCATTTTCCGTGTTATCTGACATTTTCGCTTATCTAACCTTGCTGCAGCCGGTTTAGGTTGGAAAATCAACACGATACTGTAATTCAAATAAGTAATTTTAAATATTAATTTAGTTAAAAAAATTCTGAGATGACGTACCATATTTACTTATAGATATTTAAAATAAACCTGAATGTTATGATTTTTGGACTAAGAATTTAAAATATTTAAATAATTTTGTATTCCTAACCTAAATCTTCTATAGAACTCAAGTTATTACAATTGTTTGTATAACCAGCCAAATGGTTAAGAAATAGGAACTGCTAGGCACTGAAACGCCTTTAAAATTTTAGCACCCCAGTGGACTTAAAAAGTATACAGGGTGACAATTAAGTCTGGAACCTCTTTTTTAATTTTTGAACCACAATAGAAAGAAATACCAAAGTTCACATGTGCTTACTGGTGATAGTAACACACACATCTGCCCAATTACCGACCGGATAATCCCTTTGGGGGATGGTCCACAAGGAGTCAGACAAAATTCTTAAATAGCACCATAGGTCAAGTTTGGTATCAAATTAAAGGTCTCACTTAGCAGAGTATAATTCCGCAAACCGGATTTAAAAAGGTGGATTCATTCAGTAGTTATAGCGGTTTGAATTTTAAAACTATTGAACAATTGTTAAATTATTAAGTATTACAAGTAAAAACCAATTTTTAAGTACCTGTGATCAAAGTAAGTGTTCAAAATGTTCCCCTCCCATCGTCTGGCAATGTCCTAGGCGGTTGTAAAAGGCATCCACTGCATTTTGAAGGTAGTCACGACGAATATCTTGAGCTTCTTGGACTATGAGATTTCCTAGGTGCGCCAAATCTCGAGGCTTAGTACGATAAACTTTATCTTTGAGGTATCCCCAAAGAAAAAAATCCAGCGGAGATAAATCAGGGGAACAGCAGGCCACTCTACTGCACCACGTCTTCCAATCCATCTGTGAGGGAATATTGTATCCAAGTATTCTCTAACAAGGAGAGCAAAGTGTGGTGGCGCTCCATCTTGTTGGAAATAAATTCTTTGAAATTGTCGACGAAGAGCAGCTTGTAGTGCTCCAAATTATCTCATTTTGGAGCATTGCTAGATACGAGTCACCATTTAAATTACCATTGATAAATAATGGGCCCACAATTTGATTTCCTATACCTGCCCAAACGTAAAGTTTCTGTGGATGCTGTGTATGACTCTCTTCTTTCCAGTGCGGATTGCTGTTGTCCCAATACCGACAATTATTTCTATTGACAGTGCCATTCAACATAAATGTTGCCTCATCAGAAAATAAAATATCGTTCAAAAGGATTTGTTTTCGGTCAATTCTATCCATCATTACTTCACAAAATTTGAGCCGCCGATCGAAGTCGTCTTCGTTCAGTTCCTGAATCAGATGTACTCGGTACGCCTTGAAAGCTGCCTTTTTTAACACTTTTCTGACTGACTCACGAGATATTTCATGAGTTTCTGCAGCAGATCTAACTGATTCATTTGGATTCTCGACGAAAGACTGAAGAACATCTAATGATGCGGCTTCACCCGCCACTGTTGTTGCTCTTCCAGTTCTGACACGATCGTTAACGCTACCAGCCTCTACAAAACGGGCCACTGTCTTTATTACTGTGGACTTAGAGATAGGATATATCTCTGGAAAAGTATCATTGAATAAATTTTTAACTGCTTCATATGATCTTTCATTATCTCCCCGCCCACGCATCATTAAAAGAGTTATCCTTTCACGCTCACTAAGTGACATAACAGTAAATAAAAAAATTAATAACCAATTTTAAAACTTGTTAATGACTGAAAATTATTCCCTCTGCATAACTAAACCCGCTGAAAGCTTCAGTTTAACTAAACTGTTACCTTCCTAACAAAATACAGATAACAACGGTTGCAGTCAAAGTTCACTTGGGGGTCAAAGTTTGGGAAAACCCAAAGAGCCACTTTCACATTCTAACAGTAGTTGTGTTATTGGTAATAATTATTGATTCCTGGCTTCGATTACTACATTGTCAGATGATGGGAGGGGAACATTTTGAACACTTACTTTGATCACAGGTACTTAAAAATTGGTTTTTACTTGTAATACTTAATAATTTAACAATTAATTGTTCAATAGTTTTAAAATTCAAACCGCTATAACTAATGAATGAATCCACCTTTTGAAATCCGGTTTGCGGAATTGTACTCTGCTAAGTGAGACCTTTAATTTGATACCAAACTTGACCTATGCTCCAATTTAAGAATTTCGTCTGACTCCTTGTGGACCGTCCCCCAAAGGGATTATCCGGTCGGTAATTGGGCAAATGTGTGCGTTACTATTACCAGTAAGCACGTGTGAACTTTGTTATTTTTTTATTTTGTGGTTTAAAAATTAAAAAAGAGGTTCCAGACTTAATTGTCACCCTGTATAAAAAAAATAGGAATGCAACGTTATGTAGAGTTCAAATAAATCTATACATATCTTTTTGAAAATATATATATATATATACATATGTATATATACATATCCATTTATGTATGTCCTATAATTAATAACTTAGAACTAATTAACTCTACATGGATTTCAAAAATAAAAAACAAATAAAACTTGAACATTAAAAAAATTTAATATTCAATTCTGTATAACTTCTATTTACAAAACATATATAATTATAACAGACCTGAGTATAACTAAGTACCACAACCCACTTTAAACTTGACTTTTTATGTATAATATAAACAATCATAGGATGGAAAATAGCAGATCAACTACTTCTTGAGTTTTTGCAACTGAGGAGCTGACAGTTTGACCTTCCCTGGAATATTGCGAGCCATGTTCTGGTCCTTCACACTCCGCATCAAGTCCCGCTCATGGTTGGTAGCACTGCGGTCTCGCAAAAACATATTGAGAACTGTTTTGGCCGCCTTACCCCTCTTGCCTGAACCAGGAGTCAGCTTCACCTTGTACCTGGGTACATACCACATTTCTTGTTTATTTGGCTGCTATAATGGCTTTTTTCAACAATTAACAAAGAAACCGTACCTTCCATCATTGATACCAGTAATAGTCTAATCTTACATTGGTCTGTCTCAATTGGATCCACAGGTAAATTCATTATATAAATTTATAACACATATGATATTACTACACTCTCAAATGGCATGTTTTATACTCTACATTTAATTATTCCGATTACATAAGGTCACTAAGTGTCACTAAATAAAATTTACATATTGATACAATCTGACAAGAGTTCTGGTAGAGAATATCTCTTGGACATCTCTGTAGTAAAATAGTTTCAACCTTTTTGAACAAATTTTTAGAGCTGGATAGTCTTTTCAGTTGCTGAGCACATTTAGAGCTACAGAGCTGAGAAGTGGATGCTCTTTTCAAGCAGTGTCAATCTATAGATCGAGTAGACCATGTTACCCTTGTGTTGGATATTGTACTGATGATTAAAAAGATATTTTCTGCAAAACAATTTGGGTTATTTTTAAAAAAGTTAAAACTTAAAGTATGTAGATACTTGGAAATTCAGTTGCTGAAAAAAGGCTTACAGTCAGCACGATGACCAGATTCTGATATAATACAAATAATCCTTTTTTAGAGCCTAAATACTCTTAAACTTTTACCAGACGACCCCTCAGAATCCATCTAATAATATATTTTAACAACTGTATACATAAGCATAGTGAATTTGAAAGATAGTTTGTTTACCTACAGGCATTAATACTCAAAAATCTAAAGTAATTGATGACAGCTTTGTGCATAGGGTACCAATATGTTTAGACCAGTTGAGTTAATAATAACACCAAGAAAAGGGGCAGACTCTGATGAGCTGATATAATTTACACTGAAATTTGCTAAATCGAGAAAATCATTATTTTAATTTTCTCCTTATTCAAGTAAAGACCATTTGATTTAAACAATTATTCAAGGTAACATATGACTGATTCATGATAATTTCTAGGCTGTGAGCACCATGACAAGAAAACAAGAGCATACAGAGTGGTCATCTGTATAGCAAATAATGTCCGAATAATGTTGGAAGGAAGATCATTTATAAATATAAATAGAAGGAAACAGGATTTTTCCGGACATTTGCCATCGTTAAGTGAAACAAGAAAACAGTAACACTACGTTTCGAGATCTGCAATCTGATCTCTTCTTCAGGTAAAGAACTAACCTAATACATAATTACAAACTAGGTTAAAATAAACAAATCTTACTAAAGCGTTGTGGCACGCCTGAGTCAGGAATCACAACCTACATGTTGTATGTCAACTTCACTAACACTAAAGACATGCACTTAATAAAAAAACTATACAAAACACCAATCATTAAACTAAACTACGGAATACAGGTCACAATATGTCTTCACTCGTCTACTAACCATTTACGACTGACCAGAGGGGGTAGCCAATGGTAATCGTGACGGCCGGCTAAAACAAGATGGCGGAAATACAAGGGAAGGGGGACAGGAATGGAAAAAAAAATAACCTTCAAACAAAGTATAAATAGAAAATGGAAAAGTGCCAAGAATGGAGCCGTGAGGTATTCCTGAGTTGACCCTTGTCCAATCCCCTTGAAATTGTCCTGTATTTGTTGTTAATAAAATTGCCTGCTTCCTTTCAGAGAGGTATGAGGAAAGACGTGAGAGAGATACACCATTTAAGCCATATCTCTCGAGTTTTCCCAAAAGAACGAAATAGTTGACACAATCAAAAGCTGTGGATAAATCACAGTATATCATACTGACACACTGCGGCCCATTCAAAGATCCCAAAACAGCTTCCTTGGCATTCCATTATGTATCATTAAAGTCTTACCAGAATGTTTATTACAAACATTTTAGCAAAGGAATAAAACAGACTAATTGGTTTGTAGTTGGAAATCTCAGGATTGGGTGTACAACAGACAACTTTAAATTCTCCAGGAAAATACCTTCAGAAAAGGATCGGTTTATTAAGAGTGCCAAAGGAAACACTATGAGAATTGTACATTTCTTTAGAACTGATGTAACACCGTCCCATCCACTTCTCTTAATGTTTTTCAGTTTTTAAAATGAATTTAGAACCACCGTTATTATAGTAGGCTCAAACAAACAGAGAAAATGTTTATTTTGTGAAGTGTATCAAAAAGGGCCAATTGTAATAGTTGGTTTCCAACTGAAACAAAAGACAAACATTTCTACACCAGTTAGGGTTCAAATACCTTCATTACCATCAGTAAGGACAATAGAGTTGTTTGAAAATTTTGAATTACCAAGCTCATTATGTACAACTTTTCAAGTTGCCCTACTCAGATTATGGATTTTTTTAATAATCAGCCCTACCCAGAATATGGATTCTTTTATATAATCATTGTTGAAATTTTTGGTGTAAAGCAATTTCTTAAAATGAAGATATTTATACGGGTAGGGTATGATAAGCGGACCCGGTTTTTTATATCGAAATTGGCAAACGATATTACTTAATCACAACCATCAATATAATCAATCGATACTGATTAATTATTTTGAATAGGTTAACTTAAAAACCTATATCAACAGCTGTAAACACTTTCAAATAATACATGTACGATAATATTTCAATTTTACATATAAGTAACATTTATTATTAAAAATGGCAGTCAATTTTAGAAAACTACACGACATTGCTTTGAAAGGTGATAAGACATGTTTTAGTGGCTTCAACATTTTGGACTTGTACTGAAAAACCCATTATGTGAAATTTGTGGGAAAGAAACAACTGTAACTGTGAGAGGAGCAAATATGGTCGTCTTCAGTTTTCATAATTTTGGTTATGATAATTTGTTTGATCACTGTAAATATTAAATTCATATTTAAATTTAAAACATGATTGTTATTGAGGACTACAGATACTTTTATAATCGTTTGATAGTCTAGGATTTGAGATACGAATATTAGGTATCGATGATTATATTCTTCAATATAAAAAAACCGGGTCCGCTTATCGTACCCTACCCATTTATACTTTCTAAAATAGAACACGAAACCTGGTGAAAAATTGATCTTACTTAAAACATAAAGCTTCTGCTTGTGTGCACAAGATGTTCTTTCATGTCTAAGGCTTTTACTTAAGATCTTTTAGACTTTTCAGCTTTCAGAAAAAGCATGATTAAACAAACTAAGAAAACAATTTTAAAATTACTTAAATGCTGCATTACAATCAGGAGCTTCAATGACATAAATCCAATTCTCATATTGGGTGTAAGAATTGAGAGTATGATTATATTTATCATTTATCATTTAATTTAAACTTAATTTCAACTGTTGAAGACTGACGAGGTGAAAAAGGAGATACAACTGTCAGCTGAGCTAGGTGATCGAGGGTCCTGTTTTAAAAATAAGCAATTGGGACTGAAACTCTTTGAAGAAACGTAAGTATGTTATCAATACATTTTCTGGAGCCACAACCCTCTATTCTGGTTGGACAAGTAATATTTAAAAGAATTACCTTCCATTACCAGAATTATCAAAATACACAAACAGTTTCCAGTTTCTTCCCTCTTTAAGTCCCTCAAAATGTCAACAACGAAGTCACCACATACAATGAGATTGTTACAATCCCCTGTACAGCCAATTTAAACAAGCAATTTAAAGGTATCAATGAAAGAATCAATGCTAGAACTAGGAAACCAGTATACGACAGTCACCATGATCTTATCAGAAAAGGTATGGTTAATTGTTATATTACGACATTCAGAAGTGAAAGGTGCACTAAGGTTACCAAGTTGAGATTCCAGCTTATATTGCACACAACGCTTAATAAGTACACAATAACCACCCCTAAATGAGCGCTTATGGTCATAAAACGCCACAACCACATTGCCTGAAAAATTATTTTGGACACTCTTACAAGATTGACTCAACTTTAAAACTTGAAAAGTGTCACTGAGTTCGTTAATGTTATGCAAAAATCTATGTAAATTTAAATTTAAAATAGAAAGTTTATCCTTGGAACTAAACAAATCCGTATCTCTAAAATATTCCAAATACGGTATATATCGTGACAGCTCACAGAATTCTTGCCAGAAACACTCATAAGTGACAAGATTGGGCAACGACTGTAAGTTGAAAGAGTAATTTTCTAACCTGAACAATTCAGATGACCCCAACTCCTCCCACTTAATTTACTATGTCAAAAGAAATGTATAAAAAATAAGGCTTATTGCTTTCTATTTCTGCAACTTTAATTTTATTTATCCTATCCTGTACTAATGTGTCAAAATGTGAATTTATTTGAATCTACAAAATCTGTTTAAATCAAATAAAATAGATTGTCTTTTGAAATCTGAAAAAGGCAGTTGTGAATAATTTGTTTCACTTGTTTTGCCTGTGGTAATTATTTCTAAAAAAGGCTGATCAACTGTTATTTTGTATGTTATGGCAAAAATAGAGTTAATGAAGAAACAAGGAAGAGAATACAACTACACAAGTTACATTTACCTGAATTGTATCAACACTTAGAAGATCAATAAAATTATTTTGGGGATAAATTGTTTACAAAATAAATATTTGAATTTATAATATTCATAGCATGTTAAAACTGCTTTGATTTTTGTAGATATCTTGACCATGTCACAATCACTAGGTATACAAAACTTCAAAAAGTTCTACAATATGATTATCTTAAAAATTACAGAGATAGTACACTAGCTATCACACAGATAATTTTTCGATATCACCAAGAGTAATTGGATTGATAACCTCATCAGGAAACATACACAATACATTGAAAATTTAATAACACTACACTAAATCTGGTACAAAATTACCCATACAATAGGTAAAGCAGACAACAAAAATAGCCTTGTCATTGAACATCTAGTCCCAAAAAATATTCCGACATAAAAAGACAAATGTGGAAAACTTCTCAGTAAAACTTTAACCGCAGGACATGTACTTACTTGTAATTTGTCAAGGTGTTGTAAGGTGCTACTACAGGGACAGCAAACAGCAGTTCATCTTCTGGGAGCGGTTGACCAGTGAGTGAATCGAGCATATCAATGTCCGCTGACACTCCCTCCCCCTCTGCTTCATCCTCACCACCACTCTCTACACCTGCTACGTCACCAGCAGCAGGACGAGGTGCCGAGGCAGGTTTGGGGACTGGAGGCTTCTTAACCACTGGTGCCACCTTGGAACCACTTTTCTTTCCTTTCTTGGAGTCCTTAACTTTTCCACTCCCTGCACTCTACAAAATAATGTGCGTGTTATTTTCTACAATAATGGAACTGTATAGCGTTCTGCAATTTATTTCCAATTATAAACTAGACTTTTAAAACAGATGTTAATTTAAGTTTTGCTTCACACATGGACATTTTGACTTCATAATCTTCTGGAGAAATGCAGTACGGAAGATAAATATTTCAATTGTTTATTTCAATTCATGTTTTTAGTTTTTAAATGGTTTGAAAAAACCCACTTTACATTTTAAATACAATATTTCAGATAAGCAAAAAGTATCGAAAAAATGGAATGTTGCAGTAAAATTGTAACCTACTCTTTATTCTATTGAAAATGTTTTTACCCTCACCATGAGTAAAAAAAATGTTCCTGCTTCCTTTTTTTATTTTTTTCCTATTCTAATAAATATTCTTCATTGATTGAAGGTGAATCAGTTCCCAAATACAAGATCAGAATATGCTACACCATGTGTCACGTAATAGGTTTCAATAAGGTTGCATGCAAAATATCAAACCTTTGTAGCTCATTTCATTCTCTAGATGTCCTACGGGCAGATAAATAGACATACAATCAAACCAAGAAGAAATATGTACATCCTCCCGTCAGACAAGAGTAATTGTGGTCTACTGAGTGATAGGGATCAATGACGCTCAGCCGAATTTCATGGTTGGACGTACAATATCATACAACTCATTCTTGTCTATATAGAAATTAAATTTCATGCAAAATTCAAAGTGTATAGATAAAATCTTCCTCAAGAAAAATTGCCATATGATTCAGTCACATTTTTTTCAGTAAGTTAGGTTTTATAGTAGTGTTCAAATAAAAGTTCTGGTAAAGTAGCTAGGGTACTACAACGTAAGAGCGTGCTGAACTCAAATTTTGTCACCAACACCAACTTTTAACATTGACACCAGTCTATTATATTCTTTTTACTCTATGAATAAGTGTCACTTGTTAAAATTTCATACGATTGTAAACAGTTTGTTTACACACTTATTTATTCAACTATTTCCTCATTTCCACCATGAATACATATAAGACCAGTCTAAAAATATTCACTAACGCTCAGCTAAATCCCATGAAGTAACATTCACCATCATCAAACTAGAAAAAAATCTATTGTATTTAACATTACCATTAAAGGTATTTCTATATTTGTATTATATGTATATTGTACTAGATATGCTTTATGTGTGACAAAAACATTGCTTACTTGTAAAATATCCATTCTCAATTTTCTTTCTTCTTCATCTTGGTCTTTATATTTTTCTTTAATTTTCTTAAGTTTGCCTTTTTGTCCTCTTTTTACATGGGGTATGTTTTGTTTTTCCTTTTCTTTTTCTTCATCATTGTCTTCTTTTTTCACTGCTAAAACCAAATTTGAATTGCTCAAGAGTGCAAAACTAATGCTTAACAGTTTAAATAAACTTTGAAGTAAAATCTTACATACTTTCAAATTTAATACAAATATTCTTTACAGAATAAAAAGTGCATAAATACTGTTTGATACATAAACAGTTGTAGCGTTACGGGGTTTTTTGTTAATGTAAAATATTCTAGAATTTCATTAATCTATTATTGATATATTTCTTTTTACTTGTATATTAAAACTTCTTGCAAAATAAAGTATGTGCTTTTAAAAACTTTAATTCTTAAATATATTTATAGTGGTTTCAAATTATATTCCATCTACGAGTAGTACTATCCCCAATAAAGTGACTTCTGATTTGATACCATTTAACCATCTGATGACTTCTTAAAGAAATGTCTTGTATTCAAAAATCTTGAAGGGAATAAATGCTCTGTCAAATGTCTCTAGATTTCCATTATAACTAATTAAGAACATTGTTTCTTACTAATTAGCTCTTTAACAAAGTAAGTGACTCCTTTATGATTATGATGAATTTATTCTTATATGAGAAATTCAATTTAATTACAATTATGTTTGGTTTTGTAAAACATATTAATAAGGCTGAAACTGAGGTATGTTTAGATTAGCCATAATTAAGGAAAAATACTCAAAATTTTCCTTATGAAGCAAGACGTACAACACGCACCACTGTCACTAAACAAATCAAACTACATTCCACATATATACACAGCTATACAAGCAAACCAATGAATTTGTTCATTTGCTCTGAATTAGTATATTTCAAGTCTTTTAGCCTACTCTTATGGCTGAGTCGCAGTTTAGAAATTACATCATTTGCATTGCGATTGGTTTCCATAATCATCATTTCAGTTACTTTACATGTCAAGAAATGCTCAAAAAAGTCATTAGGCTTTGCATCATCATGTAAATTGTAATTTAATTTTGGTGTCTGATTGAGTTATTAGCATCACTAGAATTCCAGATCACGCTCCGATTCTTTGATGACTTTGTTAACATCAGTCTAGTCTTCAGAGTCCGTACCAGGAATAAAGTCTGGATCACTGTCACTATTGTCGGGTATATCATTATCATGGACTCGACACTACCATCGTCACTTATACCCGCATATAAATCACCTAGTGATGAAGAATTATCGATCAATTTCAGATGATCACAGTTGATCACTCATTTTACTACATAATTAAACACTACATACAATCAGCGTAACATCACTTAGCAGAGTGAAACACAATGTGAGGTAAAATGTAATGGCGGGAAACCTGTAAAATGGCGGGAAAACAGTTTGGAGAATGACTAATAACTTTCTCATTGTGGAATAGTCACATGACAGGACAGCTGATACGTCTATAGCAGCTAGTGAGCAAAAAACATATGAGATATTCATGCTGCCAACAGAGAAAACTAAATTTTCCTACTATAAGGCATCATGCATAGTGGCCCAACAGATACATTTTTTTAGTAAAATTTGTATATGTAAATAGTAGTGTTGGGCTAAAGTACACGATACTTTATAAACATGATACTGACAAACAAATCATACAATCATAGTTATTAGTCTCCAGTAAAGAGGAAAAACCCTTATAGTTGCAAGAATTTACATTAAAGAAA
The DNA here is from genome assembly GCF_021130785.1 of Homalodisca vitripennis. Lineage (NCBI taxonomy): Eukaryota > Metazoa > Arthropoda > Insecta > Hemiptera > Cicadellidae > Homalodisca > Homalodisca vitripennis. The sequence continues at coordinate 161,830,516 of NC_060207.1, read as the reverse complement.
TTTGGCACTCTATCCCTAAAATGTTATTTATGGAGTCGGCAGTTAACGTGTTAAAACTTGAATAGGATAATGAGAGTTAAAATCTGTACCAAAAATGGAGTTTCCTTACAAAATTATTATATTTTCTCCCAGATACTCATGCCAATTTGTCAGCTGGAAATAGTCATAATTGCATATCCTTTTGACATGAGGTGTGAAATTTGAATAATGAGTTTAGCTCCAGTTCACACTCCCCTTAACACAGAGGAGCAACCGAGATTTCTACATATAATAATTTCCTCTTCACTTAGATTATACAATTTTTAATATTTTGTAGTATGGGTGTCTTTGATGTCAAAACGAAGTGATCGTTTTGAGATTCTTCATCGCCGAATTTTTTAAATCACTTTTTTTATTTGCGTTAAATTCCAGACACTGCACTAAGTAAGTAGGTGAACTGAAGCTAAACTCAGCACCAATATTGAATCAACCCCTCCCACTATAGCTAAATTTGGTCTCAAATATTCCAAACAGCAAGCAAGTACTTGTGACACATACCTTTCATTTGTTGTTGTTTCTGTTTGGTAGGTTTAGGCGCAGAAGGTTTAACAACAATAGGTTGATTATCTCCCAGGTAAACAACCGTTGTCTCATCTGCAATGCTACTTGGCTGTAAACTGAGACTGCCCATGGCTGATGTAACACTTACTCTGTAAAACACAATAAGGAAACAGTTGAGATAAACAGATATTGTGGTAATATTGGTTTTTTCTGTTTGTTACTGTACTGACTGAGTAATACATTTATAGAGGGGATGAAAAATAATCAAAATCTAGGTAAAAAACCAACTAGTAGAAGAATGCAAAATATAAAAAGGAAACAATTGTGATAAACAGATATTGCGGTAATATTAGTTGTTTCATAGATACATAATCGTCTCATATGCAGTGCTTCTAGGTTGCAAACATAGACTGTCCATATCTGATACAATACTTACTCTGCAAAATACATTAAGAAAACAGCTGAGATAAAGCAATATTTCTGCAAAATAATCACCTGAAATTGTATTTCAGTAGTAAGATTTCCTAATTTTTTATTATTTGTTGTATTTATTGATTGTTAATTTTATTAATTGTTATGTTTGTTAATTGCTATATTTGTTCATTGTTATATTTTGTTAATTATTATATTTAGATAATAACACATTTGATAAACAACAAATTATCTTACATCAAATTTACACTGAAGTCAAATGTCTACTATTTTATTTATATCATTGTGCTACCATTTAATTGACTTATATGACAAAGCCTATTGTAACATATTAACATATTTAACAGCAATAAACGAATTGAATTGAATTGAATTGATTTTACAATGACTCCAATACTAACTTGTTGTCATTGGTGTGTTCAACTCTTATTTGAGTGTCAGGGAACTGAGACCCATCTTCATCCTCATCCACTTCTTCTACATCTCCTAATGTGGTAGCTGATTTTCCATCTAAAGAATTAACAAAGTATTCCATTATAAAATCATCTTTCCTGAGGTAAACCTAAATAATTAACATTTAAAACCCAAAAATACACATTAACTCTCAGTGAAACATTTGTTATCATGTACAATCACCAAAATCTCTTACGTAGCACTCAAACAAAAGTATCAAAAATGTTATCAGAAGAGTGTCTTTAAGATGCAATGAATAATTAACCCCCCCACCGCACGCGCCGCGGAGCGACACTCCGCAAGTAGGTATATTTGTTGTTAGAATAGTGGTCAGAATGGGTTGAGCCTTGAGCCCGCGTGTAGCTTCCCCCTCCATCTGTAGAAAGGCGTGGCGCGGTTTTTTGGGGGCGTGTACGTTCAGTCGCGGCTGAGCAGTAACATCAATGAATACAAACCTTATAAGAAGCGCAAAGCTTATGGAGAATAGTCTGCCAAGTTGGTTTCCCGCCAAAACGAGCTTAGCGCGTCCGCCGCTAGAAGCGCTTGTTTCGCCCTCTTTCCCTCTCGCCCTAGCTTGTTCTCTCTCTCCCTCTAACTGGCCGCGCGCTGTCTTCTCATTCGCTCCCGCTGTGTCTTCTGTCACACTCTAGCTCGCCACGCCACGAGCGCCCTTCACGCTGCCTAGCGGTGGACGCGCTAAGCTTGCCAAATTCAAATAAAAATTGGCAGACTTTTTTAACATTGGCTTTGCGCTTCTTATAAGGTTTGTATTCATTGGTAACATTGAGAACATCCCCGCGGAGTGACGCTCCGCATGCGTTCTTTTCATTATCTGATATAACGGAGTATCGCTCCGCGGCGTTCTACACTGCATTCATCATTAGAGTCATCTCTCATCACGTTCAACCTAAAAACCGGAGTACTTTTAAGGTAAGTAAAAACGTTTTTTCGATACATAAAAATCTGTAATTTTGATTTTATAGCCTGAGTATTGTTTTACTCATAAAAGATGTTCTCAAAACCAATAAATATGTATTTCAGAACTTTGTACCTAATTACCTTGTATTATACTTCTTATTTGGTTTCAGATGCATCAACCAGATGAAGAAGAAATTCTTCGACTTCTAGGAGATGAAATTGGGGCATCGGATGATGATTCAGAAGAAGAGACAATGTTCAAGAAAGCGGTCACAATTCACTGAGTGAGGAGTCAGCTGAAGGCAGTGATAATGAGCCAGTTTTAAACCAAGCTGTTCTTGAAAACGAGGAGGATAATGGCCAGGACATTCGTGGCAATGAAGTAATAAATAATGTTATTACTAATGACCTGTATGTCGCAGACGATGGAAACTGTGTGGAGAATGACACCGGATCAAAATTGGAGGGTCAGAAGAAAAGACTGTGTGATCTTCTACGACATCTGGCGTTCGTGCAGATGCGCGTAATGCTGAAAGCCTTTGGACGCACTGAAGCTATTTTTTACCGATGAAATGTTACAGGAGATAGTGAGATGTACAAACATTTATATTTCTAGCAACGCCCTAATTTTACCAGACCCCGAGACGCAAGTGGACATAACTGTTGTTGACTTGAAGGCCTGTTTAGGGGCTGCTTTTCCTTGCAGGCTCCATGAAGCTATCGCATACAAGACTTGAGGACCTATGGCGTACTGATGGTACAGGCATAGAAATATTTTAGGCTGTCAATGAATATTAACCGATTCAAGTTCATTTTAAAATGCTTGCGGTTTGATTGATTATAGGACCAGAGGTACGAGGAAAGCTACAGACAAGCTTGCAGCTGTGAGATTTCTTATTGACAAATTTAAACAACAACTGCATGAAACATTACAGTTTATCTGAAACAGTAACCATCGATGAAATGTTGGATGCTTTCCGTGGGCGTTGCAGTTTTAAACAGTACATTCCAAGCAAGCCCGCCAAATACGGTCTTAAAATATTTGCTTTGTGTGATGCTAAGATGTACTACACAAACAATGTTTGAGGTTTACTGTGGGCGGCAGCAACCAGGACCCTACTTATGTGGAAAACTCATCACATGAAATCGTTAAAACGTCTTGTGCGCCCAATCTCTAACAGTGGCCGCAATATAACCTGTGACAACTGGTTTGTGTCAATACCTTTAGCTCAAGACTTATTGGAAAATGACAAGCTTACTCTTGTAGGTACAATTAAAAAAAACAGAAGGGGAATCCCAAACTTCATGAAAGAAGTAAAAAATCGCCCAGTAGATTCAAGTGTTTTCGCTTTTAGAGAAAATACCACACTTGTCTCTTACAAACCGAAGAAAAACAAGGTGGTCTTGGCCCTGTCAACACTTCATTACGAACGAGATGAAGTGGAAAGTGATGAAAATAATGAAGTGCACAAACCAGCAATTATTACATTTTATAATGCAACAAAATCAGGTGTAGACAAAGTCGACGAGATGAAGTGCTCGTATTCTGTTGCAAGAATAACCAGGAGGTGGACATTAGTGGTATTTTTTTCATTTTTGAACATTGGAGGGCATCAATGCCTATGTAATACATTAAGGCCAATAGTGGAAAACACCAACCTGCTGAGAAAAGATTTTCTTGAAACACTGGCCAATGACCTACTTGATGACTACATCAGAGCAAGAGTTGCGAAGACAAACATCCAACGTCAATAAGATTACGTCTGGCGGGGAAATATTGGGACTGCCAGCAACTCAACCAAATCATGTACTGATCAAAGGGAGAAAACTCATGGAAGATGTAGCTTTTGTGACAGAAAAAAGAACAGACCAAACCCGATTCACATGTAAGGGATGCCAGAAAATATTTGTGTATGGAACATATTCAAAGCTATGTGTGCAGGGACTGTGATGCCAAAGTTCAAATTATAGAAGAAGGTTCAGATTCCAACTGAACAACATTTGTTAAAACTTTACTCAAAGGCATTTTGTTTTTTGATAGATTTAACATTTCGTTAATTATAAATTATCTGGTTGTAAAAAATACTGTACTTGTAAAGTCTTGAATAGGAAGTGATGAACAGTTATTGATTAGTCATGAATAAGTACTAGAAATACAAGGCAAAGACTGACCTGCTGGCAAGACGTTATTCATTCAATGCCAATTTTTCTAAGTTAAACATAACTTTTACAATATTTTAAATTAAATTATCATATTTTACTTTCATTATTATGCTAATAATGTTTTTTAATTTTATTATCATTTATATAAATTAAACATGTGATTCTTTTCAATTATAATGTTAGTTGGTAGAGAAATAAACTAAATTCTTCATAAAAACTTACCGTATTTTTATTGCAAAACACACATGCATACACCCACCCAAAATTAAAAAAAGCATGTGTAAACACACAATTAGATGTTTAAATACTAAAAAGGTTTACAAAATCTTCATAGAATTAGGATTTGTTAAGAAAATGTAAAATATATCAATAGTGGAGTCACACTCCGCCGCGCGTGTGTGATTGTGTAACTCAACGTCACGTGTGTTACGGAGGGTTTAAACATAGCAGATACTGAGTAATGCACGTACATAGGGGATGAAAAATATCCAAAACTTAGATATAAAAACAACTAGTAGAAGAATGTGCCACTGATCTTATTTGACTACTCATAACTGTATTCTCGATAGGTGAAAACAGGAATATAGGAAGAGCATGAAGATAGGACTGAAGATAACTTCTTTTCTAGTAATTTTATTTTTATTTCATTTTCCATTTCATCAACACATTTATTTACAGTTCCTTGTACTGTACTGTAATGATCCTAATATAGAAAAATCATCTTGTCTCTTACACGTACACTCCAGTAGAGGATAACGATTGACATGAAGCCTATTTAAGTTTAGAAGGCTATGTTACCAATAACAGCAACACACCTTACCTAATGTGATTGATGAAGGCACTAATTTAAGGTGGTCATCAATTTATTAAGCTTTTCAAAATTCTATACAGTACTATACTATACTTCTACTATTTCATACAATATCCACTATACTAGTAATTCAAACTACTGCTACTACTACTAATTCTAATTTTAATTCCTGGTATCTTTCTTTATTTTTACGAAAATCTCATTTTTGTCTAAGCATTAGTCATAGCATCCGAGAAGCTTTTGAATGCCTAAAGTTATAGTCTGCTACCTGCAAAGATAACCTGACTCTAAACTTCTTGTTATCAGTAGGGTATTTATACATTTTTGTGAGTGGCTGCTTCCAAAAAAATCTAATTCCAATTCAATTTCTGATACCAAAATCGTGATCTTCAGTCTCAATTCTAATTTTTGTGTTATTTGTTACTATAAAGAAGAATATGGCCCAATTCTAAATTGTATCACTATTTTAATTAGGGATTTGATAGTAACAAAAATTAAAATCCGATACTAATAACAAAATTTAGTTTAGATTCTTAAGAGGATGCAGATTTCTGCATAAATAATAACCAAATATTTATTAGCTATTATTTATAAATAACTATTAGATAGATACCCATAGCTTCACATACAATTTGCAAAATTTAAGGCCATGGCTTTCTTAGTGAAAGCATTTATGATGTAGTTAGAAGGAACCCTACAATTTTTTTAAACATAAGTAGACATTATCCAAGGTTAAGAGAACCAAAACATAAATAACATTTTGACTGGTTCTATTTTGGGTTTTGTTGTATGAATAAATAAATATATATATATATATATCAGGGTAGCCACCCAAACCTCCTTTTCAAATTCCCGGTTTTTCCCGGTTTTTCTGGTTGAAAATTTCCGATTATCTAGTCTATCTTCAAACGAAATAGACAACTGTAGTACTGTATTTAACCCTTACGCCAAGTGCAATGATGACGTTTTATCGTCACTAGCAGTATTTGCAAGACATTGCACAAAGCTGCGGTGCTCTAGCATTTCGTCGCTAGCGATATGCAAAAAATTCGGTGACGATTTATCGCTATCGCCTATTTTAAGCTCCTTAGTTTTAATCTCTGTGTCTTACGAAGAGTCGACATAACATTTGTATACCTAATAATTTTCCTTTCTGTGAAGTTTAGAAAACACATGTATCCAACTCAGAAATACAAAGATAACAAATACATACCAACACAGCGCTACCGTGGAGTAGACTGCAGCCCAGTATTGCGGGTCAGAGGTCTAGCGGTGGACAAACTTTCGGTACGAGACAACGATTTCGCCGGTACACAAGGTCGGTTCAGTACAATCAACAAGTAAACCAAATACTTTGATCTGAACTCTATTTAATTAATTTATCTTTTGTGGGGGAGGGGGAAGTCTAAGAATACCGCATTACTTCAAAGTAATTTGCAAAGATGCAAGGAAATAAACATATTTAAAATTCCTAGTCATTTTTCCTGTGCAAGTAATAGAAATAGTAGGTTATAAATGACCTTCCAGAATATATTACATTTACGTAATATTTATAGAGAATATATTTATTTGCAACTACACAAAATACGACGTACAGATAAAATACGAATTAGCGATCGTCTGTTTACTATCAAGTAACTAAAGTCCGCGCATAAAACTAGCAGACACGCTAGCGTTGAACAATATACATAGAACACGTACTTCAATTATAATATTATTTATAAATTACGTTATTCTGTTGCTATATATTTATAAATAGTTTTATATACAATGAACTACAAAAACATGATTTAACGATCGCTAATTTGAGTACTGCCGATCGTTTTTGTCTACGAATATACAGTGCAGACTCGGTCAATTAGTCTACAGTCAAGGGGACTACGAAAAACAACACATAAAGATCCTCATGCACGTTGGACTATTTGGTTTGAACAGTTCGAATCGTCCAAACAATCGTCACGTGTGTGTAGAAGTCGTTCCGGTAAATAGTTGACCAGAGAACTGGCCGTTCTGACGCCGAATTCGATCGGCTCTGGCCGTCTGCCGTTTGTAGACTGGCAACAACATTAAGTTGCGTTTATAATGGCAAGTAAAGTTGCGAGATAATTTGCACAACTACTGTAGTGAACAATATAAGCATTTTTACTCACGAGAACTGTCGCAAGTACTTGCTACAGTTGTATCGCTGGTGGTTCCGGGAGTCAAGACGAAGTCTGTCCACACACAACAAGTGATGTCTCGGCAATGTTTATAATTGAAATTTTAATAGCCGACACTGTTCTCCAGTTCTTGTAACCAACTATCCGGCACTGGTTGCAGAGAGCTCTTGTGCCTGTTTAGACTAGCGATGTTTAGTTGGACACAAAACTTGTGCCATTTTTTGCCGGAAAAGCAGTTCAGACGAGATTTAGATGTGACCATGATATCAAAACATAACATCACTTCCTTTGTTTTAATATATATAATATGATGACAATCGGAGCGTGTTTGAGGATCGATCGTTCACAGACCAACCGAGGCTTCGGCCGCGATACGAGCGGTTAGCGGTGGGCGCTAGATTGGGCAGGGACTTAAAGTTTAATGTTTGTGTTGTTCACAAGGGGAATACTCGACACTAGCCATGGCAGACGTGAACAGCAGGGCAGTATCACACGATGGCGCTTATCCGCCGCCATTACAAACATTAAATGTTTCTCATGCCTCAGCTCAGTCTGTCATTAATGTGCAACAAGACATTCTGGTGTACTCAAAAAACCCGGGCTGCACCTCTTATCAAACCGTCAAACATTATATTATTCAACGTACCGAACTCTGAAGCCAGTTGATAACACTGTACATTTTAGGCCTGTGCTATCTATCTAACACACATCTTTCCAAAACACTATTTTCTCTAAAGAATAAGAGTTGGACAACTTCGTTCGAAGACCCCGGCGACTGAATAATACTTGAGTACAAAAAAACCGTTTGTATCGTGGTTACTTCCGCTCTGCCGCGTATCACTCGTTTACTCACAAAGTCGGAAATGATCGGTCGGAGGCTTGCCACAGCACAGAAGTAGAACTAACCAAGATAAACTCACTACACAGTGGAGGTAACCTTAAATAAACTAGGTTACGAACATATGTCGATCTTCACGATTTCACAAGCCACATTGCGTAAAATACGATGTTTCGTGATTAATCAGTTCTTGATTCAAGAAGCTGTCAAATTATGTCTTGATTTTATAAGTTCTTGGAGACGGAAAAATTATTTTTGAAATTTTCCCGGTTCTCAGAAAAATTTCTGGCTTATTACCGGGTTTTTCCCGGTCCATTAAATTCCCGTTTTCCCGGTCGGGTGTCCACCCTGTATATCTGTATATATATTTTGAAGAATGAACAAGCTCAATATCAGGAAACTGATTTAAAAAGGGCATGAACTGAATTATTTGGGTTTTTTCTTGTTGAGCATTAGACCATTAATGTTTAAACAATTATTTGCTTCATATAGATATGTTTGCAAGGCATTTTCAAGCTCAGCCTAATTATCTCCTTTTTACTGTTAAAGTTGTGTCATGTGTAACTAATGTAATGGACAAACACGTTAGGTTATGTGGAAGATCATTAATATAAATTAAAGACAGCAAAGGGCCATTCCTGACTCTTGAGGAACTCCACCCACGTGTTTTAACCCTTAAAGGGTGGCATACAATTATGTCCATATCATCGGAATTGTAGTAAACACATGCAGTTAGAGTCTGTTGACATAGATGACAAAATAAGGTTATTTATATCTTTTGTAACCAGCATGAAAAGTATAGATTGATTGAGCATATATCTAATAATGGAAGATATTGTTACATGTATGTACAATTATTAATAAATAACCCATATATACTGTCTTTATTTTTAAAATTTCTTTGATTTATATTTAAAAGTCTTTTCCTAACCGTTAAACAGATCAGATATTGGGTATTCTAGGCATAAAGTATGACTGTCCGACAGATCAAACATTGGTCTTCAAAGAAAAAAAAGAGTTCAGCAAAAATGTACTCTGTAATAAAATATTTTAATGTGGTTTACTTCCTTCTTTAAATGCTTATATAAACATACCAGGATGTTCATCCTCACTAAGTTCCAGTTCCACCTCTGCCATCCCCTCTTCTGGCTCAGCTGGTGCCTCTTCATCCTCGACAGCTCTCACCCTTCGGTCATCTTTGTGCCTTCAGACAATCACAAATTCATAAATTACTTTTATAGCTAAATCACAATAAAATATCTAACACTTTCAGTGGCGATAATATTTTTAAACGTTACAGCAAAATTTACAAATAAGACAAATTACATTTATAGAACAATATTGATGTTTTCAAATTAATTATATTACAATGGCCGCAGCAGAAGTTTGTTTCACAGCATAGCTATTCCAGGCACTTTTGTGTATACTTGTATAGGTAAACTAATTTGGTGCAGCACACCTGTGGACGGAGGTGGAGGATATTGAAAAAATCTGGTTATCGTGGTTTATTGTTAGCCAAATATGTGCAAGGCGTGCAACCAGAGTTCTGTGCATATCTGGTGATAAGAGCTGACAGGTAGGAGAATAGGCTTGGTGGATATCTTCTTAAAAATGTATCATTTGTAGTGTGACAATGAACAAGATTATTTCCCAGAATGAAGAGTGAAGAATCTTGATCCAACCTCTCTAGCTTAGACTGCGAGGAAGAAATATATTAATTCTCACTACCACAGATATTTCATACTTCATGGAAGTTGAATTTTAAACATTTGTTTGCAATTAAATTTGTATACTTTTAATACTTTGTATACTTTATTTTATCTATTAAACTACATTTATAAACTAATTATATTTGTTATTGAACAGGCAATTTTTTTAATTTTGGAAATTAGGATTAAAGTTTTGAATAAAATTTAATTTTGTAGTAGTTTTCTTAACTTTTATTAATTCAAATTTATTTACAGTTTCTAACTATAAACTATATATTGAATATAAAACATATAACATTATAAATATATATATATATATATATATATATATATATATATATATATATATATTTAGAGCAGCGATTTAGTGGAAGTTTTTCCTAAAAGAACAGAATAAAGTTTATGAACATTACGTACAGAGCTTTTAAAAGAAAAATTAATAGAATTTATTTTATAAAAAGCAGAGATTTTTATGTTACAATATTAAACCAGTCCGAGTAAAATTTAATTTTTGTTTTATTTTTTGAGAAGTACGTAATCATTTTTAGTTTTTGTATATTTCAAGGAATATTTTATTTTGTGTAATAATTGCTTTTTGATTTTGTATAATACTGCAAAAAGTGATATAATGTTCCTGGTGTATTTATGCATAATTAAAAAAAATTGGTATGGGAAGGTGTAACCACCAAAAAGCCTTTGAGTCCAATTATATTATATTATTATTTTTTATCTCGAAAAATGTTATCATCATTTGTGTTCAGCCCATCTACATATTGTTTTAATACCCTGGTCAATTCATTATTTACAGACGTTTAAAACTCTCACCTTTTTTTATCCTAGCACGTTACTTGTACAGTTAATAATGTATCATTTTTTAACTGAAACCAATACATTAACATATAGTTTTAAATTCTCTGGGCCTTTTTGAATCAGGTGATTATCAATTAATATTAACAATTATTATTATCTATAGATGATAAAATGTTCTTTATTCAACTGATGAAGAAGATTCTTCACTCTGGTAAACATTCTCTTGTCTATTTCTGTAACTGGGAAGTCCTTAGAAAAAAACTGGAATACAGGGTGAAAAGAAACAAAGCATTGGTAGAATCGCTGTTTACTGGGTGCACACAGTACTTATTTATCTATTACACTGCACAAATGCTACTTTTTCTATCACACAATTTTTCCATCTATCCAAGGTGGAAATATCACTGAACAGTTCAATCTCTTTCTTACTGATATTGAAATCTTAACAGGTATTTACATATCAGCTACCCTACAAACTACCACAATTCAATATCTCGTATGTTACCTCTCAACGCTGCTTTCCTCCAGCTTGAAGAGAAAGCTAAAGCCCATGACCAGGTGGAGTGGAGGCAAATAGTTCTTTTTGCCTCTGATCATGAAGCTACCAGTAGTCAAATACTCTCCTGTTGGAGCAGTCTTGGACACCTGGTCGGCGTGAACCCACCAGGCACTGGTATGTACTTTTGCATCCCACGCAGCGCTGCACAAATATACCGATATTAAATACTACAAAAAACTGTATTCAACTTTTACTATAATTTAGGAAATGAAAAAACACTTGAAGTAGAATCACCAACTAAAAATATGTTCAAATGTTACAAATTAACTTCCTGGCTAAAGCACAAGCTCACGTTTTTCATTTTTACAGTCCAACCATATTATATTATTATTTATGTTTATTATATAACATAGCTACATAACCATTGTAGCTATGTTATGTAATGTTACAGTTGTATTTAATAAATAGGACTGTCCTGTCAAACAACATGTTATTTAGTTTGCCACATCTTTTTGTAATACTTTGAAGCACAGAAATTAGTCATGACTTGTACAAAAATACATAATTTTTGTGATTACTATCTTTACACATCTATTTTGTCCTTAAAAATTTCTGTTCTTAATCTACTTATTGTGGATCATTTACACCACACATCACATGATGGCCAGGTCTTTGGGCGTATGTGCACAATTTGTTCTACAATAGATTAAATATAATAATTAACCTTCATCCATACAAACGCACAGAGATCACATCACGTCTCTGCGTAAACTGACAAACACAGACCACTGTGACCAAATATCAACATATGGATTCATCGACAAGTGCTGCGCTCTTATGGAAGAAGAGAGATTTACAATGAAAGAGTTACAACCATTGTTCCACATAGTAAGATAAAAAAACACCTGATGATATAAAAAAAGCTACATAATTTTAACTTTTTATTTTTCTCAAGAAATAATTTACTTAACTTATCCCTAAATATTTAATTGTTTTGGAAAACTGTATAGATCCTTGATGAATTGAGTTTTCTCTGAATTTAATTAAATTATAAGAATAATTCCAAGTCTTACCTGTAACAGATGGCCATGGTCCCAGCCTCGTTGAGAGTTTTGGGTGGCACTGGCTGTGGGGAAGGATTCTTGACCACAATACTCGATGCACCGTGAAGATCTGCATGAACGTACACGTCTGAGCCACGCAGGTGTCGCTTTACTATCACCTCATTCTGCTGCTGATCTCGACCTCCGATAACTGTACAAAAATAAACATTGTATTGCATCAAAATTAAACTTCTATGTTAAAAAACAATTATAGTAAAACCTAGTATTGTGCTTCTCCATCTTAAGTAGTACTAAATCATGTTTGGTTCCATTTCTTGGTAAAAAAAGTAAGCATCAGCAAACTATCAGAATCAGAATATTTTTTATTAACAATTTTTTTAAGAAATGTAATAGTGTCATATGTACAGGTCATTTGAAAAAATTCATCCATAGAGTAAATTGGATTGTCCATTAGGAGATTCTTCAGTTTCTTCTTTAATATAGTACCAGTTTCTTCCCTGAGATCTTCAGGTAGGTGGTTGAAAACTTTAATGCTGGCATATATTGGTTTTCTTGCAAATAGAGAAGTTCGGTGAGCTGGTAGGTTGAAAAGGTTGGCATGTCTCGTATTATAGTTATGCAGGGCAGTTCCTCGGGCAGGTTCTTTCAGAGATGCGTAGTATCCCACCTCACAGATGTACAACGCATAAACAGTCAATATGTGAAGGTTTTCTAAAATGCTCACGGCAGCTCTCCATATGATTTATACCTGCTATAGTTCTTATAGCTCTCTTTTGTAATATTAGAATCCTGTCCATGTTTTTCTTAGAAGTGCCACCCCATGTTGCAATACCGTACACTACGTGAGTTTCACAAAAGCATGATAAATTATTTTTGAAATTTCAGGTGTGCCAATTTGCATAATTCGTTTTATTAAATATATACCAGTGTTTAATTTCTTGCATACGCAGTCAATGTAGGCTATCCAAGTAAAGCAGCTGTCAATGGTAACTCCCAGGAAATGTGCACTGTTCTCCACTTCTATCTCAGGCAAAGCCGTTTCCTCCCTTCCTCTTCTGCCAAATATGAGTTGTTTTGTTTTTTGTGTATTTATAACTAGGTCATTCTCGTCACAGTGCTGAGTGGCTAGGTTTGTAGCAATAAAAGCGTTCTGTTGAAGTTGTTCAAGGTTGTCATTACCCAGCACCAGGGTTGTGTCATCTGCGTACATGATGGTTGTGCAACTGTCTCCTAGATATGCTGGTAGGTCATTGACTGTTAGAATGAAAAGAGCTGGACCCAAGAGAGACCCCTGAGGCACCCCTCTTTTTACTGGTAAAGGCATTGAAAGAATTTTTTTGTTCATACCCTTTTCTTGACACATCAGTTCTTCAACCTGATGTCTGTCAGATAAATAGTTGAAAAACCATTCTACGGCTTTTGCCACTATACCAAGTGATAGTAGCTTGGTGAGGATAAGAGCATGACTGAGGCAATCAAAAGCTTTACTGTAGTCCAGCATTATACCTGCTGCCATTCTGCCAGCTTCGATGTGGTTGATGGTTTCCTCAACTAGACTTATTAAGGCTGTTGTAGATTTCTGTTTTCTGAAACCATGCTGGTAAGAGGTCATCAGCTCATTTTAATTACAATGGTCTAATAATCTTTTGAGGGCTATTTTCTCTATCAATTTGGATATTGTTGAGATGACTGATATAGGTCTGTAATTATTGACTTCCTTTTTTTTACCACCCTTATGTTTTGGATACACTGTTGATTTTTTTTTTAGCTGTAAAGGAAAAAGATCTTTGACAAAAGGTCTTATTTATTATGTATGTAAGTGGTGTAGACAGCTTCTCACAGCAGAGTTTTAAGATTTTAGACTACATTTCGTCGAGTCCAGCTGAATGATTGGATTTACAGGATTTGATTACTTTCTGTACCTCTTCTATTGTCGTTGGATGGAGTTCTTCAAGTCTGCTGTTTGTAACGGACGTTAATGCAGTTATCAGTTTATCAATCCCAAGAACCAAGCAACGTAATTTAACCCTAGAACTGGCGGTCATTTCATCCTGTAGTGTCGGGCTGTTTTGGAGCTTCGCGCAAGGGTTTTTAAAAAAAAATTATTAAAAATATAAAATAAAAGCAATATAAATAAGAGTATATATTTTAGTGTTCAGAATTAAACGTAGAATTGCACTATATTGTAAAATTAACCATAAAAAATTTTCTAATAAACACTTTTTTTAATCAAATATAAAATTTACGAAAAATATTTCTTAAATTTGGGGGGGACCATACCTAGCAAATGAAGTTATAGTGAGAAATATTTATAAGTGAGATAGCCATTCTGTGTCAAATTTTATCTAGTTTCAGAAAAACATAAACATTATACACATTTATGAAAGCATCATTAAGCTATAGAACAAAAAAGCAGCGATGCGTATAAATTCTGAAAATCGGGTGTACACGTAAGACTTTGGTAATACAAGTTTTGCTAATACATTTATCTATGAATACATGTTATTTTTGCACATTTTATTACTTAGAATAAAATAGAATATACAGTAGTAATGAAATAATTACCATAAATTATTTTTTGAAAAGTAAAAAAAGTTAAATTTTGCCATTATTCAAAAATTTTGCGAAAAATTTTCATTCAGCAAAATATAAAATAGTTTCTAAAGCTTGTACTATATCAAAATTTATAAATTTATGGTTTATAAGTAATAGGAAATATTATGTAGTTAGAAAACTATAAATATAACTAAAGATATTGAAAAAATATAGAATAACCCAAACAGTTATTATATATAACCAAAGAAATTACAGGAAATATATATTTTATTGTGAAAACTATCTATTTACCAAAAATAAATAGTTACTTCAGAGCTAAAAAAATGCTATAAATAACGTTTAGTAAGTGAAAACAATAACAAACTATGTGAAATGAATTTTAGCCAAGTCATTTTGCCATAGCCTACACAAAGCCGGTAATTTCTCAAACATATTTCAGTAAATAGAAATTGATTTATTCTAAAATATATATGTTTACACTACTACGACATCAAACAACACACTACACATTAAATACGACACTAAAACACGCGTAAAACTATTAAAACTTACAAATATCCACAGCTCGGCACGAAAGTGATACAGAACGGCAGCGGCAATATGGCGGTCACAACAAACGGCGTCGCGTTTTCTTTTACGTTCAAAATAACAAGCTTGCTACGTCATAACCATAATACAAAGAGGAATAAAACTCATCTGTTCCTTAGCATTTTTCTTCCCGAATCCAATGGTGCATGAATTATATCGATACGTTACCGGAGTATATTATAAAAAGTAATTATACGAGGGAATGTTTGATCGACAAAATTTTGACGGTTAACACCACAAAAGCGGCATTAACCGACATAATTATGTCGATTAACAGTTCTAGGGTTAATATTGTCTTCAGGATCTTTTAGAACAAAACATGGTTATTAATAAATGTTGAAGATTTCTTTCCTCAGCTGCTTTATATAACCCTTCAACTGCCATATGACCTTATGTATTATTGAATGTATATTATATACATTCAGCATTTATTGAATCAGATGTAAAGGGTAAAAGGACTCTTTATTCCCAACGCTACAACTAGTAATGTATCAAAGCCGAATCCCGAATCTTGAATCTTCAACACAGATTCGGATTCGAGACTCGATTGATAGGATTTCAAAATCGAATCTGTGAAGAATATTTAAGTTCGTCCATCGCCATGAGTCTTCTGCATATATTTGTGGACTACAACTGACCAGCATTAGAGGAAACGCTCGATCCCTAAAACGTATTTTTTTTTGTACTTAATGTTTGAAAGATTTTAAATAGATAACATTATCAATTAGTTATCTGAGTATTGAAAATAGTATTTGATAGCAACTACTATTTGTGCTGATCCGCATTAACAAATTAGTGATCGCTAAAATGTGATTTTGTTGTAGCTCGTGAATGAAAATCCGTTAATACACAACATAAACAATAAATTATCTTTGCTTGACAAATAATATTTTGCTAGCAATTAACATCTTCTACATTAATGTTTGTGCATTACCGTGAGTCTCCCATATCTATTCGTGGATGGCAACTGATCTGCCACATGCAAATTAACGATAGACTCGATACCAGAATACTTAAGCTACAAAAATAAATAGATACACAAAAATAAATAGGTTTTATTTTCTTTACAATGATTAGTAAATATTTTCTTTAAATTTTATTTTAGATACCAAATTATAAAAATTTGGTTAAAACATAACAGTCACAATTAAAATGTTGGGGGTTGGGGTGAAATATTGAAACATGGCAATTAACAATTTATAATTTAAGTTAGGTAATACAGTAAATATAGAATTAAATCAATGTTTCAGTGATGATGTCCCAGCTAGGAGGTAAACGGCAAGATATTCACTCAGGGAGTGTTTGATCGTGTGAGCTATTTTTTGATATAGCAATAACTTTTTCATTAAAGTCCATAAAATGGGAGAATTTTTAGAATTTTGATAAATTTATTATAAAATTAATTAATAACAATGTTATCTCTTTAAAAGTTAAATTTAGGATAAACACTGATAGTCTGAAAAATTAGAATTGGGAAAACTCAAACAAATCTATGACTGTGCAGTTCTGATGAAGTAGTAAAGGTTGGGTTTCACCAAAATGTATACTTTTCACCACAGATATTTTATCAAAGAGTGATAAAAACTTTTATAAAAGTGACATCAATACCGACCGTACACTTTATCAGACTTGCTTTTTATTTATTTTCCTGATAATGCAATAAAATTATTTGGGTACAACTCCAATTATTGTATATATAAAACTTTTGGAGGTAGTATTTCATTAGTAATTTGAAAACTTCATAGGAAACACTTGATTTTGTAAAGACGTTAAAATTTATAACTTCTGAAGTAAATGCCCAATCATCTTGATTGTTGGCGTGTTTTTTGGCACCATATATGAAATAAATAAATGCTATAATAACAGCTGGGAACAAATCTCACACAGTTTGAACACTGCTCAAAGTTTGTTTCATTTGTTTTATTTAAGAAATTAAAACCTGTAAATATGGTGCGATATAGCGCCTAAACTATGAGAGTGGTAGGCAATTCAAGTAAATCACTGTGTTTCTTGCAGACTTGCAGAATAGAGGAGAGGATAGCGATGTAAGCATACTCCCTCTTCATTTCTTATATTGTAGACATTTGCATCAAGCTCACCAAAGTTAAAGGTTTTCATTTCTCTGGGTGATTAATGCAACACCCCATAACCATGTTTGCCCTCTATCACGGAGCTATCTCTGTACCAAACTAGATCACATTTATATAAATTTATTTCCTTATCAGTTCTATCAGAGCAGTTTAGTTCAAAGGCCACAGTGTAGAGAATACATTACAGAACACATTTCTTTAAAGGGTGATATGTATATAATAGTTTAACTTTAAACATGCAAATTTACCTTGAATGTATTTATATACCATTTAATCTGATCAATCATTCAATCAATCTCGTTCTAAGCTAGAATTGTGTTTTTTCTTTGCAAATTGCAATATTGTAAAAGATTAGAAACTCATATTACATAGAGCCTATTGTGCGTTTTACAAAGTAATTTAAGGTATATGATAACACTCTAGGAAGGAAGTCGGGAATTGTATATAACTTTTGTGGCAAAAAGCATTAAAGAGTCATAAAAAATATATGCTTGTACATTTATAACATGGTTTTTAATCCTAGACATAACATTATTTGTTAACTTATTAGCGGATTGTTTTATTTGTTTGCATTCTTGGTTTTTTAAAGTTCTTATATGCTGATATATTGACAATGCTATTGTTTGATACCAATAATAAAAAACGCAAAACCTCAATTACACTAAGTAGTGTAGTACTACATATGTTTACAATCTTGCACTAATTATATAACATTCAAAACAAATTTTTACTTTTTTATTAAATTAATTTAGCAATCAAATTATCATTATTATTAGATATTCATTTAGTCATTGCCAAACATGTCAAATATGCCCTCCTTGATGGCTACATATTAAGTACATGAATATATAACATATTTTATGAAAAAATTTTTGTTTTTCTATTATATTGTAAAAAATGTAAATTACCTATAGTCGATTATAAGGAAAAAATTGCAAAGTAATTAAAAATGCATGTCACTTAAGTTGCATTAAACAACTTATCTAGTATACAAAATGCATTATGTCTACCAACAATCCTATCGTTGTTCGAACCTTACAATAAAACCAATGATGCTCACTATGATAATTTATTGTACAAATGTATACTAAGGAATGTATAATTATTATAATCTTCAGACCAGATACAGACAGGCCAGATTAGTTCCTTGTCATGACTGTGGATATCAGCCACCTAATCATGTTAATCCAGCATCTGGCAGTTGAAATTCCTATAATGGCAGGCACTATTTTGCTAGTTGTGCACACCTTCAGTCAAACCTATGTAGAATATTTATTATTGAAGTAAAGTAGACACTATTATATATTTTACTTTTCAGTACATTTATATGCAGTTGAATTATTTTTTTTATTTACATCAGGTTTTTGTTTTTCACTACAAGAGAAAAAAACAAAGAGTAAAACAAAAACATCAAAACGTAATGCCTTATAAAAAATAGAAATATATTTTTGTTATTACTTTTCAAAATATAAAAAATGTCTTAAAAAGGGTTTTTTATGCAAAACATCACAAAATTCCACTTTCCCTAAAATTTGTAAATTGTTTTTGGTAACTAGTAAAAGGTTGTGTTTTTACAAAAGTGTCATATTTACATTCTAACATTTTTAGGATACTTTTTGTATGCTTATTATAGTTTGAGACCTTTCCTATATTGCAGACCATAAAAGTTCTAAAAATAATCTTTTTAATACCTTTATATCTAAAAATTTTTGTTACAAATCCTAAGAAATGTTTTGTTAAAAAATAAAAGTTGTAAAAAGTACATTACCATCAGAAAATGCTTAAAATGAAGTATATTTATTATAATAAAAACTCATTGTCTAATAATAATTGTCAAAGTTCACCTTACTTATTTACTAGGTCACTCATAGTGTTCAATAAATAAAAAATAATGACAAACTTATTTGTAATCTAGGCGTAGGCCTAGGTATAATGATTTTTAAATTACAATTTAGCCTACAAACCTGTGAATGTCACTACATTTTTGTACAATAAATTAATCACAAATAAACCATTGATCACGGTACTGTACAGTTTATAGTTACAAGCTTACATTTCACAAATAAAAGTTTAGAATACACAATGAGTAATGCCGGTGCATGAATATGGCGGCTATAGTCATCTCGAAATTGTAAAGTTTGATAATTAATAAAACACTTTACATTTATTTATTTTTTGAAGATATCAATACTACTTAATCGAAAATTTCACAAGGAAATGATTTATGTAGTTTGATACTAACACAACTCTAATAATATTACGAGAAACAACAAAATACTAGCAACTAACGAAACTAGTCATCTAATATTACTGAAATGTCGCAAACAATGGATTGAAGGTCTTTCTTTGCAACATATATCAACGAACAGATGATTGAACCATATGATCTATTTGAGAAATAAATTCTGAACGCAGTGATTTAGCCAAACTCATTCCTAAACAAAGTTTCCCACAGCAAAATTATAAGAAAAAAGTCCTGCTTTTTCACGCTCTCTCGAAGTGCGTGACCAGACACAGCAGACCAACATTTGTATTACAACTTTACAATTTTGGTGCATAATTATTACGCATTATTATTCAATAAATTATATATTAAATTAATCAGTGAAACATCAAAATTAATTTGGTAATATATGACTGAAAAATTGAGTAGTGACTAGTTCAACAATGGAGAAACTTTTTTTAGCGACTAGTCACTAGTCCTCTAACAGATAGAGGGTTAAACTATCCTACTTTTTTTTAATTAATAAAACTAAAATACTATAAACATGTTTTTTTACTTCTTTAAAACTCTCATTAATGAATATTTCAATTTTGTACAAATGAACACTATAAATTATGTAACTTACCAAGATAATTTTCTGAGCTGATGAACCAAAAAAACTTTTCAAACCAGAAGACTTTGCGAGCTTTCGTGATTGTGCTCATCGCTTGCACCTCTTTTAGAGCTTGTTTGGTCTTCTTCTCAGCCGACTTGAGAGCTTTCCCTTGTGACTCCACAGTTTTCTGCTGTTTCTTGGCTGCTGATCTTTTTTTGTCATAGTATCTGCAAACAATAAAAGGTGTTCTTTAACTAGATTATGGTAATATTTAATTTTTCTGAAGAGATTACTTCCAATTAATCTACTCTTGTTCTACATAATCTTTTATAAGGAAACAATAATTAATTTAAATAAAATAACTCTTTTAGCTTAATTTTTGTTGTTTTTTATTATTATCTACCATAGATCAGAAACCTATCAGAAATAATACACATAAGCTTCATTATTTAGCAAGAAATACGGACATCCTTAACACAACAGTTTAAAGGAAGAAAATACATAATGATCAGTACTTAAATTTTGTAACCCCTCCAATCATTAAAAAAATCTGTCCAAACAGGAGTTTTTTTTATAATTTGAAACAACACTAAAACAATTATGTATTTATCCATTCTTTTACAATTATATACTTTGAAGATTACTTCGAACTAAACTGACCATGTTGCCAGTTATGTCACTGGCTGATTAACCCTGCAGTTGGCATGAAAATTTTTGTCACAAAAGGTCCATCTGATTTGGCAACGACGAATAATTGTCGCCAAAATAGACATGAACAGTTATTTACATTTTAAGCTTATAAGGTCATATAAATGGTTTTTATTTTATAGATTCTGGCAGAGCTTAACTATAGTACTGATTTATAGTTCATACTTCGATTATCGTACAACATCAAACATCATTCTCAATAGCCAGCTGACATAAACGTAATAAACGTCAGCCACGATGTTGCGTCAGCCGCATTGTTACATCAGCCACGTTGTTTACAATAGAGAATATTTACAAAAATAAATTTATTTAAATTTTGTTTAACAATAGGTTATTGTCATTATAATATTTTCCAAATATATATCTTCACAAAGAGACATCTCCCATAATTCTATGACCAAAATAAGGGCATAAATGTGTTTGAAGTTTCACATTCTTCTTACGGAGTAAAAGTTGTTTTATTACAGCTGGCTCTTAATCTGTTTATGTGTCAATATCATTACAGAAAATTAGAAGAGTAGACAGAAAGTATAAACATTTTCTTGTGGGTGATCAGAAGCTCTAACCTAAAACCATTTATCATTTACCTTCATGCCAGGTTAATATAATTAGTTAGTACATAAAGATCTCATGTCCAAACTGTAATTCAAATCTGAATTCATAGGATGACATTTTAACCCCGTTTAGAATACACAACCCACTCATTGGCAAACAAATCGAAAAATGGCACACAGGATTCATTAAAATGTGTTTACAGTATAAACAGCACTGTGAAATACATAGGCAGGAAAAATACCACTCATTATATGTGAGAGTAAAAAAAAGCAAAAGTAACATGAAAAAGGACTTTTAGAAAAGTCTAGAATTTAACCAACAGCTGATATTAAAATCATGAAATTAAGTATACAAATCGGCATAATAACATGTATAGTGATGTACCCAAAACTAAATGTTCGACTCTCAAATTCTCAATTTTGATAAACTTATTTCCAATTTTTGAATTTTGAATCCTAATAATTTTATGTAGCCTAAGATTGATTTTAATAAAACTATTTCCAAACCAATTTTACCATTCTGAAACATTTGGAGACCACCCGATAACACAAAAAGTAATCAAAGTATACCGATCTATTTTAAAGGGACTTGCAGAGGTTTAAAGAAAATGTTTTTAAAACTAAACTATATCCTCAACATTATACTTACATTTAATTGATTATTAAATGGGCATCCATCCTTTAGCTAAGAATACTAGTTAGTGTTCTTTGTTACCTACATCACTCTCAATTGAACATTTTCTTTCGTTACCAACATGAAAAGTAATTACAGTACTTACCTTTTAGCGTTAGAAAAAGACGTCAATGCTAGATCAATATCAATGTTCATGGGTTCTATTTTTGAGGTTCCTGCTTCATCATCACTGTCCTCTTCCCTGCTGGATGTGTCATCACTGAAGAATGGATCACTGGACAAGATGAGTAAAGTTCATCATCTTGAACATAACTTCAAATATTCAGGCCCAATTTTTAAAATGTCATATCCCAAACTAGAGAAGAGGTTCTGACATTCTTACAAAATCTAATGATCATATTGTTAATTTCAAGCTTTTACGAGGACTTGTGCATAGCACAAAAAGAATTGTGGATATCTCAATTTGTTGCGCTTTTAAGATTTTAATAAAACTTAACAATTTTATTATAGCCATTGTACGATAAATTTTTTACTAAAATTTACATAAAACTTAAAAAAAGTTATAATGTTAATAATTTTGGTAAATTTTGTGCTATTTACAAATTAAGTTTTTGTTTAATATTTTTTGTATTATTATGTTATTAAGATCTATAAAAATAATGCCATCTTAAAAATGGTAATCTAATGTTAATTATGTTACGTTAATTGTATGTCAATTTTTTTAATAAGTTTTTTGGCAACAAGTATTTTATTTCTTTGTAATGTTGTTTTAAACATTTCATTTGTGTTTTTATGAAAATATCATATTGTTAATATTGTGCTATTTTTTAAAAAAATATATTTTTTAGTTACATACGAAAATAAATTTGGACATTTATCTTTTACTTCCAAACGAATGTCCAAAATATCAATCAGGTCTTAACATAATGAACAATAGGCTTAACTCAATATTGCCATTTTATTAACTTACTGCTTTTACTTGAGTCAACGATCACTGAGCTTTTGACAGTGTGAAAATGGATGATCTCATTATGAAACTATCATATTATAATTTTGACACCAAATGTATTTCCTGAAATCTTACTTAGTTGGTAGGAAGTTTTTGTTAATGACACATGGTCTGGGGAAGCTACAGTGAAATATGGAGTTCCTCTGGTATCTATACTTGGCCCACTGTTGTTCCTAATATCTATTAATGACCTTCCTTCTTCAGTCACAGCAACAACAATTATGTATGCTGATGACACAACTTTCTTAAGTATTAACAAGAGTTGAAATTAACTTAATTTAAATACATGAACTGTTATTGCATTAAATTATAGCCTCAAATTGGTTTAAAGCAATAGTTTTCTTTTGAATTAATTAAAAACCCCAAAATATGCTATTCAGTATTCATTAGACGTCTTACTCAATTTATCCATAGTGAGTATTTTAAAACTGCTTATTTTGTCTTTTTTCAGTCCATCCTTGGATATGGGCTCATTGTATGGGAAAATGCCAACAAAATCAATACTATTCTTATTCTTCAAAAAAGGTTATAAAAATAATTACAAATTCACATAGTTCAGAGCATTGTAAACCTCTTTTTAAAGATTTAATAATTCAAACTGTCATAAATCTGTATCTTTTTGATTTATTGAAATACATTTTTCAAAATCCAACACTTAAAACTCCATAGTGATAATCACTTCTATAATACAAGGCATAAGAGTTCAGTATTAAATTCATCACAATAGGTTAACCAAAACACAAAATAGTCAGTAGTTTCCTTGAAAGTATGCAATCATCTACTATTATCAGTTCAAAAGTATAGTTTTCTAAGAAAATATTATTTATGGCTTTTGGACAATTCTTTATATTTGCTGTAAGAATTATTTTTCATGAAATCTATAACATTCTATATAATTTAAAAATTATACTATTTTCGAACTACTAGTGTAACTTAATACGTCATAACCATACTGGTCACCCTACATATTCTCATTTTCTTGTTTTACAACTAGCATGTTAACATTAAGATGGACATGGCTGTCACTAGGCCTCATTTTATGACTATGTCATTGATCTTTGTGATTTTTGTGACAATAAAAATGATTTTGATTTGATTTTAGAAAACATAGAAACGAATTTAACACTGAATAGTGCTAATGATATTTTGTGAGAAAACAGTGAACTACTGTAGTAGGTGGCAAGATGGTCTTGTCAAAGTACTTTACATTATATTGCTCTAGCAGTGAAATTATGTCATAAAAACAGGCTAATAATTCAATGCCCTAACTAGTGCAACTTATTTTAGTTATAGCCCATTATCAGCATAAGAAAAAGTACTGTGACTTGGTCTATTGCATTATTAATTATATGCTTTATTAACAGTACAAATTATAATTACACTTTCTTGTCTAAAATCTTATATTAAATAATAAAAGCTTTGTAATTTAAGCTTTGCAAATTGCAAAAAATTTTAAAAAGTTACAAGTTTGAGCAAATTAAATAATAAAAAATGCTATTCTGTCATGTCTCTCTTAAAACATATGTAGAGAAAAAATCTCACAAAAGCCTATTGCAAAGTACCTATGTCACAAGGGCAAATTGTAGTATACCCCGGAAATAAGGTATTGGAGTGAAAATTTACTTAGTTATTATGATAGATTTTCTGATTTCTGAACAAATTTTCTTTTGCCAATTACAAAATTGTAACAACCATACCTAAGATGTAAGGTTATATGGTTGGTCTCTAGTTTGAGTTGAGCTATGGCTGTTGCTACTGGATCACCCCTTGTCTTCGCTTCCTCTATAAGCTGACTGATGGCAGGCCAGGGCAGCTGGTTAGCCAGAGCAGTCCGGACTACCAGTAGACAGCTCTCTACCAGCTGCTGATTACGTAAGATCAGCTCCGCTTTCTGTTTGTCCACAGCCTGCGTTTGCTGCAATGCCTGCAACCGGTCGTGGTGGTCCTTCTTCACATTATCCAACTTCTTCAGAGCCTCCCTTTCCTAAACATAGTTCTTTATTCAATTACAATAGTATGCTGATTTTAAATATTGTAATATAAATACAGTAAGTACAGTGATCACTGACATGAAATGCATAATTAAAACTCAGTTACTTCTAAAATATTAGACAACCTTCTGCCATGGTCGAGATATATTGTACAATACTAGATTTGTGCACAATCACCACATCCAAGTTATCCAGTTAAGTCATGTTTTGCTTTTGTGATGACAGGCAATACCATTATGTTATTTGTGATGTACACCTTCACCATAATTATTAAATTTTTTTTTTTGAATGAAAACAATTTTCCCCCATTTTCAAAGGTTAACTTTAAATTTTAATTGCAACCCCTATTATGTGACATACCATTTTAATGGCATATTTAAAAGAAACACAATGACATGAATAAAACATCTCTATGACTTTTCTAGCAAAAGTTATGGGCAAGTAACCCCTTACATCTCAGGATGTAAATTAAGTATTGATACACCTGGATATATTCCAAACGGATTGAGATATTGATGTACTGTACAACCTTTACTATACTTATTAAAATACTTTTTTGGATTTTTTGAGTGATAAAAAATTTTCCCCCCTCCCCTTGTAAAGGAGGTACGGGGTCTATTAAATAGAAACACAATGACATTAAAAAAACATTCATGTGCAAAGGTCATGGGCAAATAACATAAAAAAATAATAATCTGTAGGGATAGTTGCAATGTCTTGCGCATTTCAATACAGTGTATGCGTGATATCTTTTAGTAAGACTTTGAGGTGCCCAGCTTATCCTTTTACGTAGTACTAATGTTTCTGGTGTGCATAGTTTTGGTTCTTTGGTTCTTGCATGATTTGGTTTTGGTATCTTTTTCTAGGTGGCTTTACAATGTAATGGGTTATTTGTCCCATAACTTTCCCCTAACTGTTCATGTCATTGTGTTTTGATTGAATAGACCTTTAAAATGACATGTCACAAGAAGGGATTGCAATTTTAAAATTTAACGTTACCCCCCTGTATCCCCTTTTAAAATGGGGGGGACTTTTTTTATCACTCAAAAAATCCAAAAAAATATTTTAATAAGTATGGTGAAGTTTGTACATCAATATCTCAATCTGTTTGGAGTACATCCAGGCGTATTTAGGATTTAATTTACACCTGTATATAATTTCTTTTCCAATTAAATATGCTGAAAACTAAGTCTTAATTAGTCCAGATTACCTGTTGCAGAAATTTTACATCAATCTTTTGTGCTTCTAAAGATGAGAAAAACTCATCCACAGCCAAATCGAAGCAGTCAAACTCTTTATAAAGCTGGTTGGCATTTTGCAGGAACAAATACGGATGGAATTCTTGATTGGTTATCAGATCTTCTGAGCCGCCTTCACTAGTTGGCCTTTTTTCAGCTTTTTGAATTATGTACCCCTAAAATTGAAACACCATAATGCATTTATTATATAGACTTAAAATTTTAAAATTGCAAACTATTTCCAACAATAAGGATTCTTAAAACTTCTATTAATTTCACAGTCAAAAACTCAAGATATAGTTTTAGACTAAAACAATATCTACTGAATTTCATAGTGTTTGTTAATACTTCCCACACTTTGTTACATTTTATTTCATTTTCACGCAAAACTTGATACAAATTCTCTGATCAATTTTTTTTTAACGAAAATACTGAGTTCATATCTCACGTCTAAATTTGGAAACTGCCACTGAATACAAAAAAGTTAACAATGAATACAGCTATAAAAGTTATTATACTTCAGGAGCATCAGTACCAACATAATGAAAAATATTTTGTCAATCGGACCCTCCAACCCCAGAAAACTTTAAAATTCCCGTTACTTTTTGAACACACATCGTACAATTATAAAGATAACAAAACAAAATATAAATGGTTAATTTACTAAAAAATATAGTAACAGCAATAATTTTGTTATGTTATTAAAAAGTCACATGACATAAGTAACTCAAAAAATGACTCTTTATTTATTTATAATTTGCCTTTTCAAAAGTCTATAAACTTATGTTTAAGTAAAAAAAATACAGCTTGTTTTATGAATTATAAAAACTCTATTCATAAATAATATATTTATTCCGAAACAACACTCACTTTTAACCCCTGCCGTTCAGGAGGTGCTTCTTCTTCTATGGGGCAGCATATTGCCATGCACTTAAGCCTCAAGGGCTTTTTGCACACCCCGGAAGCAAACCATGACGTCTACCAGTCCACGATTTCAGCAGTTCCACTAATTGCCAAAAACAACCTTTTAAGCCCTCGTGGGGAAATTCACCACCCTTGTTCAAACTACCAAAGATGGCTTACCGCTCCCTTGCTATTGGAGGACAGTCAAAGAGCATGTGTTCAGCAGTTTCCTCCTGTCCGTCACACATTCTACAGAGCAGATCCTCTCAAAGGATGACAACTCTGTAAAGATGATTCCTCAGGTGACCTTGTCCCATAATCAGACCCATAACCCGAGAAGACACCGATCTACTTCGTGAGAGGTCAGACGTTACCCTAAGGGAAGGCAACTGTATAACCTTTCTACTCATTCTCAGACCCGGATACAGCCTCCACCTTCTCTCATGTTCAACGCAAACCTATTTCGTGACAGCCCCAAAGAATTCACACCTAGAAATGCTATAGAACGGTTGAGGACCATTCATATTGGACGCTGAGTCCAGGTTGGTCAGGGTGTCAGCTCTTTCTTTCAAAGTCAAATCATCTTTATTTACATAAACTTTAAGTTTAGTAATTGTGTCAACAAATAAAGGTTTAGGTCTAGTTGTCTTGTTGGTCTTAGGTCCTCATTCCGTAGAATTTGTTTAGCGAGTAAAATGGTCGATGCAGTAGCCAGTTCTTAAGGGTTTGTCTGAAGTGTTTCCGGTCTATCTTTTTCAAGTCTTCAGGAAGTGCGTTCCACATCTTGGCGCCAGCATAGCTTGGACTCTTCAGTTGCTGTGAGCCTATGGTGAGGCAGGCAGTAATCAGATGCATGTCTTGTGTTATATTGATGCATTTGTGCATAGGTCCTTGCTGCCTCTGGTGCTTTGATGTGAACATGCATCACAGCTTCTAGGATTAAAAATTTACAACAGTTAGTATTCTAAGTTGTTTGAAGGAATCCCTGCATGTTTCCCTGTATTGAAGACTTCCCAGAATTCTTATAGCTCGTTTTTGCAGCACCAGTAACCTTTGTATGTTTCCTGCTGTGGTGCCTCCGTCGTCTATAGTTATACCTAAGTATTTAGTGGAAGTGACTTCTACTAATTCAGTCAGCCTCCCTGTATCCTCTTTATATTTTTCTAGTAATAACTGTTTTGTTTTTCTTTCATTGACAACCAATTCATTTCTATGGCAATATTGAATGGCCATGTTGAGTGCTATAAATGCGTTTACTTCAAGATCTTTTGGTAATTTTTCCCCTAGTAATAGAACTATGTCATCAGCATACATAAGTCCTTTACTGTAGTCTTGTATAT
Organism: Homalodisca vitripennis; assembly: GCF_021130785.1. Classification (NCBI taxonomy): domain Eukaryota; kingdom Metazoa; phylum Arthropoda; class Insecta; order Hemiptera; family Cicadellidae; genus Homalodisca; species Homalodisca vitripennis. The sequence goes on along the minus strand of NC_060207.1, from coordinate 161,801,690 downwards.
AGTTAGCAAAGTCATTTGAGAAGAGGATGAATAAAACTGGACCCAATACTGATCCCTATGGGACTCCGCGTGAGACAAATTTAGGTACTGATCTAATCTTTTTTATACTCCCTCTACTTGTGTGATTTATTTCAACTACTTGGCTTCGTCCTGTCAGGTAGCTGGTGAACCATGTTTTTGAAGCCTTGTATGCCAAGTGTTGACAGTTTCTCAAGGAGTTTTTTATGAGAGAGGCAATCGAAAGCCTTACTGTAGTCTAGTAAAATAGCTGTACATGTATTGCCTTCTTCAAGTTGGTCTATTATGAACTCTGTACGACTAATCAAGGCTGTTGTTGATTTTCCAGCTAAGAAGCCATGTTGGTCAGGTGTTAGTAAAGAATTGGTCACCAGATGTTCAATAAGTCTAGTTAACACTACTTTTTCAGGAGATAAGAGAAATTGGTCTGTAGTTTAGTGCTTGTGTTGTGCAGCCTTGCTTAAATTTAGGGTAAACTTTAGCTAACTTTAATGCAGACGGGAAGATTCCAGATTGAAATGATTTATTAGTAATATTAACTAAGGGTTGTATTAGTTCGTCTTCACATAACTTAACTATCTTTGATGAGATTTCATCATACACAGCTGATGTTTTTGTTTTTAATGACCTAATAATCTTGGACATTTCTAAACTGTTGTTTGGTGTGAGTAGTAATGGTGTTGTTTACATTTTCAGGTGATAGAATTGTGTGAGTTTTGTGTAGTCCATTCATGTCTATAATCTTTTTAGCCGCATCAATAAAGAAATTATTTAGGTACAGATAGATTACTCAGACGTGAAACGGTTCGCGCATAGAGGGGTGTGCAGTTTGAGGAGAAGGGTGGGTAAGAGGAGCGGAACGGCAGGTGCGGCCGGCAGCTACTAGCACTACTGCAGACATTGGGCTGATGCGCGTGTCTAGGCATTGTACTCCCTTAAAATTACACGACTCCAAGATATTGCTGGTTAACAAAATAAAATATTACGATGAATAAATATTTTAATGAATAATAAAAACTTATGAATCTTCACTACCAGCATGGAGAACAATCACCCGTTTCCCTTTACTTATTGGGTTCTTTAAACCTTTGGTTTCACTTTCTGTCCAAGTCTTGGAGACCGCAGAAGAGCTGTGAAAATAAGTTTCATCCATATATACAATGTTATGCCCTGCTTCACGAAACTCTTGAATTTTCCTCAAATAATTTAACCTCATATTCCGAATATCTGACTTTTCTACGAGGAGTTTCCGATTATTTTCTGCCCTCTTCCACTTGAAACCTAGGTACAAAATAATTTTTCTTAAACTAGATACACTCCCTTGATATTGTATTCTTTCTTTCATTGCCCTTAAAATACCCTTTAATGTTGGCCTTTCCTCTTCTGTTACGTGAAACTCGTTTATCACTCTTCTTAGTAAGCATTTATTAAAATCATTGAAATCACTCTTTTCCTTTTTTCTTGGTCTTTTTCTATTGGGAGTGGTGAATTTCTTTGTTTCTCCCGGGGGATTTTCACCTTCTTTTAAAACTCTATACATGGTACTTGATGATTTCCCACAAGCATCTGTCACTTTTAGTCTGAGCTGTTTTCCTGACATTCCGGGGTACTGTTTCTGCATATACTGTAAACGTTGTATATTATTTCACGTGCTTGACTGTGAATAACAGGTTTTTTACAGTTTTAGAAACCGAAGCACCTGCGTTGTCCATTGTAACAACTGATACGTATGTTTTTAGTCACGCTAATAGACACTTCACTCGTAGAGCAGATAGAACTGACTGACAGCGCTGCTCGGTGAGCGGGCCGGGCCGCGCATGCGCGCAGCGACATCTGTCCACTGCGCATCCAAGGACCGTTTCACGTCTAAGTAATCTAAGAGTAGTCCACCATTATTACTGGGTTAGTAAGTAGTAACTTCATTTCCTGTATCAAGTTTAATAGGCAAATTCTTTTCATTTTTTTATTTTCTTTCTGTGTTTATGATATTCCAGAGTGCCTTTGTTTTATTGTCAGACTCAGCAATTCTAGATGCAGTATCTTTTTGTCTTAGGTATCGGAGTCTTAGGTCATAGTCTTTTTTTAGTAATGCAGCATTCCTCTCGTGATCCTCGCTACCTGTTGTGTTATAAAAAGTTTGAGCTGATGTAAATCTTTGTCTTAGGAGTAGAGCAGTTGGGTCATTCAAAAGGTAATTATTTTTCCACTTACTATATCTTGATTTTATTACTGGACAGGATTGATTTAAAGCTTGGTTTAGGACATTATTAAACTTGTTGTATGTTTTTTTTGTGTCATCAGTATTGTAGATATCTTCCCACTCTTGCTGCCTCAGTAATTCTTTGAGCCTTAGTAGGTTTCTGTTGCTCATATTTTTCTTCTCTCTACAGTCATTTTGGGTGAGGATGTGTTTTTGTTTCTGGATATTGTACACAGTTGTCCTGTGTGGTCAGAGATACCGGTATTTAAAACTTCAACATAGATCTCTTCTTAGCCGAGGTTGGAACACACACTGTCTATTGAGATCATCGAAGTAGGTGTTATTCTGGTTGGAGGTAAGTCAATTCTGTACATGTTGAATGATGCTAATGTGTCAGTCAGCTGGCTAGAGTCCTTTTTCTTGTTGAGGCAGTCTATGTTTATATCACCGATGAGGAGTCTTGGATGTTTTTCTGCTTCAATCATCATTAAAGAGCTTCCGATATGACCTCCAGGCCTTCTTCCACGTTATTTCCTGTTCTATAAACTCCTGTGATATAGAACGATGACTTGCCTAGGTTAATCTTTAATGTTGCCACTTCGCAGAGCATCTCGGCACAAATGTTTTGTGTGTCAACAATCTCAGTTTTGTTTTCTAGTTCTTCTTTAACATAAAGAGCTACACCTCCTTTGGTGTGTAATTCCCTACAGTATGCTGCCAATGAGTATCCTAAGAGTCTTGTGTTGTCTAATGTCTCCTTTTTTTGTCCATGCTCTGTTAGAATTACAATGTCTGGTTCAATTGCATTAAGAAGTGTATTTAGCTTGTCAATTTGATTAGATACTCTGTCTGTATTTTGGTGAAATATTGTAGAAGAGGGTTTATTTTGCTTGTCAGATCTTGTCTTTTTCCTGTCTATTATTTTGAAACGGCAATTTAGGTTTTGGGCTTTAGTCTCTCTGTCAACCCTAAAATATTTCTGTTTACTTGTGGAGTTGGTTGAATGTTTGGGAAACAGAGTTGTGTTTCTGAGGCTTGTCTGTTTGAGTTATTTGTGTGATGGGTATTAATAATTTTGTAAAAGTTGTCATAAAAGATTTCTATATCTTCATTTTTGTCATGGATTTTTGCAGTAAAGGACGGCTTTGCTATTTGAGTTGTTGCTGAAAGGTGGGGATTTTCTATTTTTCTGTAATTTTTAGCTGCACGTTTTGCAACTTGGAGAGATACTCTGAAAATATTTTTCCCTTTTCTGCTAAATGTCAGTGGTCTTTTATACTTCCGTTTGTCTGGGATGGATTTTTGTCTGCTGTTTGTCTGACAGTCGAATTCATTGTAATACAGTTTTTGACTACAGGTTTGGCTGATTCCTGGGGTAATTTGGTTAGTTTTATTCTCCATATTTGTGGTCAAAAAGTTGATCGGTGCTTGGTCTAAGGTATTGTTAAGCTCTGGGTCAATAGTGTAGAGAGAGTCGGTAGGGTTGTTGAGAGATATAGGAACTTTTAGCTGATGAATTTGCATTTCCATTGTCTTGATGGATTCATCTGTTTGTTCTTGTCTCCTCTTTAGGTGAGTTAGTTCTTTGAGGACAAAACTTGAACTATTCTCATGTGTCTCGGCAGTTTGAGTTTCCATTTTTTTTAGTACTTTAGGTTCAAAATCTTGGCTACTTTTGCTTTTATATTGTTTGAGCTGTTTAATTTCATTAAGGAGTTTACAAATTATGTTTTCCTTCTCTCTGTCTTGTTCTTCAAATAGTTCCCTAAGGTCAGCTTGGATTTGTTTTTCTTTTAATAACTGGGTTTCAACATAGTTTAGTTTTTGCCAAACTGTGCTATACTTGTGTATAATTATTTCCTTTTCGTCCTCTAATTATTTAAGTTGACCTTGGTAGTTTATTTGTGAAGTGTTTTTTAGCTCTTCCATGTCCAGAGGTAGTGGAATTTATAAGGGTTTCATTTAGTAAGTCCTGTTTTAATTTGTGGTTTTCAGTTAAAAGTTCATTGCCAACTTCTGCCGCAAGTGAAAGTGAAGTCTCTAAGTCAGTTTCTTCAATGTTGTCAATGTTTAATATTTTTTCTTTTAGTTCACCGAGTTTGATTTCAGGTTCTATTCTCTGGCTGCATATACTATTAGAGGGACCAGCTATAAGAGTGTCTCTCTCACTGATTGTATGTGCTTCTTCAGCTTCTCTTAAAGCAGCGTTGAATTTTTTATTTTTAAAATTATCAACTTTTTGTACCCCATACAGTGTTTTATTTTGTTTGTAAGAGAATAGGTCTTTTCCTGTAGCTTTGGTCTGTCTTTTATCCCCAAAGAATTCTACATAATATTTGACATTTGTTTTTGTTTCGTTAAGTAATGTTTCCTTAACAATTGCTGGCCAATGTGGGTAACCCTTTATTTTGGCAAATACCAGGTCCCCGGTGAGAAAACATTTTTTGAAGTCATTTTGAGATTATGTATATCTTTCCCAGGGATCTCCTCATGACCCAACACACAGTCACATTGTTGATTCTGGTAAGGGAAGAAACAACTTGAAAGCAATCTCAGACAAGTTTGGAATTGAACACACAAGAGTCCAGTGCCATCTGTGCTGACTGACTATCTGTGAAAATGCTGATCATCTTATTCCTATACCGCAGACGATGATTCTCACGAGCATACTCCATAATGACTGTGACTTCTGCCTGAAAGACTGTGGGGTAAGGACCCATAGGGACCACCAGCTCCCTACATGGTCTCACCCCCAAAATTTCAGCACCTGTGCCACTTTTTGTTTTAGTGTCGTCTGTAAACCATTCAAGCTCCGCTGGTGGAAGAGGTTTCCTTCCCTTCGACCAATACTCCCTAAAAGGTGTAACAACCCATACACCCGTCTAATGTAGACACAAAACAATAAACAACATTCTTTTTGTTTGTTCAGTGATTTGATATCTCTGTTATTAATATCTGTAAAATGAAATAGTAAATTGGCTCCCTTTTAGTGTATTTGTAAAAAATTAATTTCTTTTTACGTATAATCTATTGTGTTCTTACTATATTCTCAGTTATTCTGGATTTTCATTTATCTTAATCACTTCCTGTCCCAATTCCAGATAAACAAGGTTGTACTGTTTTGCACTTTGCAGGTGTTATTCCGTAAAGCTTTCCAGCAATACAAAAATTTAGTTAATTGAAGTTTTTAATGAAGCTTATTCTACATTAATTAGTTCAACACTACTCTGCTGCTCATAATATAAAATGTATCACATGATAGTAGAATTATTATTACCTTTGACGGTTGGGTGAGAGCCTGGTCTAGGAGTGATTCTGCCTCTTGTAGAGCCTCACACAGCTTGTCCATCTGACTGATGTCGAATCCCTTCCCTAGTTTCACTCCATGGGGCAGTCCCACTTTGAGCAACATGTGGTCAATCACTGCTGGACCATACTCTGAAAAGTTGGTGAACTAAAATTTATAAAAATTACTTTTACTGACATCTAAATTGGTTTCAACTTTATATCCCAGATTGTTTTTATATTGTGGGATATAAAATTAAACTGTTATTAGTTATTATAAACAAATTAAAACCAAACCCAACAGCTGTACAGGTACCCCAACCTGAAAAAGGTCAACTTCTAATATTTGCGGATAGCCATGGAAAAGGGCTCAGTCATCTCATACAGGCAAAGACCTCAGTTAGTGTTTCTGCCTGTGTTCGCCCAGGTGCAAGACTCAATAGAGTTGTTGAGGAAGCAAATTCAATGTGTAAAAACTTTACAAAAAAAGATTGTGTCCTAGTAATTGGTGGAGCAAACAATGTAGAAGTAATGGGTGAAAAGCGTATTGTAGAAGAACTTAAAACTGTCACCAACTACCTTAGCCACACGAACTTGGTACTGGGTAGTTTGCCCATGAGACATGACAAGCCGAGCCTAGACCTAAAAGTTTCACAAATAAACTTGGAAATAAGAAACCTAGTAAAGAATTCCTCCACTAACGTGCAGCTTTTGCCCCTCGATGATCTTCCACGCCACTATTTCACTGCTCATGGCCTACATTTAAATAAAAAGGGAAAAGTTAGCGTATCTGACATGGTTCACAACTTACTTTTAAACATTAAAAATTATTTCTGTTCAACCGCAACCACTTCAAATCCACCTCAAGTAATTGAAAATGAACCTAAATTTAATAATCCACCTCAAGTAGTCGAGAATGAACCAAAAATTGATTTAACTCACACAACCACTCCAAACAGTACTCTAAATTCTTTGCTTTCATCAACACCTTATTTTACCAACAACCAACAAGAAGGTACTATAGTAGTACAAGAAAAACATATGAGTCTTGCCATCGACGAAAACCAAAAAGACAACACAGTAGGTTTTGCCCACTGCATCTTGGCAGATTTTCATTTGGGTGCAGGTGTTGCAGTTGTTTTCAAGAACAAGTTTGGAAAACCTGAAACATCAAATCTGGTCGACAGTCGGCTCACTCTACAAAAGATTGATGATGGAGCTGTTGTGTACGGACTTGTAACTAAAGCTAAATATCACAAAAAGCCTACAGCAGCTGACTACATCTCCGCATTTAACCAAATGACCAAAGACTTCAAAGAGAGAGGACTTAAGAGACTTATATGCTCGCCTTTGGGTTGTGTTAGGGACTGCCTGCCTCCTGATCTTTTTATTCACAAGCTTGTTGAATTTCGTCTGACAACCAATGCACAAGTTTTTGTTATCACTCATAATGAACAACCATATGGGGTGCTGCGAAACGGACTATCACATGAGAAGTTTGTGAGTTGTTTACGCCAGCTAATTTTGTCTTCTTTAAGTCAAGAGCTAAAACCTCCACCGTCAACACCTGACCTAAACAGCTGTTTGTCTCTCTCACAACCTTCAACGTCTTTTAATGAGAGGAAAGATGGCCCGACAGATGTTCCTAACATGATGGAGATAAGGTCTTTTCCATCACTGCCTGCATCTGCCGCTGTAAACCGCAGCAGTGACCAGCAAGTTAGGGATGTGGAAACTGGTGACAGCTTGAATATGGAGGATGATGCCCTGAATATGCCTCAAGAGACAAGTGAAAGTGTTGTTGGTTTCAGGAAGTCAGTGCTCAATATTTCAAGTGAGGTTGGTGAATTGAGTGATATTGACCCTTTACTTGGCTCTTCTACACCTGAAGCAGCGATGTCAAGTGTACATCGGAAAAATTTTTTAGAAAAGGAATTGATCAAAAACAATGTAGGTTAAAACTTGGTAAATTAGAAAAATGTAAAAAAAATTACCATCTTCCATCAAAATGTACAATACCTACCTACGAGAATTGACCTTTTAGAAATTGCTCTTGATGAATTGAATCCCGATGTTGTAGCTCTTAGTGAGCACAGTTTAAAGAAAATGAAATTTCTCGGCTTAATGTATGTAATTACTCAGTAAGTTCTTTTTTTTTGCCGTTCTAAAACTACACGAGGAGGGGTTATGGTGTTAACTAAAAATGGGATCAAAAGTAAAAATATAAGTAAATTTTCAATTGACAAATTAATAACTGAAAAGGAATTTGAATGTTGTGTTTCAGAAATTACCATTGCAAATGTTGATGTTGTAATTGTTTGCCTATACAGATCTCCAAATAATAGTCTAATCAATAACTTTTTTGAAAAACTGGACCAACTTCTGAATGTTCTCTGCAATAACTTTAGTAACATTATTATCGCTGGGGACATCAATATAAATATTTTAAATAATAATCTGACTTTAAAAAGTTTTAGAAATATATTAACTGAACATGGAGTGTATTATGCAGTTAATTTTCCTACTAGATTTAGTAAAGAAACTGCAACATCAATTGACAACTTTATAACCAATATTGATAAAAAATATATAAAAGTGGAGGGGATTATCACAGCAGTATCTGATCATGACGGGCAATTGATGGAAGTTGGTAATTTTTATGATACAGATAGCAATAAACATAAGAAATATAGAGAATTAACAAGAAAATTTAGCGAAAGTAATATTGAAACTTTCTTAAAACTTTTAGGATCAGAAAGTTGGATAGATGTTTATATGTCTGGTGTCAATGACAAGTTTCATACTTTCCATTCTATTTTTTTGCACTATTTTAACATTTGTTTCCCTAAAGTATCTAGTCTAAGACCTAATTGCATATCCAAAAACAATTGGGTGACAGAAGAGATTAAAAACGAAAGAACAGATTTAATTGAGCAAGAAAAGATATATAGAAAGAACAAACAAAATAATAACTTAAAGCAGCTAAAAATTAAAAAACGTGATCTTAAACTAAAAATTATTCAAGCTAAAAAAAGATTTTTTGATAACAAAATAAAATGTTCAAGTAACGTTAACAAAACAACCTGGAAGTTAATTAATATGCAAACTGGTAAAAATAAGAATTTAAAAGAAAACATTATGTTGCTTGATAAAGAAAAACTGTTGTTGAATCCAGGTAGAATTTGCAATGTTTTTAATAACTTCTTCATCAATGTTGTGGATCAGCAGATATCCCATGGTGATGAAGATGTGCCTAGGTCCTCAAATTATTGTAATAGAGATTGGAATCCAAATTTTAAAGTATTTCGATTCAGTCAAGTTACACAACAGCAAGTTAAAAAAATTGTCAGTTCATTTAATAATAAATATTCTACTGGTTTTGATGAAGTACCAATTGTAATAATAAAAAAAGTAATAAGGCATTTATTAAGACCGTTAACACACACAATAAACTCTTCTCTAATATCTGGTAAATTCCCAGATGAACTGAAAATGGCTAAAGTAATTCCTATTTACAAAAAGGGAGATCCTCAGGTGCCGGAGAGCTACAGGCCAGTATCATTATTATCGACGTTTTCTAAAATATTTGAGAAAGTTGTTAATGAACAACTGTTAAATTATCTGTCAGAAAATGATCTTCTTGATAATCAACAACATGGTTTTCGTCCAGGCAGGTCAACAATTACTGCATCAGTAGAATTTGTGCAAAATTTAATAGAAGAATTAGATAAAGGTAACAGACCTTTAGGAATTTTTATGGATTTGACTAGAGCGTTTGACAGCGTAATTCATGACGAACTTATAAATGTTCTGGAAGATTTAGGCTTAAAAAATAAAGAAATAAATTGGTTTCACTCTTACATCAGTAACCGTAATCAATACGTTGAATTATCATACTTAATAAATAAAGACAAAATCAATTTTGTATCCGAAAAAAAGCTCATAAAGTATGGTGTACCACAAGGTTCAATTTTGGGTCCCTTACTATTTATTTGCTATATAACAGGACTTTCTACAGTAGCAGAGGACAACAAAATGTGTTTATACGCTGATGATGCAAACGTAATTGTCAAAGGAAAGGATCCTAAGGTAATTGAAACATCATCTCTTAATTGTTTGAATAAAATTAACTCTTTTTTAACTAAAAAAAATTTGTTACTTAACCCCGGCAAAACACATTTTATACCCTTTAAAACACACCAATCGAAGTTTAATTTTCAATATGACATTAAGATAAATAACCAAAATATAATGGAGGTAGAGGAAACTTGTTTCCTAGGTCTAATAATAGATCAAAATTTAAGCTGGAATCAACATGTACAAACCATAATAAAAAAAGCATCATCTGGCCTGTATGCCCTTAGGCAAATGGCAAACCTTTGTAACCAGGATACTTTAAAACAAATTTATTTTTCTTTAATACATTCCCATATAAGCTACGGGATCAGTGTATATGGAGCTACTTCAAATAAAAACCTTGAAAAAATTCTTATACTACAAAAAAAATCAATACGGTTAATTCTAAATTTACCATGGCAAGCAACCGTTAAACATTTATTTGCACAATTAAGAATTTTAACTGTTTACAGTCAATAAATATACGATACAATAACTTACACAAAATTTAAAAATATACCTACCTATATCACTCATAGATATAATACTAGGAGTGGTATAATTTTTGAAAATCATAAATTAGAGCTGTTTAAAAAGAAAACTGAATACGCCGGTACACGATTTATTCAATACATTCCTAGTGACATAAAAAAAATTGAAGGAATCAATCCGTTTAGAAATAAATTAAAAAATTATCTCATATCACAACCATTTTATTCTTTTGAAGAATTTTTTGAGGACTTGGGCCATTAAACAAAATAAAAATTGAGTTGATTTTAGTTGTTTAAATTAACAATATTTATGTTAAGTAAACATAAGATTTTAGATAGTTTAACCTGTATCTGTGATGATATTAGTCTATCTGTATTTGTGACACTATTCTGACTGTATTTATAATATTACAGCTTTGAATAAAGATCTATGACTATGACTATGACTATGACTATAGTTCAGTTAGTTGTCTATTGTTATAAATAAAACCACTAATATTGAGTCTTTACAATGGCTAGAATTGAACATTAATCTCATTTCTGCCTTTTAATTAGTGGTAATTTACAACAAATTTTATTCTTAAATCTCATCCATTGATTCTTTGTTCCGAATGTTTTTTTTTTAAGATTTACTTTTGACATATCACTAATGATTGGTTAGTACTAATTAAACTGTTCACACATGCTGATTTGGATTTTCTAATAAATGTACTTCATAGGTTCACAATTTTGTCCAGTAGGCTTTCTTGTTCCCTACCATAATGCAAAACAATGCCTAGAGATGCATTAATTTTATGAGTTTTGCGGTTCTTCGTAAGACCAAGACCAACAACCACCAAACCTGTGGTAGACTAACTTTTCAATTACTGCCTCATGCAACACATTCCTAGGAATATGGCATGTAGAAACATTCTGATAGTCCGGATATTGTAAAATGACAGTTTTTACTAACTGCTTCATTTATCTGGCCCAGTTTATTGTTCATCACAGAGTAGTGGCTATTTCTGTCATCAAGGATACTTGTCGTTCGGTTCTTAAACAAACAAAACATATCACAATCATACATCATGCATAAATTAGTCTACTCCCCAATGAATTTAATCAGCATTGATATTTATGCCAAGAAAACCTTTGAACAGACTTGGAGAGTTCTGAATTGTTTTGTTTATTTTGCCTGGAAAACAAACAAGGCAAAATAATTTGTTTATTTTGTTGTCTATTCAATTAGTTGTCACAATAACATGTGCATTAATGTAGCGACAATTCTCCACTCTCCCTCTCATGATACTACTTCACTGTTAAATGGGGATACTTTTTTTCCATCCCAGGGCTATCGTCGTTCTATTTTCATCAATCTCAGTTGGTAATTCTCACTGTTTACCGATTGAGGATATAATTTATCATCAAGTGATTTCACAAAGCCCTACATTGATGATGACACTATCAGGTTATGCTGTCTCCTAATCTTCTGTATGTTTACAAAATGTATGATACAGCCCTAAACAGAATCAGATCACATTTGGAATCCACACAATTAAAAAAAATAACAATGTGAAGTAGAATTATCACTGTTGTTTGCCATATTGAAATGAAAAATGCCATTATGAAAGAGGCAGAGTTAAGGCTATCAAGCCCTCTCTACCACTCAACCAACATATTCAAAATTGTGTATTAAGTGCAACGCAACCATATTAAAGTGTGATAAAGATTACAAACCTATACTTCAGGATGAGCAGTGTCTGTCCTATCCTTCAAGCTATGTTATATATAGTTAAAAGTACATGTAATTGAGTGGTAGACTTTTCAAATCATACCAACTTTCTTAGTTGATAACTACACCCTTTTATTAATTCAGTGTAACCCACTTCAAACTTCTTAACTTTATATAATACATTAAGTTCCCTTATCAATTTCTATGTCATTATAGCAATGGCTACAAAAACCATATCATTTTCTCTAATCCTTTAAAAGGACTAACTTAAAAAAATATATACATAGTTTAGGTTTATAACTTTCATACCTAAATGAGGGTTTAATATCTTTTTGAGTGAGTCACCCGGTTTAGCCTTGGAGAATATTTGTTGCAAGTCATCAACATTAGGAGGTGGTACACGTGGATGGGCTCTGTCCACTGGGTACTTCTCCCTCACAGCAAACCTGCCAAAGGGGAAACAAAATTTTTAAATCTCTTTAAGTACACAGTCTTATAAGTTCACAAATAACTATAAATACACACCAAAAATAGTGTGAGTATTAACTTACTGAATTGCTGAAATCATATAAAATTGATATTAATTCCTTTTTATTTTATAAAAAATTGCTGAATAAAGTATTGGTATTTTTGTTGATGGTAATTAACTATATATTTACTGGATGAATAATCTATGTTCATCAATTTTCTATTTAATTAAATTTTATAGTCATATTCACAGTCAAACCACTTTATTCCATAATATGTACAAAGTACGAGATGAAACTAAATACTAATATTAATTTAAAATATAAACAAAAATTGTAACATTAGTTCATTTAAATAATAAAACTTACATCTTAACAATGTATCTTAAAATTCTTCTTCAAATGATTAATAGGTTTTAGTATTAAAATATTCCTCAAAAGAATATAGAAACAAATTAGTGAAATAATCCTTTACTTCTTTTATTTAAATTTTAACAGATTTGTTTCAATTTCAGATCAATACATTTTGTTGGTAAATTATGTAAATATCTCAAAGCTCTGTAATATGTTTTCTTTTTGTAAAATCCGAGATTGTGTTGATGGATATGTCTATTAAAACGAGGGCAATTATGAGGTTAAAGGTTAACATGGCAAATTACAAATTTGACGTTATCAATGTACTCTACTCATCCTCCTGAAAGTTTTTAATAATGTTTTAATGTTCTATTTGTGTGCTGTGTCTGGATATCTGTAAATATTATCTGTCGCGGGGACTGATAGTGTATGTGTTAATATAAGCGTTCGTGGGCAGAAGTCAGTGCTTCACAAGATATTATATACTATAGTTTGGATCGAGTGAGTGAGTGACAATCATGGATCAGCCATCCACTAGCTTGACGAATTGTAGTGAATTGTGTGTGTTGGAGTGTTTTGTTGGGTATTTTCTCGCATGTTAAGAGTTTATGTTTTGACCAAAATGAGATTATTTCCTTTTTAATAGAACATGGAATTTTTAATAATGCGTGTGTTTGTTCGTCGTGCGGTCGCGTATTGTTTTTATACCGGGAAACTTTGATGTTTCGTTGTGACAAAAGAATTCGTAAAAGTAGTAAATAAAAAAGGTGCTGCCGCAGCCCGTGCTGTGATCGGGAAGCACTCGTCTCAACCCAATAACATGATCTACATTTTTATCCCAAGCTAAATTTTTATCTATTATAAGTCCTAGAAACTATATGTGGTCTACTTGTTTAAGTCATTGCCTATCAGTAATATAAAACAAGTAAACTACTTTAGACCAGTGTGGAGAAATCCTAAGTCTAAAGGGAGACTAACTGTAATCCTGATGAGACAATGAGAATACCTCAGCACCTAGATTACACTATATTTTGTAGTCTATGTACCTCTGATGTCAAAACAATGTAGAGTTAATTCTGAACTTCTTCATCACAGACTTTATGTGGGTCTCTTTAGACAAATATGACTTCAGATTCCAGGAGTCGAGTTTGAGTTCAGATTGAATCAACCCTTCCTCCATAACTACATCTATAAATTTGTTTTGAACAAATTGAAATTTACCTAGGCAGTAAACTTACAATCTTTACAAATTATAAAAAATACTGGTTTAACCTGAATATTATTTTATTGTTATTTAAATATCAATTTCCCAGTAAAAACACCAGTCAGGTCACACATTGATGTCAAAAGGCATTTAAGATAGACATGACCATCAAGAATCATAGATTAGAATCTTATTATTGCAGTATATGAGGTAAAGTCCAAACGTTTTTTTTTCCTACAAAAGAAGAAAATGTGAAAACAAAATAAAGTCTATTTTTTAATAATTTATTCTCCTACAAGTTCTACACACTTCAAGCACACTTTTCTATACCTTGATAAAATAAGTTTTCCTCCTTGCCTGCAAAATATTCCTCCATAGTTGCTTAAACCTCTTCATCTGTGTTAAATCTCCTCCTAAGAAAGTTTGATTTTAACTTGAAAAATAGGTACAGGTCACTCGGAGCGAGGTCTGAACTGTAGAGTGGATGATCAATATTTTGAAACCTGCTGTCACTCACAGCAACCTAGGCAATCAATGCTGTATGGACAGGAGCATTGTCGTGAAGAAGACTCTGATCAACTTTCTTCGTCTTTTCTCTGTGATAGCATTGCGATAAAAGTGAAGTAGGACTGCATAGTACTCTACATTCACTGTAGTTGTTCCTTTCTTCGAAATCTATCAGCAGTATCTTTCTACAATCCCAAAAAATTGTTGCCATTTTTTCTGCCTTTGTGACTTTTACCTTTAGCAGGAGAGCTTCGTCTGGTATTCATTCCATGAAGAGACCACCCTTTTACTGAAAGTGCCATAGTATAAGACATTTGTTACATACCCAATCCAATTGATTCCAAGACATTATGTAGGTCAGCAGCACTGTACTCATTTAAAGATTAATTAGATCCGTGAACATACTCTGCTTTTTTAGTATCTTAGAACCTTAAAGATGCTGGTCAGATAATATTTTGGTTTCCTCAAGTTCGATTGTCTCAGGTTTAACTGCTTAACAGACTACCGGAATGTCATCATCTAAAATTTCTCTCCCTAACCTGAACATTATTGCACATTCTTTTACAATAGAAAATGCATGTAACTACATCTAAGCACTATCTAATATGTACAGGAGTAAGGCTCTCTTTACACAAGGACTTAATTAACACACAGTACACTATCATGAACATTGTGAAACATTCCCTTCAATGTCAGAGACAGACTGATAATAGTGAAGAGATTAGGGGAAGTGATGGGTACGCCCAAGAGAACCAGTCCTAACGAGATTGAAGCAGGGGAAATAAGGAAGATGGGAAACTTAAGAATTTTACCTTGTATTCTCACAGAGGACTCATAGATTCTATCACTCAATTTGTGAAGAGGATAAAATTGAAACAAAGAAGAAGAAAGGTAAACTTTGATCATAGGCTAATAATAAAATACAAAAATTAACTTAACCAGTCATAAGCTAAATCTCAATTACAGAAATTTGTCTTGCAGATTTCACTTCTCAGTTCTCAGACCTGATAATTATCAAGATATAACCTCACTCCTAAACCAAGAGAATTTAGAATTTAAGCAATCAATAATACCAACACAATATTGTCAATACTAATGTTAAGTTAAGAAGACATAACATTAAGTTTAAGAAGATTTAATGTTATTGAAGTTTAAGGTTAAAATCCCTAAATGAAATCACAAAGTCTTAGCTGAAAAAAGGTATAAGGCTATCAAGCCAATTGTGATCACCCTATAAAGTCTAATCATCAGACAAATAGTGATAATCCTATATAATAAATCAGATCATTAGGCATATAGCGATCATCCTGTGTAAGTAACACCAACGAGCAAATAGTGATCACTCTGTATAAATCAGTTCATCAGACTACCCGTGATCACCCTATATCAGTAAGACCTTCATGCCAAAATTCAAAAGCAAATTTTGTTGATCTAGGTTGCTATTTTAAATATTTATTATCCAGAATTTTTTGAAGATTCTATTAACGAATCATAATAAAATCTACAGTCAGAGAACTATATTTGGTTGCTAACTTTATTTTATCTCCTTCTACGTGTGGCCTTAGAACATTGAGGATAGTAAGTTCGTAATCTGTAAGGATGATGTTTCCACGATCGTATAGCTCCAATATCACATGGTAAGCAGCCTCTCCAGTCCCGAACTGCATATCAACTATCCGATCCATCCCCAGTTGTCGGAGAACTTCCAAGCGTTTGTTTTTTAGATGTTTTCTCATCTGCAATAAAAAATGAGCAATTCTAAATTAAATACAGCTATTCACTCATTACAGTGAGTTAAACTATAACAGAAACATGTACTTTACAAACACCAAAAATGCTCTTCTACTGGGAAAAAGTAATGTGAACTACTAATTGCTTAAACACATAGCCTATTTCTTTATTATTTTATTGCATAATTCAAAAACAGCACATGTATAACAATACAAGTAACTAAACTTTACCCTAAATTAAAAAATGGAAGTTTAATTTGGCTCCCTCATATCTACTCATACATTCTCTTATTTATGATAACCTTTTATCTAAACCTATTTGTATTGCGTAATAACAAATAGCAGATAGCGACAGAGTGGCCTCCTTCTCGCCGATATCACTTTCTTTTGAGAGGCAGAAAACAAGAACCAATTGTCATAATGACATGTAATTTTCACAATAAGTCAAATGAAGTGAATTACTTTCTAATAATGTAGTGGTTAATCTCATATTTACCCGTTTTACAGTAGAAACATTTTTATACTCCTCCACTCCCTTCCCCTCCCAACACATACATAAATTAATGGTATAAATAAGACGGTAATGTTTGTTTTTAAAAAAATGCTTAAAGACAGAGTTGCCAAAATAATAGTTGAGCAGATAAGCCTATATCTACATCACAATTTTTGAAAACATTAACTGGCATATTTCATCATTTTCTATAAGCACACCGAATCAGAATTCCGCAGATTACTAACTCTTGACTGTATAAACTTGTTCTTACAATTAGCGCTACAAAATATTTGAAGATAGGGTTACAGTAGGAACTTACTTTCATGGTAAAACCTGATGGAGCTTGGTTTTTGGGCCATTCAAATGCTGTTTGATGAATTCTACAGCCTGACTCTATCAAAAGCACAACTTTCTCTTCTGACTGTAGTTTTATGAGGTATGTTTTTTGGTCAATGTCATACACTTGATTAACTCTCAATCCTATGTGCCTGAAAAAATTATAAATTCAAAAAATAGCTAATGTCAGTGATAAGTCTATAATCATTTTCCCAAGTTACTTAGTTTTGAAAAATACTATACAACAAGATTAGTTTAACCTATATAGGCCTAGTCAAGCAACAATAACTAATGATATTTAAAACCTACCTTTGTAGTTCTGTTAGACTGCACACTAAATCAAAAGTACTAAATTTAGATTTCATTTTGTGAACAGTTTAAAATAATGTATTACAAATGTTTATTTAATTTTTTCAATAACTATTTGTTATATTTATCTTTGTGTAAACGCTTTTCTATATAAACAGTTTATCTTGTTTATTTAGATATGCCATTTTTTTAATTATTCAAATATGTTAGTATAAAACAATTCCACTGTCACATATTTTTGCCATCTTACTACTCACTCAATTCATAACCTATAAATTAAGATTTAAGAATTCTCAGTGGGTATATGGCCGGTCACCTTCTGTGTATTAGACGGATGGTTAGTGGTGACGTAGCAGACCATAGGGCGAAGAAGGACGGCCGTACATTTTCACACCATTGCCTTACAAAAATAAAAAACACAATTTGTAAACTACTTTATGATTTGCATATTATGCATTGGTAATGTAGTGAATGAACGGTAATGCATTTATTGTATTTATATTTCAGCTTATTTTAATAAAAGTGTACGGTTAAATAAACTAGAAAGGCAAAATATAGAACAACTAAAAATATAGAATTTATGAGAATCTACACTGCGTAGTTCATTAAGATAGTTTTGTTTCTGGCAATGTTACTGGAATGTTTAAATTAATAATCATTAAAAGAAATCATAATTTTAGATAATGTTGTGTCATATACAATGTATGTCCTTCAATAGCATGTAATGACTTAAAAATTTGTTTCATTCCCAGCTAACACTCGAATTATTATAATTTCATTGTAAATTGTAAGTGAAAAAATGAAAGTGAAAGTAGAGAAATTAGTTCGTTTGCACATATATCTCACTCACGACAATTCTTGGAATTTTTTTAAATTAAGTCTTGCATTTACTGATTAAAAATAGCTATATTATTAATAATGTATAATCTGACTTTAGTAGGACTGTAAATTCTTATAGAAGGAATCATGGTACAGTACAGTTTACAGTACGTAAGCTACACTCTATATCACTACCTAAATCTTCCATTGTTTCTCAGCACTATACTTTCAGGTATATAAACGTCTGGGTAAGTCAGACAGGTGTAAAGTAACACTTGAACTGGAACTTGTAGTGTCATACATCAATGCATAATTCTTATTAACCGTTATACCACATAAGGATGTGCCATTATGATAGTAGAGAGGATGATCTAGAAAGGTTGGCATCCTGTGCGTAAGATTTTCGAACTATTACCATGAAAAGAAGCCTGAGTATGTTCATTAAGGTGTGGCTGGACAAAAACAGAAAATTGCGTTAGAGGATTAACAGTCTAGGGAAAATATAACAGTCGTGTAGTATCTCACAACGAAACAACTGGGGGCATCTGATACCCAGCACAACTCTTACATATCTAATCAATTTAACGTGGAAGATACAGACAGTTCCTTTCATTACCACGCTCCCTCCCGCTTTCCTATCACTGCACAATACATTCTCGAAGGGTACATAGCATGATGGTTCCCCAAGCTCCAAATTCTTATTTAACACAAAACTATCGACCTGAAAATACCTAAACTCGATTTTAAATATGGGGGCTTAACTTTTCTACATTAGGAGGGACAAACTGAACTAAAACTGTAGAATGCATTATAAGAAGATTGAAATAGAATTGACTGAGAACCGACACTATTTCTAAACTTTCAACAAAATGAGTAAAAACGAGTAATTAACTTAATAGAGTTGAAAGAGGGTGAATTTCTTTGACCTCAGATCGCAAATCGCCTTAAAGAGCTCCCGCTCAGTTACTTTATTCAAAAAAATCGAGCCGGCTGGTCTTGACTGCCTCAGAAATAATGAAATAATATGAAATAATGAAATTTATTCCGAAAAAATAAAGACTTTACAAACAAGATTATTATTGAATATAATCTAACCTCATTAACGAGTTGCGTGGTTAGATAGCTAAACAATAGACAAGGAAAGGTCTGATAACAGTCCGGACTTCTATGATAAGGACTTGTTGCGCAGATCACTGCGGTAATATTGAAAGTTTCTCACCACATTTAACTAACATTACATCTTAGAGGGAAATACACTAACGATGATAAGAGCTTAACCTAATCAATTCAAACTGTTGTCAATCTTATTTTTACTTACTAGTCCAATGTTTACATATACATAAAATATGAAACTCTTAATATATTGAAGACTCGTCTACTTTAATACAATTTATATAATGACAATATATCTTAACATTCTAAGCTAATGGGAATAGTTTTAAGATTATGTAAAATGTTATGTTACATTGGTTACTAATTAAAAGAGAAGTACATTAAAATAAAAGAATTGTTTATAAAGGGGACAAATTTTGGTTTGTAGATAAGAAATAGAAGAAATTCAGTTATGGCTATTTTACACTAATCTGTTGTGTATGATATCAATCTGTTCAGTTTGACTAAGTAACCAATTAGTTATAGCATTGCAAAAAGAATTAAAGGTTTTATTTTTTTTATTTTCTTTGAAATTTGATTAAATAAATGTGGGCCCATGTACGAACGCCTGAAAGCTAGTTTATTAACTTTGGGTTTTTGGATAATACCTTTTTGAAAACTTCTTGTGATGTACTGTTTTTGCTGTTCAATATTATTTCCATTTCCAATTCTTATAAAAAATAATCTTAATACTTTATAAATAAAAATATATTGTACAGGAAAAGCTTTCAATTGTTGGTAAAGAGGGTAAGAAGAGTCTCACCTTTTTTTCCTTAAGATTATACGTACAAAAGTGTTCTGCGTTACTCTAATACCGTCTATTTTGTTTTTGGAACATACAATACCATACTGCAATCTAGAGTATATTAGTGCATAATACAAAGTACGTAACAGCTTTTCATCACAAACATTTCTAACAAAAATCAAACATCCTAACATTACTTCTAATTTGATTTTAGACGAAAGATATATGTTTTTTCCAATGTATTTTCTCGTCAAAATATACACCTAAATACTTAAAACATTTCACTTCTTCTAACTCTATTCATTTACATGTAATAATAGTTGTACAAGTTTCTTCGTGATACTTCACAGGCACATTAAAATTAAAGCCCTTAAAATAAAAATTTACAAATTTAGCTCTTTTTACATTTATTAACATTCTATTCTTATTAGACCAGGCTCTTAACAGTCTCAGATCATTATTTATTTCCCCCACCCCATAAGTTATTCCTACACGTATCTGAATATAAATAAGCAACATCATCAGCAAAGGCACTGATTGTGCCATTAAAATTTTGTTACAAATCGTTAATAAAAATAATAAATAAGTTAGCCGAGATGACTGAGCCTTGTGGGACTCCGGCATTTACGGTAAGAGGCGCACTCAAGCAATTGTCCACTCTTATGTGCTGGAATCGGCCGAGTAAAAATCTTTTAAACCACTGGAGAGCTACGCCTCTGATTCCAGCTGACTCCATTTTTTAAATAGAATATTATGGTCGACTAGGTCGAATGCCTTTGTAAAATCTACTAAAACTCCAGAAGTTTTTTCGTTCCTATTTATGTTACTATAAATTGAGTCAGCGAATTGCACCAAAGCATCTCCCATAACTATTACTGCAGTAAAGCTAAATTGGTTTTTGGACTGAACATTTGTAATTTTAAAAGACATTTATCCATCTTGACTTCAATCTTGAATTCATTTTCTATTATTTTTGAAAAAAAAACTGAGAGTAGACTAATTAGACATATTTGTTCTATACTGAAATTTTTAGCTTTTTTGAAAATAGGTCCAATTATAATTTTTTTAAGACTATCAGGAAAAATACCTGTCAAAAAGCTCAAATTAATGATAGGTGAAACATTTACAGCGATCCTTTTTACAAGCTCGACATTAATACTGTCATATCCAGTGGATTTTATTTTGTTTTTTATTTACTAATAAGATTCTCTAATTTTATTTTGCCAACTGGAGAAATAAAAAATTATTGTACTTGGTTCGAAAAGCTTACATTCAATGCAGGCAGGGTCGCTGCTGCTAATGTTATCAGTAACACCAAAAACATTAGCCAGATAAGAATTGATTTCATTCGCAATCACAGCGGGTCCTTAATGACTGTACTATTTTCCAGTATTACCTTATCAAACTTTATGTCTTCTCTAACACCTGTTAACCTACTTACAACCTTCCACTGCTGACTGGTATCACCTCCACAACTGTCTATTAACCTCAAGTAAAAAGTATTTTTAGTTGTTTCTATATCAGATTTTAAATGTGACACATATTGATCAAAGTATTTCTTAAAGTTATTGTCATATGGTCTTCTTTTATATATTTTATATAACTTGTTTTAATTCTACTTAAAATCCTAGCTTTTATCCAAAGACTAACAAGTTTGCTCTGCCGCTAGAGATGCGAGTGTCAGGCCAGTGTCTCCGGTATTCGCAAAAAGTGCATTAAAAACCCTGGCCACCTCCACTGGCTCCAGAACTATCTTCTCCTCCACCTCCAGTTAAATAATTTTTATTTGTAAACAGACGACATTGAATTGTCAATAATCGCCCAGGCTTGTTTTGAATAATTGTCTGAATGTTTTAATTTTCAATTTACTTCGTAGCTTTTTGCGGCTTTTAAGACTGTTCTGTATATTTTTTATATGAATTGTAAAAAGCTTTAAATTCAAGGTTATTCGTTGATCGCAACTGTCTCTAATGCATAAAGGATTCTCTCTTAGACAGGTGTACTTCCCTGTAGTACAAAAAATCACAAATAAGGAGTGCTAGACAGTCTGCTGGTAGTCCACTAGTCAAACTTCTCTTGGCCGCTCACCAAGAACGGTCACTTTCAATTGCTTATCTCACACAATTTCCTCACATTCATCACCACTTACAAATTCTCCAGATATTAGTTACTTATTCTTGTATATTGTTTACATTAAACACTACTATAATTAAGAAGCAAAATTATATTATGTTAAATTTAATTATTTGTAATGTAAAATTATTCCTTTCATAATAACCATCGAAGCATTCTATAAACACAACCGAATTATGAGTGTAGGCCACTTATTAAAGTCTATCCACTTATAGTACCTGTAATGTAGGTAAATCCAACCAAAATTAGTAATATTCTGAATATAATGGTGTAAAAGGGTTATGGGGGTTAAAATTTGCCTTAGCCTGAGAGAAAGATTATAACAAATCATGCACTTTTTATTAGGCTGTTATTAATTGCCTAGATCACAGTCATAATAATAAACAAAATCCAAGATACCTTATTTTATATCTGATCAGATTTTTTGCAATTTTTTCCACTATTGATACATCTGTACATGATTACACATTTTAACTGTTCATTAATCAATCTTAGGATCTTGCTTTAATGATCACACGCAATTAATTTTTCTCGAATCACTTATTCTTAACTGAATATTGTATGAATTTTATTTATTATTGATAAAAGTTTTCTCGTCAAAAAAAACTAACCTTCCCACAACCCGCCATTTTTTAATACTAACAAACAGGGAGCCAGCCACTTGAACAATCTGACGTCAGTCTGTGACGTCATAGTTGTTGCCGATCCCCGAAACCAAGACTGGTGACCGTTCACGTAGCGATCCGTTGAGTCTGAGAATGGATGTTACCATTATCCTTATGGACTTTTTTTTTAATTCTTGTTGATGCCACTTGGCATAGGCTAGGTTTGAAAACCAAAAAGCCTCTTTGAACCCTTAACTCTTTTTAGTTGTGATTGCCTTGAATTATAAATACACATAGACATTGATAGCATGCAATTGAGTGATAATAACATTTATGTTTAACAATTTATTAATTAGATGTTAGTTTAAATTAGGTCCTTTCCTGTGAATTTAGATTTTCTTAAGATGATTTTAATTACAACAGGTTATTTACAATATGTGTGTCTAACCGTGTTTATTAGTAAAAGATTTAAGGACATTCTATTGAGAGAAGGATTAAACTTGGATGGTTGGGTTTTAGGATGATCTTCTTGCCAGGGGTCCATCAGGCCTAGTCTATCCCGAAAAGGTTTGGACCGCGGTAGACAGAGCCCATGACCAGGAGACACTTAATTTTTCCTAGTGTGTGTGAGTGATGTTATAAATTTCTTTTACACAATGAAATGAATTGGTTTATTTCCTTATATAACTCTATATCTTCTTGAGCCAGAATGCTACTTAATGTTACATTATCACTAACAATTAGTCTACTGATTTTCTTAAAACATTGTTGTCTTATATAATAATTACTGGGGCATTTGAATATGAAGTGTTCTATGGTTTCTGTTTGTCCTAAGGAGCATTTTAGACACATGGGGGTGAAATATTGTTTCATTTTATAGAGATTAAGGTTAACATTTGCATGACCCAACCGTAGCCTAATGATGTTTATTAGGTTTCCTCTGCTCATGTTCATTGTATTAAACCAAGGATTATTATTAAATTCACTCTTAATTTGTTTATACCATTTTGCTTTGGGTGAGTCTTTTACATGTTGATTAAATTTGTTGATATATAATTTTTTTTTGATAAGCTTTAAAATCTTGTGCACAAATGAAAAATTCCTCTTCTTTATCTCCATCTCCTATCGCTTCTTTGGCCAATTTGTCTACTATTTCATTGCCATCTATACCTGAGTGTCCCGGTACCCATTGAAATGTAATATTTTTATTTCCATCTAAAATAATTTTTATGATGTTCATCATTAATCCCTCTGGTGTGTTTACCTTACTAGCATTTTCAAGTGCTACAATCGATGATTGTGAGTCTGAACAGATAACATAATTGTCAAAATTGAGGGTATTTATGTACTGTACTGCTTTATATATTGCATATAATTCTGTTGTATAGTTTGACATATATTTATTCAGAGAAAATGTTTTCTTTATGTTTATCTGTGGAATGAAGAAGGCAGCGCCTGTACCTCTAATGTCTTTGGATCCATCAGTGTAAACAATAATATGGTCTTTATAGGTTATGTATATACAGTTGTTGAAATATTGTTTTAACATCATGGTATTTTGATCTTTTTTAATTTCCTGATCATTCTCCGAACACTTACTCGCCTTCCGCTCTCAAGATATTGGAGCTTACTTCTTTTCTCGACCTTGGGCAGATGAATACTATTCCTAATTACATAGGAAATTTCCTTGATCTAATTTTCACTAACATCCCTTGTCTTGTATCGCACACCGCAGAGAGTTTGGTAGCTGAAGATATAGCCCATCCTGCCCTGACAGCTGTGATTGATCTTCCTGAAATGTCTCGTCGCTCTTGCACTGCTACTTTCATCCCCAACTTCAGAAAGTGCAACATTGCTAATATTTCTTTGGCCATTGCTAATATCGATGTGCATTTGGCGGAGGGCCCTGACTTAGCCTTCAGTCGTTTTTGCGAGGAACTTAGAGAAATTATTTTGGACAACACCTGCATGAAAAAGGTTGGATTGTCCAAGTTTCCCATTTGGTTTTCTAAAGAACTGATAAATTTAATCATCTTAAAAAAGAAACTGCACAGGATCTACAATACTTCATTGTCATTTGAGGACTACTGGAGGTTCTCTCATACCAGGGCCCAGTGCAAGTTGCTGGCCAAGGATTGTTTTAACAGATACGTTGGGCATATTGAGTATTCTATACCCTCCAATATAAAATCTTTTTGGAGTTATGTGAAGCAAATGCAGAAATCGCAGTCTATCCCAACTCGTCTGACTTTTAATCACACAGTTACTGATGACCCTCATGTCATGTGCAATCTTTTTGCTGGCTTCTTCGCCTCAACTTTCAATCCCAGGGATGACACAACTTTAGACTTTCATTGTGCTAGCAACTTCAATGTAAATCGCTTCCATGTAAGTGAGGAAAGAGTACGGAAGGAGCTGGAGTCACTTGATGTCAACAAAGGTAATGGTCCTGATCTCATCCCACCTATAGTTCTCAAGAAATGTAGCGTTCAGCTTTCAAAGCCTCTCACCAATTTACTTAACAGACTATTTATGGACGGCATCTTTCCCACAGCACTCAAGTCCAGTTATGTTGTGCCGATTCCTAAAACACCAAATGCTACTGATGTCACCAGCTTCAGGCCAGTCGTCATCCAGCCTGCTTTGGCTAAGGTTGTGGAAGGTTTAGTGCTGGAATTGATATCTAATGACATAAAGAGTATCATTGTCCCCCAACAACATGGGTTTTGCAAGGGTCGTTCCACCCAGACCAACCTTGTCATCTACACAGACTATATTCTTTCTGCGTTTAATCGAAGACATCAAGTGGACAGCATTTATTTAGACCTTTCCAAGGCATTTGACAAGATTAGTCACTCACTTCTGATTTCCAAGCTCGAAGGATATGGTTTCTGCGGACTCTCTCTAGAATGGTTCAAGAGCTAT
This sequence comes from Homalodisca vitripennis, assembly GCF_021130785.1. NCBI lineage: Eukaryota > Metazoa > Arthropoda > Insecta > Hemiptera > Cicadellidae > Homalodisca > Homalodisca vitripennis. The sequence goes on along the minus strand of NC_060207.1, from coordinate 161,776,090 downwards.
TTAAGTGGACGCTTGCTGAGGGTCAAACTTGGAAACCATTTGTCTGAAGAATTTCCTCCCACCTCAGGTGTCCCACAGGGGTCCAAGCTTGGCCCTATTCTTTTCAACTTGTTTGTCAACGACATCATCAGCCACCTATCATCGGAATATCTCCTCTTCGCAGATGACCTCAAGATATTCAAAGAAATTTACTCTCGTGATGACTGTCTCAATCTTCAACGTGATCTGAACCTAATTGCTGAGTGGTGCGATGATAATAAGATGGTCATTAACTCAACCAAATGTCTTACAATCACCTTCTGTCGTCTGAAGAATCCTGTTGCTTTCAATTACACTGTATCCGGCGACATCAAGCGAGTGACCTCGATAAACGACCTTGGAGTAAGTTTGACTACAAATTTGTCACCCGATGCACACATTGATGCGGTATCCTTGAAGGCAAACAAAATGCTAGGATTCATTTTTCGAATGTTTAGAGGGACGTTCGGTGACGAGACACTACTGCTCTTGTATAAGGCTTTAGTTCGGCCTAATCTGGAATATTGTACTCTTGTTTGGTCCCCTCATTACGCATCTCATATTCACAAACTACAGAGTATTCAAAACAAATTTTGCAGACTTCAAGGAGTCCGGAGAGGTGCAGCCTATCGGGAGGTCTCTGTCCCCGCACTTGAGCAGGAATTTCTTCTGCCTACGCTGGAGTGCAGAAGGAGAATGTTTGATATTATTTTCCTGCACAAGCTTATCAACGGGGCGATCGATTCACCAGAGCTTCTGAGTAGGATATCCCTCTTGGTGCCTGCTGGAACCAGATCCAGGAATATGTTTTCAACCTGCCACCACTCAAACAATTACAGCTATCACGGTCCTATTGCTCGACTTCATAGGCGTGGAAACAGCATTCCTTCCGATGGTGATATGTTTTATGACAGCATCGCACACCTTAAAAAGAGACTGCAACAGTAATGAGTGATAGAGTTTTTTCCCCTTAATCAGTTGGAGATGATGTTTATGATTTTTCACTATTGTAACATTATTTCACAAATCTTAATACTTATTTATTATTCCACTGCATAATCACTACTTTCTGTAATTTAATTAGTTGTTATTTATTTTGTTGATGTTATATTTAAGTTGCATGAAAATGTTGTGAAATTATTGTATATTGGCGGATGCCGTTGAAATAATAATAAATAAATAAATAAATAAAATCATTTATAGTACTATTGCATCTTAGTGTTGTTTTTTCCATGAACAAGGGCATATTAAATTCCCAATGCTCTATTGTAGCTGTTTTCCCTTGCACAAAGTTAGGGTTAACCACTTCCATAGTATTGAGTGCAGATATAAATAGTGGAATTTTCTTTTTCTGCCAGTAAGGGTTGATGTTGCACATCATATTCATATACATAATTTTTTCATATGCTGGATGGTTTGCTTCTGATACAATCTTGTGAACTAACCTTTCGGTTAAAATTTGGCGTCTCAAATTTAGAGGTAGTGAAGCTGTTTCCAATTGTAGGCAAGTATTGGTGAAGATTTTTGTGCTCCGGTGCAGATTCTTAGTGCTTGATTTTGAATTGTATCTAGTTTATTTAGTATATTTTGTGGCAGGTGACCAAACAAGTGACAACAATATTCCAATTTTGAACGAATTAATGCTCTGTATACTTGTAAGACTGTTTTTGGATGAGCCCCATTTCTCCAGCAGGAAATTATTTTTAGTATGTTCAGATCCTTTTGACATTGTAAGTGTAGGTTATTTACGTGATGTTTGAATGTGAATTTGTTGTCAATTATAACGCCTAATAATCGTAATTCATTTACAATTGGTATTTCTTCTCCACCATGGAAATATTGTCTGCTGTTATCAATAACTCTTTTTCTTGTAAATATAATAATTTTTGTTTTGGATGCATTTAAATTGAGCCTTATTTTCATAAATGTGCTTTCCATGATGTTTAGAGCATTCTGCATTTTATCATGCGCAATAATATAATTTTTGTTAAATGTATATAGAAGCACATCATCTGCATATTGTAATGTATATATATCATAGGGCAAATTCTTATTTATGTCACTTATATATATAGAAAAAAGTATTGGACTTAATACACTTCCTTGCGGCAGGCCTCTGCTGGAATTTCTTGATAGAGTGTATTCTGAATAACTTATTGTTAATACTCTGTCGGCTAGCCATTTGCTGCAATGTAAAATGAACTTAGCAGGAATACCTAGAATGAACATTTTATTGTATAGTGTGGGGAAATGGACATGGTCATATGCGTTAGCTATGTCTAGGGATGCAGCTATTATATTTTCGCTTTGTGATAACGCATTATGCACTTCTGATGAGAAGGTGGTTAAGCAGTCTGCACATCCTCGTTTCCTTCTAAAACCGTATTGTGTAGATGGTATAATATTAAGTTTATTCACAAACCATTCTAACCTATTTCTTATCATAGTGTTCATAATTTTTATGAAGCAAGGGATCAATGAGATTGGTCTATATGATGTTTCATCACTTTTATCTTTCCCTGGTTTCAATATACCAATAATTTTAAATTGTTTCCATACAGAAGGGATGTTAGATTTTCCATTCCATATATCATTATATATTCTAAGAATATTTTGTGCCCATTTTCTGGTAGTAGTCGTATCAGGCTGTAATTGATATTATCCATTCCAGGTGATGTATCTCTTTTTTTTGCTTAATACTGCTATTTGGAATTCATTCAATGTAAAGTTGGTTTCAAGAGTGTGGTTGGTATCGGTAATTAAAGGTGTAGTAATTTCAGTCACATGTGGGACATAATCTGGTATTATATTTTTAATAAATTTTTCTCCAAGTTCTTCATTATTTTTTATGCAATTATCATAATAAGTAGTTGCATGATTTTTAGTTTTTAATTTATTTATAATATGCCATGCATGAGCTATGGAGTTGGTAAAGGCCATGCTTTGGCAAGTTTCCTCCCATCCCCTCCTTTTTGCTAGCCTAATGACCTCTCTGGTATTCAGTTGTGCAATCTGGTATTTATGGTAATTAATAGGGGTCATAGCTAATCTAAATGTTTTAAAAGCTAATCTTCTTTTAGCTACTGCATGGGAGCATTCCTGAGTCCACCATGCTTTGGGTTTAAATGTAGTTTTTTTCATTATGGGTTTTATATCAGGAATATTTTCCTCTACAGCCTGATAAATAATTTCATATAGATTTTCTATGTTATGATTTTATTTATTTATTTCCAGTTTACTAATTTTCTCTTTTACGTGTTTAGTATACCCTTTCCAATTGGCTTGTTTATAATTTTTCATGTTTGGACATTTAGACTGTTGATTTTTTAAATAAACTATAGGCCTATTGGGGTTATTATTATAATGCTCTTGAAATTGAATGTAAATGGGGAAATGGTCGCTTCCCATAGGGTCATTTCCTACTTTCCAGGTTAGCAGTTGTGCATATAGTTCTGGAGTTATAAAAGTTAAATCAAGGATAGATTGCCTTTTAAACATGTTGTTTACTGTTGTATAATTGTGATCATTAATTAAAATAAAATTGGAATCATTATAGACCTTAAAAATTGAATTGCCCCTTCTGTCGGCTTTAGTACAATTCCAGAAAGGATGATGCGCGTTGAAGTCTCCACCAATTAGAGTATGTCCACTATCTTTAGAAAATAATTCGTTGTACCAGAATGCTGGGTTTATATGTCTATTGGTGCAATATATGTTGTATAGTTTAATAGGAGAACTTAAATTATTAATACTTATAGCTAACAATTGTAATATATGATTGTTATATTCTCTAATAATCTTAAAACTTATACTAATATGTATAATAAAGGCTACTCCTCCATACGAGTCGTTCCTATCTAGCCTGATTAGTTTATAATTATCATCAGTTAGCCTATCATTTGCCTGTAACCAGGTTTCTTGTATAAGCGCTATATGAATTTCATTTTGTATTAATGTATTAATTACCTCTGGCCACTTAGACTTAAGTGACCGAGCATTCCACTGAATAATATTGATCATAATTTTAACTTATTTTTATTTGTTTTTAAGGTTTGTTTTACCAACTAGCTGTAACAGTCGATTATTGCTTCTATTATTAGGTTTGGCTATTGTTCCTACTGATTGTTTATTGGTTTCAAGAGTGTATTTAAAACACTCTCTTATTATATCATCAACTTTTTTTTTTTTAAATTTTTTCTTCCTGAATTCGGTTGAGCAACTCATCAACTTTGCTGCGTAATAAAATTTTTTGTTGTTCCCTATCATTAATCAGGGTTTGATCTGGTACTGAAAGTTTACCTTCAACACTTGGACTTGATTGACACGATTCCGTTTCTAGATTTCGTATGTTATGGTTAGATTTATTTTTACTTATATAAGTATGTTTTGGTTTATTACCATATCTATCTCTATTATTAGGCCTATTACCATATATTTCTGGACTGATATTGGTTTTGTCATCATTATCACTTACCTGTGACATAAGTGGAAGGTATCTATTATTATGGCTAAATTGGTTTGGTATGTTTCTTAGGGTGGGAAAAGAGCTATGATCATTAATATTAACTTTTGCCATTTGTGCGTAAGTTATTTGATTATGCCTACTCTTTGTATATTTTGATATATTGGGATGATTAAGGGGGTGATGTTTACTAGCTTCTAGATAAGATTCTTTATGTATGCTCATCCTCTCGAGAATACATTTTTGCCTTACATACTCTGGGCACTTTTTACTATTGCTAGCATGTTCTCCATTACAATTAATACATTTTGGTGTTATATCGCACTCATTTGAATGGTACTTTTGACCACATATTCTACATAGTCTATCTTTATCACAGGGTGTGTTGGCAACATGCCCATAACTAAAACATCTGTAGCATTGTCTTACTGGAAGCATGTAAACATCTACCATCATCCTGACATAGTTTAGGGTGACAAAATCTGGTAATTTTTCGGAATCAAAAATAATTTTTATGTAATGGGTACTTACCAACTCTTTGTTGATCCATTTTTTTATTCTATTTGCACTTAAAATAGTATATTCACATAAACTCTCTTCCACTATTTCTTCTTCGGTCACATCAGGCTCAACATAAACTACACCCGTGCACTCAACCTTATTGGCAGGTACGAATACCAAATATACTGTGAGTCTACAAGATTATTGGCAGCACAATATGTCTTACAAATAACTTTAAGGTTTTTACCTACCCTTATTATGTGGTCTATAGCTTCACAATGATTTTTCATTATTTTCCCTACAGCAAATGGATTGATTTTCTTTTTATCTCTACTTTGGATAATAACTTCAAATGGTCCACTAGAGTGTGACTTATAATATCTAATGGTTTTTAGTTTTTTACTTGGAAAACTAAAGTTTTTATGAGTGTGTAGGCTTATTGGCGTTAAACAATTTTCATTATCGCTCTTTTTCCTTTTTCTTTCGTTATTCTCCTCTACACTAGGGGTAGCCTGATCAATCATTATAAAATCTGTTGTATTAGGTAAAAGTATTTTAGATACCGCCAATTCCGTTTCCATGTCGGCTATTGTGGCTAGACTTTCCGCCATGGCGTCCAGTCCAGCCTGACACAGTAATATTAAGAGTTGCTTAGTGTATTACTTTTTAATTATTATTATACAATAATAAAAGGAAATTCCTAGTTTTAATGTACTACCAAAAGGTAACTAAAGACAATTTAGTTTGGCAACGTCTACATATTGACAGGTTAATACACTGACTAACAGGAATAATCAAGTCAATTAAGGCAATCACAACTTAAACTAATTTGCTACTCACAAGTTACGATACTCTCTTAATAGTGATTATGGACCTTACTTATGTATGTTGATGAGTGGATGATTATTTCTGCACTGTGATGTCAGGTGTGAGGTGTTTTTTTTATCGTTACCTGATTGTAATTTTAGGAATGTTTCAAATAGTTTTTATTCTTGTACTTCTTTCCTTAAAAAATATGAATTTATTTATAAAGCTTTCATGATATACACAATAATAAAAGACAACATGTCGAGGATTTATTTTATTTATCCATTTAAAGATCAACAACACAATAGGTAAACTAATACAGTATTTAATTTTATGTAAGGTTTTTTTGTACAGAGCATCTCAGATAGGGTGACCAGATCAAATTTTTCAAATGGATGACGTTCGTTTCAATAAAAAGGAGGACAAATTCATACGCACATACATATTCGAAACTTTTAATTATTTACTTAATGTCTATGTACATATAAGTGTTTTATATTATATACTGCAACAGCATTAAGAGAAGTAATATTATTTGTGTACAAACAAATAAAGTAATATTTAAATTCAGTTTTGTAAATGTTAAGTAGTGTTAACATTGTGTAAATAATCATCTATTACTAATACTTTACACTTGAAGAAAAACTGTCAGTATTTGGGCATGTGGTAAAAAATATACCCCTTTCATGTAAAGCAACTAACTAAAAAAGGCTATCTTCGTGTTGATTTCCTATGAATGTTTTCAACAGCTGTATTTGGTAAAAAAAGTCTTTCGTCTGTTGTATTAACCCCTCTTTCTTCGAGGTAAGTTAAACTTGGAAGTAACATTTCAAATGTAGGAGATGTCGATTCCTTATTCAAATTCATCCACTCAAAGCACTGAAAATCATGTAACTGAGTGGTCTGCTCAGTTTCATTAAATAGTCCTGACAAGAGGAATAAAGTATTACTACAAGTTACTATATTAACAAAATAAATTTTTAATATTAACAGTAACTAGAGCATTTTAGGAGTACTTTGTAAAGTATGATTTTAAATCAGAACGAGTACATTTTGCATTTGGTTACTGAAAGTACGGAGTACAGGTAGGAACTACAAGAAATAGTAAGAACTAACCTCACTTTCGTAGTTGCTGCGTGACGGTGAAATATTTTGCGTTTTGAACTAAATTGAATTATATGTACAGTGTTGTGTATTTAGTAAATTAAAATAGTTATAAAGATTGAACTTGTATATCAGACCAGACAAGTTCCAACATAAATATCATTTTTAGTAAAAAAAATAAACTAATAAGGGATTGATTTCTGAAATAAAATGCTATTGGGAGGAGGTGGACCCGTACGCCCTCCCCCCATTGGTGCGCCCCTGAAACAAGTGTTTCTGCCACTTTGGTGAACTTCAGCTGAAAGTTTCAACACCTATTTAGGCTCGATTAACTTTGGATAACGTGTCGTAAATGCATTATTATCATTATTTCCCAGAATGATTAAATATTCGTGTCACGTCCCTGGAAGAGATTGACAAGCTACTGGGTGTGAATGGACAGGCGACAGTGACGTTAGAATTTCAAATAAATAATCAGTTTTAACTGTAATTTCGAAATTTTGTTTGTGCCATACAATCCTATTATTAGTAAACTTAATAATTTAAAAATCTTTGTGTAAAATATTATAAATTTGAGGAAACGCTTCGATGAACTATGGATTTATCTTCAAACATATCATTTAATTGTTTTACGGAAGTCTAGATTAAAAGTGGTGAGGAAGACCGCTGGAGACAGGCCGGCGGAGTCTACATGTACATCGAGTCTACATTGCGGTACTCTTATCAGCTGATACTTCCTCCCCACGGCCGAGGTCATTTAACTGGCGCTCAATGTCAATCACAACCTCCAGATATCCAAATTCTTTAAAAAAATAAAGTTGAGTCTAATGTTGTCGTACTTCATATTACTGACCATTATGTACTAAATATCCCTGTGTCTGAGACTGTAAATATTGCGAAACGTCCAAAATACTGTAGGTTTTTTATTACAGAGTGTTTAGGAGACGGTTACAGATGGCTGACTGGAATGATGTTTAGAATGTAAATAATGTTGATTTATGTGTATCTAATTAAACCAAAATTTATAAAGCCAGTTTTGTTACCTCCTGAACACTAAAAAAGTTAAATAGTAAAAATAGAAAAAGAAATGTGTAGGTTACAGATCACCTAATTTGATCGATTAATAGGAAGAATAACTTGTATAAAATGAATAAATAAATGAATAAATGATTTATTTCCATATAAATAAGGTAAATATAAAATACATGTAATAAATGGAAATAATGTTGGCCTGTTACTAGTATATGGCCAACATGAGTTCAGTATTTTTTACAAAACATTATAAAGCTAGAGCACGCCTGCATTACTATAAATACAATTTATCACAAATCAAAATCAAAATCCGCAACATCTGTTGCAAACAACTGTGCTAAATTAACCAATTCATTGTTTACAATTTTACATTAAATGCAAGATTTACCATTTAGATTAAGATAGGCTAAGGCTAATAAACGTAAATAATTTTGCAGATATACATGGAATTTACTTGCAAAGATCAACTACTTACTTTTTATATATATTCAGTTTCATACAAGTTAATATTTCCTTCATTGTGTGTGACACACATAAGAACAAACAGCACAAATTAAGAAACAACAATGATAGCTTATGACATAGCTCGAGGTATAGGTACAATATTTATCTAACTTAAGACTGAATTCAAAAAATCAATTTCGGCGTTCTGTAATAGCCAAGATTGCAATTGATTACAGAAACCTTTTAAATTGGTACACATTTTAATATTATTTGGTAACTGGTTAAAATACTTAGGGCCATTGTACCCATAAGCCTGTCTAAAAATAATTTTGTTAACTTTTGGGATTCTAAAAAAATTTTTATGTAAATTTCGAGTTTTATAAAAAAGAGAATTAGTGCCTTGATTTCCACTTCTGATATAGAACAATCTCAGAACTTTAAATATATATAGATGTTGGATCGGTAATATTTTTAATTCAGAATAAATAGGAAAAGAACTTTCCCATTTTCGTTTTGCCTTAATGATTCGTATAAAATGGTTTTGTGTAACTCTTAGTTTGTCCATTAAGTATTTGAAAGCTTTGCCCCAACAAATTATTCCATATTGAATTCGAGAATGAATTAATGCAAAATACAGTGAACGCATCAAAGACTGGTCACATATATTTCTTAAGAAGTAGAATTTTCTTATATTAAAGGCAATTGACTTATGTAAGTTTACAATATGTTTTTCCCATGTCAAATTTTCATCTAATGTAACTCCCAAATATTTATAACTATTCGCTTTTTCAATTATTTGACAGTTACAATTAGTACAATTACAAGTATCGGTACATTTAATAGTATGATATTGTAGCTGTCTGTGGAAATCAAAACCTCTTAAATCAAAATTAACAAACTTGGTCTTACTTACGTTTATCTCCATTTTATTTATACTACACCAATGTCTTAATTTAATCAAGTCTCTATCAATATTTTCCCAAATAGTATTAACATTTTGACCTGAATAAAATAAGGCGATGTCATCAGCAAATGCGTTGATTTGTCCGCGAAAATTTTGAGTAAGGAGATCATTAATAAACACAAGGAACAGATTGGCAGAGAGGACTGCCCCCTGGGGAACACCTATAGCGATCGGAAGAGGTGAGCTCGAACTGTTTCCGACTTTTACACACTGATAACGGCCACTTAGATAGTTGCGGAACCAGTCCAAGGCCACACCCCTTACTCCCACAGCTGCCAGCTTTTCGAACAGAATATTGTGATTGACTAAGTCGAAAGCTTTCTTGAAATCAATAAAGAGCCCAGTTATTTTGTTGTTGTTATTTAAATTAGAAAGAATATTGTCGGTTACTTTGATTAGGGCGTCCTCTGTAGATCTGCCCTTTGTAAAACCAAATTGATTATTGCTAATTAATGAGTACCTAACTATTTAGGTAATTTACTAATCTGGTTTTCATAGCTTTTTCTATTATCTTAGAGAATACAGATAATTGACTTATAGGCCTTAGATTATTTTTAGTATAAATATTTTCTTTTTTTAACAATGGTACAATTTTGCTTAGCTTTAATTTATCGGGAAAAATTCCCGTAGAGAAGCTTAAATTAATAATATGCGAGAGGATTGGGGCTATTTCTAATGCTATGTTTTTAATTAGATCTACGCTAAAATTGTCATACCCCGAGGATTTCTTATTTTTTAAGTTATTAATAATATTATACACTTCCATAACCGTAGTAGGGATTAAATAAAAGGAATTTCTAGTATTACAACTGCTTGTTAACTGCGATAATTGGGTATCACTGCCACTATCTACATCTGATTGTACACTAACAAAGTATTTGTTTGCTATGTCTGCTATTACACTTTGCTCAGCAACAATAGAACCGTCATCCAATTCTAGTTTGTGTACTGTCTTATCTGCTTTGCCATCAGTTAAATTATTTATAATTCTCCACTGTTGAGATAATATCTCCTTGACAACTTCTAAGTTCGTCAGAGTAATATTGGTTCTTGGTCGAGTCAATTAAATTCTTTAGATTAAAGCAATATCTTTGTAGATATTGTAAAAAGTGGGTATCAAATGGCCTTTTTTTCGACATTTTATATAATTTCTTTCTTTTATCAATTTTTTTTAGTATACTTTCTGTTATCCAAGGTGTTCTTAATCTAGCTACATCTACTTTCTTAACCAATCGTACATTATTTATGCTGCAATTTACAATTTCATTGAGAGTTTCATGAAACTCACTATAACATACATTGACATTATTCAATGTATACAATTTATCCCAATCAACATGCCTTAGCTTAATTATTACACTGTCATAGTCAATTTTATTTTTATTAGGGGCATGTAATTTATTTAGTGGATTTAATTCCACTCCCTTTAATATCAAACCTAGCATTAAATGGTCAGAAATATTTAAATCAAAAGTTGCAATATCAAAAATATTCATATTTTTATATCTAATAAATATATGATCAATACATGATTTAGACACTGGTGTAATCCTTGTCGGAACGTTAACCATTGATACAAACCCATTATTTAGCATTGTACTAATATAGTTTTGGCAACATGTAGCTGTTATGTCCAATAAGTTTAAGTTAATATCTCCTATTATAATAGTATTATTTTTTATAACTTTTAGTAACTCTCCTATTTCAATATTATAATTATTTTCTGTAAATTCATGCAATCTGTATACACAAAGTAAGTTGAAATATGATTTTTTTTGTCTTAACTTCTAACAACAACACATCAGCAGTGTACTGTAGGAATAAATTTAATTTGTTTTAAGGAACGAATATACTTCTTTGTTTAAAGGTTATTTTTTTTGACGATGGAAGGATTGTGAAGGAAACAGGATTTTTCCGGACATTTGCCATCGTTCAGTGAAACAAGAAAACAGTAACACTACGTTTCGAGATCTGCAATCTGATCTCTTCTTCAGGTAAAGAACTAACCTAATACATAATTACAAACTAGGTTAAAATAAACAAATCTTACTAAAGCGTTGTGGCACGCCTAAGTCAGGAATCACAACCTACATGTTGTTGTCAACTTCACTAACACTAAAGACATGCACTTAATACAAAACTATACAAAACACTAATCATTAAAACTAAACTACGGAATACAGGTCACAATACGTCTTCACTCGTCTACTAACCACCTACGACTGACCAGAGGGACTAGCCAATGGCAATCGTGACGGCTGGCTAAAACAAGATGGCGGAAATACAAGGGAAGGGGAACAGGAATGGGCCCTTTCGTTATTATTGGTTCATGCGAGATGAACTTCTTAAAACCACACTCAAAAATCCCCCATATGTATGGCCTTCCCAAAATCCACAAACCTACCATCCCTCTTCGGCCCATCATTAGTTCTCGTGATTCACCTTGCAGGGAATTGTCTAAAGTCCTCTTGGACATCTTAACGCCATTGGTAGGAAAAACTGACTCTTTCATCAAAAATTCCAGGGATTTCGTAGAGAAGTCAAAATCCCTAAAGTTGACTGAAACTGACAAACTGGTAAGTTTTGATGTCGAAAGTCTATTTACAAATGTACCAGTTCCAGAAACTCTCGGAATTATTAAATCACGTCTCAAAGAAGACCAAACATTAAAGGATAGAACTAAACTTCCCGTGCCAGTAATTATGGAACTGTTAGAACTATGCACTCAATGCAATTATTTTGAGTTAGAGGGTAAAATTTACCGTCAAGATGAGGGGATGGCAATGGGTTCTCCACTGTCTCCTATTTTCGCCAATATCTTTATGGAGGAATTCGAGCGAAAAGCTTTGGCTTCAACTCAGTTCAAACCGAAGATTTGGTGGAGGTATGTGGATGATACCTTTGTTATTTTTTCTCATGGAGACATTGAATTAAATAATTTTTTGAATCACATTAATAGTATTTCTCCTTCCATCCGCCTCACAATGGAAGTGGAAGTCCAAAACAAGCTTCCCTTTTTGGATGTGTGTGTATTAAGAGATAGGGATGTCCTTAAGACAACTGTTTTTCGAAAGATAACACACACAGGAAAATATTTAAATTATCAATCCAACCATCAAAAATCTGTCAAAGAAGGAGTAGCCTACTCGTTGTTTGATAGAGCAAAGAGCTTGTGCTCAGATAAAGATGGACTAAAAGAAGAATTTAAGAAAATTGAATCGGATCTCAGAAGCAATGGATACCCTCAATTAGTAATTAATAAGTGCAAACGAACCAGAAGAATCATTCCTGAGTCAGAAAAACAGAATTGTGATAAATTTGCGTTTATGTCAATCCCTTATGTGCCGGGATTATCGGAGAAAATTAGAAGAGTAGGTAGAAAGTACAACATTAGAACCGCGTTTAAAACACACAACACTCTTAGACAAAGTCTCGTAAAAACAAAACCAAATAATGGCACACAGGATTCCAAAAACTGTGTTTACAGTATAAAATGTAGCTGCAATAGGGAATACATAGGCGAGACAAAAAGACCACTAAACGTAAGGATAAAAGAACACAAAGAAAACACGAGAAAGGGTTTCACAGAAAAGTCAAAAATTGCACACCATTGTTGGTCCGAAGACCATCATATGAATTGGGATGAAGCCCACATAATACATCGGGAACCACATTTTTTCAAAAGGAAATTAATTGAGGCAACATACATTAAATTGGCAGACCAACCAATCAGTCAACTATCAGTCGAGATTAGGCCGCTTTGGTTGCCAATTCTAAAAAATTAACTAAAGAGAAAACCAAAAGTATCAAACGGATCGGATATTTGTAATAAACCAATGCGGAGTCACAATATGGTTTTAAGAAGTTCATCTCGCATGAACCAATAATAATATTATAGCGGCAAGATGGCGGAGGATGATGTAGATGAAATTTTGTCCGTGCTGTGATAAGTTAGTAAATGAAGGTGATAAAGGGCTTCAATGTGAAGCTTTCTGTAATAAATGGCATCATAGCCATTGCGTTGAAATTTCCAATGATGAATATGCTAATATTGAGCAATTAGGCTCTAAAGTAAAGTGGTATTGTGAACCTTGTAGTCAGAAGTTGCAACGAATGTTAGCTAAGGTAGGCTTATCTGAATGTGATGATTTTATTGGACTAAATAATTCAGTAAAGAAGTTAATTGAGTTGACTCAAAATGTTACAAAGGATAATATTGATGTAACTGAGAAACTCATTAAAATGGAAAATGAAAATGTGAGGTTAAGTAATGACTTGGCAGTCTTCAAAAATCAAGTAAAAGCTGAGCTTTCGAAGTTGAATTTAGAAAATAAGTTAGTAAGCTCAGGGTGAGCAAATTATTACTAAGGTCTTACCCGTTAATGTGACTACTAATAGCTCTCTAGTACAACAGGCAAGAAGGCCTATTCCAGATAACCAAAGTAACTCACCTAATGGTCAACTAGATCATGTTAAAGATAAGCCTAAGCCTCCCAGTCATAGTGAACGAGTATTTACTAATTCTAATAAGGAATGGACTCAAGTGAACTATAGTAGAGGTAAGCCTAGGCAAAGAGGATCATGGCTTAGGCGAGGTCAATCTAATTCAAGATCTTATTACAATGATCAGGTAAGGGAATCCAATCCTAACAACAATCATAGAAACTAGGTCTAGTTTAGACAATAAGTTAACTGATGTTGATTCTAATTCTAGTCCACAACCTGTATCTGAAAGACCTAAGTATAGTGAAGTTGTCAGAACAACTAAAGGTATTGCATGGTACTAAGGAAGTAAATGTTGATGCTGGGTTTAAAACCTGCCAAAAAGATGTTTTTGGATGTTTCTCTGTCTGGACTTGACCCTGGGTTGTAGAACATGAAGTAGTAGCCTATCTCAAGAACATAGGCCTAGATGAATCTGGTCAATATAAATGTGAAAAGTTGAATACTAGATATAACTCATACAGTTCTTTTAAAATTGGAGTGCCTTTGGAGATGGGGGAAGAATTAATGCATCCAAATTTGTGGCCCAAGGGATGTATTGTAGCTAAGTATAGGGCACCCCCGATACAAGAAGCAAGAAAATGGTGTAGATAATGATCATTTTTTAAACATAAGCAGGCAAGTCACGACAGCCTCTTAGTGAAAACACACAGATGACTCAGTGCAGTTTACTACAGCACATTGGAATGTGCAGGGAATTATAGGGAAAACTGATGAACTTATAAGCTTATGTGTAACTCACAATATTGATATTATTGGGATATGCGAGCACTGGGTCGTCAACTATAATCTTAGTGATATTAACCTTCCTGGCTACAAACTTGCCAGTGTATTTCAAAGGCCTTGCGGCTCAAGAGGAGGAACAGCTATTTTTACCAAAGCAACAATAGAAGTTGATGACCTAGCCTATCTTGTGGAAACTGTCGATTCCGTCAACTATGTGAAGTGGCCGCAATATTTGTAAAACATGTAAATTTATTCTTCATTGAGATATATCGTGTTCCTGATGATAATAATTTTAACCATTTTGTTGAATGTTTATTTAATATTTTGTGTACTGTAGTTGATAAAAATAAAGTGAATGCGTCATAATGTTAGGTTTTGATGCCAATGTGGATTTTTATGGTCGATAGTGTTAAGCGATGTATTTTTTGTCAATTTTGCTGATGAGCTTTAATTTAAATTATACAGTGTGTGAAATAACTAGGCCTAATGTATTAAATTTTGGTAATTGGTCTTGTATCGATAATATAGCAACTTCTGTGCACTTTGACAGAATAAAATCAGCTTGGGTGGAACCAATGTTGGTATCTGATCATAATGCTGTGGTTGTGAAAGCTGATCTTACTTTAATAATAAATGGATCTCTAAATAAAACTGATTATTGTTATGTAGATAAAAAAATTGTAAGGCCTATTAATGACATTTAATGTATTGTATTTCACTAGTCTGTTGAGCAAAGTGAATTGGCTGTGTTTGTATAGTCTTAATTCTATAAATGAGAAGTTTGAATATTTTTTTTGAAAAGTTTTTGGAAATTGTTAACTTAGCTATCCCTATTAAAGTAGTAAGTAATAAATCATGGAATAAATGTAAGCCTCAGTGGTATAGCAATGAACTTTTAAGTCTGAAGGAGCGTTGTAATTGCGTCTTACAATAACTTTAAAATGTTTTGGTCTGGTATCTGATAAAAATACATATCTGGGTCTTAAAAAAAAGTTACAAAGACAAAGTTAGGTTAGCTAAGCTTGCCTACAACTGTGAAAGAGTGATGGAGGCTAATAGTAAACCTAAAGTTATTTGGTCTATTATTAAGGAAAATCTAAATAATAATGATTTACCACCTGTAAATAAGGAGTTTCTCAAATTTGTCCTCTGAGAATTTTAATATTTCTTTTGTAAATAATGTGATATCTCTTGTTAATAATGGTTTCCTATGTCCAATAATGATGTCAATATTATTTAGATAAAATAAGTAGGCCTCCTGCCACCTCTATGTTTAATGTTTAAAAATGTCTTAGTAGAACAGGTTTACAGTGCAATTTTTACTTTGAGTAATAGTAAAAGCTTAGATGTTTATGGTCTTAATTCAGATGTTTTAAGAATAGCTGCACCATATATTGTGGAAGTTTTAGCCTACCTGTTTAATTTATGTATTGACAACAGTGTTTTTCCTCAGTGTTTAAAGTATGCCAAAGTTGTGCCTTTGTACAAAAAAGGAAAAAAATCTGATTATGATAATTACCGTCCTGTCTCCATTTATTACTAATTGTGTCAAAAGTTTTTGAGGTGATGTTAAATAGACAAGTAGTTGATTATTTTGAGAGTAATTGTTTATTTCTTGATAATCAATATGGTTTTAGGACCAACAAAAGTACAATTTCTTGCCATCACTGATTTTATGAAAAAAATGTATTTATAGTCTAGATGATAAAAATAATGTCTTAGGCAGATTTTACGATATGTCAAAGGCTTTTGACACTATTTCACATTGTGTACTGGTAGATAAGCTAGAATATTACGGTTTTGATGTAAGAGCAGTTAAACTTTTTAGATCCTATTTATCTGATAGGCTTCAAACTGTGTATTGTAATGGCAAATTTTCTTCTTATCTACCTGTGATGACAGGTGTGTACCGCAAGTGTTCAATTCTAGGCCCACAATGTTTATAATCTATGTTAATGACCTATCCGCTGCAATTATAAACAAGCTTGTAACTACTTTTATGTACGCCGATGATTTGGCCCTTCAGATCTCTTGTTGTAACCATAATCTAGTCAATAGTCTTTCCGATGAATGTAATTTAGTCATTGAAGATTGGACTTCAGCTAACATTACTTTGTTTGATAGAGATAAAAACTCAAAATCTGAATTTTAGTTTAAGTAACTGTCAAAATGTGCAAAATGTAAAGTTTTTAGGTGTTATTGTCCAGTCTAATTTAAAATGGAATGCTCATGTTGATTTTTTGTGTAGTAAAGTTTTCTAAAGGTATTTTTATGCTTAGGAGGTTAAAACTTATTGTGAATCTACAAGTATTATTATTAGTTTATTTTTCTCATATTCAGAGCCACTTGTCTTATGCTACAGTTGTGTGGGGAAATGATAGTCACGCCAACAAGTTATTGATTTTACAAAAGAGGGCAATAAGGGTTATATGTAACGTTCGTGTGAAAACACACATTGTAAACCTTTATTTAGAAAATTAAGAATACTTACTGTACCTTCTTTATTTATACTGCAGTGTTTAATGTATGTAAAAATGTATTCCCATAGTCTGCTTACAAATAGTCATGTTCATGAGCATAACACAAGATACAATAGCCATTTCAGAATTAGTCAATGTAATTTCCAAAGAACAATCAATAGCCCTTTTGAAATAGGAATCAAGTTGTTTAATTTACTACCTGAGCGCTTGAAAAGTTATATCTGTTTCATGTTTTAAAAGAGAGATTAAATCCTTTTTATTAGATATTAGTATTTACTCTGTAAATGAATTCATTGATCACTGTAAGCCCTTAAAATAGTCTGAATTAATGTACATGAATATCTTACTTAAGTAAAAGCTTTGCAATGTATATTGTATTGTGACGATGTCATACATTTCTGTATAATGTGGTTGTGGCAATAAAGCATTTTGATTTGATTTGATGATTTGATAACGAAAGGGCCCATTCCTGTTCCCCTTCCCTTGTATTTCCGCCATCTTGTTTTAGCCAGCCGTCACGATTGCCATTGGCTAGTCCCTCTGGTCAGTCGTAGGTGGTTAGTAGACGAGTGAAGACGTATTGTGACCTGTATTCCGTAGTTTAGTTTTAATGATTAGTGTTTTGTATAGTTTTGTATTAAGTGCATGTCTTTAGTGTTAGTGAAGTTGACAACAACATGTAGGTTGTGATTCCTGACTTAGGCGTGCCACAACGCTTTAGTAAGATTTGTTTATTTTAACCTAGTTTGTAATTATGTATTAGGTTAGTTCTTTACCTGAAGAAGAGATCAGATTGCAGATCTCGAAACGTAGTGTTACTGTTTTCTTGTTTCACTGAACGATGGCAAATGTCCGGAACGAATATAATTACTCTTTAATCTATGTAACTGAGAAAATTAGGAGGGCTAAAATGAATTGTTATTATTCTGTGATTGATGAGTGAAAGGGTGGCCCGACAAAGTATTGGAGTGTAATTAAAGGAGTTGTAAAACAAACAAATCTCTGGGTGTTAATAAAGTTGAGCGTAGGTTGATGTCAATAGCAATGAGCTGATTAAAGGTGCTAATGAATTTAATAAATACTACATATCTGTAAATTCTAAATTAAAATCCTACGCCTTTGGAAGTGATGTGTATTTGAAAAGTTTTAATGAATGTAATTTTTTATTAATGGCTTTGATTGTACATATGAAGATGTCGTAAATATTATTAATTCAATAAACAACAAGCCTAGCACTGGTATTGATAGTATCAGTATAATAACTGTCAAGCAAAACCTAGATACGAGGCACGTCCAGAAGGTAAGTGTACTCAATTTATGTAGGGTTCAAAAAAATACATTAAAACAAAAACATACTTGGTTACACTTGTACATATGTAAGTTATTTTTCGACATAGTCACCATCCCTCTCCGTGCAAGTGGTAAGCTGCGGGATCAATTTTTTTATGCCTATCTCGAATAAGTCTCCCGCCAGCTCTTTCGCCCACTTCTCCACCTCTCCCTTAACCTCCTCGTTCGTTGAAAACTTCAGGGAAGTGAACAGATAGAAATCTGAAGGGGCCAGGTCAGGAAAATACGGGGGGTGGTTGAAAACGTCCCATCCAAAAGAGCCCAGGAGTTGCTTCGTGGCGTTGGCCGTGTGAGGTCTGGCATTGTCGTGCAGCAGGCAGACTCCCTTCGTCAGCATGCCCTTCCTTTTATTCTGAATCGCCCTTTTCAATTTTTTTTAGCGTCTCACAGTATCTTTCCGCGTTGATAGTCTCCCCGTGAGGCAGATATTCAATCAAAATTATGCCTTTATGGTCCCAAAACACGGATGCCATGATTTTTTGGCTGAAATTGTGGTTTTGAATTTCTTGGCGGACGGTGAGAAGGTGTGACGCCATTGCTGAGACTGCCTCTTAGTTTCAGGCGTGTAGTGGGCAACCCAAGTTTCGTCTCCAGTAACAATAGAGTAGAGAAAATCATCGCCTTCGAGTTCGTAGCGTTCCAAAAACTCTTTGGAGATCTGCACTCAATTCAAATTGTGCTGTTCTGTCAGCTGTTTTGGGACCCACCTCGCAGACAATTTCCAATATCCGAGAGTTTCTGTGATGTTTCGTGTATCAGGGATCTAGAGATTTGCGGAAACATCGCAGAAAGTTCATCTAACGTCAATCTGCGATCGTCACGGACCGCAATCTCGATTTTCCCCACAAGTTCGTTAGTCACAATTGAAGGTCTTCCGCTCCTTAGATCGTCATGCACGGCCATTTTTAAACTCGTGACACCACTTGTACACGCTCGTACGATTCATAGCTCTATTACCGTAAACAGTTTTCACCTCATTATAAATTTCAACCGGCGCTTTTCCCTTCACAACGAGGTAGCGAATTGCGGTGCAAATTTCGCACTTGGCGGAAGATACGATCGACATTTTTCACGAGAGATGCTACTGCGTCAAGAGTTTTCAACGCATTAACCTCTGATTGGTCTCGTTTTGAAGGGGGAGGAGTCAGGCTACGCGGCAGTGTTGCCAACATGTCGAAAAAGTATTCCCTACAGCTGTGAGAGTACCAGTACACTTACTTTCTGGACGTGCCACGTATAGTTGCTCCCCTTTTGTATTGTATGTTTAAAAAAATCATGAGAACAAGGAAGGGTACCTGACGAGTTCAAGATAGCCTCAGTAGTCTCTATTTTTAAATCATGCGTCCCTTCAAATGTATTGTCATATAGGCCAATTTCTGTTATTAGTGCGATAACGAACATTTTTGAGACTTCAATTAGAAACAAAATTGTAGATTATTTTTTCCCTAAGGTCACTTTTTTCTTGTAACCAGCATTCCAGGGTTCGTTCCGGGAAAAGGAACAGGTTTAGCTGTTGAAAGGCATGTTAGCTCAATTTTCAATGCGTCACATAAGTATAAACAGTGGCTGTTTACCTTGATTTTTAAAAAGCATTCGATGTACTAGTCTTTTGATATTTTATTAAATAAAGTCAGGTACTGGTGGTTGTGGTAGTTTGACTCTCACAGGGTTTAAATATTTTTGTAAAGGGAGGAAGTAGGTTGTTAAGATTAATAATTATGTTATGAGTGATCTCTTACAGTTGTACATTGGCACAGCTCAGGATAAAGTGTTAGGGTCGATTATTTTTTTTTAGTCAACATTAATGACCTGTTAGACTTGTAAGAAAGATTTCACATGTGATGTTATCTCGAATTATTATAAAGACTTAATTTTCTTCTATACTTCTTAAACTTTTGAACGACCGATCTATGGAAACATTATTAAGAATAGCAATAGCTTAAACTGTTTTACAATATTGTCTCAATTCTAATTTACGTTGTAAAATGTCCCAGGCCGAAAATTTGTACAATCACAAATGGCCGCTATCCTGACACTTTCTATTGGTTGAGACCACCGAAAGAATTTACCTAAACATTCTATAATTTCACTTTGAATTGGCCATAAATTATGCTAATCATGTGGTTACTATTATTCCCGTAATGGTACTGTGTATTATTCAAAGGTAAAGGTTTGTACCGTATAGTATTCGGTTGTAAAAATGATATTATGAACGATAACGATTACGAGTTCTTAACACTATTTTAATATTTAATACTAGTGCAAAACATCTGTACATCAAAGTAAGTAAAGTAATTACTTGTTTGTATTGTCAATATAACATTAGAGAATTTGAAATTGACGCCACAAATAGAAAACAGGCAACAGAACATCCGTTAGCTTTGGAGGGTACTACAACGGACTAGTGTACTGAATCTAATCTTGTCGCCGACTTTTAAAAACCAGTTTCTTTAATTTGTTCTTCTATGCAAATTTCCTTCTGTTTCTACTGATCAACAAACACGGAAGATAAGTGTGGAGAGCTTAAGAGACAACTCAGGAGCAAGATAGCATAATTGTATCTGTGATATATTTTACACTAATCTTCCGTTAAAGCATGTTATTTTATTTTATAATATGATGATATATTGGGATTACTAATTATAAAAATCTCTTTATATTTAAATAATTTGAAATAAAAATCAAGAAACCTTACGACATATAACACCTCATTAGTGTTTAGCTAGTTAACGTTTCCTTTGATTGTATCATTTTGCTTGTAACTAATACAGTTACCCTTCAATACAAATACCCTCTTATTAACAAAAAGTGGTTATCACCGAATGTGCGAATCAAAAATTATAAGGGGCTACAAACTTAAGAGGGCTCATTATTTGGAAGGTTGATTGAACATCTTTGTAATAGGATAATATAACAAATAATTGTGATCTTTAACTCATAAAATGGTGTGTGTGTGTGTGTGTGTGTGTGTGTGTGTGTGTGTGTGTGTGTGCGCGCGCGCGCGCGCGCGCGCGCGTGTGTGTTTGTGCGCGTGCGAGCGCGTGTTTGTATGTATATCCTTTATAGAATCTTAAAGTATTTGACCGATCATTATGAAATTTGTATGTATATGTATTTTTCCACAATGAAGGTTTATATGCTATGCCAATTGATGTATTCGCCACCAGGCAACGCTGCAAAAGATATGTTTTCAAATTGCCTGCACCTTTTAAACTGCAATTACGAGACAGTTACGTATATTAAATACACTATTTGAAGGCGCTAAGTTATCATGTATATTTTCCTTCGAAATAAATTTCTGGTTGAACTTAAAGCTTGAGTATTAGACCACTTTATAATAAATTACATGTGCGTATACAATGGCTATAAACATACACTTTAGACAGATCTTGATCGTGACAACAAGGCAAACTCTACATCGGCATTGGAAATGTAATGCACTTGAACCAAAAATGCTCATACACGGGCAAATCTTACTAAAAGCGTGTGAAGCCGTGAGAAGTAGCTATTTTAAAATAATCCAAGTTTCTTTTATATCTCTTGTTTCTAAATCTTTACATTTTATTTTGTGGTCAAAATCTAATAATTTCATTTTACCCTCAAAAATTTCAGTGGCACAATTTGTGCCATGGAACCGTCGCGTAGGCACCCCTATGTCGACACGTGTAAGTCATAAGTTTGCTACAGGGGATAATGGAGGTCTCTCACAGTGGGATGTAAAATCGAAGAGATTTTACCACTGGGTTTGCTTGGCATTACCAAGGCCAGATTATAATACGTCTTGCTTTGGCATGACCGAGTGGATGGAAATCAGATAAAGTCTACTAACAATTAACTATCAATCAAAAGGCAATTGTGCTATTGGTTAGTTAATTTGTAATAAAATTGCACACATTCATCTTATGAAAGAAAACAGGTGGTAAGTAAAGGGAATACAATAATATGTTCAATAAATATACCTACAGTGATGTTAGTGCTGTCACTAATATAATAATATTTCTATATATCTCTGAATTGTTCAGTTTTCACAAAAATGTCTTATTGGATGCAAACCACATCCTTCAATCCCAGCAACTCTTTCTTAAAAAAATTATTTTATAAGAGTAATATTTATTTATTGATCATTAGTAACATCGTTTTAATAGACAACATTAGGGTATTCAAACTATAATTACACGTTGAATAATGTGGAGTATCTAAAGTTTTATTGAAAATTAATCACAAAGAGTGTAACGCCTACCTATCTCAAAAAGTTGTCCAATTGTGACTTAGGTATTTGTTTTTCTTTAATACAAACTCAAACTAGTTCTTTCTTTATGAAAAGTATGATAGTTTAACTAAGATTAATGAAAGTCAATTATGGTTAAACAATTAAAAAGCGTGTCTCTTAAAAATAGAATTTGCTGTCAACAGCCTATAATATTGTAGTCATGCATTTAGTGACACCTGGCTAATAGTTATTAATACATTAGTAACATTAACAAACTAAATACTAATTATGTGGGGTAGGGTCCAATAAGCGGACCCGGTTTTTTATATCGAAATTGGCAAACGATATTACTTAATCATAACCATCGATATAATCAATCGATACTGATTAATTATTTTTAACAATATTAACCCATCGAAATTGGCAAAACGATATTACTTAATCATAACCATCGATATAATCAATCGATACTGATTAATTATTTTTAACAATTAACTCAAAAAATAATTATGGTTGCCTGTAAAGTCGGTTTTACGGGCGAAGATTTTACGTGACAACGTCTTTTTCTCGGTAGAATATTTATTGATATGAATATTATTAAATTGCACAATAGGAACAAGGAATTGAATGAAAATAAGAATTGCACAACTTTTAACTATAGAAATATATTTTGTTTACTAAAACATTGTACATAATTTGAAATTAATTAAAATTTGTTATTGTAAATGGTAAAGTTGAATAAAACATTTACTAAAATTGGAATTTGAAATTCTTGCTAAACACAGTTAAATTCTAACTTCGCGCGTGGTGATTGGTCGGTTTAGTTCGTTTGTTTGGTCGCACTGTTATGACAGGTTAGAGGTTATAATTTGTTATTTTAAATGTTTGACTAGCAATACGCGCTGTTTCTTCTCAATCGACTGAATTACGATTGATTGCAGAGTAAACTAATAATTTACTTAACACTATCAGCATTTGTCAATAGTATGACATAACCTATAAACTCAGTTTCTCAACTTTTGTGTCAATCTAACAATTAATCAATCAATCATAGTTTACGATAATGAAATATCAGTGTACAATTATTTACCTTTATTGTTGTAGTTGTTGTAAATGACGAATCTAAGCACTCCACATTTTCACGAATAAACATAGTTATCTGCTTTATCCCGTGCGGCGGACCCAGAGTTATCTGCTTTATCCCGTGCGGATCCCGTGCGGCGGACCCACTGGACGGGCATCGTAACGTTACCGGGCGTTACACTTTTTCATGAGTGACTCCGAGCCGCAACCTAATTTAAGACGTTGTCACGTCAATAATCTATATGAACAGCTGTAAACACTTTCAAATAATACAATTAAGGTAATATTTTAAATTTCACATATCGTTCATTCAGAAGAAAAGTGACACAACTCAAAAAAAGTAAATTTTACAGGAGAGCGATTTGAAAATTGTGCTTTTTGTAATTAGTTTTTCGCTTAACAGAACTGCAACCTTTAATCCAAAAGTCATTTTATTATTTATATCAGTTAAATATAGGGCATTTAAATTAGCTTAATATAAACCATGAAGTTTGTGTTTATTATTTTTTTAATTATTTATTAATTTAATTTGAGTTGTGTCAATTTTCCTGTAAAACCGCTTTTCATTAAAAGGTTAACTTTGAAGATGGTAATAACACAAAAATAAGTCAACGGGTTTTTAATGACAGTTAACTTTAATTGAAACAAAAAAATCAGTTAGTTACTTAGAACTAAACTCCAAACATCATTGGACCTATTTTAGATGTTTAGAAAAATAGTGTTTTCAAATATTAATAACAAAATACATTCATTTACTACCACTAGTTACTACCAATAGTTTGGTCTTATATAAAGTTAACTAATGCAGCACTTTTTAATATTTAAAGAAGTATTTTCTAATGGAAATAAAAATCATTAAACACAAACATAACATTGTTGCTAAACACAAACGTTACTGCAAAAATTTAAAGTGAGTTATAAAATGGTGCATAGCAACTTGGAATAACATGTTTTTCAAGTAAGTATTGTAAGTCTTTTTTCTTGTTAACTGAAATTCCCAGTCTTTGCTCGTTATAATTTTTTTAAAGCAACATCTGAACAATGCACAGGAAAAAACCTGTTGTTTCTTCTTTGAACTTCTGGTTTTCTTCTTAGTGTGACTCTTCTTGTTGTCTCCGAATAAATCCTCGTTTTCTTCAATATCAATCTGCTGGATGAAAAATTTCTTGAAAGTCAACTGTGTCATCATATGTTGTCTTGTACTTGATTTTAAAGGGAGAATCTTTCTCAACTTTAATTATTTTGATGTCATTCATTGCAACAGTACATCCTGAAATGAAAAGATAACTGTAAAATGTTTAATTATTATCTTTTTAGATAGAATAGGATAAAAAGTTGGATTTAAAAGTTTTAGTATGTTAACAAAGTGTAGGAAATTAAAAATAATCCGTTCGAAGTAGTTAAATATGCGTTTAGAAAAAAATATTTAAAACGTAAGAAAATGCAATTCTTCCATCTTGATTGCATATCTATGTGCCATAAATAACTACTCTTTAACATACATTTTTCAGATTAAATATGAAAAGGAAAGATGGTTTAAAAACGTAAAAGAAGATAGTAAGTTAAAAGATTCTTAAAAATTGTGTAAAAAGTATTAAAGTTAAATTATTGGTTTCACATGGTAAAGGCTGAGTAGGGTTAAACTATGTTTGAACCGGTTGAGATTGTTTTTGCAGTGAAATAATAGATGAAATCCCTTTATTGGTCTGCTCATCACTAGAATTATTTTATAACTCTCGTTTCATAAAAGTGTCTAAATTTATATTATAACAGTAAGCAGCTTACCTGACACATTAACTGTAGAGTTACATCCAATGTTTGCCCATAGGTCTTTTAAAATCCAAGAAATCTTCATGACTTAGTTCATTGACTTTATACGGATTCCCAGTTTTTTTTTGCAGTTTTGATCAATGAAATGTATTGAGCCGGGTGGTAAATTGGTCCAGACTTCAGACATTTCTTAATCTGCTTCTCAATCATTGCATTGTACATTGTCCCCCTCGTTTTGACTATGCATTTTATTAGGAAAATTGTGAGTTATAGACTTAATTGGCAGTTTGTCCACTGCATATAAGTACATAGAAAACAAATACTTGTTTTTCTGTTGGCCGCTGCAATTATCAGAGTAAAAATATAATTTCAATATCGTTTTCGCAATTTTTATACTTTTTCACTGAGGTATTTGTAAATGCATGTTCCAATTTCGCACGAGCCTCTGGCTCCTTCGCCTTCATGCCAAGTATAGCAGAATACGGCATCATTTTTCAGCTCACAGACAGTCAGGTTTAGCATATTTAATTTAGATTTATAATACATTAGGGACACTTCCCCCTTTGGACACTGTAATACAGCTTGAAGGTCATAACAGGCAAACAATGGTGTTGACACTCACTGAGTCTTTGTCAGAATTTTTTTTCAATCGAGATAGATCTTTTTCCATAATATGCTTTTCATATTCCTCTTGCAAACTGGTCTTTCTCTCACCTTCAGCTGTCTCATATGCATGGCCACAGCTCACAAAGGTCTTTTTTTGGAACAAAAAAAGAAATATATTATACTCTTTGGTGAATATATCGTAATACTTTTTATAATTTCCATGAGGTTTTTGCAAGCTTTTACAATGTTCAACATAATCACGATGTAAATCACTAATTGTTTTACCACCTTCTATGAATTCTCTGGTTGTGTTTGCCCGTAGATAGTGGCTCTCAATTTTAGGAATAGATTCTATATGACGCCTGATGCCTTCATTTATTAACTTGTCTTGATCAGTTTGATGCTTATCATGTTTACCCCTCAGATCACCAGCAACAAAGCCACTTGAGGCGTCTTTTTATCAATAACGGTTCTAATTGGTCTGTCATTGATCCCTAGGGTGTTTCTGAAAAAATCTTTGCATACACGAACTCGCTTATCAGCAACATCAAAATAAAAGGCTTGGTTTGGTTTTCTCTTATTTCCCTCTCTCTTGTACTGGTAAGTTGGTTGTATGTTCTGAATATGTGATGCTATGAAATCTCTTTGGCGGGAAAGGTCACCAAGTGCCCAATAGTTTTTGAAAATTCTTTGACGTTCATCAGGGTTTATTTTGGTTTTACACTGGATTCTACATCTATCATTGCATGGTGGTTTTATTTCCTTTTTCTCAATTAGTTTTCTGGACTTAGATGATGATTTATATTCCTCTCCAGAATTTCTCAGCTTTTTTGCTTTACATTTCAACCAGTTGTCTTTGTTTAGTGACCTTTTCTTTCCTTTTTTCTTTTGGAGATCAGTGTTATTTTGTTCCAAGAATTCAAAAAACATTATCATTTTCTTCAAAGATCTCAGGCTCCTTTTCTTTAGTATTTACAACAACTTTGTTTCTTCTAGGTATGTTAAATATTTTGTTGGATATTGTTTGTTTTTTAGGGAAATTAAGGTCATTTTTTGGCTCGTAATTTGGATCCTCGTCAGAATCATCCACGTCATAATCATTTTCACTGTTAGGGTCATCTGAAAAAAGATCTCCAGTAGCTTCGTTATCGGTTTTACACTTTCGTTTGGGTGTCGAACATTTTCTTGGTTAGACTGAGCTGATGTCGTTGGCAAATTAAGTTTTTTAGGCACACATTCCCTGCTTTTGTTGGTATTTTGTGAAAATTCACTAAACACACTGTTTTGATGTCGAAGGTTTATGATTTTCTTCACTGTGAACTTCTTTAGAAGTACATTCTTTAGGAATGACATCAACATAACCCTGAGTTTTGTCTTCAGGTTCAGCTTCCGGGTTTGTAGGATCGTTGAGATTGGCTGGGTTTCAATGTGTTCAGTTAAAAGTTCATTTGTAGTTTGAAATATGGCTTGAACCTCATTATTTGGGGTTGTATTTGGAATTTCCTCTTCATTAATCACTGTCCACTCATTACCACATACAACACTATTATGTGAATGAGGAGTAGGCCTATAGTCTGTAGAATTGCCTTTTTGTTTGGCTAATTTTAAAATCAGGGATGTTCTATTGCTCATTCCTGAGACTTAAAACTGGCTGTTGTGATGCCTTCACTAGAAAAAAAATGTGTAACCTAAAAAAGTTCATAAATGATTGGCACACACAGGCAAGGCATTTTGTCTGTATGTGGCATTCATTTATGAATAAAATGTATATTGTTTACTGATAGTTTAAACAAGAAAAATAAATCGTAATAGTACTAACAGTGGAATATTTATAATAAATTATGAACTATTTTCGCAATACAAGTGTCACCAACTCAAAATATTGCACTGTTGGTATAACATTGTGATTTAGTTTCTTGCAAAAGTTCAGAGTTGTAATGACACATCTCAAAGTCTGCCACTGTGGAGGTATAACAAAATGAAAAAAGTACAATGATTTTCAAGGAAAAGTGACACATCTCAAAATTTGGACTTGTGGATGACAAACAAAATTGAAAGTCAAAGCTATATTCAAGGAAAAGTGACACAACTCAAAATCTGTCATTATTCTAGTAAACAATATAAACATTGTACTTACAAAATATTACAACCAAACAGGCACAACTCAAAAAGTGTCACTTTTGCAGAGAAATTATAGCACTTCACTCCTAGACAGTCAAGTCACAACTGAAATGTGTCAGTTTTGCTAGAAAAAACATAACCTAGAATGTTCTACAAGAAAAGTGACACTAGTGCACTCTAGTGGGAGCAAGGCAGAGTTTGAGTTGTGACGTTTTTGCAGTGAAAAGAATAACTTATTTCAAGACTATTAAACCAATAAAACCCATTTAAAAAAAATTTTGAGTTGTGACACTTTTCTTCTGAATGAACGATATGTAACATTGTGTATTAAAAATGGCTGTCAATCTTAGGAAGCTTCACGAAATTGCTTTAAAAGACGATAAAACATACCCATTATGGGTACTATAATTTGACCTTTTTCAAGTTTTACTGTCAAATAATTAAATATAAGGGAATTTTCAAGAATTGTTATATGCTAAAATTGTAAAACATAACAAGGTTAGCAAGGACAAGCTTTATAGGAAGATAAATAAATAAAGAAACTTTTTCCATGTTTGATATGTCATCATGGACAAGTAAAATGAGATTCTTATTTTTCTTCTACATTTGCTCCTGAAATGTCTCTCAACTCCACCAGAAAAAAAATAGAAAAATCGTCTGCTTGTGTTTGTAAATTAAAAAATGTAGTTTGTATTGTACTATGTGTTTGTTATGTTTTGATGTGGTAACATTGTAAAAATGAAGCATACTAATTAAATCAGCTGTTAGAGTTACATACAGTATTAATTTATTGAGTGTCATGATAATATACACTAAATAGGATGAAATAAATACTACATAGTCAGTAAATCAAACAGTAACTATTCAAATAAATAAAAGGCCGTTCTTGACTCTAGTTCCATACATATTAATTGGTTATTTGGTATTAACAGATGAAATTCATACATTCATAACGCCAACTTATGTGAGGTTCATAATTTGCCTAATAACTAGGATTTGTTCACTGTAATCGAATTCATTAGAATAATTTCATTACTATACTGTACTAGTTTACCACATGTATGGAATATATGAAATTCCATATTGAACAAATTGTGGGCTTCATATAACCTAGCCTGCTCCATAACATTATTTAAGTGGTAAAATCTTCACATAAAGTAAAAGTTGATCATTTTATCTAGAGAATAATTTTATTAAAAAGGCTTACATGTCTTTTTTCTACAATAAATGTCAGTGTAGTTAAGTTACCAATAAACATGAAGGTTAATTACAAATTCCCATTAAAAAATCTTACCTTACAACTAATAACATTTAAAGCATTTGAAATTGAATTTGTAGGCCTACTATACATTTTTCTATTGATTCATCTTGGTCCACTTTGAATTTCTCTATCTAGATGCCAGCTGAGGGACTAGACTGATGGGATAGTTTTAAATTAATAGACTTACAAATATGTCTTGCATCAAAGAAGGCAATTGGATTAGAAGGTTCTCAGTATCAGATCCGTTTAAACATAATAAAGGATTTACTCTGTACAAAATAACGTCACTGGTAAGTAAAATTTTGTACTGTTTAAGTAGTTACAGTTTATATTCAAGTTAGCTTTTCACTGCTAACACTCAGGTTTCCAGACATTTGCAATTTAGCCTACATGTAAACTGCCAGTCTGGTACTAGGCCTAAATGTTGGAATTCTGACTTGTAAAAATGTTAATAATTGTAAACAAACAGTAATTTTTGAGCTTCCTTAATGTGTGATAAATGCATTTTTCATTTCAAATGACCAATATAATTTTAAAATTAAAAGTAGATTTTTAATGTTATGCTTAACTTTAGAATTTGGTAACGTGTAGTCGCTCAGATTACGCTCCATTCAAAACCAGGTTGGGAGTATTGACTTTGAGTAGTGACGAAAAGTTACTAGGTAATTATCATATAAACGGCCGGAGCGGCAAAATACGAGTTTTGTGTTGTTAACTTATTGGAATCGTCCTATAGCACAAAATAAATATAAGGTTTGATGGGGTGGAAATGAGAAATAACGAAGTTCTAGAACATAAAAAAATAGAACAAATTTTCACGCGCGGAGTAATATTTCCATATTGTACATCGACGTCGAGCGTCACGTGACCTTTTGTTTCAACCATGATTCAACCTCGTGATGACGTCATCGGATGGGTCGCCATCTTTGCAAACGTAAATGAAAAATAATACTGAAATGAGCAGAATTTTGATGAAAATGAACAATGTTTTTCTTAATTTCGAGCAACAAATTAATTACTTGTTATCGAAATGAGACGAGTGCCTCCGGCCATCAGCGTGGATACCTGATGTGAATTAAAGAAAAACATCCCTCGAGATAGTACCTATTAGTAAAATATAAAATTCTAGAGGGGCTGATCAGAAATATAAATTGAAATGTAATGCAAAGGATGAGAAAATCTTGCTTGATGAATCGCTTTTAATGTTAGATTCGTCTTGAGTCTTTAAAGAAAGTCTTGTGAGTATGATGGAATGGAATCATAGTAGCCTATTGTCAGAAACTGACTCATTATCAATCTCCAAACATATTGTAGCTTGTATTTATGCAGTTCAGTATGATGAGCTGTGCCACAAACAATCTTTGTGCTCTTTTTCTTTCTGTTTTTTATATTTTCTTGTCTTTTCTAACTATAGTATCTCTTATCTGAAAAAAAGGTACTGTAGATTATACTTTCCTTTCTCTTGACCCCTGGCTTCCATGTTCCGCAGTTTACCAATCTTCTACAATGTCGAAGTATTTCTTCAGTCCTGTGTCTATGTTTCTCTGTATTTCTACACTGTCATTCTTGTCTTTTCTCTTTCTGTTAATAATTTGTCGTTTTTCACAGGATTTCTAAAATATTATATGTTTTAGAAATACATAGACTAATAAATATTACTTCAATTTGACTATCAAAGAGTTAAGCTTTATTTTGCATTGTTAACTTAAAATTATATAGACCAAGTTGAAGAGTATTACATAACCACAGTTGGGTATCTTGAATTACCTACTTATTAGTTTTAGAAATACAGAGAATATTTATAAAAATATTTGTAACATAAAATATTGTATGTATTCCCAGTTCAGCTATGAAACCAAGTGCACAATTCAAGTTTTGGCAAGTGGTGCAGAAAACTTAGTGAAAAGTAAACCTTCTCACCTAAGTCATTATTATACACGGGTGAACGTTATGTATTATAGTAGATATTGGTGTAAATTTTTGTGATGAGACAAGTGTTAGAAAAGAGGTGGGAATACGGAAAAGATACAATGGTAGCGTTTATAGACCTACAGAAGGCATATGATAAGGTACTGAGAGAAAGGATATGGGAGAGTATGAGAAAGAGAGGATTGCGTGAGGGAATAGTAGAAAGAATAAAGAACCTGTACGGCATATGTAAAAACAGGGTGAGAATTGAAGAAAAATATACAGAAACTTTTAAAACAGAGAGAGGAGTAAGGCAGGGAAGCATATTGTCACCTTTCCTTTTCAATATTATAATGGATGAAATTATTCTAGAAGTACAAGGAAACAGAGGAGCAGAAGAACTTAAGACAATAGCATATGCGGATGACATAATGATATGGGAAAATAGGGAAGAAGAGTTAGAACGAGAGTTAAACAAATGGGCAAAAGTGGCGAAGAAATATGGTTTAGAGATGAACATACAAAAATGTAAAGTAATGAAAGTAGAGAGAAGGGATGGAAATAACAAAGACGTGTTAGTTGAAGGAAAAAGACTTGAAAAGGTGAAGGAATTCTGTTATTTAGGAAGTATCATAACAGATAGGGGCACAATAAGAGAAGAGATAGGAAACAGAATATGGAAGAGTGGAAAGTTTTTCAATATGGTGAAGAAGATTGTGTGGAGTTGGAACATTGGGAAAGAATCAAAAGTATTGATGTATAAATCTTATTTCTAACCAATTTTATTATATGGAGCAGAGACGTGGACGTGGACTAAAAATGATTTAAGCAGATTGCAAGCTGCAGAAATGAGATTTTTAAGAGGGATAGAGAAGACTACAAGAAGAGATAGAATAAGGAACGAAATAACCAGAGAAAGATTGAAGGTAGTTTCACTGCAAGAGACAATGGAAGGAAGAAGAATACAGTGGATGGGGCATGTGAAGAGGATGGGAGATAATAGAATGCCTAGAATAGCACTGGAGAAGGAGGAAGGAGGAAGAAGACCAAGAGGAAGACCGAGAGGAAGATGGGAGGACCAAGTGTGGAAAGACATAGAGAGAAGGGGACTACCGAAAATACAGGTGGATGAAGAGGAGACCTGGAAGGATAGACTAAAGTGGAGGAGGCTGTGTACGACGACCCGTGAGAACGGAAACGTCTGACGATGATGATGATGATTGGTGTAAATTTAATTAAGCGATATAATAATATAATTGGTCTTTCCAAAAAAATCATACTCTTTATTTAACACATCGACTGCGATGGACGTCTTGTAACGCAGAGCTTGAGTGCATCTGTAGAATTTTACAATATATAGATCAGCAGTGGAAGTCTTAACTACATGTATTATAGCTGACATTAGTTAAACATGTTCACTACGTTCATGTGCATACGTCCTACAGTGCAGAGACTGAGTGCGTTTGATAAATCTTACTCTAATTTTAATAATAATAATTTCTTTATTCTCTTTCATCACAGGACTCAAGTATACAAATCACAACCCAAACAAGATGCTAACTACATGTATTATAGCTATACTGTAATTGTACATTAGTTTAACATGTTGACAGCAGCAGAGGCCTTACAGCATAGAGGCTGAGTGCATCTGTTTAATGTTACTTTATACAGACCAGCAGTGTAGGTGTTACCAAACTTCTTATTCTTTTAGGTCTATCCAAAAAAGTATCCTGAAGCCATTACAAAAATAGTGATTTGGAAAAGATACAATGATTTTAAGAAGTTGTATAAGGAGCTGAAAGTATGCCATAAGAAGCTACATCTTGACGATGAATTCCCAGCTTTTGTTAAAGCTAAGTTTTTCAGCAGGTATGTTTAAGTATATATAGTGTATCATAAATATTTTGTATTAAAAAACTGTGCTGGAACCTTTTGGATGATTAATTTTGGTTAGTGCATTCATTGAAAACCAGAATTAGAATACTCATATTAGATCTTTCCATTATAATAAGTGTGAACTAATGTTTGCATGATTCATTACTGATTTATTATTAGTTTATTAATATTCTTTTATCTTTAACTTATATCCATAAAGCTCAGGGGGTAATATTATACACATTTTTAAGTATACAAATATTGCAGACAAAATAAAAATGTGACATAATTAATGATTATTTTCTATATCACATATTAACACATTTGACACCTGAGTTCAACAGTGACCAATTTTGGTATACACACCACACACTGCATCTCTAATATTTGGTAGCGATACACTAGAAGGTAACATTGAGGGTAAATATTGTCTTTATCATAAATCCAAATGGGCAAGTTGATAAAAAAGAATAACTCAGCAGTCCGCCAAGGTACAATATAGAAAGAGTCGTGCTTAACAGTGTACTGTGCGTTCTAGTTGAATGTAACATTGATTTTCTTGCTACGCTGTGGATGCATTTAGATCTTGTTACAATTTATAAAAAGTAGACAGAGAAAATCTGTTTCAATCAATGATTTGTAATTACAAAAATGCACATCATGAGAAGAAACATCAGTTCATAACGATGTTGTACATTGTTGTGGAATGCTAGTTTTGTGTTAATAAATCACATTTTACTTTGGAGTTTACTGTTGTATTTTAATATTATATTAAAAATTGTTCAATAATATAAATTGGAAGAGGGGTTGTTGGTGGCAGCATTACATAATTTTTGAGGGGATTTAGTGTTCATGTTATAACGGGAGGTTATGAAAAGTCAGATTTTAGTGTTGATTAATTAAGGGACAGCCACTTATCTTCTGTAATACATCAATATTACTATATTGTATCCTTATTTCTTATTTGGAATTTCCTAATATTAGGGCTACAGTAAAGTATTTTTCAGATTTGAATCTGATGTGGTTGAAGAACGTCGACAAGCTGCCTTAAAACTTCTAGAATTTGTGGCACAGCATCCTCCTTTGTTTACATCTGACGTTTTTGTAAAATTTTTTGAGGTATTTAATTGACTAGTAATAGTTCTTTTCAAAAACTTAGTTAGTACAATGCTGTTTTTAGGAATTGTTTTTACAACGCTATTATAATAAAACACCTGTAGTAGCTAATATAAGAATAGTAAAGCTTCAAAGTTTAGCTAATTTTGGTCAGATAGTCATATTTTTTTCTCTAAGAAGCTCATAATAAAATGCATAATAAGCCTATAATTAATTATATTTTAATATAATGTAGTTGATTTGTGTATGCAAACATGATTTATTACCATCAGCCAACAAAGAAACATTGTCCATCCAGTAATCAATTTCACTGTCTCGAACTGTTATTTTTACAAGATATCACAGTTTTTGAGACATCATATCGCACTGCCTGATATTTTTTTGTACAAAGAAAAATCCAAGTCACAAATGTAAAAAAACAACAAATGTGCTCCAGTTAGCAGTCTCACCACTTTTTTACTCATGCCACCATAACTATAATTAGCTGACAGAAGATTATTGAATATTGTCATTATTAAGTGAAATAAAACTACTGGAAAAAACACAATTTGAACACGTGTTTCTTGTTTTGTCTACAAAGTTCTTTAATGGTTACTTAGTCAAAATAATTTAAGATAATTTCAGTTAATTCTGAACTGATAAGCTATTTAGGAACAAGCTGCGAATATGTGGAGTACGTACATGTTCCAGCCATTACTATCTATCTCTTGATTAAAATATTTATGTATTACTGTTTTGTGTAGGCTACAGCAATATTTTAGTTGTTTAGTCATACAATATTTTAGTCTAATCTATTGTCCAGAGATCAATTTGGTTAAATATTGATTACAAATTATTGGCTACATAACACAAAATTCTATATGCATATTCTTATACAGTGATTGATTTCTAAAATAGTGGTAATAAAACAGTAACCTCTCGAAGTCTGCGAAGTATGAATACCTCAAATCAAGCAATGTTCTTATTATCGAGC
The DNA here is from genome assembly GCF_021130785.1 of Homalodisca vitripennis. Taxonomy (NCBI): domain Eukaryota; kingdom Metazoa; phylum Arthropoda; class Insecta; order Hemiptera; family Cicadellidae; genus Homalodisca; species Homalodisca vitripennis. The sequence goes on along the minus strand of NC_060207.1, from coordinate 161,740,776 downwards.
TTAATACTTTCAATAGTACTTTACTTATGTTTGTTGAACAATTATACAAAAGACTAATGGTGGATGGTTACTGGTGTTATGAAACAACAGCTAAACAGGGCTTTGTGTTGTAGACAGGGTACACTGTGGATAGTGAGGATGGGACAGTCAGTAATACAGCTGTGAAACGATCTGCCTCCCCCCTCCCTCTTCCCTCTGCGAGAGCAGACCCTGACACTGGGTGAGTATTTATTCACACCTCCAATATACAATGACAATAAAGTTTAATTAAAGTCATACAATTTAAAGTTACCCCTTCTATCTCCTTTGAAAAGGCAGGGGGAATTTTTTTATCCTCCAAAACATTATTTTAATAAGAGATAGTGGTGAAACACAGTCCACTACTCCACTTCGTGCCGCTGCACTGTTTGGTGGCATTTATATTGCAGCAGAATAAAATATAATCCATAAAGTAGTAAACATTTATGAGAGCTACAGTCATGTTTATAATTTGTACTAATTATAATTTATTTACTGTCTTTTGTTCTGTACATATTAGAAAATAATTCAGTAATGTCATAATATTTAGTCTACCTAGAATAATTTCCTGGCAGTTCTTCGTATTAAAATAACTTGTGTAAGATCAAAACATTGGATATCTGAAATGTGTTCAGCTCCTATTATTTCCAATAATCAACATTTTCTGCTTTTGTTTTTTTTCTTATATTTAATAAAAATACAAATTGGGAACTGATAATTTAATCATTGTTATTTTATCTGTAATGAAAGTGCACATATGACTATGCTTAAAAGACAATAAGCAATGTTTTATTAATAATAAAAAATGGTTGTGTTCTGTCTAAAAATGCCTGTGATTGAGCACTTTTTACCACTGCCAATCAAAGGGTTAATTTCTGATATTTATTTTAACTTTTATGAAACAGATTGTTGGTTATCTTGCATTTTTTTTATGTATGTAAATAGGACATAGTCTAAATAAATATTTAATTTTTTTAATTTACAGTTAGTAGAATAAAATGTTTAATTTTTAAAATTTAATTGCAATATAGTCAACAAAAACTAAAATCTTACATTTTGTATGTTTATTTTAGACAAGTTCCAGTACCTGGTCATGGCAGTTCGGACGATGATCACACAAGTTTCACCACTGACACTGATTCTGCCATTAGTTCTCCTGTTCTGGTAGTTACTCTTCAATATTGTCTTTCCATTATAGTGCTGCATAAGAAAATGTGGAGAACCTAGAATGGAATTATTTATTGTCAATTCAACTGTCTTTTATATGAGTCAGTTTATCATGACAAAAGAAGATAAATTTGTATATATACATTAAATTAAATTAAATTGTCGGACTGGTTTTTATGTCTCTGTTCCCAATTTTATCCAGATTATCATTCTGTTGTACACAACATGGATGGTACAGCTGTAGCGGATGTCAGTTACTCTGTTTTTGTAACCCTGACTTGTCCTAAAAGAAGCATTAACTTGGTTCTGTTGAGTAGTTTTCCACATTGTCTTTTCATCAATTACAATGACTTCTTGTAAAGTCTGTTTCAGAGTTTTTGTTATGTTTGGACTTCACTTGTTTTTTTTTCAAGGGAACTGTTAAATAGAATAAAATGATTAACAAAGATGCAGTTGCTTTTTGAGCAAGTCCGCTTATCTCACATGTAGAATTCAGTTGTTTGAAGAGTATTATTATTATGCTCTTTTTATTGTTCTTTTCTCTACTGTTTTAATCCAGCTAGTACGCTAAAAATAGTAGGTTAAAAATGTTCCAATTTAGTTTTTATTGCTGTTTTTTCTTATTCTCATTTTAATATGTTTGCATTGAAAGGTTAAATTAGCAATGTTTGGTGCATATACATGCACTAGACACTTGCAGTGCTATGTAGTAGAAGTGTCAACTTGATATACTATATCTTTTGTAGTTTTGACATATAACACATTGAGTATCAAATGTTACAGTACTAATGTAAGGTGTGTTTGCCAACATAGGACACTGCAACACTTGGTAGAAAAAGTATGAACACTGTATACTATAGCTTAATTGCGTTCTTATCTATTGGTTTAGCAGCTAATGATAAGCTATTTATTTACTGGTTGAGAACGGACTATTTTTGTACCATTCCGGTAGAACACACCAGTAAGGAGTGAAGTCTGTCTACTGTCCGTCCGGGGCCATGATCATGTGTGTTCGGTAGGCTTACCTTTTTGTCCATATTTATATTTTTGTTGTATGTATGTGCTATTTTTAAACTTTGAAAGCACCATGTAGAGCACTAACACGTTTTTAACCACCTGATGATGGAACTTTGGTTCAGAAATATTTAGTGAACACCTACTACATTTGGAACTGTTTTGACAAGACATAGTACCGTATTTTTAGTTCATTATATAGTTCTGTGGCTATAGACAATGAATTTTGAAAAAAAAACTATTATCCTTGTGTTAATAGGATACAGAGCCAGACCGCTGTGAGAGCCCGTCAGTGGAAGAGGATACATGGAACAGTCGACAGCTGCAACCCTCACAGTCACAGACCACTCTCAGCAGTTTGGCCTCCGTAGAGAGCCTTTTTTCTCGACAGATCCAATCATTCAAGAATCGTTTTATTAGCATCACTTCTGATACAAATGACGCACGTCAGAAAGGCAAGTGCATTTCTTTTTTTTACAAGAAAAAAATACTTGTATATAATTTCTATAAATACAAAAACTTGCAACTTTGTTTTGAACTTGACAAAGTCGCTCAGCTAATTGTCTACTGGGAAATTACCGTTAAAAAGAGTATTTTTTGGCTAACTGAGGAAGAACCTAAATACTCTTTGACTTAACAGAAAGATGCTCTGCTACATTACGACAAGATGCAAGAGTGTAGAATTTTCAAAAAATTAGATCAAAGGTGACTACTCTTGGTAGGTGCCTCTTGATTACTGAGCCTATATCACTAATAAAATAACTTTCACTCATGTGTAGGCAATTAATACTGTGTACTAAACTCTGTGTTTACTACTGGCTTTATATACATGGAACTATGAGTATAACAAAAAATTTACCCCCACTAACCTTTCAGTAATTACAGAAAATATATAAATATAAGAAATTTGTAACATTTTGACATGTTAGATTATTTTTAAATGTAATAGGAAACCAACCTGCTTAACACCTCTGAACATAACATAAAGAAAATTATTTTATTTGTTTGTGTGTAACAGTATAAACATGTTCATAATAGGGTGTTGATCTTTTTTGGACACACAGTATTATATTTTAAACTTTATTGATATGTTCCTGAGACATTAGTCCATAACAGTTTAGATTAGAACAAGCAACACTGAAATAGTTTATTTAGAAAATGTTTAAATGCTTAAGCTGTAGTTAAACTTCAGTATTTGTAATCTTAACTCGCTGAACATCGAGTTGCAAAATTGCAAGGTTACATTCTAAAATTCTATAAATTTGTTTCCCAAACTTTTTGAACCCATGGCTCCCTTTAGGTCTGCACTACTTTCCGCGATGCCCCCCTCCCTCCCTGCGGCTCATCTTAATCGATTTGATGAAGAATAACAATAAAGTATTGTGACTTTAAAATTCAAATCGCCTAAAAAATAATAATAATAATAATAATATTTGTAAAATATTTGCCTATATGCCTATTGTATATTAGCCATCATAAAAATATCAAGTAAAACCCATGTTTTTAATAAATTATGTAAACTATTCACTATTTCTGATTTTTAAAGAAGAGCACTATTATTATATTTAAGTAAAGTAAAGTAAGTAAATTACAAAGCGTTTAATATTATAAATATTGTTGTAATAATTCAACGATTGCTTCATAAATATTACAGTTTAGCTAATCAGATTATATCTACTCAAATTCATCACAATTCGTAATATTCATATTCGTATAGTTTCACACAAGCCAGTCGGACATATTTGCTACATGTCTATGCGAAGAATGAGAAATTTTTCCTTTAATTAGTACATCAAAATCTGGTCTGATGTTTGAAACTGCAATACACACTGCTTTTTAAGTTTTGAAGTTTGGTATGTATTTTGATTTAATGACTGCCAAAGCTGAGAAAACCATCTCATAAAGGTAAGAAGTAGCAAAGGGTATGAACACAACCAACGCTTTCCTGGCAATTTGCGGGTTCACTTTTTCGACGTTACATCAAAACTCTAGCAAATAATTCATTTTTAATCCAGTATTTATCAAAGTATCTTTCTGGAATTCAACCAGTTGTTCACTCTATTCAACATTTAGATGCATTTCTTACCCACATTTAAGAGCTAACATTATTGATAGGGAGATAGATAATCATCAAAATACACTCAGTTTGGAAATATCTTTCCATAAACTGTTTCAAGTCAGAAAATGTAGCGTATTCAACTTTATTCATGATAGCCTTCCGCAAATCGAGTTTCTTTTTAAAACCTTTAATTTGTCTGACAGGTTTAATATATTTGTGTTCTTTTCTTACAATTACTTACTTAATATGTTCAACTTTCCAAACAATTCAATAAGAAAAGCTATCTTTGACAGAAACGTTTTATCAATAGATTTATCATCATGACATTGTTTTTATCCTTCTGGTAAGCATTTATTTCATGTCTCAGCTCAAACACGTTAGAGAGGGGATTACCAAGACACAACCAACAAGAAAAACTGTAGAATAAAACATGAGCGGTCAGATCTCATGTCCTTTAAATTTGTTCAAAACAATCTTACTTTTTAGGAGTGTTTTTTGTAATATAGTTGATTGCGCCAATAACAATTTTAAGTATATTGTGCAAGTCCTTAATGAGTTATTCAGCGGCTAATGCTTCTCTATGGAGCATGTTTCCAAAGTTCCAAATCGCAATGGTCGCTTTCACTGGAATGGAGCTTGAAGCCCCCTTTTCGACCTGTTATTGAATTGCCACTATCAGTAAATTACATTTTACAACTCATTTTTGCCAGTCAATGTCATGCTTATTGGCTTGTCTGGGTGGAGTAATGTGTAGCACCAAGGCAACATGTTCCAAGAAATAGTGGTCAGTGCGCCTTCAAGTCTCACCATAACGCTATTCATGCGTTGACTTAGCAGGCTTTTTGTTTATACTTAATTGTTTTATATAAAAGTAATTTTAAATAATTTCAGGAGCTGAAGGCATATTAATGATAGATAAATAATACTATATGACATTATAAATCCAGTCTAGCATGGAGGCAATGATAAATGTATATTTTTTATTATTTCACACGAAATTATATTTTTTTTAAACACTGTCGCTCAACCACAGCTCCTCTGACAGGGCTTCGAGATGCCCTAGGGAGCCATGCCACAAACTTTGGGAAGCACTGTGACTAAGACATAGGTTATTACATACAGGTCTGCCATGACTAAGTGTTTTGCAATCCTCCAGCACTAGCTAATTTTAAAAAATTGGCTGGTATATAACTAACAGTGTGACAAAGGCAGAAGGTGGTGACTACTGCATAGGAAAAGGAGTGAGAGGGGGACTACCAGACAGCCTTCAATTGTTACAAGGCAGCTATTGCACAGCTTCTCAGTGGTGTACAGAGTATGTTGTCTGATTTAACAATAACACTGTGACAGAGGCGGAAGTATCCAGATATTGGACAGAAGCTCAGAAGGTGGTGACTACTGCAGAAGAGAAGGAGCGAGAGGGAGACTACCAGACAGCCTTCAATTGTTACAAGGCAGCTATTGCACAGCTTCTCAGTGGTGTACAGAGTATGTTCTCTTTCATGTAACTATAGGTTGGTTTCTGTAAATCTTTTGTATCTGATCATAAAAAAAATTATTATTATTAATACTTTTTTTCTAAAAGGTATATAACTATTTAGCTATTTGGTAGTGCTGCTGATAAGTAAAACAAGTATGAATTTTTAACTATTAGCGAGCCTTTTTAATTGTTCATAACTTCTCTACAGTGCCACATTTTCAGAAAGAAAATTATATTCCAGATCTGTAGCGTTAATTAAAAAATTTTTAATATTAAAATGAATTGAAAAAATATAAAACCATACGTTTAACAATAAGACATCTATTTACTTACAACTCAATATTTACATTCTAAACTAAAAAAAATAACAGCAAAATCCCTTTACAAAAAGTGAAATAAAGAAAATTTCATTTAAAATGTTCCAACAAAAGACAATATGACTAACTTCAGAATGAAAACACGAATATGGAAACAACCATTCTTAAACATGACTGCTACAGGGTTGCATGTGATAGGCTTAGTGTTTATTGGCTCTTTAGCAGACAATGAGCGAATTACTTGTTTATAAATAATAATTTCTAATTGCGCGTTCATAAACATCCTTGGCTCTTTACGCTATTTAATGCATGACTTTTATCGTTTTTGGTTCGCTAACAGTTAAATGCATATGTTGTTTATTTTCAAACTACCCATATGTGTTGTTTTTACTGAATACATAAATTTTAACATCTTTAATAACTGAAATTAAACATATTTATTTGAATAGATGACACAGATAGTGATCGGCGAAAGCTGGTAAAGGAGAAGACGGCTGATTACTTGTGCAAAGCTGAGTTCATTGCTAACAACTTCTTGTCAAGCGACAGTAACTCTGTCAAGAAAACGGTAATTAGTATGAATATATCTTGGGATTTGTCATTAGACTGATTACATGTTAGAAAACTAATTTGAAATTTTTTGGTTGAAGTTTGTTTTTGGCGTGGGAAGAATTGTGTAGGAGACGCTAACAACCAAGTTGTTAGCGAGTGTTACTCAGAAATAATGTGTTAAACTAATGTAATAAAGTAATGTGGTTTTGAGGTTCCAAGCTACAGCTTCAGATCATCCACAAAAAATAAACTATACATATATAATAATAGAAATTAGCCTGTACCCTACACATTACCTGTATATAAGGGGAGCAAGAATTGATTTTCCTAAGTTGTCACCGCATTTCTCTATAAGTAATCATGTATTTGATACATTTATGTACAACTCAATTTTTAAAAATAGGATTTTTCTGGACATTTGCCATTGTTCAATGATACAAAAATATCAGTAACACTATGTTTGGAGATCTGCAATCTGATCTCTCCCTCAGGTGCATAACTAAACTAACATGTAACTACAGTATAGGCTAAAATAAACAAATCATACCAGAGTGTTGTGACAAGCATAAGGTCAGGAATCACAACCACCATGTTGTGTAGGGTACAGGCTACTTTATATTATTATATATATATATATATATATATATATATATATATATATATATATATACATACACACATACATACATATATAATAATAGAAAGTAAACTGTACCCTACACAACATGTTGGTTGTGATTCCTGACTTATCCTTGTCACAACACTCTGGTATGATTATATGAAATATATATATATATATATATATTTCATTTTTGTGGATGATCTGAAGCTGTAGTCTGGAACTGCAGAACCACATAAATTAGTCACATTAGTTCAACACATTATTTCAGGCTAACATAATTTGCTAACAGCTTGGATGATTATTTGTTAGCGCCAGAGACTGCTACACCCATACTGAGACTTGGATCCTTGAGGCAATAAACTGCAACACTAAGCACTTAGCTACAGGATAATTTTATGTCAATATTAAAAATAATAAATACTGATTAGAAATGTATTGAATTAGTAAGAAGTCTTTGTTTTCCAAAAAATATAATATTTGCAACAAATTTGTAATACGTCATGATAGAGTAGGTACAAAACAGGTTAACAGAACATTTGGACTATTGTCCATTATTACTTACTTGGCAAATTTTAATGTTAAATAAAAACTGCTTTTATCCTAATCTAAAAAACGTAAAATAAAATAAATTTAATACTATGAGGGCTATTCAGAAAGTTGATTACGTTTTGCGCTGTGGCCACTAGGGGAGGGACTAGCACGGCCATCTTGGTGTCAGGACGTCCCACCGCTCAGTGGCTATCCAGCCGTGCTAGCGGGAAGTTCGTGTTGTAACGCACCTAGTCACAGTGCCTGTTTGAAATGTCTGCCGCAATTGAAAATCCCGCCAACTGTGAGGTGCGTGCAGTAATTAGGTTTTTGACTGCCAAAAACTGTAAGCGTAAAGAAATCTATCGGCAGTTGTGTGAAGTTTTTGGGAACATTATCACTGAAGGTGGAGTGCGACAATGGGTCATTAAGTTTAAAAATGGCCGAACAAATGTTCATGACGAAGAGCGAAGTGGAAGACCCAGCATAGTGACTGACGAACTTGTTGATAAAGTTGACGCAAAGGTCCGAGAAAATCGACGGTTAACTGTAGTGTATTTAGTGTGAGAAGTACTAAGTTGGTAGGTATCCATAGTGATATTTAATGTCTGCACCAGTGATGTTGGCAGTATGTATTGTCAGGCGATGTGTAACATACCGATGTGGTCTAAAAGAATAAAGAATGCTCATAGGCTGCTCTCCTGTGACGTAACATCACGCCACTACCCTACAACCAACGGTCCAAGCTGGCCAGCCAGCAGTCCACCCGGAGTCCACCACCAGACACCGTCATGTAACCTCCGCGTCCCGTCCGTTCCTTTACGAGCGGGTCCTAGAGCAATGTTACTCTAAATGTGTAGTTTAATTATTCTTCCCGACCCATAGAGAGTACAGTGTCGACCCGCATACATTACAGTGGCGACGAGGAAAACAACTGCAACAGTGAATTACAGTGATTTAGTGCGGCAAGGGCAACAAGCGTAATGAACACGTGCAAATAACCGCGAATGTGCAAGGACATTCCGGACATTCCAACGGTCGGGAGTAGTAAGGTACGCCGATCGATATAAACTATTCTTGGTGTAAGCAGCGCACAAGCTGATTTTAATCGTTGCAATTAATGCCGTTAGACGATTATTTTTTACCGGGGACATTTTAAACAGTTATTACGGAGTGTACAAGAAAACAAAATGGCAACTATCGGGTCTATGGGTTATTTTGATAGTGCGGAAGAATCGTGGCAGTCTTATATAGAGAGATTTGAGTTTTTTATTGATTGTAATGATATCGATAATTCAAAAGAAACTAAGCACTTTGTTGACAGTTATGGGTGTAAGGACCTATACGTTTACTGAAAGACTTAATTACACCAGACAAACCGTCTGACAAGTCGTACAAGGAAATTGTGGACACTATAGCGAATCATCTGCATCCCAAGCCTTCTTTTATCACGGAAAGATTTAAATTTAGTAGGCGGAATCAATTGGATCATGAAACGGGTTAGCGATTATATTGTGCATTTAAAACAGTTATCTAAGTATTGTGAATTTGGTGATAAATTGCCAGACTACTTAAGGGACAGATTAGTCGCGGGTCTGCGAGACCAACAGATACAGAAAAGACTTCTCGGGGAGGAGAACCTCACTTATGAAAAAGCCGTGCAACTAGCTACTGCAATGGAATTTGCTTGAGAAGGGGGCGGCCCAGATGACAACTGCAGGAGGACGTATTCACCGGATGCAGAGCAGCGGGTCGATACGAAAAGGACACAGGCGGCGAGCATCGCAGCGAGACGGTCATCGGACGGCGGGAAGGCGCTGGGAGACATCACCTGCTATTGTTGCGGCAAGCGAGGATCACACACAGCATCGCAATGTCGGTTTCGTGAGTACACGTGTAATCATTGTAAAAAGAAGGGACACCTTGAAAGAGTTTGTAGATCGAAAAATTATGTTAACAAACCTAATGAGAACAAACCAAAATGTTTTTACAAATAGGTCTAAGGAGCTTTCAGCTAAAGGGAAACAGTTTTTACAGCAATAAAAAGCAATATGTTTATAAAGGTAGGCAGCACTATGTAGAGGAAAGTAAAGAATCAGCAGAGTCCGGTTCAGATAATCACTGGAAACATAAAGACAATGACGATGTGTATGACGTTTCCAATCTATTTTACGGTTTTAAAGAAAATAGAAACTAAGATTAATAAATTGAGCCAATAACGGTACAGTTATTAGTGGAAAGTAAGGGAAATTGTATTTGAAGTCGATAGTGGAGCTTGTGTTTCAGTTATGTCAGAAAAAGATTGTAAGACTAAGTTAGGAAAATATAAACATGTATCCAACTAGCTTAGTATTAAGTTCATATACACATGAAAAGATCAGGCCTTTAGGTAAGGTTATGGTCAATGTACAACATAAAGGTAAAGAGAAACAATTAGCTTTATACATCGTAGCTAATGGGGCTAATCCTTTGTTAGGGCGTGATTGGATGCAAGCATTAGATTTAACAGTTTAGAGTGCCTAGTAATGTAAAACAATGTACAGTCAGCCGATCGCACGAGCATGGTGGGGGTTGTGCCAACTGCAGGCGGCAGCGCGGCAGACGCATGCACGCCTGTCAGTGGGAAGCCACAACACACCTGTAGAGGTAAACAAACAAACATCTGTCAATCCGTCTGTTGTCAACAACAACAAACAAGTAGAATTACTGTACAATGAGTTTCCAAATGTATTTACGGATAAGTTGGGATGTTTCAAGGGTGCACCAGTTAAATTTAAAGTTAAAAGAAAATGTAGTACCAAAATACTTTAAACCTAGGACGTTACCTTTTACACTTAAAGAAAAAGTAGAAGCCGAGCTGACTAGACTAGAACAAAGAGAACGTTATTTCACCAGTAGATACCAGTGAATGGGGGACTCCCATTGTACCAATTATTAAGGCTAATGGGAAAAATAAGAATTTGTGGGGATTATAAAATAACTGTAAATCCTTTCTTGGAGGTAGACCGACACCGTTACCGAAAATTGAAGAAATATTTGCCAGCCTACAAAACGGAGAAAAATTCTCTAAAATAGATTTATCTTCAGCTTATCAGCAGCTTAAACTAGATGTAGATAGTCAAACGTATTGTACAATTAGCACACACAAAGGATTGTATGCTTACAATCGCCTATGTTTTGGTATCAGTTCAGCACCGGGAATATTCCAGAGAATAATAGAACGAACATTACAAGGTATCCCGGGGGTGGTAACTGTATTTTTAGATGACATTCTAGTAACAGGTAAAAACAATGAGGAACACATGCATAGACTTAGACTAGTGTGTCAAAGACTTGAAGACAATGGGGTTCACAGTGAGCAAGAACAAATGTAAATTTTTCTGTGACAGTTTTAGAATATTTAGGTTTTGTTATCAGTAAACAAGGGTTGCATACCGCACCTAGTAAGGTTGAAGCAATTGTCAAGGCACCTGAACCTCAAAATGTGACACAGCTTAAAGCCTTCCTTGGTCTTGTTAATTACTATTCACGTTTTCATTCCTAGGATATCCACTATTTTAACCCCAATGTATCAGTTGTTAAGAAAAGGATACCGATTTTGTATTTAATTTAGCATGTAAGAAGGCACTACAAGAGATTAAGCAAAAGTTAATCTCTGCTGAAGTTTTAGCGCATTATGATCCTGCATTACCACTAGTGGTAGCCAGTGATGCTAGTCCATATGGCATTGCATCAGTTTTGAGTCAGATTCAATACGACGGTACAGAAAGACCTATATCATTCGCAAGTAGAGTGTTAAATAGCGCTGAGAAAAAACTATTCCACAAATAGATAAGGAAGCATTAAGCATTGTATTTGGTGTTAAGAAATTTAGTCAATATTTATATGGTACACAGTTTTTTGTTAAAGACTGATCATAAGCCTTTAGTGGCTATTTTTGGACCAAAGAAAGGGTTACCTGCTTTCGCAGCCAGTAGGTTACAACGATACGCTTTGTTTTTAAGTGGTTTCCAATATGAGATTGTGTAATGTTAAGTCCCAAAACCATGGCAATGCCGATGGTTTATCTAGATTACCTGTAAATAGTGAGATTAAAGATGAAATCTCTGATGATGACCTTAATATTAATGTCATAGGTACCTATTTGCAGTGTTTAGCTGAAAATGACATACCATTAAGCTATGTAGACATAAAAAAGAGAATCAATGGTAGATAGTGAAAATTAAAAAGGTAATATCCTATGTAGAATTAGGTTGGCCTATTGTAACTGAACCAGATCTAAAGCCATTTGAAATTAGACAGTCGGAATTAACCTTGGAGCAAGGAATCCTAATGTGGGGGTACAGGGTGGTAATACCTAAAAGGTTCAGAATAAACATTCTGAACGAATTGCATACTTCACACATAGGTATTGTTCGCATGAAGGCATTAGCCCGTGCATATGTATGGTGGCCTAATATCGACCGGGACATAGAACAACTAGCTAACAGCTGTGCAGCCTGTTTGGAGGAACGAGCAAAACCGCCCAAGGCTTTCCTGCATCATTGGAATGTTCCGGAACGAGTTTGGTCTCGAATTCATATTGATTTTTTTGGACCTTTTCAGTCCAAGTTATTTTTGGTGGTAAAAGATGCGTACTCTAAGTGGCCAGAGGTGTTTGCCCGTTGCTTCAACGGCAGCTGTTCACACGATTGTGAAATTAAGGGAATTATATTAGTAGGTATGGTATTGTAGAACCACATAGTGTCCGACAACGGACCACCTTTTACCAGTCAAGAGTTTAAAGAATTTTTGATGTCAAATGGTATCAAACACACGTTTTCACCACCATACCACCCAGAAACCAATGGTTTGGCAGAACGGTCCAGTCAGAACTATTAAAAATAAATTGAAAACAGCTCTTCATAATTCCAAGGATTTAGAATTAGCTTTGAGTAACTTCCTGTTCACTTATAGAAATACAGTGCATTCTACTACCAATCTATCGCCAGCTCAATTAATGTTGGGCAGATCGCTAAAGTCTAGGTTAGATTTAATTCGCCCAAATGTTAAAGCAATTAATGTCAGATAATCAAGAGAAACAACGATTGTACTATAGGGGTAGTAAAACTAGACAGTTAGCTATTGGACAACCAATCATAGCCAGAGATTACAGAGGTAGAAATAAGTGGATACCAGGTGTGGTAGTTTCACGATTAGGACCAGTCACGTATTTAGTTGAACTGAATACGGGCATGAGGTGGAAACGACATATCGACCAGTTTGGTAGGTTTACAGTGTAGTCCGGAAATGTCTGAAGTTGACAACAATGCCTAGACTCCCAGAGCAAGCGTGGCAACAGAGCACACGCAGGAAACGATCGATATACAGTCGCGGGACAGAGCGAGCGCAAGGTCGCCAGTACTTTTAGCAACGACCTTGCCCCCCTCTCCGCAAAACCATAACAATAACAGAAACGCTCAGGGGCAAAGCCCCAGCCCACGTACAAAATGTAAACAATAACAGTTCCAGCGTTTCACCCAAACAAATGACACCTGTTAGACGATACCCACTAAGGGATCGTAAACCTTTAGTCAAAATGGACTTGTAAATACAACCCAATTGTGACTTGTATATAATTAATATTGTTTAAGCATTATTATTATCGATTTGTTAATTGTGTTCATTCAATGTGTTATTAATTGCTATATTCTGATTTATTGGTTTTGATTGAAGTGTTTGTGATTTGTGTTAAATGATTATATTGAGTTTGTATTTTGTTCTCTATAATCTATACTTACAAAAATAAAAGAGTATAATGTCAATTTTCTTATTCATTGTAATTGATTTAAAATTGGAGAATTGTAAAACAAATTGTAATTGATAAATTTCTAAATTGTAGGGGACTTATGTATTTAAGGGGGAGGATTGTAGTGTATTTAGTGTGAGAAGTACTAAGTTGGTAGGTATCCATAGTGATATTTAATGTCTGCACCAGTGATGTTGGCAGTATGTATTGTCAGGCGATGTAACATACGATGTGGTCTAAAAGAATAAAGAATGCTCATAGGCTGCTCTCCTGTGACGTCACATCACGCCACTACCCTACAACCAACGGTCCAAGCTGGCCAGCCAGCACGTCCACCCGGAGTCCACCACCAGACACCGTCATGTAACCTCCGCGTGTCCCGTCCGTTCCTTTACGAGCGGGGTCCTAGAGCAATGTTACTCTAAATGTGTAGTTTTAATTATTCTTCCCGACCCATAGAGAGTACAGTGTCGACCCGCATACATTACAACGGAACTCTCGCTTAGTTTCCCTCAAATTTCACGAACTTTGTTATACGAAATAGTCACTGATAAGCTTGGCTTCCACAAGTTTTGTGCAAGATGGGTACCGAAAATGCTGACCGACGTCCACAAAAACCAGCGCATGGCTGCAGCGTTAACAATTTTGGATGCTTACGACAAAGAGGGTGAATCACTACTCGATCGCTTCGTAACTGGCGATGAAACATGGGTGAAACATGTTAACTGCGAGACCAAATTGCAGTCAATGGAGTGGGGACAAACAAGTTCCCCTTACAAACCAAGAAAATGTTTGCAAACGATGTCGGCAAGAAAGGTTATGGCGACCGTTTTTTTGGGACAAGAAAGGTGTAATTCTTGTTGATTTCCTGGAACGAGGCACTACAACTTAGAAAGATATTGCAAAACGTTAAACAACCTCAGAAAAGCAATCCAAAACAAGCGTAGGGGAAAGTTGAGCTCGAAAATTCTGTTGATTCACGATAACGCTCGACCTCACACGGCAAATCGCACACGTGAGAAGTTCTCATCATTCCAGTGGGAGTTGTTTCCTCATCCACCATACAGCCCGTATCTTGCACCAAGTGACTACCACTTGTTCCCAACAATGAAGAAGTGGCTGGCAACGCAGCGCTTTGACGACGACGCAGAGCTGCAGCAAGAAGTGACAAACTGGTTGAAGACACAGGCGGCAGAATTTTATGAGGAAGGCATTGTCAAGCTCATCCATCGATATGATAAGTGCCTAAATTTGAATGGCGACTATGTTGAAAAGTAGTATTTAAGTGTGGCTTTCAAATGTAATATAATACAAATTTTTTCCTATACTTTGTTAATTTTTAATTCCAAAACGTAATCTACTTTTCGAATAGCCCTCGTATTATTAAAATTAAGTTAAATAACCCAATCTCAAATAAACATAAATTTTGAAGTGTAGTTTTAAAAGAAAATGTGTGTTTAAGTTCATACCAAAATTAAAGAAACAACAACTGGCAAATGAATACACAAAAATAAATCTTAAAACTCCAGTTTTGATAACAATACAATTTATTTATTGATAATATAGTTTTTTTTAAATTGCCTTCCATATTATCACCTAAATTATGCTTTAAAAACATTTAAATCATCCCATTTTATCATTGCTAACTTGATGTGGGAATGCTAACTAAGGACAAAAAACGTTTTTACAAATAATTTATTTTCTTGTGCATCCAGACTGGCACTAAAGCATTGTGCCCCTCCCCCCTCCGGCTACTTAGTTCCTGTTTGCTGCAGTTCTCCTTAGTATGCCTTTCCATTATGTTTGCTACTGATCTTAAATAAAACACTTATTAGCTTGTTGTTATAACATTTTATGTAATTGATGTAACAATTGTTATGTTTAGTAGAAACGAGATGAACTAAGAAAATGCAAATGTATTAAATAGATGTTCATCATTATGGTAAACTTTATGTACTGTTATATTATTTTACTTACCTGTAGTTTTAACCACAATAAGTGAAATATTAGAACATGTCACAAATTAATATTCACCTGAATAAGTAATTATTTGGCAGAAAAAGTTGTGTAAGACAAAATTATTATAATTGATCATTCTCTAGTAACGAATACAAAACCACTGATTTTTTTATTTTACTTTAGGAGAGTGACATTGTGCCACTGTCAAAATTGTGGCAACCCCTCTCAGACCTGCAATGGTTCAAGGTTGTTGGTGTTGTCGGCAAAGTTATGCTAGTCATTGATTCACGCACTAATTTCCTGTTTATCGTAAAGGTATGTTGAATCCTCTCATAATATTATATTTCCTCATATACATAAGATAAATTGTTGTTTTAAATAATAATGCTAAAAACACGTTTTCTCACGCTAACTAACATGGATGATTTTCTGGTAACAGTTGTTTGTTTAAATTATAACTTAAAGAAGTTTCATCTAACATATTTTATTAAACTCATTAACATTTTTCAAATTGATTTCCTGTATATTTTAATGCTTATTCTTATTATTGATTTATTACATGAATAAAAGAATCTTTTATCTAGACGATTGATTCTAATAATTTCACTAACTTGTGTTATATTGAATCTTTGCTCTGTCATGCCATGACAATTTTGTAGTCTATTTGCCATTCCTAGGGCACAATGAATTTGATGAAATGGGGAATGGGATTCAGTTCTGCTGCTCTGTTTCAATCTGACATTGCACTGTGAATTGGTAGTTTAAATTTGATTTTAGGCACTTTACAAATCCTCGTATCCGATAAACAAAAACAAATGCTGCATCTTCCCACGGCGCATTCCGTACATGGTGGAGCTCAACTCTATATTTGAGACTGACTCATCTGTTTTTCTAGTCTTGCAGTATATCAGGTAATCTGGTGTTCATGTAGATAAAATATACTGTTATATCAGTTGAAGTTTAAATTGAAAGGGTAATAAAATAAAGGTTAATTTAAATCATTTCAGGTAACGTTATATTTAAAAAAATGTCTAGTACTAAATTTAATGTTAAACTTTGATGTACTCTTCTTGGTTTTGTCTCATCCAGATTTATAATATATTTAAAATAAAGATAAATAAATATCGTATTAATTTGTTCGAGCCATAATTCTTTGAATTCAGTTGTTGTTTCTGAACTGAAACACAACCACATAGATTTAAATCCGGTTAAAATTAATATGGTCAATTAAAATCTGAAAAAATATTGTGCATTTATAAACTGTATGGTATACTTCTTACATTGCCATGTGAAGCATTATTCCATATTTTATGTTTCTGTCACATCCAGGGAGACCTAATATGTATATTTCACCCTACATCAGTATATAGGCTTGAAAATCCTTGTCACACAGTCCAAGCTTAAAATCACTGTTGTGTTTTTTATATAAATATGCTATTATGAGAGAATAAAGTACAATACAAACATCGGCATCAGCTTCGATTGTTGTGGCGCAAACTCTCAGACAATTGAGCACATTGTAAACGACTGCCCTTTGCGATTGTTTTCTGGTGGTCTGGCTGGTCTGAGTGGTTTAGAGGATGGGTCTCTAAACTGGCTCAGTAATTTGGATTTAGCTTTGTGACGGGAGATTTTAATATTATTTTTAATTTATGACTCAAGAACTTTGTTCTTACGTACTTTTTAATAATTGTAATTTTTAATTTATTTATTTATGGATAGCTGCCTTTGTCCCCCATACGATATATATATATATATATATATATATATATATATATATATATATATATATATCAGCTTCGATTTTGACATTAAGCGATTAGAAGATTAGATGTGTATGTGTACGATAAAATATGATGTTCTAGCCTATATATTGTTGTAATTTGCAGTCCGAGGCATCCAATATACATTTTTTATTTAACCCTACAACTGATAAATGTCGTAATTGGTATTTATTTATGCCAAGGTCTTCTGCTAACATCGCATTGTCGCATATTATTTATTGGATTATTACAGTTATATAAAATAAGTTTACTTGTTGTATTATATAATGTTATACAAATTACAGTATTTCCGAAAGGTGGTGGGAGTAGGTAGAAAGAGGTAACCACAAAAATGAAGAAGAATGTGGATGATCCATAATAAATACTGTTCTTCAAATTTGTATAGAGGACATTTTTATTTATTTTTTTATTATAATTTTTTTAGATTATTAGTGTATTAGTGTGTATGTTCTAAATAAATCTAACATTCTTAATATTTTTAGTGTTTAACACTGACATTTTGCTGAAAGATAAGAACCTAATATGTATTTGAAAGTGAACGAATATTTTCAAATACAGATTTATTTTTCAATTTTGGATTAGAGGAAATAGATGAAAGGTTTTGTTAAATTTTTATTTTACATATAATTATTCCTTTTAGTTGATTAAAAATAATAATTTTAGTATATTTTTTGTTTTTAATTTTATATGTTTTTTATTTATTAAAATTTTCAGAAAAATCCATGTGAATGTCCGAATCAGGACTTAGTGGTCGGAATTAAAAGGCCTATCGGTTGTAGAGTTAATATAGATATGGTTTAAATCCCTTTTTTTGTCAGTTCTGGTCATAATTTTATAATTTCAATTCTTGGTTCAGGTCCAAAAACCGACTGAATAACTTTTTAACATTTTCAACATCTCTCTAAGTCAGCATACAGACTCGTTTCCTTATTTTTGGAAAATGAGGAGATGTAATCTTAATTGTGTACGGTTTTTCTACTCATTTAATATGTTGTTTTAGTGTAAATAATAACTATTCTGTGATGGCTAAAAGACCCAATTTTTCAAAACAATAAAAACGTATAATAATGTTTAGACATCATAACCAGTTTCTGCCATAAACACATAATTAGGATTATTAAATTAAGAATATTCAGTTCTTCTGAAATCACAAACGTGTAATCTTCATGAGTATTTTATAGTTCGTGCAAAAGATTTTAGTTAATGTACAAGCTGACTTTTTGAAAGTAGGTTTGTATTAATAATAAGTTGATCCGTTTTAGTATGATTTATTAGAAGTAATGAAGACTTCAAGTGTTTGTATGTGTATGTACAGTGGTGGAAAGCTGTGGGACTATGTAAGTCCATTCTTCCACAAACCTCAAGAAACCCCAGTCAAGGCTCGTAGCAGCAACCCTTACTCGAGCCCTCACTGTCTGGAGCCAGATCACATATCCGTATCGACCTCTGACTCCTGCCCTTCCACACTAAACCTCCCAGCAACAGGTGATGTATAATCATGTTTAAAAACAACAAAATAGGCTTTTTTTCTTTGAGTTTGAAATGATCCATAGAGCTTTAGACCCTTTGTTTGAAGTGTGTTGTGTTCAGCAACAGATTTATGTTTAAAGCTTCTAAGTTTAATTTCATTTGTTCTCTTTTTTATATTAATAGTCTTTTTGCCATTTTCACTACCCATTTAATTGTCATTTTGATCTTTTGTCTTCATTACATCCTCTCTGTAGTAATAGAGCTTACGTGATAAGATTGTGAAGTGGCTATGCAAAGTACAAATTAAAAGAGCCTCTATATCCTAAAGGTGGCCCTGTATTGTCGATACAAATGTGATTTGACACTAGGCAGTGACGTCAACAGATATAATACGAGAGGAAATGGTAGACAATAGACAATAGACAATAGACAAATCTCTTTATTTCATGAACTTTGAGTACAGAAATGTCGTCAAAAGTTTGCAAGAGTTGGAAATTGATGAATCCATGTACGAAAAATTAGTTTTGATTTTGAAAAAGTCGGGTCTTCCCTCCACCGAATGTACTCGTCGATTGAGTAAAGGGGTCGAACTAGGAGCCAGTTGATAAGCCGCTGTCTCATATTCTTGATTGGCCCTGGAGTTTTCAGCTCATCAGGCAGGTAGTTGGCAAGTTTGGCACCGATGTATGAGGGCTTCTTCTCATAGAGTGCCAGTCTGTGATTGGGAAGAACATAGTCGCTACCGTTTCTTGTGAAGTGGTTATGTAAGTTGTTTCTTCTGGGGAGATCTTGACGTGCAGCATGGAGGATTACCTCAAGAATGTAGAGAGCTACCACTGTGGAGGGATTTTTAAATTTATAAAAGCTCCTCGGCAGGACTCCTGAGGACCTAGACCAGCATGGCTCTGATGATTTTCTTCTGGTGTATCAGTACTCTTTGGAGGTTTGTTTTGGAAGAGTTTCCCCATAGTACAAGGCCATATCGAAGATGTGACTCAGCAAGAGCAAAGTATGCTGTTCGGAGTATGCTCTGATCTTCTGTGATCGATTTGAGTCTTTTTTATAACGAATACACCAGAACTGAGTTTAGAGCATTACCGTATCCACATGGAGACTCCATGACAGGTCTGAGTCAATGGTGAGGCCTAGGTGTTTAGCATATTCGGTTTGGTTTTAGTCAGGTATTTCAGTTACTGGTGTTTTTTTGATCCAAAGAAGAGCTGTGTGCTTTTACTCTCATTAACAGCCAAATCATTGCTATGGCAGATACTCAAGTGCCATGTTAAATGCTATGTATGCTTTAATTTCAAGTTCTTCAGGGGTTTTTGTACTATTTATAAGAACTGTGTCGTCTGCATACATAAGCAATGAGCCAGTGCCGCTCAAGGAAATTTGGCATGTCGCTGGTTGAAAATGATGTACAGGACAGGGCCCAGGACTGATCCTTGCGGGACACCTCTATCTAGCTTTTGGCTTTCCGACGAATTGTTTGCATTGTCCCTTTTGTGATCTGTATGACTTATTTCAACCACTTGGGTTCTGCCTTCCAAGTAACTCTTAAACCAACTTGCAGCAACAACCCCGGTCACTCCGATTTCCCTCTAATTTCTTTAAAAGCATTTCATGGTTAAGGCAATCAAATGCCTTGCTGTAATCTAGGAGTATGGTTGTCACAGTGTTTCCTGCCTCTATATTGTCTATAAGTCCTTCTAATTAGGCTGATTAAATGCTGTTACTGTTGACCTACCCGCAGTGAAGCCATGTTGATGAACTGTAAGCATATAAAGGTTTTGATATGTTGTAGGAGTCTGTTCAGTACTATTTTTTTCTATAATTTTAGAGAAAGCTGACAAAAGTGAAATCGGCCGATAGTTTGATGGTTGCTTTTTATCACCTTTCTTATGTTTTGGTAGCACTTTAGCGATTTTTAGCTGAGAAGGAAATGTGCCCTGTAAGAGAGACTTGTTGACAATATTTACTAGTGGTTGTGCAAGTTCGTCTTTACATCGCTTCAATGTTTTTGGTGACAGTTCATCTATTCCTGAGGAGGTTTTTGATTTCATTGACTGGATGACTTGTTTTACCTCTATTGAAGTGGTTGGGTGAAGTACCAAGCAGGGACAGTTAGTAATCCTGCTCGTCATTGTGTTCTGTCTGGGCTTAGGTTGTTGTGCTAAGGTTGTTTTAGCAACACTAGTTAGGTAGATATTCAGTTGGTTTGCTATATCCATAGGGGTTATAGATTATTTTTCCGTTCACTTCCAGCTCGGACAGTGTGTTATGGTCTTGCTTACTTTTCCTTTCACTATTAATAATTTTCCAGATAGCCTGACTTTTGTTTTCAGCTTCATCGATGATCTTTGCAGTTGCTTCTTTCCTTCTCCTTTTAAGTAGTTGATCATATTCTTTCTTTTTTTCTCGCCGCTTGTTGTTTGTCCTCTAGCTTTCCATACAGAATGTATTGCTCTTGTGCTAGGAGGAATTCATTTCTTAATTTTTTAGTGTCAGAGTCCTGAGGTGTGGGTTTCTTCATTTTCTTAGTTCGAGTAATTTTTGACAGGACAAGTTTTGTTGATTGTGCTTTATAATTATCTTGTGCAGGGTCATGTATGCTTCTTCAGCATTTTCCTTTGAGTATACTTCTTCCCAGGATTGTTGGCTCAAGAGTTCTTTTAGTTCCTGTATGTTTCTCCTGGTAAAGCTCCTTTTTTGTATTGTCATGTTGTCCTTTCCAGGTTTTTGGACATTTATTGTGCACATTTTGTCCGGTATGATCAGAGATGAAGGTATTTATTACTTCGGATTCAATTTCAGATGAGGCTAAATTAGTACATATAAAAATCTATGGAGGTCTGGCTATGTGGTGTGATCCTGGTTGGAGGGAGATACAGTCTTATGATGTTGTAGGTGTTCAGGAAAGCTTCAAGTATTTTGTTACTCGTTGAACTCTCGTCCAAGCAGTTTACATTTATGTCCCCCATTAGGATTACTGTACTCTTCCATTGTTGGAATTGTGTCCAGGAAGGTTCCTAGGATTTCTAAGGGCATTTTCAAGATTATGACTTGGCCTGTACACTCCAATAATATAAGTGTCTCTGGGTTTGGTTTGTAGCTTTACTGCCGCTATCTCACAGAGCAGTTCTTCGCTGTATTGGGACGCATTCAAGCTTGTTGAATGATTCCTGAAGTTCTCTCTAACATATACTGCAACCCCCCCTTTAATATGTTGTGTTCTGCTAAAAGAATCTATTAGATTGTATCCATTGAGTCTAACATGACTGATAGAATTTTCTTGGTAGCCATGTTCCGTGATGATAATGATGTCAGGGGTCTCTTGGGCTAGCTGGTCGTTTAGGAATATCTATTTTATTGGAGAGGCGGTCTACATTTTGATGGAAAAGCTTTATTTTTTCTTTTGTTTGTGTACTTTGCTGGGGATACTGTTTTAAGGTGTACCCTCTCTTTTGCTGGAGTGATTTTTGGCCACAGTTGTATGGAGTTGAGCCAATTTCAAGTATTTTGTGTTGAGTATATGTTTGTTCGCAGGGGTGGAGAGAATTCACAAATGTTCTGGTATTGTAATTTTGTTTGAATTTTGATTTTTATGAATGGACTTTCGGCTAAAAAATGTCTTTGATTAGGTATTTTGATATTGGTTGTAGGTTTTGGCTGGTGGGCAATTATCCTGTCTATGTACTTTGTGCTTCCACAACCATTGTGTGTCCGGCCTGGATTGGCGAATCCAGGACCTTGTTTGTCGTCAGCCCTGTTAGCCTTGATCCTGGTGTATCCATAGGGTATTGTGTCTGAAATTCCCTGCATTTTGCCATTTGTAATGAGGACACTGAAACAGTTCTTCTTTTTTCCCTTAGATGGTGTATTACTCAGTTTAGCTGGTGTATGTTTTCTTACTGTTTTTTGTTTTGGTACTTTGGTTATGCTTTGAATTTCTGAGTTAGGAGGTTCCTTAGATTTGGTTATTTTGGATCTGTACCGCCAAGTCTCTAACTGTACATTCCAAACTATCTTGCCTTACTTTCAGCTGTACAAGTTCCATCTGCATGTTTGAGGAGCAATTTATAGGTTGAGAGATGCAGTGAGAGCCTGTTTCAGTTTGAGTTTCATTATTTGTAAACGTAGGCAACTCTAATATTTTAATATCTTGAGAACTTACTTTCTTTTCAAGCTTATTAATTGTATTCTGTAGATGATTTATCATTTTTAGCATAATCGTCTACCAGTTGTCCTTGTTTGTAGTCATGCTCTTCAAAAATAATTTGAGTATCTAAACGAAGTTTCTTTTCTTTTCCAGTTGGACTTGTGTTTCAGATAAATTCTGTAGAAGGTCTTCAATTTTGCTGAGATACTTGTTTTCTTCAATTTTTCATTCTATCCAACTGTTCTTCCAAAATTTCTATTTAGCTTCTAATTCAATATTTTTTCCTTTCAAGAGGTTATTTTCCTCGAGGAGTGCTGCCCCTACTTTTCCAGCTATTTTTAATTTTTCGTCATTATTTTCTAAGTTATCTAGAAAATTATTTCACTCAGGACTATTTTCCAACTCTTTTATTGAGGTGTACAGACAATCTGGACTCTTGGAGAAGCTAACTTCAATGTTTTCTGGGTTAGGTTCTATTATACTTAGTTCAGGTTCTTGAAAAGACGAGTTGGGGGTATTTATTTCTAACTGTGCCAGAGTTCTAGGTCCACATAGCTGTGTATTAGTGCATCTTCTACATATCCAGTTTGTAGAGTCCTTTTTAGATAGATCTTTTAGTTCCTTACTCGCTATGTTTGCACAGTCTGCATGGTACCATTTTTTGCAAGTCCCATTGCAAAATATTCCCTTATATCTAACACCCACTGTACAAACTCCGCATGGATAACTAGGCATGTTTAATTCTTAATTTTATTTTCTTAAATTCAGTCTCACAGAACGATGACTTATGAACAACTTCTATCTCAGGTTTGTGTCAAAGTGATCAACAGACTCCCAGAGTGCATTAAAGAATTACCAACAAAGAGACGTTTCAAATCTCATTTAAGAGATCTTTTAATGTTGAATGCATTTTATTCCGTTGATGAGTTCATGACAAATCTCATCAACGGCTCAATACAATATAGCTCTTTGTTAACTCTGTTGCTGAAATGAAAAAGTTTTAATGTTGACAATCATAAAAAATAGATTAATGTAACATGAGTTGAATCAAATGTTTTATACTTAATACAAATATGTATAATTGTATTAATATAAGTTATATGACTGAAACATGCAATACAATTAAAAACAAGATTCGTGCACCGCTAATGTGGCCTAGCAGTAGTTGTCTCTTCTGCCCAGAGACAGAGGGTTAGCACAGCATTTTGCTTGGTTATTTATATACACTTTGGAAAAGCTCTCTCCATATTTTTGACAGATTATTATTTATAAAAGATTTAAAAACTGTACATATTATTACATTACTTCATTTAAAAAACAAACACTCCAATGAGCATTATTGGTGCCTTTATTTAAAGTAATCTATTTACTGAAATAGATTACTTAGTTAAGCTGTTACAATGTATACCATTGCATCTTCACTTTTCAATGTAAACATAAATTTGTCATGTATAAGCCCATTATTTTCTAAATGACTTACAAGATCACTTCCATTGTGTGTGTAGCTGTCATTGTGCAAATAAATTTTACATTTCCTAGGGAGCTAACCATGTGTCAGACTGTTCAGATACGTAGTTATTTTAATTCAGAGATTTAGATGATCTAGTGCCTCCAGAACTGGTGTAACATTTCATATTAACACCCAAAATGATGCTCATGGATTCGCTTGTAAAAAAGCTAATATATTCTGCTCTTTCATTTTCACTGTCATATTCAATATAGCATTTTGAAACTACTTGACTGTGACATTTTATTCCTTAACAGACTGTGAGGTAAGATCGACAGTCTCCAGTCCTGGAAACAGTTATTTGGACCTGATCCGGGACTATACGGAGAACAAACGTATGGAACTACAAGGGATCACTGAGTCCACACCACCTGATGTTGTGATAGAGAAACCCACAACAGTGGAAGATACGCAATCTACAGTATACAAGATTGTCAGTGATACGTTGAGCAATCATAGCTGCAACAGTCGAAAGAACAGTCTACCTACGCTGACTGCTTCGAGCGATAACTTGTACAGAGACGTGCTCACATTGGTCAACTCAGAATTTACACTGAACATCGCTGACAGTGTTGACATTGAGACTAAGGTAATATTTTCATTATTCAATAGATAGTGCATAATACTGTTAGATATAATATTCACAATCTATCTTCAAAGTGTTACGTTCCATTCGATTGCTAATGATAATAATACGATTTACTAAACTTTTTTACTAACTAAAAATTCTGTTTTACATAATTGTTGAGATTAGAAGAAGAGTTAGTTCATAATTACACATTGATTGCATTCAGATAGTAATAGAACTGTAGCTTCATAAAATTGAGCCTGTGAGCAGAAAAGATGCTCTTGTAGCGAGTCTTGTAACCATACGTTGTTATGTTGCTGCATGATGGAATATGTTAGTTATGACCAACGTGTAATGTTGTGTATATTTTGACAAATCTTTTTTAAATAAAAATAAAAATAAACAGCTTAGGTCCCAGTAGCTCACTAAGCCTTGGTGTATTCCCTGTGTGGTGTGTATTGGTGATGATTTTATTTGCAGTTTGTTTTTGTCAGCGTTTTATCTCCATTGCTTTTGTGGATTATTTCTAACCCAAACAGACTCCTGTTAAGTACATTTTAATGTTGTTAGAATCCTTTAGTCCCTGTTGCCTGTGACCTAGTAACACAGAAACTATTGTAAATTTCTGGAATTTAACACATTTGCCCATTTACACAGGTTAAGCAGTACTTCCTGTGTCTTATGATTCTATATTTGGTAATGAGTAGTTTTTGAGGTAATTTCTCATACAGGTTCATGAATTGCATAGTACAAGTTTTCTGTACAATCTGACATTTCTGTAAAATTACTACAACGCTGAACTCCTTCAGCTGTATGTTGGTACACAAATATAATCTGTCGAGTTGCTGGACCTGAGTGTTATCTTAATTGGTGGAAAGTTGAGCTTTTGAGTATTATAGCTTGTTAACAAACTGATAATTTACAGGTAGTCATTTTGTTTATATTCAAGCAGTGAATATTTTTGTCACTCATGAGAGCTGCATGCTTTTCTGCTGAGATCTTTTCAAGCATTTATTATGTGACTTCTAGGCCAGTTTCAAGATATCCTAGTGTTCTTTAAATCTCGACTGCAAAAGTTGAGACTTGCCTAGTTTGATTTTGACAACTGTAGTTATCTTGCATATTAGTTCTATACAGCTGTCATTCACATATATAAATTCAAGCTTGTCTTGGAAGGAATCCTTAGAATAGAATATAGCAACTCTCTTTCTTGTGATTTTTTGTACTGTACACTGTTACTAGTTGATGCCCTAAAAATCTTGTGTTCTTCAAAATTTAAGATTTCCTTTTTGTCTATAAACTGTCAAGATTGGAAGTCTGTGATTGCATTCTGTTTTAGAATACAAAGAAGTTTGTTCAGTCACCAGATTTCATTTAAAATCCTATCAGTAATATGAAGTATTGTAAATAGTAGTATGTCAATTTTTTTCATTTTCTTCAGATGTCTTTCCTGTAATAAAGAAAACTATTTATTTCCATGGTTAATATTTAGATATATTTAAAAAATGTTAAACATATAGTATAAGATATGTTCAAAGGCCTGATATCAAATGCTACGAGAAACATAACACAAATGCCAGATAGTGAGTGTTTGCCAGTTTCAGAATTAATAAGCAATTAAGAGGTAACATATGAGGTGTGATTAAAAAATACGGTGAATGAATGTGTATAGCGGCAACTGCTAATGCTACATGCATATGATGTAATTTGCCTAGTAGCGTGATCTGTTGGGATAGGCAGTGACAAGTTTCAACATGCTGGAGCTTGTCCCTCAATTGCCAGCTAAGTGAGGTTGCGTTTATCGTATCTGTCGTGCATCATGGACTTCGAACAACGCATTAACATTAAGTACCTTTTTTAAGTTGAAAAAGTACTTACCAAAAGTACCAAAGAAGCTCATGAAATATTAAAATCTGTGTATGGCCATAATATGGTAACTCTGAAGATTGTATACAAGTGGTATGACCAATTTAAAAGCAGAAATGAGTCAGTTTAAGGTAAGTAGCATTCGAGACGTCCATTATCCTCAAAAACAGACTAAAAAGTGCAAAAAGTAGAAATAATGGTTTGTTCAAACAGGTCAATGGCTATTCGAGAGCTATCGGATCTTAACGATCTTAACATCTCGTATGGTTCTGTTCAACAAAGCATTTTAACCAATAATTATCAAATGAGATAGGTGAGTGCAAAATGTTTTCCTAGTCTTTTAAGTGATGAACAGAAGGGAAATCGTGTATCAGTCTTCACAGAGTTGAAAGATCATCTTCAAGCAGATTTCATGCCCAAAATTGTAACTGGATATGACCCTGAGACCAAAATGCAGAGTTCCCAATGGAAAACCAATGCTTCTCCTCGCCCTAAAAAGACATAAGTCAAAATCAGACATCAAGGTCATGCTCATTGTTTTTTTTTATAGTAAGGGCATTATGGCAGAGTTCAATCCAAGGGGAACAACTGTGAACTCTGAATTTTATAAAGGCGTTCTGCAACATTTGTGAAATGCCATACAAAGAAAGAGACAGGAAAAATGGGCAAATTGCTTTCTTCTTCATCACAATAATGCACCGTGGCACACCTCACTTTTTATTCGCGAGTTTTTGTCCGAAAAGAGTGTTTCTGTCTGTCCACATCTGTCATACTCGCACGATTTAGCACAATGCGACTTCTGACTCTTCCCAAAAATTAAAATTGTTCTTAAAGACAACATTCCACACATTGAGGGGGTCACAAAAAAAGCCCTTGCGAAAGAAGCCTTCCAGAAATGTTTTCAGTCATGGATTAATCGTTAGAATAAGTGCATTTTCAGCCAAGGACAGTATTTTGAAGGAGATTAAATCAAATTCGATTTAAGTTTATTACTTTTTAGATAAAAAAATTATTTATCATATTTTTTTAACACACTTCATAAATCTGTGCAAAAATATGTGGCATTTTCTCGGGTAGGTTTTGTAATGTCTGTTTAAATAGTAAATAGCTTAATGATTTTAATTTGATTACAATATATGTAATAACTCACACCTGTCTGAAGAGTACTGCTACTATAACGACTAAATACAGTTAATAGACCACACTGAGGTGTCCCATATATGTATCAGTGGAATAATGTGGGTTAAATAACAATGGTTGTACTGGCAATGAATGCAGTTGTATGAGTTTTTAAAGCAGTAGTATGATCTGAAAGAGTCAGTTTGTAAAGTTAGAATATATTTGACAGGACCTTGTGGAACACGCCCAGAGACTGCTGCAGTCTGTAGATGCAACACTGCTGGAGAGTGAGAATGTGACAAGCCGAGTGGGGCTGACTGTGGACAGAGAACCTGACAGGCTATCTGTAGCTTCCAACAACTCAGGCCGATCTCTGGACGTCTGTCGCCTCGCACCCAACATCAGTTCTAAGGTTAGGAAACATTTCTTGGTAAAAGTACTGATATTGATGGTATAACATTGCTGGAGAGTGAGAATGTGACAAGCCAAGTGAGGCTGACTGTGGACTAGGGTTGATAAATTGTACAAGAAAAAGTATTGTGATCCAAAAAGTCGAATTTTGGTTTTCTGACACAATTATATGTTTTAAAAACCAACCACATAAAAAAGTTTTTTTTTAATACCCATTTGTGTGAGTTTTTTTGTAAACTGTTTGTTGGTAACCAAAGATAAAATTGTTTTTACCAAATTTATAATACAGTTTTAGTTGGTATAATCTCAGAATTTGTTTAATTTCTAAAATTTGATATATTTTAATTAAAAAAATTTATGATTTTAGTTTAATTTTAATATACATAGCCTTTTAGATGCTTAGCAAGATGGCATTAACTACATTTTTCTAAAACTTTTGCTCAAGAGTTATACAAACATTAATTTTTAGTGCAGTGAAATTTAAATATTATTTGATTGGTCTTATTTTAAATTCAGTTTGACTAAATTTATAAATATTTTCAAAAAATCTTGAAATTTTGTACCAATAGTATTCTGACCTTTCCTTTACTCTGTTTTATAAGGCTCTCACACAGGCCAGTGGCCCAGGAAGATGAACAGAATAATACTCAAGAAGAGAATGACCTCTCCTTAAAGGAAAGAATATTAAACCATTAATCCTATTAAAACTGCACAAAACACTTTTCAACACTTATATAATGTGCCGGATAGTTTTGGCAGACTGATAAATTTAATTAATAAGGTTACCTGTTAACTGGATAAAGCATTAGCTTTTAATTTAAGTACAAAATTATAGTCATTATGGTATTAAATTTAATGTTGTTATTTTACTGTAATTTTCACAAGATAAATAAGGTTTGATCATTACTGAAGACTATTTGAAATGATTAACATTATTTCAATATTAACTAAATTAATACTCTTTGTTTTTAGGGGTCTTCACCGTTAAGTTCTGTGGGACCTGATGCTGCTCCGCAATGGTGCCAGTTGGAAGTGAGTGGTGCTGGTATTGCTGAAGATACTGTCCGGCGCTGGGCAGCACAACTGTTGGTGGCATTACAGGCCTTGCATCAAATGGGCATTATATGTCTGTGAGTTCTACTCATCAGAAGATAATGTAGTAACTCAGTAAACATTTTAAAAACAATTCATTATACATACTTCATATAATTTTGATACAGACTGATACACTGGTATAGATATCAGTCCAGTCATTGACTATTTTCCTGTGTATTTATCCCATACAGAACCGATTTTCATACAAATTTGGATTTAAGCTCCACTTGTCCCTCTATTTCAAAGTCTACCCTGTGCGGGGGTAACTTTTTCACTGGGAGTGGATGCCACCCCTTCTCGGCGGTGAGTTTTTCATTACAAATAAGTGCGAAAATCTATAAATTGACTAATTTAAAGCAATTTTTGTTCTATGAGGTTTTTTCTTACGGACTTTCGTGAATAACTGGAAAAAATGCATTTAATCGAAAAACCTGTAGAGAGCAAAAGTATAGCTTAAAAAAAAGAACAAAAATCATGTATTTATGATATATGCAGACCTAATACAAATGGAATTATTGCTTGTTGAATGTTGGTTGGTATTTTCAAACATCAAAATGGAAAGTTTCTATGTATGAGGGTTGTCCACAAAGTAATCTCCGTTTTGAAATAAAAAATAAACTAGTTGAGATACAAAAATTTTATTATATAAATGTTAAAACTGCAGCTTTTCTCTACTTTTCTACATATTCACCATACAAATTCAAGCACTTATCATATCCTTTAACAGTTTTTTAAATTCCGTCTTTAAAAAAATCTGCCGCCTGAGAACGTAGCCAACATGTTACAGCGTTTTGAAGCTCTTCATCACTCGCAAACCTCTGAGATGCAAGCCACCGCTTCATGTACGGGAAAAGATGGAAATCACTGGGAGCCAAATCCGGGCTGTAGGGGGGGTGGTCAAAAACGTCCCATTTGAACTTTTTCAAAAGTTCTGTCGTTCTTTGAGCTGTATGAGGGCGGGCGTTGTCATGGACAAACACAACACCAGATGTCAGAAGACCACGATGCTTGTTTTGAATCGCTCGTTGTAGCCGTTTTAAGGTTTCACAGTAAGCTGCAGCTGTAATGATCGTACCACGCTCCATAAATTCAATGAGCAAGATGCCCTTAGCATCCCAAAAAACTGTAGCCATCAATTTTCTTGCTGAAAAAGATTGGCGAGCTTTCTTCGGCTTGCTTGGCGAAGCGGTATGACCCCATTGCATTGACGGACTACACCTTCGCTCATAATGTTTGGGCCATACACCGCACTCAATTCACGATGAATTTCAGCTGCTGTGTAACTTTTCGACCACAGAAATCTTATTACACCACGCACTTCACACGTGGCAGGATTTTCTATCATGGCGCTCATGTTTTTACGTTGCACCAAAAGAACGCGCGATTGCACGATGCTCTCTCTTACACAGCTAGAAGCGTACTGAACGGCTGCGCACACCAATGTGAGAATGGCGGCGCTACCCCCACTACTTATCGCGCCACGCCCAAACAGCGGTTACTTTATGGACGACCCTCGTATAACTAAAAACCAATGCATTTTAGGGGAAAACTCATAGTAACTTTTTTAAAGTCCTTTAAAAACCTTTAATTTTATTTTTTATAAAAGTTTTAGCACCATAACTAAGCGATTTATGAAGAGTATAAAGTTTATTAGTATTTTTTCGTTGTAAAATATAGTGAAAATTTCTTGCTCTCTTCTACCCCATTTGAAAAAATTGTTGCCGCTTTACAATTGATTAATTTATGTTCTTATAATACGTTCTGAGTGTTTGACCAGTTTAAAGTACTTGTTTAAAAAATTGAGCTAGAAGTGAGAAAATCATTTTTGTAATTTAGCAAAAATCACCTTTTTTCAAAATAACTCAAAAACTATTAGTAATAATCAACATCTTGTAGAGTACAAAATTGTAGGTTCTACTAAAAGGGTAAAAATTTAGTAAGATATAACCATTTAGTTTGCGTGCCTTATTTGAGCCCTTTTAGCATAAACCTTCTTAAAAATAAGATCTGAAAAAAAATATTTAGATGAGCTTATAGCTTTAAAAAAACCTGAAAATTGCTTTTTTTAAGGACTTGATTGCTTAAAAACTAAGCGCGTTATCAGGAGAAACCAAAATCACATTTTTGTATCGAATTTAGAAAATGTTTATTAGTATATTGATAAATACACATATTGGATATATTTTAGGCTTAGTTGAACTGTCACTTATGTACGGATGTCCCATGAGTAACCCGACAAACATGTCACGTGGTTTTCTCTCATAAAAATAATGAAAAAAGTTCATATAAACATATGTCCGGAGACGGTTTGTTAGCGAACTATAGGAAGTAAAAGATTCACCCGACTTTCTGGAAAAAGAACGGAAATAAATCAAAACTGATGTTTTTATAGGGCAGATATAGGTGTTAAACTTATCGGATATTATGAAAAATGAACTTAAAAAGTGAATAAAATACGTCCCAGACGTGTAAGACCATCCATATCTGATATATTAGACAAAATATACAAATTCGGTCTCAAAAAACCTGCTTTGTTTAGATTTTAAGATGTTTTTTTAATCAAGTAAATAATTACAACAAATTTACAGTATAAAACATTGTAGGTTGAGAAACGAGAGTTTTAAAGTACAATGTCAATTGAAATGCTTTTAGAGTTCACAACGTTGCTGCAACAATACCAGAATCCAATTTACTATTGTACAGCTATCCAACAATTCAGCTGCTGCAATAACTAACCTATAATCTTTGGTTTGTGCATTGTATGTGTATTATTGCATTATTTGTACTTTATTTGTGTGTGTTTTTTTTACAATAGCATGCCATTAACATTTTAATCAGTTAAGTAACTGCTTAATAACATGTTTATTATTTTTTTAATGATTTCTGTTAGAAGGGGTGGAAGGGGCGAAACTGATTAATAAATCATAAATTTTATGAAAAATTGTCAACTGACGTTCATTTAAGTTATATAAATATGATTTCAATTGATTACATGCACCAATCTAAATTTTTTTGAGTAAGGGTAGTTTTTACCCCTGAACTCTTGGCACAGGGTAGATTTTGAAATAGAGGGTAAGTAGAGTCTAAATCCAAATTTCTTACAAATCAGTGCTGTATGTGATAAATACCCAGTTTACACTATTTTACTGTCACTGACAGGACTATATTGGATTGTATTGTATTTTACTACTATTTTAGTACAAATGATTTATTTGCTGGTTCATCGTTATACAGTCTAGTAGCTAGCTGTAACCACAACACAATACAATCCACACAATTTTATTTTATTTCTAGTATCACTTTCTTTACAATTTTCCATTCTTTCTCATATCTGGCAACTTCACATGCACAGTAATAAATTAAACTTGTGTTTGTGCCAAAGATGTTTTTTTAAAAGGTACATAATTTTCAAAGACAGTAAAAATTTCAACAAGTAATGTTCTTTCCATCATAACAGGTGTTCATATCCATGGCTTTAGAAATCTAACTTAACCTTTTCAAAATATTCAAATTTCTTCAAATTTGACCTGATTGAGATCTGATTTACGTATAGCAACTGCTACGCTGTATGATTCCACCTCAATCAATCCCTCCTTCTCCAGTATCAACAAGATTTGCTGTCATAGGGACCTGAATCCGGATAATGTGCTGGTGTGTGGTAGCACCGTACGACTAACATACTTCTGCAGTTTCCCGGGTGTGGAACCTCAGCTCAGTTCGCAGGCGTGTAGTCAGCTGTACACTGCGCCCGAGCTGTCTACTATCTTCCCACCGACAGCGGCCGCTGATTGGTGGAGTCTAGGCACTCTGCTCTACCAACTACTCACTGGGCAGGTGAGCACTCCTTTATCAATTTATAGCAATAAATGAAATGAAATGAAATGGAAAATGCTCTTATTTTTAGGCGGATTTAGGGCTCTTCAAGGTCTTTCTTCCATTAACTTTAGAATATATAATACATCTTTATTTTCTTAAAACACTTCATTAACTAATAAATTTAGTCCAACAACTACTTGGTGTGTCTCAACAATGGCCTTTTCTAAATTGATTTTATTTTTTCTGACATTGAAAATCTATATTATTAGATAGAAATATAATAGTGTTTATCTGTGTTATTCAGTCACGTAAAAACTACAGGACTGATTGTATTGAAAATTCACATGGCCATTCTTCGGATCCCTGATTAACACATAGGCTATTCCTATTTTGAAAACCCCTTTGGGCTACGTCTCATTGGTCTTGAAAACTTCCTTAACCACCCATCTGTTAGACGACTAGTGACTAGTCGCCAAAAAATGTTTTTCCAATGTAAAATGACTAGTCATTAGTCAATTTTGCAGTTATCTGTTTAATTAAACTTTTGCTATCGAAAATAAAATTTAAGTAGGACAAATATTATACCATATTAATCGGGATGCTTCACAAATTAATTTTATATATGGGTTATTGAATAATAATGTGTAATAAGTATGCACCAAAATTATAAAGTTACAATATTAATGTTGGTTTGCCATGTCTGGTCGCGCACTTCGAGAGAATGCAAAAAATACAGGACTTTTTCTTCATACTTCTCCCATGGGAAATTTCGTTTTGGAATGAGTTTGGCTATATCATTACGTTCAGAATTTCTTTCTCAACAAGATCATATGCTTCAAGCATCT
Source organism: Homalodisca vitripennis (assembly GCF_021130785.1). Taxonomy (NCBI): domain Eukaryota; kingdom Metazoa; phylum Arthropoda; class Insecta; order Hemiptera; family Cicadellidae; genus Homalodisca; species Homalodisca vitripennis. The sequence continues at coordinate 161,706,632 of NC_060207.1, read as the reverse complement.
GTACGTTGGTATATGTTGTGAAGAAAGGCTTCCGACAGAACCATTGTTTGCAACATTTCTTTAATGTTAAGATGACTAGCGAAACTAGTCACTAATATTTTGTTGTTTCTCCTAATATTATTAGAATTGTGTTAGTATCAAATGACATCAAAATTTTCCTTATGAAATTTGTCATCAAGTGGTAGGCTATAGATATCTTCAAGGAATAAGTAAATTATAAGTGTTTATTTTGTGATCAAACTTTATAATTTCAAGAGAACTATAGCCGTCATATTGATGCATGTGAACAATGGTTTTATTTTTTATTCATTTATTGTACAAAATTTAGTGACATTCACAGACAGGTCTGTAGGCTAAATTATTATACCTAGGGCTACGCCTACATTACAAATACTGTTTATATCATTATTTTTTTATTCATTGAACACTATAAGTGACCTAGTAAATAAGTCAGGTGAAATTATACAATTATTATTAGACTGACTTTTTATTATAATAAATTTACTTCATTTAAACCATTTTATGACAGTATATTGTGTTTTTTTACAACTTTTAATTCTTGAAAAACACTTTTTAGGATTTGCAACAAACATATGTACATATTAAACTATATAAAAAACAAAAAAATACGTTTTTATTTTCAGAAATATTGCAATATATAAAAGGTATCAAAATATAATAAACAAACAGAAAATATCTAAAAATGTTAGAATGTGAATATGTCATTATTCGTAAAAACAACATTTTACTATTTACAAAAAAATTAAATATTTTGTGGAAAGTGGAATTTTTGATGTTTTGCATAAATAACCCCTTTTTTCATATTTTGAAATGTAATAAAAACAATATTTCAGTTTTTTATAAGGTTATACTTTTAGATATTTTTGTTTTTTTTTCACTTATAATGAAAACAAAAGTATAAATTTAAATAAAAAAGTTAATCCAACTGCATATAAATGTTCCTTGTTTCGTACTTAAAAATAAAATATATTGTAGTGTATACTTTATTTCAATAATAAACATTCTACATAGCATTGAATGAAGGTGTACATAACTAGCAAAATAGTGCCTACCATTATAGGAATTTCAACTGCTAAATCCAGGGTTAACACTCTATTATCTATTATTGTTTATGTACTTGGCTTAGTCAGCAGATAGTAAATGTGTTTTTACCTGTCAAAGTAATAATAAGTATAATAACTTTACACGTTTAAACAAGTGATAGTGTATGTTTTTTGTTATCCATTTTCAAAGTCAGTTACACTTATCAAACCTAATGTAACCTGCAGAAGCTTTTCTTTGTTTGGGTTTATTTTTATTGGGATTTTAATCAACTACAGTAAATGCTATAACTTTTTATATCATAACTGTGTTCACTGAAAAGCTAAGGACTTCAACTTTAGTATTCGTTAGGACTTCTCCACACTGGTCTAAAATAGTTGAATTGTTATTGAAACCGTTGGAGGTATTTAATAAAATGGACAGAAATTCAATAAATTTCAGAGGTGCTCATAAAAACATTTTCACTCTCCAATTTCAAGACCTCATCTTTTAACTTAACCCAGGTACTGGTGGCGATCGCTGCAGCGACGGTCTATCACTCTCAACAACTAGTCAACATCGCCACGAAAAGCCACTTTATAAAGTAACTATAATGCTTATTGACCAAAGTAATGGTAGCATTTAATAGCAGATAAATAAATGTATAGATTAATATGAAGTTCGGTACTTTTCGATCTTTAATACAAATCTGAGAGAAGAATTATTGTATTTAATTTTCATTCTTGTCATTTCTTTGCTGTTGTTTATGTATTGGTTAGTTTGTTTGTTTATGTTTTCTGTAATAATATTTATGAATATTATTTGAAGTTATTATTTAGTCAAGTGGTATAAACATGTTTTGAAACGTATTTCTCTTTCACAGGAGTAATTTAGTGAAACAAATAATTAGTGTTTTGTTTCAAAATAACCCAAATTTCGTAATCTATGTAGGCCTAGGATAGGAGTGTCAAGTTTGTATTTTAGCAAGTTTTACTTATTTTATATGTTGAATTTTACCAACATTATAATATGCATTTAAAATGGATAGGAACTATTTAGATCAATCTAGTGATATAAGGCAGTTATTAGAAAGTGAACCAGTAGACCATGACGGTGGTGAACCTGATTAAGCCTAGTGTAAGATCTCAATGCCCCAAGCAAAACTAGGTTTATAAATGTACATTTTTGTAAATACATTTTATAACAATTAGGGATATGTGTTTAGTGGATAAATAAAATTTAATTTTTTTTTAAATGAGAAGAAAATTTGAACATTGCTTCTAAGTTTGAAGATATAAAGTTTGACATGTAAGAAACTGTATGCTTTCCGGATTCATAAATATGATGAATTATGTTACATACTTTTGTACTTGTACTTGTTATTGATAAATTATGTGTTATTGCTAACTCTTGATGTAATGTAATACTGACGTAAGGAATAACTATTATTGTTGTATTATAGAATGTTACCAGGGTAATGTCAATATTCATAAAAAATGTATGTTGCAAGTTTTATCAATATATAAATTTAATAATAAATTTATTAAATAATTCCATCAAACTATATGTTTTCTGAAACTAGAGAAATGTATAAATAATTTTTATATTTTGGAATTTTGATTTTGTACAAATATACCATTTCTGTAAGTATAGCCCCATCTCCTAAAACAAAACAATATATAACAAAGTTTCAAATTTTGAAAGAATTTTATTTATAAAAGTATGCACAGTAAAAATACAGATTTTAATGAAGAAATTATACAGGGTGGTTGAAAAGTATGGGTACGGCTTAATATTTTAAAAACCATAGGAGATAACATCTATAAACTTTGCACAGTGTCATATGGCTATGTAAACTATTTTTCCTTGCTATTACCATGACATGCCAACCATGGGGGGATGGCCCACAGAGGAAAACATGGAAATCTTAAATTGAAGCATGGGTCGAGTGATACCTCATTTGAAAGATCTCACTTAGTAGAGTTGAATGCCGCAAACCGCATCTCAAAAGGTTTATCCAATCAGAAATGGCGGGTTGTTTTAGGTACACATTGTGAAGTACATTATGCGCTGCCATTTCTGACTGGATGGTCGTATTCTGATGCGGTAGGCGGCGTTTCACTCTACTAACCAATGTGTTTTCACTGACTTTTATTAATTAGTAAATTATGTCATAAATTTATAACACAATAAATAAAATTAAAAAACATCGGTATTTATTGTGTTTTATTTATTGTGTTATAAATTTATGACATAATTTGCTAATTAAAAAAAGTTAGTGAAAACACATTGGTTAGTAGAGTGAAACGCCGCCTACCGCATCAGAATACGACCATCCAGTCAGAAATGGCAGCGCATAATGTACTTCACAATGTGTACCTAAAACAACCCACCATTTCTGATTGGATAAACCTTTTGAGATGCGGTTTGCGGCATTTAACTCTACTAAGTGAGCTCTTTCAAATGAGGTATCACTCGACCCATGCTTCAATTTAAGATTTCCATGTTTTCCTCTGTGAGCCGTCCCTCCATGGTTGGCATGTCATGGTAATAGCAAGAAAAAATAATTTACATAGTCATATGACACTGTGCAAAGTTTATAGATGTTATCTCCTATGGTTTTTAAAATATTAAGCCGTACCCATACTTTTCAAACACCCTGTATATGAGAATGCATAATAAAAATCTTTTAGTATTTCTTATATTTGTTATAAAATACCCCGGCAAAACCTGGAAAAGTGGCCTGCCAATAGAGGTAATTTAGTTGCACTCACACAGAGTGTTCATTTCTCACTTTATTATCTGGGCTGATATGGGTTAAACTAGTATATCAATTGTTAAATTGTCTAGTGTAGTGATATGGAAACAAGGATAAGTTGAGTTGGCAATAAATTAATATATATACACATAAACTGTTATCCACTGCTTTGCACACGATTTTCAAAATAGAAGGGCTTAGCTTTCTTAGTAAAAGCATCTATGGTATGATATGATGGGGCCCCATAGAGTTTTCAAAATGAAGCAGGCATACATCTGATGGTTATTATTTCATTGCCCTAGAGTGGAAGATTCAACAGTTAAGTACATTTTTATTGGTTCATGTTTGTTTTGTGAATGTAGGAGCATACATTTCTATTTCTAATCAATTATATTTCTTATGCCACAGTTGAGTTTTACTGTCCTGATGCCTCAATCAATAAATTAAAAGCCCCTACCTTCGGCCCTTGTAATCTATGGTCGGCCTAAGATATCTCCGACCATTCGGAGATAGAGACTTATATTCTTATAAGTCTCTATAAGTAGAATTGTGGAAAATCCTTTAAACTAACTCAATTCAACATTTCAAAATAATCGTATAATAAAGTTAATAAGCCTGTAGTCTAGAAAAAAATTGCTTGCTGACACATGTTTGCCAATCCTCCTGTTTTTTCATAAAACATGCTGAAAATTCCATACACAATCTCAAGGGAGGCAACCAGTTTTGGATACCCTTATATGCAAACATTTCACAGCTGGGTGGGTTTTATAATAAGAGTTAAAATAGTACTTCCAATCAGGGCCCGATTAACCAGTAGGCTAAGTAGGCTGCAGCCTAGGGCGCGAGACCGGTGACGATTTTAGGGGGGGCGCTTCGGAGTTCAAGATGAAGTGCTTTTTATATGTAGTAAATAAAATGGTATGGTCTAAAACTTCACTATACATTTTTGTACATTATTTACACATCCACCTAGACCTTAGATTTACTCCATTTACTTAAAAATAAACTATTAAGTAGAAAAAGAAATTAATTAATAGTGATTAGTGACAACGCATAGTAATTATCGTAACGGTAGGGAAACTAAAAGGGAAATTTTGCTTCGCGCGAGGGGCGCCGCCGGCCGCCGCCCTTCGCCGTTTGCAACACTGACGCTCTCTGACAGATAGAGACAGAGTGTAGCTGCAGCTGCAGTCAGTCGTCTCCTCGTCTGCACTGTTTGTTTTTAGGCCTATGGCCTATGAATTATTTGGACTTTCGTTGTGATTAATTGGTGTCATTGCTCGTTATTATAAACACTGACATTTATTCGTAAATTCGAGTAGAGTGTTTTGATACTGAAATATTAGAAGAAGCAGTGTTTGCTTGTTTTACATATGTAGGCTACATTATGAGTAAAAAACCAAGTGGTTCCGAATACCGTAAACGGGCCCCGGGAGCGTAACGAACGGGAAAGTGCTCTTCTAAATAAAATTCATAGACTAGACGATTTTTTTCAATAAACCCAAACTCCCAGTTGTTCTGCTGAGACATTGCCGGTCGTCACGGGAACTGAACGAAACGTTGTGAGTGAGGACAGCGGTGCTATAGTGAAGTGGAAGTGATTCAGCAGCCTGCCAGTGCCACTGCTACCGATGTCTCAGACACCACAACGGAAATTGCACCTGTACACGTCCCCTTCACCACCATCAACCGAGCAAATAGCAGATTTGGGACATCAGTTGCAAGATTGTGTACCAGCAAATAAAGTGGTAACCGATTCAAAAAATCTTGATGATCCCGCTTTATGGCTGGTAAATGAGGCATTGCGTGAATACTTTGCAGTGCACAGCATCAATCAAAATGACAGTGGGGGATTTTTCCCAATCAAAGCGGCAGTATTCTGACCAAAACCGTTATTTGAACAAAGCTTGTTTTTTTCAAAAAACTTGTAAATGGAGAGATTGTAAAAAGAACTCATTTAGTTTATTCCAAATCAACTGGCTATGTATACTGTGCTCCTTGTAAGCTCTATGGGGGGGGACGACTGCCTTAGCTACATGCGGCTTTAATGATTGGAAAAATTCACACAAAATTCAAGAACATGATAATAGTCTAGAGCACAGAGAATGTAGTGAACAAATATTTGACCCGGATGAATGCACCTCAGAGAATTGATGCAAAACTACTTGAGCAGCATCAAGTAGAAGTGAAGTATTGGAGAGATGTATTGTCAAGAGTTGTTGAAGTAGTTAAGTATTTAACTTCTCGAGGGCTTCCGTTTTTATGGTGGAAAATGAAATTTTGGGGTCAACCAGTAATGGTAATTTCCTTGGCTGTATCGAGCTTTTGTGCAAGTTTGATCCTTTCATGGCTGACCATGTTGCTCGTTTCGGAAATAAAGGTAAAGGAGTGCCCTCATACTTATCTTCCACGATCGTTAACGAGTTTATTACTCTGTTAGCTGGCAATGTTAAATCCAAAATCTCGTCAGATATCAAGAATTCTAAGTATTTTTCGATTATTGTCGACTCTACTCCAGATGTTTCCAATGTGGATCAATTGACTTTTGTCATTCGTTTTGTAGCACCTGACGGGTCACCTAATGAGCGGTTCATAACGTTCATCCCAAATTGTGGCCATAAAGGGGAAGAAGATATGGAGAAGGCTGTGATAAATACTCTTGAAAGTTTGAACTTAAATATCAGTGACTGTAGAGGTCAGAGTTACGACAATGCAAGTAACATGTCTGGGTGTTACAAGGGGCTTCAAAATCGAATCAAAGAGCGAAATCCTCTTGCTCACTACGTTCCTTGCGCAGCTCATTCGTTACAGCTAGTAGGTTCGACCGCTGCAGAAAGTAGTAGTAGTTCTGTTGAATATTTTGCCCTGGCACAGCAAATGTACAACTTTCCATTCATCTACACACAGATGGGAAATTCTCTTGTCGCAATATGACAAAGAATGTTTGACAGTCAAGACCCTTTCGAAAAACTCGCTGGAGTGCAAGAGCAGATGCCAGTAAAGCCATGCACAAGTCATATAAACAAATAATCGCAGCGTTACAAGACATCACTTCAAACGAAGAAAAATAAAAAAGACGTATGACTTGAAGCCAAACAACTGATAGAGAAGCTCCAGTCTTTGGAAATGACCATGATGATTTGTTTTTGGAATAAAAGTACTCATGAAGTTTCATGACATCAGTGTACGACTTCAATCTGAAGATGGAGACTTAGATCAGACAGCACTTTCGTACGAGCTCCTAGAGTCTTTTCTAAGTTCATTAAGAAATGAGGAACAATTTTCTAACTTTGAAAGTGAGGCAAAGCTTATGTGCAATTCTCAAGAGTACAAACAAGACAATACAAGGAAAAAGAAACCAAAAATCCCTTTTGGAGAAAGCAAAGAGGGCCACACTGAGTTTGATGGGCGGAAATCATTCCTGATAAATTGTTACTACAAAGCAATTGATACACTCCTAGGGCAACTAACAAGGAGAAAATCAATTTATGTCACACTACGAGACTCCTTCAACTTTTTATGGAATTTGAATAAAATTGAGAGTTCAATCTTGAAGGAAAAAGGCAACAAAGCTAATGAATGAATATTCAACAGACCTAGATGAATTCATTTCCAGATGAGTGTTTGTATCTTCAAAAAATTTTTAAAAGATGATAATACATTCTATGAAGAGGAAAATGTACTGTCAGACAGAATGGAGGAAAAGAAGAAAGTCAAACCGACCGGGACTAAAGCCTACAGGCTATTGAAACATGTAAAAACCCTAAAAACTTGAATCTCTTTTTCCGAACGTGGAAGTGGCATTGCGGATCTTCTTGAGCATGGCGGTGTCTAATTGCAGCGGAGAAAGATCCTTTTCTGCTCTTACTCGAGTCAAGAATTATTTGAGGTCGACTACGGCAAGAAAAACTCCAGGCACTCGCTCTCTTATTTATAGAAAGTGACTATGTACAGCTCGTTCCGTTTGATGACTTGATCGATGCGTTTGCCTCATCAAAAAGCACGAAGAAAGACTTTGTTTAATCAGGGAATATATCGTCATGAGAAAATAAAAAGTTCTTTTGTTAACAGTAGGCCTAATAATTTTATAGTTCTAGCTCATTGTTTGTTATTGTGATTAAATGTTCAAGTCACCAAGTTGTATACCAAAGTCTAATGTCATTTCTATGTAACATAATGTACTTGAATAAACCAGAGAAAGTTGATGACCAATTTGACCATGTTCATTGATTTATTATAAATCCTTTTCAGTGATTTACAGTTAAAACGCTAATTAAACAGGCTATACGTAGCTACTAAGCTTTCTTATTAAAATGGACAACAATAAAATCTCCATTATTATGGCAGCATTTATACTGAAGTAAGAGATAAAATTCACATAATTTTAACAGCCTTAAAATTACAGTATGCATTTTAATTTATTTTGAAAAAAATAAGCCTACAGATTTTTTGAAAGTAACATTACAAAGTGCTGAACTTTGAATTTTGTGACTATTTAATGATAGTAATCTACAAAAAAATGTATAAGAATTAAAAACTCATGTAAGGTTTGGCTGTAGCTAGGACACATTTTTGTATGTCCTACAAAACCAGTGGTAAAATAAGAACCCTTGATTCTCTTTAAAGAATGTTTACCTACAAGTCTACAACAATAGACCATATTCCATTTTAAAGATACAAATAAATGCTCAGCAGTAAGCATCCTTTCCCTTTGCAAGTTTGCACTTTCTATAATTTTTGCTGTTTTTGTTCGTATGTTTGTGTGTTTTTAGGAAATGACAGCAAACAGCATAGTTCTTTTTAACCGTTGAATTTGAACATATTACATAGCAGTTTATACATACATGTATCATTAGACCTTTGAACAATAATTAAAGTTTATAGTTAGTTGCTGAATGTTGTTCTTTTCCTAAAGTTTAATACTCTAAATGGTCTCTCTCTGTAATGGTCTTTAAATTTAAGTAAGTTGAAATTTTATTACAAAAATATAATATGGCCGCTATACAGCAGAACACTTTTTATTATTGAAAATTGACAGAGGGAAGCCGGCCGGAAACCGTTCGGGGGGGGGGGCGAAGTACAAGATAGCCTACGGGCGCCCAAAAACCTTAATCGGGCCCTGCTTCCAATACGTTAGATGGTTTAAATTCGTCACTTGCGCAATCAGTAGTAATTTAGTCTTTGCAATCCGCATTACATAACTGATCAAGCATTATTTATTTTATATTTTCTGAAATTTGCAAGTGTAAACAAATTTTTCTGCCTTTTTGGTGAACTTCAACTGAATGTGTCAACAGATGTTTATTGTCAGTTAAATTTGGATCTCTTTATAAAAACCTTCCTCAGGCATTAACCTTTTTTTTAATTAGCTGCATTGTTCTAGTCGTTCCCGAGATTAGTGCTTAACAACACATTTAATGATTAATTTTTATTTATGAGATACATTAATTAAATTTATTGATTAATCCTTTCCACAGTTATATGGTACTTGTTTCCACTAACAGGTCCATATAATCTTGAAGTAAAACAATTAGATTTATTAGTTGTTTACTCCCTTTCTGGATTACTAAATGATTTTTATTTATTTTTAAATAATCAAAGAAGAGATTGGCTTGAATAAAAAAGAATATTTTATTTTAAATTGTATTTTAATTTTTTTATGTATTATTTAAAATAAAAATATGATTTTCAAAACATTTCAATATTAAATAAAAGTAACAAATGGTTTGTGTTATGTTTTATGGTTTTGTATACAAAGTGAAATGGAATGACATGCAACACTTTTAGATAAAATTATTCATGAGGAAAAAATCCTAAACCAAAGTTTGTTAAAGTTTTGACACCATCTTACTAAAGAAATTGAACTAAAATTTTTTGTGTTGGTAACAATGTATTTTGGGTAAAAACTAGTTGGAAATTTATTTTTTTTTAAACTTAAATAAATTTATAAGAAAAAGTCCAATGGTACGAATTGCCTTTATCAAGATTGATTACATGCACAGTTGGCAGAATTTTATTCAATAGGTATTGAAAAGCTTTTACCTAGATATGATAAGAGCTTAAATATAAATGGTAACTATATTAAAACATAGTTTAATGCCTTCACTGCTGATGTATACAGAGTAAGCCCAGCTATTCTTAGTCCTCCCACAGCACCTTAAAGTATCTGACACAATCAATGTGCTAAGAATTGCTCTTTCAAATTTATATAATAAAAAAGCCGTAAAAGTGAAGTGTATTTTTAGAATTTATTAAAGCAACTTAGTTTTTTAAAGACCCTTGTAAATACAACCATAGTACATTAAAAATCCAGAATGGTACCAGCTCGTCATCAGAACATTTACATCTCTATTGCATATTGGATCTCTTCCAGCATTTGTGTGGGAAAAATTAATATTTTTAATCATATCTTTTTGTTGTAAAATATTCACTTTGATATCTAAACTTGTAATTGCATAGTTAATTTGAATATAATGTAATTAATACATGTTACGTACTGTACTGATGAGAAATATGTTTCTTTGTGCTATAAACTAGTTTGATTGATTATATCTATAATGCGATGTTTTTGTAGAAAATTAGACTGTGACTCATAGTTGAAAGCTAATAATGATGGGTGCTTTTTAGAGCCTCTGTTCATACTATCCAAGCGGAGTCTTCTGTCACACAATTCTTCACATTCCAGATACCATATCTGTTGAAGCTCGTTCACTTCTAAAAGAGGTAAGTAAGAGGGAAGTCTTAACTTTTTCATGACGACGTGTACCCTCATTGGGTACACAGTCTTTTACAACTGCCGGTGTGTAACCAAGCAGGTTTACATAAAGCACATCATGCACCCGACGTGTGTACACGTTGATATGCATTTCCTTATTGCCTTTTTTATTGTTTACCTGTCTTGGTGATTTGTATTTGTTATATTGGCTCATAGGTTTGAATCGATAAGAGGAAAATTTAAAAATATAATTGTTATTTTCTTTAATATTAATTATTCTAAAATATAAATATTAATAATTCTTTAATTTTTATAAAAATTCCAACGGTACTTTTTTCAACGAAATCCATTAAAGCATAAGCGCACTTTAAAGATAAGCTTACACAAGCCAGGAGCGCCAAACATGTCACAGTTGAGAAGTATCAGTTGTTTGTTGTTCCTGGCAAGTGGTAGTGAACTGTTAATCTGTTTTTCATTATCAAATTCTTCAGTTTAACAAAATGTTGTAAATTTCTTAATTTTGATATAACATTTCTTCTTCTTCAGTCAATTTTACATACAGGCTTTTTGTTTTTAGAATTGAATTTTTTCGCTATACAACATTTTATCGAGCTCTTCAAATAATTTGGAACATTCAGCAAATCTTCTTCATGTTTAGCTCTATAACATATAGGATTATACTTACAATTTGAAACTAAATATTTAGTAAAACCGGAAGGAATATGTTTTTTTTTTTTTTAGTTTTGTAGTTGTAGATTTTTAGGAGTATTTTTATGTGTCAAAATTTTCACTAAAATACTTTTAAAATCCATATAAATCATGTAAGGATGAGGAAATTTCTTTTGATGATTGAAAAATTATGTTGTTTGACCAGGTAATGGCATAATTGATTCACAAACCTCATGTTGGTTAAAAATTTCTAAATGAACTGCTAAATTACTGTATTTACAAAAATGACTTAAACATCTCCTACATAACATTTTGTTATGTTCATGTTTAGATAATTGAGAGAATACAAGTTTATTTAAATCTGTTATCAAAATATTGATAACAGATTTATCTTATATCTTGGGATTCATCTTCTTTTTTATATATAACAAATCTATATTTACTTTAGCATAAAAACCGTCAGAAATTTGTAATGGAAGTATATTGAATTATTTCTAATCATAGCTATAGATATTGATAGATATTTTCAGGTAGTTACATGTTGAATTAAAACTTCTTTTATAAAACAATTTTATATTTTTAAATGGCATTGGATAATCAAATTCAGAAAATATTTCGTCATTTATAAATTGTTGATATTGTTTAGATCTGTCAATAAGAGTCTTGGATTTTTTGATTGCATATCGAACAGCATAAATAAAACAAAAATCATCTTTATTTTGAATATTAATACAAGCCTTTTTTACTTTAATTTCTCCAGGTAAATCAATATATGATCCTGCATTTAAAGCTTCATATTTATTTAGATTTAAATAATGAGTTATTGACAACTTTCAAATGACCAACTGAAATCTTTATTTTGATGATTCATCTGTTCTTGATGTGATAAATTATTGAATAGTTTTGTAATATAATCATCAATATATATTAAAATATTTCATCAGATTTTATTGTTAAGTACATTAGACAAGTTAGCGTTTTACCGTTCACTAACATTCATATTCACATCTCAAATGTTCAAAAGTTTCTTTTATACAATAAGGACAATCTAATCTTTAAGAAATATTTTAAACTAAGAAATTGAAAAGTGGTGATTTTTTAAAAAAATTTGACAAAAATCAACAAACTTTATCCGAATTTTATGTGCATTGGTGCTAGAGTCTTCTATTTATGAATAAAATAATTGACGAAAATAGAAAAAAAATATGAATTTAAGGTGAACTAGTGCTAGATTCTTATATTTATTGATAAAATATTGAAATCAATTTAGTAGTAAAATTATTTATTTAAAAGATTTTTAAGGATACAAACTTTCAATAATATTGATAATTCTTTAGTTGTTAGGAGGTATTTAAACATTTAAACCAACTAGAGTAGCATCAGATTTAGTTTCATGCAATGATCACGTATTTGCTAGATTAGCAAACAAAGTCAAGACTCAAGTCGATGTAAAAGTAATAGACACAAATATCACAGATCACAGGATGACTGTTGTAGGTGTGCGTGGCCGGGGGAGGGGTGGATAGACATACATCAGCTGATTCTGTCCGCCCATATCCTCCCTTCTACCGCTTAGAGTACGACAGGCGTCTTGCGCGACTTGAACAGGTTAAGTTGGTAGAAGTCTATGACGATAAAAATCCGTCAACTGCTTTTGAGACTTGTCTGCAAAAAGATAAAAGTAAAAAATGAACTTTTTGTCTCGTTAAGCATCATCCAAACATTAGAAAATTAAAATCGCGTTTTAAAAATTACAGGAATAAACTGCATTTTAAAATCAGAAATTTAAAAAAATGTTACAAAAATAATTTTCAAAAATGTAATGGAAATTTGAGAACTACGTGAAAGGTTATAAATGAAATAACAGGACAAACATCAAAACTAGCTCCATTAATGGTAATGAAATCAGCGATATTCAACAAATTTGCAATGAGTTTAATTCATTTTTCTTGTCTATTGTAGATAATTCTAACATACAAAAATCAAAACCTGATAATTTTGACACATGTTGTTATAAGAGATTTTTCAAGTTATATAATTCAAGTAATTCCATGTTTTTAGCTCCAGTAGTGGTAGATGATTTAGTACCTGTTAAGAGATATGAAAAATTACACCTCGCCTGGAATTGATAACATTATCTGATCTCTACTTAAATTGATGTATCCAAAAATAGTGAATGTCTTACTGTAAGTTAAGATTTGAAAAGGTCATATTTCCAGATGTTTAAAAAACCGCTGTGGTAATTCTGTTGCATAAGAGTGGACCGAATAATGACTGCAACAATTTCAGACCAATATATTTACTATCAACTTTTGTAAAGGTTTTTGGAAAAATTATGAAAAAAAAGATCAGTTAAATTTCTTTAGCAAACCCATTTTTTTAGTAAAAATCAATTTGATTTCAAAGAGGGTTTGAGTACTGAAACCGTGTTAAAAAACTTTATGGATGACGTATTTGAAGCAATAAATTCAGGATGCAAAGTCAGTGGATTATTTTTATATATTAAGAAAGCTTTCAATACTGTAGATCATGAAATTCTTTTAAATAAATAATTATACTGTTCTGGTATCAGAGGAAACATTCTTTCCAGGTTTTCAAGCTGTTTCAATAACAGGAAACGATGTGTAAAAATTAGCAACACTTACAGTGACTTTGGTATAATAAAAAGTGGAGTACCTCAAGGGTCAGTATTAGGTGCAATATTGTTTATCGTATATATATATATATATATATATATATATATATATATATATATATATATATATTAATGATATCTGTAACTCAAATTGATATGGTAAAATAACATCATTTGCTGATGACACAGCATTAACTTACATAAAAGATGACTGGAATGATATAGAAGAAGCAATGAGTATAGATTTAATAGCCCTTCAATGGTGGTTCTCAAAGAACAATATGTTATTAAGTCCGGAAAAAAAACAAAGTACTTAAAATTTAGCCTGATAAATTGTAAAATGTAACTCTGGTAACATTCACTTTGCCTTCAAGCCCTATTGTTAGCATATTTTATTTCTATCCAGGGAATTTTGTAATACATTACTAAAAATCACAATGAATTGTTTATTTTCTCTACAATTTCTCATGATGATTAAAATTTTCCTCTGGCCTTAGATCACATGATGCCATATTCTGTACACCTGTAATCATGGGATTTGAAGGGATAATGGTTACCCATTTTTCATCATTTCTGGGATCAAATACGCAAACATTTTCTAATGTCTAGTTTAGGTTCCTGTACTCTTACAGGTCTTAAGGTACAACCTTGGTTTGGTGAAAGACTTGGATCTCCATTTAGATTGTGTTATATGGAACCACATTTACAATAATGGATTCTGTTTGTATATTTCCTGTTTGTTTCCAGCTCCTAAGGTACAACCCTAGCGAGAGACTCGGCTCTGGACTATTAGGTGTGGAAGAGATCAAATCTCACCCATTCTTTGACGGCATCCTATGGGAGCAGATATACAATGATGGGCTCATGCCTGTCTAGTTATGTTCCTATACATATCTGACCTCATTATTTTAAGACTTTTTGTCCTAATGGCAACATTCTGTTTTTGTGTACAAAACAGTAGATTTTATCTGTTACTTGTCCTGAATTAGTTTTATTGTTTTACCTGTGATAGTTTTTTTTTAACAACTTAACTGAACTTTGTTTATTGTTGATTTATTTTTAAGACGTGTTACTGTGTGTTCTTGTTGTTATTTATAAGTACTTGGTTTTATATTTCTTTTTAGTACATGTATTTTATGTAGACATTTTCTATGAAATGCCATTATGTTTTTATAACATGTTAATGTACAATAAACCCTTTACACTCTAAATATTTTCTTTAAAACTCATATCACATGATAGAAATTGAAGATGAAGTAAATGATGACCTTTATTATGTATAATTTGAGTAAAACTTAATAGTTCTTAATACCAAGATTTTAGTATGCAAGTATGATTTCAAACCCTTTGAGCTGGTAGTGTTAAAGCAATAGTATACAATTATTACTGATTCAATCTATTAAATATGTGTATTGTGTAGAAAAATTATTAAAAAATGTTTTGAAAGTTTAAAAAGAAATAGAGAAGAGCTCAGAAAGAAGGTTATTTGCATGTCTGACTTCTTTCTGAGGTGCACAACTCTATTCTAGTTTTTAAGATGTCATTTCCTACGAAAGTTCCAAATATCCTATTTTACTCCCTTTATCTTGAAGTTCAAACAAAAAAGCAAGTAGAAGTGATAATTAAAGCATTATAAGAACTCGGTCATTTTAACATAAATGGAACCGATTTAAAACAATCAGATTTTCTTGCAGTATTGTATTTTTTATAAAGTTACATAAAAATTAACTGAAGTTTTATATAAGCTTTGCATTATGGAACATATATTATAGGAGTATTAACTACCAGTTTTACATAGTACATGTTCAAGATTCCTAATTTATTGGAACTCACTTGGCTTAAATGTTGCCAGATCGCTTACTGCGGCTTAAAAACATATACTAGTGGGATAATCCAAATTTATCAAATTCTGAATTTAAAATATTATTAACCCTTTGAGTGCCAACGTCCGATTTTACCGGACGACAAAAGTTGGCCGAAAAGTGCCGACGTCCGATTTTACCGGACGTTCGGGAAAAAGTCACTAAAAATTGTAACCTTTAATATTTTAAAATAATATCATATTGAAATGTTTGTGACGAATCGTTCTTTTCAAAATAAATTGTTATAGTACACTTCCGATCAAACTTTAAATTATGAAACTCACGTATAAACATTTTTGGTTGCCGTAGCTACCAGAAACAATGTGATAATAGTTTCTTAAAAGTTGTATAACTTACTCATTATTGAAGATAATAATATAAATTTTTCAAGATTTACAGACAATTGCATACACTTTCCAATGATATGGACTAAGAAAAGGATATGAATTTTTATGGTCATATTAATTTGGTTGAAAAATGAAATTAAAAAATATTTTTGAATTTTTTTTAGGTAAGTCCATTTTTTGTATTCCTAAATTTAGTGTTGTGGTAACTTTGTTATTTTATGTAAATTAAACAGAGTTTTCAGAAAAAAATAAAAAAAAAGAATCATATTGATAGCTTATTAAATAATCGAACTGTGAATTTTTTACTAAAACCTTGCAAAATGCCTGAAAAAGGGCTGGCACTTTTAGGTACACCCACTAGAAAAATACCTGGCACTTTTCAGTATACCCACTCAAAAAATACTTGGCACTCAAAGGGTTAAAGGCAGTCAAGTTTAAATATAAAGTGCATTGGTAAAACATTTTAGGAATGTTGATTCAAGTCCCAAATATTTTAACTTAATGTAATGGGCTAAAAAATGTGATAAAATCAACATTTTTCTTCTTCTTAACTTAAAAAAGCCATGTGCCCACCCTTCCATGCAACAAATGTAAGCGTGCTTAACAGTAATTATATTGTACATTGCCATTAGGAATTTATTATATTTATTTGTTTCTTTTGAGTGCTGTTATTTTATACATTGTAATTTATGTATTTTGTTAATAAATTGTTGTTTTCAGTTGCCTAATTTTTTATTAACCTAGTGAATCCGCATTTCTAAAACAAGGTAGAGTGGTGTTCACTGTAAAATTTATTTATTTGACAACAGTTACAATATGTTGGAATATAATTTTATTGTAAATATGATATATGTACAGAAAGTTACCTTCTTTTCATCTAGTGCTTAAAATAGTGAACAAGGCCAAATTTAATTTTTGTCTGGTTGTATTGTTGGAACAGTTGTTAACCTTTGTTTAATCAAATTGGTTTATTCTGTGAATATAATTATGTACCTCAGCAAGTAACTGAGATCCCATTAGATAAAATTGAAGTTTATAAAATTGTGAAGTTTCACAAATACTACAGGTAGAAAGCAGGTAGAGATAAAAATTTTTAATGATATAATAAATGGTCAGAATCTTGATTTTTAAGCCTTTCATAGGTATATGTATTTGCTAATAATAGTATTGATCTTCTAGAATGTAATTTTTACTATGCCTATACAAAATATTTGTATATTTTGTTTGTTGTGTAATTTTAATACATGATCTTTTTTAAACATAATAATTACCAGAAAACAAAGCTGTATATTTTTCAATTTGAAATAAATTACTAGAGGGTACAACAGGATCTGACTTATTACAGGTTACATTTTCCTACTAGTGCAGGTGCAAGTAGATTCATGGAAATAAATACAGGTATTGTATGCACAGGATCCAGGAGTTATACTGTTTGTGCACAGTCAGGCAGAAGCCACCTTCTGCCAGTGTCTCAGAAAGAGTACGTCACTATCTACTGCACCAAAAACAGTAATTTGTAAGTGAATGGTACCATGTCAATGATAAGAGCTGGCCAAAAGTTATGGCAACTGTTCATGCAGGTAAAGTTGCCCTTCTGCCCTCTCCAACGCTCTTAACCCTTTGGAGAACAGCTGACTATATATTGCCATTAGATAACCACACAAAATTACTGGCTGACTATACAGGGTGAGTCTGACCACCTGTGCAGTATTTACAGCTGTCTTAATAACTGACTTCCACACTTTTTCTATCTCTTTTCTCCATAATTTGGCCTCTCCGAATCCGTTAAAATTATTTTCAATTTTGAAAAATGCCCCTAAAGGGCCCAATTTGGGGGGTAGGGGTGCTTTTTGGGGAATTTTCAAATGTAAACATGGGTCGTGTGATACATAAATTTAAAGGTCTAATTACACCGAACATTTTGCCGCAAACAAAAGTTAATTATCTTTAACCATATGTACAGGGTGTACCAAAACGTTTTGAAATAGGACTTTAAAATAAAGTACTGTGTTACCCTATCTACAATACGGAACAGCTCCAGGTTTTTTCCTAACTTGCTATTGACCTATTTTTCAATGAAATATGTGGTGTGGGCCTTTTTCACTGGATTTTCTAAATTTCAAAAATATTCAAAATTTAAGAATACAAAAAATCCTAACACTTAAAATTCTTAAATAGCAACACATAATAAATTTTATATCAAATATAAGGTATTTTTAAAACAAACATTTTTGTATTTAACTTTTTTTCCTATCTCTTACTGTTTCAAAATGGCAGCCGAAAAACTGAATTACGTATGTCTGTTAACAAAATGTAACAAATTATTTTTAAAAGATATGAAATAAAAATATGTCCTATAATTTTTAATTTGCTTAATAGCTCTGAATGACCTCTGAACTAGCCATAATCGTACCTTTCATTGATTTTGCTAGTACAGGTGCTCGAATTGTAGACCGTCATTTGCTAAACACAGTTCTAATCTGGAACTTAAGCTATCTACAGCTCACAACACTTCTTCGTGGCTGATTGAATTTATAGCATTCCGGATTCACTGCATCATATCTTCGGGTGTTGTTGGTCGTAAAACATAAACTAAGTCTTTCAGCCTACCCCATAAGTAAAAGTCCATACAGGTCAAATCAGGGGATCTTGGTGGGTAGTTAACTGGACCACCTCTTCCAGGATATTGTTCATCAAGCGTTTGTCGCACGTTGTGCGAGTAGTGAACCGGAGCACCGTCGTGCATAAACCACATATTGCCAACAACTTCGTCAGGTACATCTATTAATAAGTTAGGCAAGTGATTAATTAAAAAAAATTGTTATAAGTCTCTCCATCTAGGTGTCCTTCAAAGAAAAAAGGACCTACAAACTCCCCTGCCAACAATACCACACCAAGTATTCACAGTCCAGTACCTCTGGTTGTCAACCTCTTGTATCCAGTGGGGGTTCTCATGAGCCCAGTACCTCATGTTGTGACGGTTAACTTCGCCGTTGCTCCGAAATGTAGCTTCGTCACACCATAGTAAATTGCAAAAAAATGTTCATTTTGTAGCAACTTTTCTCTTGCCCACAAACAAAAATTCATTCTTTGAATGCCATCATCACCATGAAGTTCTTGGTGCAGGGACATCTTGTAGGGATGCATTTTATTGTCTTTCAGGATCCTCACCACTGAACTTTGGCTCATACCAGAATCAATAGCTATTCTTCTGGAAGAATCATTTGGGTTTAGTTGCACTGCCGCCAATACTTCTGGTGCCCTATCCCTTCTTACAGGCCTTGCAAGTGTTTTTCCCTTATTGCTGTCAGGCTGTACCTGTCCTGTTTCACGAACTCGAATAGCAAGTCTTTAAAAGGCCATTCGTGACTGAGGTTCTCTATTTGGAAACCGTTTGGCATACACCCTCGCAGAAGCCACATAGTTTTGAAAACATTCGCCTAACACCATTAGCATATCGAATGCCTCTGCATTTGTGTACGGCATTTTGAAAAACCACAAGCTGTCCTTAACAGCAGACACCAATGAACTGACTAAGGGTAACCTTTGTCAGATAAAGATGTCTAGCCAGCATACCGCAAGTGATAAGCCTGTTGAGGGTGGTACAAAGTACCTTTTTAGTCCAAGACTGCATTGAGATTGTGCATACATGAATCATTGTTATCTTTAAAAGATAAACATGGAAACTACTACACAAATATTGGGCCACATTGGAAAATTAAAACATGTTGAATTTTGGTTTGATTTCATAACAAATTCTGTTTATTTAATCACAAAAACCTGTTTGTTCAAATAAAAATAATTTGTTACATTTTGTAAACAGACATACGTAATTCAGTTTTTCGGCTGCCATTTTGAAACAGTAAGAGATAGGAAAAAAAGTTAAATACAAAAATGTTTGTTTTAAAAATACCTTTTATTTGATATAAAATTTATTATGTGTTGCTATTTAAGAATTTTAAGTGTTAGGATTTTTTGTATTCTTAAATTTTGAATATTTTTGAAATTTAGAAAATCCAGTGAAAAATGCCCACACCACATATTTCATTGAAAAATAGGTCAATAGCAAGTTAGGAAAAAATCTGGAGCTGTTCCGTATTGTAGATAGGGTAACACAGTACTTTATTTTAAAGTCCTATTTCAAAACGTTTTGGTACACCCTGTACATACGGTTAAAGATAATTAACTTTTGTTTGGGCCAAAATGTTCGGTGTAATTAGACCTTTAAATTTATGTATCACACGACCCATGTTTACATTTGAAAATTCCCCAAAAAGCACCCCTACCCCCCAAATTGGGCCCTTTAGGGGCATTTTTCAAAATTGAAAATAATTTTAACGGATTCGGAGAGGCCAAATTATGGAGAAAAGAGATAGAAAAAGTGTGGAAGTCAGTTATTAAGACAGCTGTAAATACTGCACGGGTGGTCAGACTCACCCTGTATACAGTTGATTGATATCAACGTGAAAAAGACCAGCCGGCTATATATTGTCGTTTGAAATGACACGTATATTGTGTTTTTTTAATTTTTAATGTTTAGAAGCCGTGAAGTTCACCTGTGAAGCTTTCCTGATTATAATTTTATTCTTTGTACAAAAAGGCCTTATAATTGGTTTGTAAATCTTTTAATTTGAATATTGAATTTAGCTCCAGTTCACTTTTTTATTGCAGTGCCCTGTATCTGATACTGTCTCAGACTTGACTCCTGGAATCTGGAGTCATGTTCGTTTGAAGAAATCAAGAGAAAGTCAGTGACGACGAAGCTCAAAATGAACATTTACATCGTTTCTACATCAGAGACACCTATAAATAGGTAAACTGACAGTCTCACAGGTGCACAATTGAGCACACTGCGATGTTTCTGACACAATCTCTAAGCATTGTGGAACAACCGAGTTTTTCTACACTTAACGTAGCTATGGTAGGAAGTGTTTATTCAGTTTGAATGTTGAATTTAGTTCCAGTTCACCTTCCTTTTATTGGAGTGTTTTTGCAATTGAATCAACCCTATATTTGTTCCTATTTTAATGTCTGCATCTGTATTGCCAATTTCTTGAATGGCTATTTCTAGAGCTATGTTAAACACTATTTCAAAACAAATTATCCAAAACAGTATGAAAGCGTCCAAAGAAAGTAAATGGATTTGTAAAGAGATAAAAACTAAGAAATTAGAAATTATAGAGTTAAAATCGGAATTTAGACTGTCAAAAGATATAAGTTTAAAATATTGAATTTGAACTTAAAAAAAGGAAATCAAATGACACATAGATAGCAATAAAAGTTGTTTTTCAGTGAAAAAGTAAACAATTCCAAAAATAAAGTAAAAGTTACGTGGAGTGTAATAAATTCAGAGACAGTCAAACTTAAATACAAGCATTACATTATCTTATGGTGGGAACTACATAACAGACCCCAAGGTAGTAAGTGAAACATTTAACAACTTTTTGTAGATGCAGTTGATAGGTTGGTAATGCCAAATATAGACACACACTCAGCATCTAAATTTACTATCAGTTGACTCTGACATAATCCGCTCAAACTTCCGCTTAAAACCAGTTACTGAACATGAGGTAACAAAAATCAATTTATCTTTTGACATTAAATACTTTGCCGAACATGACGAAATTCCAATTGTTAAAGTAAAACAATGCTTACCTTTTATCATTGGTCCCTTGACAAATGTAACAAATAACTAATGTCTGCGATTTGTCCTTGACTGCCAAAGTTATTCCTTTTTTTAAGGTGATTTGGGGGATTTTACATGCTATAGATCTGTTTCTCTACTTCCAATATTCTCCAAGAATTTTTAAAAGATAATTTTAAACTAGTTTATTCACATCTTGAAAGTAATCAATTATTAGATACACAACAGTATGGTTTTTAGATCTAAAAGATTAACCATCACTGCAGGAATGGAATTTATCAAATCCATTATTAATTCTATAGATAAAGGAGTAACAGTTGTAAGAATTTTTCTAGGTTTGTCAAGAGCTTTTGACAGTGTAGAACGTCATAAATAATGGATGTTCTTTTAAAGTTGGGGATATGTGGGACTGAACTTTCATAGGTTAAATCATATATTTTTGTAAGAAAACAATATGTTGAAATTAAGTTTTACAAAAAACATTCCAAAATCAGATACAAAGAAAGTTTTGAGTCAAATATCACAGAAGTAAAATACAAGGCACCATTTTAGGGCCTCTATTATTTTTGTGCTACCTGAAGGATCTGGAAAAAAAACCCGGGGTGGCATGGCATAATAATTCAGTGTATCTTTATGCTAATGATACCAATTTTATAGTCTTTGGCAAAACCCAGGAAAGTATTGAAATTTCATCTCACATTGGCCTATCATTAATTAAAGACTTTAAAATAAGTAAAACTCTTCTTCTAAATTCAGACAAATCAAATTTTATAGCATTTTCAACAAAGCAGGCAATAGTAAAAATTAATCCTAGTATTTTTATTGATGACGAAGTTATTCATCAAGTTCAGGTAACAAAGTTTCTTGGCCTGAAAAATAGATCAAAATTTACGACGGTGCAAGCATGTAGATCACATTCTATGCAAAACTTCTAGCAGAATATATGTGTTGAGGCTATAATATAATATTAAATAATATGTATATAATAATATATTAAATTATATCAAATTTGGCTCAAATGTTTATGATAACAAGGTTAGTCACTGAAAAAATATTTTATTATCTTTAATATTTTATTAAAACTTTTTAACATTAAGGTTCTCAGCGAATAGCGAACAACCATTATAAAAAATTTAAAGAAGGAATCACAGCCCTTTGATTTTAAACCTTGTCAAAAACCTGGTTTTGGAACCTATAAGATAATGTCAACAAGCAAAAATTTCAAAAATAATATAACCAATCTTAACGTATATCCTATCTAAGGAAATATCAGCTGTGACATAAAAACCTAATTTATTAATTTAATTGTAATTTCTATCAAAATCAGAATGTCGGGCAAACATAAAATCCCTTGCACATAAGAGTAGCCATTGATTTGATATTGTTCATAATGACGTAGAACCACCTTTAACCAGCCACGCAATAAATGTGCACAATCAAAATCTTTTAAAAAATTGTTACACTATCAAAGGTTTTAATAAGATCTATAAAGATGTAAATAAAAAACTTAATAGATTGAAATTAAAAAAAAGGAAACTGCACCCCAACTGGTACTTCATACAAGACATCCAAGAGATCTCAATTTAAGACAAATTTAATGTTTTCTACTTACTTATTTACAAATGAACAATTTCATGGACCATCAGCTGCTACTGTATTTATTTATAATGTTTGTTTTTCTTGTTTGAAATAGCTTAACTTTTTGTTTAATTCATATTTGTTGTAAATATTTATACAATTTATATTTATCTGGAGAAAGTTATAAATATTTTAAATTGTTGTACAATGACTTAATTCATATTAAGAACTGATGTTAGAGCTATAACATTATTGAATTTTAATAATTTTGTTTGCTGTGTTGAATTAGCTAACAATTAATTTTTCAATATAAAACAGAAACAATATATATTTTTCTGGAAGGTACCTAAATATATCGAAAACTATATTTAAAACCATTTTTAGAAGCAAAATCAATTTAGCCCTTAAAGGGGGTTTAAAGAGAAACAAGCCTGAATGAGTATGGTTAAAAATGAATGTAGTTAGTATAAATGTGATAGAATATGAAGTGACATCATCATGATATCCCACTGCTGTCTCTCATAAAATTGGTAAGAGGATTGCCAGCTAAGTATTCCCAATGCTGTCTCATAAAACTGGTAAGATGATTGCCAGCTAATTGTTTCCAATGCTGTCTGACATAAAATTCGTTAGATGATTGCCAGCTAAGTGTTCCCAATGCTGTCTCATAAAACTAGTAAGAGGATTTCCAGCTAATAATTCCCAATGCTGTCTCATAAAACTAGTAAGAGGATATCCAGCTAATAATTCCCAATGCTGTCTCATAAAACGAGTAAGATGATTGCCAGCTAAGTGTTTCCAGTGCTGTCTGTCATAAAATCGGTTAGGGTTAGAGGTTTGCCAGCTAAGTTGATGTACGTATTTCCAATATTGTATGTCATACAGTAGGTGAAAAGATAGCCAGCTAAGTTGATATTTCAAATGCTGCCGTAACAAAAATGTGTTGTCTTATCTTGTGTATCACAACAATACTCTGAGGTAGAAAAGAGACTGAGACTATTTGCAAACACTTGATAATAGTTTCTACTATTAAAAATATACATATACATACATTTCTGTCTATGTTTTGTGGTGTTGGTTATAACTATCATCTGTCATTGTTTCTTTAAATATTAACTTTCCATCCCCACAATATTTCCCCCTAATTCTTATTGGACTGCTGCTATGGTATTTATTAGCTTCAGTAGTGTGTCAAATGGATATATATGAGCAAATTTTAGAAAAGGTCTACAGTAATAAACACCTGTATCACAAACACTCACTTCCTTTTGTTTTTCAGGTTCAACTAAAATTTGGGGAGAGGGGGCATTTCAAAAACTTAAACCTTTCACATTAATCAAAGAATTTTATAATATTTTTCTAAATAGAAGTAAAAAGTATCTAGGTTAGATATTTTTTTTATTTCTATAACTACAAATTACTCTGTATTAACTGTCTTATTGCTCACAGCAGAAGAAATGTTGTAAACTAAACCTGAGCTATGCTTTCTGAAATTGTAAATGGTTATTATAAGTATGATGTTATCTTTATTGTAAAATCCCATTTAGCATATTTCATTACAGATATTAATAATGGTACCAACTGTTTCTACTCGTATAAAGCAGTATGCAATAATCAATGTTACTTTTTTACATTTTTGACAACATATTACATAACGGTAAATAATGAATTATTATTAAGCACAATATAACATATTATAAACTTAATACTTCTTGATAATTTTTTTCTTAAAAAGTTCAATCTGTTTTAATTATAAGGATTTACATTTATTTTTATAGTTAATTTTTAGAGAAGCTAAAATTAACTTAAAGTACTGGATTGTTTTCTGCAAAAATTAAAAAAATACATATTAGTTTAGTTATAAGTGTTTGAAATACAATATGAATTACATCATCTATATTATTTGTATTATTAAATATACATTATTTTGGTTTGAAATAAGTTTTATTATATATTATTTTTGAATTTATTTTTTAATTACAAATTTAGATAGTAAATTTTATATTTTATTTAAAGGGTTCAAAACAATTTTAAGTACTACCCTATTTAAAAAAAATCACCACTTGACAGAAAGAGATTTCTATGTAGGAGGCTCTTGGG
Source organism: Homalodisca vitripennis (assembly GCF_021130785.1). Lineage (NCBI taxonomy): Eukaryota > Metazoa > Arthropoda > Insecta > Hemiptera > Cicadellidae > Homalodisca > Homalodisca vitripennis. The sequence goes on along the minus strand of NC_060207.1, from coordinate 161,681,283 downwards.
GAACAGAGGTGATAGTTGGTCTAATCTTAGGGCTTTAAAAATACTTGTATTTAAATGTGAATGGTTTATTTTTTAGATTTTATTATTTTTATATTTGTAATGCACAAATAAATTGTTGAATTGAATAACAACTATGAAGAACAAACATGTGTCAAACTCTATTGAAAAATTGTAAATAAACAACTTTGGAATTGGGTAAGTTATCACCTTATCTTTGACCTATGCTCTATAATGTTTCACTAATTTAACACATTCTATCAAATTCAAATTTACTTTAATACAGATAAACGATACTTTAATACAGAATATTATTAACGATTATGGGCTTCTCTGTGTACTACAGGGTTGAATTTTGTTACTGCTGAAGCTTGAAATGTACATGAGAGGAACAGCCTGTAATCTCTAAATACGTTTGATTTGACCACATATACACCAACATCTCATAAAAATACTTCAGAACATATTCAAATTCCAATGAAACCCTGTATTTTTGGTCCAAATATTCCAAAATGTAAAGAAGTGTTTGTTCACACTTTTTTATACAGGGTATTTCAATACTCTTGTAGGATATTTTAGGGGATTGTCCCTATGATTATAATGAACTCATTTTTAACTATAGTTTGATTTTTAAGTTTTTGTTGTTCTGTCTGTATGTGTGCATTTTTTTTTTTTTTATTGAAACATATTTTCTTTTAATACCCTTATGCATACAATAACCAAATTATGCATGGATGTTAACATTCATAATGTCTATTTAAATATGTATAATGAAAATGTTACATGATTCCCTTTCAAGATGGCGTTTGTTAAAATTGTTTTAAGTAAACTAACTCAAAGCACAAGCAATGTACAAATATTTTAATAGAATAACTTTATTTACCAAATGTTATTATAAATACAATGAAATATGGTTTATATAAACCAAGAGAAAATAACCGATTACTACAACTTTAATAAAGGTAATACATGCGCTCCGTAGTTACTCTTGAAATGGTAAATGGAAATACTTCGCCATCTTGGAATGGAATAATATGAAATTTTCATCGTACATTTTTAAAATAGACATTATTAATGTTAATATACATGCAAAATTTGGTTATTGTATGTATAAGGGTTTTAAAGAAAAATATGTTTAAATAAAATAAACACAAACATATATTTATAAAGAAAGAATAGTATTCTTAACAATAAAACTTAAAAATAAAACTATAGTTTAAAATGAGTTTACTTTAAGTATAGGAATAGTCCCCTAAAATATTGAACAAAAGTTCTGTAACACTCTGTATAAGCATCACCGAAATATAAGAAAATGTTATTTAACAAAGAGACTACAAACAGAGTTCTGTTTTTATTTTACAGTTACCCAATTTTATGCCTAATGGGCAAAAATTCTACAAATTTTGAAAATATTTCAGTTTAAAATTTTAATCCAGTATAGTGATGGGAGAAATAAAAGGTTTCATGAATACAGAAATTTTATTCTCACATGTTTTAATCATACCTTTATTAAAACTTTGTAGGCTACATAGTACATATAGAGATGTGACAACTCATGTATTAAACATTTATAAGCTATCCTTGAGACAAGTAAAATACATTGTATTTTAAGGGCTTTTGAATACAACTTAAATGTTTAATGCATTAATGATTAATACATATAAACATTAATGTAAAAAATTAAAATTGTGTGTAAATATTGAAGGAGAGGGTAATATTTGGAAACCCATATAAGCGAGGTATCAGATTAAAATAATCATTTTGTGAAATTTAAATATCTTAAAATGTTTAAAATATGAATCTTCATCCCAATAATGTTAGAACATGCTCAAAATTATTTTGAAAAGTAGGATGATTTAATTGATTATAAATCTGAAAATTTAACTTGTATTTTGAAATTAGACATAATATCAGATCTAAAAACTCACTTGAAAATGCTAAGTATTTTAAACATGTAGGGTTCCAATATGTGGTTTATTATATTTTCAAATCATAATATCCCTTAAAGTGTTTCTATTTGCAAAGTATTATCCAGCATCAGTGACCATAAAGTTACATGTTTTCTGACACTGGATGTAGGTGGATAACCTACTAGGTGTGTTGACAAAAGAGGAATACCTTACCAAAGGGAATACGACTGCGCCAAACTTATAATTTGTATAGCAGTGAGCATTAAGGTGGAAGAACATATATGCACACACAGCAAGAGTGATTTCTGCTTGTGACTTCGGTCACCTACTGAAAAGGGCAGAGGTATTTCCTATTAACAAATAATTGGCAGAACAGATTTTAATATCTTACTTATAATAATTGATAATAGGTTATAATACAACTAGCTATGGTTAGAGCTTTGTGCAATACTCTGTACATTTCCTTGCTGTATAATGGAGATTTCTTGCTAATTATTTCTGAGATAAGATTTTCCCATCTGCAGAGCCACTTATAAATCAGTGCAGACAAATAATTAATAAGTGTTGATTTACTGTATTTTTTAAATACAGGATTCCTTTAATAGCTTTGATCTTTACTGTATTCTTGTTGAAGCTTACTGAACAAGTTATTTATGAAACATTTCTTTTTCCATAAATATTACTTTTTATACTATAAAATCAATCGTTAATTTCCTATTGTAATTGTTCAAATCTACATTTTCAAGAATAGAATAAAATAAACTGAATAAAGATACATTTAGTAAATTTGTATATATTTAATTATTAACAGTAACAAAACTCAATATAGTATATATTTAAATATAAAAGTGTACATTTGTTCTTCTTGTCATTTATACATTTAAAGATACATACCTAGTAAATACTTGCCATATTATTCTTTTTAAAACTTGCAATAGAGAAGAAAGCTTATAGTTCATATTTCAGTTCAATCATCTCTTGCAACATGTTGGCAATAACTTCAGTTCCCTTTTCTCCTCCATTAGTGACAATCCTCCTTGCTCGAACTTCCACAGACTCACGTGACTCCTTCACTGGATTGAAAGGTTTAGAAGACATTAAGGCAGGCTTAAAGAACAAACAAATCATGAAACCATAGACGGCTTTACAACGAAATTCCTCTTTGAAATCCTCCAAGGAAGGAACCTCCACACCAGGTATGGCTGTTGACAGAGACTCGTGATAGATTTTCAGGTACTCATCTTTGTAAAGTTTCCGTGATTTCTCAGAACAATTTAGAAAAAAGAAGAAAGTAAAGTCTAGCATGGGAGAGCCATATCTTGCAGTAGCCAAGTCAAAGAACCTAATATCTACTGGACTACCATTTTCATATTTGTAAAGAACATTATTCCTGCAGAAGTCACCATGACAAATTACACCCATAGGTTCTTGAACTGTTAATATATTTTTAAAATAAACATAAATATTCTTTACTCTATTTTTTAAATTGTTTATTTCATCAACCTTCTCACCATTTTTTAAAAGAGGTTCTGCAGCTCTGTCTAAAGATCTTAAATAGAGATAGTCATAGCTCTCACTGTTGCGTTCCAACAATCTTGATTCTATAAGGCTATCTACAATGTTTGTAAACTCCTTCGGATTTGACTGTTTGGCTGCAAAAGATAAAGCATGGAAAACACCCAGTTTTCTAAAAGCGAGTGCACAGTGAGCGTAGTCTAAATCAAGGATCTCAGGGCTCAACTTGAACCCAGAACTTCTTAAATCTTCAAGAATTATTGTGTATTGAGATGGATCGTCACTTTCACCTGCCGAGCCGTAGAAGTACCGAGGGAATATACTTATCATTGTGTTGTCTCTATCCAAGAATGGAATGACATTTTCGTACACAAGTACTTCATTCCGGAACTGTTCGTTTAAGCATAGCCAATTTCGGGTCAACTCATCGTCCATATTGTACTTTACCAGCATCGGCTGTTTCACAAGCCCCCGATTATTCTCAAACTCTGCCACTAAGAAACACACCGAAGACGCGAACTGGGCCTCGCCCGAAGAACCGTCGTCGAAGACACATTTGACAAACTTCACTTCACTTTTTCCTAGCCGGCCACTCGCTGCTATCCAAGGCAGCGTTCTGTCCGTGAGATCACGTAATCGTGACGACATTGCCCGCGTCCTCGCTGTGGCTGACCGAGACTCCGAGAGCAAGACAAGGACTGATACAACACTGGCTGACTGGCTCACACGGCTACGCACTGACGTCACTAACAGCAGCTCTGCCTGCCGGCCAGCTGACTAGCACGAGATCAAAATACACTCTCCCAATAACAAATACCACACCAGCCGGTTATCTACTCTAAAGCTCAATGAAAGTGAACCGTAACAAAATATTTAATTGATTGTGTGATTGAGTGAACTGAGAGCCTTGTATTAGCTTTTATTTTAATTTTAACATCGTTATCAGAATTGCTCTATGGGTATTAATCTTGATGAACCTATCGAAAAGGTATTTACAGAAGCGTACAAGGTTATCGGATAACCTAATTATATTATCTTTAAGTGCCAATTTTCAATGATAAAATAAAAAGTATTGATGTGGCATAGGCACTATACTAAAACAATAATTTTTAGAACATGACATGTTAATATTGTTAATTTTACATTTGATTTCAAAATATTCATCATTCACAGTAGAAAACTGATATAGTTGAATTAAAAGAAGAAACAATTAGTATATTGGGTATCAGTAATACAGAGCATAAATAATAAAATTCAACTATATTATAATGAAATAATAAAACGATGTTACCATTTTGGTTGAACACAACATAAGTACAATTGCTGATGTATCCTGCAATGAACATTAAGAGAAAATATCCCGTTCGACTTAATTGGAATTAGATTTTAATTCTGGCAGTGATCTCGAAATTTCAAACTGGAGATGCATTTTTAGTTCAGGAGATTAATTTGTACAACATCGATGTCATAGCGACTCTAATGCAGATTGGTATGTTTAATATATACTCGTAACCCTAAAAACTTTAGAAACCTTTGTATTTTAAAGAAAATAAGAAAAACGTCGTTATAAGCATATCAAGATTTTTATCGTTGGCTCGGTTTATAAAATAGACTCAAAGTTCTGGTTTATTCAATTACGAATTATTTAGGTAGGCGATAAACACATACATTAGATGTTATCTTATACATTTTTTAAAACGTTGTACGTCAGTTTTCTCGAAGCCTTACGAAATGTAACAAATCATACAAATACAAAACCGTAATATCTAAATGGCTTGAGCATTATAAACCCCCTTTCCGTGTTGCTCTACGATGCATAATAACTTAGATGTAACGTTCCTTTTTTCAAACTTTTAACAGCAGCCATTTTAGAACCTACAGATACGTTAAGAAATTACCAAGTTTAAAAGTCAAGTACCTTTTCTAAAAATGTGCCATTTTTGTGTATTTTGTAAAATATCATATACCAAATTTGCACAAATATGAGTAGCCATATTAAAACTGTTTATTTTTTTAAGCTGGTTAACAAACTAGTTTAAGCCATTTGTAAGTACGCGTAGTATATCTGTACAAGTTTAGTATAGTTTGCTAGAAATAGAAATTACAGATATTATTGTGTTAACTATATTGTTTCCCCCGTTTTATTACATATTACTCAAAACTATATGGCCGCAATCTAAAAATCCTTAGAATATAAGAAACACACACAAGAATAAAAATAATTATAAATAACTTGAAAAATCTAAGACACTTTTTGCACAGCAATACATACGTAACTGTTATGTAACATGTTTTAACTTCGAATGTCCGTCATCTTTAAATCCTACAAGATATCAAGAAATGAGTAAATATAAAAATTATCTGACATTTCTAAAATATGTGTTATTTTTGTATGTTAGCATGTAACATGTAAAATGCCCAAGATAAAATTTTACAAAAATACTAATCCATCCGTATCTTGAAACTGTTTTTATTAGTTGAGAAGAGCTAACGAACTCATCCTAGCTATTTTCAAATATTCTCTCAGTACCTATTAAAAAATTTAGTCTGAAGCTATTACAAATTATGGCAATTATCATTGTATTGCATGATTAGAGAAAATTAACATGAAAAAACATCTCCTAGAAATTTCGTAATGAGTGTGGTTGAAACAGGCTTATTTCTATGAAATCTACTTAAACTATGTTTGCTTATATATCTTTTACGTAACAATATTTTACACAAAAATAGTGTACTGACTTTAATAATATAGATAGGTTTACAGTGACCAAAATCTATTTATATTATATTAATTATATAAAATTAATTCTTCAAAGGGGTTTTTGTACCACATTACATTTGATGCGTCTCGTAACAAGTAGTCTTAAGACAAGGAAGCTCTAAAACGACACATAAAGTAAAATGAAGTTTGATAAGAATATGTCGGCATAGGAGGTTTGGCGTCCTTGACCGTTCGTTCCTTGGCGCTTGATTGCTGTGGCGAGGAGAAACACTAGTAAGAGACGGAGAATAGAGATTAATTTAATCAGTGACCTCTGAACTCTCAGCAGTCTGCGTCCGTATAATTCGGCCTGAAAAATACCAATGTCAACGAAAGAATTCAATTTCAACAAATACTGGAAATAAAATTTCAGTCATTATCATATACTCAACTAAATTCCCATAGAAATAAAAAAAGGTGCAGGCTATTGTTTTGTACATCTAGTAATAAGGGTTTAGAGGTTTTATACAGGAATAGTTAACTCAAATTTAGTCTTTTATATTGATGATTATTAAATTATTTTGGCCTCATACGTTTACTATTTAGGTTGTCATGAAATGACATTGCACGTTAAGCTAAAATTCAGCCGATCAAATATAATATAACTTCATCACATACTGAAAATATCATATGGTTAATTACATTATACCTCTGATCAGTTACTCAGGAGATGACTCATCCAATGTTATAAATTGAAGCACGGAGAAAAGGCAAGCGCTCGGACTCACCTCTTTAGAGTGAGAGGCTCTGGTGGTAAATATTCCTCAATAGTAATAATCAGGTACGTGTAGTTGTGTAGTGTAGCCCGTGTTGAACCTCAGAACCAACTGAAATAATCATCCGGACTTTAGAATGCATTATCCGTAATCATCCGGACTTGAGAATGCATTATCCGTATGAATGATGTCCTGTATGATTAATACAATCAGAGATTGTACTTCGTTTACTAATTTGTTTATTAGGCGTTTTCGCGTTGCCAACATGGTTACTTATAAAATCAATTTTACGAGTCACTTTTTGACATACTAAAATTTATATTGTACAGTACTCTCAATGGACTGCGATGTGTACTACTTCCAATACCGATGTAGAAGTAGTAGATAGGTACGGTATCGAATTTCACCGCAAATTTAAACCCTCTGGGTCAAATCTTTCGACCGTTATTGTGCTTAGGCCTTCAAACAGAAGTTGGATGTCGTCATCAGCAACTGGCAAGACGAATTATTGGCTCGCTAAACGGCTAGCCAATAATTGTCTTTACTTGTAATTATGTCTGTCCTTGTGCCAGTTATGCACACTCTGACCGCTAGGTCGCAGTAGCATGATCGTTTCCTCTTTTCTGCGGAGCTGCGATAGCACAAACTCTGCTGGAGACGTACTTAATGTGATGTCGAAAATATAATTTAATATTCGGTAACCATATCTGTTTTAAAATTAGCACCCTTCAAAGTCACTTTTGAATATTCGACCATGTGTACGCTCAAGTCACTGGTCGTAATCAGTATAATCCTACGATTTTAACTTTATATATGTGGGTGTAGTCGACGAATAACGAATATCAGGATAAATCTTTTAATATTTTTAATTTCTACACTAAACTATTTTTGTGAAATGTCTAGAAAATTAATAATATTAAATATTGTCTAGAAAAATATGTCTTTTCAATGTATAATGTATAATGAAAAATGTCAATATTTTGTTTATTTTCCATTTTTCTGCAATTTTTTCAATTAAACTACATATTTTTTATTTCATTTCTTCAAAATAGACTAAAAAACGAAAATAATGAGCCGTCATAGAACCTTTTTTGATTAAAAAAAATGTTTCAAAATGGTGATTGAAAATTATCAAAATATTTTTTTAAAGTGAAATTTTATTATAACGGCTGAATATTTCTTAATGAAAAAATACAGTATTTTTAGAATAGCACAAAGTATATTTGATCAAACTTTCAGCTCAATCGAACCATTTTTGTAAAAGAAAAAAATTAAAAACAAAAAAAACTGTTTTTTGAATTTTTTGGGGAAATTTTTGAGGTTAGGGCAAAAATGATTACTACATAAGTTGTAGATTGTTTTATTTCCAACAACTTTTACATTTGACTTTTTTCAATAGGATGCATTGTTTACTCACAAATTGCAAAAAAAAACCATTTTCACCCCTAAAAACCACTTCTCCTATACCCCCTAATAGACGATTTTGGTTCGGAATGGTTTTTTTATTTATTTATGATGTATTTGACTAAATTGTGCCATTAGTTTGCTGTAAGAAAACATTTATTTTTTCAATCAGGTAATACGACTGGACTATAAACAAAAACCAAACATCTGCAGCATCAATTCAATATTTTATAACCAGCTATTGAAACATAACATGCTGGTGTTAACAAACACAACATGGGTTTTATGATTTATATAACATCCTGCATGTAGCTGTGATTTACATTTATAATGTTTAACAATTAGTTTTAAAAGCTCATATTTTTTGATAAAAAGACTATTTTAACTCGTACTATATTTAAGCTAGTTAATTTTACAAAATGTTTATATTTATTATGTCTAAACTAAACATAAAAAACACTTTAAAAATGTTGTATTTGTTATGAAAACGGAAATATGTTGTGAATTATCAATAAACACGAATTTTGAATTCTGTTATAGTGGAAACCGGTAACAATTGACTACAAATATTACTATCATTTAAAATTTCCCTTATCTTCTGTTTAACACCACTTCTTATTATGAATCTCCATTACCACTTTGCCCTGTTATTAAACGGATTATAAAGGGTATTTTCGCAGGCACTCTTCCACTGAATGATAAAACAATAAAATCTCCTTGAGAGATTATATATTTATTTAATACATTTTATTTTAAAATCAAACTATAAAGAATTCCATGTCGTAATAAACCACTTTTTACTTTAAAACTAAGCATATAATTGAGAAACTAAGCACTTCATTCGTTTTTTAAATATCCAAAAGAAAAAAAAATTGAACAGTTAAAAATGCCCTTAAAAATTTGCGATGTGAATTTCGGACAGTGATAAATCTATTCCAGAGATGCGAATGCATGTAGGAACCGCTCGCTCGCGTAAATGAGCACCACTCGTTTTTAAGTTTGCCAGTAAAATCTTTTAATGAGTAATGAAACTTGTTATTAATATGTCAAAAAGTTGCATTGCACGGATCCACTGTACGCACATTAGATTAGTGAATAGTTGTCTTACATATTTACAACCGCCTTTGAGTTAGTCTTAAAAGGGTGTCAAAGCCAACACTAAAAGTAGTCTATATGCCGTAATCTTTTTTAAAATTAAAAGTTAATATTTACTGTTAGGATAGCAAATAAAGAAATGTTAATAATATATATAAAAAATGTACTTAGTAATCAAACATCCTTACTTAGAACTGAGGATACAAAATTATCCCGAGGTTTGAACGTAGAATTTATCTGTTAGTGTAGAAACTGAGTCAGTACGTCCGGTATGCAGAATTGGAGAAAGTTTGGGCTATTGAGTTACACTTACTTTAACTTTGAACAACCTTAGCACGAACCCCTCGTCTTTAAATCTCTCTCTCTCTCTCTCTCTCTCTCTCTCTCTCTCTCTCTCTCTCTCTCTCTCTCTCTCTCTCTCTCTCTCTCTCTCTCTCTCTCTCTCTCTCTCTCTCTCTCTCTCTCTCTTTCTCTCTCTCTCCCTCTCCCTCTCTCTCACTCACACTCTCACTCTCACTCTCTTACAAGACCTATAATAATTCGATACTAGTGCTCTTTCTATTAATTCTTCCTTAGCATTAAAAACAATATTATCCATTTATCTGTACATATACATTTATCTGTATCCATATGCGCTGTACAATGTGACATCTACTACAAATTGAAATCGTGGTTTTATGAATCAGCAGAATCTGTCATTATTGTAGAGTACAACCTGCAAGAGGATTATTATCTTGGCAGTGACGTAACCTTGCAGGAAGGGAGAGCGCAATAAGAAAAACCACACGACGCGGCTTGACCACTACATCCAGCCTTGGATTATTCTACTACATCGTGTCACGAGATAAGTTTTTGTGATATGTTGTAGAAAAAACCTCCGAGTTACCGCAGCTTTTTCTTAGCTCACATGACCTACATTTAGTTCATACAAAGAACGAAAATACATAAAAACTAAAAGTGTCTTCACCTACTACATCAATAAGAGAGTGAGTAAAATCAAATTTACTGTTATTTATTTATTATTGAAGTAAAGTATAGGTCACTAATTCCACGAGGTGGGTGTACAATCCCAACCGGGGTACGAGGTTAACATTAAATTTCTACGAAGTGGATGTGGTCATAAATTAAGAACTTCTTATCACTATTGATGACGATAGCAAAAATGCAATAACTGACCCAGTAGTTTGAGAGGTTAAGTCGATAGCACCTGCCATAGAATCATTGCTATCTGATCTGTCCGGTTTGATACGAAACTCCGCTACTGGACACGATTCAATACCCGCAAGTATAATAATAATAATAATAATATATATATATATATATATATATATATTACATTATACATTTATTATATAACATAACTAATGTTATGTAATGATAGCCTTATTTAATTGGCGGAGCAAGTACTTTTTGTGATTCAATGTTTATTGAAATTAAATAATGCTATTGCCATTTGTACAAATTTAATGAATGTAAATAAAAGTCGTTTGGCAGGTATTTGGTCATTCGACCATGTGTTAGTTTATTTATTTGAATATGATGAGTCCAGTTTCATCAATGGCATTGGCGCCTGTCGTTGAAAAAGAGCTCAATCGAATTACTCAGCAGCTCCCAGCAAAAAAGTCAAATGACCTAAATTGTATGTCAATGTATCTATTAAATAAAATGCTCCAAGCATATTTTGAGACCATTAACACATCTGATTAACTTATCTTTTCAGCAAGGAGTATTTCCCTCACTCCTTAAAACCGCGAAAGTAAGGCAAATTTTTTAAAAAAGGGCAATCCCAATTCCACAAATAACTACCGGCCTCAATTTTGCCAGTTTTAAGCAAAATACTTGAAAAAGTATTTTTGACAAGAATGCAACAGTTTTTGAACAAACACAACCAACTTTCAGAACAGTTTGGATTCAGGAAAGGCAAATCGACTGTTGACGCTGTAGTGAATCTAGTCGACTTTGTTGTAGAGGGGTTTGAAAATCAAAACACCACCCTAGGTGCGTTTCTAGACTTATCTAAAGCATTCGACTATGTTGACAACAAAACTCTGCTTGAAAAACTGGAATCTCACGGCATCCGAGGCGTGCCACTCCTGTGGCTTAGATCATTTCTAAGCGACAGACCTCAAGTTGTCCAAATTTCAGATAATCTTTCAAAACCAATTCAATTGAGCTATGGGGTCCCCCAAGAATCAATTCTCAGTCCGATTTTGTTTCTGATGTTTGTCAACGACATTCGGTTTTCATTAATGCAAGGAAAAGTCGTGCAGTATGTTGATGGCGCAATCTCTGTATCAGTGGGAAATCAAAATATCTTGTGGAAGAACACACATTTGTTTAAATCAACAATTGTGTACAACACATCAACAACCTCAATCTCAAAACAAACACACCCAAAACCAGTCATCAACTTTGCTCTGCGGCCTGTAGACTCTCTCTCTAGGGAGTTTGGCCCTGTCGTCGTGATAGCAGATTCCATACTAGAAGTCTACAGCTCGAAATTACTTGGAATACACCTTGATCGAGGGTGACATAGATAGGATAATAAGCACTAATGAACATATTAGTGTCATCATGATGTAAATTCCACATCTCTCCAAGATTCATTATGTGATCCAGGAGAGTTGTGTGTGCCGCTCCGAATATCGCGGCTCGGTGAAGCAGTCAACATAATATCTTGAATTATTCTTCCCAGGATATTTTACGTCATGATGATATCCTACATTCCTTCTAAATAGCAATATATTAATATGAAAGGTGCTCCATTACATAACGCAAGTTGGACCAATGAACCTGTATAGGAAAATAAGCACTAATCACAATATTAGCGTCATTATGATTTAAATTCCACATCTCCCTAAGATTCATTATAGGATCCAGGAGAGGTGCCTGTGCCTCTCCGACCATCGCGGCACGGTGTAGCAGTCAACCTTTTTTGGATTACTACTCCCAGGTTATTAAATGTAATTATGCTATCCTACAATCCTTCTAAATAGCAACATTTCAATAACTGCTACGTCAACCTATCTTGAATTATGCTTCCAGGATATTTCACGTCATGATAATATAGTAAATTGTTTCTAAATTGTTACATAATAATAAGAATGCTGCTTCATTAAATATCTTAAGGTGGGACAATAAACCAGTGTGGGAAAATAAGCACTAATCACAATATTAGTGTCATCATGATGTAAATTCCACATCTCCCTAAGATTTATTTATGGGCTCCAGGAGAGATGCACAAGCCGCTCCGACCATCGCGGCACGGTGTAGCAGTCAACCTATCTTGAACTACTGCTCCCTGGATATTTTATGTCATAATGATATCTTACAATCATTCTAAATAACAACATTTCAATAAGAATGCTGCTCCATTACATAACAAAAGTTGGACCAATGAACCTGTATTGGAAAATAAGCAGTAATCACAATGTTAGTGTCATCATGATGTAAATTCCTCATCTCCCTAAGATTCATTATATAATCCAGGAGAGATGCCTGTGCCGCTCCGAAAACCGCGGCACGGTGTAGCAGTCAACCTATCTTGAATTACTTCTCCCAGGATATTTTACGTCATGATGATATCCTACAATCCTTCTAAATAGCAACATATCAATAAGAATGCTGCTCCATTAAATAACTTAAGTGGGGACAATAAAGCAGTACAGGAAAATAAGCACTAATCACAATATTAGTGTCATCATTATGTAAATTCCACATCTCCCTAAGATTCGTTATACGATCCAGGAGAGATGCCTGTGCCGCTCCGACCATCGCGGCACGGTGTAGCAGTCAACCTATCTTGAAATACTGCTCCCAGGATATTTTATGTCATGATGATATCTTGCAATCCTTTAATTTAGCAACATAACAATATGAATGCTGCTCTATTAAATAACTTAAGTTGGGACAATAAAGCAGTACAGGAAAATAAGCACTAATCACAATATTAGCGTCATTATGATTTAAATTCCACATCTCCCTAAGATTCATTATAGGATCCAGGAGAGATGCCTGTGCGTCTCTGGCCATCGCGGCACTGTGTAGCAGTCAACCTATTTCGGATTAGTACTCCCAGGTTATTAAATGTCATGATGATATCCTACAATCCTTCTAAATAGCAACATTTCAATAAGAATGGTGCTCCATTACATAATTTAAGTTGGGACAATAAACCAAAGTAGCCAAAATAAGCACTAATCACAATATTAGTGTCATCATGATGTAAATTCTTCATCTCTGCAATACTTATATTGGGATCCAGGAGATGTGCCTGTGCCGCTCCGACCATCGCGACACGTTGTAGCAGTCAACCTATCTTGAATTACTGCTTCCAGGATATTTCACGTCATGATGATATCCTAAATTGTTTCTAAATTGCAACATATAAATAAGAATGCAGCTCCATTAAAAATCTTAAGTTGGGACAATAAACCAGTGTGGGAAAATAAGCACTAATCACATTATAAGTGTCATCATGATGTAAATTCCACATCTCTCCTAAGATTCGATGTAGGATCCAGGAGAGATGCCTGTGCCGCTCCGACCATCGCGGCACGGTGTAGCAGTCAACCTATCTTGAATTACTGCTCCCAGAATATTTCACGTCATGATGATATCCTACAATCGTTCTGAATTGCAACATATTAATAAAAATGCTGCTCCATTAAATAACTTAAGTTGGGACAATAAAGCAGTACAGGAAAATAAGCACTAATCACAATATTAGTGTCATCATCATGTAAATTCCACATCTCTCCAAGATTCATTATAGGATCCAGGAGAGATGCCTGTACCGCTCCGACCATCGCGGCACGGTGTAGCAGTCAACCTATCTTGAATTACTGCTCCCAGGATATTTTATGTCATGATGATATCCTACAATCCTTCTAAATAGCAACTTTTCAAAAAGAATGCTGCTCCATTACATAACTTAAGTTGGGAAAATAAACCAGTAGAGGAAAATAAGCACTAATCACAATATTAGTGTCATCATCATGTAAATTCCACATCTCTCCAAGATTCATTATGGGATCCAGGAGAGATGCCTGTGCCGCTCCGACCATCGCGGCACGGTGTAGCAGTCAACCTATCTTGAATTACTGCTCCCAGGATATTTTATGTCATGATGATATCTTACAATCCCTTTATTTAGCAACATAACAATATGAATGCTGCTCCATTAAATAACTTAAGTTGGGACAATAAACCAGTGTAGGAAAAGAGCATTAATCACTATATTAGTGTCATCATAATGTGAATTCCACATCTCCCTAAGATTCGTTATACGATCCAGGAGAGATGCCTGTGCCGCTCCGACCATCGCGGCACGGTGTAGCAGTCAACCTATCTTTAATTACTGCTCCCAGGTTATTAAACGTCATGATGATATCCTACAATCCTTCTAAATAGCAACTTTTCAAAAAGAATGCTGCTCCATTACATAACTTAAGTTGGGAAAATAAACCAGTAGAGGAAAATAAGCACTAATCACAATATTAGTGTCATCATCATGTAAATTCCACATCTCTCCAAGATTCATTATGGGATCCAGGAGAGATGCCTGTGCCGCTCCGACCATCGCGGCACGGTGTAGCAGTCAACCTATCTTTAATTACTGCTCCCAGGGTATTTCACATCATGATGATATCTTAAATTCTTTATAATATGCAACATATTAATTAGAATGCTGCTCCATTAAATATCTTAATTTCGGACAAAAAACCAGTGTGGGAAATTAAGCACTAATCACTGTATTAGTGTCATCATGATGTAAATTCCTAATCTCCCTAAGATTCATTATAGGATCCAGGAGAGATGCCTGTACCGCTCTGACCATCACGGCACGGTGTAGCTGTCAACCTATCTTGGATTTTACTCCCAGGTTATTAAACGTCATGATGATATCCTACAATCCTTCTAAATAGCAACTTTTCAAAAAGAATGCTGCTCCATTACATAACTTAAGTTGGGAAAATAAACCAGTAGAGGAAAATAAGCACTAATCACAATATTAGTGTCATCATCATGTAAATTCCACATCTCTCCAAGATTCATTATGGGATCCAGGAGAGATGCCTGTGCCGCTCCGACCATCGCGGCACGGTGTAGCAGTCAACCTATCTTGAATTACTGCTCCCAGGATATTTTATGTCATGATGATATCTTACAATCCTTCTAAATAGCAACTTTTCAAAAAGAATGCTGCTCCATTACATAACTTAAGTTGGGAAAATAAACCAGTAGAGGAAAATAAGCACTAATCACAATATTAGTGTCATCATCATGTAAATTCCACATCTCTCCAAGATTCATTATGGGATCCAGGAGAGATGCCTGTGCCGCTCCGACCATCGCGGCACGGTGTAGCAGTCAACCTATCTTGAATTACTGCTCCCAGGATATTTTATGTCATGATGATATCTTATAATCCCTTTATTTAGCAACATAACAATATGAATGCTGCTCTATTAAATAACTTAAGTTGGTACAATAAACCAGTGTAGGAAAAGAGCATTAATCACTATATTAGTGTCATCATAATGTGAATTCCACATCTCCCTAAGATTCATTATAGGATCCAGGAGAGATGCCTGTACCGCTCCGACCATCGCGGCACGGTGTAGCAGTCAACCTATCTTTAATTACTGCTCCCAGGTTATTAAACGTCATGATGATATCCTACAATCCTTCTAAATAGCAACTTTTCAAAAAGAATGCTGCTCCATTACATAACTTAAGTTTGGAAAATAAACCAGTAGAGGAAAATAAGCACTAATCACAATATTAGTGTCATCATCATGTAAATTCCACATCTCTCCAAGATTCATTATGGGATCCAGGAGAGATGCCTGTGCCGCTCCGACCATCGCGGCACGGTGTAGCAGTCAACCTATCTTTAATTACTGCTCCCAGGGTATTTCACATCATGATGATATCTTAAATTCTTTATAATATGCAACATATTAATTACAATGCTGCTCCATTAAATATCTTAATTTCGGACAAAAAACCAGTGTGGGAAATTAAGCACTAATCACTGTATTAGTGTCATCATGATGTAAATTCCTAATCTCCCTAAGATTCATTATAGGATCCAGGAGAGATGCCTGTACCGCTCTGACCATCACGGCACGGTGTAGCTGTCAACCTATCTTGGATTTTACTCCCAGGTTATTAAACGTCATGATGATATCCTACAATCCTTCTAAATAGCAACTTTTCAAAAAGAATGCTGCTCCATTACATAACTTAAGTTTGGGAAAATAAACCAGTAGAGGAAAATAAGCACTAATCACAATATTAGTGTCATCATCATGTAAATTCCACATCTCTCCAAGATTCATTATGGGATCCAGGAGAGATGCCTGTGCCGCTCCGACCATCGCGGCACGGTGTAGCAGTCAACCTATCTTGAATTACTGCTCCCAGGGTATTTTATGTCATGATGATATCTTACAATCCCTTTATTTAGCAACATAACAATATGAATGCTGCTTTATTAAATAACTTAAGTTGGGACAATAAACCAGTGTAGGAAAAGAGCACTAAATCACTATATTAGTGTCATCATAATGTGAATTCCACATCTCCCTAAGATTCATTATAGGATCCAGGAGAGATGCCTGTACCGCTCCGACCATCGCGGCACGGTGTAGCAGTCAACCTATCTTTAATTACTGCTCCCAGGTTATTAAACGTCATGATGATATCCTACAATCCTTCTAAATAGCAACTTTTCAAAAAGAATGCTGCTCCATTACATAACTTAAGTTTGGGAAAATAAACCAGTAGAGGAAAATAAGCACTAATCACAATATTAGTGTCATCATCATGTAAATTCCACATCTCTCCAAGATTCATTATGGGATCCAGGAGAGATGCCTGTGCCGCTCCGACCATCGCGGCACGGTGTAGCAGTCAACCTATCTTTAATTACTGCTCCCAGGTTATTAAACGTCATGATGATATCCTACAATCCTTCTAAATAGCAACTTTTCAAAAAGAATGCTGCTCCATTACATAACTTAAGTTGGGAAAATAAACCAGTAGAGGAAAATAAGCACTAATCACAATATTAGTGTCATCATCATGTAAATTCCACATCTCTCCAAGATTCATTATGGGATCCAGGAGAGATGCCTGTGCCGCTCCGACCATCGCGGCACGGTGTAGCAGTCAACCTATCTTTAATTACTGCTCCCAGGTTATTAAACGTCATGATGATATCCTACAATCCTTCTAAATAGCAACTTTTCAAAAAGAATGCTGCTCCATTACATAACTTAAGTTTGGAAAATAAACCAGTAGAGGAAAATAAGCACTAATCACAATATTAGTGTCATCATCATGTAAATTCCACATCTCTCCAAGATTCATTATGGGATCCAGGAGAGATGCCTGTGCCGCTCCGACCATCGCGGCACGGTGTAGCAGTCAACCTATCTTTAATTACTGCTCCCAGGGTATTTCACATCATGATGATATCTTAAATTCTTTATAATATGCAACATATTAATTAGAATGCTGCTCCATTAAATATCTTAATTTCGGACAAAAAACCAGTGTGGGAAATTAAGCACTAATCACTGTATTAGTGTCATCATGATGTAAATTCCTAATCTCCCTAAGATTCATTATAGGATCCAGGAGAGATGCCTGTACCGCTCTGACCATCACGGCACGGTGTAGCTGTCAACCTATCTTGGATTTTACTCCCAGGTTATTAAACGTCATGATGATATCCTACAATCCTTCTAAATAGCAACATATCAATAAGAATGCTGCTCCATTAAATAACTTAAGTTGGGAAAATAAACCAGTAGAGGAAAATAAGCACTAATCACAATATTAGTGTCATCATCATGTAAATTCCACATCTCCCTAAGATTCATTATGGGATCCAGGAGAGATGCCTGTGCCGCTCCGACCATCGCGGCACGGTGTAGCAGTCAACCTATCTTTAATTACTGCTCCCAGGTTATTAAACGTCATGATGATATCCTACAATCCTTCTAAATAGCAACTTTTCAAAAAGAATGCTGCTCCATTACATAACTTAAGTTTGGAAAATAAACCAGTAGAGGAAAATAAGCACTAATCACAATATTAGTGTCATCATCATGTAAATTCCACATCTCTCCAAGATTCATTATGGGATCCAGGAGAGATGCCTGTGCCGCTCCGACCATCGCGGCACGGTGTAGCAGTCAACCTATCTTTAATTACTGCTCCCAGGTTATTAAACGTCATGATGATATCTTACAATCCTTTATCTAAATAGCAACATAAAAAGAATGCTGCTCCATTAAATAACTTAAGTTGGGACAATAAACCAGTGTAGGAAAATAAGCACTAATCACAATATTAGTGTCATCATGATGTAAATTCCACATCTCCCTAAGATTCATTATGGGATCCAGGAGAGATGCCTGTGCCGCTCCGACCATCGCGGCACGGTGTAGCAGTCAACCTATCTTTAATTACTGCTCCCAGGTTATTTTATGTCATGATGATATCTTACAATCCTTCTAAATAGCAACATAACAATAAGAATGCTGCTCCATTAAATAACTTAAGTTGGGACAATAAACCAGTGTAGGAAAATAAGCACTAATCACAATATTAGTGTCATCATGATGTAAATTCCACATCTCTCCAAGATTCATTATGGGATCCAGGAGAGATGCCTGTGCCGCTCCGACCATCGCGGCACGGTGTAGCAGTCAACCTATCTTTAATTACTGCTCCCAGGTTATTAAACGTCATGATGATATCCTACAATCCTTCTAAATAGCAACTTTTCAAAAAGAATGCTGCTCCATTACATAACTTAAGTTGGGAAAATAAACCAGTAGAGGAAAATAAGCACTAATCACAATATTAGTGTCATCATCATGTAAATTCCACATCTCCCTAAGATTCATTATACGATCCAGGAGAGATGCCTGTGCCGCTCCGACCATCGCGGCACGGTGTAGCAGTCAACCTATCTTAAATTACTGCTCCCAGGATATTTCACGTCATGATGATATCCTACAATTCTTTCTAAATAGCAACATATTAATAAGAATGCTGCTCCATTAAATATCTTAAGTTGGGACAATAAACCAGTTGGAAAATAAGCACTAATCACAATATTAGTGTCATCATGATGTAAATTCCACATCTCCCTAAGATTCATTAAAGGATCCAGGAGAGATGCCTGTGCCGCTCCGACCATCGCGGCACGGTGTAGCAGTCAACCTATCTTGAATTACTGCTCCCAGGTTATTTCACGTCATGATGATATCCTACAATCCTTCTAAATTGCAACATATTAATAAGAATGCTGCTCCATTAAATAACTTAAGTTGGGACAATAAACCAGTAGAGGAAAATAAGCACTAATCACAATATTAGTGTCATCATCATGTAAATTCCACATCTCTCCAAGATTCATTATGGGATCCAGGAGAGATGCCTGTGCCGCTCCGACCATCGCGGCACGGTGTAGCAGTCAACCTATCTTGAATTACTGCTCCTTGGATATTTTAGGTCATGACGGGAAATTGTACAAACATAAAACAAACGGTCATTTTGAATGTTAAGTTTAGCTCTAGTTTACCTTCCTTTCATTGCAGCTTCTGGTATCTGATGCTCTCTCAGAATTGACTGTTCGAATCTTAGAGATCATGTCAGAAACATCGCATTGCCTGAACTTCTGTACCGGATGAGTCTACAATTTCATCTATTTATAGGTGTCTCTGATGTCAAATCGATATAAAGAATTGTTTGAGCTTCTTCATCTCCGACTTTCTTTGGATCTGTTTCAGACGACCCATAACTCCAGTTTCCAGGAGTCAAGTACAAACTCAAATATCTAAATATCTCCTGGGAAGGATCCCCTTGCACTCGTAAGTCAATATACTTCAAGATTTGTCTAAATACCCAGTATGCCCATAATAATGAAGATAAATTAGGTGAATAACCTTTGACTTACCGTATCGGATGCCGCTGTCAGATGCCAGTTAGAGAGCCAGGAACTGAGGGGAAAGAGTAGCAGAGTTGACACGTAACCGAGACAGGCTGTATTCTCAGAGTAAAAAGCTTAGGTGGCGAGACATCCATCCGGTATTATTCCAGCAGCGGAGAGAAGTCGGCTTAGGCCCTACAACGACCGCAATGTTTACTTTTATTGTTTACTGTACCATCGAAATGTGATAAACACACCTTTGTTCCTAGTAAAATAACTTACTTCGTACTTTGTGGTTTGAGACTAAATAAACAATGAGGGTTCTTTAATAATACAACATAAGAAGTTTTGAGAAATAGTACAAAATTACAATAAGTGTCCAAATGGGCTATTGGTAAAAGAATGTGCCAGTACATTGTAAACTGTAATAACAAAAGCTATTTTTATTTAGATGAAAATTGGCCATGACTTATTACACAAAGCATACTGTACTTTAAACACATTAAACTGAGTAACAAACTATAACCTTCTTTCAAACACCTACTTAATTTAATTTTTAGATACGTCCATACTGTGTGTGTGTGTGTGTGTGTGTGTGTGTGGTGTGTGTGTGAGTGTGTGTGGTGTGTGTGTGTGTGTGTGTGTGTGTGTGTGTGTGTGTGTGTGTGTGTGTGTGTGTGTGTGTGTGTGTGTGTGTGTGTGTGTTCAGGTCATTAGCCATAGGAGTTATAATGTGAGTAAAACAGTGTCTTCTAAAATTAATCGGCCATTAAAAATATATGTTACACAGGAAAAAATTTCAAAATTTTTAAGTATATGAAAGTAAGTAAAATAATTGCTGTATTAATACACAAATTATTTTATATTAAAATAGTGTTCCAATTATGATTCTGTTATAGACTGTAATTAACGGCCCGTAGCAAATTTATACGAACTGATTTAAGTAGTTAAAGGTGGGGTGAAAAAATAATGTATTAATCAATTATGTAAGCTTTACAAAAAACCTACCTTAATTATCAACAACAAGTAATTAGTATTTGAATTATAACATGTTCATCTTCCTTACCTATTCGCATACAATGAATTTCATGTCCTCCTGCAGAGATGAAGAGTGTTCACCGGTATGTACAAACAGTTCTTCTTGTGATGTGTCGTAAGTGAAGTCTCTGCCGCTATGTCCTAACACCGCATCTTTGCAGGATTTACAAAGGTTAGTCATGTGAAGATCATCTTGGTCTTTAATAGCAGTACTATGAGATTTAAGTATCTCTCGTATGAAATGTAAAACTCTTGAATTGGGGTTTTTGTTGATTGCCATGGGATATAAGTTGGTTCGGTGGATGCCTTTTCCTGAAGTTTTGGTGTGTTGAATTCTTAATTACTCTCACAAAGATCTCGTACAGGTCTGCACCTATTTGTAGAACAAGATGAAACGTAAATTTATTTTATCATACTAACAGAATAAATCAACTTGTGTAAGGAAAAAATAAGTAGAATGAAATAATTGTTTTGTGTTTCAAGTTTCCATGGATAAATATACAACAATTAAATTTTACTCCAGCTGGTCCTCCAGCGGTTGACAGAACATTTTGTTCAATGGCTATCACACATTATTTCCATCCTAAGGACAAAAACATTAGTTTTTTCATTATATTAAGCTACATTGGATTATTATCGTTATGACATATTTAATTAATCTTGAAATTATTCTGTAAGTGTTCAAAAGTAGAATGGGTACTAGATGATAGCTCTGCTTTAATACGGCAGATTTAATTTATTTCAGAAATAATTAGTGACCGAATATTGGTGAGCCTGACTCGCTAGGACTAATTATGAGAATTGTGTGTAACGATAACTGGTTGTAGCTACATTATATACATTTCCCACTCTACGACATAGCATTTTAAAAGGATTGTAATTTTAAGATGGGTTTAAAGACCATGATTAGTTCCTAAAAGAATTATATATTTAACAACTGACATCAGAAATTTGGTATCAATAAGTATAGGTTTTTAAACGTATCTTTGTATTTTTTGATCCAGCCCATGATAGCAGAGTCCATTCAGTTGTCTCAGTCACTTCCCCCAGGTTTCTGCGTTAGCCAAGAAATTAATTCTTTCTTCAACTTGATGGATTCCAAAAACTAAAGAGATAAAGGCATCAAAGAATAATGCGCCATTGTAAAGATGGGGTTTCAATGAGCTTCAAGCGATAGGCTGGGCATAACATCTCCATGTATAATTTACTTATGATGATATCCGTAGCTGAATTTGCTCCGTAGATTCTGGTTTTGAAATTAGTAATTGTGTAACTTACTACTTCAAAGTATTATTCATAAGTTTTGCACTGACAAAACGTTAATATAAAGATTTGTTAGTTAACATTAAAATCATATTTTCACTTTAAATAAACAAAATAGTTGGCAATCTCTTTAGAGATTTTATCAACTGTCTTAAAATTAGTACTGTATTTAAAAAACAACTATATATTCGGTAAATAAACATTCAACCATCAATATAAACAAAAACAACTGTTAAGATAAACATATGATTTAAACTGAAACCATTTTTATAAATAAATAAATATCTTTATTCTCCTCATGAAATCGTACTTTACAAAACATATTTCACATTTTTAAATCTCAAAACAATGGAAATAGTAAAATTATACATATTCTAAGATCAAGGCTGACCCCAAAAGGAAAATAATAGGGCCCATAAGGCTAATTAGCCCATCTATGGGTTCAATCATAATAATTATAACTATTAAAATTAAATGAGTTCAAGGAGCATTAGTTTATAAATTAATTAACAACTCTACTGTGATATAAGAAAAACAAAAAAATTTTTTTTAAATGTGCTTTTTGCCAAACCTTATACATTTCAATGTACTAATCTACAAACCGAACTAATTAAATAGCTCAAAAACAAAACAAAACAAAATACTATACCTTTTTGTATATACTAAAAATAGAACTAATTACAATAATCAAGTACAACATACAAAAATACTTTCTGTTCATAACAAAATGCCTAAATCAATCATATTTTACGCGCACGCGCGTGCGCACACACACACACACACTTATACAGATACATACCTATACATACATACCGCATACATACATACATACATAGGTACATATATGAAACCTATATGGATGCATACCGTTGTTACCCAATCCTAACAATGTCTCCTTAAAACAAAAACCTATTTTGTCAATTTATTTATGTAATGTCATCATACAATACACAATAAAGTCTCAGGAGTCTCCTGTGAATTAATGTCTAGATATAATTAATCCTGAATCGAATGTCTGTGCATTTTAACAGCACATCATAGAACTATAAAGTTATCATAGTTTATTAATTATGTTTATACTTTATTAATACTACTGTGAGCTCGAGATTGTATTAGTTTGTTCAATTTAAACACCAGTGGCATAGAGCTAAGTCTGTTACGTGTAATGGCTATTTTTGACAAGTTTTGACAGTTAGCCGAATGACAGTTTACTAAATAAATCTAGTACGAATCCTGCCACGATGTCCGTGCAACTGGTGAGGTACCACTTGTGTACAACCAGGGCCCGTCATAATATTTCATTCATGCTATCATAGATATATCAATGTCAATCCGTTGTTTAAGTTATAATTAAATTGTAAACTGCAAAACGCAATACTAGCATTTACGTTTTATATAAGTATTTATGTACTGTAATGTATTTGTTAGCATGTTATGTACACACCGGGGCAAACCTCATGTATAAACTTCTCAGAAATTTGAAGTAGACCGTTTTTAGAAAGTGATTTAACTTAATATAGCTTTTTAAACTGTTTCAATAACAGATCATGTTCCACATTTTCTTTACTGTACATTTTGTTAAATAAACAGTATTGTTCTTCAGCATCGAATGTGTTGACTTTTATACATTGTATAGATATAAGAAAGCCGAGTTCTTTCCACGGCATATTAACGGGGGACTGAAATACCCTCCATTTCCAATAGACATAAACTTAAAGAACTGTGAAAGTCATTATGTACTCTAACATCTTCACACATATAACAAGTAAATTCATCCCAAAGTTTTGCAGCATTTGTTGGAATGGCTAGCACATAGATAAATCCAAAGAGTAACCGTAATATTTAATTTGAGATTCTTTAGCTTTATTGAGTGATTCACGCCTTTTAAATTCTCTTTTAAGCCTCAGCTCTTGGCTCACTTTGGCTGTTATTCTTGTCACATCATGATGAGCCCTCCCCGGGATTTTAACCCGTAATCTCTCATTTAGAGGGCCAGAACTACTCGTATATCCACTAGTCTAAGGAGGAGGACGGATTCACACCCTTCGTTATTTCTGGTTGCAACCCCTCTGGTATATGCATCCTCCACAAAATATTTGTATACAACTCCATTAATTGTTAGAAAGTCCCTAAAACACATTGGCCCACGAACATGTGGTAGCATAATCAAGATGGAACAGTTCTGGTTGCTTTGGATTTACAGTGTATAACCTCGTTGATGTTTTTGAGGGCCCTAACTTCCTTAATTTTTGAGTTATATGTTTCCTGCCTCAAAGATAGTTTTGAGGATAGTTTCCGTGTACAGGAGATCTCGGGCATTTTTGTAAATTTCATTGACACACAAATGATTGATTTTTGTTTTCTTTGGATCAACAATAACTTTATCTTCTTCTCACTCTAAAAAATTACTACCCGTTGGTCGGGTACGTGTAGTACATCTATATGAATTTCTGAATGAATTTTAAAAATGCATTTCACATCAAATATACATTAAGTTCTTGATGTTGCAAAGTTGCAAAAATCATACCCCTTGTGTACATATAAGTACATCTATTTTAAGATTTACACAGTTGTGCAAACGTCTATGGTCATATAGATAGTTGAATTTGCTTAGGAGGTATGGATGAAAACGTTTTTAGATTTCTCTCCCCAGAAGTAGCACTATTTTCAGGCCAGAAAATAGCAGCCACATATGTTTGAATGGCATTATTAATTGTACGTCCTCTATCACACGATTCGAAAATATTTACAAAGTAACTAAAGCTTTGCACGCGCCCTTACAAAATAAACACTGACGCCAAGAAAATAAGGAAGTAATAAATATAAAGAAATAAATGGTATGTAAATATTTTTAGAATTTGGTCAAATGTATGTTTATTAAATCCCACACGGGCTGCAATTGTTAAATAGTGAGAATGTCAGAAAAAGACGGAGAGATGAGGTGTAGCCTATCTGTCCAGTGACGTTATCTAGTTGCACCAGTTAGGAGGTAGGCTCCATGCCGCACCAGCATTCCCGTGCAGCACTTGCGGCTCCGCGCAACACATGATGCTCCAATCTAGGTGTGTGGTGGCGCCTGATTGCCATTTCATGGAATTCTCGACTTTCTTCAGTATCAGATAAGAACATTTTTGTAAAATAAAATGTGAAAATGTAAGGAAATATTTTGTATTGTATTGTGTGTGTGTGTGTGTGTGTGTGTGTGTGTGTGTGTGTGTGTGTGTGTGTGTGTGTGTGTGTGTGTGTGTGTGTGTGTTCAAAGTTTTTAGGAAGTCATGAAGCTATTGCCTCTTTGTGTAGTGTAGTATTATGTACAGTAGAGTAAAACGTTATTGACAATTGGCCCATGATTAAGCCCCTTTGTTGTAATCAGGCAATGGCGTGAGTCTTGTGTCTGTCAGCAGGACGTTTGGCTGGATCGAAACCGCGGCTGATCCTGGCGGACTAACCTGCCTGCTCGTTTCTTTGTTTCATGTTTGTTCAACTTGTCAGTAGGGCCTGACCATCTCACATGTCCTTCCCTGCGCCTACTCTCATGTCCCAAACTGATGAACGCTCAGTGTATGATAGACCAGTAAAGTATCCAAATACGCTGGATAGGGCACACGGGACCTCGAGATAATGCCCTTCATTCTTTGCCTCCAAGATCATCAGACTTGACCCCATGCGACTTTTTCTTGTGGGGATATGTGAAGGAAAAAGTATTTGTTCCCCATCTAACTCATGACATCGAAGAACTAAAGAACAGAATAACTGTCGCAATAAGGTCTGTGAACGCAGATACGTTGTGTAAGGTCCATGAGGAATTTAGCTATCGTCTGGATTTTGTTCGTGCTGCTGCTGGTGGACATATAGAACATTTGTAATAACATACCTAAAACTTTAAGATTTTGTGAGTATTTTGCAATAAATATTATTTTTGTAGTACATTTTTAGCAACAGATATTGAGTTTTAAAATCAGGTCATTCATTTTGATACACGCTGTATAATAAAAAATGCACAACTCGTTTGGTTGATTCTACAATTGAGACTTGGATTTTCACCATTTGAAATTTTTACTTTTTGAGTAAATTTTATAATTTTAATAATTATTGCAATTTCCACAAGTATTAAGTTTTTATTTACTAGGCATTAACCAAGAACCAAGAAATAATTAAAGATAGCCTTAAGTAGATTCTGTAGCATAAACAAATCTAACAAAACACTGGTTTTTAAAGGAAGATGAAATGTAACAAGTAATTCTAAGATTTACGATCACTCTGAAATCATGAGCAAGTCATCCCAGTTACGAATTACTGATGGAGGTGGATTGTCGACTGCTGTTTTGATAAATCACTTAAGCTTGAATACAGATTGGTATCAACTAACCCATATGATCATATCATAAGAATACACACGATACTCGCGACAAGCTGGTATTACAGTTTCTTAATTAAAAAAGGCATTCAGTATAAAATTCGTATTATATTTTCCATTTTTTTCTACAGCAACGTGTGTTTGAATCACAACTTCATTGTGCGTTTCAGTTACCTAATGTTTAAAAAACGTGATTTGATTGATTAAATGGCAAAGAAGTACATAGATTTGTTGTCCGTTGTTATCGCTGAACTTCTGACCTTTCCTCACATTATTTGATTGATGTTTGGTCTGTACTACACTCTAATCACCATGCTCAATATTTGCAAGGAACTACGATGTAACAAAACTAGATTTATATTCGCTTGTATATCATTATGGATGTGACTTATCGATAGCCTGTGGGGTCGCAGTTATCAATGCCATCTGTAGTCGGGTTAAAATAAATTCCATAACCTTTTTATTAAATCTATAAAAATACAAAACTACTATTGTTTTTACATATAACAATAACATTGTCCATATTCTAAACATTGAGTTCCAATATTCTTACGACTAGATCTTACGTACAGGCTCAAGGGTCTAGGCTCATCTAGGGTCTTCCCAATTATATTACTACTTTCTCCTTTAAGTGGAATTCAATAGAATTGATACAAAGCTTTTTATAGTTGATATATAATACGAAATAATTTGTTATATGGTACTTATCCATATTGCTACGCTCTGATACATGGTGTCGAAGTATTGTATGTATATGTGTACATTTTTGTATATATATATATTCATGTTCACAGTTCACAAAGAATCTTTATTTACCAAACAGTTTACAAAAAATTACAATTCCATGTGCTAAACAAAGCACGTGTGGAAAAGGAAAACAAGCTCTTTTTTAATTTATTGGCATTATATATACATTTTATATACAGTTGGCAAAGTACATTTAAAGCCTATTCAGTCTCTTTTGGTAGAGGGTGAACTTAAATTTAAATAATTTGCATGTTTCTACATTTTTAGATACTATAAGTATATAAACTATTACACAAATCAAACAAAACCAAACAATAGTAAAAAGCTTAACAAACATAAGGACTAATTAGGCAGATTATATACAGGGTGTTTGAAAAGTATGGGTACGGCTTAATATTTTAAAACCCATAGGAGATAACATCTATAATATCATCTGTATTTACGATTTATTAACTGTTTTCTACTTTTGTTTATATTATGGTTTCTATACAATATCTCTTATACAATTTATGCACCTGAAGACGGGTTTTACCGAAATATTGGATGTTAAAGTG
Organism: Homalodisca vitripennis; assembly: GCF_021130785.1. Taxonomy (NCBI): domain Eukaryota; kingdom Metazoa; phylum Arthropoda; class Insecta; order Hemiptera; family Cicadellidae; genus Homalodisca; species Homalodisca vitripennis. Next base: position 161,652,972 of record NC_060207.1, on the reverse strand, counting down.
TCAATTAATGTAAACATTACTAAAAACCATCCTTATACAAATGTTTAGATTATAAAAAGTTGCGTACACTATTGATACATACTGATTGGACGCCTGTTATTGTCAATGATGATGTCAATGTAAGTTTACAGCATTTCTATGATTTGTACAATATATGTTATGATGCTTCTTTCAGTTTAAAAAAATTAACTAGTAAAAACAGGAAACGTAACCCATGGATAACTGAGGAAATGGTAAACTTAGTGAATAGGAAGAACTACTTGTATAAATTGTATATTACTAACAAAATGAATATAAATTTAAAATCCCAGTATCATGAGAAGTCCAAACTAGTAAACAGTAGAATAAAAAAATTTAAACTAAAACTATTACTCATCGCTAATAGAAAATAATTATGGAAACACTAGATATTACTGGAAAATTGGTGAAAAATATAATGAAAAAAGATACAATGAAATTTACTAATATAAAGTGTAATGGTAAAGATGTAGAGGTGGCAGGCAATGAGGTTTTTATTCTTTGTTTGTAGGTTATTTTTGACGATGGAAGGATTGTGAAGGAAACATGAATTTTTCCGGACATTTGCCATCGTTCAGGTGAAAACCAAGAAATATCAGTATAACACTACGTTTCGAGATCTGCAATCTGATCTCTTCTTCAGGTAAAGAAATAACCTAATACATCATTACAAACTAGGTTAAAATAAACAAATCTTACCAAAGCGGTGTGGCACGCCTAAGTCAGGAATCACAATCTACATGTTGTTTGTCAACTACACTAACTCTATAAACATGCACTTAATAAAAAACTATACAAAACACTAATCATTAAAACTTAACTACGGAATACAGGTCACAATACGTCTTCACTCGTCTACTAACCACCTACGACTGACCAGAGGGACTAGCCAATGGTAATCGTCACGGCTGGCTAAAACAAGATGGCGGAAATAAAAGGGAAGGGGGACAGGAATGGGCCCTTTCGTTGTTATTGGTTTATGCGAGATGAACTTCTTAAAACCATATTGTGACTCCGCATTGGTTTATTACAAATATCTGATCCGTTTGATACTTTTGGTTTTCTCTTTAGTTCATTTTTTAGAATTGGCAACCAAAGCGGCCTAATCTCGACTGATGGTTGACTGATTGGTTGGTCTGCCAATTTAATGTATGTTGCCTCAATTAATTTTCCTTTTGAAGAAATGTGGTTCCCGATGTATTATGTTGGCTTCATCCCAATCATATGATCGGTCTTCGGAACCAACAAATGGTCGTGCAAATATTTTGCACTTTTCTGTGAGGACCCCTTTCTCGTGTTTTTTTTCTGTGCCTCTTTTATTCCATCTAAGTTTAGTGGTCTTTCTTTTGTCTCGCCTAATGTATTTCCCTATTGGCAACTTACATTTCTATACTGTAAACACAGTTTTTGGAAATCCTGTGTGCCATTTTTTGGTTTGGTTTTTACGAGGACTGTTGTCTAAGAGGTGTTGTGTGTTTTAAACGCCGGTTCTAATGTTGTACTTCTCCTACCGTACCCTTCTAATTTTCCCCTCCGATAATCCCGGCACATAAGGGATCTGAACATAAAACGCAAATTTATCACAATTCTGTATATTTCTGACTCAGGAATGATTCTTTCCTGGGTTCGTTTGGCACTTTAATTTATTACTAATTGAGGGGTATCCATGTGCTTCTGAGATTCCCCCCCGATTCAATTGTCTTAAATTCTTCTTTTAGGTCCAATTCTTTATCTCGAGCACAAGCTCACATGCTTCTATCAAACAACGTGTAGGGCTACTCCTTTCGTCTTGATTGACAGATTTTTGTGATGGTTTGGCCCACATCATTGATAATTTAATTATTTTCCATGTGTGTGTTATCTTTCTGAAAAACAGTTGTCCTTAAGGACATCCCTCTATCTCTTAATACACACACATCCAATAAAGGGAAGCTTGTTTTGGACTTCCACTTCCATTGTTTGAGGCGGATGGAAGGAGGAAAATACTTATTTAATGTGATTCTACTAAAAATTATTTTAATTCTCAATGGCTCCCATGAGAAAAAAAATAACCATAAGGTATCAATCCACATTACCTACCACCAAATCTTCGTGTTGGTGAAAACTGAGGCTGAAAGCCAAAGCGTTTTCGCTACAAGATTCCTCCATTTTCATTACATGTGTCTACACCTAGACATAGACTCTCAGGAGACTATCAAAATTAGCCTTTCCGAAATGAGGATTGGTGTGTCAGGAATGGGACCATGTCTGTAAATTCCCAGTAAGTGCTCTTGTACTAAACCTATACACCTGCATCCACAAATCCCCAGTCATATACTCTATTTTCTTGGTACATCCATTCCATCCGGTCTCCCTCAGTGTATAAAAGACCTAGGCGTTATATTTGCCAGAGCGGACATGTGGGAATTTTCCTGGACATATAGACTTCCACAACCAAGTAAGCAAAGGCAAACACAAGGATGCTTGGTTTCATAGCAAGATTCTCCAGAGGCATCGACCAACCCTTCTGCTCTTCGCTCTCTGTACTTGTTCCCTTGGTGAGACACGCTTGTAGGAATATGCAGAGTCCCGTGTGGTCGCCCTTACACTCTGTTGGCAATTAGGACGAGACTGGAGGCTCCTACAAAGGCGTTTATTTCTTTCGACCTTGATTTGTGTGTCCGGCCTGGCGTCTTTTGGGCCTGATCTTGACTATTGTGCCTGTGGAGGGAAACTGTCTCAGCAATCTGAACTTGTTCCACCATCTTGGCCCTGCGACCCCGGTGACCCGCGTGGCTGATGTTGTTCTTCTCTGGAAGATAGTTGAATGGTCACATGAACTGTCCAGATCTCCTAGCTTGAAATCGACCTCAGAGTTCCTGCAAACACAGAGGATCATCCGAGATCTGCTGGGGTCGAAGATACCACTCAACCAACTTCGACTTCAAACAGTCCTTTCGCAAGGTTTATTCGTCCTGGGAAAATATCACACAGTGTATTGCGTCTCCAAGGGTTGTGACCTGTTCTTTCGATGGACTTCACCTAGGTTCGTCGGCAGGCCTCCTCTCTTCTGCCTACTTCTTTCTGTTTATGTGACCCAAGACTAGAAATTGGGGGACCTAGTATAGCTTTTAAGCTGTTGCTTTAAGTGCATTGTTCATTGTATTATAATGTTGTATTTATTTAATTTCTATCTGTTATTTATTAAATGTTATATATTATATTTGAATTTATTTAGCACTATTTATTTATGTTCGCTCCTTATCTAATCTTATAATATTCGTTTAGCTAGTTGATTTGCTTGTTCCTCTGTTGCACAGAGAGTTTTTTATAAATAATTTTTTTACCTTTACGTAATTATTTATTATTCTACTTTTGTTGATATCTACCTATACTTTAGTTTGATTTTTATATAAAGTACAATTTATTTGAATCATTTTTTCTGAGTTTGGTTTCCCACTACTTGCAGGTAATTATTGTTGTTTGTTAATCTTTATTTTTTATTTTTTGTTATGTTTTGGATATTTATAAAACTTGTTTATATCTTTGGATAACTTATTATTTATTATGCAAAATTTTTGTATATTGCCCTACCTGATTTTGTTACTCTTTAATGTAGATTTTTTTCCATCTGATTGTATTAATTTTTTTCCCGACTTTATTTTACCATCTATGCTTGTCTTTGTAAATTTGGCTGCTTGGTGCAGTTGGAAATAAAAAATAAATTAAATAAAGATATTGGCGAAAATAGGAGACAGTGGAGAAACCCCATTGCCATCCCCTCATTTTGACGGTATAATTTTACCCTCTACTAACTCAAAATAATTGCATTGAGTGGCATAGTTCATAACAGTTCTCATAATTACTGGCACGGGGAAGTTTAAGTTTCTATCCTTTAATGTTTTGATCTTTCTTTTGAGACGTGATTTTAATAATTCCGAGAGTTTCTGGAACTGGTACATTTGTAAATAGACTTTCGACATCAAAAACTTCACCAGTTTGTCAGGTTTCAGTCAACTTTAGGGATTTTGACTTCTCCCTACAAGAATCCACTCAGGGAATTTTTAATGTAAAGAGTCCAGTTTTTTTCCTACCAAATGGCGTTTAAGATGTTCCAATGCGGACTTTAGACAAATTCCCTGCAAGGTGAGATCACGGGGAACTAATGATGGGCCGGAGAGGGGATGGTATGGTTTGGTGGGATTTTGGGTAAAGGGGGCCATACATATGGGGGCATATTTGGGAAGTGGTGAGAAGGAGTTAATTTAGATATCTAAATTTATCTGAAATAAAATTCTTTATGTTTTCCTTAAAGGTGATTTGCTACTTTGCGTTCAAATGAATCAGTCGGGTCCTTATATTTAAAACTGTATATTTGCCAGTATTTTAAAGTTTCCGCAATCCTTTTCTTTATTATCGCTACTGACGTCAAGTACAAACAGTTAGCCGTTGCCTTTATCCGGCTGGTAAGATTTTGAGACCGTGTTCGTTCTTTCCCAAGTGATCGACATGGAATTTATCTCTCCTCCTATAGTCAAATTGGGCTTTTGTAGGGAGGAATTTCTTCTGAGTAAAAGACGTGGCATCACACCGAATCCGGTCACACCTGTTTCCTCAGTGGTAAACTGTGAAACACCGCCGACTCCGATTTCCAGTTACGAGAATCCTGTGCCTTTACCGATTTTTTGTTGGCCACAGAAAAGTTTAAAACACCTTTGGATTAAGACTGATATTTCCGGCTTCATTGAGGATTTTTTGTAAGAGAGGTTGATTTACATTTTTTATTATTTGCATCCGTATTGCCACGTTGCCATCTGTTTAGGCAAATCAAATTTTTTGGGCCTAAATTGTTTTCATAGTTTGGAAATTTTCTTTTTCTTATCTGTTTTCAGAAACTTTGTTTACATCCTATTTTGGAATGCTTGTCGAGAATGGTTGTTGAATTCTGTACCGCAATCAGTGGGTTTTTCAATTTGTTTTTGTTTACAATCAATAGTATTTTGGAGGAGGCATCTTTTCACGATGATGGTATGCAATTCTTTCTTTAAGTAAAGATTTTAGAAGCAAGAAGACCTAAAACTTTACTGGTCTTTCCTACTATGAAAAAGGGGTTTTTTAGAAGTTTTTAAACACCTTTAGGCATAAAGGTGAAGTGAACAAATATGTTAAGCAATACATTAGAGCTCTGATGGCACGGACGGTGGGCTCAGGGTCAGGTGTTCTTAGGACCAATAATGTTTAATATTATTCATATAATGGAGCAGCCTCGAAAATTAAATTAAACTCAAAGATTTTTTGCTTTATGCAGATGGACACTTGCATGTGGTATGCTCTGCATTACAATAAAAAGTAAGGTTAAGATATGTAATTTTCAAATGATCTTGAAAAGCTTTTCGGCAATGGTTGTCCAAACATATAAAACTCACTTAATTAAATGTTAAGTAAATCAAAAATGTATTACTCTTTTTTGATATTAAAATATGTCTATGTGAATCTTTGCAAAAAGAAAATAAGTGTTATTATCATAAACACCAATGTATCTATTGGTTGCAAACTGTGATGTAATAGAAATAGTGAGTATATATGTCAAAATACTTAGGTCTAACTTATTGATAGAGATCTAAAATTGGGACATGTCTTTTATAAATAGACATTAAGGCACTAAACCTAAGAAAGATATTAATTATTGAAGAGAAAAATATCATCCATTGAGAAGGTTTTTTGAAACCCAATGATCTGCTAAGACAACTGTATACCTCTTGGTGTTTTTTGGAAAGGCCACTTTCGCAATTATGGAATAATATCCCACTACGAGTCTATTTTATATAGCAATCAAAAACTTTCACAAAGATTTGCTGTGAGAAAATATTTTATAATTTAAAGAAATATGATAGAATTTCAACATTTATTTAAAGGAAGACAACGTATTTTAAACTTTTAATCAACTTTATGTTTATCATTGTTTAAATTACATCCATAAATTCTTAGACAGTTTTGAACATTAAAAAAAAAGAATGTAGTTAATACAAGAATCATCGCAAGTAAAACAAATTTTCCAATGACCAAAACTACAACCAAGGAAGTTGGCAAGAAAGCAATTCACTGTATACAGCCATTAAGCATTTACAATGCATTCATAATGAACTATGGTGACAGTCTATTGTATGGAAATCGAAAACCAAAATTTAAGAATGAAAAGTAGAGAATATGTCAATAGACCTAAATTCTTAATTATTTTTATTTTAATTGTTGTGTCAACATTAAATTATAGTTGACTCTTCATACTTTAAAAATTGTTATTGGTTTTAAAGTTTGGTTATCAATGTCTGATTGTTAAGAACTGTTGTTGTTTGAAATTGTTTTGTATACATCTATATTGCTGCATTTGTTTATTGTATATATATATATTTTATATTAAATCACTGTTAATTCGTTGAGAATTATTGTTTTAAATACGCCTTCTAATAATATTACTGTAACATAAGTTGATTAATCTTTTGTATTTAAGTCATCTTATTTACTAGATAAATAGATGTGTGATACTATGCTATATAATGCATTTATAAATTCATACTATATACAAACCAAATAATATCTATTACTCGTATAATTATCTATATATATAAACTATCCCTAGATATATATTCATGGTTTTTTAAAAGTAAGGGTACGGCTTAATATTTTAAAAATAACCATAGGATATAACATCTGGCTAACTAAATTTTCCTTCCAGATGTTTTACAATTTTGATGTTTTTGCCCAAGTTACCTGATGTTGAGTCCGTTTGGAACTTCGCTCTTTATTAACCAACTGGTGTGCTTTAGTTCTAGTGTTCGGAGACACAATTGATTTGAATTTTTGACGCTCTTGTAGAATAGGTTTTGTCCAAAATAAGTGTTTTCAAAGTGTCATTGTGATTTAGAGACCATCCGGTTGCCGACAATTTTCTAAGTCTTGGTGCTTAGTAGTCGAATCGGTGTCCTGTCATACTTGTCCTCGAGGTATTTTTAATTGAGCCAAAATAATCTGCTATGAAATTTGTTTACATTGACTTTGGGAAATCAAGCAAATGAACATTTTAAGATTCACAAGTTGCTAAATGATATGATATGGCCTTGCTTTGTTCTTGGTGTTACTATTAAATTTTGGACGAATTTTATTAGTCTAATTTTGTAAAACCCTGGGTGGCATTGAGCTATTAATTTGGAATCAATAGTCTTTTGTAAATTAGCAACTCTTTAAGATAAAATCTTTTACCATATGAAAGCATTTTAATTACATCATCAATGTAACTTAATTTGTTTTTATTTTCCAAGTCACATTTGAAGTTACTACATAGTTTTTGAGCTCTATCTAAAGCTAAAAGACTGTATTTTACGATGTGTATCTCTTGTATACGTCAATGGATCTGGACAGACTGTCGTACTTTAAATATGCCTTAGTATTACATTAGGGGGTTTCACGTTTTTCATTTTGGTTTGGCCTGAACATATGCCATTTCTCAATAAATACTTCCATAGATACACATTTGGTACTGATGTCGTTTCGACGTTTTTCAAATGTAAATACCTAATTTGTTAATGGGGGGGGGTGGGGGGGGGGGGGGGTGGGGGGGGGGGGGGGTGGGGGGGGGGGGGGGTGGGGGGGGGGGGGGGTGGGGGGGGGGGGGGGTGGGGGGGGGGCGCAGGATCCTGATCCCAAGGTCATGGAACTCAGCAGGGTGCTCACTTCCATTGATGAGGCAATGACATCCAGTTTGCAGCCTCGCAAGTCCAAGGTAACTACTCATTTACATATTATGTATTTTAGGTAGAATGTGGTAAAGTGCATTTTACTGTGTTGTTTGGAATCTTAAGTAAAATTCTGATCTTAGCTGTGTTGATAGGCTGATGAAACAAATCTTCAGTATTAAATTTTATCCTGTCACCAAGTCTAGATATTATGGGACACATTACAATCGATTTTGTTACATGAAGGAGACACTTGGAACTTTTGGCGGATATTTTGCATGCCTATTTTGTTGTTTTTCATAAGGACTCCTTTCAAATCCACAATATTTAGGTTTTTGTGATAGAATTTTTCATTTACAGATTATTCTATAAGAGTTCATGTGGATGGAGAGGATAAACTACTCCCCAAGTAATTCTTGGTGGTGGCGTTACAGGGGTTTCACTATGCACTAAGTTTGACCATGAAAAGATTTGACCACACTCTTCAAGTCTCCGCACTTGATACCACTGTAACTGAATATAAGGTGTAACTTCCTCTTACAGTTGAGGTTGTGAAGGCCAATTGTATTGCCAACTTAAACAATGATTTCAAAGATTTCTCTTAACTTTTCTGCACATGATTGCAATTTGTGGGTTTTACCTCAGAGTTTTCTGCTCTGATGTTTTTTACTTTTTTTAGTGATGTCTTGATGGTTTTACCTTAACCGAATTAAACAGAAATCCTGCAGTGATATGAAACTGGCATAACATCTCTACAAATTGAATGAGTACTTATAATAGAATATCTTTATAAATATTACATTTTGACTTGTGCAATACAGTTAAATTAATTGTCAACACAAACTATATTCTATTCTATTCTATTCTATTCACCACTCCAAAAGTTTGTTTTTGGCATTGATAAGAGTTTGCCTTTTAATAATACTTTCTTGTGTACCTGATATTGTGTCACATGAGTTCAGTATATATTAGTAAAAATGACATATATCCTCATAAAATAGGATAGTTTGATGTTGTTATCAACAGACATTAAGTTTTGCGTAAATATGATTTTAAAATATACATATCTATAGAGTATTTCTTATTCAGCAAACATAAGTTTAACAGGAAAATATTCCAGGGGTGAATGCCAAGTAATTATCACATGCCAACATACACTCTGAGATACCATATGGCCAAGATAAAGTGAAATGACTGTGCCTACTGTATTACAACAGAAAGCAAGATTTTTCAGCCTATAATCCTATGTAATTGAAGAGAACTACACTAATATCCGTGATGTCCATTCTGTACAGGCCAATGTTACAATTGTAGAATGTGATTCGGTTCAATATTATTTTTCACTAAATCAGTGTTTGGGCAAGGAAGATACCCATAACATTTTTCTTGTTCACTACTACAGATAAGAGGAGGCATTGATGTTGGTGTGAGTTAATCTTACTTTACTAGCAATTGTTAATTTGGTCAACTTTTGAATTCTATAAACTTTGTGTCACCCAGAATCTTGATAGATTTCAGTTAATAGCGCTTAAATATCAGTTCTCAGTATTCTAGTATTCTTAACTCTAATCACTAATTTAACAATAGTGGTAGCCTAGTCTACTTTCAATCAAGTTAAAGTTTCAATTTCTTATACTGTGTCATTCTCTCTCTTTTATCAGTAATTCTGAAGTGAATTGACAACATTAATTTTATTTGAAACCTTATGGACATAGATCCTCAGGATTCCTTGTAACAAATGTCCCTTAGATTTTTATGTAATGGAATTAAGATCTCCATTCTTTATTGATTTAGCTGGCTGGCATAGTCAAATACTGTGTGTTTTTTTTTTGTTTAATAATTAAAAAATTCTGCTTCTGTACTACAATCAACAATAGCCTTTATATTGCGGCTTAAAAAGCAATAACTTTGTTTTATAAATATAGTTTTAACCATAATTTAGGATGTTTCCATTATGGTGAATTCTATTATGAAGTTATTGAAAGGAATAATGAGTATTTACAATTATATTTGCATGGTCATGGTAGGGCTAAGAACTAATCTCTTAATCTATATTGTTTCAGTATGTATTTGAAGGGCTTGGCCATCTAATAGCGAAGATCCTGATGAGCTCATCACAGTTCCTGGACACAATAGATGAGTCTGGTATACATAGAATGTGCCGTAACATCTTCACTATGCAGCAGACTCTGACCAATATAACAATGGCGAGAGAGGTTGCTTTAGACCATGCAAACCACTACTTCCAGCTTTTCTACCTTACACCTGAGGTGCATAAACCATTGAAACCATTGTCTGTAACATACTGGCCAGTGAAATATGGAAGGGAATTTTAGTTGGTTATTTTGCAAGAATATGAACATTATTAGATTTTTAAACAGCTTAACTCAAATATTTTTAGGAAACCTTTCAATGCTAATGGCATTTTAAGTGGTTTGTATTAAATATTTTTAAAGAGAGTTATCCAAACCCATTGGAAAATTTGTATTGATCTCAGAGGAAACCAAACCCGTGACCTATTACTGAAAAATTTGCAACCTCATTACTCTAAGCTGCAGTGTAATGTGAGTGTTCTTTTTCTAAGTCAACTTAGAAAAAGAATAATTACTTTATTTAGAGGTGAAGTTAGAATTATAAGGTCCTCTCTACCCTGAAATTTAATCTCAACTGCTGTGTAACATTTATTTTTGTAATAAAACGTTAAACATTTTATTTTTTTGAAAATGTTTTTCAAAAATATTTACAAAAATTGAAAAGACCAGTGTCCAAATAAGTTAACTTGAAACAATAATAATGAAAAACCTCTCTTCATATTATTCTAAGCATAATTTGTTAACCTAAATAATAAGGTTAAATCTTAAAAGTTATGTAATATCCTTCAGTTGTTTTGAATTTTCCAAATTCTGGGATGAAACACACTTTTGAGGTACGGTTTTGTCAGTGTGTTTGTTATAAAAATTAATTTTAAAATAATTAATATGTAAGTGCATGTTTTCAGTAACTGTAATCGAATATCCAAAATATTACTCATCATACTTTTCAGAAAAAATGTGGATGTTTGTTATGATTTTCTAAAATACTATTACACATACAAAAATAAAAGTATTCCATTATTAATAATCATTTGTAAGGAAAGAGATTGCTATTACTGCAGTTAATACCAGATTTTTTTTCAAAAGTCTCATTTGGTATTTTCTGTTTTTCAGCATCAAGGGCAAACTTTGAAAAAATTGTGTACCAATATAAAACAGAGTGTAAAAACCCCATATAGAGTTAAAAACAGAGCTAAAGTCACATCTTTAAGTTCAGTTTTGAATTTGAGTAATACAAAATAACTCTATACTTAATTAATAATTTCATTGTAAATTCAATGAATACATTATTTCTGAAACTAAGCCCAACACAGTTTTGTACACAATTCTAGTTTTATCTCTGTTATATTTCAGGACATACTGAATAGAGTGTTGGAAACTGGTCCTGAGTTTTCGGAGCTGGAGTATATGAACGCCTTCCAACTAATCCACAGAAGTCAACCCCAGACAGACCCCAGCGCCATTCAGAGGCACCTACAGCGCCTTTCTGATATCTTGGGAGAGGTGGGAGTCACCGTCTGATACCACGACAAATCTGGCATTCGGTTTTCATTTGGTCGTTTAACAAATATTTTTATTATTTGTGTCTTGATTAATTTTTATTTTGAGATTGCTTTGTTTTTAAGAAATGTCAAATTTCTGCATGAGGAGGACAAGGTCAGGTGTGGACTTCTAATGATTAGATCCTCCACGATTTTATTTCACTGAGTTTTTGAGTAGTGAAATAGTTTCTGTATATATTTTCCTTATTAACTGAGATTTACATTTGGTTACAAATTACTGCAATTTATGCTTGTCTTTTTCACCTAAATTGTGCTGACATAGTAAGTGCATTTTAGAATATCTCCAAAAGCATTGCCTGTTCACTTCTCCAACTGGGCTTACGATACACTATTTTTCTTTACCAAAAAAAGGTTGAATCAGTTGGAACTAGTAAAACAAGATGTTACAATAATACTAAATGTTTACAACATTAAATGGCTTAATGGGTGAAGAAGACAAGTAATTATTTTCACTAACTCTATTATACCATTGCATTATTATGACAAGAATTATCTCTTCAAAAGTTAAAACCAACAAAATTTTAAAACACAAACCCATATCAGTAATCTAAAATGTATAATTCTATTTAAACCAAATTTTGAAGCACAATTTTCGTAAATACTCAGCATGGTAAAAAACATGGTAAGAGATAGAAGTGATAACTGTGAGGAAGAAGTGTTTGGAAGCGTGTCTAGTAGACACCATGTAACCATGTAGCTCAGTAACCAAAGCATCTCTTACACAGCCCACCTAATGGAGCCACTCTTGTTTATGTTCTCATTAATATTTAACTTTACCAACAGTTTTTAATTTTATTGTTAAATATGCCTGATTGAATAATTTTATTTACTAAATATTATTTATTGTAGGTTTAGCTTTAATAACTAGTATCCATTTTATGTAATTTTAAAAATGTTACTACTATTAATTTGCTAAAACCATTGTTCTATACTTGTTTTTTTATATAAAAAGAAATAGCTGTAAGAGACCAAGTGTGCTACATAGATTAGTATTAAATATTATATCAATATAAGGAGCTTTAATAAGTTATCAAAATGGTTCTATGAGCGTAGCAACTAAGGTATTTGCCTTATTTTTAAACTAGATATTACTGTTATCGTTTTCATATTATTAGTCGTACTTAAAAAATACATTTATTTCTCATCATAAATAATAATATATTTACAATTTTATTTATTTGTTTGATTTTTCTTATTTCATGATGATAATAATGCATTCTATATAACCTATGCAGAATCTAATAATTAACACTGTACTATCCACTGTGATGGGTGAATATATAATGATAATCATTATACTAAATGAACTCAGTGAGTTAACTCTCTGCTATAGTGTACATTTTCTAGTAACAAAAAATGTAATCTAATGGTTTGTATGTCATCTCTTGCCTGAAAACATTGCATTAAAAAAAAGAACATTTTTCCAATGTAATTGTTGATTTAAAATTTTTATAAGGTTATTATTGTAACAAAGCATGAAATTTAAGTACATTTTTCATTATTCATCAGTAAGTAAATAAAAAATATGACCGTGCTAATACTTGAGCTTCCTTTTTTTAAATTGAGGACAGTTAAAAAAATTATACTGGCTATAAATATAAATGCATAGTGTAAAATAAAATTACTCCTGCAAATATCACTTATTCATTCTCATATTTAGTTGATTAATATGGATGATATACAACAAATGAATTTATAGCAAATTGAAGTTTTTTGTATCATAAACATCTTGGCCATTTACACTAGTAATAAAAAGCCATAACCTTTATCATTATACAAACATTGTTATTGTTTAGTATTAATAAGGGATTTTGTAAACTGTCCATTCCATTGTTGTCCACATTTAAAACAATTTAATATACATTGTGAAAATATTGGTTACTTGTGCAACACAAACATTTTTGTTTGTACAGATCTCCAATTTGCTAAACATAATGTCCTAAACTTTTGATATAAAAATATATTTTTATTTAATTTAAAACTACTTTGTTTACTTTAAAAATGAATTTAAACTTTTTCATGTTTTTATTAAGTATCTCAATTTTTAACCTGTTTTGTGTTATTTTTATAGCAGATTAAAATAAAATTGATATAAAGTGGTGCCTTCAGTACAAATTTAGCTGGAGTAACTAATTTCACCAATTACTCACTTCTTGTCTTCAAAATGACAAATGATTTTCATAATAACTTACTGTATAGGCAAACAATACCAAATGTGCAATTTATTGCAAGATGGGTAGAAGGGCAGTTCAATATCCTTTTCATTCACTCAACCTCCTTACATATGAACAGATGTGTTAACAGAATTCTAATACTGTATCATCATCTTGTTCCACCTCCTAAAGTAAATATGGCTGTCTCCGAAAATAGTTCTTCATAGTCATAGTTCTTTTAAACAGCCAAGATGTGAGGCATGAACGTATCAAAAACCTTTGTATAGAAAACTTTGAGACAACCAGATTTTGTACTAAGTTGAAATTCATAACGAAAAGATAATTTTATTAACCTTAACTCTTGTAGTGTCAGACGTCAATGAGGGAGTCTGAAAATAGAAGCCTGTCATCATATGTTCTCAGATACATTTAGTACTGCTAACTCGGCCAAACAATAATAATGGCAAATTAGCTCATGTTGTCAAACATAGTAGCCTCCACTACATATAAAAGTATAGTGTGAAATAGTCAGCAATGTCTGCAAGTAAATTTAAATCAACTTAAAAGTATGTTTATTTTCAAGAAAATTTGTTTATTATTGTTTATGGTAAAATATTGAATTTTTTGAAAGTCTACAAAACAAGAGAAGTGGCATTTAAATTAATTCTATATAGTCATACCTTAATTATGTAATCTGCAATGAGTTTATCATCATTAAGCTAAAAACGTTATCATAAAATTGTTCTGATTTTAAGCATCATCTAAACATCTCAAAATCGTGATCAATATCATAGTAATCTATTACAATAGGTGATTACTTTTTATAGAAAATACTTTTTTCAGTTTATTTGGCATTTGAGTAAATAACCTTAATTTCCTTTATAAATTAATTCTCTAGCAAGATAAAATTTTTTCTGTAAATGGTGAATGTTTGTTAATACTAACATTCTGTAAAATAAAGATTTATAAAAATAAAATGAAGTAATAGCGTTTTCTGGAAAGTGAGGTTACACTTTTTTTTGTCCAAACTTTAACAAAACCTATCACTTGTGGGGCTGTAAAATTACATTTCTGTCTGTCTGGCTGTCGGCGTGATATATCAAAAACGAACTGACTTATAGAATTGTGCATGAAGCTTCATTTATATATGTGAAACACTGAGCTTGATGATGGTACATGTCACTCTGTGAGCTTATTCTAGTGAATATTTGTAGTACATTGGTCTTATACCAGTGGCAACCTTGATGGCAAAGAGAAAAAATTAGAATAAATAGATTTATAAACAAACTCAGCACACCCATAAGAAATTCAAACATGTGAGATATTAGAAATGTCACCTAACTATCGCAGTACACAAAATTAATTTTATTATGACTTCGTAAGTACACTTTTATTATTTAAATGCTGATATGAAACCTAATTTAACACAAATCGGAGTGTGTCATGTTGCAAGGTATTTAGAAGAAAATTTCAAATGTAAATTTTAAATTTAGCATGAAACTTAATTTCTACAAGAATGAGTTCTATGATGCGTAATTTTCATGTTAACTTCTTTTTTGTTTGATTTTTCTGTCTATCTGTCTGAAGAATGAAATGAGCTAGCTATAGGTTTGAAATTTCGCAACCACCTGATATGACATGTGGTATGGTGTATTTTACCTTGTAGTAAAAACCTTACAAAATATGAATACAATTTAATAAAAATTATATAGAATATTGTTTAAAAATTTGATTTTTTTTTCATAATCCCCTTTTAACTCAATACATTTTGTCATATGTGTGACAGTTTTTACAAATTCCTTGTTAAAAGAGCCTCTTGCTACCTTTATCAGCAAGTTCTTTACTTTGTCATCGTTGAAAAAGCATTTTCCACCAGCATGTTCTTTATAATTAAGTGAACAGGTGACAGTTACCAGGTGCGATATCAGGAATGTGAAACATCTAGGGTAGCATACCACAAATATTCCTTTATACAACCCTGTGAAGTTTCTACATGGTTACAATTTCATGAAGGAGACAGGCTTCCATTGTTAGTTTACTGATTCTTTTTTGTAGCTCTGTGAAGTTTTTTTATGGTTAAATTTTTCATAAAGGAGACATGCTACCATTGTCAGTATATCACAAGGATTTCTTCTACAGCTATGTGAAGTTTCTACATGGTTACAAGTTCTTGAACCAAATTTTCTGATGAAGCTCAAGCAGGTCGTTAATTGTCAAATTGCAAACAGATAACATATTTTTTAATTTTCTCCATCGAACATACTCACAATAGGGTGCATCAACCATTAATTTCCACCCTTTCAAAAATTGAGATTACATACACACCTAGAATCAAGAATTTTATTACCGTTGACTACTTTACATTGAGTAGGCAAAGTCAAGTTATGTTTTTAATTTACACAAACTTAATTGATTTTAATATTGAAAAATAAAAAACAAAAATCAGTAGTTATAGCACAATGAGAACTATTACAAATAACTATTAAGAATAGTTAATTTAGGTCAATTACTTTGATCATTTATAAATATACAGTTTAAAATATACAGATTTAAGTGACATATCGGTTTTTGCTGTACCCATTGTGGGTTCAACTGGAAGGTATAAACCAGCCAGAAGTGAACCCTCCTGGAGGGTACCTTGCGATCTTACTTTCCATATAACAGTTATATTATAAAAAAAAACAATTTCTTATGTAAACTATAGGACTCTCTTTTCCAGTTAATTGGAAATTAAATTTATAATACATTAATTGAATGTGTTGTTTATTTTCATTCAAAACCATTTACATTACTGCAATACAAATTAAGAATTACCTTTTGCATGTGTCATATTAAAGATTTCTATATTTAAAATTTTACCTAAATTAATTTCTAAATTCATGGTTTCTTTAGTTTTTATTAGTTCAGTTTTTATGTTTATATTAAGAGTCAGTTTTTTAAGTGTATTTAGATGATTCAATAGTTGCTTATGCTTTGTACCTTATATATCTCTGAATGACTGCAACTTTAATTTTGGAGATGTAGGTTTGACTGTATTACTTTTGATTTAAAAGACAACTATATTTTATCATAAAATATGAATTTAGTAATTTAACTAGAAGTGTTATTATTACATAGTTATTTAATTCAGAATGTAATGGTCTATATGTAATAATTGTATATTTATATTTAATTATTAATTTTGTTATTGTATGATATGTAAAAATACTATGAAGTAATTGTTGACAGAATATAATAGTTTTATAATAAAGCAACTTATGTAAAATATAGTGAACTTATATTTAAATACATGTATATACCCAGAAAAAATATTTTGTTTATCCTGTATTAGTAATCTAGTCGTTGACAAAGGTTTTCTGGACAGTAAAAAAGACTGTACAGTGAACATATGTAGTAATCATACAGAAGTTGAATATACAAGAGTAAGTTTACTCCTCGATTCAAAGAATTAAGCAATCCGCACCAAACAATTTCTGGAAACTATTTCCAGTTTTATGCATAGGAGCACTTCAAGTTCAAATTAATATATTTCCGGCATCATAGTTGAGTTTGTTTTTTGCCTCAATCAATATACATAAATAAGTCTGGATGTTTACTTTAGTCAAAATGTATCTACTTTCAGTCTAAGGGATAGAGTGAAAAATCCAATCTTCCAGCTTTGTCTTACTAGTCAATAGACCAACTTTTATGCTATATTTCTCTGTTGTATGTCAAATTGTTCATGAGGTATTGTGTGGACAAATTTTAGTCTAAACATCAACATACAGCCACACATCCAAGGAAGGAAGTTTGGAAAATTCTCTGTTGTTTTATTGGAAAGCATGCTTTAATTTATTTCTCAGAACATTGATTGCATAAGAATTGACTTGAAAGTTAATTCTTGAGTTTGTGGTGTACTTAAAATATAATAAAACTTTCTTTTTGTATTTTTCCAGGTTGAAGACTGCCAAATAATCAAAATAAATTGTAAATAAGTAATCATAATACATAATCTTTTAAAAGGTAATGGCTGCCATGTTAATTAAACAGATACTTCTATGTATAATTATAAAAAATAATTATGTATGTATTAAAAAATACTTTGATGCATATACTCAGTTGCAGACTCAAAGGAGTCTCACTCCAGTATAAGAAAATACAGCTCTTCCGACATATACACTAATCTAGATAAAGAAAGACACATATTTAATTCTTATATTGTTGTAAATATTTGTTTTAAATCTATATGTCAAACATAGTTATTTCAAATTTGCTAAAACAAAAGAAACCCAATAAACAAAATATTTAATGTGGCCTCTCTGGTTTTTCTTAAAGGGTATTAGTGACAGTTGTTATAGGTATTTGAAAAGGTTTTCAGTTTGGAACTGATGTGTATGGATGACAGTCATGACCATAATATTATTTTCTTTTTTCTTGATGAAACCTAACTTAAAGATAAAAGTAAAGAAAATAGTTTAACTGGATTCAAAATGATGGCTGTTTAAAACTTGTACATTAATTTTGTTATTCACCTTACTCAAACTAGTTAAATTATTTCTTCTAGTTTTAGCTTTGTAGCAGATATAATCTATACAAAGGATTATCAGAATTTGTAATGGATAGAAATGTAAAATATCCCGGACTTACTGTAAATAAAAAATCCTGGAAACCTCATATTGAAGAATGATTTATGCAAACACATAGCTATAGTATCTTTTTCATAAAACAAACGAGACACATTGATGGATATGAAATAACAAGGACGATACTTAGCTTGCATTGTTTGTGTTACATTTGAGATATGGTATTATGGTGGTACAACAAACATGGACCAGAATCTCATTACAATAGAGAACCATGGCAGGATTGCATTTTACGACAGGTGATGCACTGCTGTCAAGAAGTTAAAACACACAACTCACGTTAGTGTATTTCACATTGAGCAATACTCGTAATACATTAATGAAGTGTAAATTCTTCATGGAGTCAGATCAACCAATGAAGACTTCTCTTCACTACAATAAGAAATGTTGCAGGCTTTATATTAACTCCTTTTATTTGGTATACAAAGAAGCCAATGTACGAGGGCTATCCAGAAAGTAACAAATGTTTTTAAATAAAAAATTAACCAACTGAAATAAGAACATTTTATTATATACTTTTAAAAGCTACACTTTTAGGCTGTTCTTCAACATAATCCCTATTCAAATTGAGACATTTATCATAACGTGAAACAAGTTTTTTTGATTCCAGCTTTGTAGAAATTACCGCCTGAGATCTTAACCAGCGTTAAGTTCAGCGTCACTATTGAAGCACTGTGTTGCAAGCCAGGTCTTCATCGCTGGAAAGAGATGGTAGTCGCTTGGTGCCAGATCTGGGTTATAAGGTGGATGATCAAACACTTCCCAATCAAAATCATCCAAGACCTGTCGTATATGATTGGTTGTATGGGGACGTGCATTGTCATGGAAAAACAACATTGAGCTAAATTTTCCCCTACGCTTGTTTTGTATCGCTTCCCGTAACTTCAGCACTGTTTCATAGTACCTCTCTGTGTTGATGGTTGATCCTCGTTCAAGGAAATTAACCATAATCAAAATTTAGCATCTTAAAAACAGTTTCCATAATCTTTTTCGCTGACAGAGTTTGGAGAAATTTTATTGGTTTTTTTGGAGAATGTTTGTGCCCCCATTCTAAAGACTGCATTTTTGTTTCACACTTGACATGCTTCACCCATGTTTCATCACCAGTAACGATATGATAGAGAAGTTCATTTCCATGTTTGTTGTATTCATCAAGGAAAGTTAACAATGCAGCAAGTCTTTGTTTTTTGTGATCTTCCTTAAGGATTTTTGGAAACCACCTGACACAAAATTTGTGGTATCCAAGCTTCCTTCAACAATTTCATGATGTAAACTCCATGAGTTCAGTCATTGTGAAACAGCAATTTTCACAAACTGTCATTGATTTTCAACATAAAACTAGGCTAGGCCAAACGCTATGACTAGCATCATGAACACTGGTGTGGCCAAATTTCATTTCCAAAATCTTCACAAAGTTGGAGTTTTATTTCAATTGGTTTATGGTTTTTTGCCAACAAAAACCTTATCACTGAATGCACTTTAGAAGTGCCAGGATTTCCAATTGCAGAACACATTTTAATTTTTATCACAGTGAGAAAAGTAAGAGATACAAAACGTGAACGACTACAGCTCGATGCATACTGAATGTCAGTGTTTGACACCAAGATGGTAGCTGTATCCCTGTCCACTGCAACACCATTCAAAAACGTCTGTTACTTTGTGAATAGTCCTCGTACAAAGGGATCAATTTTACATCCTTCATGATAAACTTGAATTAAGAGGGTGGTTTGACAAGTCTGGTAAAAATAGAATAAAATAATGTTTTAAAGGCAAAAACTCACTTTATTTCCCGACATGGTCTCTTTGCAAGGCACTTGGTCCAGCAAGTTTCCAATTTTTTTCAACCCATCATCAAAGTAGGCTTTGTCAAACTGTAAAATAGTCTGTCACAACGGTCGACACTCCCTGATTCGATGAATATTTCTTCACAATCAGACTTATCAAACCGCCCTCATAAAGCATAACACTTTCAAGGTAAACTGCAATGTTATCTTTAAGATCATCCCTCTGCAATAGAGACGTTCATAAATTGAAGAAAATTCTAACTACAGTACTCCTTTTTGTAACGGATAGTTCAAATGATATTCATAATATTATGATGATTGTGAACAATGATTGATTGATTATAAAAGTGTAACACAGAGCTACCAATTCTGCTAAGCTATAAAATAATAAGCAAAATATAACAGGATTTTATTGTCATTTGGCATTGTTCAGTAACACTACTTTATTAAACTTTTATTTTGGTTTGATATTAACAAACCAACAATGAAGGTTTAAACATAAATTTATATAACCTGTAATCTTTGGAACAAGCAACCACCTTGACCAGACATTTGACATCTGAAGTTGTCTTTGATGTATTGCTCAATTGTTTATTGTAGTTAGAGGGCTGTCAATGTTATCTAAATTATTGGTTAAGAGTATTATAATCTGACCTTTCATACAGCAGATAATTAGTATATTATATCAGCAGTGTCA
Organism: Homalodisca vitripennis; assembly: GCF_021130785.1. Taxonomy (NCBI): domain Eukaryota; kingdom Metazoa; phylum Arthropoda; class Insecta; order Hemiptera; family Cicadellidae; genus Homalodisca; species Homalodisca vitripennis. Next base: position 161,632,334 of record NC_060207.1, on the reverse strand, counting down.
GTCAACACTAAACTTTGTTGAGAGAATGTGGTTTAAACATAATCTAAACTAATTTTTGTTGACATGTTTGTGATCTAACCTCAGAGGATAACAGTGTCAGTGAAATTTAAAGATTTGCTTGAGGATAATTTACACAACTAAACTTCAATGTCACGACTCCGAGTAATCACAAACAGAGTGATGCCCTGGATAGCAGCAAGTGGCCGATTGGGTAAAGCGAAAGTGAAGTTTCTGAGGTGTATATTTGACGACGGTTCATCAGGTGAGGCCCAGTTTGCTTCCTCAGTGTGTTTCTTGGTAGCAGTGTTTGAGGGGGATCAGGGGCTGGTGGAACAGCCGATGTTGGTCAAGAATAGTATGGAAGACGAGGTAACTCGGGTCTGGCTCAATTTGAAAGAACAGTTTCAGAATGAAGTGTTCATGTATGAAAAGGTTCTTCCTTTTTTAGACAGAGACAACACAATGATTAGTATATTCCCTCGCTACTTCTTTGGCTCAGCTAGTGAAAGTGACAATCCTTCTGAATACACATTAGTTCTTGAAGACTTAAGAAGTTCAGGGTTTAGATTAAGCCCGGAAATTCTTGATTTGGACTTTGTCCACTGTGCACTTGCTTTTAGAAAATTGGGTGCTTTTCATGCATTGTCTTTTGCAGCTAAGCAGTCAAATCTGAAAGACTTCACCAACCTTGTAGAAAATCTGATAGAAACAAGATTCTTGGAGTACAATTGGGAAGATGCAGAATATATGTATGCTGGAGCTTTAGACAGAGCTGCAGGACCTCTCTTGGAAAATGGCGAGAAGGTTGAAGAAATCAATCATTTCAAAAATAAACTTAAGAATAGTCTTATGTATTTCAAAAGTATTTTAACTGTCCAAGAACCAATGGGTGTCATTTGTCATGGTGACTTCTGCAGGAATAATGTTCTTTACAAATATGAAAATGGTAGTCCAGTAGATATTAGGTTCTTTGACTTGGCTACTGCAAGATATGGGTCTCCTATGCTAGACTTCACTTTCTTCTTTTTTCTAAATAGTTCTGAGAATTCACGGAAACTTTACAAAGATGAGTACCTAAAAATCTATCATGACTCCCTCTCAGCAACCATTCCTGGATTGAAGGTTCCTTCTTTAGAGGATTTCAAAGAGGAATTTCGTCGCAAAGCTGTATATGGGTTTATAATCTGTTCGTTCTTCAAGCCAGCCTGTATGGATCCTGTACCTTTTGATCCAATAAAAGAGTCACGAAAACCATTGGAAGTGCGAGCAAGCAGAAGTCTCAATAATGGAGGCAAAAAGGCAACTGAAGTAACTGCCAATATGTTGCGGGAGTTGATTGACTTAAAATGTGAAATATAATATAAGCTTAGTTCACATATTGCAGTTGTTTGTTGTATACCAAGATAAATTATGTTTGTTCCAGAAAACTGTGTTTTTGTTTAAACACATCAAATTAATAAAACTTTTAATGATTTGAAAGTATGTCAACCATTTTCACCTTTGAGATAATTTAGAAAATGACAATCTCCTTACAGCACAAATTTATTTTCTATAGATATAAAATATTAATATTAGGTTGAATTTTATTAATTGGCTGTGTCAGCAAAGCCTATCACTCGAAGGGCTGAACAATTTTTGTGTACACAAGTTAAGTACAGCATGAGATTTTAACATGTGACATTTTTTTTATAGAGTATATAAAGAAAAAAATAATAGAATGAAAAGTCAATGTTAAAAGTCGGTTACAAGATTTGATTTTAGCACACTCATTCTTGCCTTGTAGTACTCTCTTTGGGTCATTGGAACTTTTATTATTCCGACACTGCTATGAAAACTAAATTAATAAATAAGAATTTGTATGTATCATACTAGCTGTTACCCGCGGCTTCGCACACAATTTTTAGAACCGAAGTCCTTATAAAAAACAATTATGATGTAATATGATGGGAGTCCTACAAACATTTTAAAACATAAGTAGGTATACATCAGGTAGATATTATTAATTTCATGGTAAATAGTATCAGAGTTTAACTTAATTATTATACTCGTATCATGTTTGGCATGTGTAGGAGCATTTCTGGTTCTAATTAATTATATACATAACGTCACAGCTGAATCTACCTTGTAATCCCGATCAAGAAAACACAAATCTCGGATCACACAGGTCTCGGAAACTTACTTTGGTCAAAAAGCATATATTTCCAGTCCTTGTCATACATTTCAGGTCTAAGATATTTCCAGTACCATAGTAGAGTTTGCTTTGTTGTTCTGACGAAGAAAAAATATATATACTTACATAGGACCAATATGCCTACTTCAGTTAAAAAAGTGCTTGCCATATTGCCTCTATTAAAATACTATATACGTTCGATTATATAGTTCTCGGAAATCTATTTTAGTCAAAATCGTGTTGGCATAGTTGAGTTTGCTAGGACTGAAAAGCCTATTACGACCAAGGGGGAAGTCCTACCTACTTCTTATGTACTTCCGGTATAAGGGGGAAATCCTTATTAAGGTTATGCAACATTCCAAAATAATCATTATTAAAGTTTTGCGTTACACTTGTTTTTTGGACTGTAGCCAGGGAAAGAATGAATCATTAAGGTATGTTAGTATTCATTTCTCTGTTTTTCCGTAAGCCATTGTTAAAAGGTAATATCATAATGTCAAGGAAGCCCACCAGTTTAAAGTAACTTATGTGAAAACATTCATAACTTTGTGCATTAAGGTTAGTTTTATAACAATATTAAATGCATTAGATGATTTTAATTCGTCACTGGTGCAATCTGGAAAATTAAAATTTATATATTAATGTTTTATTTACTATCTGCATTACACTACCGATCAAGCACTGTTTACTTATTATTGATAAAATTTAAATATAAACAGATGTTTCAGAAAGTTTGCCGAATTATAGCTGTCAACAGCTGTTTAGTGCAAGTTTAATTTGAATTATGAAACGTTATTACGTTTCGTTCTTATCATAACATTCGAATGTAAATAAACTAATTTTTCAATTTGAATTCGACTTTATTTGGTGAAATGAATGTGTTATGGGTGGTAAAAAGCACTCTAAATGTTAATTCAGACCAAAAGCTATACCTGTTCCAAATTTCAGCACAATCTGTATAGCAGTTTCAGCGTGATTCGAGGACAAACCTCCAAACATCGAAATATCCAAACATTCAAACTTTCGCATTTATAACATTAGTGGGATGGCAAGATATCTCGAGAAAAAATTAATGTATTTATTTTTAATTTTGCATGATACTTCATTTCTACATGAAGTATCATGCAAAATAATACTTCTGTGTAAATAATAAATATTTCTGTGTTAGATTTCTACCTGAACGGATCAAACTACTGTTGACAAAATCACTAGTACTTCCACACTTCAATTACTGCAACTCTGTGATGAATGACATGACGGTAGCACTTAGTGAGAAGCTGCAAAGGACTGAAAACTACTGTTTACGTTACGTTTATGATGTGAGACGAGACCAACACATTACACCGTACTATATTCAGGGAAATATTTTGAAATTAAAAGAACAACGATCAATCAAAATACTAAATTTAGTTCATTCAATTTTACAATCTGGATTTCCAAAATATTTTTCAAACTATTTCCAATTTATATCTCATGATAGTGTAAGAAGCACTCGCTCTGGTTCTCGTACCTTAAGAATGCCCCAACACAGGACTGTAGTATTTGATAGATCTTTTCAAGTGATGGGTTGTCGTCTGTGGAACTCCCTCCCCCAAGAAGTCACTTCCATTGAGGGAGATCGGCGGTTTGTGGCGGCACTGAAACGTTTGTACCATGAACGGTTGGTCGGGGCGGATCCGTCCTAGGGGTCTGTGGGTGTGGTGCTGGCATTGTGTGTGAGGAGTGTGAGTAAGGCAAACCGCATATATATTATTTATTTCAAAAATATTCTTATTATATATTTATAAATTATTGTTATTAGGTATTAATTATAGTTTTTGGTTATTATTAAAGATGGAAGTTGTAGTATTATTTTGTGTCATGATTGTATACTTATATTTTTATTTATTTTTATTTAGAAGTATCATATTTATAATTTTTTTAGTGTTTAGATTAATGTTTGATTTAATGTATTTAGTAAGGTATATTAGTGTCAATATTAATTTGGTTAATATTTGTCATGTTGTTTATTGTTCTGCTTATTTATCAGACAGGTTAAGTGTAAGAAAGGGCCATGAGGCCCTAACTTTGCCTGTTTAAATAAACAAATTTTCATTTCATTTCATTTCATTTCATTTCATTTCATTTCATTTCATTTCTACATAAACAAAACCCGAGTACTATGATGGCGTCTAACCACACAATTTGCCTGAGCGACAATGAATTCTATCTATAACTCAATAGGCTGGATGATCTTTTGTCTACAGAGGGATGTAAAAATTACTTTTATGTATAATTGTTTATCTATTCAGCTGGACATCTCAAGAATGAAATTCAAAATTTTGCATGCAACCTCAGTGAAACCTGTTACACAATATGTGGTGTGTTATATTCCTACATTGTTTTAAATTTAGGGTTTTTGTTTCATAAATTTGAAATAGTATTTTAATAGTATATTTAAATACATACTGTATAAAATAATTCAATTACCTTAACCTATATATTCCGGTTTGTTTGTTTCAAGTGAAAGTGAAAGCGATCAGCTTGTTTTAAAATATTATATTATCAAATGCTTTCCATTGCTATTGTTAATGGAATACTAGTTCTGACCTCAAAATAAAAAAAAATGATAAAATTCCTATTGTCTATTTGCTTTCTTTATTACTTTGGAAGTGGTGATAGTGTTTTAATATGTAATGTACTTAATTGTTTGCAACTTTGAGCTGTTGTCACTTTCTAAATTAAATTTATTTCAAATGTAGAACTCCAAACTGGCTTTACTTTGGAGATTTCTTAAAAATCTCTTTCACTTATCGCTTTAAACAGACGAAATTGTAAGTTTAAAATGTGTTAAAACACAATTTTATAAAAGGAAATATTGTTGTTTTGAATTTGGGGTTTTCTGTAGCTTTATAGATTACAATAAACAATATATAGACAACTGTATTGGTTTCTTGTGAGATAATTGTTTTATGTAGTACTGAAGATATTCCGAGAAAGAAAAAAAATGAATTGATTTGGGTGTTGTTAAAATCACTTTAGAGGGCTGTGAGATTATGAAATTAGACATGTTAATATAACATATGTAGATATACTAATCGAATAGTACACATCTATAGACCAGTTTTCTATTTTTATATATTTAATTTTTTTATTGGGAAATTTTTATTTCATAATTTGGCAATACAATAAAGAGCTGTTCAACAATAACATGATTTGAATTTTAGAATTAAAATAATTTTGAGAATTAAAAACAGCTTAAATGCTGAGTTTCAGTCCATGCACGTATTATTTTGTTCATAGTAATTAAGTTTCAGTCCATGTAAGTGTTGTTTAGTTCATAGTAATTATTAAATTATTGGTGTAGTAATGTTACACTTATTTACAAGTGAAGAATATGCTGTTATGGTGTATGTGGAAACAGTGCTAAGGCCGCTGTTGGAGAATACAGACAATGTTACCCTCTCTACATAATTCCAAATGATAGAACAATTAGTGCCACATTTCTTACATTATGGAAAACTGGATCACTTCCTACCACAAACTTCCAGTTTGACTGCTCCTGCCAACATGATATTGTAGAGGAAAATATTGTAGCTGCTGTTGAACATAGTCCAGGTATTAGTGCAAGATTTATTTCTAAGCGGTTCAGGGTTATCCAAAGTAAAGTATGGAAAACGCTCAATAATAACAAGCTCTATCCCTACCATAAACAAAAAATACAGCATTTACATCCAGGAGACAATGCTCATTGCTTGGAGTACTGCATTTGATTAAATACTCATCTTCGAACCTTGAAACATATTTTTTTCTGATGGGTCACAGTTTACTTGTGATGTTATCAACAATTTTTGAAACCAAAATTCATAGGCAGAAGTGAACCAATTATTGAACGTAGCTTTTAACAGCGTTTTAGCATTAACATATGGTGTGGTATTATTCACGACCAGCTGATTGGACTGTTTATTTTTCAAGAGCGCTTAACAGGTCAGACATACGTACTTACAGTTTCTTCAAGAAGAATTACTGACATTGCTTGAAGATGTTCCTCTTGCAACGGAACGCTAGCTTTACTTTCAACATGATGGCACATCACCACATTTTTCAAATATCGTTTCCACGTACTTGAATAAACAGTTTCCATATAAATGGATCGGTCGTGTAGGTCCTATACACTGGTCACCCAGATAACCAGAACATGCGCTGTTGGATTTTTGCATATTGGGATGGCTGAAAAAAAAGTTTACGAGGTCAAAATTAATTCCCGTGTGGCGCTACTTAGAAGTGTTAATGAAGCTTTTACACAGTTCAAAGAAAGCCATGTTGAACTGCGAAAAGCAACAAGAGCCATCCCTTATCAAGTAGAAACATGTATTGAAGTCGGCGGAGACACTTTTGAAAATTTTCCATAATTTGGTTGAATAGATTCATTTTCCAGGGTTAATTAACTCGATAATATAATTAATATTTTCTGGTTCATTTGACTTTGAACGGTTATGAATACAAATTTATTTATTCAAGAATCTATTCACTTTCTGTGTACTTTATTTACACTGTTTTGTTTAGAACTAAATGTTTTACTACAAGTTTTATTAAAAATTTGGATCTGTTTCTTGGTGAAATAACAAAGTTATTGTTACCCAAAGATGAAAAAATGTGTTTTCACTCCTCTTTCTATTTGACACTGAACTCAAAAACTACTTACAGTTCTGGGACATGTTTTATTCAGTTTATCATGTCAAAAACTATAAGAAACGATTGATTACGTCCCTTAATCCATATTCTTTTACATGTAGAATGAGCTCACACAATTTTTGCATATCTTCGTGAATCACCCTTTACACTTTACAGTAATGCTGCACATAAACGACAATGTCAAAAAGATGTAAAATATCAAAGCTTTGCATAATTTTTATGATACAACAATGTTTTAAGCTGTTTATGCGAAAGTACAATAAAGACCTTTTATAATTACATTCGGAGTGATAAAATAACATTACTGAAGTCGATACGTGTAGAACTGGTTCCGTGAATGAAAGTGAGACCGCAATCGTTTTCCCATGAAGGTCGGAATCCGTAGCCTTGATAACATTTAATTGTCAGATTGCAAATGTCATGGCTTTAGATAAGACTGCGATTATTTTAATTTGTTGCTCTCACAGGCAAGTAAATACCAGTAAAAACCAGTACAAGTAAATAATGGTTGTTGTAAATAAAACAACAAACACCTTGTGTACAACTATGATATGTGATAAGAGAGTTACAGCTTCTACACTGAAATCACTGATTTGGAAGTAAAGTTGATTCTATTAGCCTTATGAAGTAAAAATGTGGGTTTAGCGAGTGATATTTATTGTGACAACTTCAGTAAAATACTATACATGTTTTATTTTAAGGTTTAGGCCTAATATAATTCCCATCTTCCATTTAGAAGACCTGATGTGAGAACAATCAATAGAATTGAATTCTGTAGCATGTTTACAAGCCAGCGAATTCAGAAATTTTAACCTTGATACAATTAAAAAATACATCATGTACAAGGTCCGAGCAAGAATTAGGAGTACAGTACCGTTTCAAATTTTTGTCTGATTAGCTACAGTTACACTAATCAGAACCAATACATTGAGAACGATTTGTATTCTTAAAGTCATTGTCCATGGTAATTGGTTGTAACTATGAGGTTACAGGCTATGGTCAGACTAAACGATTTTTGTCCCACTACGTACAAAATGAAAATAACTTACCGGCCACTTTCATGGGAAAATACATAAAAGGCAGTTTAAGAAAGTGAGATTGCCGTCTTGAACTAAAAAAAGGAAGTCACTGGTCGCCAATTAAGAGCAGTGACTATCGGAGTACACTAAGTAATCGGGTAGTAAGATTTGCTAACCAGGATTAACAGATCCTTCTTTCTAAGAACGTCACCGATTAAATAGATTTAGGGGACGATTAATTTGAGGGGAGTAAGAAGAGAAAGACATTTTCCACTAAAAAAGTGTACTATTTCAGCAGCTATAACATGCCCAAAAGTTAATAAAAATCACAGGCCCACCATAAAATATACGTTTAATAAACTTTGTACAAACATGGAAAAGATCTGACGAGAAACTAAATTTTCTTAACCCAAGAAAAAAAATCAAAGATTGTGCGTACACAGAAATGAGTAAATACAAGTACAAACAGAAGGAATTTCAGGGTCAACAGAAGTTGTTCAAAAGAGTTAGTTCCTGGAAGGTCTTAAATCAAATGTAATCTGTAGGTACACAAAAATGTGTCTCCGTTAGCTGTTCTCCAATGGACAATTTCAAGTCTATAGATCATTTCATTATTGACAGATAGTACAACAGATAGTCATACGGCAAATTTTGCATTCCCCGGCATACAAAAGAGTAATTGTGTCACCCTACTGAGTGATAAGCAACGACGCTCAAGAAAATTCCATAGTTGGACAAGTAGTAATATTGACTAACACGGCAGCGAAATAAAAACACTCGAAATGACATCAATGAATTATGAATAGTATTTATAGTACACAAGGTAGTAGTATGCCACATGTAACAGGTTTCGCATGTCCTCCTCCGTAGACTATAGTCTCGGCCCTCTAACCGAGAGATATATAACTGGTTCAAATCCATGAGAGGTCCAATCATGTACTTTGACAATAAAAACCAGTGAACATCGAAGCCGGCATAGCTTAGACGCTGAACGCTGAGGCTTAAATGAGACGAAAACAGGTTTCGCTGAGGTTTAATTTAAAATTTCAAATCAGCTCATTTCATTCTCGAGATGACATGCGGACAGATAGACATACAGACAATCGTACAAATAGGAAGTTGACACAAAAATTACGTATCGCAGAACTCATTCTTGTAGAAATCAAGTTTCATGCTAAACTTAAAGTCTACATGTGAAATCTTTCTTGACATACCTTGCCACAGGTTTTTGCTCATTAAATTAGATTTTATGTAACTTTTTCTCACACGGATATATTGAGTTTGTTTTCACATTTATTTATTCTGCTGTTTTCTCGTAGCCATCATAATTATCCATAAACCGATGTAAAAGTATTCGCTAACGCTCAGCAAAATCCCATGGAGTGACATGCTCCATAATCAAACTCTGTGTTCCCCACATAGAAATTAACCAATTTCAAGTCTAAAGGTTAGTCCGTTTTTGAGATATTGTGCGGATAGACAGAAATTAAAACTGTCCAGCCCCACGAGTGATAGGCTTTGCCAATTAAAATGGAATCATTGATTTGGAACTTTAAATAACTTTACTTCTGGATTGATCTAAATTTATTATTCGAAAATTTTCATTTCATTATGAAAAAACACGATTAAAATCGAGTATGTGTTGAAAACCACACATAACTTATTTATATTTAAATAATTTTATACAACCTATAACCTTGAAACGTACGTTTCAAGGGTATAGCACAATCTACTAGTAACACTGTTGAAGTCATCTTTGACCTATTCTGCACTTATTTCGAATAATGCCTAGAGGACTAACAATGTTATCTAAATTAACAGTTAAGAATAGAATAATCTGACCTTTGCACTGCAGATAATGAGCAAGTTGTATCTGCAGAGCTATAGTCAACACACGGATTTGTTTAAAGGTTGCACTTTCACAATATATACTAAACTTATCTTTGTTCATTTGCTCATGATATAAAACTGAGAGAGAACCTTAGTCTCAGAGAGTTTGTATAAGTATACTCGCACAAGTTCCGTGTGAGTGAGTAGGCAATGTCACGGCGCCGAGTACTAGCGGACAGAGCGATGCACTGGATAGCAGCAAGTGGCCGATTGGGCAAGGACAAATTGAAGTTTTTAGAGAGTCTGTTCGATTGCGGGTCTTCGGGCGAGGCTCAGTTCGCTTCCTCAGTGTGTTTCTTGGTAGCAGTGTTTGAGGATGACCGAGGGTTAGTGGCACAGCCGATGCTGGTAAAGTATAATATAGACGATGAGTTGACCCGAAATTGGTTAAACTTGAACGAACAGTTCCGGAACGAAGTGATCTTGTACAACAAAGTTCTTCCTTTTTTAGACAGAGACAACACAATGATTAGTATATTCCCTCACTACTTCTTTGGCTCAGCTAGTGAAAGTGACAATCCTTCTGAATACACATTAGTTCTTGAAGACTTAAGAAGTTCAGGGTTTAGATTAAGTCCGGAAATTCTTGATTTGGACTTCGTCCACTGTGCACTTGCTTTTAGAAAACTGGGTGCTTTTCATGCATTGTCTTTTGCAGCTAAACAGTCAAATCTGAAAGACTTCACCAACTTGGTAGAGAAACTTGTAGAAACAAGACTTTTGGAGTATAATTGGGAGGATGCGAAATATATGTTTGAAGGTTCTTTAGACAGAGCTGCAGGGCCTCTCTTGGAAAATGGCGAGAAGATTGAAGAAATCAATCAATTCAAAAATAAACTTAAGAACAGTTTTAAGTACTTGAAAAGTATTTTAACTGTCCAAGAACCAATGGGTGTCATTTGTCATGGTGACTTCTGCAGGAATAATGTTCTTTACAAATACGAAAATGGTAGTCCAGCAGATATTAGGTTCTTTGACTTGGCTACTGCAAGATATGGCTCTCCCATGCTAGACTTTACTTTCTTCTTTTTTCTAAATTGTTCTGAGAAATCACGGAAACTTTACAAAGATGAGTACCTGAAAATCTATCATGACTCTCTCTCAACAACCATACTTGGTGTGGAGGTTCCTTCCTTGGAGGATTTCAAAGAGGAATTTCGGCGTAAAGCCGTCTATGGATTCTTGATCTCTTCATTCTTCAAGCCTGCCTTAATGGACTCTGTACCTTTTGATCCAGTAAAAGAGTCACGGAAACCACTTGAAATTCGGGCAAGAAGATGTCTCAGTAACGGAGGAACAAAGGCAACTGAAGTAACTGCCAATATGTTGCGGGAGTTAATTTACTTAAAATGTGAAATATGAAATAGATTAGTTCACATACAGCAGTTTTACCCTGATACTCTCACAATTAAGCTGCACGAGTCTTAGTTTGAGTAATTAGTATTGAAAAATTAGCATAACATATGAAATTGTTGACATATTTTATAGTTTGTGTAAAGAAAATACATTATTATTAAAATTAGAAAATATTTGTTAACAGTGTTCAAACACATAGAAAAAACTTAGAAATACAAAAGAAATCAAAAGCAAAATAATATTTGCTGTGACTGCAGTGGATTATCCATCCCCCACCCCGAAAGGTTGTAAAATATGTTTTAAAAACAATAAAAAGCTAATAGGACTCAAATGTATCCAAAGCATTAGATATATAAAAATAATTTTCGTCGTCAATATACTTAATTTGCACGATTTCTCAAGACTGTTCTAAGATTAGTTTTTACAAGATGCATTATGAGACCTACGTTGTATTTTTGTCCTAATGCAGTTCATAACACCATAGTCATGTTTCAAACGATGTATTATTAAATAAATAATGCAAAGTGAGGGTAGTCCTGATGGCATCGCTTACACTGGATCTCTTCTTTTAATGTCCAAAGGGTTTTACTCAGTTGGTGGATTCATAATGAGCTACTGGGATATCTGAAAGTGCTGGATGTGAAATCACTGCAATTGTTCCAGATGAATGTACTCGTATGTAGTTTATAAGCAAAAGAAATGAATTTATTTCTTAATGATAAAAAACTAACTAACTATAATTATTTCAGCGCAGGTAGACTAAACGTGTTATAATAATTAACATACATTTTAAAATTATTATATTTTGTGATTATACTTTTTACTTCTGATGACCGGGCATACAGGAAAACAAAACTTGTGATAGTGTTAAGGAATTCAAAGAATAGACTGAATGCAGATCATAGTTACAATTTTCAAGAAAAATCCATATTCTGGCTTAGAATAATTACCCGATTTTTAGAAACCTATTTTTGAAAATGAGTAGTTATTTCTCATAATTTTGGTCTTCGGAAGAACAAGTGCATTCACTGTGGCGTGCTTCATTTCGCAGAGGTCACAAACATTTAGGCCTAACCCGATGTTCACTGAAGACCTTGTTGTCAGTGAAGTATTAGTGACATGGTATCATATAATAATTCGTTGTCAGTGTTATTTTTGTAACGAAATTTAATTTACTATGTACTTTGCAAACCTAATGTTGAATACGGACTGTAATGCTATTTGATCTATGGTTAAGTCGCAGTTAATTATACTCGTAAGGCATGGTAAGATAATAAGATATGACTTTGCTATGTCACTATTTAAAGTAAATTATTATAATATGCTAGTTTAGGAGCGGAAATACGTTTTCAAGAGTAATGGTATCATATTTATCATATTTTTATCTTAATTGATATTAACAAACAGCACTGATTGTTTATATATGTTTGTGTAATGTCATAATATGACATGTAACCTTGGAGCGTATGCATAACGTGCACCTAACCACCTTGAACAGAGAGTTTACTGATAAAGTCATATTTGATATATTATGTAGGATAATAGCTGGGGACTGTCAAAGTTCTCTAAGTTACTGGTTAAGACAGCACACTTAGGCATTTTATATAGCACATAAGGAGCAGGTTTTCCTAGCCGAGGCTTATATGAACACATGGGTTTGGTTAGAAAATGTAGGAGATACCATGCTAAAAATAAACATGCATTTTGTTTATGTGCTCATGATGTAAAACTTGGAGTTGTAGTAAATTTTACATATTTACGTGAGTTTATACCAACAAGTACCCTTCAACATGATGACTCCAGATAATCACAGACAGAGCGATGCACTGAACCATTGTTAGTACTGTACTAGGAGTAGGTAATTGTTTAGAACCACCAGATAGAGTACGTTATAAATTTAAAAAGTGAACTTTATTAGAAGACCGTGAATTGTGGAATGAACATTATTCCTTACTGTGTTTCTATTTTGATTTTGATTACAACATTCTAAATGTTTTGAATGGTGAAGTCATATATATCTGCCGCCTGTGGGAATAAGTTAGTCCTCAAGTACTACTTTCAACTCGTCACTTATGGTATGCCATCAAGAAACTACTTTATGTAGCGGAGAAAATGAAAATCGATGGCGCTAAGTATGTTTTGGTGGTTGGTCAATTTGATTCCACCTAAAAGGTCTAGTAGGATTTTAGGTAAGGAATTACCATGGTATAGTGGGTATGGTATTGTCATGCAACAACAACACTCTGGATCATTTCGGTTATTAGCTGAGCGTTAGTGAAGCCTATAACTTTAGGAGCAGTAAAATTATCATTGCTATCTGTCTGCCTGTCCGCACGATGTCTGGAAAACGAAGTAATCTGTAAACTTGAAATTTTGCATGAAGCTTCATTTTTATACAGACACTACTGAGTTCGATGATCGTTGCATGCCACTCCAGATATTTGGCTGAGCGTTAGCTGTTATTTTTTACATTGGTCTTCTGGGTAATAATATGTGCAACTAGAAGTAAATTTATTAACAAACGGAGTACAATAATTTTAGGTTGTAACATGCGGCAATTTTACTCATAGAGTAAAAAGGAAATGATGGAGTGGAAAGTCAATGTTTAAAGCCATTAGCAAGATTTGTATTTCAGTACACTTTTGCGTTTTAGTACCCTCTGTAGTTCACCGTACTCTGTGTATTATATAGACATGCTATAAACCTAACTTAATGAACAAATATGTTAATTAACAATGTGGCAAGATATCTAGAGATATATATTTGTCTGCAGCCTTATAATTTTACGTGAAATTGCATTTACATACACAAAAATGTGTCCTATGTCGGTGCATATCCAACCACGGAATTTTACTGCTCACCATTCAAGCCTATTACTCAGTAGGCTGACACAATTTCTCTTTTCTGTACGATAACTTGTATGTCTGTGAGATGGACACCTCGAAAAATGAGCTATACAGGGTGAAAATTAATTCATGAAACGCTTATATATATATTACGCAAACTGATTGATATATCAATGTACAGTCTTTACCATACTTATTAAAATACTTTTTTTGGAGGATAAAACTTTCCCCTTCCCCCTTTTCAAAGGAGGGTAGAATGGAAAAACTTGAAATTTTAAAAATAAATTTTTTATACACAACAAAACGTCACAGCCATGGGAACTTATGCCGTCATATGCCAACTCTTATGGGGAAACTATAATACGACTTTCTCATCAGTCACAATTATAAGCCTATATTTTGGTAACTTTCCATTGACGATATTATTTTTATTTGGACACATGGGACAATAAACAAATTTAACAAATTAGAATTTACATTTGAAACGTCTTTAACATCAGTACAAATGTTTATCTACGGAAGTATTTATTGAAAATGGATATTTAAAAAGCAAAATAAACGTGAAACAAACGAATACTAAGGAATATTGAAAGAGCTGTCATCCAATGCGTATCAAGAGGAACATACCGAAAAGTTTAGCTTATAGAGCTCAAAAACTATGTAGTAACTCAATAGACTTGGAAAAATACATTGATGATGTAATAAATGCATTCATAAGAAAAAGATTTTATCTTAAGAATTCTAATTTACAAACATTGATTCCAAATTAATAGCTCAATGCCACCCAGGGTTTTACAAAATTAATAAAGAATTTGTCAAAATTAACTAGTAACAAAACAAGCAAGGCATATCATATCATTGGCAACCTGTGAATCTGAAAGTTTGATTTCCCAAATTCAATGTAAACAAATTTCTAGCAGATTATTATGGCTCAATTACAAATACCTCGAGGACAAAAATGACAGGACACCGATTCGATTATAAGCACCAAGACTTAGAAAATTGTCGTTACCGATGGTCTAAATCACAATTATTACACTTTGAAAACACATATTTTGTCAAACCTATTCTACAAGTGCATCAAAATCCAAATCTATTGTGGTTCCGAACACTAGAACAAGCACACCAGTTGGTTTTAAAGAGCGAAATTCCAAACGGACTCAACATCAGGTAACTTGGGCAAAAACGTCAAATTTAGTTTCTCTCATCTGTATTTACGATCTATTAACTGTTTTTTTTACTTTTGTTTATATTATTTTTCCTATATAATATCTCTTATAAAATTTATGTACCTGAAGACGGGTTTTACCAAAATATAGTGCTATTTTTTCGAAACAATTTTATTTGTAGAGTTATTTTTATTCACACACACACACACACACACACACACACACACACACACACACACACACACACACACACACACACACACACACACACACACCACACACACACACACACACACACACACACACACACACACACACACACACACACACACACACACACACACACACACACACCACACACACACACACACACACACACACACAACACACACACACACACACACACACACACACACACACACACACACACACACACACACACACACACACACACACACACACACACACACACACGCACGCACGCACGCACGCACGCACGCACGCACGCACGCGCGCGCGCGCGCGCACACACACACACACACACACACACACGCACACACACATTGTATGTATATGTAAAAAAGTACACATATACATACAATAATACATAAATTATTTCGTATTATATATCAACTATAAAAAGCTTCGCATCAATTCTATTGAATTCCACTAAAGGAGAAAGTAGTAATATAATTGGGAAGACCCTAGATGAGCCTAGACCCTTGAGCCTGTACGTAATATCTAGTCGTAAGAATATTGGAACTCAATGTTTAGAATATGGACAATGTTATGGTTATATGTAAAAAATAATAGTAGTTTTGTATTTTTATAGATTTAATAAAAAGGTTATGGAATTTATTTTTAACCCGACTACAGATGGCATTGACAATGGCGACCCCACAGGCTATCGATAAGTCACATCCATAATGATATACAAGCGAATATAAATCTAGTTTTGTTACATCGTAGTTCCTTGCAAATATTGAGCATGGTGATTAGAGTGTAGTACAGACCAAACATCAATCAAATAATGTGAGGAAAGGTCAGAAGTTCAGCGATAACAACGGACAACAAATCTATGTACTTCTTTGCCATTTAACCAATCAAATCACGTTTTTTTAAACATTAGGTAACTGAAACGCACAACGAAGTGGTGATTCAAACACACGTTGCTGTAGAAAAAATGGAAAATATAATACGAATTTTATACTGAATGCCTTTTTTAATTAAGAAACTGTAATACCAGCTTGTCGCGAGTATCGTGTGTATTCTTATGATATGATCATATGGTTTAGTTGATACCAATCAGTATTCAAGCTTAAATGATTTATCAAACAGCAGTCGACAATCCACCTCCATCAGTAATTCGTAACTGGGCATGACTTGCTCATGATTTCAGAGCGATCGTAAATCTTAGAATTACTTGTTACATTTCATCTTCCTTTAAAAACCAGTGGTTTGTTAGATTTTTTTATGCTACAGAATCTACTTAAGGCTATCTTTAATTATTTCTTGGTTCAGTAGAAAACGTTCAGATTTACTTTTTCTTTTCTTGAACCAGGATGGCTTCCCTCAAGATATTCACACTTCCAATACTTGAACCTTATGCTGCCCACCTGCTATTTTTACGTACACTTTGGTTATTAAAACACACATTGTAAAGAGATAAACGACTTCTCTAAAATCTAAATATTTCATAATGTGCCTGGAGATTCTCTTTTCTGATCTCATAGCATGTAAGAACATTCAAGGTTGGAGTTATTTCGCTGATTTGCCAGTTACTGAGTTGTATTATAAGGCCGTCAATGCAAACCATTTGTAAATGGCTAACTAGATAAACCTTAGAGAGATGATAGCCATTCAAAGATGTCTGGGACTTAAAAATCAATTTATAATATTTACAATGTAAAATGAATTGAAAAAGTTGGAATGTATATAATATGTTCGTTAGTACGCTCCTGCAAAGTAATATGGACAGCTATGCACAATTTTGTACCAGATGTTTGAGTTACTCTATGTGTATTTAGTAATTTATATTTAAGCTGAGTGAGAATAAGTTCTGATATTATTTAACCATTCCTCAGTGATTGTTTCTTTGAGAAATAATTTTAAAAAGTTGGCATTTATTACAATATATTTATAAATTTCAATGATTCCAAACTTTGAAATCAGCAGAACATAACCATAAATTCAGAAATTGAACGTTTCTTGATGAACAACCAACATTAACATCAGAAAATAATTCTATGGAGTTCATTGGAGCATCCACTTTTATTTATTCAGTAGCAGTGTACAGGTTACTTGTATTTGGTTATATGTCGATAACCGCATACACAGCTACTAAATAAAGTGAAAGCGGTTTATTCATTGCTGACTTCATCCTTCGAGAAAATTGGCAGATACTTATATAACAAAATACTTGATTTTGTATACTTTCCTTAAATCTCACAATAGTTATAATGAATTAATTACAGTGTAAACAATGAAGTCGATAGAAAGAAAGCAACGGTATTCATCCCAAAGCTGGTTTAGAATTGTTCTACATTCCCAGTCAATTAATTACGATTCACTGAACTGTAATGGCCAATGGAGCAGAGCCGTAATATCAGGTATACACAGTTTTTCGTGGATCTGTGTGTTTTGGAAGGAATATACTGTACTGTATTCTTAATTAATTATGATACACAGTAATTTAAATTTAATTAAAGAGTATTTAATTGCAATGGTTGGAATTTAAAGCAAAATAAAGTAACTTGAAAACACATGTTTATTTTTATTCTAGAATTAAGAAAACCCTAACACTCTTCTTGTTTTAATATAAAATTCATTCAAACACAAAACACACTAAATAAAGACTCTGGATCTCTTTTAAAATTAAAATGTCTTCTTATAATTGCTATTTAACTTTACTTTAAAAAGACTGAATATTAAAACTAAATTTGCCTAGTAAATAAAATGAAATACTTGTGGAAATTACAAAAATGATAATCTAAATTATAATATAATCATAAAATTTGCTCAAAAAGTAAAAATTTAAAATGGTAAAAATCCAAGTCTCAATTGTAGAATCAACCAAACGAGTTGTGCATTTTTATTATATAATTGGATACTTTACTGGTCTATCATACACTGAGCGTTCATCAGTTTGGGACATGAGAGTAGGCGCAGGGAAGGGCATGTGAGATGGTCAGGCCCTACTGACAAGTTGACAAACATGAAACAAAGAAACGAGCAGGTTAGTCCGCCAGAATCAGCCGCGGTTCCGATCCAGCCAACGTCCTGCTGACAGACACAAGACTCACGCCATTGCCTGATTACAACAAAGGGACTTAATCATGGGCCAATTATCAATAACGTTTTACTCTACTGTACATAATACTACACTACACAAAGAGGCAATAGCTTCATGACTTCCTAAAACCTTTGAAAACACACACACACACACACACACACACACACACACACACACACACACACACACACACACACACACACACACACACACACACACACACACACACACACACACACACACAATACAAAATATTCCCTTACATTTTCACATTTTATTTTACAAAAATGTTCTTATCTGATACTGAAGAAAGTCGAGAATTCCATGAAATGGCAATCAGGAGCCACCACACACCTAGATTGGAGCATCATGTGTTGCGCGGAGCCGCAAGTGCTGCACGGGAATGCTGGTGCGGCATGGAGCCTTACCTCCTAACTGGTGCAACTAGATAACGTCACTGGACAGATAGGCTACACCTCATCTCTCCGTCTTTTTCTGACATTCTCACTATTTAACAATTGCAGCCCGTGTGGGATTTAATAAACATACATTTGACCAAATTCTAAAAATATTTACATACCATTTATTTCTTTATATTTATTACTTCCTTATTTCTTGGCGTCAGTGTTTATTTTGTAAGGGCGCGTGCAAAGCTTTAGTTACTTTGTAAATATTTTCGAATCGTGTGATAGAGGACGTACAATTAATAATGCCATTCAAACATATGTGGCTGCTATTTTCTGGCCTGAAAATAGTGCTACTTCTGGGGAGAGAAATCTAAAAACGTTTTCATCCATACCTCCTAAGCAAATTCAACTATCTATATGACCATAGACGTTTGCACAACTGTGTAAATCATAAAATAGATGTACATATATGTACACAAGGGGTATGATTTTGCAACTTTGCAACATCAAGAACTTAATGTATATTTGATGTGAAATGCATTTTTAAAATTCATTCAGAAATTCATATAGATGTACTACACGTACCCGACCAACGGGTAGTAATTTTTAGAGTGAGAAGAAGATAAAGTTATTGTTGATCCAAAGAAAACAAAAATCAATCATTTGTGTGTCAATGAAATTTACAAAAATGCCCGAGATCTCCTGTACACGGAAACTATCCTCAAAACTATCTTTGAGGCAGGAAACATATAACTCAAAAATTAAGGAAGTAGGGCCCTCAAAAACATCAACGAGGTTATACACTGTAAATCCAAAGCAACCAGAACTGTTCCATCTTGATTATGCTACCACATGTTCGTGGGCCAATGTGTTTTAGGGACTTTCTAACAATTAATGGAGTTGTATACAAATATTTTGTGGAGGATGCATATACCAGAGGGGTTGCAACCAGAAATAACGAAGGGTGTGAATCCGTCCTCCTCCTTAGACTAGTGGATATACGAGTAGTTCTGGCCCTCTAAATGAGAGATTACGGGTTAAAATCCCGGGGAGGGCTCATCATGATGTGACAAGAATAACAGCCAAAGTGAGCCAAGAGCTGAGGCTTAAAAGAGAATTTAAAAGGCGTGAATCACTCAATAAAGCTAAAGAATCTCAAATTAAATATCACGGTTACTCTTTGGATTTATCTATGTGCTAGCCATTCCAACAAATGCTGCAAAACTTTGGGATGAATTTACTTGTTATATGTGTGAAGATGTTAAAGTACATAATGACTTTCACAGTTCTTTAAGTTTATGTCTATTGGAAATGGAGGGTATTTCAGTCCCCCGTTAATATGCCGTGGAAAGAACTCGGCTTTCTTATATCTATACAATGTATAAAAGTCAACACATTCGATGCTGAAGAACAATACTGTTTATTTAACAAAATGTACAGTAAAGAAAATGTGGAACATGATCTGTTATTGAAACAGTTTAAAAAGCTATATTAAGTTAAATCACTTCTAAAAACGGTCTACTTCAAATTCTGAGAAGTTTATACATGAGGTTTGCTCCGGTGTGTACATACATGCTAACAAATACATTACAGTACATAAATACTTATATAAAACGTAAATGCTAGTATTGCGTTTGCAGTTTACAATTTAATTATAACTTAAACAACGGATTGACATTGATATATCTATGATAGCATGAATGAAATATTATGACGGGCCCTGGTTGTA
This sequence comes from Homalodisca vitripennis, assembly GCF_021130785.1. Taxonomy (NCBI): domain Eukaryota; kingdom Metazoa; phylum Arthropoda; class Insecta; order Hemiptera; family Cicadellidae; genus Homalodisca; species Homalodisca vitripennis. Next base: position 161,611,782 of record NC_060207.1, on the reverse strand, counting down.
CACAAGTGGTACCTCACCAGTTGCACGGACATCGTGGCAGGATTCGTACTAGATTTATTTAGTAAACTGTCATTCGGCTAACTGTCAAAATTGTCAAAAATAGCCATTACACGTAACAGACTTAGCTCTATGCCACTGGTGTTTAAATTGAACAAACTAATACAATCTCGAGCTCACAGTAGTATTAATAAAGTATAAACATAATTAATAAACTATGATACCTCTATAGTTCTATGATGTGCTGTTAAAATGCACAGACATTCGATTCAGGATTAATTATATCTAGACATTAATTCACAGGAGACTCCTGAGACTTTATTGTGTATTGTATGATGACATTACATAAATAAATTGACAAAATAGGTTTTTGTTTTAAGGAGACATTGTTAGGATTGGGTAACAACGGTATGCATCCATATAGGTTTCATATGTACCTATGTATGTATGTATGTATGCGGTATGTATGTATAGGTATGTATCTGTATAAGTGTGTGTGTGTGTGTGTGTGTGTGTGTGTGTGTGTGTGTGTGTGTGTGTGTGTGTGTGTGTGTGTGTGTGTGTGTGTGTGTGTGTGTGTGTGTGTGCGCGCGCGCGCGCGCGTAAAATATGATTGATTTAGGCATTTTGTTATGAACAGAAAGTATTTTGTATGTTGTACTTGATTATTGTAATTAGTTCTATTTTTAGTATATACAAAAAGGTATAGTATTTTGTTTTGTTTTGTTTTTGAGCTATTTAATTAGTTCAGTTTGTAGATTAGTACATTGAAATGTATAAGGTTTGGCAAAAAGCACATTTAAAAAAATTTTTGTTTTTCTTATATCACAGTAGAGTTGTTAATTAATTATAAACTAATGCTCCTTGAACTCATTTAATTTTAATAGTTATAATTATTATGATTGAACCCATAGATGGGCTAATTAGCCTTATGGGCCCTATTATTTCCTTTTGGGGTCAGCCTGGATCTTAGAATATGTATAATTTTACTATTCCATTGTTTTGAGATTTAAAAATGTGAAATATGTTTTGTAAAGTACGATTTCATGAGGAGAATAAAGATATTTATTTATTTATAAAAATGGTTCAGTTTAAATCATATGTTTATCTTAACAGTTGTTTTTGTTTATATTGATGGTTGAATGTTTATTTACAGAATATATAGTTGTTTTTTAAATACAGTACTAATTTTAAGACAGTTGATAAAATCTCTAAAGAGATTGCCAACTATTTTGTTATTTAAAGTGAAATATGATTTTAATGTTAACTAACAAATCTTTATATTAACGTTTTGTCAGTGCAAACTTATGAATAATACTTTGAAGTAGTAAGTTACACAATTACTAATTTCAAAACCAGAATCTACGGAGCAAATTCAGCTACGGATATCATCATAAGTAAATTATACATGGAGATGTTATGCCAGCCTATCGCTTGAAGCTTATTGAAACCCCATCTTACAATGGCGCATTATTCTTTGATGCCTTTATCTCTTTAGTTTTTGGAATCCATCAAGTTGAAGAAAGAATTAATTTCTTGGCTAACGCAGAAACCTGGGAGAAGTGACTGAGACAATGAATGGCAATGGCAGCAAATGAATGGACTCTGCTATCATGGGCTGGATCAAAAATACAAAGATACATTTAAAAACTATACTTATTGATACCAAATTTCTGATGTCAGTTGTTAAATATATAATTCTTTTAGGAACTAATCATGGTCTTTAACCCATCTTAAAATTACAATCCTTTAGCAAACCTTTTTGCTATGTCGTAGAGTGGGAAATGTATATAATGTAGCTACAACCAGTTATCGTTACACACACACAATTCTCATAATTAGTCCTAGCAAGTCAGGCTCACCAATATTCGGTCACTAATTATTTCTGAAATAAATTAAATCTGCCGTATTAAAGCAGAGCTATCATCTAGTACCCATTCTACTTTTGAACACTTACAGAATAATTTCAAGATTAATTAAATATGTCATAACGATAATAATCCAATGTAGCTTAATATAATGAAAAACTAATGTTTTTGTCCTTAGGATGGAAATAATGTGTGATAGCCATTGAACAAAATGTTCTGTCAACCGCTGGAGGACCAGCTGGAGTAAAATGTAATTGTTGTATATTTATCCATGGAAACTTGAAACACAAAACAATTATTTCATTCTACTTATTTTTTCCTTACACAAGTTGATTTATTCTGTTAGTATGATAAAATAAATTTACGTTTCATCTTGTTCTACAAATAGGTGCAGACCTGTACGAGATCTTTGTGAGAGTAATTAAGAATTCAACACACCAAAACTTCAGGAAAAGGCATCCACCGAACCAACTTATATCCCATGGCAATCAACAAAACCCCAATTCAAGAGTTTTACATTTCATACGAGAGATACTTAAATCTCATAGTACTGCTATTAAAGACCAAGATGATCTTCATAGACATGATTAACCTCTGTAAATCCTGCAAAGATGCGGTGTTAGGACATAGCGGCAGAGACTTCACTTACGACACATCACAAGAAGAACTGTTTGTACATACCGGTGAACACTCTTCATCTCTGCAGGAGGACATGAAATTCATTGTATGCGAATAGGTAAGGAAGATGAACATGTTATAATTCAAATACTAATTACTTGTTGATAATTAAGGTAGGTTTTTTGTAAAGCTTACATAATTGATTAATACATTATTTTTTCACCCCACCTTTAACTACTTAAATCAGTTCGTATAAATTTGCTACGGGCCGTTAATTACAGTCTATAACAGAATCATAATTGGAACACTATTTTAATATAAAATAATTTGTGTATTAATACAGCAATTATTTACTTACTTTCATATACTTAAAAATTTTGAAATTTTTTCCTGTGTAACATATATTTTTAATGGCCGATTAATTTAGAAGACACTGTTTTACTCACATTATAACTCCTATGGCTAATGACCTGAACACACACACACACACACACACACACACACACACACACACACACACACACACACACACACACACACACACACACACACACACACACACACACACACAGTATGGACGTATCTAAAAATTAAATTAAGTAGGTGTTTGAAAGAAGGTTATAGTTTGTTACTCAGTTTAATGTGTTTAAAGTACAGTATGCTTTGTGTAATAAGTCATGGCCAATTTTCATCTAAATAAAAATAGCTTTTGTTATTACAGTTTACAATGTACTGGCACATTCTTTTACCAATAGCCCATTTGGACACTTATTGTAATTTTGTACTATTTCTCAAAACTTCTTATGTTGTATTATTAAAGAACCCTCATTGTTTATTTAGTCTCAAACCACAAAGTACGAAGTAAGTTATTTTACTAGGAACAAAGGTGTGTTTATCACATTTCGATGGTACAGTAAACAATAAAAGTAACATTGCGGTCGTTGTAGGGCCTAAGCCGACTTCTCTCCGCTGCTGGAATAATACCGGATGGATGTCTCGCCACCTAAGCTTTTTACTCTGAGAATACAGCCTGTCTCGGTTACGTGTCAACTCTGCTACTCTTTCCCCTCAGTTCCTGGCTCTCTAACTGGCATCTGACAGCGGCATCCGATACGGTAAGTCAAAGGTTATTCACCTAATTTATCTTCATTATTATGGGCATACTGGGTATTTAGACAAATCTTGAAGTATATTGACTTACGAGTGCAAGGGGATCCTTCCCAGGAGATATTTAGATATTTGAGTTTGTACTTGACTCCTGGAAACTGGAGTTATGGTCGTCTGAACAGATCCAAAGAAAGTCGGAGATGAAGAAGCTCAAACAATTCTTTATATCGATTTGACATCAGAGACACCTATAAATAGATGAAATTGTAGACTCATCCGGTACAGAAGTTCAGGCAATGCGATGTTTCTGACATGATCTCTAAGATTCGAACAGTCAATTCTGAGAGAGCATCAGATACCAGAAGCTGCAATGAAAGGAAGGTAAACTAGAGCTAAACTTAACATTCAAAATGACCGTTTGTTTTATGTTGTACAATTTCCCGTCATGACCTAAAATATCCAAGGAGCAGTAATTAAAGATAGGTTGACTGCTACACCGTGCCGCGATGGACGGAGCGGCACAGGCATCTCTCCTGGATCCCATAATGAATCTTGGAGAGATGTGGATTTTAAATCATGATGACACTAATATTGTGATTAGTGCTTATTTTCCTATTCAGGTTTCTTGTCCCATACTTAATTTATTCATTGAAGCAGCATTCTTGTTTATGTCTCAATTTAGAAGGAATGTAGGATATGATCATGACTAAAATACCCTGGGAGCAGTAATTAAAGATAGGTTGACTGCTACACCGTGCCGCGATGGACGGAGCGGCACAGGCATCTCTCCTGGATCCCATATTGAATCTTGGAGAGATGTGGATTTTAAATCATGATGACACTAATATTGTGATTAGTGCTTATTTTCCTATTCAGGTTTATTGTCCCATACTTTCGATATTTATTGAAGCAGCATTCTTGTTTATGTCTCAATTTAGAAAGAATTGTAGGAAACCATCATGACTAAAATACCCTGGGAGCAGTAATTAAAGATAGGTTGACTGCTACACCGTGCCGCGATGGACGGAGCGGCACAGGCATCTCTCCTGGATCCCATAATGAATCTTGGAGAGATGTGGATTTTAAATCATGATGACACTAATATTGTGATTAGTGCTTATTTTCCTATTCAGGATTAGTGGTCATACTTTCGTAATATATTGAAGCAGCATTCTTGTTTATGTCTCAATTTAGAAGAATTGTAGGAAAATATCATGACTAAAATACCCTGGGAGCAGTAATTAAAGATAGGTTGACTGCTACACCGTGCCGCGATGGACGGAGCGGCACAGGCATCTCTCCTGGATCCCAATATGAATCTTGGAGAGATGTGGATTTTAAATCATGATGACACTAATATTGTGATTAGTGCTTATTTTCCTACACTGGATATTGTCTCATACTTTCGTTATTTATTGAAGCAGCATTCTTGTTGTTATGTTGCTATTTAGAAGAATTGTAGCATATGATCATGACTAAAATACCCTGGGAGCAGTAATTAAAGATAGGTTGACTGCTACACCGTGCCGCGATGGACGGAGCGGCACAGGCATCTCTCCTGGATCCCATAATGAATCTTGGAGAGATGTGGATTTTAAATCATGATGACACTAATATTGTGATTAGTGCTTATTTTCCTATTCAGGTTTATTTTCCCATACTTTCGTTATTTATTGAAGCAGCATTTCTTGTTTATGTCTCAATTTAGAAAAAATTGTAGGAAAATATCATGACTAAAATACCCTGGGAGCAGTAATTAAAGATAGGTTGACTGCTACACCGTGCCGCGATGGACGGAGCGGCACAGGCATCTCTCCTGGATCCCATAATGAATCTTGGAGAGATGTGGATTTTAAATCATGATGACACTAATATTGTGATTAGTGCTTATTTTCCTATTCAGGATTAGTGGTCATACTTTCGTAATATATTGAAGCAGCATTCTTGTTTATGTCTCAATTTAGAAAGAATTGTAGGAAAATATCATGACTAAAATACCCTGGGAGCAGTAATTAAAGATAGGTTGACTGCTACACCGTGCCGCGATGGACGGAGCGGCACAGGCATCTCTCCTGGATCCCATAATGAATCTTGGAGAGATGTGGATTTTAAATCATGATGACACTAATATTGTGATTAGTGCTTATTTTCCTATTCAGGTTTATTTTCATACTTTCGTTATTTATTGAAGCAGCATTCTTGTTTATGTCTCAATTTAGAAGAATTGTAGGATATCATCATGACTAAAATACCCTGGGAGCAGTAATTAAAGATAGGTTGACTGCTACACCGTGCCGCGATGGACGGAGCGGCACAGGCATCTCTCCTGGATCCCATAATGAATCTTGGAGAGATGTGGATTTTAAATCATGATGACACTAATATTGTGATTAGTGCTTATTTTCCTATTCAGGTTTAGTGGTCAACTTTCGTTATTTATTGAAGCAGCATTCTTGTTTATGTCTCTATTTAAAGAATTGTAGGATATCATCATGACTAAAATACCCTGGGAGCAGTAATTAAAGATAGGTTGACTGCTACACCGTGCCGCGATGGACGGAGCGGCACAGGCATCTCTCCTGGATCCCATAATGAATCTTGGAGAGATGTGGATTTTAAATCATGATGACACTAATATTGTGATTAGTGCTTATTTTCCTATTCAGGTTTATTTTCATACTTTCGTTATTTATTGAAGCAGCATTCATGTTGTTATGTCTCAATTTAAAAGAATTGTAGGATATCATCATGACTAAAATACCCTGGGAGCAGTAATTAAAGATAGGTTGACTGCTACACCGTGCCGCGATGGACGGAGCGGCACAGGCATCTCTCCTGGATCCCATAATGAATCTTGGAGAGATGTGGATTTTAAATCATGATGACACTAATATTGTGATTAGTGCTTATTTTCCTATTCAGGTTTAGTGGTCCATACTTTCGTTATATATTGAAGCAGCATTCTTGTTTATGTCTCAATTTAGAAGAATTGTAGGATATCATCATGACTAAAATACCCTGGGAGCAGTAATTAAAGATAGGTTGACTGCTACACCGTGCCGCGATGGACGGAGCGGCACAGGCATCTCTCCTGGATCCCATAATGAATCTTGGAGAGATGTGGATTTTAAATCATGATGACACTAATATTGTGATTAGTGCTTATTTTCCTATTCAGGTTTAGTGGTCATACTTTCGTTATTTATTGAAGCAGCATTCATGTTGTTATGTCTCAATTTAAAAGAATTGTAGGATATCATCATGACTAAAATACCCTGGGAGCAGTAATTAAAGATAGGTTGACTGCTACACCGTGCCGCGATGGACGGAGCGGCACAGGCATCTCTCCTGGATCCCATAATGAATCTTGGAGAGATGTGGATTTTAAATCATGATGACACTAATATTGTGATTAGTGCTTATTTTCCTATTTAGGTTTATTGGTCATACTTTCGTTATTTATTGAAGCAGCATTTCTTGTTTATGTCTCAATTTAGAAGAATTGTAGGAAAATATCATGACTAAAATACCCTGGGAGCAGTAATTAAAGATAGGTTGACTGCTACACCGTGCCGCGATGGACGGAGCGGCACAGGCATCTCTCCTGGATCCCATAATGAATCTTGGAGAGATGTGGATTTTAAATCATGATGACACTAATATTGTGATTAGTGCTTATTTTCCTATTCAGGATTAGTGGTCATACTTTCGTAATATATTGAAGCAGCATTCTTGTTTATGTCTCAATTTAGAAAAAATTGTAGGATAATATCATGACTAAAATACCCTGGGAGCAGTAATTAAAGATAGGTTGACTGCTACACCGTGCCGCGATGGACGGAGCGGCACAGGCATCTCTCCTGGATCCCATAATGAATCTTGGAGAGATGTGGATTTTAAATCATGATGACACTAATATTGTGATTAGTGCTTATTTTCCTATTCAGGTTTAGTGGTCATACTTTCGTTATATATTGAAGCAGCATTCTTGTTTATGTCTCAATTTAGAAAAATTGTAGGATAATATCATGACTAAAATACCCTGGGAGCAGTAATTAAAGATAGGTTGACTGCTACACCGTGCCGCGATGGACGGAGCGGCACAGGCATCTCTCCTGGATCCCATAATGAATCTTGGAGAGATGTGGATTTTAAATCATGATGACACTAATATTGTGATTAGTGCTTATTTTCCTTTTCAGGTTTTTTAGGTCCATACTTTCGATATTTATTGAAGCAGCATTCTTGTTTATGTCTCTATTAGAAGAATTGTAGGATATGATCATGACTAAAATACCCTGGGAGCAGTAATTAAAGATAGGTTGACTGCTACACCGTGCCGCGATGGACGGAGCGGCACAGGCATCTCTCCTGGATCCCATAATGAATCTTGGAGAGATGTGGATTTTAAATCATGATGACACTAATATTGTGATTAGTGCTTATTTTCCTATTCAGGATTAGTGGTCATACTTTCGTAATATATTGAAGCAGCAGCATTCTTGTTTATGTCTCAATTTAGAAAACTTGTAGGAAAATATCATGACTAAAATACCCTGGGAGCAGTAATTAAAGATAGGTTGACTGCTACACCGTGCCGCGATGGACGGAGCGGCACAGGCATCTCTCCTGGATCCCATAATGAATCTTGGAGAGATGTGGATTTTAAATCATGATGACACTAATATTGTGATTAGTGCTTATTTTCCTATTCAGGTTTATTTTCCATACTTTCGTTATTTATTGAAGCAGCATTCATTGTTTATGTCTCAATTTAGAAGAATTGTAGGATATGATCATGACTAAAATACCCTGGGAGCAGTAATTAAAGATAGGTTGACTGCTACACCGTGCCGCGATGGACGGAGCGGCACAGGCATCTCTCCTGGATCCCATAATGAATCTTGGAGAGATGTGGATTTTAAATCATGATGACACTAATATTGTGATTAGTGCTTATTTTCCTATTCAGGTTTAGTGGTCATACTTTCGTTATTTATTGAAGCAGCATTCATGTTGTTATGTCTCAATTTAAAAGAATTGTAGGATATGATCATGACTAAAATACCCTGGGAGCAGTAATTAAAGATAGGTTGACTGCTACACCGTGCCGCGATGGACGGAGCGGCACAGGCATCTCTCCTGGATCCCATAATGAATCTTGGAGAGATGTGGATTTTAAATCATGATGACACTAATATTGTGATTAGTGCTTATTTTCCTCTCCTGGTTTATTTTCATACTTTCGTTATATATTGAAGCAGCATTCTTGTTTATGTCTCAATTTAGAAGAATTGTAGGATAATATCATGACTAAAATACCCTGGGAGCAGTAATTAAAGATAGGTTGACTGCTACACCGTGCCGCGATGGACGGAGCGGCACAGGCATCTCTCCTGGATCCCATAATGAATCTTGGAGAGATGTGGATTTTAAATCATGATGACACTAATATTGTGATTAGTGCTTATTTTCCTATTCAGGTTTAGTGTCCATACTTTCGTTATTTATTGAAGCAGCATTCATGTTTATGTCTCAATTTAAAAGAATTGTAGGATATGATCATGACTAAAATACCCTGGGAGCAGTAATTAAAGATAGGTTGACTGCTACACCGTGCCGCGATGGACGGAGCGGCACAGGCATCTCTCCTGGATCCCATAATGAATCTTGGAGAGATGTGGATTTTAAATCATGATGACACTAATATTGTGATTAGTGCTTATTTTCCTATTCAGGTTTAGTGGTCATACTTTCGTAATATATTGAAGCAGCATTCTTGTTTATGTCTCAATTTAGAAGAATTGTAGGAAAATATATCATGACTAAAATACCCTGGGAGCAGTAATTAAAGATAGGTTGACTGCTACACCGTGCCGCGATGGACGGAGCGGCACAGGCATCTCTCCTGGATCCCATAATGAATCTTGGAGAGATGTGGATTTTAAATCATGATGACACTAATATTGTGATTAGTGCTTATTTTCCTATTCAGGTTTAGTTTCCATACTTTCGTTATTTATTGAAGCAGCATTCTTGTTTATGTCTCAATTTAGAAGAATTGTAGGATATGATCATGACTAAAATACCCTGGGAGCAGTAATTAAAGATAGGTTGACTGCTACACCGTGCCGCGATGGACGGAGCGGCACAGGCATCTCTCCTGGATCCCATAATGAATCTTGGAGAGATGTGGATTTTAAATCATGATGACACTAATATTGTGATTAGTGCTTATTTTCCTATTCAGGTTTTTGGTCAACTTTCGATATTTAATTGAAGCAGCATTCTTGTTTATGTCTCAATTAGAAAGAATTGTAGCATATATCATGACTAAAATACCCTGGGAGCAGTAATTAAAGATAGGTTGACTGCTACACCGTGCCGCGATGGACGGAGCGGCACAGGCATCTCTCCTGGATCCCATAATGAATCTTGGAGAGATGTGGATTTTAAATCATGATGACACTAATATTGTGATTAGTGCTTATTTTCCTATTCAGGTTTAGTTTCCATACTTTCGTTATTTATTGAAGCAGCATTCTTGTTTATGTCTCAATTTAGAAGAATTGTAGGATAATATCATGACTAAAATACCCTGGGAGCAGTAATTAAAGATAGGTTGACTGCTACACCGTGCCGCGATGGACGGAGCGGCACAGGCATCTCTCCTGGATCCCATAATGAATCTTGGAGAGATGTGGATTTTAAATCATGATGACACTAATATTGTGATTAGTGCTTATTTTCCTATTCAGGTTTAGTGGTCATACTTTCGTTATTTATTGAAGCAGCATTCTTTATGTCTCAATTTAGAAGAATTGTAGGATAATATCATGACTAAAATACCCTGGGAGCAGTAATTAAAGATAGGTTGACTGCTACACCGTGCCGCGATGGACGGAGCGGCACAGGCATCTCTCCTGGATCCCATAATGAATCTTGGAGAGATGTGGATTTTAAATCATGATGACACTAATATTGTGATTAGTGCTTATTTTCCTATTCAGGATTAGTGGTCATACTTTCGTTATTTATTGAAGCAGCATTTCTTGTTTATGTCTCAATTTAGAAAAATTGTAGGAAAATATCATGACTAAAATACCCTGGGAGCAGTAATTAAAGATAGGTTGACTGCTACACCGTGCCGCGATGGACGGAGCGGCACAGGCATCTCTCCTGGATCCCATAATGAATCTTGGAGAGATGTGGATTTTAAATCATGATGACACTAATATTGTGATTAGTGCTTATTTTCCTATTCAGGTTTAGTTTCCATACTTTCGTTATATATTGAAGCAGCATTCTTGTTTATGTCTCAATTTAGAAAAATTGTAGGAAAATATCATGACTAAAATACCCTGGGAGCAGTAATTAAAGATAGGTTGACTGCTACACCGTGCCGCGATGGACGGAGCGGCACAGGCATCTCTCCTGGATCCCATAATGAATCTTGGAGAGATGTGGATTTTAAATCATGATGACACTAATATTGTGATTAGTGCTTATTTTCCTATTCTCAGGTTTTTTAGGTCCATACTTTCGTTATTTATTGAAGCAGCATTCTTGTTTATGTCTCAATTTAGAAAGAATTGTAGGAATATATCATGACTAAAATACCCTGGGAGCAGTAATTAAAGATAGGTTGACTGCTACACCGTGCCGCGATGGACGGAGCGGCACAGGCATCTCTCCTGGATCCCATAATGAATCTTGGAGAGATGTGGATTTTAAATCATGATGACACTAATATTGTGATTAGTGCTTATTTTCCTATTTAGGTTTATGGGTCATACTTTCGTTATTTATTGAAGCAGCATTCATGTTTATGTCTCAATTTAGAAGAATTGTAGGATATATCATGACTAAAATACCCTGGGAGCAGTAATTAAAGATAGGTTGACTGCTACACCGTGCCGCGATGGACGGAGCGGCACAGGCATCTCTCCTGGATCCCATAATGAATCTTGGAGAGATGTGGATTTTAAATCATGATGACACTAATATTGTGATTAGTGCTTATTTTCCTATTCAGGTTTAGTTTCCATACTTTCGTTATTTATTGAAGCAGCATTCTTGTTTATGTCTCAATTTAGAAGAATTGTAGGATATGATCATGACTAAAATACCCTGGGAGCAGTAATTAAAGATAGGTTGACTGCTACACCGTGCCGCGATGGACGGAGCGGCACAGGCATCTCTCCTGGATCCCATAATGAATCTTGGAGAGATGTGGATTTTAAATCATGATGACACTAATATTGTGATTAGTGCTTATTTTCCTATTCAGGATTAGTGGTCATACTTTCGTAATATATTGAAGCAGCAGCATTCTTGTTTATGTCTCAATTTAGAAAACTTGTAGGAAAATATCATGACTAAAATACCCTGGGAGCAGTAATTAAAGATAGGTTGACTGCTACACCGTGCCGCGATGGACGGAGCGGCACAGGCATCTCTCCTGGATCCCATAATGAATCTTGGAGAGATGTGGATTTTAAATCATGATGACACTAATATTGTGATTAGTGCTTATTTTCCTATTCAGGTTTAGTGGTCATACTTTCGTTATTTATTGAAGCAGCATTCTTGTTTATGTCTCAATTTAGAAGAATTGTAGGATATGATCATGACTAAAATACCCTGGGAGCAGTAATTAAAGATAGGTTGACTGCTACACCGTGCCGCGATGGACGGAGCGGCACAGGCATCTCTCCTGGATCCCATAATGAATCTTGGAGAGATGTGGATTTTAAATCATGATGACACTAATATTGTGATTAGTGCTTATTTTCCTATTCAGGTTTAGTGGTCATACTTTCGTTATATATTGAAGCAGCATTCTTGTTTATGTCTCAATTTAGAAGAATTGTAGGATATGATCATGACTAAAATACCCTGGGAGCAGTAATTAAAGATAGGTTGACTGCTACACCGTGCCGCGATGGACGGAGCGGCACAGGCATCTCTCCTGGATCCCATAATGAATCTTGGAGAGATGTGGATTTTAAATCATGATGACACTAATATTGTGATTAGTGCTTATTTTCCTATTCATTTTATGGTCATACTTTCGTTATTTACATTGAAGCAGCATTCTTGTTTATGTCTCAATTTAGAAGAATTGTAGGAAAATATCATGACTAAAATACCCTGGGAGCAGTAATTAAAGATAGGTTGACTGCTACACCGTGCCGCGATGGACGGAGCGGCACAGGCATCTCTCCTGGATCCCATAATGAATCTTGGAGAGATGTGGATTTTAAATCATGATGACACTAATATTGTGATTAGTGCTTATTTTCCTATTCAGGTTTAGTTTCCATACTTTCGTTATATATTGAAGCAGCATTCTTGTTTATGTCTCAATTTAGAAGAATTGTAGCATATGATCATGACTAAAATACCCTGGGAGCAGTAATTAAAGATAGGTTGACTGCTACACCGTGCCGCGATGGACGGAGCGGCACAGGCATCTCTCCTGGATCCCATAATGAATCTTGGAGAGATGTGGATTTTAAATCATGATGACACTAATATTGTGATTAGTGCTTATTTTCCTATTCAGGATTAGTGGTCATACTTTCGTTATTTATTGAAGCAGCATTCTTGTTTATGTCTCAATTTAGAAAGAATTGTAGGAAAATATCATGACTAAAATACCCTGGGAGCAGTAATTAAAGATAGGTTGACTGCTACACCGTGCCGCGATGGACGGAGCGGCACAGGCATCTCTCCTGGATCCCATAATGAATCTTGGAGAGATGTGGATTTTAAATCATGATGACACTAATATTGTGATTAGTGCTTATTTTCCTATTCAGGATTAGTGGTCATACTTTCGTAATATATTGAAGCAGCATTCTTGTTTATGTCTCAATTTAGAAGAATTGTAGGAAAATATCATGACTAAAATACCCTGGGAGCAGTAATTAAAGATAGGTTGACTGCTACACCGTGCCGCGATGGACGGAGCGGCACAGGCATCTCTCCTGGATCCCATAATGAATCTTGGAGAGATGTGGATTTTAAATCATGATGACACTAATATTGTGATTAGTGCTTATTTTCCTATTCAGGATTAGTGGTCATACTTTCGTAATATATTGAAGCAGCATTCTTGTTTATGTCTCAATTTAGAAAAACTTGTAGGAAAATATCATGACTAAAATACCCTGGGAGCAGTAATTAAAGATAGGTTGACTGCTACACCGTGCCGCGATGGACGGAGCGGCACAGGCATCTCTCCTGGATCCCATAATGAATCTTGGAGAGATGTGGATTTTAAATCATGATGACACTAATATTGTGATTAGTGCTTATTTTCCTATTCAGGTTTAGTTTCCATACTTTCGTTATTTATTGAAGCAGCATTCTTGTTTATGTCTCAATTTAGAAGAATTGTAGGATATGATCATGACTAAAATACCCTGGGAGCAGTAATTAAAGATAGGTTGACTGCTACACCGTGCCGCGATGGACGGAGCGGCACAGGCATCTCTCCTGGATCCCATAATGAATCTTGGAGAGATGTGGATTTTAAATCATGATGACACTAATATTGTGATTAGTGCTTATTTTCCTATTCAGGTTTAGTGGTCATACTTTCGTTATATATTGAAGCAGCATTCTTGTTTATGTCTCAATTTAGAAGAATTGTAGGAAAATATCATGACTAAAATACCCTGGGAGCAGTAATTAAAGATAGGTTGACTGCTACACCGTGCCGCGATGGACGGAGCGGCACAGGCATCTCTCCTGGATCCCATAATGAATCTTGGAGAGATGTGGATTTTAAATCATGATGACACTAATATTGTGATTAGTGCTTATTTTCCTATTCAGGTTTATAGGTCATACTTTCGTTATTTATTGAAGCAGCATTCATGTTTATGTCTCAATTTAGAAGAATTGTAGCATATGATCATGACTAAAATACCCTGGGAGCAGTAATTAAAGATAGGTTGACTGCTACACCGTGCCGCGATGGACGGAGCGGCACAGGCATCTCTCCTGGATCCCATAATGAATCTTGGAGAGATGTGGATTTTAAATCATGATGACACTAATATTGTGATTAGTGCTTATTTTCCTATTCAGGTTTAGTGGTCATACTTTCGTTATTTATTGAAGCAGCATTCATGTTGTTTATGTCTCAATTTAAAAGAATTGTAGGAAAATATCATGACTAAAATACCCTGGGAGCAGTAATTAAAGATAGGTTGACTGCTACACCGTGCCGCGATGGACGGAGCGGCACAGGCATCTCTCCTGGATCCCATAATGAATCTTGGAGAGATGTGGATTTTAAATCATGATGACACTAATATTGTGATTAGTGCTTATTTTCCTATTCAGGTTTAGTGGTCCATACTTTCGTTATATATTGAAGCAGCATTCTTGTTTATGTCTCAATTTAGAAGAATTGTAGCATATGATCATGACTAAAATACCCTGGGAGCAGTAATTAAAGATAGGTTGACTGCTACACCGTGCCGCGATGGACGGAGCGGCACAGGCATCTCTCCTGGATCCCATAATGAATCTTGGAGAGATGTGGATTTTAAATCATGATGACACTAATATTGTGATTAGTGCTTATTTTCCTATTCAGGATTAGTGGTCATACTTTCGTTATTTATTGAAGCAGCATTCATGTTTATGTCTCAATTTAGAAAGAATTGTAGGAAAATATCATGACTAAAATACCCTGGGAGCAGTAATTAAAGATAGGTTGACTGCTACACCGTGCCGCGATGGACGGAGCGGCACAGGCATCTCTCCTGGATCCCATAATGAATCTTGGAGAGATGTGGATTTTAAATCATGATGACACTAATATTGTGATTAGTGCTTATTTTCCTATAGTTTTATTGGTCATACTTTCGTTATATATTGAAGCAGCATTCTTGTTTATGTCTCAATTTAGAAGAATTGTAGGATATGATCATGACTAAAATACCCTGGGAGCAGTAATTAAAGATAGGTTGACTGCTACACCGTGCCGCGATGGACGGAGCGGCACAGGCATCTCTCCTGGATCCCATAATGAATCTTGGAGAGATGTGGATTTTAAATCATGATGACACTAATATTGTGATTAGTGCTTATTTTCCTATTCAGGATTAGTGGTCATACTTTCGTTATTTATTGAAGCAGCATTTCTTGTTTATGTCTCAATTTAGAAAAATTGTAGGAAAATATCATGACTAAAATACCCTGGGAGCAGTAATTAAAGATAGGTTGACTGCTACACCGTGCCGCGATGGACGGAGCGGCACAGGCATCTCTCCTGGATCCCATAATGAATCTTGGAGAGATGTGGATTTTAAATCATGATGACACTAATATTGTGATTAGTGCTTATTTTCCTATTCAGGTTTAGTGTCCATACTTTCGTTATTTATTGAAGCAGCATTCTTGTTTATGTCTCAATTTAGAAGAATTGTAGCATATGATCATGACTAAAATACCCTGGGAGCAGTAATTAAAGATAGGTTGACTGCTACACCGTGCCGCGATGGACGGAGCGGCACAGGCATCTCTCCTGGATCCCATAATGAATCTTGGAGAGATGTGGATTTTAAATCATGATGACACTAATATTGTGATTAGTGCTTATTTTCCTATTCAGGTTTAGTGGTCATACTTTCGTTATTTATTGAAGCAGCATTCTTGTTTATGTCTCAATTTAGAAAAATTGTAGGAAAATATCATGACTAAAATACCCTGGGAGCAGTAATTAAAGATAGGTTGACTGCTACACCGTGCCGCGATGGACGGAGCGGCACAGGCATCTCTCCTGGATCCCATAATGAATCTTGGAGAGATGTGGATTTTAAATCATGATGACACTAATATTGTGATTAGTGCTTATTTTCCTATTTAGGTTTATTTTCATACTTTCGTTATTTATTGAAGCAGCATTCTTGTTTATGTCTCAATTTAGAAGAATTGTAGCATATGATCATGACTAAAATACCCTGGGAGCAGTAATTAAAGATAGGTTGACTGCTACACCGTGCCGCGATGGACGGAGCGGCACAGGCATCTCTCCTGGATCCCATAATGAATCTTGGAGAGATGTGGATTTTAAATCATGATGACACTAATATTGTGATTAGTGCTTATTTTCCTATTCAGGATTAGTGGTCATACTTTCGTAATATATTGAAGCAGCATTCTTGTTTATGTCTCAATTTAGAAAATTGTAGGAAAATATCATGACTAAAATACCCTGGGAGCAGTAATTAAAGATAGGTTGACTGCTACACCGTGCCGCGATGGACGGAGCGGCACAGGCATCTCTCCTGGATCCCATATATGAATCTTGGAGATGTGGATTTTAAATCATGATGACACACTAATATTGTGATTAGTGCTCATTTTCCTATAGGTCCTTTTTTCAATATACATTGAAGCAGATTTCTTGTTTGTCTCAATTTAGAAGAATTGTAGGAAATATGATCATGACTAAAATACCCTGGGAGCAGTAATTAAAGATAGGTTGACTGCTACACCGTGCCGCGATGGACGGAGCGGCACAGGCATCTCTCCTGGATCCCATAATGAATCTTGGAGAGATGTGGATTTTAAATCATGATGACACTAATATTGTGATTAGTGCTTATTTTCCTATTCAGGATTAGTGGTCATACTTTCGTAATATATTGAAGCAGCATTCTTGTTTATGTCTCAATTTAGAAAACTTGTAGGAAAATATCATGACTAAAATACCCTGGGAGCAGTAATTAAAGATAGGTTGACTGCTACACCGTGCCGCGATGGACGGAGCGGCACAGGCATCTCTCCTGGATCCCATAATGAATCTTGGAGAGATGTGGATTTTAAATCATGATGACACTAATATTGTGATTAGTGCTTATTTTCCTATTCAGGATTAGTGGTCATACTTTCGTAATATATTGAAGCAGCATTCTTGTTTATGTCTCAATTTAGAAGAATTGTAGGAAAATATCATGACTAAAATACCCTGGGAGCAGTAATTAAAGATAGGTTGACTGCTACACCGTGCCGCGATGGACGGAGCGGCACAGGCATCTCTCCTGGATCCCATAATGAATCTTGGAGAGATGTGGATTTTAAATCATGATGACACTAATATTGTGATTAGTGCTTATTTTCCTATTCAGGATTAGTGGTCATACTTTCGTAATATATTGAAGCAGCATTCTTGTTTATGTCTCAATTTAGAAAACTTGTAGGAAAATATCATGACTAAAATACCCTGGGAGCAGTAATTAAAGATAGGTTGACTGCTACACCGTGCCGCGATGGACGGAGCGGCACAGGCATCTCTCCTGGATCCCATAATGAATCTTGGAGAGATGTGGATTTTAAATCATGATGACACTAATATTGTGATTAGTGCTTATTTTCCTATTCAGGTTTAGTGGTCATACTTTCGTTATTTATTGAAGCAGCATTCTTGTTTATGTCTCAATTTAGAAGAATTGTAGGAAAATATCATGACTAAAATACCCTGGGAGCAGTAATTAAAGATAGGTTGACTGCTACACCGTGCCGCGATGGACGGAGCGGCACAGGCATCTCTCCTGGATCCCATAATGAATCTTGGAGAGATGTGGATTTTAAATCATGATGACACTAATATTGTGATTAGTGCTTATTTTCCTATTCAGGTTTAGTGGTCATACTTTCGTTATTTATTGAAGCAGCATTCTTGTTTATGTCTCAATTTAGAAGAATTGTAGGATAATGATCATGACTAAAATACCCTGGGAGCAGTAATTAAAGATAGGTTGACTGCTACACCGTGCCGCGATGGACGGAGCGGCACAGGCATCTCTCCTGGATCCCATAATGAATCTTGGAGAGATGTGGATTTTAAATCATGATGACACTAATATTGTGATTAGTGCTTATTTTCCTATTCAGGATTTTATAGGTCCTTTTTTCGTAATATACATTGAAGCAGCATTCTTGTTTATGTCTCAATTTAGAAGAATTGTAGGAAAATATCATGACTAAAATACCCTGGGAGCAGTAATTAAAGATAGGTTGACTGCTACACCGTGCCGCGATGGACGGAGCGGCACAGGCATCTCTCCTGGATCCCATAATGAATCTTGGAGAGATGTGGATTTTAAATCATGATGACACTAATATTGTGATTAGTGCTTATTTTCCTATTCAGGATTAGTGGTCATACTTTCGTTATTTATTGAAGCAGCATTCATGTTTATGTCTCAATTTAGAAGAATTGTAGGAAAATATCATGACTAAAATACCCTGGGAGCAGTAATTAAAGATAGGTTGACTGCTACACCGTGCCGCGATGGACGGAGCGGCACAGGCATCTCTCCTGGATCCCATAATGAATCTTGGAGAGATGTGGATTTTAAATCATGATGACACTAATATTGTGATTAGTGCTTATTTTCCTATTCAGGATTAGTGGTCATACTTTCGTTAATATATTGAAGCAGCATTTCTTGTTTATGTCTCAATTTAGAAGAATTGTAGCATATGATCATGACTAAAATACCCTGGGAGCAGTAATTAAAGATAGGTTGACTGCTACACCGTGCCGCGATGGACGGAGCGGCACAGGCATCTCTCCTGGATCCCATAATGAATCTTGGAGAGATGTGGATTTTAAATCATGATGACACTAATATTGTGATTAGTGCTTATTTTCCTATTCAGGATTAGTGGTCATACTTTCGTTATTTATTGAAGCAGCATTCTTGTTTATGTCTCAATTTAGAAGAATTGTAGGAAAATATCATGACTAAAATACCCTGGGAGCAGTAATTAAAGATAGGTTGACTGCTACACCGTGCCGCGATGGACGGAGCGGCACAGGCATCTCTCCTGGATCCCATAATGAATCTTGGAGAGATGTGGATTTTAAATCATGATGACACTAATATTGTGATTAGTGCTTATTTTCCTATTCAGGTTTAGTGGTCATACTTTCGTTATATATTGAAGCAGCATTCTTGTTTATGTCTCAATTTAGAAGAATTGTAGGATATGATCATGACTAAAATACCCTGGGAGCAGTAATTAAAGATAGGTTGACTGCTACACCGTGCCGCGATGGACGGAGCGGCACAGGCATCTCTCCTGGATCCCATAATGAATCTTGGAGAGATGTGGATTTTAAATCATGATGACACTAATATTGTGATTAGTGCTTATTTTCCTATTCAGGTTTAGTAGGTCCATACTTTCGTTATTTATTGAAGCAGCATTCTTGTTTATGTCTCAATTTAGAAAGAATTGTAGGAAAATATCATGACTAAAATACCCTGGGAGCAGTAATTAAAGATAGGTTGACTGCTACACCGTGCCGCGATGGACGGAGCGGCACAGGCATCTCTCCTGGATCCCATAATGAATCTTGGAGAGATGTGGATTTTAAATCATGATGACACTAATATTGTGATTAGTGCTTATTTTCCTATTCAGGTTTAGTGGTCATACTTTCGTTATTTATTGAAGCAGCATTCATGTTTATGTCTCAATTTAGAAGAATTGTAGCATATGATCATGACTAAAATACCCTGGGAGCAGTAATTAAAGATAGGTTGACTGCTACACCGTGCCGCGATGGACGGAGCGGCACAGGCATCTCTCCTGGATCCCATAATGAATCTTGGAGAGATGTGGATTTTAAATCATGATGACACTAATATTGTGATTAGTGCTTATTTTCCTATTCAGGATTAGTGGTCATACTTTCGTAATATATTGAAGCAGCATTCTTGTTTATGTCTCAATTTAGAAGAATTGTAGGAAAATATCATG
Organism: Homalodisca vitripennis; assembly: GCF_021130785.1. NCBI lineage: Eukaryota > Metazoa > Arthropoda > Insecta > Hemiptera > Cicadellidae > Homalodisca > Homalodisca vitripennis. The sequence goes on along the minus strand of NC_060207.1, from coordinate 161,591,395 downwards.
ACTAAAATACCCTGGGAGCAGTAATTAAAGATAGGTTGACTGCTACACCGTGCCGCGATGGACGGAGCGGCACAGGCATCTCTCCTGGATCCCATAATGAATCTTGGAGAGATGTGGATTTTAAATCATGATGACACTAATATTGTGATTAGTGCTTATTTTCCTATTCAGGATTAGTGGTCATACTTTCGTAATATATTGAAGCAGCATTCTTGTTTATGTCTCAATTTAGAAAAATTGTAGGAAAATATCATGACTAAAATACCCTGGGAGCAGTAATTAAAGATAGGTTGACTGCTACACCGTGCCGCGATGGACGGAGCGGCACAGGCATCTCTCCTGGATCCCATAATGAATCTTGGAGAGATGTGGATTTTAAATCATGATGACACTAATATTGTGATTAGTGCTTATTTTCCTATTCAGGATTAGTGGTCATACTTTCGTTATTTATTGAAGCAGCATTCTTGTTTATGTCTCAATTTAGAAGAATTGTAGGAAAATATCATGACTAAAATACCCTGGGAGCAGTAATTAAAGATAGGTTGACTGCTACACCGTGCCGCGATGGACGGAGCGGCACAGGCATCTCTCCTGGATCCCATAATGAATCTTGGAGAGATGTGGATTTTAAATCATGATGACACTAATATTGTGATTAGTGCTTATTTTCCTATTCAGGTTTATAGGTCATACTTTCGTTATTTATTGAAGCAGCATTTCTTGTTTATGTCTCAATTTAGAAGAATTGTAGGAAATGATCATGACTAAAATACCCTGGGAGCAGTAATTAAAGATAGGTTGACTGCTACACCGTGCCGCGATGGACGGAGCGGCACAGGCATCTCTCCTGGATCCCATAATGAATCTTGGAGAGATGTGGATTTTAAATCATGATGACACTAATATTGTGATTAGTGCTTATTTTCCTATTCAGGATTAGTGGTCATACTTTCGTAATATATTGAAGCAGCATTCTTGTTTATGTCTCAATTTAGAAAACTTGTAGGAAAATATCATGACTAAAATACCCTGGGAGCAGTAATTAAAGATAGGTTGACTGCTACACCGTGCCGCGATGGACGGAGCGGCACAGGCATCTCTCCTGGATCCCATAATGAATCTTGGAGAGATGTGGATTTTAAATCATGATGACACTAATATTGTGATTAGTGCTTATTTTCCTATTCAGGTTTAGTGGTCATACTTTCGTTATTTATTGAAGCAGCATTCTTGTTTATGTCTCAATTTAGAAGAATTGTAGGATATGATCATGACTAAAATACCCTGGGAGCAGTAATTAAAGATAGGTTGACTGCTACACCGTGCCGCGATGGACGGAGCGGCACAGGCATCTCTCCTGGATCCCATAATGAATCTTGGAGAGATGTGGATTTTAAATCATGATGACACTAATATTGTGATTAGTGCTTATTTTCCTATTCAGGTTTTATGGTCCTTACTTTCGTTATTTATTGAAGCAGCATTCTATTTATGTCTCAATTTAGAAGAATTGTAGCATATATCATGACTAAAATACCCTGGGAGCAGTAATTAAAGATAGGTTGACTGCTACACCGTGCCGCGATGGACGGAGCGGCACAGGCATCTCTCCTGGATCCCATAATGAATCTTGGAGAGATGTGGATTTTAAATCATGATGACACTAATATTGTGATTAGTGCTTATTTTCCTATTCAGGTTTAGTGGTCATACTTTCGTTATTTATTGAAGCAGCATTCTTGTTTATGTCTCAATTTAGAAGAATTGTAGGATAATATCATGACTAAAATACCCTGGGAGCAGTAATTAAAGATAGGTTGACTGCTACACCGTGCCGCGATGGACGGAGCGGCACAGGCATCTCTCCTGGATCCCATAATGAATCTTGGAGAGATGTGGATTTTAAATCATGATGACACTAATATTGTGATTAGTGCTTATTTTCCTATTCAGGTTTAGTGGTCATACTTTCGTTATATATTGAAGCAGCATTCTTGTTTATGTCTCAATTTAGAAGAATTGTAGGAAAATATCATGACTAAAATACCCTGGGAGCAGTAATTAAAGATAGGTTGACTGCTACACCGTGCCGCGATGGACGGAGCGGCACAGGCATCTCTCCTGGATCCCATAATGAATCTTGGAGAGATGTGGATTTTAAATCATGATGACACTAATATTGTGATTAGTGCTTATTTTCCTATTCAGGTTTAGTGGTCATACTTTCGTTATATATTGAAGCAGCATTCTTGTTTATGTCTCAATTTAGAAGACTTGTAGGATAATATCATGACTAAAATACCCTGGGAGCAGTAATTAAAGATAGGTTGACTGCTACACCGTGCCGCGATGGACGGAGCGGCACAGGCATCTCTCCTGGATCCCATAATGAATCTTGGAGAGATGTGGATTTTAAATCATGATGACACTAATATTGTGATTAGTGCTTATTTTCCTATTCAGGTTTAGTGTCCATACTTTCGTTATTTATTTGAAGCAGCATTCTTGTTTATGTCTCAATTTAGAAGAATTGTAGGATAATATCATGACTAAAATACCCTGGGAGCAGTAATTAAAGATAGGTTGACTGCTACACCGTGCCGCGATGGACGGAGCGGCACAGGCATCTCTCCTGGATCCCATAATGAATCTTGGAGAGATGTGGATTTTAAATCATGATGACACTAATATTGTGATTAGTGCTTATTTTCCTATTCAGGTTTAGTGTCCATACTTTCGTTATATATTGAAGCAGCATTCTTGTTTATGTCTCAATTTAGAAGAATTGTAGGAAAATATCATGACTAAAATACCCTGGGAGCAGTAATTAAAGATAGGTTGACTGCTACACCGTGCCGCGATGGACGGAGCGGCACAGGCATCTCTCCTGGATCCCATAATGAATCTTGGAGAGATGTGGATTTTAAATCATGATGACACTAATATTGTGATTAGTGCTTATTTTCCTATTCAGGTTTAGTAGGTCCATACTTTCGTTATTTATTGAAGCAGCATTTCTGTTTATGTCTCAATTTAGAAGAATTGTAGGAATATATCATGACTAAAATACCCTGGGAGCAGTAATTAAAGATAGGTTGACTGCTACACCGTGCCGCGATGGACGGAGCGGCACAGGCATCTCTCCTGGATCCCATAATGAATCTTGGAGAGATGTGGATTTTAAATCATGATGACACTAATATTGTGATTAGTGCTTATTTTCCTATTCAGGTTTAGTGGTCATACTTTCGTTATTTATTGAAGCAGCATTCATGTTGTTATGTCTCAATTTAGAAGAATTGTAGGATATGATCATGACTAAAATACCCTGGGAGCAGTAATTAAAGATAGGTTGACTGCTACACCGTGCCGCGATGGACGGAGCGGCACAGGCATCTCTCCTGGATCCCATAATGAATCTTGGAGAGATGTGGATTTTAAATCATGATGACACTAATATTGTGATTAGTGCTTATTTTCCTATTCAGGATTTATGGGTCATACTTTCGTTATATATTGAAGCAGCATTCTTGTTTATGTCTCAATTTAGAAAAATTGTAGGAAAATATCATGACTAAAATACCCTGGGAGCAGTAATTAAAGATAGGTTGACTGCTACACCGTGCCGCGATGGACGGAGCGGCACAGGCATCTCTCCTGGATCCCATAATGAATCTTGGAGAGATGTGGATTTTAAATCATGATGACACTAATATTGTGATTAGTGCTTATTTTCCTATTCAGGATTAGTGGTCATACTTTCGTAATATATTGAAGCAGCATTCTTGTTTATGTCTCAATTTAGAAGAATTGTAGGAAAATATCATGACTAAAATACCCTGGGAGCAGTAATTAAAGATAGGTTGACTGCTACACCGTGCCGCGATGGACGGAGCGGCACAGGCATCTCTCCTGGATCCCATAATGAATCTTGGAGAGATGTGGATTTTAAATCATGATGACACTAATATTGTGATTAGTGCTTATTTTCCTATTCAGGTTTAGTGGTCATACTTTCGTTATTTATTGAAGCAGCATTCTTGTTTATGTCTCAATTTAGAAGAATTGTAGCATATGATCATGACTAAAATACCCTGGGAGCAGTAATTAAAGATAGGTTGACTGCTACACCGTGCCGCGATGGACGGAGCGGCACAGGCATCTCTCCTGGATCCCATAATGAATCTTGGAGAGATGTGGATTTTAAATCATGATGACACTAATATTGTGATTAGTGCTTATTTTCCTATTCAGGTTTAGTGGTCATACTTTCGTTATTATTTGAAGCAGCATTCTTGTTTATGTCTCAATTTAGAAGAATTGTAGCATAATGATCATGACTAAAATACCCTGGGAGCAGTAATTAAAGATAGGTTGACTGCTACACCGTGCCGCGATGGACGGAGCGGCACAGGCATCTCTCCTGGATCCCATAATGAATCTTGGAGAGATGTGGATTTTAAATCATGATGACACTAATATTGTGATTAGTGCTTATTTTCCTATTCAGGTTTAGTGGTCATACTTTCGTTATATATTGAAGCAGCATTCTTGTTTATGTCTCAATTTAGAAGAATTGTAGGAAAATATCATGACTAAAATACCCTGGGAGCAGTAATTAAAGATAGGTTGACTGCTACACCGTGCCGCGATGGACGGAGCGGCACAGGCATCTCTCCTGGATCCCATAATGAATCTTGGAGAGATGTGGATTTTAAATCATGATGACACTAATATTGTGATTAGTGCTTATTTTCCTATTCAGGTTTAGTAGGTCCATACTTTCGTTATTTATTGAAGCAGCATTCTTGTTTATGTCTCAATTTAGAAGAATTGTAGGAAAATATCATGACTAAAATACCCTGGGAGCAGTAATTAAAGATAGGTTGACTGCTACACCGTGCCGCGATGGACGGAGCGGCACAGGCATCTCTCCTGGATCCCATAATGAATCTTGGAGAGATGTGGATTTTAAATCATGATGACACTAATATTGTGATTAGTGCTTATTTTCCTATTCAGGTTTAGTGGTCATACTTTCGTTATTTATTGAAGCAGCATTCTTGTTTATGTCTCAATTTAGAAAAATTGTAGGAAAATATCATGACTAAAATACCCTGGGAGCAGTAATTAAAGATAGGTTGACTGCTACACCGTGCCGCGATGGACGGAGCGGCACAGGCATCTCTCCTGGATCCCATAATGAATCTTGGAGAGATGTGGATTTTAAATCATGATGACACTAATATTGTGATTAGTGCTTATTTTCCTATTCAGGTTTAGTGGTCATACTTTCGTTATATATTGAAGCAGCATTCTTGTTTATGTCTCAATTTAGAAGAATTGTAGGAAAATATCATGACTAAAATACCCTGGGAGCAGTAATTAAAGATAGGTTGACTGCTACACCGTGCCGCGATGGACGGAGCGGCACAGGCATCTCTCCTGGATCCCATAATGAATCTTGGAGAGATGTGGATTTTAAATCATGATGACACTAATATTGTGATTAGTGCTTATTTTCCTATTCAGGTTTAGTAGGTCCATACTTTCGTTATTTATTGAAGCAGCATTCTTGTTTATGTCTCAATTTAGAAGAATTGTAGCATATGATCATGACTAAAATACCCTGGGAGCAGTAATTAAAGATAGGTTGACTGCTACACCGTGCCGCGATGGACGGAGCGGCACAGGCATCTCTCCTGGATCCCATAATGAATCTTGGAGAGATGTGGATTTTAAATCATGATGACACTAATATTGTGATTAGTGCTTATTTTCCTATTCAGGATTAGTGGTCATACTTTCGTTATATATTGAAGCAGCATTCTTGTTTATGTCTCAATTTAGAAAAATTGTAGGAAAATATCATGACTAAAATACCCTGGGAGCAGTAATTAAAGATAGGTTGACTGCTACACCGTGCCGCGATGGACGGAGCGGCACAGGCATCTCTCCTGGATCCCATAATGAATCTTGGAGAGATGTGGATTTTAAATCATGATGACACTAATATTGTGATTAGTGCTTATTTTCCTATTCAGGATTAGTGGTCATACTTTCGTAATATATTGAAGCAGCATTCTTGTTTATGTCTCAATTTAGAAGAATTGTAGGATATGATCATGACTAAAATACCCTGGGAGCAGTAATTAAAGATAGGTTGACTGCTACACCGTGCCGCGATGGACGGAGCGGCACAGGCATCTCTCCTGGATCCCATAATGAATCTTGGAGAGATGTGGATTTTAAATCATGATGACACTAATATTGTGATTAGTGCTTATTTTCCTATTCAGGTTTAGTGGTCATACTTTCGTTATTTATTGAAGCAGCATTCATGTTTATGTCTCAATTTAGAAGAATTGTAGGAAAATATCATGACTAAAATACCCTGGGAGCAGTAATTAAAGATAGGTTGACTGCTACACCGTGCCGCGATGGACGGAGCGGCACAGGCATCTCTCCTGGATCCCATAATGAATCTTGGAGAGATGTGGATTTTAAATCATGATGACACTAATATTGTGATTAGTGCTTATTTTCCTATTCATTTTATAGGCCTATTTCAGGATTAGTGGTCCGGTGGGGGGGGGGGGGGGGGGGGGGGGGGGGGGGGTGGCTTGGGGTTATATTACCCCCCATTGGGGGGGGGGGGGGGGGGGGGGGGGGGGGGGGGGGGGGGGGTGGGGGGGGGGGAAAGTAAATAAATCATACCAGAGCGTTGTGACACGCGTTAAGTCAGGAATCACAACCACCATTTTGTGTGTCAACTTCACTAACTCTAAAACATCCACTTAATAACAAACTAAACACAAACACTAATTATTAAAACTGAACTACAGAATACAGGTGACAATAGGTCTGCACTCGTCGACCAACCACCTACGACCTATCAGTCAAACTTCAAACAAAGAATAGACTTTTCTTTCTTATAAAATACAGTGGAATCCCAATAATATGTAATAATTGTGAGCAATCTCTGTTCAAATTATGTGAATGTTTGGACTGGTCGGAATAACAGTAAAACTGCGGTTTGAAATGAGAGATCTGTTCTATTATGTTGTAATATTAACATATAGTATGTTAAGACGTTTTTGGATTATATTGTAGTCAACTAAAAAAAAATACGTTTTAAACCACAGATATAAAATCGTGTGATTAGTACAGTACACCATAGTGCACTGTTCGTTGTAATGTGATAGTACTATTGATTAGATACTAGAAAAAGTTTTTTATTTACAAATTCTTTGAGAATTGTAACTCTGTCAATTGAAAAGAACTAAAACTACATTTTCTGAGAGAGAAAAAATTACAACTGTTATAACTGTAAAGATATGTAATGATGAATCCTGACATGCAATGTGAATAAAAGTGAACAGGACTTCATTATATGATTAGACTGTACTCCCCTTTCTCGACATACAAAAAATAACTGCTGACTCATGGTGTAACTGTGTACTGTACTGTAGATCACTCTGTAGTGATCAGCAATTACAGCAGATGGAGCAACAGCTCTTGACCTTACACTACAAAAAACATCAATAAACGGATAGCTGCAGATAATAAGCATAGCTGCAGATAATAAGCGTTCTAATACTTTACCAAACTGATGACAATGAGAGCCACTGTGATAAAGGAGAGGTGGCAGATAGAGCAGCAGGCCTTGACCTTACACTACAAAAAACATCAATAAACGGATAGCTGCAGATAATAAGCGTTCTGAATACTTTACCTAACTGATGACCATGAGAGCCACTGCGATAAAGGAGAGGTGGCAGATAGAGCAGCAGGCCTTGACCTTACACTACAAAAAACATCAATAAACGGATAGCTGCAGATAATAAGCGTTCTGAATACTTTACCTAACTGATGACAATGAGAGCCACTGTGATAAAGGAGAGGTGGCAGATAGAGCAGCAGGCCTTGACCTTACACTACAAAAAACATCAATAAACGGATAGCTGCAGATAATAAGCGTTCTGAATACTTTACCTAACTGATGACAATGAGAGCCACTGTGATAAAGGAGAGGTGGCAGATAGAGCAGCAGGCCTTGACCTTACACTACAAAAAACATCAATAAACGGATAGCTGCAGATAATAAGCGTTCTGAATACTTTACCTAACTGATGACAATGAGAGCCACTGTGATAAAGGAGAGGTGGCAGATAGAGCAGCAGGCCTTGACCTTACACTACAAAAAACATCAATAAACGGATAGCTGCAGATAATAAGCGTTCTGAATACTTTACCTAACTGATGACAATGAGAGCCACTATGATAAAGGAGAGGTGGCAGATAGAGCAGCAGGCCTTTCCTTACACTACAAAAAACATCAATAAACGGATAGCTGCAGATAATAAGCGTTCTGAATACTTTACCTAACTGATGACAACAAGCCACTGTGATAAAGGAGAGGTGGCAGATAGAGCAGCAGGCCTTGACCTTACACTACAAAAAACATCAATAAACGGATAGCTGCAGATAATATAGCGTTCTGAATACTTTACATCTAACCAAAAGGATGACAATGAGAGCCACTGTGATAAAGGAGAGGTAGCAGATAGAGCAGCAGGCCTTGACCTTAACACTACAAAAAACATTAAACAATACAAAACAAAATAAAAAAATAACTGTATTCATTACAATACTAGAAATAACTAAGAAATTCTTTTATGTCCAATCATTAACTTTATGAATTGTCAAAAATCCTAAGAGAAAAACTTAATACATCTCTGACAAATTACACCTGTGGCAAATAATATATTAGGCACTGACAGCACTCTCAGTCAAATTATATTCCAGGCTGTTTTGAAGAGATCCATTGGTCTTAATTAAGGTTGAATGGGTTAAATATTCTACTGTTCTTATGTGGTAGCCGGCCTTCGTTTGCCGAGTGGGAGGCGAAAGGTCTTATTCTCTTGGGTTCATGGCGAGGAAGGTTGTATAAACTTTTCGAAATAAAACAGCGGAGTCGAACTAATATATGATTTATTAAAATTAGCACACAATTTGGATTAGGTTAATAACAAATTAGGTTTGATTAATACATAATTGAACATTTAGAATTTGGCTTCCGAAAAGTTAAAATAGAGAGAGAGAACCTAATTTAACATCTGCTGCGTCCCGCACAAGTTAGCCGACTCCCGAGCATAGCTTCAACATCGCCTGATCCTCTCGTTGCCAAGGCTCCAGACCAAGCAGAGCGCGTTTCGTCTTAGGATGGTACTCCGGAAGGTGCTGCCGCCTAGGCGATTCATTTAGTAATTAGCAAAGTACATGGTGCTTTTGGACTGCTCGAGGCCTGCGCTCAACACAACTATTGCTGATTTCAGCGCATTCTGTACATGTGGCTGCGACAACACCGGTGTTGTCACACCACACACAGGCTTCAATTTAATGCATATACAGGCTGTGGCAGAACTCCTGTCCCTTTCTTCTGAAGTTGCCTTAACGCCTATATTTTCCTATATTAATCTGGATGGCACTTGATGTGTACGGCGGCATTGTTACATATTGTGGAGGTCATGACTTCCAATATAAAGGTGATTTAAATAATCACTAAAGTAACAATAAGAAATGTTCGTAGAATTCTCAGCTCAGTATTAGGTTAAACTAATTTATTTGTTGAAATTTTGGGGCGTTAACACCGAGGTGTCCCACTTAAATAAAAGTGAATAGCTGGTAATATATGAATAAACCTACCATGCTCTCTTGTAGCAGAGCAAGGCACTTGAGTTGCGCTACGTCAGATATTATCTCGTGGCTATTGATCCCTCCCTCTGCCAGGTTGCTGGCCAGAATCTCTGCCTCCTTGATGTTACGTTGCCTTACGTCCTCTGGGCTCTCTTCCTCTACTGTGTCATCACGCTTCATTGACTTCCTTCCCTGCATTGTCTTCTGCGCCTTTAGATTCGTCCAGTTTGGTAGAGACCTGACACACACACAACATATTTCAGACAGTTGCTTTTGTTTTATGTCATAAAACCACATCTTTAACCCTGGAACTCGCCATCATTTTTCCCAAAATGGCAGGCACTTTTTTGTGATTTTGTAAGGGTTTTGTATTTTAATCACTGCTCATATATTTTTTTAAGATAAAAACATTTTAAAAACATCAATGTCTTTAGAAATAAATGCAGTTTCCCAATAAAATATTAAAGGTTGAATAATTTAATGTATTTTTATTTTTTTACAGATTAACGTAAAAATATTAGTAAAGAATAAATTTTTCTCAAAATGTATAGCACCCTCTCAGGTGATATGAAAGTTTTTAGAATAATTCTAAAATATACAAAAGTTTGCTTATATACCTCAATTACAAATTACAAAAAACATATTTAGGTAAAAGAAGTTTATTGGTACTTTTGAACAATATATCTATAAAAACTACAAAATCTGAAAAAAGTTTGTATAGCACTATTATGTATACCATTTTGACATTTTGGAATCTACTGGATGAACAAATATTTTTTTCTAAGAGATAAATATATTTAGAAGAGAAAAATATGACATTTATAGAAGTTTACATTGTATAAGATATTTTTATATGGCAACAAACTTTTTTTAAATTTTTACAAAAGTCAAAATTGTGAAATAAATGCCTAACTTTTTTAGCTAACAATTTTCTTTTCATCCAAATATTATTTATAAAGATAGTATGTTTATTGAAGTTTACAAAAATGTACAACAATGTATTTTTATTTATATTATTTTTTTTTGTTAAAAAAATAAAACAAGCGATGGTCATAGAAATACGCTAATACCTTCAGAAAAAGTAAAAGAAAACTTTTTTACTTTTATAATAAATACCTTTGCATAAATTTAAATCAAAATTTAATTTTAATTAAAATTAAGTTGTCTAAAAAATTATAAAACACTGAACCTACGTGAACATAGGCTTATTTTCAGTTTCACAAAAATCCAACCTATTCCCTAAAACTTAACCTAACCTCTACATTTTTCACTTCACTAATTAAAAAAAAAAAACAATAAACAAACTTTTATTTATACACACTAAATAACGAAAAGTCTAAAATATCCTAATAAATAGCAAGCAATACACTAATACGGGCAATGGCGTAATAACAACAAAGAAATCAACATGGCAACCAAGCGATGCGTTGTTCTCTACTGGCTGAGTCGGTGATTGCGCAACAGAACAAAAATAAAATACTAGTTCATAGTCTTCGTTGTCTATTATACTGTTGATTAGAGCAATTCTTCTTCTTTGTTTTGGTATGATTTTCACTATTTCCAGACAACGATAAAGTAACAAAAATAACAAAATTTAATGAAGCTATTTTTCGACGCATTAGGCATTTTGGGATTTTACAAAACACGAGCTTTTCAAACGCTTATTTTATAAACATTAATTTTCCTACTGGCTATTGAAAAGATGTTTCTGAAAGCCAAGAAAACACTGTTTTCATGACGACACTTACGATCGTGTAGAACGTAAACTCACGATAGGGAATTTTTACAAACATACGGTAATTTTAGCGTGTTCGGAAATTACGCAAACAAATGGCAATCGGAAATGTGAACATCCAAGTTTAGAATTTTATAATGAAAGATTTAACTTAACTATAGAGCGTTTTATGGTATAATATGAAACCTTGAATCTTTATCTTTAGATTTACGTATGTTTTACTTCAAACAAAGTAAAAATAGATTTGCTGTGAGAGATCATATTACGACATAGTTAATGCGTCGAAAATAGCTTAGTGCCATTTTGAAACTGTAGTTAATGCGTCGATAATCGCTTAAAGCCAGTTGCAGGGTTAATAAGTACTTAATGGTCAGAACAAGTGAATATTTTAAATACTAATTAATTCCTGACCTTGTAATATAACAGCCCATGTTTACAGTTACGTATCTGTTGTCTAAGAAACTATTCTAAAAACATTCGAAACTGTTATAAATGTCTTACTTCTATTTAAGAATCTAGTAAACCATAACTCAACTTTAATTCCAATCACTTCATTTGAACTGCACAATTAAAACTCCCATGCGTATTAATTTTGGTATTTGTGCAATTTTGGTTAATTTTACTGACAATTTATATTCAATTAGCTCTTTGGAGGAACATTTGGCTATCATATTCCTCCTGTAATACAGATATACCTAGATCATAGGGGTAATGAACATAATTAAAATTATAATACTTGTTGCAATAAAATTGTAATCAAAAAGCAAACTGAAAATCAAATAAATGTATTCATAAAAGTATGAATTATTTATATAAGTATTACTTATTAAAGTATGAAAAGCGTGAAATGATCAACAAGTTTAATTATAATATAAGAATTGATATTTTACATTCTAGAAGCTCCTTTCTCATTGGAATTCTTTAATTAATTTAAAAACAAACACTCCAATAATACAATTTTAATATGTATGAGGCCTTTAGTTTTCAAAAAAAATCATCAGACCCAAAGCTGAAATTAAAGTGGTTACAGTGATAATGTAAACAATGTTGTACTTCAAGAGAAACACATGTCACTAAAAATACAAGGGCATAATATTGTAAAACCAAGAAAGTATGTCTATGTATATGTAAAAAAAGTTAATATTTAATTAGATAATAAATAGTAACGGCAAATTTTGTAAAAACCCAGGTTCATTATTTACTACGTTATTTTGGTTCTTTAAAAAAATTGTTTCATATGCATCATAGAATTTTTTATTTCAGATTTCTTTGAATAATTTTATGTTTGAAAGACGGTGCCCAGTTTGAAGTGCATGTTTAGCCATGGACAATCTTTCTTCTTGTTGATATTTTAAGCACGCTTTATGTTCCTTAAATCTCTTTTTTAACTTTCTTTATGTTTGGCCAATGTATTTTAACAGTCATGACAGAAGACCTAGGAAGTGCTGACATCTAGGAAATGTCACAACTACTTGCGCAACACACAGTTGTCATAGAAATGTTTCTGGCACAAGCAAACAACAGAATAAAACAGTAACAATATAACAAACAAAGCATAATATTACGTCAGTAGCACACTTTTATGCAATCACTATAAACGTCATGAAACTGTCAAAAACTGTGAAGGAGTTAAAAACAATAAAGTACAATGGTAAAAACAGGACTTAGTTAAGAACCATAAAATATATACAAAAGATTACGTATCGAGCTTGTACTGTGAAACCTTTTTAACAGGTTAGATAAGTCTGCGCAAACACTTATTTTTACTGTGTTAAAAAGTAAGCTGTTGAATTGGCTGTTAAGTAATACATTTTATATAGGAGCTGAGTTTCTCAAGTGTGAAGTACATTTACTGTTCTGAATTGACTGTATGTTGACTTGTCTTATGCAGAGTTCTTATAAGACTATTGCATAATTAATTATACTTTCATATTTTATCACTTTAAATTATGACAATGTATTGTATTATTATGTTTTTATACTTCATAATTTTAATTGATGGCAAGGTCTATTTCAGATGCAAATGTGATCAACTGCAATAAATGATTTAATTTGTTACTTGATAGAAGACTGAATGTACAATTGAATATTATGTGTGCAGTCTTGTTAAAAAAAGGGGCTGTTCATTAGAAAAAAATACAAACTGTAGGTGTACTGAGTAGAAAATTGCCTCCTTCTTGTCTTTTTATTGGATATAGCCATAGCAACTGGATTGGCACTTCCTAGATTTTAACTAAGTGAATTCAAATACATAAAATAATTCAACTTAAGTGTTAAACTTAGTATTTAATACTGGTGACATACTTGAGGAAGCGGCTGATATCATCATCATTGAGCCAGGCAGCACTGCAGACCCGTTTGTCCTCCGGGTGGGGCTGCACAATGCCACGATATGCCGCCTGACAGGTCTCACGGTAACCATGGATCACGTTGACACTGACACCCAGTAATGCTCCGGCATGTGATGGCAGCGCCTCCATCAAGCGATGAGTCTCCTGTACACTCTCCTCCACTAGGACTGTGCTGTGCAGCAATGGCCGGGGCAAGCCCAGCTCTGCTGACCGCTCTGGACTGATTGGGAATTTCCAGGCCTCCTGACATTTGGTCGCAGCCTCCACCCTCGCCGCCATCTTGGCGTGCTGTCGCCGCACGAATGTGTCCTTAATGTAGTCAGAAATGAACGCATTTAACGTGCAGGGGTTACTAAAACAACAAAGGAAAAGCATTTTAAAAATATAAAAACAAACTTACAAAAAGAAACTGTCAGAGGAAATAGAAGTACGATAGATAATTAATTTGAAGGGATAATAAGATTAGTCATTTTTTTGCACATGTTAAATGTTGCAATAAAAGAATACTGGCCTTCGAGAACTGGTATTTGTTCTCTTGATCAGGTGTTCAATTCTACAAAATAAGTTAGGCATGTTTTTAACACATGATGAACACACCAAAGTCCAAATCATCAACAAAAACAGTTGCATTTTCAAAAACATTAAAAAACCTGAACGCAGAACTACGTCAGTAGAAGCATAAACAAACAAAAAATCATGACATTACACAGATTTATCATAGAAACACGTGCAAATCTACAGCTGTACAATGTGTTGAATTTTTTATTTGTTAGCATGTTTTATCAAAAACTTTATGTTTGAGTATTGGACACCTGAGGAAAGGACAGAATATGTCTTTAAAGCTTTGTATTTCGTTAATTATAATACTTGGAAAATATCCACAACCCTGCTACTCCTTCAAAAGTAGTCCTTAATATCCACAACCCTGTTACTCCTTCAAAAGTAGTCCTTAACTAATTATATTCATAATTGCTGAAGAATCACCTTTCAACTACAGGAAGTTGAAATTAGTATCTTATATGTGAGCATAGGCTAAGATGCATATTAATTGTGTATTACATGAAGAGGAATGGTATAGTAGAGCTCTTACATACCTTGCAGACAACATTTTAACTGTTCTTATTTTCAGTATTTATTTTTGTGCACTGCCACAAGTCTGCTGCATCTATTCACAGGCAACTGATTGGTAATACACTAATTGGATTGGTAAAATGTGTAGATAGATAACAAACAAAATGAATTATCAAATTATCATAGTTTTGTACATAATATTTTAATTGCTCTTACTGTTTTCTATGTCTGTCTATGTTCATACATCGCCACGCGTCTGTTGCGTCTGTGCACAGATATCCGCTTCTCAGTGGTCTCATAATTTTGCAGTTGTATAAATATGTTCTCCATAACAATATATGTATGTATATATCTTAACATGTTTTATCACGGCAAAGGATGGATTGAAATTTTTGGCTGGTCACTCCTACTGGTCAGATTTGCTTTAATGGTAACAAAACAAAACAGTATTATATTCCTAATTATTATTTATGATTAACAAAAGCAAAAAGCCGGGTTTTAATAAGAGAATTTAGATAGGACAGGAAGAGGAGGCTTAACATTACTAGATTGAAAAAATATTCCTCTTCCTCTTCCTGGATTGAAGAAATGTCCTTCCAGTATAGTACAGATAAGCCTGCTCTACCCCTCCTATCTAATTTCATTAGTTGCCATTTAGTTATTAGTTATTTATAATATTTAGTTATAACTCTTAGTTATTATTTACACAGGTGTTGGTATCGAATTCAAAACCAAAACCAGCATTTCAGTATCAGTTTCAAAGAAAGTTTTTAGTAGGCACTGGTGAAAGGGCTCTCCAAACAATATGAGAGCCCATTTTCAAAAGTGGGTCAAGTCTCAATTTTGGTTGTTGGATCACTTTGTGATCTGAGGTGGAGGGGGACAAGTATAAATACCATTGAATGGATAAATGTGTTAAATAATACAAATACCATTTCCTCCAGTCATCATCACATACTTTTATAACTTCCACAGCCTTATCTTCTACAATTTATTTCTTTTTTTACCTGATTGTAAAACAAATCTAAATTATGTGTTGTCAAATCCTTGCCACTTCTCATTGAATTATAAAAAAATATTTTTTATTTATGCTGTCTTCAGAACAGATTTTGTAACCAGAAATATTTTTAATGTAAAAAAATTCCATTGAAAACCGATTGTATAACCTTAAAGATAGGTGTCATACAAATATGTTAATAATTTTGTCAAACATTTATCCATTTTAAATGTAAGATGACATCCTTTAAATTTGATCTTAAACATTTTTCAATGTTTGGATCCATAAATATTTACAGATACAATTGCAAAATATCCATTCAAACTATATTTTGTATGCCACAACTATTAAGAAACTGTGAGGATTTCAGGAAATATGAATAACATCTTTTGTATACATTTTTAAATGAACCAAAAAAAGGTTTGAAAGCCACTTGATTGATTTTCAAGTGGGGTTAATCTCGATCTTGGTAACCTTCATGAGCATTTCTGCTTACTTTGTACCCATTGCACCTATGCACTAGTAAAAATTCAGCTATGCAATTACAGAGCGAGCACTTTCAACTGTGGTGAGTATGCTGCTAGGTGTGGTGTACATATCTGAATCTAATATAAATAGTCAGCTATCTAAAATTATATTTGTTTAAGATAGGAATGTTGATTATCGATCTGGCCGTTGGCGGTTATATGTATGTGACGTCATATGAGGACCATACTGTTTGAATAAATCCTATTGGCTACTGAGGTCACGCCACTTCTCCCCGCCAACGTACCTTACCATTCCAGCAGCGAGTGTTCGCCCCAGTCCAGTTTTACCCACGGTCCGTGAAACCCGCGTCCTCCCGACCAAGATGTAGTCCAATAGTTTTCCTGAATTGGTGTAATTTTATTACCCCAGTATATTATTACCACCGGCCACGAACATCACAAATGGCGACGAGGATTTGTGGAAATTAGTATTAGTGCGAAATTCCGAGTGTACATCGCCGCTGGACATCAACAGTGAACACCACGTGCTGCGAACAACACGAGGACAGTTTTGATCGAGTGAACATCACAAAATGGCGAGTGAGAACATCACGGAGATTAACAGTACGAATTTTTCTTTAGTTTCAAATCAAACCAATTAGTGTGGGAGGAAGTGTAGTGTGCAACCAAATTATTTTAGCTACGAGTTGATGTGGCAAGTACAATTAGACGAACTACCGTTTCCTGTAACTAAATATAATGGCGCAAATAGGCGTTATCGGGGAATATGGACGGGTTCAAGTTGAAACCTGGGCGTCATACATCGAACGTTTTTGAGCTTGTATGTGGACTGTAATAGCATTGACGCGGGTTAAAAAAGGTCAGTACGCTTTTAACTGTGATAGGGGTAAAAACGTATAGTTTGTTGAGAGACCTGTGCACTCCTAATAAACCGTCGGAAAAGACATTTAATGAACTGGTGCAACTTGTGCAAAAAACATTTATTCCCGACACCTAGCTTCATCGCGAGCGATATCGTTTTAGTAAGCGAGTACAGTTGGAAGGCGAGTCGGTTGCCGAGTATATTGCAAATTTGAAAAAAAATTACAACCATTGTGACTTTGGCGCGTCGCTAAATGATTACTTGAGAGACAGACTGGTGGAGTGGCATCAGAAGTGAAAGTGCCAAACAAAAAACTTTTATCGGAAGCATCGTTAACGTTCGAGCAAGCGACCAAAATAGTGCTTTCAATGGAGCAAGCAGAAAAATCGGCGGCAGCTCTATCAGTCGGAAGACCCAAGCGGATCCATCAGTTGAGCAGCGTGGTGGCCAGGAGGGGGAGATTCGGAAATGGCGCACCGCATTCCCAGACGCATTCCCAGACAGCACGGAGCGACAACGCTGGAGCGGCTGGAAGGGAGCAGGGGGAACAGCCAAGGTCAGCGGCGGCACGTCACCAGGGCCTTCTGGATGGCAGCGGCGATCTCCGCCAGGTGGCAGTGGCAGTGCGCAATGTTTATGTTGTGGCCTCACAGGGGCATTTCCGTTCACAAGTGCAGGTTATTAGGTGTGAAGTGTCATTTCTGTGGTAAACAAAACCACATAGCAAAAAGTGTGTCGTTCTAAGTTAGCTGGTCGGCAAGGTACAAATGTAAATAGAGATAAGACTAATTTTAGAGATAGTAAAAGCACTGGGAATTCCAAAAAATTATCGCAAACATAACTACCTAGAAGGTGTTGATGACAGTAATCAGGTGTCAGGGGACACTGAGCAATTTGTGGAGGATGTAGCCAATTTATTTAGAATGAATGAAAAGGTGACTGACAGGGTCAATGTAGACCCAATTCAGCTTGATTTAATTGTTAATGGTAAAAGCTTAACGTTTGAGGTTGATACAGGGGCTTCTGTGAGTGTTTGCAGTGAGGAATATTACAATTCTCATTTCCAGATGTGTAAAATTAGAACCTAGTAAGTTGACACTCAGCTCTTATACTGATCAACCTATCACACCTGTAGGCAAGATCAAAGTTGAAGTTAATTATAACAAAGTAAACAAAGTAATGGACTTGTATGTCATCAAGTCTGGTGCTCATCCACTTATAGGTAGGGAATGGTTAAGTGCTCTAGGGGTTGAAATTTCGTTTAAAAATAACGACAGGTTATTTGAGATAAGTAAAACCGATGCCGATAGTTGTCTTGAACTTAAGAACAAGTTGTTCAAAGAATTTCCCTAAGGTATTCAGTGACGAGATAGGTTGTTTTAAAGGCGAGCC
Source organism: Homalodisca vitripennis (assembly GCF_021130785.1). Taxonomy (NCBI): domain Eukaryota; kingdom Metazoa; phylum Arthropoda; class Insecta; order Hemiptera; family Cicadellidae; genus Homalodisca; species Homalodisca vitripennis. The sequence continues at coordinate 161,572,797 of NC_060207.1, read as the reverse complement.
TGTAAAGTTAACAGTAAAAGAAAACACGGTTCCTAAATATTTCAAACCTAGGCCAATACCTTTTTCCCTGAAAGCCAAGGTTGAAAACGAACTAGCTAGGCTAGTAGATGAGAAAGTGTTAATACCTGTAAGTAGCTCAGATTGGGGTACGCCCATAGTTTCCTGTATTAAAGAAATGTGGTTCATTCAGGATTTGCGGTGATTTTAAAGTAAACCTTGAACCCTTGTTTAGAAGTAGAAAAATTTCCGTTACCAAGAATAGATGAGTTGTTTGCAAACCTGCAAAAGGGCGAGAGTTTAGTAAGATCGATTTGTGTTCAAGCATATACCCAATTAGAGTTAGATCCAGAGTCTCAGAAACTGTGTACCATAAGTACACACAAAGGTTTATTTTGTTATTATTCCCGTGTTCCTTTTGGCATAACTTCAGCAAGTGCTATTTTTCAAAAGAAAATAGAGCAGACTCTCCAGGGTATAGATCAAATTGCAGTATTTTTAGATGATATTCTAATAACCGCTGAAAAATGATAAGGCTCATTATGAGAAGTTAAGAGAAGTGTGTAAGAGGTTGAATGAGAAAGGCTTAACTGTCAAAAAGAGTAAATGTACCTTCTTTGCCAACCAAGTAGAGTATTTGGGGTTTGTCATTGACAAACACGGTTTGCACACCGATCCCAAGAAAGTAGAAGCAATCAAGGAACGCACCTATCCCAAAGAATGTCACAGAAATTTAAATCGCTAATTGGGCTAATTAACTATTATTCTAAATTTCTTCCAAATTTGTCAAGCATTTTAAGCCCATTGTACAATTTATTAAAGAAAGACGTTTCATTTGATTTCAACAGGCAATGTGTTCAGGCATTTGATAGAGTAAAAGAACTGCTAAGTAGGTGAGGACTATCTTAGCGCACTATGACGGCAAACTTCCGTTGAAGCTGGCGGTAGACGCGAGTTCTTTTGGACTAGGTGCGGTCCTGAGTGTTTGTCACACCAGAAGGTATTGAAAAACCATTAGCATACCAGTCTAAGAACGCTAACTAATGCTGAAAAGATACTACTCCCAGATCGATCGAGAGGCTCTAGCAATTGTCTGGGGTGAAGAAATTTAACCAATATCTGTTATGGTAGGGAATTTAACCAATATCTGTATAGGGAATTTACCTATATGTACAGGGTACCACAAATCAGCTGATCATATTGTTCCTCCTAAGGGTTTGTCAGTGTTTAGCGCCAGCAGATTGCAGCGCTATAGTTTATTTTTGTCAGGGTACAATTTTTAATATAGAATATATAAAATCAGCTATCACGGTAATGCTGAGCGGCAGGCTACCTGACAATGAAAGAGCCGGAAGTGAGCGACGATGACCACTGGAAGGGCAGCTTATTTGCATTGTCTTTTGGAAAGCTCTGTGCCTTTAACTTTTGAAAATGTACAAGCAGAAAGCTAAAAGAAATGATCCAATTATGCAAAGTTATTGGTTTATGTAAGGCACGGGTGGCCCAATAGCATCCCTGGGGATGACAAGGAGTTGTTGCCACCATATTTTGCAAGGAGGGAAGAGTTGTCTATAGTAAATAATATAATAGGTTTGGGGTTACAAGTAGTAGTAGCCTAGCAAAATGAGAAAATATGTGCTGGACGAGCTTCACTCATCCCACATGGGTAGTCAAAATGAAATCGATAGCTCGTAGTTATGTTTGGTGGTCCTAATATTGATGATCAAATTGTGTCCTTGGCAAATAATTGTTTTTCCTGTTTAATTGGAGAAATAACCTAGCAAGTGTCAGCTGCATACGTGGCATTATCCCTCAAGTCCATGGCAAAGGCTTCACATGGATTATGATTAGGTTATTAATGGAAAAATGTATCTACTAATGTGTTGATGCGCACAGCAAGTGCTGGAAGTGTTTCCTGTAGCTTCCACTTCAGCCAATGTAGCCATATAATTCATTTAAGAGATTTGTTCAGTTCAGTAGGTTTGGTCTGCCGGAGGACTGTCCACAGTGACAATGGTCCACCATTTTCCTCATTTGAATTTCATAATTTATGTCAAACAATGGTATCAGACATACTTTGAGTCCGCCATACCATCCCATATAACGGTTTGGCAGAGAACTCTGTCAAATATGCTAAGTAACGGTTTTTGGCAAAGAACTCTGGCTAAATATGCTAAGAATACAGTGCTTTACAGAAAGATGTAAATATAGCTTTAAGTAGAATATTATTTGATTATCGAAATGCTGTTCATGCTACCACCAATGAGGACCCCAGCAAGTTGATGTTTAATAGGCAATTAAGGACTAGGTTAGATTTATTAAGGCCTAACCTGTCAATAACCTGTCAAGGACCATAGTAAAAGACAAGACAAGCAAAAGGAGTATTTCTCTGGAAACTAAAGTTAGACTACTTTATCCTGGTCAAAATGTAATTGTTAGGGACTATCGCACCCGTGACAAAATGTATGACGGTGGGTTAGTGCTACGGTATTAAGCAGATCAGCAATACGAAATATCGAAGTTGAATTGACGTATGGCATTGTGTTCAGACGGCAAATTGATCAGATTGTAGCCGTGCAGGGAGAGCCAGCTGATGTAAACAAACAGGTTAAATCAGCTGACGTTTTCGATGACAGTTCCTCTCTTTCTCCCGGTGGTCATGACGCCGGTGGGGCGAGAGCCAATAGCAGTGAGTCCCCACTCTCCGCCGAGCGGCCGTGTGGCTCGCTCTCCTCCGCTCTCAGTGTCGTGCCGTTCTAACGGTAAACAAACAGCTGATCGTGGCAACACGTCACCGGCTGCGACGGCAGCTGTGTCATGCCGCGCCAGCTGTTCCCCAAAACAACAACAATGATAGACGCTATCCTGTGCGGATTAGAAATCCCGTGGATAGGCTGAACTTGGTAAATTATATTGTTTTGTTCTATTTTAGTTTGTTTCATTATATTGTTTTATTTGTCTTAGTTGTGATAACCAAAGCTTTCATATCATTTTGCTTTATTGTAGTTTAAGGAAAATTTATTGATGTCACTGTATTAATGTGTTAATTGAATTTCAACAATGTTTTTTTTGTTAAACTATGTAGTGTGTTATTTTTGCAGTGTTTTTCAAACTTTGGAAGGGAGGAAATGTGGTTGTACATATCTGAATCTAATATTAAATAGTCAGCTATCTAAAATATATTTGTTAAGATAGGAATGTTGATTATCGATCTGGCCGTTGGCGGTTATATGTATGTGACGTCATATGAGACCATACTGTTTGAATAAATCCTATTGGCTACTGAGGTCACGCCACTTCTCCCCGCCAACGTACTTACCATTCCAGCAGCGAGTGTTCGCCCCAGTCCAGTTTTACCCACGGTCCGTGAAACCCGCGTCCTCCCGACCAAGATGTAGTCCAATAGTTTTCCTGAATTGGTGTAATTTTATTACCCAGTATTATTACCACCGGCCAACGAACATCACACTAGGCACATTCACCAATCTGCGAGTGTGCTCTTTGTTGTGAGAGTAGGCTCTCAACTTTATTCATCTAGAAACTGGAGTAGGTACTTTCACATATTACCAAACCTATAAGAGAGCCCACTCATTGAGGCTAGTCTGTGTATTTTACTCAACTGGACTCTCGTCAAATAATTGAGAGGGCACTCTTCTTTATTTAACTCACCCATTGGCCCATTTCTAATTAAAATAATAATATATTTTTAGCATTGGGCTATATTCTTATTTCCTAATAACAAATAACACAGGACTCTGAGCCAAATTTTTTTAAATCATCCCAGTAAAAGATATTAATAAAGAATACTCGCTGGTTCCTTTGTTTATATTACCCTGTAGTATTATATCCAAAAAAAGGCAAAATAATCGTTATTGTTATTAGTAGTCTAGCCTCCAAAAGTGTTTAGTACAATTAAATATAAATCACCTATAACACATTTATTGTTTATTCTTACTATGTATATTTCAAATTCAGAAAACTCATCTTCAGGTATTAGGTTAAGTTAAATAATAATAACAATCTAAATAAATTAACATGTGTTATAACTAGTTTCAACTACACAACTATAGTTATAACTAGATATAATACGTAACTGTAGTTGTGAATACGAGGTTATTACAATATGGCTGCATTCAAACCAATAATCAATGGATTACAAAACATTCTAATGAAAACTCAATATTTTGATAAAGAATTAGAAATCCTTAAATATATTGCCTAAAATAATAGATACAAGCCAAGCATAATTGATGTATTATTTAAGAATCACAAATGGCACGAAAATAAGAAGAAAGAGGTGTCAAATACAATCAATCACATTATCTTGGTAAACATTGCCATAACATAAGCAAAACCTTATTTAATCAAGGATAAAGCATAGATTGCATAGATCTTTCATATGAAAAACTATTCTCATATTCAAATTTTATTCAAACGAAATTGTTTTGTCAAAAGTCAAATTTACACCATCAATACAAGTGCCCAACACATTACAACTTATTCATCCTAAGGAACATTATTTCTACAGGTCTAACATTGTATAACAACGATAAGATGTCCTATATGGTGTATACTAAATAGTTAAGTGTGTGGTAAAAATAAAACCTGACTAGGTTTGATAATCTAAAAATTAATAAAAACAAACTGATAACCTAATCACTACTGAACATTTGTCAATTAATACATGGCAAAAATTTCAGTTTCTGACATAATTACTATAGTACGGGACACATCATTGCAAGCCTGGCTGAATAGGCAGTTATTGCACCCCACATCCCTCCTCACCATGCAGCATTGCCACATTGTCATATCAGCTGATTGCATGAAGCGATGTGACGTCTCGCTTTGTTCTGGTTGTTTACATTCATTATATTTTTCAGAGTTTGATTATATTGCATGTTTTAATTTTATTATTATTTTTTAACACATTCTGTGTCGTAGTTTAAATCGTGAGGGTAAAGGATTTAGGAAGATAGATGAGAAGTAAAGATGAGCGGTTTAACAACCGCTCGGTTGTTGAGTTCAATCGATAATCATATCACTAGTTATTCTTCCGTTACAGCTGACAACACCACGCCACAACCCAGACTTGTATTGATATGTCTTGTACTATAATGCTTGTTAAGAAAGTCTATACATACCCCGGTGAGCAACCCATGGCATCCTCTATTTCTCGCAGGAACTTACTGAGGGGAATGAAGATAAGGGTAATATTATTGGGGTCTGGTTGACACACAAGAATCTTCTCACGTTGAGAGGTGTCTCCTACTTTCTGTAAAGCAATTCCAAAATAACATTTACAACACTACCAATAACAATAATCATATTAACATTTATCATTAAGTTTTTATTTATAGTTAACAAAAACTGATTTCTGTATTCAGTATTTACCAAAGAATGGTGGTTATTCATACTTTTTTCAAGATTATTTAGTATTATTTATGAATAGAAATTGAGCATAAAAATCAATTATACCGTATTAGAACACAGATATGAATCAAGTTTTATATATATATATATATTTCGTGTTATGTTTGTGTCCAAGTTATCATTATAGTATGTTTGAACTGTGCACATTAAATCAGTATTGATTTTCCATTTTATTTTCAATGATAAAGTTTTTTACATAAATTGTATAGTAGATAATTAGTAAATTGCATACTGACTAAGGTTTGAGATTAATGAAAATAAAATTAGAAACTAGTGCATACCTTAAATCCAGGTATAGCAGTAGATTGTTCCTTCATCAAACTATTTATAGTGAGTGCATGTGAAGAGTTCTCAAATTTGAAAAGAGGAGTTCTCCTTGACCTGTAATAAAACTGAAATTGAAACTTGTTCATACACTACGAGTAATAAAAAGTACTTGTTAATAAATATTACACCAAAATTAAATTACATTATGTGGAAATGTATGGAGTCTGTTTTATATGAGATTTTTTTACCTGGATGTCTGTCGTCTCCGTGCAAAGTACGATGAAATATTGGAAGACTGCTCAGAAAAAGCAGATGGCATCTGATGAGCCTCGTTCACAGAGTTCTGGATATCCAAGTAATCTGTCAGCAGAAGCTGCATCTAAGAAATCAAATGTATAAATCAGTTATTGACTCACCAATTTACTAACTTATCTGTCCAGTCTAAATACAAAATTACTTGATCTATTGAGTTATAAGAACCATGTATGAAGCCTTACTGAGTGTACAGAGAGACAGCAATGCTGTATATTACAATAGCTGGGAACCAGTTTTCTCATAAAGATCATAAAACGCAAATAAAAAATAAATAAATGCTGGTACAAGTTTAATATATTGCAATTTGATAAAAAAGTAAGCTATACCTTCCAGTAATACTTGTAATACTACAAAAATACTTAACATTTTTATTCTTGCATACATAATACAGGAAATGTATACATAATGCAGACAATCAGGAAACCACAATTTTTATTTATTAGAATATGTACTACATACTAATACAATACAAATGACATTAACAAATTAAGTGGATGATCAGAAAATCTGGTTTATACTAATCCATCTAGCCGTTATGATAATTCATGCATTCAGATTCTAAATTTTTGCATTCAAAGACCATTCATTATGGGATCATTCTTTGGGGTGCCTCCTCTGCCAGTAACCTCCAGCGGGTGCTGGTACTCCAGAAGAAGGCAGTTAGGTGCATGGCCAGTCTTCAATATCGTGAGAGCTGCAGGATTGCTTTTAAGCAATTGGGAATTTTAACTGTGACATCTTTATACATAATGGAAGTCATCCTGTATGCCAGTAGCCTTGGGTTGCCCAGGAACGCCAATGTTCACAGCCACAACACCAGATTTGCGGATGATTTTGCCCTTCCAGCACACAGAATGAGCCTTTTCGCCATGAAACCGTCCTACGCCGGTGCAAGGCTGTACAATTTACTACCACCTGAAATCAAGAAGGGGAATCACATTTCCTTAAAGCAGAGACTACGTAACTGGCTCATCTCCGAAACCATCTACAGCCTGGAGGAATTTATTGAGAGAGCAAGGAGTGCACATCTCAGATGAACTTTTCCAAAATTGCTCTACTTATCTCTTCTAAAGTTTATTTCTGAGTTATGACTGTTTTAAATATTTGACGCTATACTGTTCTTTACGATCATGTAAATAAAGAGATTTGTCTATTGTCTATTGTCTATTGTCTGTCTATTGTCTATTGTCTATTGTCTATTATCAGTTGTAGCCATTTACCATTACAACATATTATATTAACCATTATTAATAATTAATATTAAGTATTTATTACGCAGTACTTGCAGTACTTAACCCTTCCAACGCGGCTATCGCCTATAGACGCGGAACTGCCGATGCTTTAAACGCGGATAACATCTACAAACGCAAAAGCTTTACTTTTGAAATGGCGAAGAATTAGTTGTTAAAACTTCCGTAAGAGAGCAGGTCGATGTTCCTTTCGACTGTCGGGACTAGACAAAACGCTTTGTCACCGTTGGTGGACGTTGTAACGGTATCTACTCGGGTTGAAAGCAATCGCCGCCATTTTTTGTATGGCCTGTGACGCGGCATACGCCTACAGACGCATTCGTTTCATTCAGCTATTTAACTACGTGTGTGTTGGTTATATTGTTAAACAAAGTGTTTTAACCCTTTTAGTGCTATAGCGTCTACGTCGTAGACGCTGCGTTTATGTCGAAAAGTGCTAGCGTCTACGTCGTAGACGCAGCGTATTTTTATATATATTGGTTCAGTTTATGCAAGTTACTGGCTGCAAACGATGACAGTTCATCCAAAAGCCATAGAGTAACGATATTTGTATATTTATTTGCCGACAACCAGCTGTTTATACGTCATTGACGTGAAATAAAAAGGTCAGTTCGGATGTTTACGTTGCGAGCGAACTGATGCTGTGCTTTGTTTACTCTGTTTTATCTTATTTTATCCATTAAATTGTGTTATAATTGTGAAATACTACTTTATTAGTATTCCAAATCATTGCATTACTTCATTTTTCATTTGTGTTTTCCGTGTGTGTTATATTTTACTAAGTTACAATGTTTAATAAGAACATTGCAGGTTATGATTAGTTACTTCACCTTTTTTATAGTTTTATTACAGAATAAAACAATTATTAAGGTAAAAAAGTGTTAACTGTGTTTGAATTTCTTCTTATTATAAATAATAATAAAGTTAGTAAAGCATTTATGCTAATAATAGTAAGTGTATTACTTTTTTTTAGCATTTCAAACATTAGGCCTATATGTAGGGCAAAATTTGGCACGGACAAGTTATTACATTTTTAATCCACACTTCTTATTTGTTGTGTAAAAATAAAATCAAATATATGTAATTTGTTTAGTTTTAGTTGCTCTTTCCGATGGTAGCCTCAGAAAAATAATATAAAATTGTTTACATAATAAAATTGTATGCCAAAGTGAAAAAGAATTATAAAAAACATTTATATTATAAAGAAAATGTTTTTATAACAATCCAAATATGTACAAATGTATGTTTTTGTATTTATTTCGGTTTATTGTTTAATTATCTTCAATACAAAAAACATTTAATAAGATATGACCTCAAATAAGGAAATAGTAAAGAATTTACTAAAACTCTGCATTTATGCACTAAAATGCATAGCACTCTTGGGTATGGCAATGTGCCAGACCCCTTAGCACTAAAAGGGTTAATCAGTCCGTTGTTATTCTAATAGTGTTTTAGTTTGTTTTTACGAGAACTGATTTTCCAACTTTTATCATTTTACTATGTACAACATAGTTTGAGTGCATTTTTTGGTATATTATGTGTAATATTTTTTTTCAATTATTTGTTTTGTATTTTATACCAGTTTCACCATACAAGTCCAGTTTATTTATTCTAAACAAATAGGGTTTATAAGTACAGTGGGGTCCCGCTAATCCGAACACGTGTAATCCGAACGTCGGTTAATCCGAACAGGTCCAGGAAGAATTATTTATAACGATAATGAACAGTTATAGGAACTAATTACTTAAAAAATGAAAATGGCTGCATCATTTCGTACATAAACAAAGAAAACTTTAATGAAATAGACATACAGTATTTTATTAAGACAAATTATGTACGGTACAGTACATAAATAATGAAGTTAAATACAGTACCAAATTGAAACTTATAGGTTAAGTATGAGGTAAATTACTGTATTAAGAAGTGAAATCAAACAAAAATTGGACGTACAGTACTGATATTATTATTGAGTACAATATTAATTGTTAAAATACATAAATAATTCAGTTATTGTCTTCTGTCGCATTAAAGAGAGTCTATGGGATGACGCGTAGTTTCGTACAACTATTGAACGCGTGGACCCGTACAATATCCAGTACGCTCACATTGCTTAACAATAGAACTCTCACACTAAATACGGTAAATGTGCTTAGTATTCGCAAACACGTTTATTTGTCAAGAAATACAATGCAACAGCCAGAAAACATGTTTTAATAAACAATGTTGATAATTCTATAACAAAATAGACCCATTCTCAAGTTTAAAACCGTATTTTTCTGTAATTCTGGCTAATCCGAACAATCACATAATCCGAATAGGGCTCGGTCCCAATTAGGTCGGATTAACGGGACTCTACTGTACAATATTTGTTTCATTTGCCTTGCAGGCTATCGTATAAGTAAGTTTGTGTTTGAATTTCATATTATTACATTTGAAAATCTTATACTGAACTTATTTATTTTTATGTACTAATTATACAGAAACTTCAGTTACAATTTACTCGTTATAAATAACCTGTATAAATGTAATGTAATCTGTCAAATAGTATTCCTATGTACATTATCCTGCAATGCAGTTTATTCAAAATTTCAAATGTTTTCGTGCGTATAAAATTCTCAAAAACATGTTTATTATTTTTTCTTATAAAGGTAATACCAAGGAATATGAAACAAAAATTAGCATTGGGAAATTTAAAAAAAATAATTTTTAATGTCTTAGCGTTTGACAGTAATTTAAATTAGCGCTTTAAGGGTTAATTATGTTAACACAGTGTTATTAACTGATTAATACTTCTGATACTTCAGTTGATTTAACTACTTCTCTCATTGGTGGAACTCATTGTGTGGTCTCTGTCTAAATCCGTCCAGGAGCGTCCATTAGATGCCCAAGCAGTCTTATTGTCGGAATCGTTCTAAGCTTGACATGCTATGGTAGTGGTAGGTCAAAAAGGTCTAGTCTTTTGTCCTCTCGTTTGTAGTAGGAGTCTCGTCTTGGAATTCGCTGTGATATGAAGTAGCAGAAGCGGCTTTATTTTCTCTTTACAAAGATTATTGAACCCCACTTGTGATGCCATTGGTAAACGAGGTCGCAAAGTAGTTAAAGTAATATTAATAACTCATTTTATTTTATCCTAAACTTGTTATCATCAACAATATTCATATATGGTATTTCAGACAGATTCAATTTTTGTGTAGTAGTAGACGATATTTCAAGGATAATTTCTGAGATAGGAACCATCATGGGTAGCACAAGCATAGCACTGCTAGAGAGAAAAAAGTACTTTTGAAACAGCCCTGTCGAGGTAGCCTACTCTTCGTACTTAGTAATAGATAAATCAATGAAATTTATGTGGACGGATTGTAAATTATTGTCCCAAGAACCTTTAATAAATAATCAACATAAAATTCGTAAATTAATAAACATATAACACAAAATTGTCCACATGGGAAAACAAATCAAATAGAACAGCACAGTAATTGTATCATAAAAGGTATTCAAAGTGCCCACCATTTTGTTAAATGGACAACAATTCATTCTCATATCATGGAATCCCTCACAGTCAGTAATGTGTCTTGCATATATTTTACAAAATTGTAACAATCCTACCAACCATTTCCTCTGTTTGGAACCAGGTTTTCTTTTTTTTTTTTTTTACTTACACCTAAAAAAATGTGTCTAGATGTGTAAATTTAGATGACTTATTCTGCCAAATCCTAAATAATGCTTATGTATGCTTTACTGTTGCAAGCGGCTGGCTGCAGTCCCTTAAATGCACAAAAAATTGAAAAATTTTAGTCCAAGTTGAGTATTTATTACAGACCCTGGGAATCTTTATCCATGAATTTAGCTGGTTTTTTTGTTATTGTATATGGTTCCTCAATAGTTTTATACTGGTATATGGCCTTCCTCAACATTGCTGTCTCTAAATTATTCTTTTTTTCTAGCAGTGTTATTATCCATATTAACTTATGATTCCTACCTCAGAAATAGTGCTTAGGATATTATTATTGATAATCTGCTCTTTATTCTGAAACACCCTACATAATAATATAAATTCACTGATATTAATATTATTAAGATTAATCAAAATCTTGTTTCCAGTTCAATGGCTATCCGTATTGAGACTCAGACCAATCAAATGTATATTACAACAGAACTGCTGCTTCTATTAACTGGGATTTCTTATATATTTAGCTGTCATAAATGGTTTATATGCATATTTCCAAGTTGAATGTGAGTGATACCACCTACTTCCATCACTGCTCAACTGCCACTTTCCCTACTTCAGCCAACAGCTTTTATACATATTTCAGTTTGAAAGGTTTCTTTCAAATTTAAGTATTTTATAATCAAAATTAAAATATTTGTAAAATCGATTACCAGACCACTTCTAGTAACCATTTTAATTTGAAGGAATAGAACTAAAATAGAAACAACTAATAGGTGAGAACATATCAAGAACCAGGAATACATTGAAGCCACTAATTATGATGATATGACTACAGAAAACATGTTTAACAATCATATCTGAGCACAGAGAGTTATGGTGAACACCAACATACCACAGCCTGAATCCTGGCCCAGACATCAGGCAGATCATAGACATTGACCTGGACCCGGTGAGAGATTGCAGTGCGGCGGATCTGGTCAAGAACTACTCTATGAGCATCTACAATAGCACGGAACTGTTCCATGAGTAGCACCAACAGGTCCGCAAGAGGTGTTGCTGATTCGGTTGGGACAACAGACTTGGTGGTCCGCTCCACTAACCTTAGCAGCTCAGTCTGCATGTCCACTTTCAGGCTCTGATCAAAAACAACACTCAAGTCAATATTTGCAGTCCTCGAAAATATAGAAATCTTTTTTAAACAACAAGCAGAAGTATTAAAATTACTTTATTATACATAAGAGTACTATAGTTTTGCTGTGCTATATGCAACTCACCCATTACTCAATAATATTATTTGGAATGGCACTCGTTTACTTTGCAAAAAATGTACCCTTTTTCATGTATATCAAATAAATTACAAAAATTAAAAATGAAATTTACTGTTGTATTGGCAACAATAGCAATAAATTTGTTTACATATGAAATTATGTATGATTTTTCTTTATTTTCCTTCAAACACACAATTTTTCCCTTTATTACACGTGTGCCACATTTCATAAAACTCTTTAAAACAATCCTGGAATTCATTTTCCAGAGGCTCCTCCACTTGAATTGTTGCATTTTCTATCACTTTATATGAAAAAAATAAATAGTTCAGCATATTGTCCTTTCAATTTCATTTATAATATGATAAAGATGTAAAGGTTTGCTGGTGTCAAGACCGGAGGGTGTTCCACACCTGTCACATTATACATTATGCTTGGCAAAGTATTATCTCACAAGCAAGACACAATGAGGTGGAGCATTGTCATACAACTAAAACCATTTCTTTCTCTCTCATTTTTGCGATTGTTTACTCAGGGTGTCTAGCGGTCAGGAAAATTTGGGAAGTCTAGGATTTGTATAGAAATTAAATAAAGTTGTGAACAGGCAGGATATAGCATAGATATTTCATAAGAAGTCAGGAAAAGAATTTGAAGTCTTTCATTAGTCAGTAGGAAAATTATCTCTCAGTTTCTTGGTTATGTTCCGGTTTGAAATACAGTGTACGACGAACTATGATAATTGCATTTATATAAACTAATAAAGCAGAAGGGGTCAATTCTCTATAACAAATTACTTCACTCTCAGACATGCCTGACTCCTCTGCACTATCGCTCGGAATCCAAAGTTTTACATTTAGACATTAATTTATGTAAAGTTAAATGTCATAAAATTAGAATAAAAGGTCTTGAATTTAATTTATTATAATTGCTAGACACCCTGTTACTTCTAATTAAGTCTCATAATTGTTTAAGAATCCTCAAACAAAGTTTTTTATTAATAGTGTGGCCTTTATGAATGAATCCCTAGTAAAACATGCCTTCATAATCAAAAAATACTTTTAACATCACTTTCCCTCAAATTTTGTTCCAGCAAATATTTCCTTTTTTAATTAGGTTTTTTCTTACATTCAGATGAGTGACTTTTTGTTTGAGGGCCATACAGGCAACACCATGTTCATGACCTGTTACAATTTCCTTCAAGAAACCGTCATTTTCATCAGGCATATCAATCAACTCTCTGTACACATTCACTCTCATATCTTTTTTTCAGTTGAAAAAATGTTTAAAACCATCTGCAAACATGATGCATTTTAAGCCCTCATGAAGAATACTATGAACACACCAATGTGAAATTCCAAGTTCCTAGGAAATACCAGCAATTCTTATTAGTGCTCACAATTTTTCAAATGTGATCAGCTTTCTCATCTGAGTTGAAAATTAAGGGGAGGCCACTCAGAATTTCATCTCCGAGGTTTGTTCAATTTTTTCATTGAATCTTTTCTGTATATTTTCTTCAGGAACTCATTAGTCTCAAATGGTAAGGTAATTTCAAAATAAACATAATTTCGTAGTAAAAAGTACTAGCACGTTTCTATGACAGAACAGAAAAATATCAAATTTGGTTCACATTTTCACCCACAGTGCTGCCAGCCACAGGAGGATAAATTTTGGTTGTAACAAACCCTTGCTTATATATGGACCATTATGACTATCTCAAATTTTAGTGTATTTTAGATGATATGAGATTGAGGAATGTCCGATAAGAGATGCATTGTATTGATGGTAGACAATTTAGGACAGCAGTAATACATGTTTTATAATAAGTAGTGTACTGAGAATTACCTAATATTATTTCTTAGTAACATTAAATGCCACTCTTTATAAGTAACTAAAGTAGAAGCTACCATAGAGTCCAAAAACAGCTATTAATGGTCAACTTGTACTAAACATTAACACAACACAAATAAGTGTGTTTAAACCTACCTCCACAGACTCGGGCAACTTGCTGAGCAGCCCAAGACACTCAACCAAGATGGACATGAAGTGTTCACTATCCTCCTCAGGATTGATGGCATCCACATCCTCTGTCACTTTCCCAGGAGTCAACCTTTCATTTCTGATAATAAACAATGCAAAAATTACAATAATATTAAAATAGAAATTAAAATAACATTAATGTGTGGGATACAATACAACTTGAGGCAGTGCAATAAGTATTCAATTGGATTATTTTTTGTAATACAAATTTTTATTTATAGTCCTTTAAGATATCTTTTCTGAGGATAGAAGAAATAATAAAATATTTTGCTATTCCATAAAGAATAGCACAACAGGCCATCTCAACAGGTGGTAACCGATGAATTTGTGACAGTCAAATATTGCCATGAAATGTGCACCTTGTGTAGTGGATGAAACAATCCATCGATTAGTATCAATTTCTATATTTATACAGACGTCTTATATGAAAGTTGGAGAAAACAAATATTGCACTACATTTGCCAGCCCCTGTATTGTTTTTGCATCAATAGTTTGATTCTTGCGTTCTCTGTGTGAATATATATATTTACAGTTATTACACAACATTAAACACAGTTACAGTTATTATGTAGCGAAATGGCATAGAAAAGTTTTGAAAAGTATTTATACTTTCATGGAAGAGATGCTAGTAAAGCAGTGATAAGTGTTTTATTTCAAATTAACTTTGATTTTCAAATATATGTACACCTAAATTAATTGTGCCATGTGAGTACATTAGCTTGTTCTAGATATTGTATACAGAGTGTTTCAGAACTCTTTAAAATAGATGACAATAAAATACAGAATCTTCTCTATTGTTACTGTACTCATTTTTAACTATAGTTGGATTTTTAAGATTTTGGTATCCTGTCTGTACATGTATGCGTTTTTTTTATATTAAAATGCATCTTTCTTTAAAACCCTTAGAAATGCATTACAAAATTATGTATGGATGTTAACATTAATAATCGTTATTAAATAATTTAAAAATAATCTTTTTATATCAATTTATTTCTAGATGTCCGGCCAATTATGATTTTTAACTTAAAATAATACAAATTGTTTACTATTTTTTTAGTGTAAATATTTTACAAAACTTTTTTATTAATTCTACAACATGTGGTTTAAGTAAATCAAATGAACATAACCGAAATACTCCAACTTTATTAAAGCTAGCATTGTAGTTACTTCACCCAATTCTCAACGCAACAATTAAATTTATTTAGGTACCAAAATATTTATCAAGTGTACGTTAGTGGCAGTGTTCATGTTGTAACGGGAATAAATGTGTATTTAAAACCCACTTGAGTGTATTTACTGTCATAAAAATACCTTGAGTTCATAATTAATTATTACAAAACATGGTGACCACACATTGGTTTGTATTAATATTATTACTTTGCTTTATGAGTTAAAACCATAACAGACTACAATCTAAGACGTATTAAAAATGCAATATAAATATTCGTAATAGGCCACTTTTAATAAAATAGAATGAAGTTAAGCATGAAGATTGATAGTGAATTAATTTGTTGAAACGAAAGCTCGACCTCAAACCTCATTAGGATCATTGATAAACAAAGTAAGATCTATCCCAAATTGAGAAATTAACACCAGGTGAAAGGTAGAAATAGGAAATCTCATATTTAATAACTAAAATTTGATAAATCATTTTAAACAGCCACATAACTAACAAGATTCTAAATATTATTTATGCTCACTTCAGGCAATTGGAGAAGTCTAGGCGTTTTTTCGACCGGAAGGATTCTCTCTTAGTGACACCAACAGGAGTGAGTTCTCTCCTTGATCTGTCGAACGAGCTGGGAGTTGACTCCCTCTCTCTCATAGATCCCTGACGATAGAGTCTCATTGTGAGCAGTTCTTGCGTTGACTCGACATATATATGCCTAGTCAGTTCCTCCAGCAGTTTACTGTATAGTTGCTGCGGAGGGAAACATACATGGATTAACATTTTTATGGCTAAAATACACACAAAATCAAACATAAACTTTAAAAACCAGGATTTGGTATACTACTTGATTATCAAAGGCTCTGGACAAGATCTGTTGGTTTTAACTTGTCAAACAAGAAGTGTTTACTGATATTGTATGTATGCTTCATTAAACTGCTTTTAACTTGAATACAATTGTATTACAATCTCAATAAATCCACTTTTATCCAAGTTTAAGCTTCTTTTTGATTAATAAATAGAATGTTTTGCTATCAAACTAGTTTAAAAATGTTAACTAGTAGCTATGTAAAAAAAAATCAATATTCAGTTTAGTAAAGAATACCTATTATAGTTCAACATGTTTCATTTGCACATAATATATATATCTTAATATAATATATATATATATATATATATATTATATGATTATATATATATATATATATATATATATATATATATATATATATATATATATATATATATATAATATATTATATATATATATATATATATAGTATTAACATTAAGCACTTACCAAATCATTTCTTAGACTTTTTGATTGCTTAATTTTATTACTTAAGCTGAGTTGGCAAGGTAAGCTTCTACATTTTATAAACGCTGAAGTAATACAACCTTTGCATTCATAGTCACAATACAAAACAAGCATTGCACGAGGTAATGTCAACATCAAATTTGTTCAATGAATTTCGTACCTGTTTACTGGCTTCCAGTTGGTTCCGTAACTCACGCAGTGCCTCCACGTCTTCTAGAGTGGATCCACCCAGTGCCAGGGCTGACACCAGCACCTGTGTAGCATGCAGGTAGTGTTTCTTAGCCAAGTGCGCAGACAGCTGTGCTGGCACCTCTTTCAGCTGACTTCTGCAGCCATTACAGAATCAATTATGTCTGACCATGCCAACTTCCTTCACAATGCCAGTTTAACCCATTGATCTAGTCTCACAACCGATACTCAACTTGAACCACACCTGAACTCTCGACCTCAGCAATCTCAAACTTTCTTCACAATCCCAATACAAAAGTCAATGTTTGTGAATAATATTATTACAATAACATGGTTAAATATTTAGTTTTGTGTGTTTTATTAAGATATAAGTATTGTTATTTCCAATCAAAGTAACATTTATCTGTTCTGTAATAATCTAAATGATATAAAACTCAACAATTTCTAGGGTTTATGGAAAATCAACTCAGCTACTTAAACAGGAGACATTGTTCTATAAAAACTCATTTAACTTGAATTTCACAAAGTTTTTTTGTGAAATAAAATTGATGTTTTTATTAAACATGTAAAAAAACTTAATCAACTGTTTTCACTTAACTAATAATGTCACAGTCACTATAGGTCTGTCAGTAAGCCCCTTCTGAAGAATGTGTGATAAATTTTACTATTTGAAATCTGCTGATTAGGCACACAGAAAACATATTAATTATCATCTAACTTCATTAGCTTAGTATGACCTTGACATATGCCTAGTTAACATTATACTCATGATGGAAACATAAAGACAAGCAAAATAATTTGAAACTTCTTTAATACCAAATAACACAATTTTACAGTAAAACATATAATTCACAATTACGATTTCCGGTTTGATTCATGTAATTTGAACCATAAAATAATTCCAAAAATACATTTTATTGCCAAAACATATACATTGTAAAAGTTTTGGCTTTGATTTATGAAAATAATATAACCATACACAAAATTCACTGGTCCACAAATATTATAGTTTTGATGATTCTTCAACTTTGTTTTGAGCAAAGATGCATTTGGAATAGTAGTGATGTTCTACTTTAGAATATGTTCTACATATAGATTTTATTAGAAGAATGGTGTGGTTCTGTTCTGATTCCTGCTCAAAACAACAGTCACCTGAAAATATGTCAATGTAAACACACTTCCTCAATTCTGATGTTATCGTTACATCCATCAGATTATTGACAGTGGCAATGACACCCATGTCTATGACATACTTTACCACTGTTTCAGCCAATACACAATGTTTAACATCTTCAAAAGGCTGCAGCAGTCCACCTCTGTTTTTGGTATGAATCAAACTGAATATGTTCATAACATTAGTCTGTAGTAGATCTACACTGCTGTTGCATTTAATTTTACATTTTTATGGTCTTACTAATTATCCTAAGATGTTCTAATTAGGTGCATTTTTTAAATTGATAATGTTAAATCTAAATGTTTTAAGAGCAAAAATATACAATTTCATTTTAATAATTATGAATCTTAATTCAAGCTAAGCATACTCTACAGGTGGTTTAAAAATACCCTGTAGTGGTCTGAATCGAGTAATATAGTTTGTTTTGTTATTTTTATAAGTTTATTTCATTCACTTGAATAATATTAGCATGTAAGTAATATAGTAAAAGAGTAAATTTTCTGTCCTGTAAGTATTAAAATAAAATTGTAAACTAATCCATTCATAATTTAACATTGTGATAATTCAACTGTATACATTGCCTTTATTAATAATGAAATGTAACTAGTAAATATAGTTAATTTAACTGTGGTAGGAAATTTCTTATATTTTTCCTCTGTTTGCACAGCTGTAGAGTTGTCATGATTTCATTAAACAAGGAAATATGAGGGCTATTCAGAAAGTAACGAACATATTCTTCTGCCGCTGCCAGGTGCACACCAAGCACATATATATTAGTGTGCTCGTGCATCTGTCAGAGTTCAACCGTGACAACAGGAACATCCCCTCGCTGCCTCGTTTTGTTATATTCAAATTCGAAATGTGTGCTGCAATCAAAAATCCTGCCAGTTGTAAAGTCCAGTCTGTGATTCGTTTTTGGTTGGAAAAAAACTTGAAACCAATTGAAATTTATCAGGAACTGTGTAAATTGTACCGGAACTTGTGTGGTACTGGAAGTTCTGTCAGGGAAAGGTGCATTCAGTTTAAAAATGGCAGAACAAACAAATAGAAGAGTGGATGTCCGAGCATTATGACTGACACATCAACAATTTTGCTTTAACATGACAATGTCTGACCTTACACTGCAAACCTTACGCAAGAACTCTTGAACTCGTTCCACTAGGAATTTTTTCCTCATCCTTCTACAGACCTTATCTTGCTTCAAGTGATTTTCACTTGTTCCCGAAAATGAAGACTAAGAACACAGGTTTTTGACAAAGATGGGGACGTACGCGTCACTGAGTGGCTGAGATCACAGGTGGCAGAATTATATGACACAGGAATTTCAAAGCTTATCCACTGCTATTATAAGTGCCTGAATTTATATGGTGATTATGTAGAAAAGTAGTATTTTAGTCCCTCTTTCACATGTAAAAGATGTTTTTCTTGTACTTAATTTTTTTATAATTCCAAAACATTTCGTACTATCTGAATAGCGCTTGTGTAATATATTGTAAAATTTTCAGTACATGATAGAGCGCGATCGTCCAAGAATGCACATAGACTACATTTGATGTAAGAGTGAGGGATGTGCATCTGCTGAGAAGGAGGTAGGCTTTCTGACGCTTACCACTAGGCCATGATTTCCTTTGCTTCATGACGCATTTACCTATGCTACATCTATTGGTTTGATATAGTCTATGGTGTCACCATTATCACCCTTAACCGAATGTATACTTACATCTCTTCCAACAACTGCAGCGTATGCTTGTGTTCAATTCCTTCCAACCACAGCTTCTTCAGCTCATCCCTGCGACAACTGAGCAGAGTCTTACATGCAAGCAGGTTCTCCTTCACACTGCTTATCTTAGCTCGAGACGTATTGACCAGCAGTGACACTCGGGCAAAACTCTGTACCAGGATATCGTAATTGGTTTAAGATAAAATAACAATAAAATTATCAAAAAACTAAACTACTCTTTATGATTCAATGATGTTTATCACATTTTTTAGCCCATGGAAGTGAAGAAATATTTTCAACTGTTTCTAATTCAAAGTGTAGACTACAATGTCAAATGACTGGGGAACCTACTAGAGCTGTTCAAGTTTTAGTAGTTTCTTTTCAAAATTGAACTCCCTATATTGTGTGGCATAGTGAATTTTGTGGTGATATTAAAATATGTTTCTTACGCAATTCATCCACAGTAATTTGCATAGGCTAGGCATAATAAGTACACTCATCATGGATTTTTTCTATAAAAGTATTGCCCTGACCTCGGGACTGATTCAGTGTTTACAGGCTGAGAGAACAATAGAAACATTTTATTTCCTGTCAAGTGAAGAGTTAAACTCTTTTGTATTTAGAGTTGAGAGTATTTTCACAAAGTTAAATTCTATGACACAGGAATTTCAAAGCTTATGCACTGCTAAGCACATATTCACATATGCAACATTTGTTCAGTCGCTTAAATGTTTAATTTGATCTTGCCTTCGGTCCTATCTAATGTGTTGTATTTCAATGTATATATGTCTTAATTTGTTCATTTTTAAGATGAGTTATACCAACACATTTAATTATGTTTCACTTTTATGTTATACAAACATGGAAATATTTATTTATTTCAACCATAACACTTGAGAAGAACACTCTAATCTTGAATAATATGTTATGCATAACAATTATGCCTATTTGTGGAACTGTTTCTCAAAATATTAAAAATACCTACTTCTTCTTTTATAAGAAACATCTGGTTTAAACATTAGGCATTAATTAAAAGATTGCATTGAAAACTTTTACAGACCTGCATGACTTGTGCAAGATCTCGATCATGCTGTGAAATGAGTTCATCCAATTCTTTATCACATTTTTGATAATCTTTTTCAAGTTTTGCCTTTTCTTTATCTCTCTGCTCATTTGATTCACTGGTCGATAGAGTTCTTATGACATTCATCAGAAAGCTTCCACTCTGAAACAAAAATTACAATATCTATATATAATTAAATAATTAGTGACTACTGCCCCCTCTCACCCATAATGAACACATGGAGATTTCTTACAGTAGACAAAAAAAAATACAGACTAATATAAGAAGTCTATTGCAGTGTTATTTTTACACCAACAACAGTCAATCACTATCTACAGAAAACTACGAGTAAATCATCCTCAGAAATCTGTGAGTGGGTGAGAATTGAATGAAGAGTCAATTCAGCCAATTTGTCAATAAAGGACAAACCAACGACAAATACTGGTGGTTTTGTATTTGTTGTTGTTGATTTTCTAGCTACTTAAAATAAGTTTAATTTCTGTCATACAGTTTAGAAGTAAAATTGTACCACCACTAATCAAAATAAAGTTAGTTGCTGGCAGTAAACTAACAAGGATGTTGTAAAAGAAATTTAAAAATGAAATTTAATATTGAAGCCTATATTATTTAAACTGGTTTTTCCAAACACAAGTAAAAAATTAAAATTTTAGATACATTAATTTTCTTTACTGGTGTAAGACATGTCATCATTGCTGATGCCCCTATTCTGTTTATATCAGAAGAATTCTATCAATCTAATTTAATTTTAATATATTTCAGCAAATAGTGGATTTTATGTACAGTAATTAAAATAGCATTTATAATTTCTTCCATTTCAAAACAAGAAGAGGTATACTCTAAATTCGTTGAAATTATTGACTTGTTAAATACAGGACACACATGCAAGGTTTCAATCCTATGATAAAGTGGCTTTTAGTATATAAGAAAGTTTATTTACTGTGTTAACACGTCTTGCCCCTAGCATTCCCACGGTGGGTCGCACTTATAGGACAAATCTAATATTTCTATAACAGAATATGATTCGCTAAATTGTAATGATAAGTGATAAAATGAGAGTAAAATCTTGTCATTTTATGTCAATTTTGTTTATTAAATACAAACATGAAAAAGTGTTTACTTTATATAAATAATGTAAAGGTGTAATGGAATATAAAAAATGGCCAAAAATACTAGGGCCGGGAAGGTCTGTCTACAATGTCAGTGCCCAGAAGTATTAAACATTTCTCAACATGAAGGGGTTTTCTAGTTGTTTCTCTTATGAAAAGGTTATGAAAATTTCTACTAGTCCCTGTGTCTTAAGATGAATACAAGACAAGTTCTCAGAATGTGGAATGGACGTCTGCCAAGAAGGACCACACAACGTAGGGTCAGCATCCTGAAGAATTTGTAAGGATTTGTGTTTGTTCATAGCTTCTTCCAGATCTGTCTGTATAGGTTCTTCATCATGGACTGTTCCATGTTTGTGTCTTCTTCAAGATTCTCAGAATCAGATTCTGTGTGAGGATAATTCCCCTGCTTATAGAAGTAACATTCACTAGAACATTCTTCTAACCACCAATGAATGTTCGTTGTTGTTCATCGTGGAATAAAACTAATTTAAAATACTTAGTATTCACTCACAAACCAAAATAAAAACTGAATTAATTACACACACAATCTATTCATGCAGTTACTTGGTAAGATGTGCCATTAGATAATTTCTAACACTGCACCCAGGTGGTAGGGCACGCCGTTAGATAAATTCTAACACTACACTTAGGTGATAGGTCATGTCATTAGACAAATTATAACACTGCACTCGGGTGGTAGGTCGTGCTGTTAGATGCAAACTAACATTTTACGACCTGCCTAACTTCTCCCGCCCCTTCAAACCATAAATCACCAAGTTTACCATCCCTTTTATATAGAAACGTTGCTTAATATATGATAGAAAGCATAATTAGATGAAGATCAAGATCACCAAACAAAAAATAAACAAAGATTCTTTAGAACGACGAAATATTTCTAAAGATTTTATCTCATAGCACAACCTCTCACTGTTTAACAAAGCCTATCACTTAAGGGGTTGGAAAAATGTTATTTACATTTGTCAGTCTGTCTGTCTGCACGATATATCTTGAAAATGAACTGACCCATAGAATTAAAATTTTACATGAAACTCATTTCTACATAGGCAACATCGAGTTTGATCATGATGCATATCATTCCATAACATTTTGCTGCGCTTTAGTAAATATGTTTTCATTGATCTTATGTGTAACCTTAATGGCAACAAGAAATCCACAGAATAGATTTGTAAATAAACTGAGTAAGTTACTATGACATTTTAACATGTAACATAGTTACACATATTGTAGTAGCTATAGACTTGAACGTTTGCTTGCAGCTTCAGCAAAGCCTGTTACACGACACATGGTTTGGGATACTCCTACCTTGTTTTTAAAAAGTACATATGGTATATTTTGTGCATTTAGGATTTTGTGTCAAGCCTTCACCCCTTCTCTAAATCGCCTATTGCAATATTTGCTTTTAGTGTAATTAGTATGATCAATACAAATTAATTATAAACTTTAAAATACAGACAGACTTTTAATGGCAGAGATTAAAAAAGGTTCCAAGCCAAATGCCTTGGAACAGATAACTACAAAAGACAGTATATGATACCATACCAAGATTTGGCGGCAATTCCCAAGTTCCCTTAGAAGAAAGATTTTCAGATATCCAATCTGAAAATTCTTGGGACATCCTAAAATCCAGCCAAAAACTAATAGCTTCGTTATTACCAATAGTGTCATTATTGAATGAGACAAAGCAAACCAAAGAAGTGGAGAAATGTGGTTACTGGCCCTATACCAATTTTAATACAGTATTTTGCCCATGAACAGAAACTGTTTGGCCATATCTAGAGGTAAATTATTAGGCAATCACCATAAACAGTACAGCAAAACCTGTAGAACCCCATGATTAATTAATTATTTATCAGCTCTATCAAACACAACTTGCGTGCACTCTCTGAGATAGAAAGCCAACAAACTAAAACAGCTCCACCCATTCCATAACAAGCCAACTCTGCAAACAGCCTACTGAAGTTAATAATTTACTGTAGTCACAGAGAATCAGATCCAAACAATTTCCATCGTAGAAGCAGCAAATATCTGGTATGACAATTTGAAAATGAGAACAATATCAAAATACAAGTGAATAATAAAAGTACTGTTGTATTGTATATTACCCAGCAGGGTTCAGATCTGGCAGGTTTATACCTTCCAGTTGAACCTACCACTGAGCACAGCAAAAACCGATGTGTCACTTAAATCTGGGCAACCTTATGGATGTCCAGGAGCGGCAAATCACCAACCGCAAATGTCAAGATTCTGGGGTGCAAGGGTAATTTGATAGGTTTAGTCTACTGCGGGAGATATCTGTTGAAGTTGATGGGGTTCATTCCCTAAGTATCAGAGGTTCTTGCTAGCCTCAACAAGGATGTCCCATCCCCTGCCTGCTTTGACTGGAGAGGCTGGTTCAGAGCTGGCCTCCCCTTCTACTGGGGGAACATGACTTTGACATTAGTGCCCTAATTCTTCCTCATGGATCTCGATAGGAGGCGGCCCCTACTCCCTAACCTTACCCATTCTGAATATCCTGTCACTCCGGAAGCAGCGCTAAAGTTATTATAGGACTAAGTGCTTCTTGTCCTAAGAGGAAAAAAAAAGTATAGAGGGTTCAAAAATATTCTTTAACCTACCTCAAAGACTAATGTGTTATTACTATTTGATAAGATACAACTTCTATAAACAAATACAACCATAGAGACGATGATTTACAATCTACTGTAAAAATCACAATCATATAGACAATGGTTACACAGTAATCAGCATTGTAAAATGACTCCAATATAGATGGATACCAATAATTCACAAAAGGCAGTTTTTGGTTAAGTCTCTGTATTCTCTAAACAATGTAGTCAAAAACTATTACACCTAAAGAGCTCTAATCTACACTAGGCTTTATCATTCACTTTAAATGCTATATAACATGACTATATTTTATGTAATTTAAATTTAGTTTAATTCCCCCAAAAAACAATTTAAAAAAACACAAAATATGTCCCCTTCATTATTTTTGCAAAAATACATGTTACTTAGAATAAACTATTTTGCTACCCAGTTAACACTGGTTTGGTGTGAGATACCATTCATATTTATATTGTGTAAGATACTGTGTTCCGTTACCAGTTACATACGAAATTATACCCACAACCAGTTAAATTTTTATATATAATTTGGTTAATACTTCTAAATTTACATGCAGCCTAAACATTTTTAGTTAAATTATTAACAAATGTTGGATTAATTTTTAAACCAAAATTTAATTAATAACTTTTAGCTTGACAACATAGCTAATTTATGTATGAATTTAGCATTGCAGGGTGCACGGTCACATCTACTTTTACTATCTTTTGTATCTTGAAAAGAATGTATTCAATTACACGGACAGACTGGATCCTGAAAAGTAGAAAGTAACAGTCTGTCCTGGAAGATCTTTGAACAAGAATGTTGCTGAATTGGTGAAATATTTTTACAATTCTATGAAGTTAGTATATAGTGATGAGGTAACAAAGATTGTCACCATTAGAAATAAACATGGAAAGATCCAGGTAAAAAGGATATTAGTTTTACTTAATTTAAAAGAACTATACATTACGTATTTAAAAATTCCCAACAAGCAAAATTGATTTGCAAAGTTTTGTGAGCCTAGGCCCAAGAACAACAGCCTTGCTAGAAAAAGTGGAACACATGCAGAGTATGTGTGTTTATACACATTGCTCTAGAACATTAAATTAATGTTGATGTGGAGAAAAAATGCAATATTTTTTCATAAATTGTCTGTGAAATACCACTCCTGCCTGGTTAAAGCAATTGACAATAAACCTTTTCAGCTCTGTCTTATGAATGTGTGTAATGAATGCCCAAGTGGTAGTGAACTGAGAGACTTATTAAAATGTAATAACAAACTAATAGATGAAGACTTACAAAAAGTGGGTAACTGTAGATAGACATTCAATGGAAACAGTAGTAAAGAGTACCAATGTTTTTAGACACATATTTAGGCTTAAAATACGTACATTTATCAGTACATTTGTACCCTACTACTGTACACCTACTAATCAGTAAAAAGAACACTACAAAGAAATATATGAAAATTTAACATGTAAAGTCATATATAGTAATTCAGAGTGTAATTTTGCCAAAACTTTCCTTGGTACTTTGGGATTATACCGACCACACCCAGACATGAATCGTTATTTGACATTTTGCTTCTACTGATTACTAGATTAGCGTAAAACAATATTTCGTCAATATAAAACAGGAATTGTCTTATCGCAAACCCCTCCCCATCCTCCATGACAGAGGTCAAAGTCGAGCGGTCTAGTAGATAACGTGATTGCAGAGTCGCGTCGCTTTGTTGTACTTCCGTGTTTTACCTCTACATTTCTCCAAACACAAAAATTCAACAAAAACAAACATTACCAAACTAAAACTAAACTCTTTATAGAAAAAACACTCAAAACTTGTTTTTATTCTTGTTCACATTCCGCCACCCAAAATGCGAGTGCCTCCGGCCATCAGTGCGGGCTTCAGCAGCACCTTTGGTGCTGCCCTGCGCTGATGTCAACGAAAGAAAAACATCCCTCGAGATAGTACCTATCAGTAAAATATCAAATTCTAGAGGGGCTGATCAGAAATATAAATTGAATTGTAATGGAAAGGCAATTATGTACCGTGCAAATCATGTGATGCCGCGCGGCCTGCCGTAATCGGGATTCTCGAGAAAGATAAGATAACAGCGACAACAATACCGATCACGATACCTGGAAATGCTTGTAATTTTGTAATTACAGAGTTGTTTTTTCGTTCTATCATGTTTGGTTCTATAAATTTATATTTTTGTGTTCTTCATACTGGTGTGGTCGGTATAATCCCAAAGTACCCTTTCCTTCATCAAACGAGATGAGATGTAAGATTCAAGGTGAGATACAATCCTTTAAAAGAATTATCAGCCAAGCTACCCTAATCCCTTCATTATTTATTACAAATGGAAGGGGAAATTGAAACATTAAAATTATATGCTAGTTATAATTTCAATGAAAACGCTGAAAATCATAGATAGGCCTAATAAGAAGTACAAATATAACCAACAAAATTTCCATTTCCACTTCAATTATTAAAAAACATAGTTATTTGTGATTGTTACTCTCTAATACATAGTTTTGTTCAGGAGGATGAGCAAAATATGACAATAAAGTTACAATTTTGAATTGGAAACTCCAGCCGTTATTTAACCGATACCTTAGTTGTGATGAAAATAATGTATTCATATATTTAAACTATTGTTTAATTTATATTTGAAAAACTACTAAGATTCAATGCTATAATATCAATGTTTATTTTCACTATATCAATATCTAAGTTCTATATTTAAAATTAATAGTTTTGCTGGCCTCTAATGAAAACTCAGCAAAAACTTTAAATAAAATACAGAAAAAATATTATCACAATATAGATAAAATAATGTTACATAGATTATCAACTTGTAATCTAAATCTATACAATAATTTGCTCGCATTAAAGAACCAAGGAGACTGTATCTACATGAGCAAAACTATTTAATGATAATATCAATGAAATATAGGTTAACTTGCATACTTTCTTTAGGTTAGAAAACTTACGTTTTCCTTCGGGTTTTTCACACCTCGAGGAGGTTTCGTGGGTGCTGGTACAGATGCCATTATTCAATCTTGTAATAGTATATCAAATAATTAACAAAATGTACAAAACTATCTAATTTTACACACGCAAAAGACTTTCACCAGAACTGTCATTTTCCGCGGCTGTATTTTGCATCAGTAACCGACATCTTTAATTCTGACGACATTTCATTTACGATAAGTAAGGACATATTATCGTAGATTATAATCAAAGAGTTATATTCTTAACTGTTGGATTAATCACTATTATAATATGAGATGAAAGCATAAGATATTGTTATGATTTTATTTTATTAAACAGACTTGGTCTATATTATTAATTATGTAAACAAGACTTTGTCACTAAGTTTATTTGCTATCGTCACGTTAATTTATTGTTAGGTTGTCAAAGTCTAGTCAGATTTTGCTTCAATCACTACATTAAACGCCAATTAAATTATTAACAAACACGTAAATAGTTTTATTGTTAATTTATCTTTAACTGTACATTTTTAGCAAATATTGAGTATTATATATAAAAGAAAAGTTACTATCTAACTTTTTTTATAAATTTTAAAACGGTACTTTGGGATTATACCGACCACACTAGTATGAAGAACACAAAAATAGAAATTTATAGAAACAAACATGATAGAACGAAAAAACAACTCTTCAATTACAAAATTACAAACTTACAAGCATTTCCAGGTATTGTGATCGTTATTGTTGTCGCTGTTATCTTATCTTTCTCGAGAATCCTGATTACGGCAGACCGCGCGGCATCACGTGATTTGCACGGTACATAATTGCCTTTCCATTACAATTCAATTTATATTTCTGATTAGCCCCTCTAGAATTTGATATTTTACTGATAGGTACTATCTCGAGGGATGTTTTTCTTTCGTTGACATCAGCGCAGGGCAGCACCAAAGGTGCTGCTGAAGCCCGCACTGATGGCCGGAGGCACTCGCATTTTGGGTGGCGGAATGTGATCAAGAATAAAAACAAGTTTTTAGTGTTTTTTTAATAAAGAGTTTAGTTTGGTAAATGTTTGTTTTTGTTGAATTTTTGTGTTTGGAGAAATGTAGAGGTAAAAACACGGAAGTACAACAAAGCGATGCACCAGCTGAACGGGCGGCGAGACTCTGCAATCACGTTATCTACTAGACGCTCGACTTTGACCTCTGTCTGAGGATGGGGAGGGGTTTGCGATAAGACAATTCCTGTTTTATATTGACGAAATATTGTTCTACGCTAATCTAGTAATCAGTAGAAACGAAATGTGAAATAACGATTCATGTCTGGGTGTGGTCGGTATAATCCCAAAGTACCTTTTTAGCAAATATTGAGTATTATATATAAAAGAAAAGTTACTATCTAACTTTTTTTATAAATTTTAAAACTGTTATAAAACTTATCTCAGTTGTCTTATAATAGGAATAGGCTTCTCTGATCTGTGATGTATCCTTTTTTGGTCGGGAAACTAGGCAAAATCAACTATGGAACAAAAAATACGAAGAACCATATAAATTACAATGGCTATAAATGAATATACACTTTTTGCCATATTTTCTTGGTCATGGCAACACGGCAATCCTTAAAATTTTACTACTTAACTTTATTTTTTATTTGTACTATATGATTTTCCATGGGAATGGAAAGTAGCACAGATTGCAGAAATACAATTGAAGGTAAATCTTCAAATATGGACATTTTCTACTGTGTTATTACTTAGGCCCTAACTCGTTTATTGGTATCAATGCTTTAATATATGCCTACTTTCTTACTTCTCCATTTCTTCTTCATGTCTTGTAATTTATGTATTTTTTCAACTCTTCTCTTTCTCAGCCTGTCAAACTCTAAAAAAAGTTTAGTTTGTCATTAGCTCTTAGCACTTTTATTTCAGAGTTAGTTGTTCATGTTAGCTCTTTCTTCCGTTGTTAAATTTATCTCTTTCTGGAATGCGTCTTCTCCGTATCTCTATTCTATGGTAAAGTCACCAAGCGTTTAGTAGCTTCAGAGTAAAAACGAAAAAAATATTATAGTGGGACATCTATATTGTTGCAAATATTTTACTTCTATGCACTCCCGCATTGTAGTAACCCGAAAACCTGGAAATATGGAGTCCTCGTTTCCGATACCTTACATGCAGCGCTAATTTCAAATTTATAATTACCATATTGATAGCACCAAAGACTAGTGATAATTCAGTTGACTTTGAGCTTTGATTATGTTAAGGATCTGTTGCCACTTGAATAATTGTGATTTACCGCTATCTAATAGCAAACAAAATAAACAGTGGTTATAATATATTTTATACATTACAGAAAAATATAAAAATTACTATAATGTAATTTGTATGAATAAAATTGCGGTAAATGTTACGGATATAACAAGCTTAAGGCTGCTTTCACACATGCCGGTTTTTGGATGAACGGAAAAAATGTGGACATCCACATTCTTTTAGTGGCACGAAGAGTTGTATTTGGCATTTCACACTCAATGAAAACAGTACGGTTGCTGTCACCGTGCCGGGTAGCAGCCAGCTACCGCCACTACATTTGGCCGGCACTATGCCATATCAGTCTACCAAGTGGCATACAGGAATGCTCACTTTCACACACACCGAATTTTGGTTGGACAGACGCAGATTTGAGTGAGTAGTCAACAGCTTGCAATTCTGAATTTGGAAGATTTTTAAGCAAAAATCTGTATGAAATAGAAAGAGGAATATATTTTTGTTGAATGATAATATTTATTTCAATCATGAAATGACAGTACTTTTTACCAGATGTAAGACCTATTACGATTGTTCTTTGATTATATATATATATATATATATATATATATATATATATATATATATATATATATATATATATATATATATATATATATATAATCAAAGTGAATCATATATATCATATATATATCATCATATATATAAATGAATTTTTGTCTGTATGTCCTTTATAGAACCATAAACTATTTTACCAAAAATGTTTATGTATGTGTATTTTTCTATAGAGAAGGTTAGAATATGCCCATATATATGCCCATTGATGTACTCCCCACCAAGTAGCGCTGCCAGATAAAAGTTTTCAAAGCGCCTGCACATTATACACTACAAAATTACAAGCTAAACACTAGTTGAAGGCGCTAAGTTATGATGCATACTTTCCTTTAAAATAAATTTCTGGTTTAACTTAAACCTTGAGTGTTAGACCACTTTATGATAAAGTACATGTATGAATAATATGCGTCTTTTAATAATCTTGTTGTGGTTCGCAAGACATCTTAGTCTACCAAAATTTTTAAAATCGTCCATAATTTGATTTATAAATGAGTAGTAACGACCATCATGAAGTAATTTTCATTACTCTCTCTCTCTCTCTCTCTTGATCAGAAAAGAGGCAAATCAGCAATGGAACATAAAAATACTAACATCAAAGTAAATTACAATGACCATAAATATACTTTTTAATATATTTTCTTGATCATAGGAGGAGGCAAACTCAATATTATCGTTGGAAATATAATTCACTTGAACCAGAAGTGCTGAAACAGGTGCAAAACATATACAAAATTATGTGTGAAGCTCCAGGTTACTGCTAGTCCTTTATAAAGTAAACATACTATACCATAACTTTGTAAGCTAATCAATCTATTGTATACTAGCAGTTAACCACGGCTTCACAAGCAGTTTCAAAGGTTTTGCACCAGTATTAGGTTTGAGTGAATTATATTTCTAATGCCAATGTTGAGTTTGCCTTGTTGCCATGATCAAGAAAATATGGCAAAAAGTGTATATTCATTTATAGCCGTTGTAATTTATACGATTCTTTGTAGTTTTTGTTCCATAGTTGATTTTGCCTTGATTCCCGATCAAAAAAGTATATATTACAGATCAGAGAAGGATATTCTATTATAAGACAACTGAGATAAGTTTTATAACAGTTTTAAATTTATAAAGATTTATTTAGATAGTAACTTTGTCTTTTATATATTATAATACTCAATATTTGCTAAAAATGTACAGTTAAAGGTAGATTAACAATAAAATTATTTATGTGTTTGTTTCTTTATAAACTGAACAATTTTTTTAAATATTTTAGAATATTTAAAACTGGTATTAGTACATTAGTTCAAAGGCACAGTCCAGCAAACTTTCTCTAGCATAGTTCTTGCTGACTGCTACGAATTCTGCTGTCTTTGGAGTCACATTCTGACCATCTTATGTTTTAGGGCATTTTCCTAGGTACAGGTAGTGTCACCGTGCTCGGCGCGTAAGGGAGGGTGGCCTGAGAGACAACGCCAATGCTCCCACTCCACCTCCCCTACTTTTACTCGGTACAGTCAACTCTAGCAGGTCCCTCTGGCCCTTGTGTCTTCTTCCACAACAAATTAAAATATTTTAGTTATTTTATCAATGGAGGAAACACATTTATACTAAACAGTATGAACCAAAATATTTCTTTAAATTGATTTCATAGAAATGTTTAAATAATATTTCTTTAAATCCATGACATAATTATTGTGATAAGGTATTTCCCTCTGATGGTTACAAATAACTTTCTCTCTGCGTTCAGAGTTTCAATACTCGATTGCAGGCTTGAGACTGCCGGAGGGCCGCATTAAAAGTTATTTACATATTTTTACATACTCACAAAACAATATTTTATTATATACAATAATTACAACATTGTGGGATTAAAGATTCCAAAGTGATATATTGTCCTCCGCTCGTTGTCCATAAACAATAATGGGTGTACATTGGAAATAAATATTTAAATCAATCTTCGATCCCTGACAAATTTCCCGTCTTCAAAGTCATCTTCAGAAAAGTCACTGTTGTCCTCTTCACTGGACTCTGCACCAAGATCGATAACAAAAGATTCAATGGTATCTTCCAGTTGACTTTCAACTCCTATGAACTTCTCTTCCATTTTCTTGACATTTTCACATATTTTTTTTCCAGTCCGTTTCAGTTATGGTTTCAAACTTCTGGTTTACAAGGCGCTCAACATCATGTATGTTAAAAGTCACATTGTGAGCTGCAACTCAGTTTTTTACATCAGCCCAGATTAGCTCTATGGCATTGAGTTCGGGATGATATGGAGGGAGCCTAAGGATGTCGTGTCCATGTTCTCTCATAATCTCGTCAATTTGATAGCGAATGTGCGCCGGTTTGTGTTGCCTAATCAACTCGTAGAGCTCCACCTTGAGTGATGACGATGAGAAATGCAATATTCTTCTGTATCAGCCAATCTTGCATTTCTGATTTAGTGTTCTTCGAAGTTGGGCACTTATCTACTTGGACATTGTGATAAGATGCATTTGTCAATAACCACAACAGTCCGAGGAGGTAAATTTGGAATTAATTTTTCCGTCAGCCATTTAAAATACATCTTGCCGTTCACATTGTCGTGATAATCTCCTGTTTTTATGTTGGCTCTCCACATTGTCAAAACAGTTTTTTCACGAAGCCCATTTCTCCTCCTGCGTGTAGAAAAATAAGTCGCTCGCCTTTGGACAATGGGGCCGCCACTCCTGCATTTGAGTCATCGGACCAAACCTTTTCCGGAAACATGAGCTGAATCGATGTAAGATTCGTCCCGTAAAAACTATGGGGCGTTTTCTCCTTCCGGTATTCTTGAATTTTTCTCAAATATACAAATCGTTTGTAAGCAACATCCTGGGTTTCCATAAGAATATGTTTGTTTGATTTGGTCTTTCTCCATCTGTAGCCCATTTTCCTAACAATTCTTCTCAAACTCGAGATAGACCCGGTAAAATGTATTTCACTTTCGAGTTTTGAACAAATTTTCTTCAGTGTTGGTAGACATTTTCTCGGTCAAATAAAAATTGTTGATTGTCCGTCTTATAACACCAAGATCAAAATCATCGAGTCCGGTCACCATTTTTTGGCACCTTTCTCACTTTGTTTGGAGTTTCAAAGGAAGTCGTTTGTTTCAGCTAATTTTCTTTTTTCGGCACTTATACGGGTTAGAGTTCGCCGCGAAACACCGACAGCTGTTGCCACTCTTTCTCTCACTTTCTTAGGGTCAATAACAAATGTTCCCTCTTTACCCTCTCTACTCATAAAATCCATCACATTACAAATAACTTCACGTGTCTGACTTTTCAGAACCTTGCCATGCAGCTTCTACTTAAATACAGTCGGTGTTGCCATGCCAGCAGCTCCAAAACTTCCACAAGTATCACAACACAAACACAGGGTGTTGACCGCACACAGGGAGCAAGAAAACAATAATGAGCGTTGTGAGCCTAGCTGGAGTGGTCGCTTTCCAGTGAAACTGTACCGTGACTACTAGTGGGGGAAGGGACAGTAGTGCGCATGCTCAAACGAGGCGCCGAGCACGGTGACACGGCCAGTATATGAGTACTTACCTAATCGCTGAAATCTAAAAACCGCACTGTTACTCCTTAGAGAATTCACTCACCATAAATGTTTTAAAAATTGGTTACATTAATTCAATAACTGGAGAACCCTACAGAATTTCCACTGTTGTATTGTTGACACATTTGTAACAGTTTGCTGCCCACCAATGCACAAGCCAACTTTTCAAAAGCTCATAGTGTATCACTTGTTCACTAAAGCATGTATTTACCACCTTTAGAGCACTCAATGACAATGCTACTCCCATTTATCCAGAAAAAGAAAATATAGTAAGAGCATTCACCTTTGCTGACTGCATTTATATCTATTAAACAACCACTTTGGTATAAATATTAATCATAAAGATATTTGATAAATTAACATAATCTGACAAAGACTATAACTTTTGGTCGTCATGACCATGTTAAATTGCAATAACATTAAAATAATTAAATTACATAGATTCTTAAGATTTGTACAATGAGTTGAATTTAGGTAAGCAGCACATACACAATTAAGTTCATTTTGTGTGCGACTTACCCTTTGTATGCCAACTCATAACAACTTACCTTTGTCATAGTGATATCCTTTCTTTATACGATTGACAAAGATTACATTTCATCATATTTCAAGTGATGAAAGAATCAGGCATTGTAGAATCACCATGATTGTATTCATACAGCAACACTGTTTCAAATATTGAATGAATAAAAATGTCCTTAAGTCAAATTTAACACTAACAGAATGTGCAGATGTAATAAGTTCAAGGTCCTGTGTGATTTTCATAGAATTTTCCAATAGACTAGTGAATTGACATGATGACACTCTTACTGCCTTCAGTGATGTCCACATGTCGTGACATCTACAATTTCTCAGCAGATTCCAGAGTCAAGGTTAAGATTGAAAAAATGTGTTTTTTTACTAATATGTATATAGTGGCTTAATTAATATTAAAATAATTAGTATATAAAATCATAAAACCATCAGTACATTTCCCAAAAAAAACTTCATTAATTTTTAACCCAAATATTGTGAAACTCACTTGTTATAAAACAACTCTAAAATAGAAATGATGCATTTCAGGGGGGATCCCATCATCAGACACATACACTAGCTTAACCCTCCAGCACTCACGTCATGGAGCGACACTCAAGTGGGTATATTTGTTCTTAGAATAGTGGTCAGAATGGGTTGAACATGCAAGTGGCTTCTACTTACATCACCAATAACTAAACTATGTGGAAACTTGTCACATAAAATTTAAAAACCCAAATCTGGTGTACCCAATCTCTAACATGATTGCAATATAACCTGTGACATCTGGTTTGTATCTATACCTTTAGCTCAAGACTTATTAGAAAACAACAAGCTTACTCCTGTAGATACAATTTAAAAAATTGGAGGGAAATCTTAACTTTTATAAAAGAAATGAAATGAAATGAAAAATGTCTTTATTGAATACAACATAAAACATATTCAATTGGCAAGGACTATTATGTCCACTCTTACACCTAACCATAAATTAATAAACTATATTATTAATTTATAATATATTAACTAAACTATTACTGTAAAACAAGAGCTACAATACAGTTTAAATTACTATTAAACTAATAAAAAGTAAAGTAATTAAGTAGTTTTTAAGAAGTTAAAAATCACCTGATAGACTCAAGTATTTTCGCTTTGAGAGAAAACACTACTGCTGTTTTTTACAAACCAAAGAAAAACAAGGTGGACCTAGCCTTGTCAACATTTCATCATGAACAAAATGAAGTGATAACTGATGAAAATAATGAATTTTACAAACCAGTCATTATTACATTTTATAATGCAACCAAATCACATGTAGATAAAGTAGGCAAGATGAGGTGCTTGAACTTAGTTGCAATAACCAAAGGTGGACTCTGGTATTTTTTAAATAAACAACTGACACCTCTCAACTGTGACATGCTTGGCATTCCCGGCTTGTGAAAGCATATTTAAAGTGGTCCTGCTTGCTTATGCGTTGACGGATTTCGTTGAAACAAGTACCGTTGGAATTGTAATAAAATTTGTCTGATAGATTTTTGTCTAGTAAATATATCTAGTATCATTAATATAACTATACTAGACTTTTCTTTATTTGACTTTACAAATTTTCAACAGACTATTTCGTTAATATTAAAGAAAATAACATGTTTTTAATTTTTCTTTTATCTATACAAACCCATATGCTAAATTTGGTGTTTTTAGATTAAATAGTTTTAGAGATAAATTTATAAAAACACAAAATGGTGGCTAGCCAAGACATTTCTCGACCTATGTTTATATATTTTGTTTGAAATTATGAATACTATCAGCCACAGAAGTTTGTGACATCCTTTTGTGAACACCCTGTGTATATACTCATTTTATCAGAGATGTTTGTTCTAACATGTGCTTGAAGAGAATAATACAATCTTTAAAATATTTAATTATGAAATTAGTAAACTAAATAAGGCATCTAACTTGCTAAATATATCTAAAAGTATGTTCAACAAAGACCAAATAAGGAATATTAAAACAATCAACCTCAAATCCTAACTAGGAGGGCTGTCAAAACTAATAAGGAAATCATACCTATTAAAGCACTAGTGGATGCAATATTTACCAGCATATTACATAGTAAAATAATAAACTAGTATAAAATCATAATAAACTAAATTATTTTTAGTTTTAGTAATAAGTCTGAAAACAACTTGGCCTTAATTGACCAAATCAAAGACATCAACATTCAAAATTAGCAAAATGGACCTCATTTGATGTGAACACTTATACTATAACATACCACTACAGAAGCAATTTAAGTCCCATGCTCTAAAACAAACTTAAAGTCACGCCAGTAAACAAAATGTTACTCATAACTAAAACAAAATTATTTCATAGATAACAATGAGTTCTATACATCACTGATAGCCTGGCATTGGGATAATTCTTCTCTGAACAAGAACTGACAATCAACCATTATCTTAACCATACTGTGAACAAAATATTTACTAATCCGTTTATATACACAGATAGAGTTGTGTTTGTAGACATCATCATTTTATTTAATAATACTCAAGAAATTTAAGTTTTCCAGAAATATTATCTAAATAGTCTTCGTAACAAATCTAAGTTCTTTGTAGAAAAAATTAAATATTTACCATTCCACATCTAGATATATCTACTAACCAAGAACACAATTTATAGACTCAGAATCTTGTCTGGTCTTCCTGCCCTGTCCTCTTCAGTAGTACCAGTTTTGTCTTCTTCAAAATTGATGAAAAACTTCCTTCTCATGAGGGTCTGATTCATCAATCATCCAGCACATATCCCTTGGTTGTATTTTAAATGGATCTTTCCGAACAAAGACACAAGTACATTGATGAACCCAAGTTGCTGTCAGGTACTAGTTGACTCATGGACCATCAGATAAGAAGAAATAACATTATTTCTGTATGCACTCTCTGCCGGTATTTTACAACTTTCAGAGTGACCCTCTTATTATCACACAAAAAATTAAAACAATGCATAAAAACATGATAGTCCTCCTAATGGCCACCTACCATGGCATAACTGTCTATAATGTAACGATAATCCATCTAGACAAGCTAATGTTTGGGCGAAACTGATTACCACCAGTTATTAGCAACAAAATGAGTTTATAGAATGTGTGTCCTCCAAGTATCTTGGCAGAAAAAAGAAATAACATTCGATCTTGCATTGTTAATGTCTGGATATAAACAGACAACATAAGGGGTTTTAATAGAACGGTTCTAAAAGGTTCAAGGTTACTATACAGAAGGTTGTCTCAGTCCGGTAAGGCGTGTGTAGACAGTAGCCACCGTGGCACTGACGTCACACGCCGACCTGTGCCCGCACTCTCTCTGCTCAAGCCTATTGTTTGGGTCGCTAGAGCCAGTTATTTACCGATATATTTTGTATTTTTGTTCTTGGGATACATTATCCTTTAAATCCTTTTTTTACTATTACGTACTACTGCATGACCTAATTGGTGTGTTTATGAAGATACATTGATCTCAATATTAACAAAACCAACTTTAATGCACATATTAATTTGTTTTACTTTGAGAATGTTTTATTCCTTTAAGATGATTGGTTTCTACTTCATTTAATAAAAAGTACATAGCAAACAGATAAATAAATCAATAATTATCAAAATCTCGTATTTTATTAGAAAATTTCTACAATCAGTATCATAGACTTATGTTAACGCTTTTAAGTCGTGAGTTTTTTAATATTTCTTTGAAGTTTTCCTGTCTACACTCACTAGGTTCTTTCTTTTAAGAGTCATTTTTTCGTTTAGAAACTTCATTCTAATTATGGTCCTTTGTTTTATGAATACTCTGGCGACCTCTTCCGGAATACAAGGGTATTTCTGGATAACTGACATTGTCATTTGTTTTACGATGCCTGAAAAAAAAACCTTTTGTAGTTATAACAGAACTTTATAAAATACATTTCAACGGGGTTTTCGGTTGAATTGAAATTATATTGCATACTAATACACGCATCTGTATTTGCTAGCTTGAAAATGGTGAGAAATATTTAGAATATAAATATACATTGAAATAATATTAAAGCTGGAGCTGTGAAGCTGAAGCTGAACCGTTCCCCAGGCATCTCACACACTTAAATCATCCAAACTTTTACAAAACGTGGTCACTAATAATGATAATAAATACATTAAACTGGTTAATCGTAGAGCGTCGATCGAACACATGTTAGCGGCACTTGACAGCTGCTAGTGTAGGGGGGGAGGTCTGAGTGTGACGTGATGCGCCAAGTGTGTGCGCACGCGACTGAGGCAACCTTCTGTATAGTAACCTTGTAAAAGGTTAACCTTTCACACAGTAAACATTACACATATTTTTGTAACCGTAATTTTCATTCATATTGTGATTTTTGTGCAACGTTAATTATCTTGCAACAATGTTGCACTATCACACAATATTTTGCTTAGGTGCAAAACAAAAATCTATTTGTCCCAAGCTTCCCCATACACATGATATTTCTTGTTAAAGGAAAATTGCAGTATCTTTATAGTGCACACTTCAACAGTAAAATGATTAATAATTTTGTCAAAGTACATAGATAAAATTAGCAGAGGAGTAACTTAATTTTCTGTAAATCACTTTTGTCTAAGCTTTGGAAATTCTATAATAATGGGATTCTACCTATTTGTAGAGTTACAGTCGAACTTCTTTAATTAAAATTCTTTGATAGCTTGAATTTTTACCAATCCATTGAAAAAACCTTTCTAAATAAAAAAAATTACCTGGATAACTCAAAATAATCTTACAACTGAATTTTACCTCTGCAAGACGGAGTTCAGAGTAATTTTACCTTTATAAACCGAGGTCCAACTGTTAAATAGAAGTCTAAATTGACCTCCACAAGTCAAATTCTACAACTATAACTAAAATGTTTTTTGGACCTCAAAAATCCCAGGAAAACAATGTAGAGTTTAGATAAGCGTGTTTTGACCTGTCAGTGAGTCCTTTGTCTGTAAGTCACACGCTACAGTACTGTACTTAACCTTTGGTAGTGATTTCACTTATGTGAGTGCTCAAAGAATGGTTAAACTTTGAATATCAGTGAGAATGTAAGAACATACTATTATTAGAAGGCAAGTTTCCAAAAAATATATAATTATAGAAACCTATTTATTTACCAAACACATTGTGTAGCACCACCAACCAGTAAGTTGAGCAAACATAACAATCCAATGTGATCACACGAAATAACAAATACATAAAACCACTAAATTATGTTGATAACTGAGCAGCATTTAATTATATTTCCACGTTTGGACTTCATTCTATAGAACGTTGGGACTGAGCTGTTCTTGCACATAGAATTAAAAGTGTTAAGTTTAACTGATACTTATTTACAAAAAATTACTTCAAGTAGTGCCATGTCTACGAAATGCAATGATCATGTACAAGAATTGCTGTAACTAACATCAAAGTGTCCAGTTCACACTGAGCTGAAACTGATATTTCAGTATAACATCTGTTATGGCTCTCCACAGTGAAGCAGAAATATTTTAACAAGATTGTGTAAGTAATGTTTGAAAATTGTGTAAACAGTAAGACTTTGATGCTATTTATGACACTGATAGTGTAAGCCTAAAAACTAAGAGATTGCTAATTTCAAGAGGTACAATATACAAGTAGTGCCAAGGACCAGGAAGATACAAATGAGTAATATTTATACTATATCTGAAGAGTAATTGAACTGTAATATAATTTACTGGTAGGTAATAGATAAGGTGTAAAAATCATCCATTTTGGGAACACACTATGAATAAGTGCTCCACTGATTCTGCCATAAAAGGGTTATCTCACCCAAAACTGTCAATCACTTGTAATACACTGTGTGCACTATAAACCACCGCATTTGCTTTCTAAAATAGTCTAAATTCTATGTAGTATTTTAATGTTTTTTTTCATGTTTGCACTGATATTAGATATATAAAAGTATGTGACAATGAAATATAAACCGACAGTGAATTAATTAATAGAAGGGAGTGAATTTCCTGGTTTTAATTCTTTCATGTTGAGGGGATACTTCTTTACCACAATGTGTATAGTACTGAAGTAAAACCTACTAACAAGGGATGCTCATTCAGAGCAGACAGTGTCACTGCATCCATCTTCATCTTTTAGGAAGCCATAGACGCCAATATAGCAAAGATCTATCGTGTTTACATCTTTTTATACATGTTTAAAATGTCTCTTTCAATAAATTGAGAATTCTACAGATTGTGAAATCACACTGTTGCTTACTTTCTTAGTGCTAAAATCATGAAAGTGATTGAAATTCACTTTTAGAGTTGTCAAGTGTATTGAAAAAAACCCATTAGTAGAGATGAAATGACACGAATATGCAAAAAAGCTTTAAGAGAGTGATCACTAACGGTTTGGCGAAGAAAGTGAATATAAAATGATGTTTCACAGTTTCTTCATTACGAAAGGACTTTCCTAAGTTTTAAGAAGTATTCTCCCTGACATTTTTATTAAACATTTAAATCTTTGCAAAAATTAATAATTTTTCTGTATGATATGCAGTAAAACAAACAAGATCTTAAGAAAAAAAAGTACTTACTAAAAAAAAAATATACATTAATACAGTGCTTAGACATGGTCTTCCAAAGTCTAGAGCGCATATTATGTCTAGAGAAAGTAGAGTAAAGTGCACTGCCTTGATGTTTGACTGGAAATTACCTAATTTAAATTAAAGTGATGAACCGTATTAAGGTAAAAATAAAACAATTGATTAGAATGTCTACAAATATCTCCAACTGTCTCAGAACATGATACAAGAATATTTACATGTTTACGGCATATACATAAAAAAAGGCTATGGGGATTGTAAAAGGTTACATAACCTATTTAAAAAAAAAGGAAAATGAAGTAAACCTTAGTGATTTGCAAAGTTTAATATTGAGTTACACAAGCAAAACTTAGACAAGTCTTCTACACTAGTATTTTAAAAAGTAAACATTTTGTAATAAAAGAAGTTAATTTAATAAAACTAAATACAAAATTACAACCGTTGCAATGAGTTACTCCTTTGCTTTTGGAACAAAGCGGAATACAGCAACTGCTCGACTTGGCAGCGTCACAGCTTCACTCATCAACTTGGATCTGAAACAGGTACAATAATAGACATAAATTCTTATTGATAACTACCAATTACGAGAGAAACAAAAAATAACCACTGAAAAGCGATAATCCGCGCAAACACTCAATAGATGTCTGGCAATGCACAAACATAGATAGACATAGAAAACAGGAACTACAAGCTAAATGTATATATATATATATATATATATATATAAAAGGAAATGTCCTGACTGACTAACTGATTCGTAAACACCCAGCAAAAACCAAGAAAGATAGACATGAAATTTGGTATATAGATCTTGTGCCGTTGAGGTACATTCAGGAAGGACTTTTCTCTCCAATATCAGGGCTCCGCCGCACTGACCTCTGAGGTTGTGAAAATTCCTATAAGAAATGCATTATTAATTGAAAAAGAGCTTGTTAAACGTTATCACCTGTTCTGTATAATATTGTAATATGACTAGGATATGATAATGATAATATGATATAGGATTTGTTTAATTAATTTATCTGCTCTATACCGGTTGAGAAAGTTTGAAGTGCAATCAATTATTTATAATTAAAAAATTTGTGTACTGTAAGTGTTCTTTTAACCCATTGCGGATTGCATTGTTTTGGCGCGCGGGCACCAGCGGGCACGAATTAATTTACGGTCAACGGCTGCACGAACAGCAATGGTGCGCCACATTGTATCGCTCGCTATTGTATACTAGAAAATTCAGCTGTGAAGGTATTCGTTCAGATGGAACATGGGCCTGCTGGGGTATCCGTGATGTGGGAACGATAACACGCGAGCAAAGTTGCGGGGTGGCAGGGATGATGTCTGAATCATAGTCTAAATAAAGCGGCAATACAAATATTTGTTTGATAATAAACATTTTTATGTTTACAGAATTGAATTGCGAAAAAAAACAGCAACAGAGTCCACAGGCTGTTGTAACCATGCTCACTCTAGGGTTAAGAAACATTATACTACTTAAATTATCGCAAATGCCCAAGACTTGTATTCATTCACTCACTTGTCAGCCATGGAGTCGATGTCAGAGGTGACCACTAGGGTCAGCTCGTCAGGAACACCATTCATCTGACGGACATCCACAGTCGTCTCTTCTGTCCCAGTGTTGAACACCACCAGGTACCCAGGATTGCCACTCTTGATTCTGCACAAACAATAAACAATGGTAAGTAATAGATTACGTTAGTCTGAAGGATAGGCTAATCAAAATTACTGAATAAAAAAGTGGCCTCTTACCGAGTGTAGGCTAAAACTGAAGTGCCATTGAAGATGTGCAGCTGCAGTGAGCCATGCAGTATCTGGG
Source organism: Homalodisca vitripennis (assembly GCF_021130785.1). Taxonomy (NCBI): domain Eukaryota; kingdom Metazoa; phylum Arthropoda; class Insecta; order Hemiptera; family Cicadellidae; genus Homalodisca; species Homalodisca vitripennis. The sequence goes on along the minus strand of NC_060207.1, from coordinate 161,529,794 downwards.
GAGAGTTTCTGGCTTCTACCAACTCCTTATAAGCAGTGTACAAACTGTGAGGGTTGTTCTGCTGGGAGACCACATCAGATTCTTGGCTCTCTGGGGACACATGACACAGGTTAGCTGACATTTCACTGTCTTATGTTGGACAAATATATTTAACATATCACGATGATATAAAACCACCATCCCCCACAAATAAACAAGGTTTTACTCCTCTTCTAATTTTTTGGCATTTCACACAATTGCTTTATGTAAAAACAAACTAATGTAATGTCCAATGTATGATTTTAATACAATTAAAGTTATCCCTTTATTAGTTAATGAATTTGTCCAATGTGTAATTTTTATTAAAAAGAAGCAAGCAATAATAATAATATGTAATTAATCTTATCACATTAATTTATGCAAATGTTACATGGTAGTAAGTACTAAATATAAGTTTGATTATTCAAATCAATGAGTGAATCCCTACTAACTACTACAATCAACACTTTGAGTGAGGAAGTTGTATTGTACCTCACTAGATATATTGAACAGAGGAAATGGAGAGAAAGACAAAATGAACAGAAGTCTATATTCATTATTGTTAACCTTAGTATGCAACTGTTATTGTTCAGTTTAGAGATAAATTACCATTAGATACGTGTTAACAATTTTGATGTGTAAAAATCTGGAGTTCAATACAATTTGAACTTAAAACTTATTTGTTACATTAACTACTGAGAATGGTGTTACTTTTTTGTTATATCTCTGAGAGAAATTTAACATGATTAAGAAAAAAAGGATAGTAGCTTAGTAAATATAAATTATTGTTATTCATAACCTGAAAATTAAATTTCACGTACTCCACTAATTAATTATATTAAATTCTATTCATTGTAAAACAGATTTTCCTACATTTTAAACACAAAAATTTGTTAACATTCAAATTATTCATTAAATATAATTACTAAGAATTTGAATGTTTGATTGTCTGCTTCCCAACTAATAAGATACTGTAGGATACTAATGAGTTCAAAATGATTCAAATTGCTCAACAATTGCCATACAAACATCATTGACACAATTGATTTGACCTTGTCGTTTATACAGCCTTACAGTCAGTCAAGTCCTTTGCTTTCGTACATGGCCAGTTACAACTGAAGAATCCAATACTACCATCTCCTTTATTGTGGAATTGGAGGAATAACAAACTTAACTGAATAAATTCTAGTAATAAAAATTAACTTCCAAGTAGCTCTACAGTAACTTTCTTCAGCTTTATAATCTTGTAACACCTTACAAAAAAAATAAATTCCTCATATATTACTCAAATTTGTTATTCATGTTTAATTAAGTTTTTGTTTTAGTTTGAAGAACCGAGAGATATTAAAGTTAATTACAGGAAGTTAGTTTCATCCATCTTTAATTTCAAAACAAAAATTTGGCTTGAATTTTTCAAAGTTACTCAATAAAAATGAAGACTATAAACATTACTCAAAACAGATAAAGCCAACTGTTAGGCAGCTGTTCCTGCGGGATCGTTGGAAGTGTCGGGATGACCAGGCTTGGCAGTTTTTTTGTTTATGATCTTTATTCCATTAATACACATCATTATTGTTAATAGATGCATATGAATAAGTGTAATCACCATACTAGTCTATCTTAGAAAATAAAGTCAAAATTAAAAATATTGAACTCACTCTGGCGTTGGGGTTTATTTTAACATGAGTGTGTAAACGTGTGAGTGTGTATGAGTTTCAGTTATAGTGTAAATTTGTTCATATGTTCTTCCAATTATTTATTTTGTATTAGACTATTTTAATATATCATGAGTTTCAATTGATAATTGATTTGTGTATAACCAATGTAATACCATTGTAATAAGTTAGTTTCCAGTGATAAAAGTAAATTTAGCTATTTTTCTGTAACTTTTATAAGTTCATATTTTGATGGGTTAAGTGGAAGAGAGGGACTTAACTCACCTAAGAAATAAATACTATTTTTATTTCGTTTCATCGATTAATTAATGAAAGGTAGTTCAATTTTCAGAAATTTTAGTTTTGATTATGAAACATTTCTAATTCAGTTGCAAATACTGTAATTCCATAACTGGTTTAACTACTTTATTACACTGTCAATATCAAAATGTAAGACTATTCGCTAATCTTTACAACTAGTATTAATTAGTGAACTAATTTGAACTTATGTGAAATAATGATTAGTTTGAAATTTCGTAGATCTTAACCTCTATACAAATAAAAGTGAATATTATACAAATAAAAAGCACTTTTTAGGTACATTCTGAAAGTTTTGGATAGTGGTTGCAACATTCATTTCAATTCTTGACAACTTTAAAATACCATAACAAAAACTTCCCATTTCACTTGAATACATATTGTTCCATGGTACCTCATGGAGGCTCCTGTCCCGCTAAAGTAACAGGTACTCCAGTCAGCAGCACACTGGGCTAGAGTACATACTAACTTTCACAGGTAATCTGCTAACCTGGATATGTGGTGTTGTCCCAGGGTATCTCCTGGAGGTTGCTGAGTCCCAGCTCCTGTCCTGCTAAAGTAACGGGTACTCCAGGTAGCAACACAGATGACAACAGCACACACTGGGCTAGGGGACTACCTTGTTCTTCATTTTTCACCTCTATCTGTTAACATTACAAAATTGTTTAATATATGTCTACTATTGTGTGTTATATGCTTAACCTGTAAGTAACAAAGCTCCACATTACTCTGATAGTTGTATTTGGCAGGTGCACTGTTATTTCCAGAGTGTATTAGATGTTTATCCGTTCATCTTGTTAGTTCCGTTTAGTATTACAGTAGAGTCCCGATAGTTGGAGTCTCGATAGTCCGAGGAACATCGCGCCCCGTATTGTCTAAAAATAAATCAGTCCGTTGCTCATCACGTTCGACTGCGGTACGGTTGTTCTAGATTACGATCGCAGTGCGCTTACCCGTCTGTTATTTGCAACGTACAGTACTTGTCTAAATATTAAGTTTTAGTAAAAAAGTATTTTCTGAAGTGTTTATGTGTTCATTGTACAGTGAACTATGAGTTCAAAAAGTAAAAGAAAGTTTGTACCGATAAAAACAAAACTAGAAGCTCTTAAAAGACTTGATAAAGGTGAAACGTTAAAAAAATTAGCTACCGAGTACGGAGTTGGTGAAGTGACAGTTGGTGACTGGCGAAGGAATCGCGATAAAATTGAAAAGTTTGCATCAGAAAAGTGCTCGGAAAAGTGTACTAATGAGCGGAAGTCTATGAAGAAAGCAGAGTATGAAAAAACTAGCGAGGCCCTATTTTTATGGTTTTGTCAACAAAGAAACAAAGGTTGTCCTATTTCCGGACCTATTTTACAGGAAAAGGCATTGTAATTTCGCAATGAAATCAATGAAGGTGAGGAAGATTTTACGGCAAGTGTAGGATGGCTTGACCATTGGAAAAAAGGTTATGGTGTGAGGCAGTTAGAAATTTGTGGGGAGAAACTCTCGGCGGATTCCGAGGCAGTTGTTCAGTTCTGTGAAAAGTTAAAAAATATTATTAAAGTGAAAATTTAACACCTGATCAGATTTACAACTGTGATGAAACTGGTTTGAATTTTAAAACTTTGCCATCAAAATCTCTAGCTTCACGGGAGGAAAAGTTGCTCCGGGTCACAAAAAAAGCAAAGAGAGACTGACTGTGCTAGCCGCTTCAAACGCGTCGGGAAGCCATAAATTAAAACTAACTGTCATTGGCAAGTCTGCTAAGGCTCGTGCGTTTAAAAACATGTCTATTTCACCGCTTCCAGCAACTTATACAAACCAAAAAAACGCATGGATGGACAAATAAATTTTTAAAAACTGGTTTTTTAGTGAATTTGTTCCTGAAACCAAAAAGTTGTTGAAGAAAGCAACCTACCCTCTAAAGCCATCTTAACACTTGATAACGCAGGATCACACCCAGATAAAGGGGAACTGCAATGCGATGGCATACGCACGATGTTTTTGCCACCAAACGTGACCAGCCTCATTCAGCCCATGGACCAAGGCGTACTTGAAACTTTGAAAAAAAGTACAGACGCCGTTTGTTGCAATCAATGTTTCAAACAATTGAAGGAGAGGCAACCATAAAAGATTTCCTGAAAGAGTCACAATCAAATTTATTGGATCGCTGAAGCTTGGAGCGAAATTAAACCAGAAACAATCCAGAAATCATGGAAGAAAATCGGAGTGTGTAAAATTGAAAATGATGAAGAAGATGACGATCTACCGTTAATAAATTTAATAAACAGACTTCCTGGTTGCAATGGGACAAATCAAACTGATATTGGAGAGTGGATGAGTAGGGACGAACAGTTAGAGACAACAGACGACACCATAGTTGAGATGGTCACAGGCATGACAGCTGACGGGTGTGAAAAAGAAGAAGGTGTGCAGGAGACAGACCCGGCAATGACTCACAGCGACGGCTACGCGGCACTGGATGCGGCCCTGCGCTACGTAGAGCAGCAAGCAGATGCGACAGCGGCAGACACGTTATTGCTGTATACAGTAGAGTCCCGGTAATCCGAGGTGAATGGGACCGAATGTACCTCGAATTGTGAAGAACTCGAATTATACGGAACACTTTAAGAAAAATTGGGTTATAATTAGAACTGAAGGCAAACAAAAGAAATATGCTTTTATTACAAATACCAGCATTAAGAAATTACTTACAGAGGTCCAAAGATGCAATCTTTACTTAAAAAAACTGTCTAGAGTTTTTTGTTTCACCACACTGCAGCGTTTGCGGGCAGCCATGTCTCTCCACCGCCGAAGCAATAACGTGTTTCCGCTGTCGCATCTGCTTGCTGCTCTACGTAGCGCAGGGCCGCATCCAGTGCCGCGTAGCCGTCGCCGTGAGTCATTGCCGGGTCTGTCTCCTGCACACTTTCTTCTTCCTCACTCCCGTCAGCTGTCATGTCTGTGACCATCTCAACTATGGTGTCGTCTGTTGTCTCTAACTGTTCGTCCCTACTCATCCACTCTCCAATATCAGCTTGATTTGTCCCATTGCAACCAGGAAGTCTGTTTATTAAATTTATTAACGGTAGATCGTCATCTTCATCATCATTTTCAATTTTACACACTCCGATTTTATTCCATGATTTCTGGATTGTTTCTGGTTTAATTTCGCTCCAAGCTTCAGCGATCCAATAAATTACATCCTTAATTGTGACTCTTTTCAGGAAATCTTTTATGGTTGCCTCTCCTTCAATTGTTTGAAACACTGATTGCAACAAACGGCGTCTGTACTTTTTTTTTAAAGTTTCAAGTACGCCTTGGTCCATAGGCTGAATGAGGCTGGTCACGTTTGGTGGCAAAAACATCGTGCGTATGCCATCGCATTGCAGTTCCCCTTCATCTGGGTGTGATCCTGCGTTATCAAGTGTTAAGATGGCTTTAGAGGGTAGGTTGCTTTTCTTCAACAACTTTTTGGTTTCAGGAACAAATTCACTAAAAAACCAGTTTTTAAAAATTTATTTTTCCATCCATGCGTTTTTTTGGTTTATATAAGTTGCTGGAAACGTTGAAATTGACATGTTTTTAAACGCACGAGGCTTAGCAGACTTGCCAATGACAGTTAGTTTTAATTTATGGCTTCCCGACGCGTTTGAAGCGGCTAGCACAGTCAGTCTCTCTTTGCTTTCTAGACAGAGCTGATGCAAACTTTTCAATTTTATCGCGATTCCTTCGCCAGTCACCAACTGTCACTTCACCAACTCCGTACTCGGCAGCTAATTTTTTTAACGTTTCACCTTTATCAAGTCTTTTAAGAGCTTCTAGTTTTGTTTTTATCGGTACAAACTTTCTTTTACTTTTTGAACTCATAGTTCACTGTACAATGAACACATAAACACTTCAGAAAATACTTTTTTACTAAAACTTAATATTTAGACAACAAGTACTGTACGTTGTAAATAACAGACGGGTAAGCGCACTGCGATCGTAATCTAGAACAACCATACTGCAGTCGAACGTGATGAGCAACGGACTGATTTATTTTTAGACAATACGGGGCGCGATGTTCCGTGGCCTTGACAATATGGTGGGGGTGGGGCGGTGCAAATGAAGTGGCACTGATGAGTCAGGCTGCCAGCTTCTCCAAGTAGCCTAGCACTCAGTTTACAGACATGCGCTCGAGTGTGTTGTACAAATATGTCAATATCACATTTGATTTTTTTACATGTGTTGGCTCGGATTTAACGGAACCTCGGACTATCGAGACTCGAACTATCGGGACTCTACTGTATCTAGTTATGAGTTTGTGAGTTATATTCACTTATTGGTCAGCCTCATAATTATTTTATTGGAGTTGGTGCATTATATACAAAGTATGAGTTAAAAAGGAAGTTGTTAAGAATAAAAACGTTTTTATATATTGCTTTGTATTAAAAATCCCAAAAAAAATATATAGAAAGTTCCAACAGAAATGTTGAAATTCTAAAATATAATTTTTAATTTATTGTTACTAAAAACTGATGGAGATTCTCATTCAAATGTTTCTGTAAATTAAAATATTTATTAAATAACAATAGTGGCACAGATAAAGTGGATACCCTGTATTCTGCTAACAAATGTTTCTGTAAATTAAAATATTTATTAAATAACAATAGTGGCACAGATAAAGTGGATACCCTGTATTCTGCTAACAAATGTTTCTGTAAATTAAAATATTTAATAAATAACAATAGTGGCACAGATAAAGTGGATACCCTGTATTCTGCTAACAAATGTTTCTGTAAATTAAAATATTTATTAAATAACAACAGTGGCATAGATAAAGTGGATACACTTTATTCTGCTAAGCAGAGTTATGGTTAATCCTTTACATAGCATGTATATCAGTTTCGAAACATCACCTATCTGTGATTAATCTCAGTGGTGTGACACACTCACTATGTACTGCTAAGTCGACTTAATACTGTTTCTACTACTAAGATTTTTTGGGAAAAACAATGAAGTAAATTCTAATTTTATATGATTATTAAAAAAGGTTATAAAACTTTTTCCCATGGTTTATTGACATTACATTGCCAGCAATCACGTTAACAAAATGGCTTATTGCTAACGCATTCAACACTGTTGTAAACAGCTACCTGTAGCTGTGTCCATATTTCACTGAATGTCTTATGCTCGTTACTGGTATAAACTTTGTATTCATTCGCCTCTTCTTACAGCAACCAGTTTATACTTAATAACATCCGTGATAAGAAAATAAAACTGCTTAAACGGCTAGCTTTTCTATATATTCAGCATTTTCAGAATAATGTATACTAGTTAATTTCTTCTATACACATTTTTTTATTTAATATTGTTCTGAAATTTAAATATCTTCTTTAAAAAACATTTGCAAAACTGTAACATAAAAAGTACTTTTTTTCACAATACTTTTTTTAAAGTAACTTACATAATTACTAGTTTTTAAGGTTATATTCAAATGGTGTGGGGTTTTCTGAATAAAGTTTTGGCCAATAGTGCATATTTTCTTGTTAACAGTATTTTTAGCAAAACAAAAAGTAATCCTGCATATCTCAAAATAGGTTGGATGGTTAACAGTTATATAGTAAATCACTAGACAGTTAGTCAATAAACTATTCAACAGTAAACTATAATATGACAACATGTACAAAATAAATAAAAAAAAATATAACATAAGAATACATCAATAAATTATTCTAGAGTAGAAAAAATAACAGTAACAATTTAATAGCAGTTTCAAAGCAACAGTTTGAATATTAAACTGTCACACACAAAATTAACTAACACAGAGAGTGAGGGCTGATAATTACACATTCATGAATATACTGGTAAAGAATACTCCAAATACATTAGTTATTGAAACATGAGGATGGATACTAAAAATTCAAAATTTACATTTCTACTAGTGTTTGTTTAAGCATCTAAGAGCATTTATAAAAAATTTTAACTTAAAATAATTCTGGTTCAGATTTAAAAACAAGTGACATGATCAATGGCCATCATGCAACTTCAACACCAATAGGAAGTCAAGAAAAATAATAGGTACGGCTGACAACAATTGTTGTCACAATAAAATTATGACGTCACCAAATCTGGCAGTTGGGTTACCTGGACAACCTTGTACAACCTTTTTGGCTGCTCTGACTTCATTTAGGGTAAGTAAAAAATAAATTCCGCATTTACCATGACCGGTCAATTTTTTTTCCGCAGCAAATGTGTTAAACTTAAAAAGCATATCATGCACAATAAGGAGACCAGAAGGCATGAGAAAGTAATCCAGAATGCAGTACAAGTACACAATTAACTTTAGTAACGGTCTTTGTAATAATAAAGGAGGAAGCATTAGATCTAAAGTCAGATTACAATAAAAAAAAACAGCTGATTTAATTGAATGGTTTTTCATGAATACTACCACCAAACTTTGCCAATTAGAGAAAAATTGTATGACTGTTACATATTATTATTTATCTTATTGGGGCAAACTCAAATAAATGAACTCATCCAAAATGGGAAAAATGAAGTAAAGAATCAGGAGAAACCAGATAATGGGAATATCTGCATTACTTGTTGGACAAACATACTGTTCCATAACTAACACTACGCTTACCTGCCAGGCTGGCCAAGGGTTGACTTTGAGATTTTTGTTGATCAATGTGACCATATCCTCTGCCGTGAAGATAGGGTAAGGCTCCAGAGTCTGTGGTCGCACTATCAGGTGAGCTAATGAGCGGTTGGCAGTCACTGACAGATCGTCTACAACCAGGATTCTGTACAGACAAGTCAACATTACTAGAACGTACTTTCTGTTTCCACTATGGCCCAGCACAACTGGTATTCATTTAGCCAAGTGGCAATTTTAACAAAAATAATGGAATATGCCAATACTTCACAGAGGAAAATTTTAAAATCTGCTGCAGTAGTACAAACCTCTCTCCCTCCCATCAAGGCATACCATCTTAGATAATGAAATTAAAGTCTGTGAATAGTTATGTCGTAAAATGCTAAAATCTGTTGCCATGTTAAATGTTCAAGTTGTGCGCTATTTAGTGAAAAACAAAATGCGGATAACGAAAATAGAGATGTTATCCCAACCCCATCAGGGCCAAAGACAAACCAAAATGTTAAAACAGTTAAAAACTCAAGAATTGCTCTAACATACTCCATTAAAAAACACTTTTAAATTTAGAATAGGTTGTAATAAGTTAAATTGCTTTGTTTATAGCGTAGTTTGATTCATAGCTTTATGACTTAGGTTTACTTGCTTCATAATATAATATCTAGACCAGCTACAACCAATTAAGTGTTCCTTTAACAACAATTTTAGCGCATTGAGTATCTTACAGTGAAATAGAACTGAAGTGTTTTATTGAGAATGCCACATGGTCTGTGTAATATGATTGCATAATGTGTATGGGATGTCACATTTATGTTGCATTAATTTACCTTTCATCAGTGGTGCAAACATAATATCCTGGCCTATAATGTATAGAAGCTAGCAAAAGGATAATTATCAAACCATAACAAGAGAGCCTATTTTCGATACTAGTAGAACCTCCTTACGACTGCTGTTTTAAAAGTTTCGCAGTACCATATTAAAATTATATATATGAAGTTTTTCACTACAATTAGCCACCATTCCCTAAAATCTGCAGCCCTTTTTACTCATGTGTAATTTCAGCCCAGATCTCACTGGTTGCTAATAACCGTGAATTTGAACATTAATATAGATTTCATTAATGACCGATTTCGACTCATTGTAATGCAGCATCTTCAGGCTGCAATGTGTGGTGGGAAATCATCACGGTTTCATAATAATATTGAATTAAAATTGGTCAGTGAAGTCTACAATACAGTTAATTATAAACTGCTCAATCCAAAGTAACAAAAATTTTCTAATTTAACCCTACATCGGGCGCGCTACATTTTTTAAGATTTTGAATTTCTTATTTAGAAAATTCATTACATAAGAGAGTAATTTTTATTTAATTTAAATAAATGAATATATTACATTGTAATTAAATCAGTATGAATTTTTAAACAAATAAAAACAGTTTTAAACGACTATGATATCCATTATTCGCTAACCTGGAGGAAACCTCCGTGAGCGCCTGATGGAGGGTTAAAGATTGTCAGTTATGAGCATAATATAGCTGTTCCAAATTTTTTAAAACTTAACATGTATAAAGTATATTATTTATTTTTAAGACATTTTATTTTAGTATGTCCGTTGTTTAGTTACTACTTTGTAACATTGAAAAAATATGCAAATCCATTTATAGTTAGTTAATGATATTTTCTGAATTATTTGTAAATGGAATTACTGAAATCACTATATTGGCATTTTTAAACTATGTTAATTTCACATTACTCTACCTAATCTGTACACAAAATGTAACCTATCGACACTTCTCCCAGCTATATTTGATTGATATCCTGCCTATCTTCACTCACCCTGAAGAGTTTGCGAGGCGTTCGGTCCAGTCATGAAGCAGAGGTGCCAACTCGGCATTGTTCTCCGTGTAAAAGTGATCATAGAACTCATATTCGGTGTGGGTTGCTGATCCAATGTCTCTTTTGGCAGTCTCATTACGTAACTCTGCGTCTTCAATCAGATACTTGGTGCGTTCTAAATAGAATCCACTGAAGCCCAAATCCAGCCAGAATTGCATTACATCCTAGAACAAAAATATCACACTACTGAAAAATATAATTTCTATTCATGACACAAACTTCATAGTTACAACATGACATAAAATTAACAAATTTTATAACTCATACCAAACTTGACTTTAAGTATCATACATTTTTAACGTATAACTAAGTGTTGAATATCAACAGATTTAACAGTTTCTTAACATTCTCATCTTCAATTAATAATATGCATAACAAAATCAAACTACTTAAATAGTCCGTAACAATCTTTTTAAATTATAATTTAAACGTTACAAATATTTTATTAAAAGAAAATTATTTTTAACTAAAAAGAATGTATAATTAATAATTTAAAACTTTGGTGATTTAATAAATTAATGTAATGTATAAAAATATTTCTTTATGTTAATTAATTTTATTAAATGAAATCTCAATATTTTATTTACTTTTACATAATTTTTATTTAATTTAATGAATAAATAAGAGTAGTATTTGTCAAATGCAGGTCTGAGTATAAAGCTTGACTGATACTACAGTACAAAACATATATAGTTTGTGGTGAAACTGTACAATATCAAAAGCCTTATTTTTAACATTATAAAAACTAATGTAATTTAATTTCTCTTTCTTTAATTTAATTCTTTCATAATTTTACTAAAAAAACCCAGCTACTATATTTTTTACCAGAATACAAGACATACATACAAACAGAATAACAGTAAATACTACATGTAAAATGTACCTTACATAATTACAACTCTGACTGAACTGATGCTAATAATGATGAAACTCCTATTAGTAAGAAAACCACTGAAAAATATAGCATTAAAACAAACATAAGCACGGAGAATTGGGAGACCATTGTTGTATGTAACTAAACGCAGACTTGTGTCGAATGGGGCCTTGCAATGGTTTAACTTCAATTATCATACTCTCGCTAATCATTAAAATGTTATGTAAATTCCGGTTTTGGGACAAAGCCAAGTCCAGAGTTCATGAACTTTGTGGCTAGTTTCTCTTATCAATTTCACTAGAAAGTGTGAAGCTACAATTAAAAAATATAAACTTAGCGCAAAGTATGGACCTAATTACATATTTGTACAGAATTAAGTAGTTATTCTATATTCTCAAAACCAAACTGTTCCACAAGTGATAACACTTGCCATCCCAAGTTATAGATTAGGCACCCTGAAGGAAAGTCGCAAATTAGTGATTATTGAAGAGTTCATGTTGGATCGGTGTGATAATTATTAATAAAAAAAATAAATGAAAAATAAACACTGTTTTGTTACACTGTAAAATTATATTAATGTAGGTAGTAGAATGTATATAGTAGTAAATGTACCTGATGCATGCATGCAATTTGTTGTTGTTCACACAATAAAAATTATTATTATTATTGGGAATAATAATTCCCCTGCGAATTGGACACCCAGCATCCATTCACATTGATGCTGCTTAATATAGAGACAGTTTATTTACATGTCTATGTACAGATATTAAAGGAAAGAGGAGGAATTTTACAGCCGCCCTCAGAGACATTAAAAAACATTTAAAGCACTTTTCTGGTTTATTTCAGACAGTATTTCTGCCTCTTATGAGTAATAATTCACATTCAACCATCCTAAAAATGTTTTTCACAGTTATTGTTTTAACAGTATTATAATAATAAACCATAAAATATACATTTTATATAAAGTCAGCGAATTAAAATTTGTAGTAAAATTTAAAAACCATGACAGATGATAATATCCTAAGTATCACTGGCATATACCATTTATTTTTAATAGAGTTGAAAGCAATTGAACTTTAAATGGTCATACATTTTTTACATTTGACTGAAGAATATCATTGCTATGGTATTTTAAAGATGTTAAAGAACTTTAATATCAAATAATTACCAAAGACTATTACATACTTTTGTAATGAGATTAATTAAATGTACCAGCCCAGATTGAGGTGCAACCATGTTAAGACTAAGGCGACTGACTGTACAAGCTGTGTAATTGAGTTGAAAGATTTCATTTTATAACATTTTAATTTTATTAAAAACTATTTCATAAAGAATTTTAACTTGCATTATACTGAATTTCAATTAAGTATTTTATTTATTGTAAAAGTTGGATGTTTAATTTTCCAGTTTACATTTGTTTTAAAGTGCTAAACAAAAGAAAATTTCACTATCATAATTTTTATTTTATTTTACTCAAAATATTATTGGAAAATTAAATACTGACTTTCAAAATTTGTTTGCATCAAATGCCTTATAAATTATTAGTAAACATTGTTTAAATTATTTTAATTCTAACAATAAACTGAAAATTTCCTTTATTGAAAATGTAAAAAAGTAAAACGTACGTAATTCCTTAATGTAATGTTAGAATAATTTAAAATTTTAATTTAATTAAAAAATTGACTGATATCAATAACAAAAAAAAAGTCAAAGGTATTTTGCTAAAAATGTTTCACGTTGATCATGACAAACATGCTGTGAAAGCGGGATAATAACAGAAACAAAAAAAAACATACCAAAGGATGAAACTGGTAAAATAAATTTGGATTGATACGGTAACCCTCAAAAGTAAATATTCAAATCCAATACAATGCAAGAAGTAATTTTATAAGAAATGGATGTTTTATATAATAAAAGTAACATAAAAATCTCACTCATACACATAAAAAAGACAATATAACAGCTGGGAAATGTTCATACTTACATCAAAGAATTTTACAACTTTTGGGTTTCGGAAGTTGAATTCAGGTTCTTCTTTGTCGAACTGGTGGAGATAAAACTCTTTTCTTGCCTCATTCCATTCCCAAGCCGAATTGCCACTCTTGCTCAGCTGTAATCAGACATTGATCTTCACCATAACAACTCAAACACACAATTCAATTATCTCCTTTTCAGTGAATCCCTGACTGTAAGCACAGATCAGGGAATTGAGCAGCAAAAAATCAGTAGCCTGAAAATGATACGAACATTTATTATTAGAGCCATTCATTACAAAAACCTGTACAAAACACCACTTCATGCTTTATAATTTGTCGACATTTCCCACAATTATCTCTTCTTAGAATCTACTTGGTCCATTGCAGTATAAAAAAATTATTACTCTTTCATTTACCGTTTTGCAAAACTTGCAACTATTTTGTATAATTAAGTTTTATATCTATATTTTAATTTATTGAATGATTTAAATGGTTTATAATTAGTATGAATCACATTAATTTGCAAAATTAAAATTAAAGGCAATAAAAATTAAATTTTATATGTGAAAGTACTAATACACATAACTTTTAATTTTGCTGAATAAAATTTTATACATTCAAAACAATATTTATTATTGTTAGTTAGTTGTTAGTTATTTATTCAAACAATTAACTTATTCACAGGTTATTGAACTTTAAAATCAGTAACGATTATCATAGCTGAAGAAAAACTGAAAATACTATAACGAATAACAATTAGCAGTAGTTAGGCTACCTATTCAGCGATATCTATCAACTGATAAAAAAGGAGTGTTTACCATACCTGACTGATCCTGTTATATTGGATATAGTGTGAGAAGTGACCAGTTATTTTTCCTTTTTGTTCTAAATTGATAATAATAAGTGCAATTTTTAGTTAGATTCTTTATTAATGTTAAACAATCATTTAGGAATACTCCCTCCAGACTATGCCCCACTGGTCTTTAAAGTAGCTAAAATCCCATTTTGGTCTTTAAAGTTGTATAATATTATTTGAATAAGCCTGGCAAATGTAATCAATATTGCTCTGTATAAACATTGTTTATTAATTTCAATTCCTTTACATTACAGTGAGTAAATTTTCTATTAAGTAACCATATCCTTTGTTTGAAGTTTGTTTTTGACGATGGATTAGCCATAATTTAATTTAATTAGAGTTCAGCGATTAGGTAAGTACTAATTTACCTTAGAAAATGTCCTAAAAGAAGGTCAGAATTTGACTCCGAAGACTCCCTTTAAAGCAGCCGACAAGAACTATTCTAGATGAAATTTTGCTAGATTATTCTTTTGAACTAATTTACCAATTCCAACTCTAAATTTTCTAAAATGTTTATAAACTTCTACATACACTCAAAGACTGATATAAAACCCATTCTTTAGTTCTCTTTTGACAGAAGTATACTTCTATGATCTGTGTTATATATTTTCTTGATCGTGAAACAAAACAAAATCAACTATGGAACAAAACATACTAAGAAGAAAGTAAATTACAATAGCCATAACTATAAACTTTTTGGTGTATTTTATTAATTATGGCAACAACGCCAAACTAGAAATTGGCATAGGAAATATAATTCATTTGAACCAACAGTGGTCAGAAACATGCAACACCTACCAGATTGCGTGCAAAGGAGCGGGTAACTGCTACCAGTTAAGAGACAATGTAGTCTAACTTTTATTATGCATTTAAAGACCATTAAGAAACCTATCTAAGTAGACTTCTCACAGCTATGTATGTATGTAAATTTTTTTCATTGGTAGAGAGGCAAAATCAGCTATGGAACAAAAATAATTAAGACCAGAGTAAATAAAAATGACACAAATGAGTAAATATAAATATACACGTTTTAACAAATTTTCTTGGTCGTGGGAAG
Source organism: Homalodisca vitripennis (assembly GCF_021130785.1). Taxonomy (NCBI): domain Eukaryota; kingdom Metazoa; phylum Arthropoda; class Insecta; order Hemiptera; family Cicadellidae; genus Homalodisca; species Homalodisca vitripennis. The sequence goes on along the minus strand of NC_060207.1, from coordinate 161,514,526 downwards.
AAGGCAAACTCAACGTTTGCATCAGAAATAAAATTCACTCGATCCAGAAGTGCTCATACAGGTGCAAAACTTGCGAAATTGCATACAAAGCCTCGAGTAACTGCTTGTAAGAATATAATTTGGAGCTATAATTGAAATATCATATACTTATACGAACAGTGACTCTACTGTTAGTATTTATTTTTTCCCCCCATTGAGCAGATAAAGGAAAAGACCCTCTACAGAAAGAAATAGAAAATCTTTCCTCAGAACTAATTAAAACTACTGCTGAATTCCTTTTTACTTTTATTACTTTGTATCCTATAACACTCACAATTAATTCATATTGAACATTAAACACAAAAACCTTTAAGACATACAATATCTTTTACAACACAGATTAACAGATACCAAAACGCTCAAAACTATTACAAGCAGTTTACTTTCAAAATCTTAATTGGTTCATCTTTCTATATCCTTGGCCTCTCTATATCTGCTTTGAAAACCGGATTATTAAGGACCTGACAAGACCTTGTTGAAATCGTGTCACAGTCTGACTGTCTTGTCTTTGGATAACTCTTGATAGAAAGATACTAGAGACTTGAAACTTTTTAATGGCTTACTCTAGACACATGAAAAGACCCTATTGATTTTGAGGTCAAAACAACGCAATTCATCCGTCTGTATACTTTCTTTTCTGTTACTTTGATACTCCATTGTATCTGTTAATTTAATAGAAATTTGTTAAACAAGCTTTAAAATTCATATTAGCTATTTGGTTGAATTTCAGTAGTTTATTATTATTAATTTATTTTATGAAAAGTTACATTAATATAAACTACAATGAATCATATTAGATCCTTGTATGTACCTTGATTAAATATGACCTGAAATACATAAGGCATTCTTATATGTATATAATAAATAGCTATGTAATTCCTGAGTATGAGAAACCCTCCTCATACAATTAGACTATATAAAGCAAAGATAAAGAGGGCATAGTAAACTTTAATCCTTTTAATTCACAACATAATCGCTCTCAAAATCAGACTCCCTTGCTGAGTTCTACCTTATGTTCAGTTTTGTTATCTAAACAAATTTTGAAAATACTGGTAAATTAATATATTATAATGATATTACGGTTTGAGTAATGCATTTGTTACCTGCTTCATGAAACTCTTGAATTTTCCTCAAATAATTCAATCTAATAATCTGAATATCTGTTTTTTCTATTAGAAGTTTCCTATCTTTCTCCTTTCTGCCCTCTTCCACTTGAAACCGAGTTGCAAAATAATTTTTCACGCACTAGATATACACCCTTCATATTGTATTCTTTCTTTTATTATCTTTAAAATTCCGTTTAATGTTGGCCTTTCATCTCCTGTTATGTGAAAGTAGTTTATTACTCTTCTATGTAAACATTTTGCGCTGTGTAGCGGATACAACGGTTATAGCAAGATAACTGGATTAAGCAACGTCGAGCGTGGCTGCTGCTTGGATGGGTAATCGCTGAGCGATCCTATCCTTGCAAGCAGCCCGCCTGCTTGGCCGTTGGTGGTGGTTCGGAAGTCACCTTTAAGCCATTGGTCCCCAGGTTAAGTGTTAGAGAGGGCTTCTTAGCCCTAACTTCACCTGGTAAAATAAGACATCTTTACTTTACTTTATTAAAATCATCAAATCACTCTTTGTCTTTTTCCTTACTCTTTTTTCATGAGGAGCAGTGGATTTCTTTGTTTTTCCCAGCGAATTTGTACTTTCTTTTAAAACTCTGTACACGGTACTTGATAATTTCCCACAAGCATCTGCCACTTAGCATCTCAGGTGCTTTCCTGACTTCGGGGATACTGTTTTTCCATATAATTATAGACGCACATTAGTTCACGTGCTTGGCTATGAATAACTGGTTTCTGTTTTCAAAACCGAAGCACTTGCAGTGTCCATAGTAACCACTAACATTTATGTTTTTAGCCACGCTAATACGCACTTCCCTCATGGCGCAGACAGAACTAACTGTGCTGTCGAATGAGTGGGTCTTTTTCACGTCTAAATAATCCATCTATACTTAAGATTGTGATATCATATAAGAGGCTAATTTTTACACCTATGTTGTTACTATGGTCATTAATTATTATTGATTAAAAAGAGCAAGGGCCTTAAAACAGACTTCTGTTGAACACCTTGCATTTATCCAACACACAAAACAATCTTTTACAGACTTTAAAATAATTTGTTTTAAAGCTAACGTTAAAGTTATTGTTGACAGACATTAAATTTTTAAAGTTATCACTTTGCACAGACTATATGCAATTTTGGAGAGGCTGGAAAAATTATCACAGTTCTTGGAATGATATTGAATTACTAATTTAACTATTTACTCTACTAACAGTCTAACAAATACAACAACACCTGTAACCAAATGTGGATATCAAATTAAGTATGTGCTCTAGCATTAGACTAATTGTAAAATAGAAATTTTGAATTTCGAATTGCATTTTAAGACTTATTGAGTATTGCATGAGAGGTTTTATAGCATTTGATTAGTCTAGTCCCGATTGTGTTAAGTAACATCTGAACCACAGGGTCAACATCACAAATGATAAACTTATACGATAAACTTACAAATGTTCTTTGTTTCTACAAAAACAGAAAGCCTTATGTGGTCCTGTTATCAAACATGATAAGATAAGGCTGTGTGCACATTGGACTCTATGAACTGTGTCACACAGTGCTTAGTGTGTATTTTGTTAAAAAAATATTAATCTTTTCAGTTTGCTTAATTTCAAACCATGTTTTGTAACAAAGGTATACAAATAATTCTCAATAATATCAATAGCTATAGTTCATAATTTGTCTAAGTTATGGACAATATTCTGCTTAATACATAAAGATAAACATGTTCGTAGCTTTGATGACAATTTTCAGTAATCCATAACCTTTATATATGTATATGTATATATATATATATATATATATAAATTTCCACACTACATTACGGAAAGCCAACAACTACAGATTATAAGTATAGTAAACATGTCAATGGTCTAGTTCTTCAACTGTAACTGAAAGAAGAATTGACTTTGCACATTATCTACTAATACATCTGTATAAAGCACAAGTTGATATAGATTTGTAGAAACATTAATGAAAACATCATCAGTTTATTAAATTACTTTTACAAATTGTACCCATGCACGTCAGAAGTCATAAATTTTAGAATTCATCCGGTTTGAAAATTTAAAAAATAACACAGATAAAACAATGATGGGACTATTAATTAGTTAAGTAAAAAGCTCAAAACATACACAGGGTGTACCATGAGTAACCTGACAAACTTCTCAGGTGGTTTCCTCTCATCAAGATAATGAAAAAAGTTCATATAAACATATGTCCGGAAATGCATTGTTAGCGAAGTACGGCTAGCGAAAGATTTTACCTGATTTTCTAGGAAAGGACTGAAATAAAGTGAAACTTGTGTTTTTATGGTGTAAAGATAGTTGTTAAATTTTTGGATTTTATGTAAAATGAACTGAAAAATAGAATAAAATATGTCCCAGACCTATAAAACCATCCATATTTTAGATATCTGACAAAATATGCAATATTTGGTCTGAAAAAATATGCTTTGTTTAGATTTGAAGTACATTAACTTCATTAAAAAGTTATAAACACACAAACTGTTTATAATAATAAACAAAAACAAAGTTTAAAAAAATTAATGTTTAATGAAATTGAAAAATAAGACAGAAAATGCAATATCTGATAATTAAATGAACGTTCTTCGTAAAAACAAAACATTTTACCTGCTGAGTCTTTTATTCCAATTTTCATACCTTATAAAAGGTGTTTAAAATTATTTCCTTGGTAATTTATGCACAATCTAGTGCGTTTAACGAAACCACATGTGGCTTTTTGGTCGTTCTTAAGTAGTTTACAAGCGCTTAAAATTCGGTTCAATAATTCTTCTTGGGAATTAACTGGTTCTGCATATACAAGTTACTTTAAATGACCCCAAATGTAATAATATATTTAAAAAGTCAATTATACCAATTTCTCACAGTATTTATCTTAAAAACTAAATCCATTCATTCGACTTCTCATACAGCTGCAAGTAGGCACACATTCATACACATACAAAGAAACAAAATTCGTGGGATCAACCCCCAGGATTGCAACACCGTCACGAATATCAATCTCAAGTGTGCTCCATGAACTCGCTAACTGAATAAAAAGCACAAGACACCAGGTAGTGTTTTAATTGGGTTTTAAATTTTGTTGTATTTGTTTCTAAATTTAGTGTTTCAGGGAGACTGTTCATGAATTTGATCCTAGCTTGATAAGCGATGCGGTCAAATGCTGCTGTTCTATGCTGTCGAGCTCGAAAGCGCTCCCAAGCTCTTGTTTCTAAGTATATCACTGCCCTGTGTCAATATACACTGAAATCGACAGTAAAATGAAGTCTCTAAAATACACATGCTGGATAGAGTTAGCAAGTTGAGCTCCCTGAAGGCACTTCGACATGACTCTCTGTTGTTCAATTTTGCGATGATGTGAACAACTTGTTCGATGATATTATCTTGTTTGCATACAGGCTGAATTACATGACATTCTCTCCAACAATTAACACTTGGAAAAGATGTATTTGTTTTGTAAAACCCAAAGCAAATTTTTCGAGAGTAGGTGTTCTATTTGGGAATCAACTTTCAAATTCACGTTCAGCTGCCCGACTATTTACATTGGCAAAACCATAGACAAAACAACATCTACGTACTCTTGATTTGAAAATGTAAATGCCATCTTATTGTTATCAAAACACAAATAAAGTACAAATAATACACATACACTGCAAAAACCAAAGATGATAGAATAGTTAATGCAAGTTTTGGTTAAAAGTTTTGTGTGTTTATTACCCATTTAATGAAATTAACGTACCTCAAATCTAAGCAAAGTATGTTTTCAGGACCAAATTTTGCATATTGTGTTATCTCAGATGTGGTTGGTCTTACAGATCTGGGACGTATTTTATTAAATTTTTCAGTTAATTGTACATAAAATTCAATAAATTTAACACCTATTTATGCCATAAAACATCACGTAGTATACAACATTGTGGGAATATTGTGAATACGACAACGACTGTAGTTATAAATAGATTTAGACTACATGTGGTATATATGTGGCAACAATTAAGAGTAAATTTGAAGAAAAGATCTCAGAATCAAATAAAATTGCTTTGTTTTAATCATTATTATATACCTATTACATCCACTAATTTATATTCTAATTGCAAATTATTGTTGAATTGAGTAAAAAATACTGTTCATAAAAAAATGGCCAAGATGTGTCCAAAAAAATCAAATAATAAAAAAATACAAAATGAGGAATAGAAAGTACAAGACAGTTAGAAAGATGATAATACACAATCTGAGTAAATCATATGGTATTTTACGTTGTTTCTCTGCAGAATAAATCTGGTGATTCGGCTGAGAAATCTTCAGACAGCTGACATTATCTTTTATATAAGTACACTTGTATTTACAGCCCCACCATTATAGTTATCATGTTATGAATGCCACTTCTTTGTAATGACTGATTATAATGCTATCACTTGGTTGTCAATTACTTGTATACTCTTATCTTGAAATATATAGACCTACTAATTTATTCTCTAAGCAATGGTATGTCAGCTATCAGTGAACTTATCATAATACTCATATAAAGTTGATAATAAAATACAGAGTATGATTTACTAAACAAGTTATAGTATCTTATACGAGACATGTGATAGTAATTATTACATGAATGCTTTATCTTAAAAAAAAAGTAATTTATTTATTAAGCAATGGTATGCTAGCTATTGGTGTACAAAACATTTTAACGGGTCATAATAATTCACTTGAAGTTGATAATAGTGATATTTTCAAATTTATTGTTATATTGGTTTTACTAAGGCAGATATAACAAAGAAAGCAAAACTGATATAGAAAACAAAAATATCACCTTTTTTTAATTAACACTGCTTATAGTCCAGAACCACCCTTTTAATATTACTTACTTAAAACAATATATATTATACATACAAGTTTAAGTAATACATATTTACTATAGCTACTTTTTTTCTCTCTCTCTCTCTCTCTCTCTCTCTCTCTCTCTCTCTCTCTCTCTCTCTCTCTCTCTCTCTCTGTGTGTGTGTGTGTGTGTGTGTGTGTGTGTGTGTGTGTGTGTGTGTGTGTGTGTGTGTTTTAATATATCAACTTATATAATTTAGAGTTTTGAAATTATAACTTAAATGAAAGAGAAAAAGTCCAATGCGCTCTATTGGAAACAACAAAATGTATAAAAAATTGTTTCTAATATTCTTTGTTACATCGCATATATATCACAAAACTGCTTTAATATTTTATAACAAAATTAAAAACAATAAAGTGATGAAAAACTCATTTTTCATTCCAGTCTATTCACTTTGAAATAATTGTAGTATTAATTTACTGCAACAGTGTAAATTTAATAAGACTTTTTTATGCAATAAAACTGTTTGAATAATCAATTAGAAATGCTAATTGTTGGCAGGTATAGTACTTACCCAATTGTTGGGTGGTGCGGGCATGCCTTCTGAAGTGAATCCCTTACCAGGAGCCCAGATGTAAAATGATTCATAGAGTGGGTCTTTGGAAGCAGATTTGTTGAAGAGGTCACTCTTGAGAGATGAGTGGTTGGGTATTAGTGTCAATAACAGTTTCAAGCCTGTGCGTTAAAAAATGATTATCATTAAGATGGTTGACAGATGAAAACAAAGAGCGTTATTTAAATTACATTTCTGCTCCTTTGATAAGCTGAATAAATTCTATTAAAAGGGTATCCAAATTTAAAATAAAATTATAGATTCCCACAAAATACACAATTAGCATACATTGTTTTTCTTTCAAGCAGAAAAAATGTAATGACATTTACAAAAATCTCTTAAAGAAATTTTTGAAATACAACTACATCTAATATTTCTGTGTTCGGTAATTTGCTTAATCTATTAGACCTTTATCATAAATACTAACAGAGAATAAAACTGAAATAAGAGTTTATTAATTTGATTTAAACTACCAAATTTCACAGTGTACTTACAAACATAAGCTAATACTGATTGAAATTTGATGACTGTTAAATTGTTTTCTCTGACCAAACTTTGTATCGAATGGCAAACACACAAACCACTTCAACTGCACCAAAACCTTACTTTTCAATAATTAATTATGTATGAAATTTTCCTTTTACATAGAAATGTGTTTTATTTTGTTTTAATTCTGTCTATAAATGTTGAATAAAGTCAAATACAATGTAAGTCATCATGTGTTCATAATGGAACCAATATATTTTTCTTGTCTTTACCATTAGTATATTTTTGTTTGATAGCAGCTTGGTACACAAAAGCCTTTTTCTTTGTGTAGGCTATTTTTTTTCTTAACCCTTTAAGGAGTGCGTGTAAACTCTACATAATGAGTAAAGACGTCATATGACGTATACTCTAGTAATGGCCCAAAGGAGTACGGACGTCATATAACGTTTAGCCTCTGTATTTTTGCATTATCGTAAATGCATTGCTATTACTGATTGCCTATAAGTAGATTTGTCTGTACAGTGGTTCTATCTATCGGCAACATACTTAACTTCCATGTTTGTGCCCGCATTCACTTGTAATCTGATTTTACCACCAGATCACAGTAGACACCTGGTAGAAGCCCCTGACTCAAGGTCGCGTTGCATGCGCATCACTTCGCTGTCAGAATATGCCGCCACATTATACTAGCCATTCCTTGTATACTGAATACACTGTGGTCATATTTGTCTTGTGAGTGTGACTTATATTTGTTGAGCAACTATCTAGTTTGTTATTGTTGCCAAAATGGCAGGCAATATTGATTGAGTCTGCCGTAGAGAGGAAATAAGACATTTGATTTTGAAAAGTACTGAAACATTTACTTGTAAAGCACGTAACCCTTTTTTATTAAGCTTTCAAATGCAAATAAACATTTTTTAAGAGATTTTAATTTTTTACTCCTTTTGGTATTTTTTGGATTTCATCCATTTACTCATTGTAGCCTATCAAAAGAAGATGTCATATGACGTCCATACTCCTTAAAGGGTTAAAGAAATATGCATACATGTTCATATAACTATTAATTTATGACTACTAATTCCACTACTGCATTGTTAATAAAATTGGGTTAGTATGCCAGTCACCATTGGACTAAAAAATTTAAACATCATTAAGAAGATCTATCTATAAAAATGTCAGTATTTTTTAATATGGTATTATCATTTCAAAAAAGGTTGATAAACAACTAGTGCGTAGTAAAAAAATAGATGAGCTCATATTTTTCACTTGTTTGACAAGCATGCTATGTTTAATTAACTTCTACGAATATTCTATAACAAACCTTTATCTTTAGCAGCAGAAATCAAGGCTTTCAGATCTTCAAGTGTGCCGAATGAGGGTGCAACCGTCTTGAACTCATCGACTCCATCTGATTCCTTGTCAGATACTTTAAGGATGTTAGAAAGAACAACAGTTTTCACTCCAAGGCTGCTTAAGTACTCCAATTTTGTTGTGAAACCTGAAATGTTAAATCCATTTTAGGACTTTATAATTCATAATTTGTTTTAAAGCATTTCATTTTCTGATAGTGATGAATTTATATAATAAATAAGTTAAATCCATTTTAGGACATTAATTCACTATTTGTTTAAAGCATTTTCTTTTCTTGTAGAGATTAGTTAACAGAATAAATGACAACTTAAATAAATACCATAAATAAGATACAAAAATAAAATATAGTAGACAGAATCTATATGTATACAGGGTAAGAGTACGTACCACATACACTATGCGCCGCATAAAAGACTACGATAAAGTTGTATAATAAACTTTAAGTAGGTATATTTTTTACTATGTTATATGTTAAAATGTCATATGATTGTACTTAGTTTGTTCTGATTTATTCGTTTTTGTGAGTCACCATTATGGTTACCCATTAGACCAATGTAAAAATGGTTACTAACACTAAGCCAAATCCTATGGCATGACATGCACCATCATTGAACTCGATGTTTCCTATATAGATATGAAGCTTTATATCTACAGGTCAGTTCATTCTAAAGACATTGTGTAGACTAACAGACAGACATAAATAAAAAAATTTTCCACCCCTCAATAGGCTTTGATAATGTTCAGCCAATTAAATTTAAATGCACATAACAAAAAGGAACATATTTTAATAATACTAAAGCTACTTGATTATACAGAGTAAAATAAATAGGAATTCTTTAGATAAATCTGAAATTATCATAACCTTTTCAAAAACTTAACCCTTTGAGTACCAACGCCCGATTTTACCGGACGACAAAAGGTGTCTGAAAAGTGCCAACGTCCGATTTTACCGGACGACAAAAGTTGGCCGAAAAGTGCCGACGTACGATTTTACCGGATGTTCGGGAAAAAGTCACTAAAAATTGTAACCTTTAATATTTTAAAATAATATCATATTGAAATGTTTGTGAAGAATCGTTCTTTTCAAAATAAAACGTTATAGTACACTTCCGATCAAACTTTAAATTATGAAACCCACATATAAACATTTTTGGTTGCCATAGCTACCGGAAACAATGTGACAATAGTTTCTTAAAAGTTGTATAACTTACTCATTATTGAAGATAATAATATAAATTTTTCAAGATTTACAGACAACTGTATACACTTTCCAGTGATATGGACTAAGAAAAGGATATGATTTTTTTTGGTCTTTATAATTTGGTTGAAAAATGAAATTTAAAAACATTTTTGAATTTTGTTTAGGTAAGTCCATTTTTGGTATTCCTAAATTTAGTGTTATGGTAACTTTGTTATTTTATGTTAATTAAACAGAGTTTTCAGAGAAAAATAAAAAAATAATCATGTTGATAGCTTATTAAATAATCGAACTGTGAATTTTTTACTAAAACCTTGCAAAATGCCTGCAAAAGGGCTGGCACTTTTAGGTACACCCACTAGAAAAATACCTGGCACTTTTCAGTATACCCACTCAATAAATACTTAGCACTGAAAGGGTTAATACCAGTTAGCATACATAACAGAAAACAGTAGTTCTGAATAAATACTGGGTTAACTTCAATATCTTCCACATTTTAGTATAACAATTAGGCAGTCCTTCGAAAGTGATAAACACAAAATTTATTTCTATAGATCTAGCTGAATAATAAGATAAGAGTCAAAACATTATCACTGGATTACAGGATACGATCAAATCAGTACTGTGACTGTGTGCAGTTGTGTTTATTTAGATCAGCGGTTCCCAAACTGGGGGGCGCGCCCCCCTGGGGGGGCGTGGAGAAAGTCCAGGGGGGGCATGACACCCAATGAAATAATAAAAAAAAATTACAAAAATTAATTTCCTCATAATAATACTCCCTTCCCGCCATCCCATGACCCCCACCACCTGTTACCTCCATTTGGCCTTGGCGTGAGTGCGAGTGGTCCCTCCACCCCTACCACGCCCGCCTACCACTACCCCACCGCATCTTCAATCCAATGTCAATAACCTTGCACTTTGTTCAGTGCTTGTGTTGTAACTAGTCCGTTCGCCAGTCCGTTGTGCCAACAGTGCTTTCCGTGAATTATCGTCAGCGTGTTTGCTGTATTGTGGGTGTTCTGTAATTGCTGCGACGTTTGGATTGGAGCAATTGTTTTTGTGTTGTGCGAGTTCTGTGTGAAGCTGAATCAGAGAAGATGAACACGGCAAAGAAACGCAAGTATATTGACGAATTATATTCAATATGGGTTTGTTTCCTTGCTTAAAGATAATGTTGATCACCCTCAGTGCGTTATTTGCTATGAGGTATTAAGCAATGACGCGATGAGGCCTAATCGTCTTCTGAGACATTTGTCAACCAAACATGCCTCTTTAAAGGACAAACCTAAAGAGTTTTTCGCTGCAAAATCTAAGAATTTTAAAGCGCATGAAGTTAGATAGCACTGGATCTGCTGCTCAGTCATCTCTTAAAGTGCTTGAAGCTTCATATGAATTATCTATTATTGCTAAGGAAAAGAAAAAAACACACTATTGGTGAAACGCTTGTTAAACCGTGCATTTTAAAAGCAGCCGATGTTGTCCTTGGAAACTGATAGTAGGCAAAAGCTATCACAAATACCACTTTCAGACAACACCGTAAAACGCCGCATTGATGATATGGCCAAGGACATTAAAAAACCAGGTGGTTGATGCAATAAAAAAAATCACCGTTTTTTTGCTATCCAGCTTGACGAGAGTACAGACATAGCACAATGCTCTCATTTGCTTGTGTATGTTCCTTACATTGAAAATGAAAGAATGAAGGATGAACTGATGTTTTCTACTGAGCTGTTGACCACAACTAAAGCTGTAGATGTGATGGAAAGCAGTATCAGACTTTTTTAAGAAACACGAACTTTCTTGGCAAAAAAAACTTATTGGTGTATGCACAGATGGTGCTCCTTCAATGCTGGGTTCTCGTTCAGGCTTTGTGCAGTTGGTCAAAGAGAAGAATGCTGATGTGGTTGAGATTCATTGTTTTATTCACCGCCAAGCCTTGGCAGCAAAAACTCTTCCTAACGAACTCAATGCTGTTTTAAAGCTTTGTATTAAAGTAGTCAACTACGTTTAAGAACAGTGCATTAAATACTCGACTGTTTTAAAATTCTGTGTGAAGATTTAGGAAGTGATCACAAAACGCTGCTATTTCATACAGAAGTACGATGGCTATCAAAAAGGCAATATGTTGGGAAGACTATTTGAACTCCGTGATGAAGTGATAACGTTTTTGGCACAGCAGAAACAAAACGAGCTTAGTAAAAGGCAATATGTTGGGAAGACTATTTGAACTCCCGTGATGAAGTGATAACGTTTTTGGCACAGCAGAAAACAAAACGAGCTTAGTAAAAGGCAATATGTTGGGAAGACTATTTGAACTCCATGATGAAGTGTGATAACGTTTTTGGCACAGCAGAAACAAAACGAGCTTAGTGCAGAGTTAAAAAAAACCCTGGAACCAAGTGATTTTGGCCTATTTATCAGACTTTTTTGACACGTTAAATAACCTAAACTTGAGACTGCAAGGTGCAGACTCAAATATAGTAACACATCGAGATGCCATCAAGATGTACGTTGAGAAACTACAACTTTGGATACGTTAAAGTGTCAATGAACCCCAGCAATTATTCAAGTTTCAGCAAAGTAGTGTCAGTCTCAGAAGAAGTATGTTTTGAGGACGTTTTTGAAGGACCCCGCTTTTGAAAAACTTGATAATTGACCATTTGAAGAACCTCAAAGAGGAGTTCAGCAGGTACTTTCATAACTTGTCAGAGGAGTTGTACAAACTATCAACTGAACCCGTTCAACATGGACATACAGTTGCTGCCAGAAGAGTTACAAGAGGAGGGAATAGAAATAAAAAATGACTCTGCTGCAAGATACGATTTTGACAAAATGGACAAGCCCTCATTTTGGTTAAAGTACTTAAAAGTTTACCCCAGTGTTTCAGGGAAAGCTGTTCGGATGTACTTGCCTTTTTCAACAACATACATGTGTGAAAAAGCGTTTTCAACTCTTGTGGCGATCAAAAACCAAGGGTAATTTCTAAGTAATATATGGGTCAACCTCGATTTTTCTCATATTACAATATAATGTTCCAATAGTCAATTAGAAAAGGAAATGACTAGAATTTCTTGCCGGAAAGCAGTTATAGGGAGCAGGCCAACTCATATTACAATATAACGTTCCAATAGTCATTTAGTCATTTAGAAAAGGAAATGACTAGAATTTCTTGCTGGAAAGCAGTTATAGGGAGCAGGCAACCGCGAGAATTACCTATTAGTGATAAGGGGCACTGACGTGATCTGGGCTTCAATTTTGGAACTACTCGAGTCAATTTTTTTTCTAAAAGAGCAAGCAGCGCGAAGCGCTGCGCAGCGGGGCAAGCATCGTGGCGTGATCTTCGTATATACTGAATTGATTCAGGCCAAAGGAATGACACAGATTCCTTTACCAGATTTTTACGGAGATTTTGTATTGGGCGGATTATATTGGTTTACTTTGCTTTCCAGCATGTAATTATGTGTTTAAAATTGTGTTGTAAATAACAATTTTATCAGGAAATTTTTAATAAAAAAAAAGGATCACGCATGATGCCTGCCGCTGCGCAGTGCTTCGCGCTGCTTGCTCTTTTAGAAAAAAAATTAACTCGAGTAGTTCCAAATTTGAAGCCCAGATCACGTCAGTGCCCCTGATCACTAATAGGTAACTCTAAGCAATATATGACCGTTCTGGCGGTTGCCTGCTCCCTATAACTGCTTTCCGGCAAGAAATTCTAATCATTCCTTTTTCTAAATTGACTATTGGAACATTATATTGTAATATGAGAAAAATCGAGGTTGACCCATATATTGCTTAGAATTACCAAAACCAAGTACCGCAACAAACTTGATGTCGAAAGTGACCTACGCTGTGCTTTGTCTGAAACTCAACCCAGGATCTGTCAGCTTATCCAGAAACATGCAAGCGCAACCATCTCACTAAATTTACATTTTATGTTTTGTTTTTGTAAGTAGGTAGGCCTATTGTTTCACCTTCCTTAAATTGAAAATGTATCTGTGTTACAATGTTAAATTTTGTATCAGTTATTATATTCGTTTTTCATGTAATACTTGTTTAAATTTTCACCATACGTACAATTATTGATATGTGTAGGGGGGTGTGGGGGGGTCTCCAAATAACCAGAGGGGGCGTGGTACAAAAAAGTTGGGGAACCCCTGATTTAGATGGATAAAATTGTAAATTTAACCTTACCTTAATTAATAAATCAATGCAATACTGATTGAGATTGGAGCGCTAACGTGGTTTGAGCTTGGTCTTTGTTTGATACTAGATCTTTAGGTATGGTTTTCTTTTTTTGCCATCAATACGAGTGGCCAGGAGCATAGGTGATCAGTACTTTCACATGCCAAATCAAACTTAGGTATTTATTTATTTACAATACCGTGACCATGGAAAATGGACTTTTTTTTTCATGGGTTGGGCATTTATAGCCTAGTATTATTATCACAGGTGCATATAAACTGGGGGGAAAGAATATTATTGTATTATATTGATGCCTTTCGGGCATTATTGCGTTAAGGAGCAGGGGCATCACGTGATCAGGGATTCGACTTTTGCAAGCTCGAGTTAATTTTTTTTCTTAAAGAGCAAGCAGTGCGCAGCACTGCGCAGCGGGCAGGCATCGTTGACAGGATTAACGTACTAGTCACTATCGTCTTTACGAATTGCTTCCACGTAAGATAACGAACATCCAACACAAAGGTGTGCCATTACCACTACTGAACTAGGAGGTTAAGAATAGACACGGAGGAACAAAATAGTTCAAAATGGCGTCCCTTCTTTATTTGAGAGAGCCGCGGAGTAATACCAAACTGTCAAATATGGATAGTGTTGCCAGAGGTACTGTCAAAAACAGAGTTTTCAGAGAATTTCAAAAAATCGTAACTCCTTTGATTTTCGTTGCCGACGAATTTTTTTTTTCACTATTGTTTTCAGGAAAAATTGTAGTTTTCAGGAAAAAAAAATGAACATACCTTTCCATGGTCACGATATTGTAAATTGATACCCAAACTTAATATGTTCAAGCACTTTCCTGACCTCAGATCAGTATTGACAATCTAGCACGGGACAGTACTGATTGTTTAACATCCATCTGTACACCTCACTCAGTATTGCTAAAATCAGTGTTGTTTCAATTGTCCCCATTGTTTGTTGTGCTCTGTGATGTCGGCAAAATGTAAACGTGTTGTACTTAGTCTTTTAGACAAATTCAAAAGGACAGAACAATTAATAAAACTTAACTGGTGTCTTTGGAATACCTACAAGACTTGGTGTCAAAAATTAGCATCTAAGCTCAGACAAATTTGTTCTATTATTTCTTTTAGATTAATTTATTAAAAGTTATTGTAGTGTGTATTTTTATTCCAATAACGTGTTTCGTATCCAAATCTCCCAGCCCTCTACCCTCAACAAAAAACTAAGACCTTTTTTATAAATTGGTAATTATCCGAACATTCCCTGCACAAATTGTTTAGGATAATCTATTGTATCTCCACTATGCTATGTTAGCTTCATTCAAAGTAATTAAAAATCAGAGTAAACACTTAGGCCTAATGTTCATTCCGGGTATTTTGAATTTTAATGATGAATAGGACATGGGAACTGTATAGAAATTTTTTTTTAGAGCTGCCAAACCGCTAGAAACCATTAAAATTAATGTACATTAGAATTGAGACTAGTCTACCGCTTTAAAGATTAGGAAATAGAATTAAATAGGTCTAACACCCTAACCTGAAAAGTTCAGAAAATGCATTTTGATTATATAGGGGCAGATTCATAAACTTTGTATTTGTATTGGCTTCGGTGGCTTTGTAATAGTATGATATCTTGTTATTAACAAAGTACTAACCTTGGAAGTGTTTACCACTCTTCCAAATAAAATTAGAACTACTTTACTTGTTAGAAATTATGTTTAGATGAATTGACAATATTTGTTTGGGCTCAGCTCACAATAATGACTAGAAGCATTCGTGATCAGACCGTCTAGAAATTTGTGCTTTTAGTGGTAGGTACTATCTCGTGAGATGTTTTTCGTTAGTCATCTGTGCAAGACAGCACCGACGTAGACCTATTTGATGGAGACACTTGTGTTAGCCTGGTATAAACTAGAAAGCCTATTCTAAGAAATTCATTGTTAGCAATAGGCTACCTTAATTCGGGTAGGGTAGGCCTACGATAAGCGGACCCGGTTTTTATATCGAAGAATGTAATCATCGATACTTAATATTCGCATCTCAAATCCTAGACTATCAATCGATATAAAAGTATCTATAGTCCTCAATAACAATCTTGTTTTTAATTAAAATATAAATTTAATATTTACAGTGTGATCAAACAAATTATTATAGGCTAACCAAAATTAGGAAAACTGAAGACGATCATATTTGCTCCTCTCACAGTTACAGTTGATTCTTTCCCACAAATTTCACATAATGGGTTTTTTGGTACGAGTCCAACTTGTTGAAGTAACGAAAAACATGTCTTATCATCTTTCAAAGCAATGTCGTGTAGTTTTCTACGACTGACTGCCATTTTTAATAATCAAATGTTACTTAAATAAAATTGAAATATTACCTTGTATTATTTTAGTGTTTACAGCTGCTGGTATAGATTATTTAAGTTAATTGTTCAAAATAATTAATAAGTATCGATTGATTATATCGATGGTTATGATCGTTTGCCAATTTCGATATAAAAAACCGAGTCCGCTTATCGTACCCTACCCCTTAATTCTTTTGGGCCATCTTCACTACACTATTGTTGTTATTTTACTAATCCATGTATATCAATAATGACCTACACTACTTTTGATTCACATCACAAGATCACGTGAAGCAAAGCTCAGATGTAACAAGGAAATATCGCTCTACGTAAGAAAAATAGTTCCACTTTGAATGCCCTACAATGTATTAGTTTTCTGTTATTCACCTTTTAATAAAATCCCTAAACTGTTTAGTTCAGGATGTTGATTGAAAAAGGTTAATAACATGACATTTGCATTTTGTTTAGCATAAAGGTTTGAAGGCCAAAAACACTTACCTTTTAGATCGCCTTGCAGTTTGGAAGAATCCTTAGTAAATGTAGCAACATTGGCCTTGTACAGAGGGCTCTGTTCCCACCACTCTCTAGGAGTTGGAGGAGCACATTTGGGAGCAAGAATTATTATGGCGATAGCTCCTGCCAACATAGCAGCCCATAACAGCCAAAACAATATAAAGAGAAACCATCTTGTTCTCACCCAAAAGGGATCACTAGCAAATTTCATAAGCTCCTCTTTTCCCATTCCAGCAAATGCTGATTTTAAATTTTCAATATCAATTTTAGCATCACCATTCTGAGAACTAGGAGTTATATACTTAACCTCAATCCCTTTGGAATTGTGACCATTTTTCTCATCAACCAATTTTTCACCTGCTCCATCATCCTGGGGTGATGCAAGATTAGAATCTTTCTCCATGATGGATTACTACAATAAGGATGCTATTAGATTTTAAATCACACAAAATATACCACTTAAGTCACAAATTAATGATTGCTGCACCAAAACTAATCATATGGTAGTTACCAAAGTTGATCTGGAAAGGTAAGCCAATTATGTAGCTATAATAATTTGTTGACCTCTAAGATCACAATGCACAAGAACTCCAACCGTTCAAATAAGCACAGTATCCCACAATGGTTTATACTCGATGACCGAGAAGAAAGCTTCCAGGAACTCGAATGGGAGGGATAATGGACAAGTTGGCGGTGTTTATTGATGATGCAATCTCCAGTACAGAGCGTTGATTGGTGGTCCAAGTCAAGGCCCATTGATTTGTTGAGAGACAGAGCGTTCTTGGGTTGGGTACTTGCGCGCGCATAATAGGTCAAGAGCACCATCCAGAGCCAAACCACTGATAACATGATAGCTAACAGAGGTTAATTCGAATTGATGAATGATTACTATACTTAGTTCTTTAAACAAAAATCACTTTACAACTGAAACGATCCAATGCAATGTATACGTACATATATAACTTTACTTAAGATAAAATTTTTTCTGAATGTTGAACTTGTTATTAGATACCAAAATCCTTGTAATCAATTTCGTGTACTAAGGAAGTTATCAATCACATTTGGAGTATCAGATGCTTTCTAGATCATAAAGGAAATGTTATCCAAGAAACTGTTCAAGGTTATATTAATCCTTTAGGTATGTAAGATTTTATACTTATTCATGACGCTTGAATGAGTTTTTTTGTCATTTATGTTGACATTAAGTTTTATCAACTTAATATCTTGCCAGTTCTGATTTACCGAGAGAAAGTCAAAAGTGGATGCAATCAATACCAGGGAGTATCCGATATTTCGTGCTCTAAACGATGGAAGGCCGACGTTGGGCTTCATTTCTATGTCATTTTTCAACATGGTTGACCACAATATCTTACTTTGGAAGGTACAGCATATAGGGATTAGGAGTATTTTCCAATCGTATCGTGAACAGTGAACAGTGGCGTAGGCAGGGAGATATTGTAGTGTAATTGTAATAGTATAAAGTCAGTAGGCCACTAATAAATAGGCTAAAATGCTTAAAGAAAGTACGGTGTACATTATAACTAAATATTAGGAACAGAAACTATTTCGTTAATTAATGGATGGAACCCATTATTAAATAACACCATTTTGGTTCCAGTCAATTGGAAGTCAATTATAATAAGTAGGCCTCCGCTACCATAGTTAAAATTCTCGCTCATTGCAATGCTACCCGCAACATGGATATGCTTCGCACCTTTGAACGAAGAAGGCACTCACGTTGCGTAGTACTCGATAGCACATTTACAAACTACACTGCCAACAGCGCAGTTGTACAAATATAACCTATCGTTAACAACATACTTAATTATACGTTTCATATAACTTGGTTTTAGGATTGTGCTTATCAAGCAATTATAACAAACAATAACGAACGTTGAATGATTTAACAACACTAAGTTGTGTCCTCAATGTCAATATTTATTACAATTATTTTTTTAATGTATAGCATGTGTTTATACTAATATCTTAATATTAAAAAATAAATAAAACTAATTATAACTGATTATAACCTTGGTAGGTATCAAAATGATTTTTACAATTACGAAATGCTATTCTTTATACATTGATAAGTTACACGAATTTGTCCACTGTATAGAATGCCATATATAATACAAATTTGTTTAAATTTCTTTTGACTGATTTGTTACTGATTTCTAATTTAATACATTCTGAAAATATGTTGTAAGATCTGACTCCTGCATGTGACAGAAGACTTCTAAATAAACTTATTGTCGAGGCTGTGATGTACCCGAGAGAGTGCTACAATTTAATTTGTTGTGTGACGGCACGCTGGTACGCTGCTAGTGCTACGGCGAATCTGAGGCCCTGGTTATAACGTAGAGCTAAAGTTTAAAACTGTGTTATAAAATAGTAATTTCTCTCAAATCCGTCTTCAGGCATACTTAAATTACTTAAGGGGATCCGCCACTATCTACAACTTTTTTTGCTAATTTCAAAATTTATCATTATAATATGTTGAAAACTTGGTTTTTATAACTTATGAAAGCGTCAGGAGATAGAAATATTTAATCTGTCTCTGTTAAGACACTTGTACGAGTACTCAGTTTTACTTAAAATTGAATCTTAGGCTTTGATAATTCGTGACACATTTTTCACCCCTGAAAAATATGCCCTAAAAAGACACTTTGAATTTTTTATTAGGTTGTTAGTGACGAATTTTTCTTTGTTAGAGGATAGTAACTCATAGCTATTAATGAGTTGCATAGAGTCATCATTTCTTTGTTTGGTAACTTTACTTAAACAATGGTGCTTGAGTCCATGGTCTGGTAAAGAAATAATATTTCTTTTAGTGTTTCTTGACTTAACTCTTTGTCAATACGTTATCAGAAATGTAACCATTTGATAACTTGTAGGCAAATAATTGTGTTAGTATATTTAAAACACAAATTAAATTTGATAAACTATAAAAAAATTCAACAAAATGTAGTTAAATTGCAGTTCTGTGATAACGGCAGTTAAAGGAAAAACATATACATACGCACTATCTAAACAAATATTATTTTGGATACAATTTAACTGAAATGAGAAAGGGCAAAAGGAAGAACCAATACACGAATCCCGATCTGACACTGGCAAAATGGTTTTCACCATGAACTACTGCAGGTTCAAGAATTACAACACTATTATGCCAGATAAGTATATCAGGTTTTATACCAGAACATTGATAAAAATTATGAACAATCACAACAAAACTATAAATAAAAAATAAATAATTTGTATGTCTCTAATTGTGTTAATATATTTTAAATCCCAAAACAGTTGATGAACTATGAAAACTATCAAGAATTCTGAAGACTATAGCAGTACATGCAAAATGTAACAACAAATAATAACAGCGATCAAAGGAAAAACTTATATTATATGTTCTATCTGAACAAATATTATTAGTACCGCTATGATACTGGTAAAAAATTATCACACTGAGTTACTGCCGGATCAGGAATTGTAACACTATTAGGCCTACTAGACTATCAGATTTAGATTACTTGATCTTACAGAGATCATCATAAGTTTTAATTACTAAAGCATCTCGGGTTTCTCCTTACTTTGCCAGTATTTGCTCTCCACTTAACCATACAAATCTATAACCATGAGTCTTGGCTCTAAGTTTAACCCGCAAATGTCTATACTGGGGCCATAGGTTCTCGTTAAAATACACATAATTCCTTATAAAAAAAAGAAATACGGTAATCAATAAGCAGCCTTAAATACAGTATTTCTAGTACTGCACAACAATTTTGGTAATAACATTATAAGCCATAGAGGTTCAATTGTTCCAGAGGTGGTGTAGTGTTCATTCAAAATTCAGGCCACAGGTAGTTAGTAAGTATTAACTGCCATTTTCAAAAGGTCAAGTCTTGTGAAAGGAAACGGAAAATATACCTTAATATTGTGGTAGGCCTAATGAGCCAAAAAATCTATTTAGTACGTTCATGTATTGATATATCACAGTGTAATACCCTTGAGTTTAACGATTTGTTTTATGTAGTTAATTTTTCGATAATTTTATTTTACTTAATGTATTCTTCTCTTTATCTATACTGTATATATATATATATATATATATATATATATATATATATATATATATATATATATATATATATAAACGAATGTTTTTGTGTTTGTCTTTTATGGAATAGTAACTATTTGACCGATCTTTACGAAAATTTGTATGTATATGTATTTTTCCACGAAGAAGGTTTCTATGCTATGTCTATTGATGTAACTCGCCTCCAGGTGGCGTTGCCAAAGATAATAGTTTTCAAACCGCCTGCACATTATAACAGTTACGAATATTTAATAGCCAAACACTATTTGAAGGCGCTAAGTTATGATGTATATTTGTCTTGAAGATAAATTTCTGGTTGAACTTAAAGCTTGAGTGTTAGCCCACTTTATAATAAAACACATGTACGTGTACAATGGCTATAAACATATACAGATTTTCTTGATCGTGGCAACAAAGCAAACTCTACATCGGCGTTGGAAATTTAATTTACTTGAGCCAGAAGTGCACATACACGGGTAAAGGCCATGTCACACTGCCGTGGCGTCGCATCCGTCCATCTGCGGATGGATTTTTAAAATAATCGCTAACCATGTTGTCAAATAGGACAAGTCACACTGACATAACCGACGTGGCGCAACGTTCGTCGCGTCGGCCACCGTCTGCTGCGCTATGCGGCTGGAGTGATCCTTGGCCGACGTCGGCGATGCTACGAAGGCTCCGCATGCGCATAAAGCACCTCCCCAACCCCCTCACCGGGGCACCGCGCGCTCTTGCCACTGCCTACTCCTTTTATTTTATATTTTTAATAATTTGTTTAAAAAACCCTTGCGCGAAGCTCTAAAACAGCCCGACACTCCAGGATGAAATGACCGCCAGTTCTAGGGTTAATGAATACTCTGGTGTCATGTTTATATGCAATCATTTTATTTGTTATTTTTCATATTATGTTTGATCTATAACAAAATTAAATAGGCCTTATTTTAAAAACATAAAGACTTATTACAAAACTGAAAACACCAACACAAAAATTATAAAATAATCCTTTCAAGTGCATCTTATATATAAAAACCAATAGTTTTAAAGAGGTATATCAAAGTATTGAATGCCCTAATTACTAAGTTCATAATAGAAATAGTATTGCATGTAATAATGAAAATATATTTTTTTTAAACAATAATTATTAATGAATACGCTCCAGAACAATAAATTAATTTTGTAGAGCTATAACAAACTATTAATTCCACTATCAGTGTATAACTAAAAAATTCAAAGTAGTTGAAATGTATAAGCAACTCCTAGAAAGACGTGGCGTTGGCCGCGGACGCGGACGCGTGTCTGGTAGTTTGACGGGATTCGAGACCGTCGCGGCATACGCGGACGTTCATACTATGGATGGACGGACGCGACGCCACGGCAGTGTGACATGGCCTTAACGCTTACGAAAAGCGTGCGAAGCCGCGGGAAACAGCTAGTATTATATTTATTTATATTAGATAATTTTATAGCTTACTAGCTAATTCTCCAATTGCAAACAGTGTAATTAAGTTAAAAATTTATGTGAAATAATATTTAAAACTATAGCCTATTATTACGATTTAAAATTGTTGATTGTTATCTGAGTAATACTATAGTAATTGATTAATCAGAACAACTGATGCAGACCTATCCAATATAAATTAAAAATATTACGCAATAGTTTAGATTATCTATGGCCAAAAAATTAATTTCCCTGTCTTAACATTTTATTTTCCAAGATGTTTTGCTGGTATATCCTGAGTCCCGGTGCCTCCCATTGAGGTATCTGTCTGAATCCCAACCACATTTGATGGAATATGTTTAGTTATTAGTAAGAAATTGCACAAGATTGTTTTATTTATTGATGGAAAATCATTATAAATTACTTCCTCAAGTCTTCTTCTTCTATGGGGTGGCCTATTGCCATGCACTTAAGCCTCAAGGGCCTTTTGCGCACCCCTGAAGGACACCATGAGGCCTACCAGTCTATGATTTCAGCAGTTCCACACGCCGCTGATACCTATCAGTTCCTCCTGGGGAAATTCATCACCCTTGTCCAAACTACCAAAGATGGCATTCAGCTACATACATTAAACTAGATTTTCTAATCACAAGCACACATTTTTATGAGAAACAAATGTAACTTATCCCCAGTTTTGAGTTTCCTATGATTTTGAGTAGACAAAAAATATTCAGATTCAAAATAAAATTATATTTAGTAGTACACTCAACAACGAATTAAATCCCAAGTTTCATTTATTATTTTCAAAAAATATATGTGTCATATAAAACAAAAAGTGCACTTTTAAAGAATTCACTTGTAACATGTTATCTGGAAACATGAAATACAAATGTACCAAAAGTTAAATAGTTACTATGGCCTATAGTGTGAGGCATAATATATTATACCACACATATATATTAAGTGACCTTATACATATATAAGGTCACTTTAAAATTGTTTTAAAACATTGGCTATGGCAGACGCATTACGGTAAGGAATCAGATTGAGAATATTGTTGATTTCACTCATCCCCTAATGATCCAATGTGGGTGATGAGGTGATATTTGAGAAATCCTTTTAATACACACATGTGTTGCGTGTTACATTATTTAAAAAGTATCATTGCACCAAATGCTTTGAGCATAAATAAATATATTATCTTTATCAATTTACAAGAAGTGCCTAAACGTTAATTTAAAGTCATTCTTAATATGATGTGGGAGATACTGAATCTTTTTCCAAGTGAATTTTTTTTGTGAAATATCCTTTTCGAGTATGCCTATATTCAATAAGTGCATTGTTATTTGTTTTATAAAATTTAAAAAATCTTTAAAACAACCTTAAAATTTTTAAATGACAAATTATGATAAATGGTACATCAAATTAAAGATCTCCTTAAACCAAACATTTGCTGTACTGTACTAAAGTTTTAGTCTATAGCTGTTAAAAAAATGGCAGCTGGAAACAGAATTTAAAATGCTCTTTCAACAAATTAAGTAATTACCCTCCAATAAGTTAGCTTTGTAACAAAACAAAAAGAAACACCAATATAACTACAACGATGTTTAATAATGTTGTAAAGTTTTACATTCTTAACTTAAAATATAACAGTAATAGTTCAAATAAACAAGCTCAATACACAACTTTGAAGTGGAAACACCAATTTCAATAAGCTTATAACCACTAAGGTACTTACTAGACATTTGATCTGACAAATATTAGTTGACTATACTAACTCATTTCCTTGGTTTGTGATGTAAAAATAGTGTATCTCCAAAATGCCAATAAAAATGGAGAGGCATTTGAAGAGTTTCAGAGAGATTTTTCCTTTATTATTGTCAGGTTCGACCTGTCCTTTTTCATGCACATTAACAGCAAGTTTTTGAAAAACCATTGGTGACTATGGTTCTTGTTTTGTCTGTATAATTCTGTTCGATATACAGATTCACTGCAGCTGAGTTTTGAAAACATTCGCTTATCAACATTGGCACTTGTAATGTCATCTCATTTATGGAGTTTCGAAGAAACACTACACCATCTCCTACATCTGACAACAATGAACCGACTTTTTAAAAGTCTAACGTTTTTCAATACTAATGTTTATTGAAATTAAATAAGGCAATTGCCATTTATACAATTTAATGTATATATATATATATATATATATAAGTTTTATATATATATATATATATATATATATATATATATATATATATATATATATATATATATATATATATATATATATAAAGAGGTGGAGCCAGTAACTATTTGCTTGATTAATTTACGAATAGTCACTAGTCATAATTTATATATATATATATATATATATATATATATATATATTCGTAAATTAATCAAGCAAATAGTTACTGGCTCCACCTCTTTTTTATCAGAACCACAGTCCATCATTCAGGAAAAAAGCCAAATGTAGAAAGTAGAATGAAAGATCAGGGAAATTTAGTACAACTTCTCATTTAATCATCTCAGGGGTACTTTTTCGATTTAAAATCACATATGATCTGGCATGGAATCTGAGGTTAGGAAGATACAGATTGGAAATGACCCTGGCCATCAGAGTGGGATTCGGTGGCCCGCACTTCTGGCGAAAGAAGAAAAACATCCCTCAAAATAGTACCCAAAATCACATACGTGCTCATAAAAGTTAAATTTAACTTTGGTACGGTACTACTAGTAACATATTTATGATAACCTAATGTAACTTGCAGCACATTGTATAATATTGACCTCCATATAATACCAAAATACAGTTTATGGAATAGGGAAATAATAAATTTGATTAATACAAAATGTGTCTTTTCATAAGTAACATTTGGATTAAAGACAAATCTTTAAAGACAGAGTCTTCTTACAAATTTAGAATGTGTACAAAAAATTTAAAATACATGGTGGGAAGTTCTAATACAGTAGTGAAGGTTGGGTCTCTCAAAAATTTGAAGCATTTATTTAAATGGGGATTAAAAAAATTGGAGCTCTGCCCCAGTTTAAGTTTACTCACTAGCCCACTCAAATTTAGAAGAATTATGAGGTGGCATGAACAAACCAGTGGTAGTTCTTAATGATGTTCTTTGCATCTTCCTTAACACTCATAACTATATTGGTCAAAGAGAGTTTAGATGGGAAAATATTGAAGCAGAATTATAAATTTTGTTTGAACCATTTTCATCATTGTGGGATGAAGAAATAAATTTAGCAATTAAATAAATATTATATTTTAAATTGAGTTGATTAAAATTAAAATTGTAACAATTATGAGAATGGAACATTCATATAATTAACTAAAAATAAAATTATCTTAAAATTGGTAAGAAATTATTAAAAGTGTTCCATATTGTTATATTTATAATTGATTTATATAATACTGTTATGCTGTATGAGAGAGGGTATGGACATGAAGAAGAGGTAGATTAGTAGAATTTCAGGAAATTACAGGATCAATTGAATAACTCAACATTTGACTTAAGAGTTTATTACAGTTCTTCATATTCAGAAATACATTAATTTTCATATGAAAATGAAAATATTTTATACAGTGAAAGAAATTACATATTTATTTTACATTATGTACACACTAATCAGTCTTTGTACAAAATATAATAACATAATTCATTGGACTCACTCTTTAAATTACAATAACTATATTTATATATGCAATACTGAAATAATATTTCAGTGGACAGAACATGTTAGACAGCTTGTATTGTAATCAATTAATAGCTTATTACATTTTTTGAATACCCTTACTAAAGGTTCTAACAGAATTCATTCTAAACAAACTTAAAAGTAAGGTATTTTATCATGTGGTAGATTACTGTTTGGTCGTATATACCCAGATTAATTCATAAAAACAGTACCCTACAAACATTGTACAGAAAAATTTATGAGTAGGAAACAACTTTTTAACTATCAATTCTTTTAGATGTAAATTTTGGTATACAGTACAGAACTAGGTTATAGGAGCAAAAGTAATATGAATCAACTGTGTTATTATAGTGTTAAGAAATAGTGACTATAATTCGGGTCCAGGTACTTTACACCTACACATAAGCAGATCCCACATACACACACACGGTGCAGGGGAAAAGGACTGGCCACAATGTCACCCTATTAATACCCTATTAATAGTGCACCTCCTCAAACTAACCCAGATTTTTGTTATTTTTAAAAAGTAATTTGTATGTATAAACATTATAACAAAAAAAAGATACCTAACAACATACAATTCACTGAAACTGTCACAGAGTGTTGGTTAGTCTTGAGTGTAAGATAACACTGAATAGCCCGGAATGGAAATTGGCAGATGCTGGGCTGGCCCCAACCCTCCGCACTTGTGACTGTGGGGGTGTGTGCGTACAAGGTACCTGGCCGTTCAGCCGCAATCCCTAATTGCTAACACTGTAGAGTGTCATTTGTAACTGAGGTAAATGTATACATTTTAAAATAAATTTTGTCGTTCTAGTACTAGGACTAAATCTTAATGAGAGAGGTATTTAAAACTATTAAAACAATGCATATTCATTACAAACCTTCAAGAAAAGAATATAACGAATGAAGTGTATGTTAAAGTATTACAAAATAAAATAAATCTATTAAATAAAGACCTACAATACTTTCTTAACCTGTTTCAAACATGCGCATAATTACAATTTCCCAAATGGTCTACATGTTTTGACCACTGTACATACATTAATTATAAATTGCTATCTACAAAGAAGCTGTACAGAATTAGATTTAGTGTTATCAAGTTGTTTAAAAAAATTAATAATTTAGTAGTGAATAAACATGATTGGTCTAATGACTTTGGTCTTAAATTGAAGAGAAAATATTAAGTTAATAGTTGTAAGAAAGAAAAGTATACATTCATATTTATTCCACGTTATCATGGGTTTAAACACAGTAAAGAAGTTATAGAAAGAGTACTGGTGACCAGATTAATGATCCTTTATAATTTTAACAGCTACTATATTTGGGAGTTAAACATAATACCTAATCCCATGCAAACCCTGCAATTCTGGCAGTCATTTTGTTCCATTCAGAATAAGGAGACAGTGAAACTTGGCTTCCGTAACTTTGGTATTGGAATGTGTTTGTTTGATAGGTTATAAAATGGTTGATTTTCTTAGAATCTTTCCTTTGATAGCCAACTAGAAAGCAGTGTGATATACAAGTGTTTTATATGCAACTGTTACCAAAAGTTTTTTTTCTGCAGTGATAACACTATTGGCTCAGTGTTATTCCAGCACTATAGTTGAAGATTTGTCTCTTATAAGTTGTGTAGTGAGGAAATTTGTTTTCACGGTTTTGCTGTCTTGTTCCAACTCTTTCTGAAATTTTAAGGTACTTTAATATTATCTGAAAGCCACTATTTTTTCCTTATGGGAAACATAAAAAACTAAATTATTGGAAAGAACAGACTTTATTTGACTTACAACGTACAACGTGATCTGACATCAGAAAAGTTGGATGATATGGGATGTGATCTGAGGTCAGGAAAGTACCGATTAGAAATGCCTCTGGCAGTCACTTTGGGCTTTGGTGGTGCCTTGCACGTTTGATAACAAAAAATATTCCTCTAGATAGTATCCAAATTCAAGCTCAGATCACATGAGCTTCGTTATATTTTTAATTTATTTATAATAGGTACATACGTTTGTACCTACTTATATAGCTTAATAACAAATAGGATAGGGACAGAGTGGCCTCCTTCTTGCCGTCATCACGTCCTTATAGGAGACAGAAAACAAGAACCGAT
This sequence comes from Homalodisca vitripennis, assembly GCF_021130785.1. NCBI lineage: Eukaryota > Metazoa > Arthropoda > Insecta > Hemiptera > Cicadellidae > Homalodisca > Homalodisca vitripennis. The sequence continues at coordinate 161,486,474 of NC_060207.1, read as the reverse complement.
CATCATAATGAATGACATGTAATTTTCACAATAAGTCAAATAAAGTCTGTTATTTCTAAAAATGTAGTTTGTTGAAGTCTCCAGTAAAGAATAAACTCTTCAAAAAAATATTGGCCTCCGGATAATACTAAAGTGCCAATCGTAATTTACTCAAAATGCTTATTGTTCAGGGGGCTTTTTGTCTTTCACAAAATTGATGACTAGGGTATACAGGGATAAGTCTCACTTAAATGGGTTTAGTAGTTTTAGATTATTTTGTATTAAATTTTACTTACAATGGTATGTTTTATTCAAGGTAGATGCTAGTATATTTTGGTACTTTTATGTTTGGTGTAATTTATTCTCCTTTACCGTATTACAGCATGTTTGTTAATATTCCTTTCTTGTATTTCACAGCATCCATAGACGAGATATATGTATAAACATATTGCCCTAAATATGCTCATGCTCCTTCTGCTACTTATGTTACTAACAGTAAACCTTCTGCAACAATGTGTTATGTGAGCTCATGCTTGTTTAAGATAAAGTGTCTATGATATACCTAATCACAATTGATACTTCAAACTCATTCTGAGTATTATGAAGATATTACAATAATAATGATAATAAAACAATAAAGAATGGGGCCTTAAATCAATTAAATCTTGGTTGTATTATTATAGGTGTAGTAACTAGAACCAGTTGTGCTAAGTCCAGTTAATGGTAGTACTAGGCTTGACCATCGGACTGCAACGTGAACGGTTGTTGACAGTTTTATCTTTCTGTGTTTTATCTTTTCTGCAATGAGTCCTATAGAAACATGATATTATGTGAAAGTAATGTACTAAATTCCTCTGCTATTTAGACTAAATAATTGATTTTAAGTTGTTTATTACTGTAATAAGGTTGTAATTTTTTAGCTTAATAGTATTCTTTTATAAAGACCCTGTATATTTTAGTATTGTAGTCTTTGATATGGTCAATACAGACTAATAAATGGTAAAAATTATTTGTTTAACAAAACAGAAAGCTTATTAATACACAAATGCAACAGTGATATAGGTATACAATAATTGGCCTTAACATAATATAATTTTAACTTACCATATTTATTTAATCAAATCTACAGATTGATTACCTTGAGTTGGCTGGAACTTATATACTATGTATGGTATAATAAAAACAAATACAAATTTGAAGTTCAACAACTTTTATTTACTGTTATGAGATCATCTTACTTTGTTTACTGAATTATTCTTTTTGACATATGTTGAAAGTCCTACTTCTTATAAACATATAAAAGTAGTTTATTTAATTGTTAAATGAGATAATATTAATTTAATCTTCCCAGTTTAAAATTTTAGATGTCATTTCAACAGGAAAATTAGATTTACTGTAAAGACAAAATTCTCGACTGGTTTATAGCAAAATTCAATTTAATATATTTTAGAGTTCAATATTCTGGCAGTGATAATAAAACACCCTGAGTTTCCTTGGGATTGAATAACAACTTAAAACATTAATAACTTGTGATAAACACAAATAACATATATGAAATTATAAACATATTATTACATATTTAAATATCTAACAATAACCATGATATTTTGTACATCAATATAATTATTGTACTAAATGACAGATATGTGAGAGTAGTCAGAGTTCAGAAGCTTGTAAGGGAAATGTAAAGCAGTAATTTAGGTATAAGCATGTAATAAGAGTCAAGTAGCATGCATGGATGGATGTCTAACATAGCTGAAACACTTTGGAGTGTTTTTCTTCATATTTTTATTCGATGACTAAAATTTAAATAAAATAACTATTTTTAGAGAACCATTCTACATAGATCCTATAATTTTTCGTATAAAAATGCAAAATACATAAATGGTTACACAAATATATTTTGTTATACAAAAATTTCAAAAATCCTTTATAAATTTAGCAATGAGTTGTAAAAAATGGTTTTGTATTTTTGTTTTGATCTTTTTTTACTGTATTCAACTAGGTGAATCTAACCTATATTAGGTTATTGTCGTCTTGTTATAAATGGTTCCAGGTACATTCAATGTAATTGTGGACTATATTTTACTTAAACAACTAAGTATAAAATGTTTTATGTCTAGTGTACTAAACATTTTTATTGTTTTGTATGAAACATCATTAGAAAAATTAATTGAAGCATTTAAAATTAGAAATGCGTTTACTAAATTACAAATCACAAATCAATTATATTTATTTGATTAAGGGCTCTTATCTGTCTTCCAATTACCCTTGTCTCAAATCTCCACTACATCATTTTTTTATAATTTTGAACAATACATTGCAGTAATTGCACCTGAAATTAACTCTGAGCTACATTCAATAATACAGTACAACCTGTCATATTCAGATCAAAACGGTAAATGTTTTTCTGAAATAAAATAAATTGATATCATAGATATATAATTAGACATCAGCATGAAATAGTTCTATAAAAAATATTTGTTTGAATTGCACTTGTACACCCAATATAATGATGATGATCTGTCCAATAACTTAATACAGTATGTCTAATTAAGAAAAAATTGTTATTTTTCTGTTGCCGCCAATTTAAGTTAATTTGCTGTCAATTTAATTATACAATTTTAATATTTTAAAAGTATTTAAATGGTATACGAAATATATGTAGATATTGTGAACATTACTGTTTTTTAAAGTACGTTCTCCAATATAACAAAAAGACTGAGTTAGTGAAAATAAACAATCATAAAAACTGGCAAGTTTAATCGATTCTGCTCTTTTCACCTATTACAGATAGTTAGATAAGGGACTTATGCAGTACTTATGTTACTGACGGCTCGGCTCAATGTACTGTAACGTGTCCCAAATATGACAGATTTTACTGTTAGTATACTTGAATAAAAATTATACAATGTTGTGCATCTTTGTAGCTCATATTAACTACCTTAATAATATCAAATATTCCTAATAGTAATTTTGGTTTAAATATAATTTACAACTTTTATTCCAGTCAGTAATTAATTTAAACAAATTAACTAACTGTAAGAAATTACATACAACTTTTTACAAAAATAGTACACTTATGAATGCTTTGCAAATGTTGCTAGAAGAGACTAATAGAATTACAGCGGTTTCAACACTTTATTGCAAAGCTTTCAATACTGGAGTGAAATTATAGACCTCTGATACCTTATGATAATCTATCTTTGGTAAGTTACGACTACACTAATACTGTATACATTTATAATTTTATATCACATGTAAGACTTAACCAAAGGTAAGAGTTCACGTGTGCGTATCGGAGTCACCACTAGAAGCTAGTGAGAAATTTGCAGAGTCTCGCTCAGGTTTGTGCTGGATGTTTTGTTTGAGATTCATAATTTGTGGGAAGGAATGGTGACCTGGGTCAGGGGGAGCGTACCCTCGAAGAGGGAGGGGGAAGAGACGTTTGGAGTAGGGATTGGGGTTGAACAGTCTCACCCCGTTGTGGTGGGTGGGAATTGTCGTGTGTTGTCTCGGAAATGAATTACAACTAGTGCCGCTGCCTAAGAGCGTAGGTACGGTCGGGTTGGACACAGGGAGGGGCATAGTAGAGCAGTGGGGGTAGGCTGGGTTCACCACTTGTGTGGGGTAGTGTGGGAGTGTAGCGGACTGTTGTGGTCGATCTGTGAACGATGTCAGCCGCATATTGGTAGCTCTGCCAAAGGGTTCCGTAACAGCTGTGCATGTTGGGGCAGTCTCGGGTCGGCTCACACGCCGCCTTATCACCACATCTTCCTCTTCACTTATAACCGGTGGACTCTTGGTGTAGAGTTGCTGTGGCCGGTAGGGTGCATAGATTGGCTCATGTGGATTGAGGGAGACACGGGCCCCCATGTTGCCGTACGTGGGTTCCTTCTGTACTGTAATGTTGTTCCGTAGAATTCCATAAGTCTGCTCCATGTTCTGGGCCCTGTAGGAGCTGTAGCTCTGGTCAGGCTGTGGGGGCTGCATTCCTCGTTGTAGTGAAACACTTCGCCACTGAACCTGAACCTGCGCATGTGCAATTCATTTCATTTCATAATTGAAAACAATTCTTTGTTAAAAAGTATCAAAATGATAGAAAATTTTACAAGGTAAAAATGGAAGTTATTGTTTCTGAGATTATTGATTGTTTTAATAAGTAGATAAACAGTTAGATGGTTGACTTTTAATGACTAGTTTATGAAAATATTAGATTTTGAACAATAGTTTGCACAAATATAAAATTGGTTTATTTTAAATGTGACCAATATTTAATCTTATCTACAGCACTTGTTGATTACTGATCTGCATGGTGGAACCTAACCAAGCAGTGTAAGATAAATGGTCCAACAATGTTCATGGGCAGTAACAATATAAATCATTAATATACAAAGGTATGCATTCAACCTGTGCTGTCATAAATAGATGATCTAAAAAACTCTGAAAAACATATCTGATTCAGCAAATCAGTAAAATGTCTATATCTAATATATGCAGATTTTATAATTTTTTGTCATGGAATTTTAGAGGCTTGTAAAAACTAGAGGTAGTATTCCTGATGATTCAACGTATCAAGTTTCTAATGAAGTACAAAGAAATCTTAGTCTTGAGATCAGGATATACATATATTCACCAATGAATGTGCAGTGGTGGTGGTGTAACTGCAACACATCAGTAAAAACATTATTTACTCTCAACAGCCATCATAGAATATTAAGACGAGAATGACTTATAGTGGCTTACTAACCTTATTGGCAGCATCAGTAGCCAAGTCATCGACACTGGTGGACCGCCTCTGAGCGGAAGCGGACTCCCTGCTTGAGTTGGAGTGTACTCCGCTAGAGGTCTCACTATGGTCTGGAGGAGATCCACCAAGCTCGCTTTGCTCTGGAGGAGAGGCTCCAGAGGCCTCAGTGCTCACGGAGTCTGAGCGAGGTGTTAGTTCATCCTGAGGCATTCCAGAATCTGCTCTGCGAAGACACCTTGGAGTGGTCTGAAAGTACAGATATTCCTTGATTAAATAATCAGTACTCATTAATTTATAAGATACCCTACTAGGATATTCTGGATTTGCCTAAGAAAATTCAAAATTTTTTGTATTTGAAAATTTAAGGCCAAATCTTGAACTTCAATTTGTATTTGATAAAACCCCAGAGGATACTTCCATTTCAACCTTGAAGTATCAGACATTCCCAAACTAACCACAAAATTAAATATGACCATTTCAAATCTTTCAAATTTTTATATGTGTATTGAAAATTACAAACAAACAATTTAATCTGGAAAATCTGTTTCTGTGTACTTTTATTTTACATCCATGTTATGGCCTTTGGTTATTCTAAAATTTTAAACCTTTAACCTTAAAAATGTTAGTTTGCAAAATTTCAATGGTATAATTATACAAAAGACATAACACATCAATCATTGTGACTACTGTCATTGCTATATTATGATTTTAAATAAGCATGCTCAATTAATGATACAAAACTCATACAGTAATATGATATTTTACTGTATTGTTACTGTTATTGTAAGTATTTCATGCTCATGAGTAAAGTTTGATAATCTAGCTTTCGTGTTTAAACTGCTAATCAAATGAAAAAATTCTTATTTGATATTTCATATTAATGTGAATATTAGAATATAAATAAGAACTTTTCTAAATCAGTTTATGCTTATTTTTGTGCAGAAATAAAAATTTTCTGAAGAACCACTTAAAATCTATTATTGTCTGAAGTAATCTCAAATAGAAATTAAAGAAGTTTAGTTAAGAAAACCTCTAGAGTGAACAGTAAAAATTGCAGACTAACAAAAAAGTAAAATAAGTAAATAAATGAAATCCACAACATGGCAGAATAAGAAAGAGTTAAACCTTAAAATGTAAAATTTGATCCAAGGAGATGTTAGGCTTAAGATCTTTTCCAGCACGATGAAAGATTTTGTAGTTAACAACTCACCAGTTGCTCATTGGCAGCAGACGTTGGAGGTGGTGGGGGTGGAGGGGAGGGGCCTGGAGGGGGAGGGAGGTCATTGTCCTCGTGGGGATCCGGTGTCAACAGAGGACTGGGATCCTCGTAGTCTCCAGTCCCAGGGATAAGCAAGTCACAGTTAGTGCGGGCGTATGTTACGTTGCCAGTGCGAACACACTCCAAAAGCTGCAAACCAAACCACCCCATGCTAGTTAGTTCCCACACCAAGCTTTATATTAAATATTAGTTCCTTTTCTAGGGTGTTACTTAAGTTAGCAAAGGAATTTGTAAAGAAAATTGGGACATTCACTCATAGTGGCTCTATTTTTTTCTCTAATAAGCTTGATATTTATACTGTACGTACTTTCATGATTGTAGCTATGATACAAATTTAAAGTACACAAAAATTGAGTAACTAAATATAGATAAAAATAAAATTAATTTGTTTGTAGAATAAATGTTAGAAAATAAATCAAAGAAATTTAAACCAAAATAAATAAACTATAAGTGTAAACGATCATTATTATCAATTGGTTGGTTAGTATTATTAACCTAATCGTGTTAAATGTTAGTTACTTTATAAACTAACAAAAAATAGACAATTTTCAATAAAAAAATACTAGAAAGTGGAGCATACATGGTTCAATACATAGCTAACTTGTTGAAAAAACAAACAAAAACAAGATAATTTGAGATATATATACACAGTGTTGTATGAAGATAACTAAATTAATCTCCAAAAGAAGCAACACCTGTTAGACATTACAAAAATCATACAATGAACAGTTTTGGAAAAGACATGAACAGGACTGTTGGGAGTGTTCTATTTTTCTATAGACAAAGAAAGACAAGGACTCAATTTTCTGACCTGATAGAGAAAATTGCATTAGCCACTCAACTGACATTCTGAGTTATATTATATTACATAGTTAATTTTCAGCTATTAGGGATATGAAACATATATTAAACCAATAACCTCAAAAATGGACAAAGCATTTTTTCACATGGGTTATGACAACAAGTTGCTTCAAATAATCTTGCTATATGGTGGGAAGGGTTAATTCAATGTAAATGTTGAGTTCAGCTTCATTTCAGATTTTAGACACTACACTGAGGAGACGAAGAAATGGAGCTGAATTCAACTTTCACAATAGGTTCTTGTTAACAAACCTTATTATCTTCAGAGGCAGTGTCACCATCACTTTGTTCAGCACCAGAAGCACTCAACATCGGTAGTTCACGCAGTCTCGCATAGTCTCCATCATCCTCTGAGTCTTCAGGACCTTTACTGCTACGACACTTCCTGTTAATAGAAAACGTAATAAGTAAAGGGAAGATCAGTTATTTTATCAACTTAAAAAAGTGAAACATCATCAACTTAATTTAAATCCGGGATAAAATTGTTATATGATAAAAATTTACGTGAAATATTACAACAGTAAATTTTTATTTTCAAATATTATTAAATCTTTCTTATTGCTGTGACAATACTTTATTATATGGTCAGCATCGATATCTGACAATATTTCCCTGATTTTTGGTTGGCAGTTTTTAAGATATATAGCATCAACACAGTTTATAAGCAATGGGCACCTGTTTGTTAAATGATATGACAAATTGAAATCTTACTTAGAGCTAGGGTCGAAGGTAACTTTGTGTTTTGTATTGGTAGGTTTCCTCAGCCACTCAAGCCTATCAGATGAAGAAGAATCTGGCGAATGCTTGGGAGTTGTTGGCTTAGGCCTCAGCCAGTAAATCTGTTCCTCCTCTCGATCCATCCAATCTTTAGCACTGCTGCTGGCCGAACCTGTCACATTGGACAATTGTTAGTCATAATCCAGTCAGAAACTGTGTAGCAACCATGAACTATCAAGAATATTTAGAAGTATTTTATTCATTTGTTATTGTTATAGAGTACCGTAAGTAATATAAATTGTTTTTATCAATATTTTACTTTAAGAATGTTAATATACTTATCAACCTTTTACTTCTTATACAGTACAATGAACCTCATGGAATCTAGTTGCTACTAGAGCAGCCTGAACAACAATATTCTGATAGTGGGTGGTGCATGCAACATTCTACTGTTGCCACTACATGTTTTCCCATATAGATTTGTTGCCTTGTCTGTCAAACTGTGTATGTATATAAAATTTAATATTAGAATAACCCTGTGATGTGGAGTTAATAACATAACAAAGTTTAATATATATATATATATTTATTATTATGATCATGACAAACTTTGTGACATTTAGAACTGACTGCTTGATAATATCTAAAATATATTTTTTATATCAATTTTGACAGTCCTTGGAAATACTAGTCTTATGCGTTTGTCAACCTGAACTTAAAAAAATTATGTACAGTATGAAAATAGGTTTTACTTAAAAAATTTACTATATTGTTAGACATAAGAATATTACCTTGACTTCCTCTGGCTTTCTTCTCCATGGCACACTTTTGGATAACTCCCATGATAGCCTTCTTGGGAGAGGACTCGGAGATTGTGTAGGTACGCCCATTGCCTACAACTAGCAGTGGCTGGGCATAGTCAGAGGTTGTGGAGAGCAAATCTACCTCTGTGACCAGTCGGATGGAGCGGGCTGAGCGGACTGCAGCCCGCCCGACAGTGATCCGTAGCTTGAACCTCCAATGCTGCTTGACTGTGAGTACCAGCCATAGCAGAACCCAGAGGAACAGGTGTACCACTGCGGCAACCACGCAGGCCAGCACTGCTGGGCTCAGGCTGCCACGGTACACCACAGTGCTGTCGTAGAGCAGTGGGGCCTCGCACACTGCCATTGCCAGCAGCACACAAAGCGCTGCGCAGTGTGTAAAGTAGCTCCAGCCCCGCCCTGTCTCGCTCTCGTGCAGGCTGATCACCCGACGTGCCCGCTCACGATTCACAAATGCGTTCAGCCTGTACATAACCACACTTCTTGGTAGGTTAGAAAGTAGAACACTTTTCAGGTTTTAGTTCATTTTTTGTGTACATAACACATCTACCTGACATGTACACAGACAAGCTAGATAAGCTGTTTCATTATCATAAAATTTGCTATCTGTGCAATAATATTCTAATTTTAAAATTGTGCTTGAGTGTATGCCTCAGTTTGTATTGTATAACATTTATATAAATTTGATATTGAGATGTAAAAATGAAATGTTGCATTGCATATTGTAACATTTTGCCATGGCTTGTTCTGTAAAGTCTTATCATTATATTCTTCTTCTTAAGTTAATGTTTAAACAATTTTTTTGAAATGACATTTTAACAAAAAAGTATGTACAAGATAAAAAGTGATAGTATTAAAATAAAATTGCAGTTGTAAAATAAATGAATCTATTGTCTTAATTGAAATGAACAAATGTAAACATGTGATACAGTGAACTAAAACCAAAAAAGTGTTCTTGTTCATAAAACTTTTAAATTAGTTAAAGCAAAGTCCAGAAGTCAGAAACCACACACCTGATTGAAATATTGAAACTTAAATAGTCTTCCACCACCTGCATTTTTAGAAGTATTTTTTAAATTGGAAATAAGAAGATTATTCCAAGCGATAAATAATGTGTAAGCAACTTACCGGCCATACCCATACAAGTAGAGAACAAGACTAGATTTGATGACTAGAAGGGATGAGAAGATGAACAATGCAAGGGTAATCTCTCGGTTGAGGAGGAAATGTTGAGGCATGCTTGGACTGAGACCGACACGTTGGTGAAGTAACGGTAGAGCTTCAGATGGTCCGATCACATGAACCTGGACAATATAAATCTTTATAGTAAAACATCCTTAATTTCAAACAAGAGATGTTACTATGTTTTTATACTAGAGGCAGTGTACACACCTTGTAGAGCACACTGACACCTGCATACATGAGGAGACACTGGGCCCCGTTAATCAACAGCTGGATGGAGAAGAGGGCTCCAAACCATTTATTCGTGTTCCAGAAGACGGCAGGATATCGGATCGCATACACAAAGAGAGCTAGAGCGTAGTTCAGCAGCTCAGGAGATACTGGGCCCCACTTGGGATCATCTAGAAATAAATTAATATAAGTACACAAATAATAACTAACAACTACATTATACCTTTAACAGAGAATTTTCAGAAATAGGTTTAGGACCAAAAAAAGTACATCAACATAAAATATTTAATTTAGCGTTTATTGAATGAAATACTCCTTATAGGATTACTTTACAAAGAAATTAATTCCCTCAAAGTTTCTTAGACTACACAACCTTACAAGATACAATAAGACAATACACATTTTGAAGGCTGATAAAAATGAAAACGCAAGACAAGACAAAAAACATAAAGAATAATACTATTAAAAACAAATGTGTAAAAATTAAAAGCATAATCTCCAAAATAACGTATTGAAGGCAAGACCGATTACAATTGTGGATTAAGAGGTGAGTACTGTTAAAAAGTTTGATTTGCTGTATTTACAAACATGAAAACAGAAGTATATTTCTTAAATGTTAGTAGCAGGAAAACATCGACCTTTGTCGATTTATCAGACTTAAAGAGGGATACTGTGGGATTCTGTGCTTCTAGAATATTTGCAGTTCAGTTCTTCATAGACCTATTAGTTACATTGACATAATTAACGCACTAATGAACTTATGATTTTTGTGAAAATTGAAAACGGAACATGATCTGCATAAGATATTTACTGTCTTTATTATAGGTAGTCAATAATCCACTTTACTGCCTGAAACAGGAGTCTTTAATAGAGCTCAACTTATTATAGCTTTTTACAATCTTTTTATTTCTGTACTAATAGTGTAAAACTTCAAATGTTAGACTCTAAATGAATTATATTTACTGAGTGCTTCTTACCATCCATAGAGAGCTCCTGCCCAGGGATACCAACACTGAGAGGCAGACTCTGCGGCTTGTCTGTGGGCGAGGCCGAGCTGGTGTCTTGTGGTAAAGGGGTCGGCAGGAAGCTCATATTCACATTGGGTGAGGAGGTCATGAAGCTCAAGACCACCAGGCGATCTCGTTGTGCCACCAAGAAATCCAGATCTGTACGCCAGATCATGTCTGGAAAAGTGTAAAGTTTGTTGGTGGTGAGAGTTACAAATGATTCATTCAAGTTTGTTATTGCTGGATATTCAAGTCTCATGCAGACTTCTGAGTTAAAGAAAAAATTGTTGTTTAACTTGATAAAATAATTTATGATAAACTTTTCCTTTTTGAGAATATGTAATTTCAAATATATTGTTTGCATATTGGCAGTATCAGATTCTGATTGATACCAATTTGCTGTTTTGTGGAATTTCATACTTGAACAGTTATTATTAAAATTACACTAGACACAATCATGTCAAAGTACATATTTTAAGCCAAATATGAGCAGAGGATATTTTAAATGTTACAATTTTCTATCTTGTCCAATTTAATTTTATGTTAGATATCTAACAGTGAATATGATTTGTTGTAGATAAAAAACACAAATTCAATTACACAAACCACCAGCAGATAAAAAAAAACAAAAACAAAACAGAAATCTCCCTACAGTAGCTCTTCTACTTAAAACCCTATTAAGCAAAGTATATACTGAGTATAGAATTCTTGTTTGGTCCTGTCTTCTAGAGTGGATTAGAATCGCTCCAGGAAGTTTGTTTGTTTAAGAAATTGCTTGTTGTGCCGTGAGACAGCTTGATTTCCCAACTGCTGGGCAAACCTTCTGTGGAACCTCCCCAAATTGGATTTCTGTTAAGTAAATTATGTTTCCATTCAATTTCGTATTGTTGTTTTCAACTTTTAATAATCCAAAGTTAGATTAAATAAAATCTGAAGTAACCAAAACTTAAATCTGTTATGTATTGTATTCCATTAAAAGGAATTGATAAAATTTAGAAACATCAAATAGCAGCTCTAATTTATGACAAATTATTGATATTTAACAATTAAAATATAACTTAAATAACTTTTTTACTTTTTTTCTGGCTGTACAGTACAGTACGCAGTTCCCTGTAGTAACTATTTATTCGATCAATTCTGTATTCATTTCAATTTAACAAACGTGTGTACAAAATCACCACGTAGTTCGAGTTTCAGCTACAACTCAGACCCGTTGGCCACACTTCACATATGAACGAACTGGCTGCAAACGAGAGCAAGATAATATACGCGATCGGTGCGCGTGGAAGAAATGAATGCATTTCGATGTTAGATAAGAAGAAGAACAGATTGTCGCGACGAGACGGTCGAGGGAGAAGGTTTCATAACAAGCAGCAGCTGCCGGTTCAGGCCCAGCTGACGCCAGAAAAACGAACAGCCGGGCCCGGGCGGACCCACAGAACAGATTGGGGCTTGAGTTTCACCTTCACAACCAACACCCGGCCAGGGCATGTATCGGCTAGCTGAGTGAGTGTCGCTACTGGTACAGATGTTCAGCATAGGTTCTCTGGCAAAACTGCAGCAACGATCTCTTTGCAACAGCTAAGCTCTCGGTTAAACGTCATAGCATCCACTGTTTTCACGATCATTCACAAACTCTTCAGAAAATGAAAAAAAGTTTGTTCTCATATCAAAAATCATTGTAAACAAATCATTGAAATACATCTAAATAATTTTCTTAAAAAGAACATATAATGGTGTTAACACGGGAGTATTCGATCACTAAAGAGATGTTTGTGATCTTAGTGACAGCTGGAGGAGCAACTGATTCGTGTATTTATTCTTTAGATCTACTTAATTTTTTGCTTAATTTAAATTAATCCTTGAAGGTGATATAGTAAAACTGTTATTTAAATGTAATTTCTTTACATTTGGTTACTATCGTTATGGGTTGTAGTAATAAATTATTCGCGGTAAGGACAAAACATCCTTCATATTTGGATTTAACGTTATTAAATATATGATAGTACCTTGGTTTATTGTCAATTTAAAATTGTAGACGAAATGTATAGTTCATAATTTAGTACATAAACAATATAAATTTCCCAACTACATAACCAGTGAACGCAGTGAAGATAAACCCTAACCCTGAGTTTGAGTCAGAGAAGGAAGTGAGACAAAACAATAGGCCACATTCTACAATAATACAAGACACTGAAATAACCTAGCTACACATACACCTATCGTCACTAGGTCTGCTCACTTTTGTCTTAGACGTGTTAGTTTATTCCCATTCCGCAATCTCCACTCTCACTGTGTTTAGTAACAAAGCACGTTTTCTAAACGACCTACATACTTTGCTCATCAGTCCTTGGTCTAAATCCAAAAACAACCTTTGGCTGTGAACGACAAATTTTATTTGGTGCTGAAAGAAGTCGAAGTCAAGAGTGAACGAGCAAGGACAGATAATGTTCTCTTCTACCTGCCCGAGGGTAACAGCTGTCAGGCCACCCCACCTAAAACAGCTGTTTCACTTAATCAGGGTGTAACAGAAGTTTATGATTTCCTTCATCTCCGGGAATTCAAGGAGGACTGGAGAACAACCAACCGTGCATATCAACTTCTAAGAACCAACTCATCGCAGCGGAAGGATTGAAATAGTTTCTGTTTGATGATGATTCAGAAAATAGATATAGCAATAAAAGGAAACGAATTCAACAAGTGAGTCCGGCGCCGGCTGTCTTTGTGTATGTTTTTTTATCTATTCAGAGTAACACGTTCCAGATGCGGTGTGCTCAGTACGCCACGTGTAGTAGACGCCGACAGTCCCATCTCTGACTTTAACAACTGATAGTCCTTTCTGTAAGATACGTTTTGAAAATTATTAATGGAATTTGTTCACAAAATTTGTTCTCAACAAAATTATTCCACGAGATTTCAGTGAGATACAGCGGTTTCCACAGAAAGGAACAAAATCATAGCGACAAATTATGATCAACAAACTGGTAGACACGCAGTGCTTACAAATTAATTTCTTGAAATAAGGTTTGGAATGTCAGCTGCAAATGACGTCTTCTATACCGGGATTCTGAACTTGGCTAGATTTGAGGTATGTTGTTGATATCTACTTGAATTTTTCAGAGACCAATTCCTCCAAAACATGAAATAGAATATTAATAATGCATTTTGAGTAAAGGTGAAATCTACAAAAATACTCGTAAATAATGTAGATTTGAATGATTGGTTGCATTAAAATACGGTGAAATAAGAAACTGCACTTTTTATTACTGAAGAGGAAACGCGAAAAGAGAGAAACTCAAAGTCGATACAAAGAGTTTTCACCAAGAGGGTGAACTTTCAATTGCTTGTCCGCTTTTTTAAGGCCTTACCCTAACGCAAATTAAAAGGTCTTTTGTTTCGTTCCCTCAGAAAGAAACAGCAATACCAGAGGCATTCAGGGTGGCCGATCCCACTTTCATTAGGCTGCAGATTTACGGAGCTCAGAAACATGGGGTCATTAATCATTTTTGGCTGCTTATAAAAGTGTTCTCTGCGATATTAAAGGGGGTTGGGGAGGAGCTAACGTGGAGATTATGACTAGGAGGTGGGAGGCAGGGGGTTCTTGGACACGCCTGTGACAAAATTTAACGTGTGTCGCGTCGCGTTATGATAAAATACGTACGAAAAGATGATTGTGATAGCACATAACTACAAAACAATAAGTAATAAGTTCTACATTTTATTACACTAAATGGTGGTTCCTAAAACGTATAGAAAACTATTAAATATACAAATAAAAGAAACTACACTTTAATTTTTAAGAGAGAATTGAACCTGGATAATAATTAAATTATATTTTTGTTAGAAATTTTATGACATCCAAAAAAGTTTACTCATCCTGAGCGTAAAGTCTTATAAGAAGAAAATTATGGAAAGTTTCTTAGCATTAAGAATATAATATAAATTATTCATTATAAATATTTGAACTAAGAGTATAACATTAGTTATTAGAAGGCATGAATCGTGAAAGCAAACAAATGGTTCCTGCAAATATTATAGGCGGGTTTAAATGTTAATGCCGCTTGCTACGTTATGGTTGAACAAAAGATTTTTTTACAAATGATCGAATGTATCGTCATGAAAATAAAATGACGTGTCGATTGCAAATGATTTAGGTGGTATACTATTTACTAGTATGTAATCGGTGCTTAGAGCGTACAAAAGTTAATAGTATTTAAATAGAAAACATATTCGAGGGGGAACTATTCTATAAATAGTTGAGTTGTAGGCACCATGTTAAATAGTAGCCTTAATCATGCTCTCGAGTTCGTGACTCCCTCCATTACCACCAGAGTTATGTCATGTCGCCCGACACAGAGGTCGCATGTCGGTCCCCATAATATCCCACACAGTCTCAAATTCGCCCACCCATATTTATTGCCACTATTGGTTTCCATCATTTATATTTTAAATCAATTTTCTCTGCCCCGCCTTCAAAACGCAACTTCTTGACACCTCTTTACTCCGCCAGGCAAATAAACAAACTCAAGTTCAACCGTCACCTTTTACAAAAGTACTCAAACTCGAGCCACAAACACTCGACTCCGTATTGAAACAATGACACTGAGAAACTCAGCCTCTTTTGTCTCAAAGATTCAAACCGGCTTGAAAGGGCTGTGAGAAAAGTGTAATTTCAAAAGATCGCCGCGACTGAAGGAAGGACTCGCCTCTCTTTACTCCCGTCTCTTTTGTATTCGCTCTAGGTCAGGTAACCCGCGTTGGTTTGAGTTAGGCCGCTGTCTGTGTTAAGATGAGTCATGCTACAGAAAGATATTGAAGGTTTCTAGAATTTTATATTAAATTTAGGATTATAGTTCATCTATGTAGCGATGTATTATTTTCTTGATTTTGAGAACACTAGATAATTCTAAAGCCCATCAGGACTATTTTTATTAAGGGCAAGGTTCGATTAGATTTTAAAAGTTATCTTACCTTTTGGCAGAAACCCGGCTTGTATGAGGCGTGCCTCCATAAGTAGCCTAGGTAGCAGTAGGCAGAAGGCGGCGATGATGTGGAGTAAGGGCGCTGTGGGTCCAGAGTGTCTCCAGAAGCCCCTCGGGCCGCCGCCGCCGAGGGAAACGGAGTTGGGAGGATCCACGGAGCAAGTGCTCATACTCCGTCCAAGCTTGAAACCGTCATTGGCGAGATTGCCTACCTTGAAGACAGCAGTTGCTAGAAACACAGGCAGCAGGAGCACGGCGGTGCCCGTGAGGACGACATAGGCGTGAAGTTCCAGGCGGGGGGCGGAGGCGGCAGGCCATGCCAGGTCCAGGTAGTCTGCAAAGGCAGAGAGAGTCAGAGAACGCAGTAAATGTGACTTTCACAGAGGGAAAATTTCAAGGAAGGTGATGTTTTTACTTAACAACTAATGCCAATGGGTTTAATATATCGAAAGAAGAATTTGGACTATTATAATGCTACCGGTCCTTTCTCGTGTTAAAACGAAATGTCAAAATGGGAATGGAGGACACATTATTACTAATTAACTTTAAGATTTTAATTGCATTGTAAACCTGCAAGGCTGTACGAAGTTGAGTTTGTGGAAAATGCGGACTGGGATACGAGAGATAACAGATATAAGTTGTGTACTCTATCCATGCAGTTAATACTGATCCTCCAGAAAACAAAATAGATTAATTTACTTTATTTTATTAAAAACATCTGGGCATCAAGTAATTTAGGTATATTTTTATAACTAAATTAAATGTATTATTTTACTAGATAAAGTAAAGAAATATGCTGATTTATAAAGAGCTAACAAAACTAAATGATTGTGTGTAAAGCCAGTAAGAGCGATAAAGGAACGCACACATATCAGATACGTGATTAGGAAAACAATCATCATGGTGGTAACGATTTGAAATGATTGTTATCGTCTATTCCTCCAGAATACAGGGTTTTGTTTGGTTAGCTGACAATCACGTGATGTAGTGTTTTATTTGTTTGATGTAAAATAGTCCAGCTGATCCGGCACGCTTATTACCACCACTTTACACATTTAGGCGATATAATTAGGCCCCGGAGGCCGGATCCGGGCTTTATTAACATTTTACGTAAACAACCTTGAAAGAGATTAAGTCCAGCTTTGTAGTGTGACGGGATACAATATGAAACATAGAGAATTCTTGGTTTCGGGTTTGTAGTAGTTATATATCGTATAATGAGAAATATGTATCGAGACTCACAGCGAAATGTAGTCAATTACTGTGCTTGTTTTTCTACACGTGTTTATATTGAATATCTCAACGCACTATTGAACTTGTCACGTTTACTATTGATAACGCCATTATCGTTGGGCGCCTGATGGCGTTCTGAATCAAGTGATGGTACGCGCGTTATCATTTCCCACAACGCCATCATTTTGTTAGTCGCAATTAGTGAAGCTCACAGTTCTCTCGAAGAGTTAAATTTTATTAGCTTTCTCGTCATTTCTGCACTGCAAAATGGGCGGCAATAATTGTAAAGGACTAGGAAACTGTACTGTCGCAATCTTAATAAACGGATAATTTTGAGTCTGAACTGGAGGTTTGAATATTTGGAGTAATAGTGAAAGTAAAAATTGAGTTTGAACGTCCCGAACATATTCAGACATTACTCAACCATCGTATGACTTGTTTTTGATGTCCTGCACAAAAAATGAATCAAACCCCAATTAGCGTCACCGGCACCTAAAACGAAAATGTTGGGCTACATTCTGATGACACGGATGACGTCATTATTTTTAATTGTATGGACTAAAATAGCTAGCTTTTATAGCTCTCCAACATTACCATACTGTATACACACTATAAGCCAAGCTTCTTTAATGTTTTATTATTTACAACATAACATAGCCTTATAAAGTTTGATCATCAGTGAACGTGATTGCTATTTTAATGGGAAGATGGTTACAAAAACGCAATGTTCGTAATTATATTTGATTTTATGTTGTTTATCCTATAATACTGTCTACCCTGACAGGTTAATCATCCTTAATTAAGACGTAAGATCTATATGCAGTACATAAACTTCTGATATGGAAATAAGTCCAACCTTGTACCCTATTAACGATCCTTTATTACAAATGTATTTACGTGTTTCTATAAATTTTGTTGATACAACGGTCGTTAGTTATGATAAACTAACAGCATATCTGAAAAATAAAAAGAATTGAAAGTAAAACAATATAATTATTTTTAATGCAAAACTTAAATTAAAATAAATTTAGCCTCCAAACAGAGCAAACATCGTCAAGGTATGGAATCTCACAGAAAATTAGTTTACTGAGGAAAATGAGAGAGGGATCTAAGCTTTTCTTCTCCGTCTCGGAGGGGACTTGACGTCGAATCTCATTTTCCCTCTATTACCATTTTTGTAATTTAAGACTACAATTATTCATACCATTTCGAACTTGGCAGGCTAGAGCTTTTAGGTTAAATCACACGGTTAGGTAATCCCAATTAACAATATGTGCGTGTTAGACAAGATATTCTAATTGTGTTCTTATTTTAGCTTTGTCACCTATGAGTTGGTACCGCCTAAACACAACCAACCCGATATATTGTTAATCAAAGCAATGAAGTTTAGAGACCCTCCCCTCCTAGTGTCGTTGAGGGGAGGGATAGATAGTGTGAAGTAAGGGGACAAAAGGTATTGTTGACTCAAGAAAAGCCGTTGGGGACGTGGGAAACACGTTATATTATTGGATTAAAACCTACTTTATCAATTTAACTACTTTATAAATCTACGAGAATTTGGTATCGTACAGTCAAGAGCGCAACTAAATCAGCGGCAGCTCTATAAAGTTTTACTTGAGTAAGGATATTTTGGCAAAGTCTAATCTGGATATTTACTCAAAGTTTGGAATGGATAATAATGTTTGATTTCCACACACTCAACATAAGTACATTCTAAATTATTTTTTTAGTAAAAAAGGGGGCACATATTTTATTAGGACAACCAATGGTTTTTTCGATATAAATGTTCAAAACAAGAAATATTTTTTTCAGAAAAGATGAAATTTTTAATGATTATACAACATTATATTCTCGTTATAGACTAGTTACGTTTTATAAACGAGTCAAATCAGGAGGAATTTTAGATTAAAATAAAAGATTAATTTGTCATTCCGAGTAAAATGTCACCACAATCAACCTACTAAAACATTATAATTCTTATAGATGATTTGCCTTATTTTCTTGCCAAGTTTTAATATTCCATACAGTACAAGAATAGATATCAACATATAAATACGCTTATGTCAAAATAAAAATGTACTGTTATTGGGTGCAAATTCCGTGTACAGCGAGCGTATGGCAGTGTCGGTTTAGCAAAAGTGCACCCTCAGTAAATGTACTGTTATTGGGTGCAAATTCCGTGTACAGCGAGCGTATGGCAGTGTCGGTTTAGCAAAAGTGCACCCTCAGTAAATGTACTGTTATTGGGTGCAAATTCCGTGTACAGCGAGCGTATGGCAGTGTCGGTTTAGCAAAAGTGCACCCTCAGTAAATGTACTGTTATTGGGTGCAAATTCCGTGTACAGCGAGCGTATGGCAGTGTCGGTTTAGCAAAAGTGCACCCTCAGTAAATGTACTGTTATTGGGTGCAAATTCCGTGTACAGCGAGCGTATGGCAGTGTCGGTTTAGCAAAAGTGCACCCTCAGTAAATGTACTGTTATTGGGTGCAAATTCCGTGTACAGCGAGCGTATGGTAGTGTCGGCTTAGCAAAAGTGCACCCTCAGTAAATGTACTGTTATTGGGTGCAAATTCCGTGTACAGCGAGCGTATGGCAGTGTCGGTTTAGCAAAAGTGCACCCTCAGTAAATGTACTGTTATTGGGTGCAAATTCCGTGTACAGCGAGCGTATGGCAGTGTCGGTTTAGCAAAAGTGCACCCTCAGTAAATGTACTGTTATTGGGTGCAAATTCCGTGTACAGCGAGCGTATGGCAGTGTCGGTTTAGCAAAAGTGCACCCTCAGTAAATGTACTGTTATTGGGTGCAAATTCCGTGTACAGCGAGCGTATGGCAGTGTCGGTTTAGCAAAAGTGCACCCTCAGTAAATGTACTGTTATTGGGTGCAAATTCCGTGTACAGCGAGCGTATGGTAGTGTCGGTTTAGCAAAAGTGCACCCTCAGTAAATGTACTGTTATTGGGTGCAAATTCCGTGTACAGCGAGCGTATGGCAGTGTCGGTTTAGCAAAAGTGCACCCTCAGTAAATGTACTGTTATTGGGTGCAAATTCCGTGTACAGCGAGCGTATGGCAGTGTCGGTTTAGCAAAAGTGCATCCTCAGTAAATGTACTGTTATTGGGTGCAAATTCCGTGTACAGCGAGCGTATGGCAGTGTCGGTTTAGCAAAAGTGCACCCTCAGTAAATGTACTGTTATTGGGTGCAAATTCCGTGTACAGCGAGCGTATGGCAGTGTCGGTTTAGCAAAAGTGCACCCTCAGTAAATGCACGGTTGGGAGTGGGGGTGGTTTGAATTAACCATCATTGTGCGATAGGGTCATGTTGACGTTATATGAGCTGCAGTCCCCTGTCCACAGTCCACCGTCCCCTGTCCACCAACTAAACCCGATTACTGCGGTGTAAACACAATTGTTTTTGTCGTTAATGGACCGGCCGGGAGACGCGGGATGGTGGAGTTCATTAAACTGGCGGTATTGTGCATGGTGTGCGTGCGTGCGTGTGTGAGTACGTATTTACATAGTGAGGTCCGCTCGACTTGGCAGCCGCTTTTGTTTGGGTTATAAACAATCAGACAAGTTGTCTGGACCGGGACTGGCCGGAAGGAATGTGAGAATACCTTGGATATTCGACTTTGTTGCCTACAAAATGAAAATATATCCAATCCGACATAAGAAAGTACAATAATGACGTGAGGAGCTTAAACGGGGGTTTATGGCATCATAAATGTAATTAAAAAATATATAAATATATTTTTAAGGACGATGTATAAGAAAAACGTAATCTGTTTTCGATTGATTATTTTTAATCATACATTCAAAGCTTAGGAAAATATACAAAATCTTTTAATAGTTCAACGAACATAATTTGTAGCCCCATAGAAAAGTAATTTGGAACATTTTGAATTTAGGTTAATGGAAAAGTCAGATGACGATATTATTTTTTTTTACAACAAGCAAGGTGTTGGCGCATTTTCATCTTAGGATATGTGATAGCCATATCACAAATTTTAAAACATGTAAATTCTTTTAAGTTATTAATTCACATACCTAAACACTATAACAAATCGTATACTTATCTTCATCAGATTTTCTTTCAGCCGTTATAAAAAAAACTGGCCAAAATGACTAGCGTACTTTTTATTTTGGTGTTTGACATTACATGATTAAGTGCAATTCTCTAAAGATTAACGTTCCTCAAATGCGTATAGTTTCTCGTGGATTGGTCACAAAAAGTCTATTTTTCGTCTTCAGGCAAGGTGTCTTTATGTGTAGTATACAGCTATATGTTATTTTACAGTAATTGGACACAGTAAGGACTGTGACCAAAAATTAAAAAAAAACAACTCAACTTTGAACTACCGCTTAAAAATTACCAAAAAAATCGATAAAAAAACCTTGAAATGAAAAACCATAAACATAGAATTTTATCGACAATAATTACAATAATTGATAAGAATAGAATATTGGGTACTGTTCGTCCTCATCGTTTATAGAGAAATTTAATTAAATATAACTATCTATGCATAGAGAATATATGTAATAAACTGGAGTTACACAGCAATACCGAGGCTTGCTTCGTTTTAGACTGATATCTAAAAAATGCATCGTTTGTGCTCTCCAGAACATAATTAATTTGTTATTTTTCTTTCAGACAGTAGTGACAGTGCAAGTGCTTTGTCATACATGAGAAAAACAAGTTTAATCCTAACTATTAATCAAACTATGAAAGTGGATGGTACTCACCGAGAAACCGAAGGCCCGACTGGAAGGCGATGTAGGCTTGTAGTCCGACAGCACTGAGTCCGTACCAGACGCTCCAGAGACTGTTGAGGTGCGCGTGGCAGCACGATCGTTTGCCGGGAGCCGGCCTGGGGCTAGGAGGTACCACGGTCACCTTGCGGGGTTCTCGGTCCGCGACCAGCCCGCCGTTCATGGTGCGTCTGTAACACAGGGCCGCAGTCACTAGTGAGGACATCACTCCGTCACATACCGCGAGTCGCTGTAGACTGGCTCCGGGGTCCGGGTCTGGCCGGTGGCTGCAGGAGCACAGATTTGGAAGGGGGCCAGGTGCTCGGCGCGGCGGCCTCGGCAGGTGTGCTCCGAGATTCCGGGGCCGGACATCTGCCTAGCCCCCGGCCCGAGGTTTGACACGGCGCCACCTGCCGCCTGTTAGCACAATCACTGTTTACTTCCACACACACACCTGTTACACCTACGGACGACTGTACCGAGTGCAGTGGACGGGGTATGTATGGGAAGTGGACAACTGCTAGGTCTCGGCCACTTGTGCCTTGTAGATCCGCTACTTCGATTTCCCTTACGACATTCCTTTGACAAGATAAAACCAGTACCATACAATCTGTCCGAAAATCGCTCGACGAAACGGAACTGTTGAATTGGTCCTACATTCCTGTTAGATCTAATGAAAAGATATCCTAAGAGCATGTGCCATTTTCCTAAAAGATTTGTATGAATGTATGAATTATACTCGTGTATAATAATTTACAACTGTAATTATTCACGTCTTTTTTGTAGCCTGTTGGACAATGATGAAGCATTCTTATCTTGTCATGAAGGCAACGGAAAATTATAGCAAGCTACTCATTTCAACAAACACAAACTTTAGTAGGGTACGGTTTTCATCATATAAAAAACCATACAATATTGCATATTGGCCAATATTTCATATTACAAAATGGTCCTGCAAGGAAGATGAGTTAAAAAGTCTTAATTCCAGATATTTTTTACGGTATTTAGTTTTCAAAAAATCATATGTCGAAGATTGGCCAATAAGAATATCTCTAATCACATTATACCACTTTAAGCTACTATATATCCTAACGATAAAAAGTATTTAAACATTCTGTTGGGATCCGGTATTCCAATATAATTTTATTCCAAAAAAGATTGTATGTGTCACAAAATTTAATTTTCATCGTTCATCTTTAAATTAGACACTATATCAACAGGCTAGTTTTTTTTAATAAAATATTTTTAAAAATCACCATCATCTAAAATTTATTACACGCTCTAAAATCAAATTATTGCTTAAATAAAATATATGACTGAACTGAGACGAAGTACACTCACTCTAGCTAGACATATAACAGAATACAATATTGACCTCTGAGAAATTTGAGAAGTAATACATTTTTTCTTATTTACAGTTAAGGTATACAGAGGTAAGAACTACTTTTTACTTCTCAAATATTTCCCCAACATTTATTGATAACAAATCTGGCGTACATTAAATTGTAGCTATAAATCCGAAAGGTTCCAAATGAAATATGAGAAAAGCAAGACCTCTTTGTGAGGTGTTCTGATCAATTTACTGTATTGTGCAGCCCAAAGATAATTTTTTTCCGCGAAGTGACACTTCAAAACATGGATTGCTAAGGTCTACGTATGATATTCGATCAATGTCAAGATGAATATTTTGTATTTGGCAAGACCCATTATAGGGAACGGCGCCACGGCGGGGAATGTCAACCAACACATGAAGAAAGAGAGTGCTCCCTATAGTAACCCTTGTGTGATGGATGGAAGGAACGACAACGGGAATGATGGATCAGGAACGCATCAAGGCCGTGTTGGGTGATCTCTTATGCTTTTATGGAGCAATACATAATTTAAGCGGAAGTGGAAGAATTTCAGTAATTACAGCCAAATAGTCTACTAGTGTAGTAATCTCTAATTCGAAATAAATTTTCCATTTTATGCCTTCTCTTCAATGTGTGGTGGAACCTTTATGGCCAACACACATTATTAGTTATTTAACCATGGTGGAACATGAACATATGACATATTGAGTTTTATATATTATGTTTTAAAGCTAGTATATTCACTAGTGTATTCACATAATATACAGCACATGTTACCCCATGTGATGGACTGAATTTGGTGCGAACATATTTTACATGTATGGTCAGAAAACCATAAATAGACAGATAACCAACACCTCAGGTGAATGAATAAATAAAATATTAGATAATTACACAAACACGATTAGAGACGAATCTATTCGAGTTATTTTACTTTATATCGGCACAATAATCAGAATTAGAGGCTTATAAAATTCATACATTAACATACCTGATATAATAAAATTATAGACTTTATTACTTTAAATAATTTCAAAACTCCAAATAAAGTAACTGCAACAATAAATAAGCTTCTCTATTCATTAAATACACAGGTCGTTGAAATCTGTTCTTCTACCAAGGACTTTTGCTTCTAACGTATCCTTCTTGCTAAGAAGACACATATAACACAAAGAGTTTTACAAAATGCATTAATGATTCAATAATATAAAATACGAGTAGTTAAGAACCCAACACTTAGGCCTAACTGTAACTTATAACTATTAAATGAGGGTTTCAGCAAGAAGTTTTAATATTTTTACTATTTCGTTTTTGTATTTAATAAAATTTAAACTGAGCTCAAATTGGTATAACATAAAATGTCAGTTTTGTATACAAATTACCGCCTTTCTGAAACATAAAACGTGCTATCAGTGTGTGAATACATTTTTATCGAAACCTCCCACATCACGCATAATGGTTTTAACCCTGTTTACAAGGGAAAGGGAAAGATGATGTAAAATCTCCCACCCTTCGCTTTTAACAGCCCTTTGAGCAATCACCTGTCTTCCGCCCTTATCTCTGACTGACTTGCCTTTCGAGCACGGAGAGCGGCACGCTACGCTGATCCTGAAATCAGTTTTGATTTTGCTTTATTTTTGAAATTATACCAAAGGTACAAAAAACCCAGGGCAATAAACAGTTTCATATGCGAATTTATTTAAGAATGTAATATTAAATGTTAAGAAAAAATTAAATGTCCCATTCGGGACAAAACTAACACTATGCTGTAAGTTGCTTATGGATGACAAAACTAAGTAGGTATGTTAAAAATATTGTATACTGTTAATATAAGGGAACAAAATGTAATTATTTAAACAAAAACACTATATGTCTTAGTTTCAGGGGTAACCGAACAACCACAAATTTAGGTCCACGTTATCGGGTTCCAAGATATGTGTTGACAGTTCAGTCTAATGGAAAACAAAAGACTATTGTTTCCATTAATTATAACCAACCTCAAGCACAAAGTGGTAGGTACACGGTTCATGACGATTATGTGCATGTGATTATTCGTGCCACGTGAACATTACAATGCGTGTTAGGTTCTTGTATGTTCCTATTCTGACATATTTTCGGATTTGGTGGCCAACATTCATCCCATGTTACGGTTGTAGCTTTTCTTGTCCAGACCGATCGGCAAGGCGTCGATGGACCGTGTACAATACGTGTTGACCAGTCACTCAGCTCCTGTATGGCGGGCCATGCTTGAGGGTGGACGTGAAAGATGTTGGGGGATTATAGCGGAGACCCCCCGGAGCGTCGTGTGCCGCTGCCGCCAGACCGCTTCCCATCTGTTGCCGGTCGATTTGCAGCCACGCGCCCGACCCAGTAAGACACGCCCCTGACCGGCTCTGCTGGCCTGACCTGAGGGCTTGACCCTAGACGTACAAGTAGGGATATGGTCACCTGGCTGCATATAATAAGCAAACTCCAGAGTACACTCCGTGCAATAAATAGCTATCATTGTGTAGTTCCAATTGCACCTTTAGATGGTCACCTGGCTGCATATAATAAGCAAACTCCAGAGTACACTCCGTGCAATAAATAGCTATCATTGTGTAGGTCCAATTGCACCTTTAGATGGTCACCTGGCTGCATATAATAAGCAAACTCCAGAGTACACTCCGTGCAATAAATAGCTATCATTGTGTAGTTCCAATTGCACCTTTAGATGGTCACCTGGCTGCATATAATAAGCAAACTCCAGAGTACACTCCGTGCAATAAATAGCTATCATTGTGTAGTTCCAATTGCACCTTTAGATGGTCACCTGGCTGCATATAATAAGCAAACTCCAGAGTACACTCCGTGCAATAAATAGCTATCATTGTGTAGTTCCAATTGCACCTTTAGATACACGAGTTTAGTTTCATATGGGGCTAAATTAAAGATGGCTGCCAGCAAAGGCGGCTCTTAATCTTAATTACAAGATATGGATACGACACACTACGTGTCGCGTACCAGTCTTCGCTTAGGTGTCATACAGCATTTCAAGACTACAGTGCATTTCATCTTGAGATGTCCTGCAGAAAGACAGATGAACAGACAAGGAATCATACAGAAAGGAAAATTAATGACCCAGAAGTCATCAAAACCATCATGAAGTTGTCATCAAATATTGATGAGTCATCATCATTTTTGGCTGTGTGCTATCAACATGAATAATAATAGTCGCATCAGGTGGTCCAAGATCTTGAATTACTTCCTTGAACAAAAAATTTCGCCGTGATTCGTTTACTTGAAATACGTCAACATCAATAATAGCAATTACTGGTCTGTGATCACTTTGTTTCAATTCAGATCTCCCATAGTACACTAGTTGGCCTGAACTCCATTCACTGTCTGATTCAGGGATTTGTTTTCTTCTTATCCAAAGAACTCTATCGGTCAGAGAAATTGTGACAGCCTAATTCAATGATGCTCAGTAGATTCCCATGAACGAATCATATAACTCATTCTTGACAATGTACAAATGAAGTTTCATCAACTTTAAAGTCTAAACATGAAATCTTTCTCGAGTTACCAGGAGCGAGTAGTTAAGCTTTTGTGTTCCTGCGACGAATGTGAAAATCTCATATAATTATACTCAGCTAGTTTAAAAATGTATTTATTCTGCGATTTTATCGTTGTTATCATGGTTACACATAAGATCCCAATGTATGAATGTTCAATAACCCTCAGCTGAGTTGGAATGACATACGCATAGAGTAACGTATTAAATCGACATACGCTATCATCGAACTCGATGTTACCTAACTAGAAATGAAGCTTCGTGCAAAGTTTTAAATTTATAGGTCAGTTTATTCTTGAAATATCGCGCTGATATACAGACAGAAATGAAAATCTTCCAACCTCTCAAGTTCATAGAAAATATCATGACTGAGATTTGGGGAAAATACCAATGTGTTTTTACCTAGTTCTTTACAATTAGAGAAAAAAAGCAAAAAGTGGCGCGAAACTGCACGACACACGAGCAATTTGTGACTGAGTAGCAACAGGTATGAATGTGTGATCATGTTGTGCATTGCGCGTGGACAATTTGTAGCAGCGCATGAGTTGTAAACAACAAACGCAACTCTCCTTTACGTTAGGCAATGTATCAGAACAATGGTCTGCAAATCTAACAATATTTTCCTATAAAAACAGTACACAATTTAATTACTGGCTAGCTTGTTATGTAATAAAACACAATACAACCTTAGATGTCTCACTAAACTAGTGCCGGACCAATAGATCCTATCTACTGTAGTACTAGGCCTGTACTTCAGACTGCGCTGTGAACAATTGTTCCGGTCAGACTTCTATTTTCTTTTTATCGTTATAGAGAGTGGCAGTGAGGTATCGCAGGACATGACGCTAGACTGGCTTACGACAATGTGAATTTGAAAGGAGATTATAAACTGCGAAATATGAATGCAAAATTGAAAAAACAATCGTGTGTGAAAATACTCACAGTTATCTTATAACATCTAATAAAGACGAAAGGTACAAACAAGTGCAATGAATTAACGTAGATGTAATGGATAGGGTGTTACTTAATTAAACTTTGCTGTTTGAACACCTCTGCAACACGCCCCGACAACATAACTGAAGGTATCAGTTAGCCCTAATTGTAGAAAACTGAGAAATGGTGTGAAAGGATCAACCAATAAGACATATAATTTAAATCAATGTAGCTATAATACTAACGACCGACAGGCTAATTAACATTTTATTAATTTAAGTAAGTTGAAAACGAATTATTCTTATACTAACTATTTTAGTTATGATGTACTTTATTAACACTGGATAAGTTCCATGGCATTGACAGTAACTTAACGTGAGTACGTGTGCGAGTGTGTGGAGACGCTTCCAATATTTTGTCTACTTTTAGCTGGACGGCCTAGAACAATTTGATTTGCAGTTGTACTAACGTTCATTATATAATACTAACTGCAGAAAATGTATAAACATTTCATCTTTACTGTTGTTGTTTAGAAGTATATACGAGTATAACCGTAACATGAGTTGAATTTTGGCCACTAAATTCGAAAATGTCAGGCTAGGAATATACGAAAGTCTAACAGCATTGGATTGTTCCTGTGATATGTATAATTACATGCATATAATCATCATGAAGCCTGTACCTACCAATTTGAGTTGAGGTTGGTTATAATGAATGGAAACAATAGTCTTTTGTTCCCATTAGACCGCATTATCCGAACAACTATATCTAAGAACCCGATAACGTGGACCGGAATGTTTGTTTTTCGGTTACCCCTGAAACTAGTATTTTATGTTTAAATAATGGCATTCTCTTTACTTATATTAATACTATTCAATCTTTCTTAACATATCTCGTACATAAAGCCAGCAGTGACCTTGAGTTTTACCCCCCCCCCCCCCAAAAAAAAAGAACAATGTTAAACTTATATTTTTTAAACTTATAAACTTTATTATTTTTTGTAGTGTTATATCAATATATCTCATATTACCGATAACATTAATACGCATCCAAATAATCTTTGGTACTTTTTTTTTAAAAAAAAAAGAGTGTATAAATTACTTGTACTTATTGAATATTTATACAATAAGTACAACAGTTTTTTTCTCTTTTATAATACATAAAATATCGAACAAACTAAAAAGCTATTGGATTAACATTATTCTCATCTCCCACGAGTCTATGGCAAAAAATAAGGAATATAAGTAACGTTGTTCATATGGGTTTAAAATCAAAATGGCTGCCAGAACAGCCGGTGCTTTAAAACAAAATCTGATATACCACGATGTATAAATTAAACGATCGACTAAGAGAACAAGTAATTGGACTCAAAGATAAGATAGAAGAGTGGAGGGGTGGGTGCTGCAGTGGGGAGGGGAACTTCAAGGAACGTTTCCGTGCGCTAATCTCGTGCCTCTCTACACGTAAACAATCTAAGTACGAGTACTTGGGGTTGGAGGGGGAGGGGATATTGATTATACCATTACGGATAAAATAAACATTACGTAACGAGCCTCGCTGGTAATATTTAGACAAAATCTAATGTCCAGTTTAGAGTCCGTGAATACAATAGCCTACCCGTATAGACTAATACTTTGATTGTATGTACAGAATTAAATATACAGCTAAATATATATATATATATATATATATATATATATATATATATATATATATATATATGATCGGATGACCAAATACCTGTCAAACGACTTTTATTTACATTAAATTGTATAAGTGGCAATAGCCTTATTTTAATTATATATATTCCATTCTCGAAACGTAGTATTCTATTTCTGTAATTTATCCTCATGGCCAATGTCCGAAAACCTCTTGTCCTTTCAGGTTATCCATCGTCAATAATAATCTTAACTGAAGAATTGTAAAGTCTAGCTACGTCGACTACGTTTCGAGAATGGAATTGATCCTCTTATTCAGGTGGAAAGATTTCTCAAAGCATAGAATTTAAACATATAAAAAATTATAAATTTATTACTGCATGTTGATTAACTCATTAAAATAATTAAGTACAAAATGTTGTGCATGCTTAAACTTAAGGCGTGCTTTAAGGTTTTTGAGACCTGAAGGATGGGCACGGGTTATAATTTTCTAAACCTAGTATTATATTTTGTAGCATTTAAAGATGGCTATTGTATGAATATCTTATTATTCTTTGAAAATTGACAAACTAAAATACATTTCAACTATATTTAATGAATATTAAAGGAATATTAAAATGTAGTATTCTATTAAAAATACTTCTTGTTAAACGCAATAAAATTTGTAGTTCTGTAACATACATTGAAACCACGTATTAAAGTAATAATGCACAATTAATTTTAATTGGAATTAAAAGGCATTACTAAATGTGTGACGATCACAGACTTAACAATCTGTTCGCAGTGTCAAAATTTGGTTTTTAACTAAGCTTACATCTAAAATTAGATTATTATTTCAATTCAATCAATCGTTGTATGTTTCCTTTTAATGGCTTGACATGGCATTTTTACATCGGAACCCAGGATTTGACCGTTTGGACATTATATAGTTTTTATAATCTCTAAACAATTAAGCCCCTTAAATTAATAGGTTAGGCAATTCACGACAGTTCAGTACTGCACATTTACAACTAAATTACTGCAGGCGCTCCCACTATCATAACTGAACTGAAATATGGTAACTTTTTATAATTTAGAAAATAAATGTATTTGTATAACGAATTGTCTATTTTCTCGATCCAGAAGAAATAACGTCTCCGACTCTGTCAATCACTGTTATATTGCCGGTGCTTCGAGACAGCTAGGTACCTATACGTGACTTGCTTACGAACAACTTCGGGTTCGTGAAATTCATTTTATAAACATTTTATGGCACCATCGGTTTATTTCAGGATATAGTTAAGAAAACATCAGTTGTATTCTCTTGGTACGCAGATTGTATTTAATTTCGTATAACATTATGTCTGTTGTGAACCTTATGAGGTCTGTAATAGAGACCGCATGCTACGAAAGTGGTCAGTATAATATGTTAGAAGAAATTATTTGCAATACAAAATTTTTGTAATTGAATTAAACATCCAGCAGATACAACTAATAGTTTTCAATATTTAAAATTAATTTTTATCTTTTGAAATTGGTGTTTTTTTGGACTGTTACAACCATTTGTAATAAAGTAAATATGTTCATGTCTTTCACAATTTTTGCATCATCAAGAAGTTTAAAATTACCATTAATTTTTATTTGAATATTTCAATATGTTCGTAATAAGCTACTCTCTTAAGAACACAGATAGTTCAGTCATAATTTCTCCACTTCGGCTCTCTATGAACAGAATGTGATAAACAGGAGAGGTAGTACTTTGAGTAATAATAATAATCTCTTAATTGCATCTTGATCACAATATATTAGAACGCGACTGTCATGACTTTTATTGAGTTAAGAAGGTACTCCTGGCACAGTAAAACTTAACTCACCTTCAGATAATTCATTAAGATAAATTATTCTCTCAAACACGATCGCGTTGACTTTAGATACAGCATTTTAAGATATCCCAGCGGCTCATCATGATTTCATCAACTGCATTAGACACCGGAAGGCGTTTGAGACTAGTTTTCAATTGATTTTGACTGTTGGATTATTTTCGGAATAGGGAACAGTAAATTGTATACTGCGAGCAATGTTTTATTATTCTATTTTAAAACTAAGATTTTTAATGTTCTATCTTATTGCATTACAGAGTATTAAACGGTTCATACTTTCGAATTACCTTAAATTCTAAAAAATATTAAATTTTTAAAAAGGTATATATTTATGCTACTATTAACAATAGCCTGTTATTACATTAAATAATTTACCTAAACACATGAAAAAGTCTTAGCCCACGCGATAACCTTTTGAACATTTGTGGTAGACATTTTAATTTCGTTCAAAAGTTTGTATTTAAAATAAGAAACCGAGTAAAAATAACTTTATGTTTATGTACTGTTGAGTACATTATTGCATTATGTAAATCATTAGACTAGTAATGAATTGTAAGTGCCAAAGAAACATATGCTAAAACGGCCAGGGTGGAAATAGACGAGGGAAAACAGCACAGATAAGAACTGACAGTAGCCTAATAACGAAGTTTGGAGTAAAGTATTTCCTACTGCGCTTCACTGTAATGAAAATTACGCAGTAGGGCTTACCGGGTAGTAAGAAGTATTAGTGTTCACTTGATTGACTCTGGGGAATTTCAATAAGAGTTGGAGGCATTAGTTCCAGTCTGCTGCTGTCATCATTGGCTTAGCGTTTATTGAATCCGAACATCTGTCTTATACTTTTACTCGACTCTTTAGCCGGCGTATTTGCTTTATTACTTTTAATAAGGCATCAGCTGTCAAGTCATGAACGAGTATGAAATAAGTGGTATGTATCAATTAATTGAACAGTTATATTAGAATAAAATGTGACTAGTCTTGAAAATCCAAAAATTTTACGAAATGATACCAGAACTCCTGACATCGTTATATTTTGCAAAAATAACACACACACACACACACACACACACACACACACACACACACACACACACACACACACACAGTTTCGAGGATTAAATTCCATCCTACAGAACACGTGTCGCCTGCACTATTGATGGCGAAAGACTCAACTTACCTCTTTTATGAAATTGTACTAGCGTTAAATCTGGTGGCAGGTAATGCTGTAAACGTTGAAGAAGTACAGGTAGATGTGGTTTAGTGCATACAAAAGTTTAAAGGTTTAAAGGTTAATCGAACTTCAACAAATTTCTGTTGTTTTAATTTTTAAAAATTTTGTCATAACTTTTTTAAATACCTTCACTAACAACAGGAAAATTAGAATTTTTAAAATAATTTTAGGGAATACTTGTACACTGATAGTAATAATCTTAAAATAGAAGTTAATTGGCGGTTTGGTAGAGGAGAGGGCTATACAATCCTAAGTTCGCCTCATATATAAAGACTATTTTCATTTCATTTCAATCGAGTTCGTAGGAACACGGCTAGAGGTAAGAATATCATAACAACATGGAAGTAATATACTATATGAATTTGGCACGTCCTGTATATGAAATGTGATTAAAGGCAAATTACATGTTATTTTTATATATAAAACTATGTGATTATGAAAATAATAATTGTATTTAATATATGTATTGCCGCCATATTTGATTACAAATCATGTTTTTACTAAAAGAATAATACTTAAATACAACCTGTAAAAATTTATTTATTTCATCATCAGTCATATTTTAATAGGCCTGGTTACAAAATTTTTCAAAATCACTACTTTAAATGTCAATAACTCCTCATTATAGTTCGAGTTTTATCTATTTGCTCCGCCAACAGAGAAGTTACATGTTTAGGCTATGAATATGAAATTGAAAAACTATCTAAAATCGATTGTACATCCTTAAGCAAAGTGGTAGTTGCAAAAAAATCTAACTAACTAAACTGAAAACTAATAATCAATATTTGTTGTTTGTTGAAATGTAAATGAGGATTTATGGCGATTTGGCTGAGCTCAGATTGCTAGAAATAAAATATTAAACAGTGGTTGGCCTTTATTACAGGGACATTGAAATATATACTATTATATACAAATCTATTGGCGTCTCTGTGTGTTTTATTCAATCACGTAAAAACTTCTGGACGTATTTTACTAAAAATGTATATGGACATTCATAGGGCCACTGGTTAACATATAGACCAATTACTATTTAGAAATTCACTTCAGGGTTACGCCCCATAGTTTTGAAAACTTATTTTTTGGGTTAATCAGCAGATAGTAAATGTGTTTTTAAACACCTGTCAAAATCAAAAATAATAAGTACTAGCCCCCCCCCCCTTAAGTAAGTAGTAGTACCCTTGGTTTCGCAATCAATTTCGTAGGCTTTGCACGTGCATAAGGACTTGTGAATTCTATTTCCGATGCCAATTTTCAGTTTGCCTTGTTGTCATTACAAAAAAAATATGACAAAAGTGAATATTTATGGCCAATGAAATTTACTCAGGTCTTAGTATTTTTTGTGTGCAATATTTGATTTTGCCTATAAAGAATACATATACTACCATTTATGTACTGACCAAGCACTGCATACTTAATATTTACTACAATGTACAGATAAAAGTACATTTTAAACCTTTCATCTCTATATCGTTTAATTTTCTTATCTAGACATTTTCTTACTTTGTGCTCAACAGCGCTTGCAGAAAAGGTGTTGCAGGAGTGTTGTTATTATCAAGATTACTCTGTTTTCAAGACTGTTTGTGATAGTAATAAACGTTGTACTATCGGAATAAAGATAAAGATAATTTTCATAATTTTATATAAAATAGATTCAATCCGGAACTGGCTGTAATGTTTCTTGTCCAACTTTTATACTATATTTAAATTGTGCAGAGGTTTTACAATTTATAATTTTAATAATTAGGTAAAAGAAATCTTTAAATCAATAAAGACATCCATCATATAAGAGTATATGACTCCGTACGGGCAACATAAAGTTTCATTACGAGGAGTCATTCATGATTTAATGTCTTGTGATTCCCATGGCCGATAGTCTAATGGGACTTTACGTGGATGTTAATTCTTACAGGTCATTTAACACTTTGTCGCGAGTACACAGATTGCGAAGCACGTTGACGTAACACTATTTCAGTACCTTGTGTTCCTCCGTTCTTCCAGTTGCAGTCCAACTTTTGTCTCTGTGGGTTTACATCCAATTTTGGCGATCTGTTGCAATCAAGAACTTTGAGAAGGTAATGTATGTGCTTAATAGGTCTAATGTATATGATAATTGTAATTTTTATCAATTCTAACTAATATTTACTTGGCCAGCTTGGCACTCCTTAACTTTTTTCTTTCCTTTTGGACTACCGCAGAGATTTTTAAAACAACAAAATGTTTACATATTTACTATATACTTAGATTTGTGTTATTTATACTTTCGTCGTTGTCCTGTGATATGATCAAGTATTCATATGCATGAGTAATTATTTAATTATATTTTTATATTGTCTGTTGTTATTGTTAAATCCATTGAATATGGTGTAATATTTTAATTACTAAACTTATTTTCTCATTTATTTTGTTAATATTACAAGTAGTGAAGTTATAAAAAAACATTTCTTTTGGTGTTTGTTAATTTATTTCTTTAGGGGTCTTATTAATTTACTAAGGTTCAATGTTTATGTAATTGCTAAACGTATATAAACACAACATGTCAGTCAAATATTATTTGTGACTCATTGCTGATTATTACGTGCATTTATAAAGATAAATTTATAATTAACGTTAATGATACTAATTTCTGAGCAAAGGAAAAAAGGTCAATTACTCTTTCTGCTAATTAGGTCTGGTAAATCCGACTAAATCACGCCAAATCACAGTTGGGCGCGACCTTGAAGAACAATGGCAGGGATGTGCAGCCAGGCAGCTACAGAAGTGCTATCTCCTGATTGTAGAGCTTCCGGTCCCGAATATTCGCAGTTCCGGTGTGTTGCCCGTCAACCCGCACATGTTATCTTGCCCACCTACACCCACCCATCTGATGTCCGTATCCGGCCTCGGATCCAAAACACTTTCCTGTGTCAATTATGTCCTCTCAGGTTATTTGGGCTGATGATAAGGCAGTGAAGCCATTCCCTGAGGAAAGGATGACAAAGGTTGAACGACCGTGAGACGACACGAAATTCGAGTGGAATTTCACGATTTATACAATTAAATTAAATTAGTATAAGATCTTTTATTTTATAGTATTTACTAAAGCATGTCAGTTTGTATATTTGCGGATATATAGTATTAAATATAAAATTAAATAAATATATCAACAATTTGATGAAACATAATAAACACTTGAGAGACTTACAAATCAAATGTTTGTTTGCTTAATTGACCCAGAAAATATAAATAATTTTTATTGATTTTCCAATAAATTTTTGTTTGTTTAGTATAATAATAGTTGAATAATTATGTAGGTTTAATGAATGAATTATTTTAGCATAATTACAACAGTCTTTCCTTCTTGCGAATGTGGCTGTTAAAGTTTTTACATAAACTATGGTATTTTGTACAGGATGTTGAACATGCGATTTGAATAATAGCCTAACAATAATTATTATTCCAAGAATGCATGATTATAATTATTACAGTATTTTTCGTTCCGTAACGGTCTCCGTGTGCTGTAAACCAGCACGACAGTATTTATTTAACACGATGGTAGTAAAGAGACTGTATTTTACAAGAAATAAGGGCGTGAAGAGGGCGGGGGTGGGTGGGAACTGACCATATGGTGGCGTTACATCGACTACTTACAACAATGGCCACAAAAACACATCTTGCGGGTCGTTTCTCATTTATACAGCTAAACTTCCCCCCATTCTTTTTATCTTTACTGCCTTTGTTATTTGTTTCATCTAAACTTTAATTTGATCATTAATATTATTCCCAGCTCTCACTTAA
Source organism: Homalodisca vitripennis (assembly GCF_021130785.1). NCBI lineage: Eukaryota > Metazoa > Arthropoda > Insecta > Hemiptera > Cicadellidae > Homalodisca > Homalodisca vitripennis. Next base: position 161,450,325 of record NC_060207.1, on the reverse strand, counting down.
TCGTATCTCCGTAAAAATGTGCGATTGTTCACCAATACATTTCTCCCAATACATTGATGTCCCAACATATACAAATTATGGCTGCAGTAAAATTGTCCATGATGAGGCCTTCTACTAAAAAAACGCGTATGAACAGCGTTTGTCTGTCCGCAGGTATCTCAAGAATGAAATATTCTATAAACGACATTTTGCTTGCAACCTCATTAAAGACAGTTACGCAGTTTGTCACCGACAGGATTTTTGTCACTTGATAGGTTCGTCATTTTGAAACGGTTAAATACTTATTGAAAAGAATTGCATCGAAATGTTTAAAAAAAGACTTAAGCAATCGTACACACAGAGTGGTGTTTGAAAATATAGTAATTGTGATCTACAGCATATTTATAACAGTGGATTCGTTCTAAACCCTATGCGCTCGTGAATATGTGGGTGCGTGTGTGTGAGGCTACAACCTCGCTCTTCAGCAGCAGTCTTTATTTGGTAATAATATAGTTCTCTATAAACGGTTAGAGACAAATACATATTTATGTTGTAAAACAAATTGCTTTTGACGTGACAACGTCTTAAATTAGGTTGCGGCTCGGAGTCACTCATGAAAAAGTGTAACGCCCGGTAACGTTACGATGCCCGTCCAGTGGGTCCGCCGCACGGGATCCGCACGGGATAAAGCAGATAACTGTGGGTCCGCCGCACGGGATAAAGCAGATAACTATGTTTATTCGTGAAAATGTGGAGTGCTTAGATTCGTCATTTACAACAACTACAACAATAAAGGTAAATAATTGTACACTGATATTTCATTATCGTAAACTATGATTGATTGATTAATTGTTAGATTGACACAAAAGTTGAGAAACTGAGTTTATAGGTTATGTCATACTATTGACAAATGTTGATAATGTTAAGTAAATTATTAGTTTAAATCACTCTGCAATCAATCGTAATTCAGTCGATTGAGAAGAAACAGCGCGTATTGCTAGTCAAACATTTAAAATAACAAATTATAACCTCTAACCTGTCATAACAGTGCGACCAAACAAACGAACTAAACCGACCAATCACCACGCGCGGAGTTAGAATTTAACTGTGTTTAGCAAGAATTTCAAATTCCAATTTTAGTAAATGTTTTATTCAACTTCACCATTTACAATAACAAATTTTAATTAATTTCAAACTATGTACAATGTTTTAGTAAACAAAATATATTTCTATAGTTAAAATTTGTGCAATTCTTATTTTCATTCAATTCCTTGTTCCTATTGTGCAATTTAATAATATTCATATCAATAAATATTCTACCGAGAAAAAAGACGTTGTCACGTAAAATCTTCGCCCGTAAAACCGACTTTACAGGCAACCATAATTTTTTTTGAAATACATTTGAAATGAGGTACAAGCAATTTACCCGTCCAATTAAATATTTTTAATTATGCCATTTTTACATCCATAATATTTATTTTTTTGGGTTGAGCATATTTTATATATGGCATATTACATATTTTTAAAGACAATATATTTAAGATTGCGATTTTGCTGGTTAAACTATTAAGTTTTAAAACTTGTACAAAATTGTGACTTATAAGTAAAACCCAAATGTTTGTTCTTTGGTCCGTCATTTTGACACCGAATAATATTTTTAAAGACAAAATTCACCTAAATGTTTCTGTCTGGAAGCCTTTTAAAACAATGAGCCGTATGTCACAAGTTTATATTAGAACATTTTGAGATGCGAACTCTCGACCTCTACTTTTGCCTTACCTTGCTCCGTACTTTTGATATTAAAATAGAATGTAACTTTTTAAATATGAATTAGTATTGAGGAAGTGAGTGATTTAGGGGGTTGAATTTAGTTTTTGTATTATGGCTTCTAATCGGTCTCCTAATATACGTTAGGACACCTTAGCTGATTCACCCTATAGAGAAATATGTGGCTGCTGTAGAGGGAGTGTGGCTAACTTTCTTAGACCCAGAGACGTCTTGGTTCATCTCGATGGAGCAAGGCTGCGTTAGTGTCGTATTGTAGCTGCGAATGGGTCTGTATTTCTGGTTGTTCACTAGTCAGTTTAGTGCCCAACCTTGTATTGTCCCTTAAGGCCCGTACACGGATTTGACGCTCATAGACAAAGACAGAATATAGTTAAAAACCAAGACAACTTCCTTTTTTTAAATAATACTTATATAAAAATTGTATAAGAGTAAAACTTGAAACCTAAAAGAAATGGTGTTAAAGACATTAGCCTAATGTGGCTGGCGATCAAGTAAATTACGAGCTGCAGGGTTGTTCAACTCGGGGTGTATGAGTGCCTTGTCTTGACTTAGTGGAATGGTGTGAGGACAAATAAAACAGCCGCTTTAGGAAACAGTGACCCTTGCGTCTGTGGCAATCCCATCTCGCCTGAAAGGGTGTTGACACCATCAGATTACAGTCTCTACTCCTTTGATGCTGACTTTACTCCTTGGGGCGCCAGAATACCGAGTGTAACACAATAGACTTCCAACATGAGCTCAAGAAATAGCCAATATTTCATAAACAAATACACGATAAACATTAAATCAATTAATTAAAATTAATAAAAATGGTATTTATAATTTGAAATTGTTTTGATTTTATAAGTTTATAATTACAAAATACGATCAAGGTGGAGTTGATGTTGATCGTACACGCAGTGCACAATTCTTTTTAAAGATTTGTTTGATTATTATTTATGAATATGATTTATTTGAGCAATTCCACAGTTATTTTTGACCCAATCGCAAAGAAAGAGGTACCAAACCAAAGATCTCCATAGAAGTGTGTTTATAACATGTTTTATTGGTGTATAAATGTTTATAAATTTTAGATCACTACAAATAAGTGATAATACGTACTTCTTATAGTTTTTCCAATCAGTAGCAAACCTTTGAGCAACCACCAACAACCAATCCAAATCCTCGTGAGCTAATATACCAATGTTTAGCAAGTATTATTTGTTGATTATGTTTTATCATATATGTGTAAAATTACAATCTATAACTTAAATGATTTATGAGTAATGAAATTGTGTAATCACTATAAAATATGTGCAGAAAGTTAAAACTCGAAGTAAAATTTTGAAACATTGTAAGTATTTTTGACCTTGCAAGGCTCAATAAATCATACTTGTTATGCGATGCTATAACTTCACAACACATTGATTCATAGGCAAAATATTCAAACACGTATATTTGTATTTATGTTGAGATCATTATATATAAAGTCTAGTTAAAGTGGTATTCTAAAAATGGATAGCAAAGCAAATAATAATGAGTTGAGGCATAAAAACTGTGTCTGTGTTTTCTTGGAGACGGTTAGAAACGATGACATTATTATTTGAAATGGAACCTAATATAGAGAGACTGTCTATATTTTCGAAAAAAATAATACAAATTTGTTAGAAACTGTATAATCAACGAATATATGAAATGCTTTAGAAACGGTTTAATAACGGCGTATTGTTTACTCCAAGTACATACATTAATAAATTACCAAATGTTGTAAGAATTCAATAAACAAAGTTCAGTCTGTTAACAGGACTACCATAAAATGTATTTAAAAATGTGTTTTACATTGGATAGAGTAAATAACTCATTTAAGAATTTGTTCAAAATATTTAATCCGGTTTTTATAGCATAAATGATACAGATTTTCCAGCTTGGTGCTGCACGTTTTAGCGGCCAAGACCCTCCCATAAATATGTAAAGTTGAGAATTTATTGGGGGAGCAGCGTTACGCATAAAATCCCGTTCAAAGTCTTCACCATATTCCGTAAATTTCCCTGTTAAATATGTAAAAGCAATATTAAGGGCGTCACAAAGCTTTCAGTCATTCTAACTTTGTCAGACGCAACCGCCAGCTGAGAGTTCTTTGAACCCTATTACAAATTTAAAACTCTGAATTGGTTTGAGAGAAGTAAAGGCTTCTTGGTGGACAAAGTGACTTGGGCTTGTAACTTTGGCAATGTTTTCGCCTTTGATCCTTTCACATTTTTTTTCTTATTTAAGAATGAGATATCCCGCGGTTTTCGCCATAACAATGCACTTACTGCCTCAACTTTTTTTATCAACAAAGGTTTGTAATGTAATCAAATTGAATGGAAATGTATGAGATACAGGTCCCAAAGCTTAATTTAATCCTGTACAGAACTATTACTGTTCTGTAAGTACAGCTTCTTATATGTAGAGGAAAATTGTTATTATATTTGAACACTTTTAAAACTTTTTCTTTGAACTATAACATTTATTGAGTTGGAGATACAATGTGAAATTTATTTTAAATTCAAATTATATACAACTGGCCTAGTTTGGAATAAAGTGGATTTGTAAAATGTTCTTTGAATGCTTGTAGTGAACTGTGTAAAGTTGTGTCTAATTAGACTTTTAGACTGAATTGATCACGACTTCATATGAATTTAGTTTGGAATAAAGTGGATTTGTAAAATGTTCTTTGAATGCTTGTAGTGAACTGTGTAAAGTTGTGTCTAATTAGACTTTTAGACTGAATTGATCACGACTTCATATGAATTTAGTTTGGAATAAAGTGGATTTGTAAAATGTTCTTTGAATGCTTGTAGTGAACTGTGTAAAGTTGTGTCTAATTAGACTTTTAGAGTGAATTGATCACGACTTCATATGAATTTAGTTTGGAATTCTCATTTTGATACAACCCCTACAATATAGACTTATATTATATTGTTATAAGTCGCATCTTTAAATTTAATCAACAGTAATAATGGGTGCGCTTGATGATTTTGACTGTTAAATACATACAGATTTGTTATATTTTCTTTATAGACACCAACTGAAGCCAGAAACCACAATAAACAAGACTAACTTGAATTATGGTTGCCATTGTTCTACCACACATGCACTATACGAGTGTGCGTACCGGTTCTGTACAGTTAAAGATCGCTTGGTATAGAATCGCAGTGAAGGAAGGTGTTAAGACAACGCGCTAAGGCCGCCTTATTAAGTTTTACTTTTGCTACGAATTTGATGAATCCTTTCATAAAATGTGTTCCAATATTGTTATGACCATGTCTCTTACAAAAAACGGGGCTTCACCTTATGAAAGACAAAATCGTAGGCTGATTTTAAAACCAGCCTATTAAAAACAAGAGTAGCTATATCCATCTCTACAAGTAGTTAACCAGTCAGTCCTTATGATTGCGGTTAGGATTGATTTTATTAATGAAAATCACTGTTCAAGTGATTATATTGTAGCACTTAATGTAATTCCAATATTATTAGAATATTGTCAGGAGGAAATGTATCAGTTTTAGTCAATAAAGGAATGTTTTACTTGTGGTATGAAAAATATAATAAAGGGCGTTTATTCTCTTACAATTATTTCACCTTGCAGTTTCACATAATCAGATGTCTAGCGAAGTACCTCAATAATTAATTAATTAATTTCATTTTGTGGATTGGATTACTAAAGTATTTTATTGACTACTTTGAGTTTACTGCTGTTGAAGAAGCCGCATGGATTGCCAATACTATAACCAGACGTGTGGGCGTTTATGATAAAGACATTTTTGTCTGTGTTGTGGGCCTGTCATTCTCTTTCTTCGCTTGAAAACCATCGTCTAAAGTTGTAAATTTGTCACCATAGAACAATTTTTTTTCAACAAATCGGTTTGCTTAACTTCTTGTTGTATGTGGAATTCTCTCCCATCACCCATAAAATGCATGGAGAGCCGGGATCGGTTTGTTTCAGCTATAAGACATTTCTTTCGCACTCATCGGGTCAAACGGTGAATGATTATTTTTAGTTATTGGCATGAGGAATAAATGTGTGAGTGAATAAATATGGCTATCCTTCCTTTCTTTTCTAATTATATTTATTTTTGTTTGTTCTAATAATTGGTACTTATCTTCAATGATAATTGTTGTACTCTTTAAACAATTATGATAGATCGCTGAAATAATCAAGTGTAGTCCTATGTCATCGTATTTTATTATTCTTTTATTCATAAAAATTATTGTAAGTTTTGGTGTTAAAATGTCAATATCAACTTTATATATTCATCCACCTTGAAATTCTTGAGCTTACTTTCACTTTGATCAATTATAGGACTTTAGTTTGAATTGAATTATATGCTTATTTGGGATCAAAGGATGAATCGTTAAAATCTACATCTAACTAAGATAAGACACAGTGGTCCTTACCATTACAAAATAAATATGTTATTAATTCATTCTTTCTATTTCATTCAATAAAATAATTGAGATATTTGTAATTGAAAAGTTTAAACGCAGTGACGTATATATTAGAATGGTGGATATGTAATAGTGTAGCGATAGGAACTGGAAATATAATACAGAATATGTACTAAATTGTTCAATGTTATTGAAAAACTGTCTATCCTCATCAATTTCCATTTCCATTATTTCATATCTACAGTTATAACGTCAAAATTTTCAAAGTATAGGGGGTGGGGCGCTACAAAACCACCTCAACTATACACTAACCCTGTTTGAATCAGGATCACCACACTTCCAAGACTATAAAGAAGTGAAGTGAGCTCAGAAACAGTGCAGTTACAGCAGAACTGTCGATGATCGCCGCAAAGAACATCGACGCAGGAGATTGGATTGCCTCTCTTAAACCAGCGACACTTCATGTGATTGCCTTTTTCGGCGTGAACTCACATGGAAATGTACTGTAGAGTGAGTGTCTCAGATTATCTTCTAGCCATTTATACCACAATTCAGCATTCTGGAAACCTTTTTCAGACCATGAACATTTGTGTTATCATTCTAATTTAAATCGTACAGTACTTCATCGGGACTTTTACAATGGCTTAACTAGCTTTCAAATTATAGCAGAAGATCATTAGTAGTGTGATTACCACATGAAGGCTTAGAACTTACCAAATACCAAAATATGGAGAGAACATCGTATTCAAAAAAGTCCAAATTCAATAAAGTATACGCTGTTAAATGATTCTCAAAGCAAGAAATGTTAATTAACATTAAATGACAATGGTGATGTTCAGCTATTGTTGGATCGACGGCAGTAAAGCAAAGCATTGTTCAAGTGTTTCCAGTAAGACAATTAGGATAGCTCATTTCAATGCACAAAGCATTTATTACAAAGTATAAAAACAGTGTTTTACTTCACAAAAGAATCCAGACTTTATTTGTATATGTGAGTAGTGACAACACGCTGGTAATAATCTTTATATTTATTTTAACGATTATTACCAGTCTGCCTACTTTGTTAGAACATGATAACTTGACAATGTATTCTAAGAATATGTATGAAACAAAAATTTTAAGCGCTGCTACACACTTAAATATGCAAATTTTACATAAATTTAGTTTCAACTTACAGATGCTCCAGAAGGCATATAAATTATTATTAGTAGTAAAATTATTTTTTTTAATCCATAAATGAGATGGTTAATTTAAACAGTAACAATGAAGGTACTGTAATATGTGGCGATCTCAAGGTTGACTTTATAAAAGATAATCTCGGGACACAATGGCACTTCTTGATTTGTTACCGTCTCACGGGTTCTTGAATTTAATAAAGGAACCGACCAGATTAATAAAAAATAACAACGGTTCAAACTGTAACAAATGTACTTACTAACAACACATCATTGCCAACTAATATAGAAATACCTTTTATTGATTACAGCATAACCAAATCCTTGATTAAATGTACCAAATAATAAATTAATACCTAGATCAATGCCAGTAACCAAAATGATTTTTCTGAAGAAACTATATTTTTTGTGCAAAATTACTCGAGTAAGAGACGTGGCATGAATTATGATTTGAAGATTGAGTTGATAAGTCATAGTTTTTTTAGAAACAGATAAAATAAATGCAGATGGGCCAATAAAAGTATTTTAAATACAGGTGAACAGGTTGGCAAAACTATGAAACTTACTAACAATAATTTTGCTAATGATAATGCTAAGAGAAAATAAAAATACAGTCCAAACATGATAATAAAATCTGAAACTCAACCAATTTAACAAAAATTTATTTAGTAGGTTGTTAATGATAGATTAAAAAAAAGAAAACTAAAATTGGTCATGTAGTGAATAATCCTACATAGAAAGCAGAAAGTGTTAATAAGTTTTCTATAAATGCCTCTATATGTCAGAGTGACAAATCAGCCCTCAAGGGTGAGGCTGCAGTACTCATGCCTCCCACTACAGCTTGCAGCATGTGTGTGGGAGAGGTGACGATTTCAGAGGTGCAGGTAGTGAAGGGCTGTGAAAACACAGTTGGTTTTGATAAGATTAGAGTAGATGTAGCGACGAAATGTTTTGTAATTATTTCAGATTTCTTAACAAAAAAAGCTTATAAAAAGCTCCTTAACTTCGAGACATTTTAAGACAATTTTCAAAACCACCAAAACTATTCCAATCTTAAATCTGGCAGCAGACTTGAAAATTAAAAGTACAGAATCCGTTCGATGAGCTATGTACTTTATCCAAGCTTATATTTAGTACAGACACTCTTTTGGTGATTTGTTTTTCCAATGTGAAGTCAATTTTGAGGGATGGCGTTTTTTTTTTTTTATTTTCAAGTACAATTATTTAAGGGTTTTTAAGCTGAAAAGTGGTGTTTAAGATCATTGTTCAAACTAAATATTACAGAATTTTGTAGAAACGTTTTGAAGGATATAACACTAAGATGTTTGCGTGGCTGATTGGCTATGAGTGATCCATCAGTTGGCGATGTCCAAAAACTATACAATAAAACTGTACTATACATGTACTACAATTTAAAACAATATCCCCAATCCATATGAAAAGTGAGATCTCTACACCTGCATTCGAGACAAAACTAAAACAGTATTTTACTCAGCAATGCTTATAAGAGGCCAGTATAAATTATGTAAATATAATATGTACTTAAGTCATGTATTAGAAATTAACGAGATTATTTATTTCATTCCTCTAAAGGACGTGTACAAGTTGTAACTGTTTGCAATTTTGCATTAGCTATGATATTTTGAACAAATACAAGTATTATTGATTACTAAAGATTGTTATTGACGTAGAATGAAGCACACAAGACAATTCCCAGACGGTTATAAAGAATGACGCTATAGTATTACTGCTGACATAGAAGAGTAGAAGAGAAACATTGAGCTTAAGGGCAATATCACACCATTGCTAAGATCGGATACTGGGATCCTGTTTTATTATCTGGGATTTTGTCAGAATCAGCGATAACATCGTTCCTTTAACACACAAAAGTTAGTGCTTGTAGAGGAATCATAAAAGTTTTGTTCTGGGTGAGGAGAATTTTAAATATAACACGTTAATAACCCCTTATTCACGTATTATTAAAACACGCCATGTTTAGAAATAACCATCAACATTAAATAAAACAGTCTCGGATATCTTTGATCTTTAAACTAATTATTTTAATGCTGCAATGAGAAATATACTGTGAGTTCCAAAATGTCTCCCCCAACTAAACCGTTCAACAGTTGAACTTTTGAATCTCTTCAGGAAATGTTTGACAATACAAGGTCAAACATTTCCACCACACACATTTTTTTGTGATATGTTACGCCACACCACATGTGACAGTCTTCAGCGAGCAGTAAACATTTTCTTCACTTCTAAAATGTTTGACAAACAAGTTGTAAATTTTATATATACACTGATTTATATATAAAACCGGAAATACAAAGTAGTCTATATTATTATGTAAATGTACTAATTATTATATAGCTGTAAATATTTAAATTTGTAAGTTTACTGAGACTAAAATGTTAAATAAGCAGGTACAGGGATCTCAGTAATAGTAATTCCAAAACTTTAATTACTTTGAGTTTCATGAAAAATAGCGATGGTGAGATTAACTGATTTTTACCCCATTTTGAGTTTTTACCAATATTAATGATTAGCTATATATTAATACTGAAGAATAAGTAATTCGATCAATAACTAGATATTTTGCGGTTTGTTCTAGTTTTGTAGCACTAATAATTAAAAATATCCTTCTGGAATAGTTTTTGTTGTTATTTTAACAACGTGTCAATGTTCTAGAAAGTAAGCTAATTATATTGGGGTCATGTGTTTGTTACTGGGTCTTAGAATAATAAGATTAACTTAAGAAGTAACACATATATTTTATGTATTTTTTTTAAAATAAATACATATAAAATTTTATATTTTTGAGATTGGAGTTAATTTAGTTCTACTTATTAAGTGGTTATGAAGTTCTAGCAAACTATCATTAAAATGTAATAAATACAATTACAGTTACAGTATCTTTGATTAGAATATTGAGAGAAACGTTGTATGAGACAAAGTATACATTATGGACACTTGTTTAAAGCTATGTAGATTATCTAAAAACGTTGCGGGACGGTTTATCTGTAAAGAGCCTCCATAAATATGTAAAGTTAAGAATTTACGCGGGAACTACTTGCGCGTAAAACTCAGCCCAAAGTTTTAGTCTAATCTCACAGATTTTCCTTGATAAAATATGGAAGCTCCAATATTAGGGACATTGTGTAGCCTTCAGACACTTCAATTTTGTCAAACACAGCGATGAACTCTTTGAACCCGGTTAGATTTGAAAAAAATGGATTGGCGTTTTGATCACAAATAAGAATGTAATAAGCGCGTGAGCGGACCAAGGGGTGGATGGAATTAAAGTTAAAGTGTCAAACGATTCAAGTTGAAGGAAAACCACTGCATTACTCTGCTTTTTTATAATGCTGGTATTGGAAAACAATCAACTTGCAATCCAGGACAGTGTCAGTGTTAAAAATCAATTTCCTTAAAAAACTAGTGATTTTAATATTAATTGACTTGATTTAATTTTACAATGCTTTCTGAAACAGTTCACTCCTCGTACATACGAAAATTTATAGGGATTGCTGTAAGATAAGTTTTGAGAAACAAAATATAGAATGTCCTCCGAGAACCGTGGGTTGACCGGTCCAAGCACTCACACGCGGCAGTCCACAGACGTAATGGTCAAGTTACTGTTACAGTCGTGTTTGCGATGTGCTATGACAAGTTTTGTTCATTCTTATTTAATTCAGTTAATTTTGATACATAATGTAATGTACGTGGTGAAATGTATCAAGCATGAAAAAATGAATCCAAATCTAATATTTTACTTATGAAATTGGTAATGCAACTGACATCTAAAAATCAGAGAACTACATGCAAAATCATCATTCCACCATTTTAAACATGCCACATTTGTCCAGGGTTTAGACTAATTTTCATTATATTTTCAGACATAAGATATTATACAACATTTTTCAATACATAAATAAAAAAGATACATTTATGTCATGCTCCCAGTACAGTAGTCAGGTTGTCGTGGTTATGCCTCCCAGCTTTCTTAGTGTATGTAGTAATAAGCATAATAATTGCAGTAGTCGATCTGCTCAACCGAAAAATAAAATAAATGGTTTAAAACTTAAGTTAATGGTTAACTGTGATGGTTAAAAGAACTTTATCCGTCACATTTAAATTATAGTATTTAAAATTATTTGAAATGTATGTTTCTACTATGTCTGGAAGTGATAAAATAATGTTTTTCATCACTTTATATGGTAATGGCTACTTTCCAATACAGCTGAGATCTGCGAAAGCCATAGTTTCACTCGTAACTAAGTCAGCTGATTTTCCCTTACCAAACATTACTTCTCTAAGTAAACAATTATTTTCCATTGTATTTTCCATTGCAAAATCTCTTTCCCTTAAAAACAATTGTGAATCCGTTAATTTGGTTTGACAGTTCTATGTCCAAACAAATGATTTTAACTGTCATGAATTTTAAATAGTGTTACTTTTCCTTACGAAAATATAATTAATAGACTATGAATTGTCAGATTATCTTATAACAGATTTCGTGGGCATTTGAACTGAATATCATTTTTCACGCATGGCCTCGCCTCACGCTTAAATGCAATCTCGCCCTGCAATAGGTCACTTTCCAGACTAGTAATGAAATATAATATTTGTTAAAGCGTTTCTCACTTTTCTGGTAGAACAGGCGGAGTTTTTAAAGTATTTTCCGAAAGTTGATGTTTAAGCACCTTGTAACCTGTTTTCTCAGGAATGGGATACGATATATTAATATATTTTCTTTTGATTGATCAAGGCTTTGACTTATATTAGCTAAACTGAAATGTATTTGATATACTTAATGGATTTTTTATCCAATGAAATAAAACCTATTGCTAATTGGGAGATCTAGTATTCCTGAAAAGAAATAATCAACAGCATGTTTTATTATTACTGTAAGATTATAATTTTTCATTCTAATTGTGTCCAAAGATATTTATATAATATCTATCCATATTATGAAGATATATAGTAGATATTTTTAACAGTTTCTGAGGAAAAGGTACATATGTTAACATTGGGGAATAAGGGTGCAGTTACGCCCTTAAAACACATATTATTTACAATTATTGATCAACTAGCTTTTTCAAGAAAAGTTTAACCCATTCTTCTCCTCTGGCTATTTGATTCCTTCAGATCCTCCATATATCAACACAGCTCTTTAATGATTCTCCTTCAACATCCTTCACCTCTGCATAATAAATCTGAGAGTCACAAGGGACCTCTGTGACATCTGAGGTCGGGAGACGTGACAGTGTGTGTTCACGCTGTCGGAACTCAAAGTCTGGCTGAGATCCCAGATTACATAACTACTAAAGCTTATATACAATCCACGATAAGATATTTGTCAAAATAAACTCTAATGATAGTATGTTTCTTATAATTTGCCCTTGTATTTATTATTAATATATTGACCGATTTTTAGAAGAAACTAGTAAGGAAATTTATTTTGTATATTTAAAATTTTTTAAACTTCAGAACACTGTTGTTCATGTAGTTCAACGTTCAGAGACATAAATAAAAAACGTGTTAGACCTGGAATTTGAAGGTAATTTTATTTACTTTTGTAATTAACTATTGGCTGGTTCCACCGTGGCACACCAATAAATGTTTTAGAATAATAAAAAATAAAAAAAACCTTTTTTATAACAGCTGAAACCCGAGTTTTTTACAGCTAATTTGTACACATTTGGCTGTCTTATTTTCATTTGTATTGTAAAAAGGTTTCAAACAAAGTGGTACAAAAATTACCACCAAAATTACGTTGTATGATAGTGAATAAATTTCATGTTAAAATGGTATTCGTATTCGGTATTCTTAAAAGGATGTCCGCGCACCGTTTCTAGTGAACCTGAACTACGAGAAATGTTTGGTATGTCCGGTTGTGAGTCGATGTAGTCAGTAACAAAACAAGGTATCGAAGAGTTCGGAACCTACATTAAATTGCAGATCCTCCATTTACTCTGTCTATCTAAGATCAGTCGAATTAGATAATAACAAGACTATATAGAACCCCTTACTCATTATACACACCATTCATTACAACTAATTCATGACCCACGTTTGACGTCTTAAGAAATGAGTATATAGAAATAAATGAATTGATAGACAGCTATATTGCTAAATGCTATCTGTTTTAGTACTGGGTAGAAGAAGAAAAAAAATCAATAATCGATTAGAATAATAAGCAAAGACAACTAAACCGTTTAAAATATTAAGTGTGTATTTCACAGTGAAATTACAGTTTCTATACATTTACATTTAATAGACATATTTTAAGAGCTCAAAAACAAACAATAATTTTTGAATGGTAAGTGGTTGAAAAGTTATTTCAAATTAATGAAAGTTTGTTTCATTATTTGATAAACCCCTTATTTTAAGTTACAATAATCTATAATGATTATTTCACAAAAAAAACCTTATCGCCACTGTTTTAAAAATGAAGAAGAGCTGCGCCGAGAAAATCTTTGAGTAATCCCGTTTAAAACAAGACGCGATTAATGGAGAAAGTAGAGATAAATTAGTTTTTTCATTAATTAATTACGCCCAGTCTTACCTGTGTTTACACTGCAAAGCTCTAAGAGCTGCCAATAATGGACGACGTCAGCTGATTGCTGTTAGGGGAGGGGGAAGGAGGCTTTTAGTTAATAAGTAAGGCGTTGTTTAGAATAATACCTTATGGGAGTAAATGCATACATTCCCACATTTATATTTTGGTGAAAAGTAAAAGTACCTTTTCACATTGCCAAATCAAACGTTCAATGTACAAAAATTTTTCTGTCGGGATGCCTTTTAAAACAATGAGCCGTATGTCACAAGTTTATATTAGAACATTTTGAGGATGCGAACTCTCGACCTCTACTTTTGCCTTACCTTGCTCCGTACTTTTGATATAAAAATAGAATGTAACTTTTTAAATATGAATTAGTATTGAGGAAGTGAGTGAGTGATTTAGGGGTTGAATTTAGTTTTTGTATTATGGCTTCTAATCGGTCTCCTAATATACGTTAGGACACCTTAGCTGATTCACCCTATAGAGAAATATTGTGGCTGCTGTAGAGGGAGTGTGGCTAACTTTCTTAGACCCAGAGACGTCTTGGTTCATCTCGATGGAGCAAGGCTGCGTTAGTGTCGTATTGTAGCTGCGAATGGGTCTGTATTTCTGGTTGTTCACTAGTCAGTTTAGTGCCCAACTTGTATTGTCCCTTATGGCCCGTACACGGATTTGACGCTCATAGACAAAGACAGAATATAGTTAAAAACCAAGACAACTTCCTTTTTTTAAATAATACTTATATAAAAATTGTATAAGAGTAAAACTTGAAACCTAAAAGAAATGGTGTTAAAGACATTAGCCTAATGTGGCTGGCGATCAAGTAAATTACGAGCTGCAGGGTTGTTCAACTCGGGGTGTATGAGTGCCTTGTCTTGACTTATAGTGGAATGGTGTGAGGACAAATAAAACAGCCGCTTTAGGAAACAGTGACCCTTGCGTCTGTGGCAATCCCATCTCGCCTGAAAGGGTGTTGACACCATCAGATTACAGTCTCTACTCCTTTGATGCTGACTTTACTCCTTGGGGCGCCAGAATACCGAGTGTAACACAATTGGCTTCCAACATGAGCTCAAGAAATAGCCAATATTTCATAAACAAATACACGATAAACATTAAATCAATTAATTAAAATTAATTTAAAAATGGTATTTATAATTTGAAATTGTTTTGATTTTATAAGTTTATAATTACAAAAATATAATTAAGGTGGAGTTGATGTTGATCGTACACGCAGTGCACAATTCTTTTTAAAGATTTGTTTGATTATTATTTTATGAATATGATTTATTTGAGCAATTCCACAGTTATTTTTGACCCAATCGCTAAGAAAGAGGTACGAAAACCAAAGATCTCCATAGAAGTGTGTTTTAATAACATGTTTTATTGCTGTGTAAATGTTTATAAATTTTAGATCACTACAAATAAGTTGATAATACATACTTCTTATAGTTTTTCCAATCAGTAGCAAACCTTTGAGCAACCACCAACAACCAATCCAAATCCTCGTGAGCTAATATACCAATGTTTAGCAAGTATTATTTGTTGTTTATGATTTATCATATATGTGTAAAATTACAATCTATAACTTAAATGATTTATGAGTAATGAAATTGTGTAATCACTATAAAAATATGTGCAGAAAGTTAAAACTCGAAGTCAAATTTTGAAACATTGTAAGTATTTTTGACCTTGCAAGGCTCAATAAATCATACTTGTTATGCGATGCTATAACTTCACAACACATTGATTCATAGGCAAAATATTCGAACACGTATATTTGTATTTATGTTGAGATCATTATATATAAAGTCTAGTTAAAGTGGTATTCTAAAAATGGATAGCAAAGCAAATAATAATGAGTTGAGGGATAAAAACTGTGTCTGTGTTTTCTTGGAGACGGTTTAGAAACGATGACATTATTATTTGAAATGGAACCTAATATAGAGAGACTGTCTATATTTTCGAAAAAATAATACAAAATTTATTAGAAAGTGTATAATCAACGAATATATGAAAATGCTTTAGAAACGGTTTAATAACGGCGTATTGTTTACTCCAAGTACATACATTAATAAATTACCAAATGTTGTAAGAATTCAATAAACAAAGTTCAGTCTGTTAACAGGACTACCATAAAATGTATTTAAAAATGTGTTTTACATTGGATAGAGTAAATAAACTCATTTAAGAATTTGTTCCAAAATATTTAATCCGGTTTTATAGCATAAATGATACAGGATTTTTCCAGCTTGGTGCTGCACGTTTTAGCGGCCAAGACCCTCCCATAAATATGTAAAGTTGAGAATTTATTGGGGGAGCAGCGTTACGCATAAAATCCCGTTCAAAGTCTTCACCATATTCCGTAAATTTCCCTGTTTAAATATGTAAAAGCAATATTAAGGGCGTCACAAAGCTTTCAGTCATTCTAACTTTGTCAGACGCAACCGCCAGCTGAGAGTTCTTTGAACCCTATTACAAATTTAAAACTCTGAATTGGTTTGAGAGAAGTAAAGGCTTCTTGGTGGACAAAGTGACTTGGGCTTGTAACTTTGGCAATGTTTTCGTCTTTGATCCTTTCACATTTTTTTTCTTATTTAAGAATGAGATATCCCGCGGTTTTCGCCATAACAATGCACTTACTGCCTCAACTTTTTTTTATCAACAAAGGTTTGTAATGTAATCAAATTGAATGGAAATGTATGAGATACAGGTCCCAAAGCTTAATTTAATCCTGTACAGAACTATTACTGTTCTGTAAGTACAGCTTCTTATATGTAGAGGAAAATTGTTATTATGTTTGAACACTTTTAAAACTTTTTCTTTGAACTATAACATTTATTGAGTTGGAGATACAATGTGAAATTTATTTTAAATTCAAATTATATACAACTGGCCTAGTTTGGAATAAAGTGGATTTGTAAAATGTTCTTTGAATGCTTGTAGTGAACTGTGTAAAGTTGTGTCTAATTAGACTTTTAGAGTGAATTGATCACGACTTCATATGAATTTAGTTTGGAATAAAGTGGATTTGTAAAATGTTCTTTGAATGCTTGTAGTGAACTGTGTAAAGTTTTGTCTAATTAGACTTTTAGAGTGAATTGATCACGACTTCATATGAATTTAGTTTGGAATAAAGTGGATTTGTAAAATGTTCTTTGAATGCTTGTAGTGAACTGTGTAAAGTTGTGTCTAATTAGACTTTTAGAGTGAATTGATCACGACTTCATATGAATTTAGTTTGGAATAAAGTGGATTTGTAAAATGTTCTTTGAATGGCTTGTAGTGAACTGTGTAAAGTTGTGTCTAATTAGACTTTTAGAGTGAATTGATCACGACTTTATATGAATTTAGTTTGGAATAAAGTGGATTTGTAAAATGTTCTTTGAATGCTTGTAGTGAACTGTGTAAAGTTGTGTCTAATTAGACTTTTAGAGTGAATTGATCACGACTTCATATGAATTTAGTTTGGAATTCTCATTTTGATACAACCCCTACAATATAGACTTATATTATATTGTTATAGAGTCGCATCTTTAAATTTAATCAACAGTAATAATGGGTGCGCTTGATGATTCTGACTGTTAAATACATTACAGATTTGTTATATTTTCTTTATAGACACCAACTGAAGCCAGAAACCACAATAAACAAGACTAACTTGAATTATGGTTGCCATTGTTCTACCACACATGCACTATACGAGTGTGCGTACCGGTTCTGTACAGTTAAAGATCGCTTGGTATAGAATCGCAGTGAAGGAAGGTG
The DNA here is from genome assembly GCF_021130785.1 of Homalodisca vitripennis. Lineage (NCBI taxonomy): Eukaryota > Metazoa > Arthropoda > Insecta > Hemiptera > Cicadellidae > Homalodisca > Homalodisca vitripennis. The sequence continues at coordinate 161,432,637 of NC_060207.1, read as the reverse complement.
TTAAGACAACGCGCTAAGGCCGCCTTATTAAGTTTTACTTTTGCTACGAATTTGATGAATCCTTTCATAAAATTGTGTTCCAATATTGTTATGACCATGTCTCTTACAAAAAAACGGGGCCTTCACCTTATGAAAGACAAAATCGTAGGCTGATTTTAAAAACCAGCCTATTAAAAACAAGAGTAGCTATATCCATCTCTACAAGTAGTTAACCAGTCAGTCCTTATGATTGCGGTTAGGATTGATTTTATTAATGAAAATCACTGTTCAAGTGATTATATTGTAGCACTTAATGTAATTCCAATATTATTAGAATATTGTCAGGAGGAAATGTATCAGTTTTAGCCAATAAAGGAATGTTTTACTTGTGGTATGAAAAATATAATAAAGGGCGTTTATTCTCTTACAATTAATTTCACCTTGCAGTTTCACATAATCAGATGTCTAGCGAAGTACCTCAATAATTAATTAATTAATTTCATTTTGTGGATTGGATTACTAAAGTATTTTATTGACCTACTTTGAGTTTACTGCTGTTGAAGAAGCCGCATGGATTGCCAATACTATAACCAGACGTGTGGGCGTTTATGATAAAGACATTTTTGTCTGTGTTGTGGGGCCTGTCATTCTCTTTCTTCGCTTGAAAACCATCGTCTAAAGTTGTAAATTTGTCACCATAGAACAATTTTTTTCAACAAATCGGTTTGCTTAACTTCTTGTTGTATGTGGAATTCTCTCCCATCACCCATAAAATGCATGGAGAGCCGGGATCGGTTTGTTTCAGCTATAAGACATTTCTTTCGCACTCATCGGGTCAAACGGTGAATGATTATTTTTAGTTATTGGCATGAGGAATAAATGTGTGAGTGAATAAATATGGCTATCCTTCCTTTCTTTTCTAATTTTATATTATTTTTGTTTGTTCTAATAATTGGTACCTTATCTTCAATGATAATTGTTGTACTCTTTAAACAATTATGATAGATCGCTGAAATAATCAAGTGTAGTCCTATGTCATCGTATTTTATTATTCTTTTATTCATAAAAATTTATTGTAAGTTTTGGTGTTAAAATGTCAATATCAACTTTATATATTCATCCACCTTGAAATTCTTGAGCTTACTTTCACTTTGATCAATTATAGGACTTTAGTTTGAATTGAATTATATGCTTATTTGGGATCAAAGGATGAATCGTTAAAATCTACATCTAAGATAAGACACAGTGGTCCTTACCATTACAAAATAAATATGTTATTAATTCATTCTTTCTATATCATTCAATAAAATAATTGAGATATTTGTAATTGAAAAGTTTAAACGCAGTGACGTATATATTAGAATGGTGGATATGTAATAGTGTAGCGATAGGAACTGGAAATATAATACAGAATATGTACTAAATTGTTCAATGTTATTGAAAAACTGTCTATCCTCATCAATTTCCATTTCCATTATTTCATATCTACAGTTATAACGTCAAAATTTTTAAAGTATAGGGGGGTGGGGCGCTACAAAACCACCTCGACTATACACTAACCCTGTTTGAATCAGGATCACCACACTTCCAAGACTATAAAGAAGTGAAGTGAGCTCAGAAACAGTGCAGTTACAGCAGAACTGTCGATGATCGCCGCAAAGAACATCGACGCAGGAGATTGGATTGCCTCTCTTAAACCAGCGACACTTCATGTGATTGCCTTTTTCGGCGTGAACTCACATGGAAATGTACTGTAGAGTGAGTGTCTCAGATTATCTTCTAGCCATTTATACCACAATTCAGCATTCTGGAAACCTTTTTCAGACCATGAACATTTGTGTTATCATTCTAATTTAAATCGTACAGTACTTCATCGGGATTTTTACAATGGCTTAACTAGCTTTCAAATTATAGCAGAAGATCATTAGTAGTGTGATTACCACATGAAGGCTTAGAACTTACCAAATACCAAAATATGGAGAGAACATCGTATTCAAAAAAGTCCAAATTCAATAAAGTATACGCTGTTAAATGATTCTCAAAGCAAGAAATGTTAATTAACATTAAATGACAATGGTGATGTTCAGCTATTGTTGGATCGACGGCAGTAAAGCAAAGCATTGTTCAAGTGTTTCCAGTAAGACAATTAGGATAGCTCATTTCAATGCACAAAGCATTTATTACAAAGTATAAAAACAGTGTTTTACTTCACAAAAGAATCCAGACTTTATTTGTATATGTGAGTAGTGACAACACGCTGGTAATAATCTTTATATTTATTTTAACGATTATTACCAGTCTGCCTACTTTGTTAGAACATGATAACTTGACAATGTATTCTAAGAATATGTATGAACAAAAATTTTAAGCGCTGCTACACACTTAAATATGCAAATTTTACATAAATTTAGTTTCAACTTACAGATGCTCCAGAAGGCATATAAATTATTATTAGTAGTAAAATTATTTTTTTTAATCCATAAATGAGATGGTTAATTTAAACAGTAACAATGAAGGTACTGTAATATGTGGCGATCTCAAGGTTGACTTTATAAAAGATAATCTCGGGACACAATGGCACTTCTTGATTTGTTACCGTCTCACGGGTTCTTGAATTTAATAAAGGAACCGACCAGATTAATAAAAAATAACAACGGTTCAAACTGTAACAAATGTACTTACTAACAACACATCATTGCCAACTAATATAGAAATACCTTTTATTGATTACAGCATAACCAAATCCTTGATTAAATGTACCAAATAATAAATTAATACCTAGATCAATGCCAGTAACCAAAATGATTTTTCTGAAGAAACTATATTTTTTTGTGTAAAATTACTCGAGTAAGAGACGTGGCATGAATTATGATTTGAAGATTGAGTTGATAAGTCATAGTTTTTTTAGAAACAGATAAAATAAATGCAGATGGGCCAATAAAAGTATTTTAAATACAGGTGAACAGGTTGGCAAAACTATGAAACTTACTAACAATAATTTTGCTAATGATAATGCTAAGAGAAAATAAAAATACAGTCCAAACATGATAATAAAATCTGAAACTCAACCAATTTAACAAAAATTTATTTAGTAGGTTGTTAATGATAGATTAAAAAAAAGAAAACTAAAAATGGTCATGTAGTGAATAATCCTACATAGAAAGCAGAAAGTGTTAATAAGTTTTCTATAAATGCCTCTATATGTCAGAGTGACAAATCAGCCCTCAAGGGTGAGGCTGCAGTACTCATGCCTCCCACTACAGCTTGCAGCATGTGTGTGGGAGAGGTGACGATTTCAGAGGTGCAGGTAGTGAAGGGCTGTGAAAACACAGTTGGTTTTGATAAGATTAGAGTAGATGTAGCGACGAAATGTTTTGTAATTATTTCAGATTTCTTAACAAAAAAAGCTTATAAAAAGCTCCTTAACTTCGAGACATTTTAAGACAATTTTCAAAACCACCAAAACTATTCCAATCTTAAATCTGGCAGCAGACTTGAAAATTAAAAGTACAGAATCCCTTCGATGAGCTATGTACTTTATCCAAGCTTATATTTAGTACAGACACTCTTTTGGTGATTTGTTTTTCCAATGTGAAGTCAATTTTGAGGGATGGCGTTTTTTTTTTTTATTTTCAAGTACAATTTTTTAAGGGTTTTAAGCTGTGTTTAAGATCATTGTTCAAACTAAATATTACAGAATTTTGTAGAAACGTTTTGAAGGATATAACACTAAGATGTTTGCGTGGCTGATTGGCTATGAGTGATCCATCAGTTGGCGATGTCCAAAAACTATACAATAAAACTGTACTATACATGTACTACAATTTAAAACAATATCCCCAATCCATATGAAAAGTGAGATCTCTACACCTGCATTCGAGACAAAACTAAAACAGTATTTTACTCAGCAATGCTTATAAGAGGCCAGTATAAATTATGTAAATATAATATGTACTTAAGTCATGTATTAGAAATTAACGAGATTATTTATTTCATTCCTCTAAAGGACGTGTACAAGTTGTAACTGTTTGCAATTATGCATTAGCTATGATATTTTGAACAAATACAAGTATTATTGATTACTAAAGATTGTTATTGACGTAGAATGAAGCACACAAGACAATTCCCAGACGGTTATAAAGAATGACGCTATAGTATTACTGCTGACATAGAAGAGTAGAAGAGAAACATTGAGCTTAAGGGCAATATCACACCACTGCTAAGATCGGATACTGGGATCCTGTTTTATTATCTGGGATTTTGTCAGAATCAGCGATAACATCGTTCCTTTAACACACAAAAGTTAGTGCTTGTAGAGGAATCATAAAAGTTTTGTTCTGGGTGAGGAGAATTTTAAATATAACACGTTAATAACCCCTTATTCACGTATTATTAAAACACGCCATTTTTAGAAATAACCATCAACATTAAATAAAACAGTCTCGGATATCTTTGATCTTTAAACTAATTATTTTAATGCTGCAATGAGAAATATACTGTGAGTTCCAAAATGTCTCCCCCAACTAAACTGTTCAACAGTTGAACTTTTGAATCTCTTCAGGAAATGTTTGACAATACAAGGTCAAACATTTCCACCACACACATTTTTTTGTGATATGTTACGCCACACCACATGTGACAGTCTTCAGCGAGCAGTAAACATTTTCTTCACTTCTAAAATGTTTGACAAACAAGTTGTAAATTTTATATATACACTGATTTATATATAAAACCGGAAATACAAAGTAGTCTATATTATTATGTAAATGTACTAATTATTATATAGCTGTAAATATTTAAATTTGTAAGTTTACTGAGACTAAAATGTTAAATAAGCAGGTACAGGGATCTCAGTAATAGTAATTCCAAAACTTTAATTACTTTGAGTTTCATGAAAAATAGCGATGGTGAGATTAACTGATTTTTACCCCATTTGAGTTTTTACCAATATTAATGATTAGCTATATATTAATACTGAAGAATAAGTAATTCGATCAATAACTAGATATTTTGCGGTTTGTTCTAGTTTTGTAGCACTAATAATTAAAATATCCTTCTGGAATAGTTTTTGTTGTTATTTTAACAACGTGTCAATGTTCTAGAAAGTAAGCTAATTATATTGGGGTCATGTGTTGTTACTGGGTCTTAGAATAATAAGATTAACTTAAGAAGTAACACATATATTTATGAAGTATTTTTGATTAAATAAATACATATAAAATTCTATATTTTTGAGATTGGAGTTAATTTAGTTCTACTTATTAAGTGGTTATTAAGTTCTAGCAAACTATCATTAAAATGTAATAAATACAATTACAGTTACAGTATCTTTGATTAGAATATTGAGAGAAACGTTGTATGAGACAAAGTATACATTATGACACTTGTTGTTTAAAGCTATGTAGATTATCTAAAAACGTTGCGGGACGGTTTATCTGTAAAGAGCCTCCATAAATATGTAAAGTTAAGAATTTACGCGGGAACTGCTTGCGCGTAAAACTCAGCCCAAAGTTTTAGTCTAATCTCGCAGATTTCCTTGATAAATATGGAAGCTCCAATATTAGGGACATTGTGTAGCCTTCAGACACTTCAATTTTGTCAAACACAGCGATGAACTCTTTGAACCCGGTTAGATTTGAAAAAAATGGATTGGCGTTTTGATCACAAATAAGAATGTAATAAGCGGTGAGCGGGACCAAGGGGTGGATGGAATTAAAGTTAAAGTGTCAAACGATTCAAGTTGAAGGAAAATCACTGCATTACTCTAGCTTTTTTATAATGCTGGTATTGGAAAACAATCAACTTGCAATCCAGGACAGTGTCAGTGTTAAAAATCAATTTCCTTAAAAAACTAGTGATTTTAATTAATTGACTTGATTTAATTTTACAATGCTTTCTGAACAGTTCACTCCTCGTACATACGAAAATTTATAGGGATTGCTGTAAGATAAGTTTTGAGAAACAAAATATAGAATGTCCTCCGAGAACCGTGGTTGACCGGTCCAAGCACTCACACGCGCAGTCACAGACGTAATGGTCAAGTTACTGTTACAGTCGTGTTTGCGATGTGCTATGACAAGTTTTGTTCATTCTTATTTAATTCAGTTAATTTTGATACATAATGTAATCTTCGTGGTGAAATGTAGAAAGCATGAAAAAATGAATCCAAATAATATTTACTTATGAAATTGTAATGCAACTGACATCTAAAAATCAGAGAACTACTAACATGCAAATCATCATTCCACCATTTTAACATGCCACATTTGTCCTGGGTTTAGACTAATTTTCATTATATTTCAGACATAAAATATTATACAACATTTTTCAATACATAAATAAAAAAGATACATTTACAGTACCGGTATGTCATGCTCCCAGTACAGTAGTCAGGTTGTCGTGGTTATGCCTCCAGCTTTCTTAGTGTATGTAGTAATAAAGCATAATAATTGCAGTAGGCGATCTGCTCAACCGAAAAATAAAATAAATGGTTTAAAACTTAAGTTAATGGTTAACTGTAATGGTTAAAAGAACTTTATCCGTCACATTTAAATTATAGTATTTAAAATGATTTGAAATGTATGTTTCTACTATGTCTGGAAGTGATAAAATAATGTTTTCATCACTTTATATGGTAATGGCTACTTTCCAATACAGCTGAGATCTGCGAAAGCCATCGTTTCACTCGTAACTAAGTCAGCTGATTTTCCCTTACCAAACATTACTTCTCTAAGTAAACAATTATTTTCCATTGTATTTTCCATTGCAAAATCTCTTTCCCTTAAAACAATTGTGAATCCGTTATTTGGTTTGACAGTTCTATGTCCAAACAAATGATTTTAACACTGTCATGAATTATAAAATAGTGTTACTTTTCCTTACGAAAAAATAATTAATAGACTATGAATTGTCAGATTATCTTATAACAGATTTCGTGGGCTTTTTGAACTGAATATCATTTTCCACGCATGGCCTCGCCTCACGCTTAAATGCAATCTCGCCCTGCAATAGGTCACTTTCCAGACTAGTAATGAAATATAATATTAATTTGTTAAAGCGTTTCTCACTTTTCTGGTAGAACAGGCGGAGTTTTAAGTATTTTCCGAAAGTTGATATTAAGCACCTTTGTACCTGTTTCTCAGGAATGGGATACGATATATTAATATATTTTCTTTTGATTGATCAAGGCTTTGACTTCTATTAGCTAAACTGAAATGTATTTGATATACTTAATGGATTTTTATCCAATTAAATAAAACCTATTGCTAATTGGGAGACCTAGTATTCCTGAAAAGAAATAATCACAGCATGTATTATTATTACTGTAAGATTATAATTTTTCATTCTAATTGTGTCCAAAGATATTTATATAATATCTATCCATATTATGAAGATATATAGTAGATATTTTTAACAGTTTCTGAGGAAAAGGTACATATGTTAACATTGGGGAATAAGGGTGCAGTTACGCCCTTAAAACACATATTATTTACAATTATTGATCAACTAGCTTTTTCAAGAAAAGTTTAACCCATTCTTCTCCTCCGGCTATTTGATTCCTTCAGATCCTCCATATATCAACACAGCTCTTTAACGATTCTCCTTCAACATCCTTCACCTCTGCATAATAAATCTGAGAGTCACAAGAGACCTCTGTGACATCTGAGGTCGGGAGACGTGACAGTGTGTGTTCACGCTGTCGGAACTCAAAGTCTGGCTGAGATCCCAGATTACATAACACCCAAAGTGTGTAATACAAAAGCGAAATGTGTAAACTACTAAAGCTTATATACAATCCACGATAAGATATTTGTCAAAATAAACTCTAATGATAGTATGTTTCTTATAATTTGCCCTTGTATTATTAATATATTGACCGATTTTTAGAAGAAACTCGTAAGGAAATTTATTTTGTATATTTAAAATTTTTAAACTTCAGAACACTGTTGTTCATGTAGTTCAACGTTCAGAGACATAAATAAAAAACGTGTTAGACCTGGAACTGCAGGTAATTTTATTTACTTTTGTAATTAACTATTGGCTGGTTCCACCGTGGCACACCAATAAATGTTTAGAATAATAAAAAATAAAAAAACCTTTTTTATAACAGCTGAAACCCGAGCTTTTACAGCTGATTTGTACACATTTGGCTGTCTTATTTTCATTTGTATTGTAAAAAAGGTTTCAATCAAAGTGGTACAAAATTAACACCAAAATTACGTTGTATGATAGTGAATAAATTTCATGTTAAAATGGTATTCGTATTCGGTATTCTTAAAAGGATGTCCGCGCACCGTTTCTAGTGAACCTGAACTACGAGAAATGTTTGGTATGTCCGGTTGTGAGTCGATGTAGTCAGTAACAAAACAAGGTATCGAAGAGTTCGGAACCTACATTAAATTGCACTCTGTCTATCTAAGATCAGTAGACTTAGATAATAACAAGACTATATAGAACCCCTTACTCATTATACACACCATTCATTACAAATAATTCATGACCCACGTTTGACGCCTTAAGAAATGAGTATATAGAAATAAATGAATTGATAGACATAGCTATATTGCTAAATGCTATCTGTTTTAGTACTGGTAGAAGAAGAAAAAAATCAATAATCGATTAGAATAATAAGCAAAGACAACTAAACCGATTAAAATATTAAGTGTGTATTTCACAGTGAAATTACAGTTTCTATACATTTACATTTAATAGACATATTTTAAGAGCTCAAAAACAAACAATACTTTTTGAATGGTAAGTGGTTGAAAAGTTATTTCAAATTAATGAAAGTTTGTTTCATTATTTGATAACCCCTTATTTTAAGTTACAATAATCTATAATGATATTTCACAAAAAACCTTATCGCCACTGTTTTAAATGAAGAAGAGCTGCGCCGAGAAAATCTTTGGGTAATCCCGTTTAAACAAGACGCGATTAATGGAGAAAGTAGAGATAAATTAGTTTTTCATTAATTAATTACGCCCAGTCTTACCTGTGTTTACACTGCAAAGCTCTAAGAGCTGCCAATAATGGACGACGTCAGCTGATTGCTGTTAGGGGAGGGGGAAGGAGGCTTTTAGTTAATAAGTAAGGCGTTGTTTAGAATAATACCTTATAGGGAGTAAATGCATACATTCCCACATTTATACTTTGGTGAAAAGTAAAAGTACCTTTTCACATTGCCAAATCAAACGTTCAATGTATTCAAATACAATAATGCAAGACGAGAGATCAAAACCGTTGAACGGATATGTGTACATGTTAGATGGTGTGACATTCTTGTAGGGGATTGAATTACACAAGAAGCTTCAGGGCTGGCTGATCGCAGCGTTATTGGAAGTCTCATTTCAAAAATGTAATAAATACGCATCCAAATATTTTTTTAGCTTTTAGGAAAAGTGTGCGGCGAGCGCCACTATAGATTTGAATTTGGCGCATTAGCTATCAGTAGCTGCGAACACTACAGTCAGCTAAGCTGATCAATTGTCGTGGTATTCACTATGGGAGCCTCCTACTATCTGGAATACTCCAGGACAGGTTCTGATACGTATAGAGATGAAATTCGTCCTAATTTTGTGAACTGTGGTCAGTGTGGTGTGACTGGTGTTTTAAAATTTTTTCCATTAGTGGATATTTTTACAACTCCTCTCCTTGTGTGGTACAGTTCTGATGGCAAATCTGAGGCACCAAGATGGGAAAGTGTATATTTTTAACTGTTAAACGAGGAAATACAAATTTTTTTATTTTTTCTGTCTTTAAGAAATGTCGGTTTAATTTCCAAATTTCCCCCAATCATCAAGTAAAGATAACTGGGACACACTATAGACCTCTATGTGATCTAAGTGGTAATACGGAATCAGATAAAATTGAAAACCCGTCGCCATTACATCATAGACTCAGACTCTCCTGAAAATCATCTTTCTTGTTCATTTCTCAGATATGTATGATATTTACAAATACAAATTGTCTACCAGTATTTAAATAAAACGAACATAGACATTACAAAAATCGTGACATGGATTGGTCTGTGTAAATTGCAAGGGATGTCCGCTTGCTTTATTTTATATTTCTTTCAAAAAATATAAAAAAAGCTTAGGTGTTAGGTTGAATGTTGAGGCGAAATAGTGAATTTTCGCTTACCTTCAGTAAAAAAACCTTTTCAACACTCATTTAAACAAGTGTTTACCATTTACAGAAAACGCAATGTACTATTTAGATATTTTGTATTGTGTGCATTTCCCATGCCGAAGAAAAAATACTATCACATTTTTTAAAGATTTTTTATACCTAATTTGTTTTATCTATTAATCATAGTAATTTTTCTGGATAGTTCTGAAAACAAAAACTTCTGAAAATAACATCTCATACCCAAGTAAAATATGAAGCAAAATACAATATTGTATTCAAATGAAAAACATTTCTTTGAGTTACTATCAAATATAAACCACTATGGACATACTTTATACGCTGTGCAGAGGTAGTGAACATTTGTCACAACATAGTTGAACTTATCTAACACAGTGAATATACAACTAACAAAACTGGTATAAGGAGTTTTTAGTAACTTTGTAAATTTAGAATAATGATTAAAACAATTAAAACATTTAACACACGAACGAGAGGCCTATGGGAAATGAGTTGATTTATTTTATGTGGTACTTTTATCAACGTAGGCCTATATCAAAGGACATGGTTGCCAGAAATTGCTTATACTAAAACTGCTAGACAAACAATTAGTAGACGAACTGAATTATATTATAACAAACACAACCGTTTAGATTACCTGGAGCTACGTTGGCAGCATCGAAATACTCATGTACCGCTACAGCCTGAAACGAAACACAAGCAATTATCAACCCGTTCATTGCTTAATTAAAGACATCAAAGTGAATTAAAGTGGTATGTTGATGTCCTGAGGCTCGGTCGACTCTTTGACGACTTGTAGAGGGATGGGGGGAGGGTGGGAAGATGAGAGCGGTTAGAGGGTGAGAAGTTGAGGTATGTAATTAACGATAAGAAGACTGCAATCGCTAAGATCTTGGACGCCGAGGGGCGAATTTGCCCTTCCCTTAGATAGCGAGCACCTTGGTGGTGTCATCGTAATTAATGTTATACCTGCTACCTTCCAGTCACGATTTTATTATATAACCTGGATTTCCGATCTACTGATTGCGGAAATTATAGCCAGGGCCGTAGTCAGACCGAGTTTCTCGGATATATTGGATCCAGACCGGACTCCATCCCATCACTCGTTACAACCCAATTCGACGATTCCGCTTCGATGTTACATTTTAACAATGATCGGGATCACTCAATCTATGTAACACAACGTTTGCAACATATGAAATATACTGCATCGTTTCACTATTTAATTGTGATATTCATTTACAGTCTTTACAAGTCTTGAAAAGTATTCAATACAATATAATGCAGGCTCGTGGCAGGACTACTGACGTGGTCAGTGAGAACCTAAGGTCCCACGTCCTAGCTGGGAGACACATCTGTCTGCTACCGCGGTGCAACTCCAGCGACGCGAACATCACAAATCGTACGGTGAGATATACGAGCATATCCTAGCTGGATGTGCGACGCTACGTTGTCGGTTTTTGCAACCAGACACAAACATGTTCGTCTCAGGTCGCGAGACAGTAGTGACACAAATGAAAACACATTCCCTTACAGCCGTTGCGGCGCCCGTTGAGAGGACTGTGGACTTTATTTTTTATATCCGTTGCGTCGCTGATAGAATTTTCGTCGCAGAGCAAGTACGGGGCCTTAAGGATCTGGTTAATGAACTTAGTAGCTTGCAAAATAAAGGATTAAAAACAATTAGCAAAGTTACAATTGTAGCCGAAAATAATGTTTGTCCTAACCAAACAATCCAAGAAGGTGAAAAACACAAAAGGATGGCTGATGAAAACTTAACCGACAAAAACATTCAAAATGCCGATTTTTGGCTAAAAGAAATTTGTCAACATTATGCAGTTGAGGTAATTGAGCAATCAATTAAAAACATTTTGTAAGTTTTCTCAGTTCTTTTAATTTTTAGTTAATGACTGTAGAAAATGTAATAACATAGTAAAATATCAGAACAACCAGCAAGCCAAATTAGTCGATTCCAACATTTAATTCAAAATCCTAGATTAGTATATTTTATAAACTTTAGAAAAACTTTTGCGTTCCTATTCTAAAAAAGACAGTCACAGATTTAGTCAAACCTGACTTCCACTGTAGAGGCGCAAACTGACCAAGACTATCAAAATGGGTGACGCACTCCATGACGAGAAACATGGTAAGAAATTCAAGAAAAGAGAAACTGGAAGCTGAATTTATTAATTGAATAAATTTAAGTCCAGAAGTATTGCCGTTTTATTTTGTGAAGTAACCCAGTGTACATATACTTATATTATATCAGATCAACTTAAGTATCACTAACTAATCATTCATAATTAGGACTACGTCACGTACTACGTCTTTTTAATAGCAATTTTTGTGGATCTGCAAAATGTATAAAAAATGCAGTTAAAAATTTTTAAGTATAGGTTCTGGGATTATCCTTTACACGTATTTTCATATAATAGTAGTATATTGTGCAGGCATACTAAGACAGAACTATCCACATGTAAAGTTAATGTATATAAACATGAAAAAAAATTATACATGTAAGAATTTGTGAATCTTTCTAATTAATAACAGGTTCAATTGTAGAGAGGTGAAGCTGATTTAGCTTATTTTTTTACTATCTTCTTGCTGTGTGCGGGGTTAATAACTCCGCAATGTTTCGAAGAAACGAGTTGAAATTTTCAAAATATTTACATGAACCAGAATTACCTCATAAGGACCTTCACTTCCATTGAAATTACAGTAGTTGCGAAGCCAACGTAATAATAGTGGCAGTAAAATGCCATTCACACCCTCAAACAGTTTTAGCTTATCATCGACTTTTAAATAAAGCATTTGGAAAAAATGCATCTAAATAACTATCTAAGTTTCACTTCTTTGTTTATTGCAATAAGGCTTAGTTATAAGTACTTAAAACAACGGAGGAACTTAAAAAAGCGACTTCGATGCGATGAATTTTGATGAGCAAATTGATTTACTCGCTCGGTCGCAGCTGTTGTCTGGTTATCGTGTTCTCTGCCAAACTGTTTTGTAAGGAAATTGGTTTTGGACTTTTCCAACACCCAGAGTATGGTGTCGCGAGAATTCGGACAAATTATTATAACAATGTGCAACTTTTAATTACAGTACTTTGGTCGGGAGTAGTTAAAATAAAAATTATCTATTTGTTTAAAATTATCAATTAAATAGAATTTTTAAAGAAGAAACATACGCCCTAAACATATTATTTTAACTAATAGTAAAGTCGTTAGTATTCTATACAATTTTAAATTGTTAAAATAATAATTTCCGTATAAAAAGTTCGAGGTCTCTTCTTAATCACTTCTTGAAATTTTGGAGCGTAACCTACAGAATTCATGTGTTCTTGTTTCTATGTAATTTGGTCATTAGAAAGACTGGTTTGGGCAATTACAAAAGCAGCATTGGAACTCACCCAAACAGTTACTTGGCCCTCAGGACGATTAAGATTATGTACGCCTCCTATGATTAAAACTGTTATCCATTGAAATGGATAGCTGCCTTTGTCCCCCATACGATATATATATATATATATTAAAACTGTTAATGTGTATGATGGTCTGAAGTCCATTTGGATCTGTCGGAACGCATTGTTCGTTAAGGTTATTTTCAGAAATATGCATAGTTGAACTTCAACCTGTTATAAAGTTTCAGACCCGGGAGCATGTGGTCTTTATATAGTATATGATTTTACACTCTCAACTTGATGAAATATGTCCAAACCACATTTATTGGTCTGCATTTGGGTGGAAGTAAAATACCACCTCACCCCGGACCGGAAATGTCATGGTTTACAACAAGAGTGAAATTGAACACCCTAACGTGACTGTGAGTTATCTTCAAACATTCCTGTGAATAATCTTCAACCGACTGAGGTAACAAGTCACCCTTACTTGAAGATAACTACTGACACTGCCTAGTCTGTACGTCCTTGAGACGACCATGTTCTGCGTTTCAAGTGCTAAGTGTTGCAGTGCAGGGATGTTCTTGGGTGTAGTACAAGAAGAAAACAAAACTATAGAGTTGGCCAGCATAGGCTGCAACCCCCGGAAATCTTACATCTCAGATGGGTATCAGGTTCATACATTGCTAATTAGAACTTAAAAATTAATTAATAATCCCAAACAATTTAAGTCACAATTAAGAAAGTATTTCATTAAAAATGCATACTACTCCTAGGATGAACTATCAGAGCAAACCAAATCCTAAAGAGGTGGAGGAGTGCGCAACGTTTTAGTTTCTACTATTTATACAGGTACCTAGTTTTATTCTTATTTTTTCCAATTATAAACTTATTAAAATAACAATTAGAAAAAAATGGAAAATATAGAATAGTTATTATTTTTAGTGACACATGTAATAAAATCTTATATTATCAACGAAAATAAAGATTATTTGATTTGATTGTGAGTTGTATTCAATCATTGGATACCCTCACTTGATGGTGGATTGTCTTCAAACATTGCTAGGTGTAATATTCAACAGTGCTGTAATCGTACACCCTTGTTTGACCCATTAGTTGACTTTAAATACTGCTATGTGTGTCTTCAACAAGCTGTAATTGGATACCCTCACTTGATGGTGGATTGTCTTCAAACATTGCTAGGTGTAATATTCAACAGTGCTGTAATCGTACACCCTTGTTTGACCCATTAGTTGACTTTAAATACTGCTATGTGTGTCTTCAACAAGCTGTAATTGGATACCCTCACTTGATGGTGGATTGTCTTCAAACATTGCTAGTGTGATATTCAAGAGTGCTGTAATCGTACACCCTTACTAAAATACTGCTATGTGTGTCTTCAACAAGTTGTAATTGGATACCCTCACTTGATGGTGGATTGTCTTCAAACATTGCTAGGTGTGATATTCGACAGTGCTGTAATCGTACACCCTTACTAAAATACTGCTATGTGTGTCTTCAACAAGTTGTAATTGGATACCCTCACTTGATGGTGGATTGTCTTCAAACATTGCTAGGTGTGATATTCGACAGTGCTGTAATCGTACACCCTTACTAAAATACTGCTATGTGTGTCTTCAACAAGCTGTAATTGGATACCGTCACTTGATGGTGGATTGTCTTCAAACATTGCTAGGTGTGATATTCGACAGTGCTGTAATCGTACACCCTTACTAAAATACTGCTATGTGTGTCTTCAACAAGCTGTAATTGGATACCGTCACTTGATGGTGGATTGTCTTCAAACATTGCTAGGTGTGATATTCGACAGTGCTGTAATCGTACACCCTTACTAAAATACTGCTATGTGTGTCTTCAACAAGTTGTAATTGGATACCGTCACTTGATGGTGGATTGTCTTCAAACATTGCTAGGTGTGATATTCGACAGTGCTGTAATCGCACACCCTTACTAAAATACTGCTATGTGTGTCTTCAACAAGTTGTAATTGGATACCGTCACTTGATGGTGGATTGTCTTCAAACATTGCTAAGTGTGGTATTCAAGAGTGCTGTAATCGGCCACCCTTACTAAAATACTGCTATGTGTGTCTTCAACAAGTTGTAATTGGATACCGTCACTTGATGGTGGATTGTCTTCAAACATTGCTAAGTGTGGTATTCAAGAGTGCTGTAATCGGCCACCCTTACTAAAATACTGCTATGTGTGTCTTCAACAAGTTGTAATTGGATACCCTCACTTGATGGTGGATTGTCTTCAAACATTGCTAAGTGTGGTATTCAAGAGTGCTGTAATCGGCCACCCTTACTAAAATACTGCTATGTGTGTCTTCAACAAGTTGTAATTGGATACCCTCACTTGATGGTGGATTGTCTTCAAACATTGCTAGGTGTGATATTAAACAGTGCTGTAATCGGACACCTTTACTAAAATACTGCTATGTGTGTCTTCAACAATCTATAATCTGACGCACTATAAAAACTTGTCTGTTATGATTAATATGCATTGTTCGTTGTATGTATGTGTGTATGTATATGTAAAAACATAAATTTAGGTTTAAATACATACAGGGTGGAGATGAAATTTAATGAATACACTAAGTAGCAATAAAGCAATTACTGAATACATTACTTAAACAGTGAAGAACAATCAAACATGTTTGACGTGCCAAGAGTCAGTTTCTTCCAAGATTTATGTCTCAACCACATTATTAAGACTATTTCCACTCAACTCCCAAGCAATAGCTCCATACATAAAGAGTTCAATAGCCGTAACCCCATCTCTGGCGTTATGGGGCAGTTCAGCCCGGCACGGCGGAAGTGGCCGTCAAATATTACGACCTCCATTATAGCCGGACTCGATGGCATTTCGCGCTGTTCCTGAGCTATTTCCGTACTCCTTCATTCACTATTCCTGCCCAGGCCTGGCGATTTCCTCTCACACGGTTCGGAAATATAACAACAGTGAAAGTATTTTTTGTTCGAACGTGCCATGAAGTTCAATAATAAAATCGTACATCTATCACAAGTAATACCTAGATAATAGTGTGATTAAAACACTGAAAGATAAATAATTAGTTTCTATAGGCTCCAATGCGGCTCTATACTGACTGATCGTCACAAGAGACTTCCGCAATCAACGCGTTAATCAAATGAGGAAAAACTAGTCATATTAACTCATTGATTAGTTTCTTGTTTAAAATACACTAAACATACACTGTTAGCAAATAGTGACTAGTAATGTAGTACCGGTAATGTAATGTTTTCCGCCCTATTATTTTACCTAGGGCACTTCCCCAATCAAACCCAGATTTTTGTAATATGTAATTTTATCCTAAAGTGATTATTATAAATAGATTATTAACATCGTAACAAGAATAATGATACTAATCAACGCATAATAGAATTAAATTATAACAGATTATCACATGGTCTTGTGTCTAAGATGTCGCTGATTAACCCGAGTCCGTGAACGGCAGGTGTCGGGCTGGCCCCAACCCTCTGCGCTCATGGGTGTGGGGGTGCGTGCGTGCGTGCGAGATAACTACATGGCCCTTCAGCCGCAATCCCTAATTGCTAATACTGTAATTACAATTAATGTAGTGACAATTAAAGGATAGCGCTGTTCATTGGAGAATCATGATATAGTTTCATAATATAATTGTTACATATTAAATTTATTAATTGTAAATATAAATTTATATAATTTATAATAATGTCTCTTATAAGAATTCAAATTTCATTTACTATTTTAATTCTTAGGAAGTTAGGCCAATAATACTGGAATATAGAGTCCTGTATTACTTGACGGCAAGTTCTTATCCAATAAGTACACGTTATATCCTCCTCTTTTCCTTGGAGGTTTCATTTTCCAAAAACAACCTACAAAAATCCTGTTCATTGTATTTTTCTTTTGATTAACTGGTAAGTGTAAACTTGGTCAGCCTGAGCAAATAATTTTTGTTTTGTATATGCTATGTAATGTTTACTTTATTTTTAATTATTGAATTACTTTTGAATTATTGTATTACTCTGTTGGAACTGTTGTAATTATTTTTGTAATTTGAAAAATAAATTTATTATTAATTTTTATCTGTGAAGAAAACCAATGATCGGTAAAAACATAATGCACGCACACTGATAAGTACTGTATGTATCTTACGGTTACACGAATAACATATTACATTAGTTCTGTTCACTAGGTAAGTTGAACAAAGAAAAAGGCAATAAATTACAAGAAATCAAAGAATTGATTTTATACTGGAATTCCTGAAATTAAAGATTATCGGTACGGTATATGAAGAAAATACCATTATCAGGACCCTAAACTGAAACGATAGAAGAAAGCCGCACAGGGTCAAAAAACCCGGAAATACAATTTCGTTTTTCACCAAGATAAATTGAAAAGTTGTAAGGAGGGGGGGGGGTGCTGGCAGCAGCTGTGATCAAACAACGCATATCAATGAGCCGGCTGGCCAATCAACAATTCATGAACCCTAGATTTTCTTCTGCTGCTTTCTTCTCTGCCGTGGCAACCAACGTCACATGATCGTATCAGAGAAATGTGTTATAAAATTCATGAGAGCTCGAGATGGTTCTTGGTCTACTTTTTGAGCAGGCTATTATAAAACATAGACATATTATCAAACGATCAAAAAGGAGAAACTAGATGGTGCATTCCGTCATGATATATTTTTTAAATGCAACAATAAAGTTCACCTGATTGATGAATACTATTACCCTCCACTGTCAGAATACATAAAATATAAGCTTATAGTAAATAAAAACATCCCGACACTATATCCTCTAATTTATTTTTAAACGGTGTGATCAATTTTAAAAAACGAATGGTAATTTAAGCTTTTTTTAGACAGTTAAATGTAATTAACTTCAAAAATAAACTTCGGGCTGAATAAAAATTATTAAAATGTAGTGTTCTGAATGTTTCACAGACGTAAGAAAGTAAAAGTTCTGATAGATTTCAAAAGAAATAATTGAATTTAATAAAATAAAATGTATGAGAAGAGAAACCCTCGTTAATTTGTATTCCTTTAAACTCTTTCCTTAATGAATGGTCCGAATAATTTCAAAGTACTTTAGCATTTAAATGCACTTTTAGAGTACAAGTCATTTAATACATCTAGAAATCTATTAGGGTAGTGAGAAAGTTGATATAATAAGGGTTGTTATTTTACTCTCGATAAATTTATACCTTTATACTTACTGAAATAAAGATAAATTTATATGATTACACTAATTGGAACCAAACAATACAAACAACACGTCTTATTTACGATCTTGTCTCATTGTAATGTGGAAAATAAATAGTTAGCTAATAAATAAATGTTGTAAAATGAGATTAAGATTATACGTATGTAGGAACATATAATTTAATATTTATATATCATATTGGGAGTTATGTAACTCTCATGAGTGGTGGTCTTTTATTTACTTTAGCTACTTTTAACTAAAACAAGATTCCTTGGAGTACGACGCCTTCGTTACAAGCTTCGCCAAGAACGAATGAGAGACATTTCATGGAGGGACATTTACCACCATGAAACTTTACGCAAAACTTCAAGTCTATAATAACTTTACTAGTTCTCAAGTTAAAATTTAAAATTTGAAACTTGTTCTTCAGCTTTGAAGTTCTCTTAAGACTGAAGTAACATAAAATACATCTCAGGCAGGAAAAGGTGGGAAAGGCATCGTAGATAAGTTTATTAAAATTCGATTAAATTTAAAACTGAGAAAATAATGAAAGCAATCGATATCCTAATATAATCGTATAAGTTACGGTTTTATAGATACAATAATAGGGAAAACGCAGTGAAAGTGAAATATTGCGGCTCCGAGATACTCCCACGAGCTGGTGAATGAGAGCGGGCATTACAAGGAAGAAAATGACCTTTAGATTGGTTTCCCTCCAGGCGCAATAATGGGAAAACAACAGCTCGCAACTCCCGCGCCAGCTGATTGAAATTGCAGTACATCTGCGTCACTGGGTCAGCTGTTGTGGTTTTCAGAGTTTTCCATGATTGTATATAACAACTAGCTGTTACCCGCGGCTTCGCACGCAATCTTTAGAACCGAAGTCCTTACACTACTTAGTAAAATAAATTATGATGTAATATGATGGGAGGCTTATAATAATTTTAAAACGTTAGTAGCCATAATCAGGTAGATATTATTTAAGCTCATGGTAAATAGTATCAGAGTTTAACTTAATTATTATATCATGTTTGGCACGTGTATGAGCATTTCTGGTTCTAATTAATTATATAAATAACGTCACACCTGAATCTGCCCTGTCATCCCGATCAAGAAAACACAAATCTCGGATCACACAGGTCTCGGAAAATTACTTCGGTCAAAAAAACGTATTTTCCAGTCCTTGTCATATATTACAGGTCTAAGATATTTCCTGAACCATAGTAGAGTTTGCCTTGTTGTTCTGACGAAGAAACAATATATATATATACTTACGTAGGACCGAGATGCCTACTTCGGTTAAAAAGTGCCTATTTAAGACCGTTTAAATTCACTTACATACTATGTCACAGTTTAGCTTGCCATATTGCCTCAATCCAAATACTATATACGTTTGATTATCTAGTCTCGGAAATCTATTTTGTCAAAATCGTATTGACAAAGTTGAGTTTGCCTTGTTCTGATGAAAAAAAATACACACATAAGTAGGACTGAAAAGCCTATTACGATCTAGGGGGAAGTCCTACATACATCTTATGTACTTTATGTATAAGGGGGAAAATCCTTATTAAGGTTATGCAACATTCCAAAATAATCGTTATTAAAGTTTTGCGTTATACCAGTCTTGCTTTTTGGACTGTAGCCAGGGAAAGAATGAACCGTTGAGGCCTGTTAGTATTCATTTCTCTGTTTTTCCATAAGCCATTGTTAAAATGTAATATCATAATGTCAAGGAAGCCCACCAGTTTTAAAGTAACTTATGTGAAAACATTCATAACTTTGTTCATTAAGGTTAGTTTTATAACAGTATTTAATTCATTAGATGATTTTAATTCATCACTGGCGTAATCTAAAGTAAAATTTATATGTTGTTTTATTTACTATCTGCATTACACTACCGATCAAGCACTGTTTACTTATTATTGATAACATTTAAATGTAAACACATGTTTCAGAAAGTGTGTCGAACTATAGCTGTCAACAGCTGTTTAGTGCCAGTTTAATTTTAATTATGAAACGTACAAACTACAATTTTTCCTGAATTCCAAAATATTCCAGATATATTTTCTTAACTTTTTCTTCATAAAAACCTTCCTCGGATTTCAATGAACATTTTACAAAAAGAATTAACCGAATCCGTCCACCCGTTATCGAGTTTAGCGCTTACCAACACATTTCGACATTCATTTTTATTTATAAGATTGGCACTGCGCAATTTTATACATGTAGAATAACATATTGTTCTTCAATATGTTCTTCAAAATGATATTAAAATATACAATATAACATCATTTTAGGTTTAAAAATTAATTTCATATTGCACGTGTGCCATCATTACTCATAATCACTTTCCTTATTAAAAGTTATTTCTGCACTGAAATAATACATCCATTTTGGTTTATTATTTTCACACGATGTTAATTAATAATGAAATACAGGATGTTATTTTTAAATTAGTGAATATTGAAAACACGTTCGACACATCAGTATAAATAATATATAATAAACCAACAACAACTAGACCTAGACCTATGCGTAGTCTGGGTTATCTTTCCCGTACCTAATGATTAATTAACCTCAGATTGTAACAAGGCTACCGCGTCACATAGACCTATTCATTCATCTCATAACCTTGCCTCATACCTTATTATCTTGAAAAGGTTAGTGCAATGAAGTGCATGGTATTCTGAAAGTAAATAAGTCGTTAGAAAACAAACCTAGAATATAGATATATTGTATTTAATTTACCTCAAGTTCTTTTTTATAAAGTTAAGAAAGATTGCGTGTAATGTAATAAGGTACAGTGCAGTATTTAACACAGAATTTTATTATAATTAAAAAAAATGATTGTACTTAAAACAGTATAATAATAATAAACAAAAACTGGTACCAAACCAAGGTATAAAACATTATTGATCCGAAAAACCGAGAATTCGCAGAGTGCATTTGAAATACAATGTAAGAGTACACCAGACTGTGTCATGAACAGGATTCACCGTTCCGAGGCAATGAACGGATTTCGACGGCATTCTGGTTGGATATGGTACTGCTGAAAGTTGGCCTGACCTACAGAAGAATTTCACCCTCAGAGTACTCAATTGTTTAAAGGATATGAGGTATCCTTGAAAGCCTCCTGGCCAGATGAGGGTCATACAGGATCACAACAACTTTGCCTGCGTAGAAATGAGGTTTCATGCAAAAATTCCAAGTCTGTTACTCAGTCGTTCTCGAAATATTCGCCAAGTGATAGGCTTCGCTAAGGGGTCTTCAAATAACTGTGGGGACACCACAGTAACAGGGGCTTCGCTAACATTCAGACGATTGATCTTGTGTTAGTTTTTTTAAACTCTCTCAATAGTGAGAGTGCCGATAGCTGAGCGGTCTAAGACGTTGGACTTTGGATCTGGGTTAGAGATAACGCTGGTTCGAACCCTTTCTGTAACCGTTGCACTTTTTATCAGTACCATCGACTCTCATTTTTTCTGTTTGATAAGATCCCCGCACAGGCCAGTGGGCCATGAGGACAGGCAGAGTAAGGCTTAAAAGTGGATCGGCTTCTCCTTATATTAAAAAAAAGAGAAAAAGGTATTCAGAGTGCATTCTGTATGCCTATAAGTGTTGTGTCTGCAATGTGCAAGGGTATAAAAACTATACAAAATATTTTTGATTTTACATAATGTTCTATGGAAATAGGGAGTGACCAAAGCTCTAACCTGATATATGGGTTTACAGTATGATGGGTTCACTCCTCTCTTAAATATGTGATTTTAATTTAATTAGTACTAATGGGTGAAAACAGAAATAAATGGGTTACATTGAAAAAGATTCAAACTCTCCATTCATTCCATTTCCCGTCTCGTTAGCAGGCCGTAGCTCTCGGCTCGGTGGGTTGGTTTGCGCAGTGGTTAGTGTGACGGACGACTGAGAACACGGGGCCGCAAGTCCGATCCACTCTGGCACTTTTCTTCGATTAATAGACTTGTATTTGACTGAAGATGCTGGTACAGACGAGTTAAAAATTAAAAATATTGAAGAAATCTGTAATCGTAATTGAGAGCGATTACCGTCTCCGTACTTCTCTATTTAACTGTACCATGGTTTCAACTCGAGGACTCAACAGAAACTGCATAGCGAACATTTTCAAAATGACCAGCGGTCTGCGGCAATGGAGGAATATTAGTTGGAAGTAGTGCCTATCTCGGCCATATCTTGTGTATATACACTTAAGTACAGATGGAAAAGAATTTTATACTGCCTCTTCATTAGAGGGAAACACTAAAAAAATGACATGTTATGATGTCCCCAATATGAAAAAAGTATGTCTCCAATCTAATTCGACTGTTTTTTTTTTATCATAAGCTACTGGAAATTAGATACGAGATTACTATCTTACAATGTCCACTATGAAGCCTTGCAGTAGCATCCAAGGGCACGGCTCTTGCCAAACGTATTAAAAAAAATCCATGATGAATGAATCCGCAACATTATGTTTCAGCATTTGGAGTCAGCAAGAACCTAAGTGACTACTCAAGATGGTTGCCAGTGCTGTGTGGTTCCTGAGTGTGCTGCTGGTGCTGCACGACCTTGACTGTGAAGCTCAGTTTCCGCTGTTCCCTGTTCCGGCCTTGCCTCATTGTATCAGATCAGGCGGAGTTGTGAGTTCACGTAGAAGTGCTGAATTTAGTAGAAATTATAAAAACTTACATTTGACCAATTTCGTAACAAACATGTAGAAAAGGTGTAATCTTTCCATAAGCATTGTGTGGTTCAGGTAATACAAAAATATTATTTCTTTATTATTGACCACTTCGCAAAAACTCTAGTTATATGTAAACTGGCACATTTTGATAACTTAACTTTTACATTACATTTTCTGTAGAAGAACCGAGGAACAACCCTATGAAAATCTAGTAAAGAAGAATAGTTTGTTTGTAGTATTTAAGAATGTAAAGGTAAAAAGAGTTTTTTTTCCAGAAATTTCCTATTATTAAGTTGTACAAGAAATAATTAACATCTTACTGTTATTGTTTCGCTGAATAATGGCAAAGACCCGAAACATCCATTGAGCTAAAGATACTACGTGTAACGTAACTATGGTAAGAAGGGTTGAATCAATGTGAATGTTGAGTTAAGCTTCAGTTTAGCTTCTTCAAAGTGCAGCGTCTGAGATTTCCAGATACTAGGAGTCACGTCTGTGACAATATCGTATTTCAGACGCTTCACTAAGAGGAAGTTGAATTGAATCCAAACACAACACACACTAAGGACTATTGGACAAGTAGAAAGGCTTTCTCGACTATTTTTAATTTCGTCTAACAGTGATACTTACAATGTTAGGGCTTGAAACTTGTCAAAAACGACCTAATAAAGTTAACTCTTTTAAGCCGATTTACAATTTGTTTAATTTTGTTTAAATCAATTTCGAGAAGAAACGAGCAGGCACTCAAAATATATTTAGCGCAATTCACATAACTTTGCTCCGCTTTCAAAATAACACTTTGCTTGTGGTTTATGTCAACACACACATTAACAACCAGGAACTCCAGGTTCTAGACCCAAGAAAGTTTGAGAAGTCAGGATGAAATTGCTTTTAGGTTTATTTAAGTTTCTAATTAACATTCAGTAACATTAATATTTGCGGAGAGGACACTTTCCACTTTCCTTGGGAATGTGAAATGAAAGTCTAATCTTTGATGTATTTAGTTATTTTGTTAAATACGAAGAAAGTTAGAGACGAGAATACATTTAAATTAATCACCAATGTTTTTAATTTTATTTGTTAAAATATTAAACAAATTGTGGTTGCAAGATAGAACATAATTGTACACCAAGCATCTGTGTTGTAGAGACGGAGCATAATAAGTATAACAAATATATTTAAATTATAAATAAAATAACTTGCCAGACTGAAATATAATTTAAGCTCTACAAAATCTTAACCAGTAAGAATTAAAAATTAAAATTCTATAAAAATGTCTTAACTGTTCCAGATATTGCCGTTTATCAAAAGAGATCATTTTTTGGATAAACTAGCTGTTGTCAACATGTGTTGCAGATCAAACATAGCACGATTGTTCATTTTGCAAACATATGTTCCATGTTTCAGTGTGGACGATACCGCCCTTGCTGCCCAGGCTTCAGATGCACCTATCCCGTGCCTTTTCCCGCATTCGCCGACTTCCGGCCTAAGTGCAGACATCATCTTACGCCTGTTCTGATATGAGATTATTAACAATGAAAAATTATCTTATGAATCAAGTATTAAAATGCGATATTAAATTGGCCGTTTATGTTCAATCATTATCACGTGCAGACAAATTTTGCTTTGTTTTCGTTTTACTAATAACACTGCAAAATAAATGAGAAACTAGTAGAATTACTTTTTATATTTATTATCACTGAGTATTCACCTCTTCGGGGATGATAGGAATACATGAATAATGAGAAGTTACAAAAGAAAGAATTGTATGACATAAAAAAGTATGAATGTAATGTTATTTTATGCTACCACTAAAAAAAATTAAATATCATATATACGGATAGCAAAAATTCTGACTCATTAAATTAGTTTGAAGACGTACAAGATAATAATCTTTATATGTGTATTATTAATTGGATTTATCAAACAATTTTTTAACTCAGACCCTAATTAATGTTTTTACTACAGAGTGTATGTAAATTGTTTGGTAAATAAAACTTGTGGCTCATCATTATAGTAGTTCTCAATAATATATATTCATTTCCTCAATACATTTTTCGACATACCTTATAAAAATTTTATTTAGTATACAACGTTATAAAATTAAAATGGCCTCCATATTTTAGATTTAATAAATATTTATTTTTAAGATTTTTAACTCAATGTAAGAAAGATTTACTACTGGCTTTACACTAGGGAAAGGGCCACCAACTATTAATTAATCATTTAGTTAAGAAGTAGAAGAAGATTTTACGATTTGACTGTACGTTATGTAGCTCACTCTATCATGAAGACTTCAAGATTACCTTGACTTCTTCACTACAGCTTTCTACCCATCCTAATCCTAAAGGAGCAGCTCTACATACTACTTAACTATACAACGTCTAGGTAAAAGCTAAATTAAAGTTTCAATTCCTTAGTTATTAAAGGATAGCATTTTCACGGCTAAGTTTATAGTTAAACACCAATTTACTGTTATTGGAAGTAAATTAAAACACTTTCATTATAAACAAATGTTATGTAAACTTTCAAATTATGCAGATCTATTCTTTTTTCATATATTTCTAATGAAAAATACATGGAATTATGGGAAACACTATTGATTTGAACTCGAGCAGTTCCCAAATCTTTAAGCAGAGATTATTTTTATGGAAAAATATATCTCAATAGAGAATATTTATAGGCTCTATGTTTTACGATTATAGCCCAATAACAAGCCAAGACCAATGTCAATGGTACTATAATCATGAAATCTAAGGTTTCTAACTAATACCTCAAGACTGTTATTGTAACAAGAAGACTCAACAATGGGTATTGTATGTGCGGCACAAAATCCAATTTTGTTCTGAAAGATCCATAACCATTCCGTGATCCTTTGATTTGAAAACCTTTGAACATATTTTATTTTATTAATAATATCAACTGAAGTTGTGATCCTATTTAAGGCTTAATGGTTTTACAACTGTGGCCTAACAATTAATAGAGCGGTAAGGGTTATATACGCTGTCACTACAAAAACTGTTACTAAAAGTAACCAAATTTAAGAATGTACTTTGTAAAGGGGACAGCTGGTATGTAGACAAATTTGTTTGATGTACAAAAAAATTATTGTTTTATGAAAAGTTTTGATGCTTCCAGAGAAAATATAAAATAAATCTCCAGGGAATTGGATTAAAATTTCAAACTACAAATACTTATTTTTCATTAAGCACCTAGCCATTCAAATATTTTACAAGTCAACACTAGTTTTATGTGAAAACTATTTTAAACATCCGTTGGGACCAACATCACAGTTTGAAGATTTCTGCAAGCGTGAAATGAAACACATCCACATTACTCAAAGTATGTACGAGCATGTAAAACGTACCGTGCACGGTATTTGATGTGTTGGGTTGAAACTCGATTGGAACCTTCTTCAAACGTTACATTTGGATTCTACTCAGCTCGTTTAAAACATGTTCAAAGTTTCTCTTTCAAACCGCTTCACTGTGTACACAAAGTGATGTTACCCCTGTGGTTCATTTGTGTGGTAAACAGTTCTTACACAAATTGTTTACACGATAAAACCATGATCAGAACAGGCTATCAGGTGAGTCAAGTTAGTATTTTATTGAAAAGATAATAAAATCTGTTTAGAAATGAGATTGCTTTAAACATACTATATATAACGTAACAAATAAAATAATTATATCCTAGTACCTTGGTAATCGAATATACACAGAACTAACAACAAATCTAATTTTGAAATATAGTATAAAAATCCGTAGTGTATATAAGTAGGCTACTGAATGATAACTATACATATTTATGTATAATAACATAACAGGTATCATTATTTATTTATATTACAAATGTATTTTCATAAAACATTTTTTTTTCAAAACTTTAAATTTCTAAAAAGTAAGTTGATACAAATATATTGGTATTATTAAATATTCAGCAAGATTCACTATCGTCCTTATTAAGTTGGTTTATTTTACAGCTTAAATATTCTAGGTAAACCTTGATTTAAAATTTCGACCAATGTAATAAAGGTGGTAGTAATGTAATAGAGATTAAATGTACGAAGAATAGCTCCAGGGATGAGCGTAGAATAGGCTGTGATCACATTTGATCCTGGCTGATCCCGCGGGAATATTGACGGTGTTGGCGGGAAACTTGAGACAGAGGAGAAGGAAATGGAATCAGCTTCTTGAGTGAGTTAGCTTGAAGTGTGAAATATTTGTTGAATAAAATCAGATTTGCTTATTGATGTGAGTTAGAATGAGTTAAGACTAGTATTAAAATGAAGTTACAGAAGATGTCAAAAACCTATTTTAACGGAGTAAACCCAACAATTTTGAGATACGATTATGAATATTTTTGAATATTCAGTAATTTTGATAAATGGCAATTATTACATTTTGTTATGGATACAGGTGAATATTTAATAACTATTTACAAGTGAATAGTTCACTATTTATTCTAATTTTGCATATTAAGTAAAATAAATTCCACACTCCAATGATCCAGGAAGTCCATTAATACTAACATATTTTTTTGAGAAATGTTGAGAAGTAAATTAACTATTCAATGTTGTTACCACAATTACTATAGTCAATGGGGTGGATTAGAAAAGAAAATCAACTTATGTTTTATGTGTTATGAAAAAGCAACCCTTGAGAGTAAAACGTAAAGAAGTACCAGGTTGAGGATAATTGTGTTGAAGGATGTAATCAAGCCACATTGTCGAGAAAGGAAAACGACAAGGACGCCGAGCCCAAGATTTTGTACAGTTGGGTGCTCTCAACCAAAATGAAGGATCTGTTATTTTATTTATTCACGTTAAAATCCTTTCAGTCAATTTAATATCTGGGATGATATAAAAGGAAAATAAAATTTAACAAATGATGCCTTAGGAAAAGAGTACAAATAACTTGTGTAATTAGGTGATTTTTATTTTTAATTATATTATAACCACTTTAGACAAGAAACAAAGGTTTATGAATCTTCTAAGGATAACACGATTTCGAAAATTTACCGTCTTAATATGTTAAAAAATATAACATTAAATTTCCAGGACAGGAATCCACCTTCTTCACGTATGAAAACGTGACATAACATTAAGCACAACAAAATTATAAACACATCAATGTAGGTGTTTGACACCTATAAACTCTAGTCTTCAAAATTTATTGTTGTATTTTGTAATATGTAACGATATCCGAAATCCTGTTGTCCTTTTAAATTATTCATAATCAATAATATACTTTAAACAAAGAATACTGATTTTGCAAGAAAACGTGGCTATGATGATTGTGTTTTATAAAACATTCTCCTATGTGTTGGTTATATAAGTGAGAGGTTAAATGTAAATGTGATACGGATGCTTACTTTTGCTACGTACGACTGTTTAAGAATCTTTCAGAGTAAGGTTAATCTGAATCTTACGCTTGCAATTGTTTCTTGTCCGCATAGGTTTCATGATGGTCTCTTCTGATGCTGTCATTTAATGATTACACCTGGATAAAGTACAAAAGGGCATATAATAATTTGGTCGATTTCGGGTGGCTCAACTGACTAGAAAACACTCATATGATTTTTTGTTTAAAACAAGAAAAATCTGAAAAAAAGTCGTACGTGACTTTTCTAGTAATTTGATCTTGTAACTACATTTTTGATACAGAAGAGACAGTAGATGCTGAATATGGTCTAGAAAAGCTATAACATTGATAGGAAATACACTTAGTTAGAAATAGGTACTAAAAAGAAATACTATGAAGTTCGCCTCAGACGCACACTGTGAAAAGGTTTTTGTCTCTGCCTTTAGGGCTCCGTCCAGTCGACCTTGGATGTCAACAACAACTATGTTAATACGATGGACATATTGGCGCTACTGATTTATAATTAGGTAACCTTCTCACCACACTCGAACGAAAGTGTCAGGACGATAACAATAAATTGTCACCCGATCCGCGGAGCCTTCCTTGGCTTGTGTAAAACGATAAGCACGAAACGAATAGCTTCTTTCCGATAAAGGCTTATCACCGATTTTTGAACAATTCAGCGGTACTCGTTATTCCATTTGAATCTGAAAACAAGGCGTAATTAATGGTCAAACATTAATGCAGTATATTTTGTAAGTCTAGCCGATAATGATAGTTGGTTTCCACAGAATTGGCGGTTCTCAAGTAAATATATCTGATTGTCATTCTATGGTTCGGTTCTATTAACAACATCCATTTAACATCAAGATTTTAATAGGAAACCGAAATACTGTTATTTTGATTACATTAACAGCGATGCAGTTATAAGAATTTGTAACGCTATAGACGAGTCAACGGAACAGTGCAAACAGCGTTAAGCTTGGTAAACAACCGATTGAGGGATCTCAACATCCAAGTATTACTACACATATTAACTCAGCATTATAAGGATTACAGAGCATTATATTTATTTAATAGCCAAATCTATTAATAATTAATTAATGGCACTTATTAATAATGGCGTAGTGAAAAGGTTTCATTGCATGTGGAAGGAGTTTATTTAGGCCTAGTCTTTTGAGTTATTTCTTATTAGCAGTATTTTGACGTGAATGTATGTTATAAAACTAATACTCTTACGTTACTTGTAGCTATGTATTAAAGTACTAACTATAAAATACACATAGGGAAAAGGGAAATCGTAAATTGAAATAATTTAAGTTAAAAAAAAATAAAAATAATTGACATACAACGCGCTTGCCATAATCTTCAACATCTCAAACATTATTTAAATGACTATAGCACTTCCACTACCTTCATTAATAATGTATAGTATATTGAGATTTTATAGCTTAAACTTGTTCAAATAGCTTATTTGGCTTCTTGTGGAATAGTCACAATATCATGAATGAAATTAACTTGTGGAAAAACTTAGCAATCCGTGGCTAGCCCGCAAAGTGTTATTGTTTACAACAAATTGTGTATTCTCCTCAAAAGTTTTATCATGAATACCAAGCAACGAAATGGTAAAATCTTTACTTTACTTATATATGTATGTTACAAGTACCAAAATATGAGTTTAGTTTCTTATTACCTGATAATCTTACTCCATATTCATTAATATAGTACCTATTTTATTACTCATGTATGTTTAATAATTTGTTGAAAATTTATACTTTTATGTTGATAAGAGTTTAGGTTTAATTAATATATCAAATAGCATAACAATTCAAAACCTGAAAATTATCCACAGGAGATATGACATAATTATTTATGTCATATGTCTATCTAAAAGTATACTTTATAGTATACTTTCCTTATTTTACTTTAACAATTTGAAAGTTAAAATGTTTGGTTCTTACGATAGGGATTTAATATAGTCTAAAATAAAAAAAATACAGATAGAAAATCAAGTCACTTACAGTAAAGGCAGTTTTACGTAATGCCTCCCAGGTAACACACCTGAGACCATGTCTGCCGACTTTACTGACTTCTGACAACTTTCCAAGTTTTCCTCTTATTACAAGTTTAATTATTGACTCAAGTCGCACTGAATTTGTACAATACACTACCGAGTTTCTCAACAACAAACTTTGCTTTTCCGTTGAGATTATTTTCCAATACCAGCTTTGCTAATTTAAAACTCCTACTCTGTTTCATTTAAATCCATCTACATCACTCTGCTAATTCTATTGTAGTAGTCTAATTTAAAACTAGTAGATAAATAATTCTATATAAACACAACACCAAAGTATGGTTTTATTATAAGCCTTAAAATATATGTTGTTAATAGTATGAAATACATGTATCATTACTTAAAATGGATATAACATACTTTTATAAATTAAAATTCAAAAGCGGTTCTTAATAAAAATTTAGTTTTGCACTCTACTGTAAAAATCATTAAGATAAGAATACTCCTAAGTTGCTAAAGCACAACTATATAACATGAATATTAGTTTAAAGTATTAAATAGTTGGTACTTGACTTAAAACATTTCACAATTTTTAATTATTCTTTTAAAATACACTTTTGTGAAACATTTGTGTTTAGTAAATGTCAAGAATACTACTATTACGCAGTTATTATTATACCAAGTAAAACTCATTACAATATTATGAAAACTAACGCTTGTTTTAGTAGCTTTATCATCTTGATCTTATCACTTTATTCAGCAATAATATAGAGATGGCTGTGCGTTTGAAATATTTTACGAATGTAATCGATATTTCGAAATCATTTAGTATAAAAATTATTTATTACACAAATTTTAAGAAATAGAATATTTTATATTATATCACTGACTAGGAAATGAGCCCATAATCACAGTAGTCTTTAGTAACAAATATTATAATAAACAAATAAAATTAATATATATGTTGGATTATACTCTATTTGAAGTAACATAATAATACATAACAATATTAAACATTTATTGATAAACATTTAAATTTGCGTTATCTTTAACACTGTCTAGCAGCTTATTAAAATAGTTAGGATCTAGATATAATTAAAATGCCTATACACATTTTAACGATTTTAGTCTTCATATATATTAATCGAGAAAAACTACAACTGTAGTTTTTCTTCGAAATGAACTTTATTGTAACTTCTAAAGCAAAAATAAGGTGGATGGATTTGAATAACTATACATGTTGGATTAATAGAATTGGTTTAAAGGTTGGATAAAACTGTGGTACTAGTTACCGACGGTAAATCGTTGATAAGGACGGGGTGTGCTCAGATTCGGGGGTTTATTTGTCAGTTCTGAGGTTCGACGCTAGAGCTGAGCCACGTAACTTAGCTACCGTTCTTGAGCCTCTCACTCCTAACCTATTCCGTGCCTCAATGTATAGCATTGGATGAGTTATCTACTGAGTAACTAAGACAGTAAAAGATAAAACACATTTTCAAATGGTTGAAAAACTGGTTAAACTGTATCTGGTCAATACTGTGATAATAGTGATTCCTAAACATTCCATTTGATGTTGATGCTTATAACTACTTGAGTAATACAACTACTCAATATTTCGGTATATACACACTAGAGTAAAATAATAATTAATATAATATTAATTAATAATTAATAATATAGAGTTCAATTGACCATCTATCTTATATTATAACAAAAATCAATAGTAAGCAAGTGATGTAGCTCAGCTCACTCCAGTGTAGGAGGCTGATAAGCCCAATCAGTGCTGTCTACTACCGTGTGCAAACCGAAACAGCTCTGATTGGGCTTATCAGGCAATATGCATTATTCAGAC
This sequence comes from Homalodisca vitripennis, assembly GCF_021130785.1. Classification (NCBI taxonomy): domain Eukaryota; kingdom Metazoa; phylum Arthropoda; class Insecta; order Hemiptera; family Cicadellidae; genus Homalodisca; species Homalodisca vitripennis. Next base: position 161,399,956 of record NC_060207.1, on the reverse strand, counting down.
AATTACATAACTAACTACAAAATACATTATTATGAGTTACACCATCTGTACATTACTAATTTGAAAAATATAACCAATAAAATGTAATTGGCTAAGGGCAGAGACTTAAAAATATGCATTTTTAATTTTTATTGCATTTTGAGATGTTACTCAAAATAAAAAAATTGTTCTCCACTGTTGGTTGTTATTAACTGAATTAAAAATAATAGATGCAAGTTATTACGCATGCAATATTTTACACCTTAAATTTAAAACTTGTAGATGTCACTGTCACAGCTTACACGTAAGTGGTGTATACCTCGCTATCGTGAGCGAACGTAAACTCGATGTCCCTCTCCGGATTTCACAGCCTTGATTTAATGCTTGGCAGACTGCAAAGGTTGTGTAATTAATCTTCACTGATCGTTACAGCGCTGTACCGCCCCGAGTTGGTCGAGAATGGATCGGAACGCACTCTACTCGTGGCGTTGGAGACTATTCAGCAGAAGAGGGAGGAAGGAGTTTTGACAGGCAGCTTTGAACGCATTAGACTCTTGCGTTTAAATACAAACATGTTTGGGAATGTCATCAAGTCGTTTGTTTCCTCAGTAGGATAAAAAGTTAATGTTTGTTGGGTTCTTGACCATGTCATGTGGAACGGAAGGCCTAACAGTTTGGTGAACGAACTGGGATTTGGAACCAGATATAACAGAACCTCACCGCTCTATGGAATTCTTAGGTGTGAGTACTCCTACTCCTATTCCTAGCTGTTTCAAGGTTTGACATGAACATGTGAGATGGTGGAGTTTGCAGCGGAGGTTAAAGATGAGTATATGTTGCTTCTATAGTCACCTTCCCGCAGTGTAGCTTCTAAGCAGATTTTTGTCATCTCAAGTATGATTCCGGGGAATAGGATCGGAGGAAACATTTCCATAGAATCAAAATAGTTAGGGACGAATCGTTCATTAGGTTATGCAATAAGCAGGAGGAAACTGCTCAACACCATATGTTTGCCAGATTTGCGTTAGTAGGGAACGCTGTGCCATCTATGACACGTTGTACAAGGATGGTGAATCGTCCCAGGAAGATCTGATTGGTTATATTCGGCGTTTCGTGGGAATGCTGAAGGTGTAAACTGGTGGGCTTCACCATATACTTCCAGAATACTCGAAAGGCCCCTGAGGCTTTAGTGGTTGAATATTTATGAATATATTTTCCGTATTATTGCCCTATCTATTGAAATACTTTCAGCTTGTCTAGGAGTGTTATGACAAACATTCTTTATACAACAGGCTAATCGGAATGACCTTACCCAAAATTGTAGATGGAAGTTCGGGATAGCCTAAAAAAAGAAGCAATAGAAAATTGCAGGGCTCAACAAATGGCTTTGGACTCAGGGAGATTCCAAATTCATATATCTGTCTCAACTGCACCGGTGGTTACGGGTTCTCTTTAAATCTCGTTGTGCTCGTTATCATGTGTCGGAGAAAGCCGCTCTATCACAGATGCCAAAGCACTCGACCATCACAATGATGGTCGTATAAATGCTGTAACATAACTCTCAAGATGTCTGCAGGTTGGACCGCGGCACAGAAACAGTTGTTCAACGTTTTTAGAAACGCTGCGCCGTAAGACAGATGTCGTCTACAGAAAAGAATATGTCATTACTTTTTTATGCATTTACTGGGTATGAGGTGGCAAATGAAGTGATTAAGTTGAGAAATGGGAATGTGGGAAATATCGAGAAAGGTATAATTGAGGTTGGTTTTATCTCATTAGTAAGTACAATGAGGACAGTAACATCGTCCTTGATTACTTGATGCGGGCTCTGAGCGTTTCAAAGCCTCGAGTACTGTGCCCTGAATTTAAGCCACCCGTCTCGGGTTTTATTGGAATAATAACAGTCTCTCTGTGGTAACAAAATAAACTCAGCAGGTAGAATAAGATAAGACTAGTAGAGCTTCAGGAGTTATGCAGTAAACTTGCCACTTCACGTATTCCATGATGGGACACTTTTGAACTAAAAAGGACTAGCATAGAGGGAAACGATTTATACACTTTCGTCCGTATTTATCAATTTTCGTTTACCTTTTTATAAATATAAATTGATCTCTGAACAAAAATTGACCCATTCTGTAGATAAATTTGGTTTCAGAGAGGGTAGGCCGACCATAGATAGCTGTGAGTTTATTTGAAATGATTGCAAAGAGGTTATAAGGTTTAAATCACGTGTCAAGTATGTTTATAGATTTACCGATAGCATATGAATGCTCTCAAAACACAACTTACAATTCAAACAAATACTCAACCGATTTACCCGAGTTATGGCGTTTTTCAAGGATGATTCCTCAGTCCTACTATATTCCCCCCACTATCTATGATGTAGGGTACCATTACGACAGGCAAGACTCATACAGTATGCTGATGACAAGACAAAGACTTTGTTTTAGCAATAAATAAACATTAATACTCGAATACAAACCGTTTGTTGACACCAACCTTTGTGCCACCAGTCGCATTCTCGAAAAAAATTATTTTTCAAAATAAAATTTCCAGATTTTAGTGTAGTGATCAACGGGTTCCATCAACGGGCCAGCCGTTCTATTGGATGATTATGTTTTAAGAAGTTGGCAAATCGTAATTCGTTGGAAACCTCATGGGAGACGTGGAATGCTTACATTGATCGTGTATGATCTAAACTGTCCTAGGGTATTTATGTCTCCCAAGTCTTTGGCCAAATAATACCCGACTATGGTTTTGATAGCAGTGTACAATGGCTTCATCTTCCCTCTTTTTACGTACGGTTTGGTGTTGTGAGAAGCCAGCGTTACGTTTTATTTAAAAAAATACAACTAGTGAATCGCATAATCACACATACAAAGTTCAAAGAATCTTATGAACATTCTTTCAAAAGCTGATTGTTAAGTCTGCCTAGTCTTTTAATTTGGAAACAATATTATTATTAAATGTACTATGACAGGTGTTCGAGCCATGAACACATACGGTACAGGAAATATTCACCAAACTGGCAGATAAAGTACGACGATTGCGAAAACCTGATCTCAAAGTCAGGAGTTCGTTTAGTCAACAAGTTGCCAGAATTAATTAAAAATTTTCCGACGCCCAAGGCGTTACAAGCTTGTTTAAGCGCTTTTTAGCGTGACAAGCGTTTTACTGTGTTGAAGAATTTATGGCATATCCATGGAGTGACCGCAAACTCATAATTCTGGTAAATAAGTAAACATGAGTGTGATGTGAATGATAACGCTATGTGTTTGGCTGGGGTTTCTATGTAATGTGTTTCCAAAATTTAAAATTATATTCTTTACTATTGACATTTTGTAATGTTCTGCGAATTAAAAAAAATATTTGATAAATGTAGAAATAATCTCAAGTCCTCAAGTCCGGAGACAAAACTTTAGACCAATCACGTGCCGAATATCCGGACTTGGTATTATTGTTGCGTAAAAGATCAATACGATCAAACGGCATATTACTAGCTTAACTCGTAATTATTTGATAAACAATTAAAATAATCATGGAAGCAGAAGCTGCAACTAAGTGTGATAAATAATTTATATTTATCACGAGAAATAAAACTGTAGGCTATTAAAATTAAACCTCCGTTAAACATGTACAAAGAGGCAGGTAATGTAATGAGGTGCTAGCGACAAGCAGCGGAACTTGTAAGTTTTATCACGTACCAGTTGAGCTCAGATATTAGAGTAGATTCCCGTTAAATCTCCCTCGGGGGTACTTGCTCGCCTACAGCTGAGAACTGCGGTCGCCGGATGCGCTAACTTTTTCGGCAACTTTACTGAGCTACACATTCAACTAACTGTAGATAAAGAGCTCCGAACTTGTACAACTAATAATACAAATGTTATTGTAATTGTTGTAAAAGTTTTTTTTAGTAAATACAATGTTTTCCTTCCTTGAGTAATAAGAGCTAAGGGTGTTGCATTGCAATACGTTGCGGCTATAATTTTTTATGATGAAGGTTAAAAATCGGGCAAGTTGCAGTGATATGTTAGAGTTAAATAAGTCATCGCTGACATATTGTAGTAACATCTTTTGCTGACATTATGTAACAGAAAATACACAAGAGATTCCAAAACAGTTAATGTTTCATATTAAGATAACCATCATACAGTAAACAAGTAAAAGTGTTTTAGTATAAGTCAGAATATTGGAATCGGATTCATTATTTTCAACAAAACATGACGTTCAAAACACAACTTTAGTAAAATCTTTAATAGTATTTCGGATAATCAGCCAGACTTTATGAACAGCTGTTCCTATAAGGACGTTTGCACTAAATACTTCGCCGATACAATTAGAACTTACACTATAGTAAAATTAAGACACAGAATATTTTTGTTTTCATGTGATAAATAAACGTTTTTTTTAGTTTATCTCGTTTGTTTAATTTAATCATAATGAAACCGTAACTAAGATGCTACTTAAGGGTTCGATTCGATGTAATCCTAACTTTATTCCCTCACTATGGACTTGTAGTGTGTTTCAATAAACTTGTTATTGTTCTAATATTTAGATCACGTTTGCACTTATAAAACTCACTAACACTATATTATTTAATCACTGGCTATATATTTTTCCAATTTGGTACCAAATTACAATATTTGAACATTGCAACACAAAATACATGTATTTGTACAGAAACTATCCAAACACGCAATATAGATAGTGATAATAATGATCTATTTCTTACAAAGGTGAAATTTATTATCAATAATCATCTCGAACGACCGATTAATAAATACATTTACTAGTCTACAGTTAACTCGTTACAGACAGGTTAGAAACAACCAGCTGTAATAAAATGCCAATTTGTACAATCCAATAACGTCGACGAAGACGAAATGAGTTTCAATTTGTTCCAGACGAGACAGACGTCCCCCGGGGTACTTGCAATAGGAGAAACTAGGACGGCCCTGACCTCGGGACTGACTCAGTGTTTACAGACTGAATGAACAATAAGAGAGCTTTATTTCGCTTCTAGTGAAGAGCTGCGCTCTTTTGTATTTAGAGCTGAGAACTTTTTCACACAGTTAAATCATAGTTCAGTCGGTTAAATGTTTAATTTGACCTCGCCTTCGATCGGGCGAGTCATATGTTTCAATGGTCCACATATACTCATCATACTTAAATTAAAAATCATTCAATATTTCGTTTAACGATTATTTGATGTCGGTGTATGCAAACGAGAATATAACTAAAAATGTTTAGTTTTGATTGAATACATTTAATTCCTTATATTACCACTTAACATCCTGTGGTGAAACAAATACAGTTATTAAGTTTTGTTATTAGTAGACAACATCCCTGTGTCCCCTCCAGTTTCTATTTATGTTACTGGCAGTACCAGCAAATTCAATGAGGCATCTTGAGTGAAACCTTTTTAATAAAAATTCATCCCAATATGTAAATGAAAGGAAGTATGAAAATGCTGCACCATGCCGTTAGAATATCAATTAAAATATATTATTTTATTTTTTCAGAGACCATTTTTGAATTGGAACTCACAAAACATTCTGTGCAATAACTTCGTAATGCACATTTGTATAATGGGTCCTTTCGTTTATTCAACAGTTTTAACAGATTGAATTACTTCGACTACGAGACAGGCTACGACATTTTCTCATACATGGAAAGCCACAAGATTTATGTTACGATATTATAAAGCTTAGCTGTACTAGAAAGCACACGAAAACTTAGATTTATTTCCTTATACCACATTAGAAACTAAATATTCCTAGGTATTTATTGTCAAGGGACCGAATAACTAGAACAATAATTTGTTGTAAAGGTAAATAAACTATAATTCTTTACATCCACTTAAGATGAGTATTTAAACTTGTTATACTTTATTTAATTCGTCATTCCATGAATAATAAAACAGGTAGGTTTCACATAACATTGAAACATGACCTACATATAGTCTGTTAGACGTATGAATAATGGAGTCTGTGAATACATGTATTATGTATACTATACATTGTACACTAATGCAGGGTATATGTACTCATTGTATTTGTATACATGCATAATTACATGTACTAGTATGAAAATATGATGCGTACAAATATTAAATAAGTTTACAAATGAAATTGGTCATGCCATAGTACCTATAGTTATGCGTGCATTATGTATCCTTAACTACGGCATACAATGAGAATTTCAATCTAACTCGAACTTGTTGGAATAAGAAGGGGTTCTTGAAAGCATTATACACGTTTAATACCGATCTTACCCTAAATCAAGGTCCACCCTACGGTGTCCTTTTCCTTAAATTGTAGTGTAATATATTCTTAATGGCAAATTCCGCCAAGACATATAGTTCGTATTTTTAAAATTTGATCGGTAAACACGCAACTATACGTAAAACTAAGAAGACTGTGTTGAATGAGGTGTAGTCATCGTTCTGTTAAAAAATACTTTAAAAGAGCACCTTATTCCAACGTCCTCAAACCTCCCTAAGCCTGAGGCACTTGGGACAAAAGTTCGTCGTATATGGAAGAGATATAGTTTTGGGCACCCTTATTAGAAATGAAGCGAAATTCACCTTAAAGGCCTGTCATTTGGGAGGTATAATTGGATGGTGAGATAACTCTAATTATTCGTTCGCCCAGGTCCTCCTTCGTACAATAGCTTCAACGGGCATTTTTTCTGCCTGGATAGATCCAGAGTATCTACGGATCTTTGAGATCGTTTGTGGACAGTGGGGTAAATCACCGTCTCCAAATTATACAAGGTAGGCTATATTTATCTGAACAATATGATTTCTAAAGGTAGTGCTACGAGCTTAGGACCTTAATTAACAACAAAAAATTTGAAGATTTTGTAATGTTGTATGCAAACTCAGTTGTAACATTTTCTTTTTAGCCAGTTTTGTGTGTGGAATATTTGAAGATCTAATTGTTTACCGCGTGTGAAAATACCTTTCCTAAACCGAGTTTCCAACACGTGTATCTAGGGTGATGAGCTGAGAATCTACTGGGCTTTCAGTCAATCACAAGTCAAATTTTGTGACCGATTGGGTTAACCTCTTAACTTAGATTCCTGTGATCGCTCAAATATGTAATTTATTCTTAAATGTTTCTCATTTATTTATAATTTATAAAATCGCTGTAAACAAGTTATTTACAAATAAATGTATAAATAAAAATTTTAAAATTTAATTTTACATTCAGATATTTTGAATTATATTGATTTTATGACATTTGCAAATTCAGCGATATACAACTGACTTCTCGTGCCTCAGGGGGAGAAGGGCTCGGCAGGACAAAGGCTGCATTATAAATGCACTCAACAATACACCCTTAGAGCTGACGTGTGCTGCACTTGCACATCTGGCTTTGTTGGCTGAACCGGAAGTCAAAAATTTCCCTTTTGGTCCACTCAACCTAATTTCAATATTAGTATAATGATGAGATAGGCGAATAACATGGAATCTCAAAACTCAAATGACGTTTACTAAAACATATATATTTTATTATGTCATAATAATAGTATATCTCAGTCGAAAATTATTGTTAGTTTTAATATAAAGAATACAACCAATTTGGCTTCTATCATCTTTTAGTATTGTACTCATAGAAATTTAAAATTTAATTTTGAAATTAAAATTATAACAGCCTTCTCTAAATTGTATGAATTGCTATGAATGCAATGTTTATTATTTATTTAAAAAAATGTTTTGTGTGGGTAATTGTAAAAATCAATGGGTTTTGAAAAATATTCTTTGATATTTAAAACATTTGTTTTTAATTAATTATGTTTACATAATATTTGAACGAAGATTTATAGATTTATTAAAATATTTATAAGAAAAAAATGATAGATAACGTTATTGTATTCAATCGTAGTATTTCACTGCAATTGTTTATTACCGACAGATTTCTAATGACCTGATTAAAACTAGCCACATTCTGATAAGAATAATATTGATATAAATTTATATTTTACCCATGAAATAAAAAAGGAACCAATAAAATGTGAAGTATCTTTTCACTGTCAAAATGAATGAAAATTATTTTCCAGCTCTCCATATTCCTCGCTTCTCTGAACAGACCTCCAACAAGAGCACATTAAATCAACGTCCCATTCAAAGCGCTCCCTCAAGTCTCACAAATCTCTTGGACCTTCCAACTTATTTAGTTCAGGGTTCTTCGATATTACTTCGTATCAAAGTTTTATACAAAGCTAACTTTTACATTTTAAATATTTTACAAGTAACTAATCATTTTTCTAAGATTACCAAATAATGTGGCAATTTTTAAGAAAGCGTTTATAAAACTGTATTTGCACATTAAACCTGATATAATATTTTGGGCATCAATGATTACATCCTAATTTCTTTAGTAAACTACCAAGTTATTATAAATATAAATACAACTAAAATAAGACAAAAGATATATAAAATACAATTTTAAGAGTTCTGTTGTTTAAGAATCAACGTTTTGTATGTATTAGTGTTGGACAGGATTGATAATATTATGTTTTTATGTGGTAAATACGACTATAAAAATAGACAAGCCCAATGTCTGAAATAATTAATTGAATGTAATATCAACTTCATGAAATGTTTATAAACCTATAAACATATATTTGTTAACAATTTAAAAGTATTTTATTACGGAAAGAAAACAATAAAAACAAACTCTTTCACCTGCCTAATATAATTCATTTGACTTATCACACAAAAGAAAAAAGCATACATAAAACAAGCCAAAGTGATACGCAGAATATTTGGATTTCATTATAGACGACAATAAATTAAGAACAGGAAATATAAATGTGTATATCCGATTTTATCACAAGTTTTGACTCGTCAAAATGAACACTTATAACCACTCTGCTAGTGGAGGCTTATTAACAATTTTAGTTAAGTTTAGCATCTGAAAATACAAAATGCCCTACAGTGAAGATCAATTGAAGATAAAAACTTATTTTGACGAGGACTAGGTTATGATCCCGAGTGGTTTTATAAAGAGTTTAGAAAATTCATTCTTGTAACAATTGTGTACAGGGTATGGATTTTTGGTAAACTAAATTAAAGGTTCTTAATATGCCGTAATTTATAAAAATGCCGTCATATATGTATGTATATGTAATATATGTATCTAGAGCTACTCTTTTTACAAAATATATAAAGAGACACTCAAAAAGCGACCCATTCATGTATTTACCATGAGTGGAAGATCACAAGAAATAAGGAGTAGAAAGTTCTGACAAATTTCCAATATTTCCCGGAACTTCCATATCCCAGTAGGGAGGGGCGGGAAGAGATGATGATTCACCCCTAGATTACCGAGGGCGGAATTCAATACTGCCTCCGGAATATATCCGGCAAGCCAGTCCAGGCACGAATCATGGTGGACAGACAGACAGACAGTGTTGAGTGGGTTACAGTCACACCATGCAACAGACCGCGCACACACGTTTACACGCGTTCATGCGCGTGCGCTCTGTAAGTGTGTAGTAACGATAATGCATTAATCTACAATATTTTTATAAACTTACACAGAGCGATTTTGTAATAATTCTGCACAATTCTACAGTAACAGTCAGCTCAAACGAATGTGAAACGATTTGTTTCACGCCTAGCAGTAATTTTGTTTTCTTACTAAATAATTTTATAAAAAGAACGGTTAAATCACATACTGTATGGTATAAATGAGTATTAAAGACAAAAAATACAATTATTATTTTTTAAATGACGGCTTGTTAAGAACTTTTATATTAATTTACCAAAAATCCATATCCTGTATAAAATTTTTACAATAATGAATGTTGTACCAGTCGGGATCATAAACTAGTCCTGGTAAAAATATGTATTTATCCTCAATTAATAATAGCTTTAAAAATACCCCCTTTCGAATTTACAAAGCCCCAAAATTAGTCTGCATTGTTCTAATTGTAATTGCCTGCCTAAATAATTTTTAGCTAGTGAAACCAAAATAATAGTTCACTATAAGGCATTTTGTATTTTCAAACTAGAGCCTAGTTTTGTAGCTAAACTAGACTAAACCAGCTACACAAAACTTGACTAAAACTTCTATAAAGTAGAGTGACTACAACATTTTACTGTTAATTTAAGGAGTTAAAACTTATGATAAAATTGGAAACTAATAACCTCTCGGCTGTCGGATAGAAATTTAGTGTACTTACCCAACACTTGGAATCTCTAATTAAAAGTCAAAGAGTGATAAAACGTAATCTTAGTTTTCGAACACAAACATTTTAATACACAAAACGAATTTGGGAATACAACTTTTCAAAATTAGTTATTATGGAAGATATATTTAAACGTAATTCCAAAAGTAGAAATGAGAGGTATTATTATTTTAAGTATTATTTCTTTGCATTTTGTACATATATTAAAACTAAATGGAGACCTAATTTTCTAAAATGATGTATGTTGTTACATATATGTCCGTGTCCACATGGAAAAATAATACACAATATCTCATAACGCGTCAATTAAATAGACAATTTAAGTATTTTCAAGTTATTTCCCCTGGGTATCTGTTGCTGCCGACGTCTGAAAACTTGGCCAACTTTTATGCCGCTCGCAAACTTTTCGTGCTAACCACTAAATTAAATACAAATATCTCATACGCGTCGATTGAATAGACACTTAAGTAGTTTCAAGTTGTTTCCTCTGGGTATCTGTTGCTGCCGACGTCTGGAAACTTGGCCAACTTTTATGACGCTCGCAAACTTTTCGTGCTAACCACTAAATTAAATACAAATATCTCATACGCGTCGATTGAATAGACACTTAAGTAGTTTCAAGTTGTTTCCTCTGGGTATCTGTTGCTGCCGACGTCTGGAAACTTGGGCAACTTTTTATGTCGCTCGCAAACTTTACGTGTTAACCACTAAATTAATTACAAACTATATTCGCTTGAACCAGCGCAATAAGTTTAGAAACTCGTCTAATATCCGTTATTGCATCTCCATGGAGACTGTTGTAAAGAATGATTCATCGTAGATGTTGCGATGTTTATACTCCCTCATATCGAAAGAATGTACTGTAAAATCATTTTTCGTATGTGGCTTTGTGAACGATCACGAGGAGCTTGCAACCTCTAAACTGGTTCTAAAAACTAGTGTTTTTGTTGGTATACAGCTTAAAGAAATTACCCACAAACAGTTTGATAGTGTAACAGAACCAGCAATTTGTTACTTACAAACGATATCAACAAAATGATAGTGTTTTATTTACAAGTCATTAATAAACTAAGCAACATTGCATTACTATTATTAGAATGTAACAAGTTTTATTTGTGGAGGGCAATTTATGGATTTCTCTTGGGTTTCCTCACCGTACACCGTAAACCTAAACTTTTTACTGGGTTTAGTTAACATAATCAGTCAACAGGATTTATTTGGTAGCGATGCGCTACGAACCGCAACTATGTTCCTAGGTCTGGCGATGTGTACAGTATTCCAGTCAGACTTTTGTGTTCTATCTTTTGTGGAAATGATGGCTATTCAAGCTTCAACACATTGCAAAACTTTAAAAACCATTTCGGTTCGTTACTGAAGTGTTCCTTTTTAAAGGAATCATGAAGTACACCACATGACTTGACATTTTCTTACGTGTAACGGTTCTTCTACAGGAGGAATGATGTGACAGAGAACTAGTCTGTCATATGGACGGTTTTAGCCAGAGGGAAAGTCCAAAAGGCAGTATGGTTCGACTCGTACCTGGATCCCATCAGGAATTCCCACACAATAGACATATGTCTAGTACCAAGAGAAGCGTTAGCAAAGCCTATTCCTCGAGTGGGTGGAAAATTTAATTTCTGTCTGTCTTTCCGCACGATATTTCAAGAACAAACCGACCTATAACTTTGAAATTTTGCAATATTGATGCATACTTCTACATGGAATTTGAGCGTTAACGAACATTGTACATTGGAATATTATGAGTAACACTGATGAAAACGATATATTTATATTGCATTTCCACTAGTAAATGTTGGTAGAAATGTAAAAAAATACTAATATTAATACTGTCAAACTTATTTTCACTATTCATTATTATTATTACTTTGATGGTTAGACAGGATTCACAGTGATATTACGTATAGTTCTAATACATAAGATGCACTATCTACTCGTAAATTGTAAATTAGCAATAAACCTGAATAAAGAGGCGAGGTAAATTACGAGATGGTCCTCTTATCGCAATAATGTGACGTAAACACAAACGGCCTGTAACAATTTGCTTTTTCACGAGGTAGCACCAAACAAATATATACTCATTCTTTGTTGTTAACAGCTTTTGAAACATTGTCAGATCGAATAAAACGAAGTGTAATAATTGAGTTTTATACTGTCCACACCGGTAACCATCGGTGTTCAGCGAAAGTAGAGGCAATGCTGATTATGAATATAATATGAAGGGTTGTGACAAAAAATCAAAATGGCGTAGATGGCAGGGTCAAAGAGAAAACGTAATTTTGCATGCTCCCCATCTCGCTTCTACAAAAAGAGTCAAAAATGGGGCTCCTAAAAACGGAATATTATAACTGCCTAAGTAAAAATTTGTAATTAAGGCAAATTTGAATTGCTTTAAAAATCTTCAAATACGTTTTACATATTGCTCATCTATTGGTTTTGTTACATTTAATTCAAAATATTGTCCTGTATTGAAGCTATTTTACTTTCAATTTTTAATAGGTAAATTATAATTTTAAAACATGAGGTAAGGACTATATTTCTTATAATTAAAAGCTGAAATTTCATTCAGTTATATTTGTCATTAGTATGCTATAAAACAATTTCAGTCCCAGGCGTGTATGTTACTTTACAATAAATGTAAATACCCTGACCATGAATCGTCACGAGTGTGTGAAAGTTTTAAGACGACAAAAGTAGGTAATTAAATACATGAAAAAACACTTCACCAACTATAGCCAAAAGTTGTTGAAATGAGCATTTTTCGTATAGTACACAAAATCATACCTCAATTAAAAATGTATATATATATATATATATATATATATATATATATATATATATACAAATAAATTAAAAAAACCAAAAAAATTTTTAACATTAATTAAAATAGGTTCAATAAGTTGTATTATTTGGCGAGAGCATGATGGCAACAACGATTTAGATTCAAATTGCTGTGGCGGAATTATCTCCTGTAATGCCAATAACTTTGATAGCAAGTCATTGTATATGAGCACAGAGATTGCTAACGGCATTGCTGTAAGGCGTGTGTCCAAACGTTGGAATTCGATTGAAGCCTTTTTAGGAGCCAACATAAGCATTGTAACCGTGGTGCGGCGCGGCGTCTCTGCACGGTTATAAACATGACGGTGACCTTGAGAATGTCCTCCAGCTGTCCATCCCAAAATCCAATCAGCGGCTAGATTGTCGGTCCGGAGGTCCAGTTTGTTTATTGACAGATGGAACAATGGATCGGACCGGACAGGACAAGGTCTTAGTTTCGCAACGGTTGAGAAGGCGGCAATTGATAGGACCCAATTAAAAGTAATTACCAAAAGACGTTAATTACATTTTAATGAAGTAAATTATTTTGAATTAATTGATTATTTAACAAGTATTAAGCCTTAATAAAATAATATATTTTACTGATTTAATTTACCAGTAAATGAATTAATCTGTTATAATCTGGAGTGTAGAACACTTTATATCACAAAAATTATTTTAACGAACTGAGTATTTAGATTGTTCTGAATTATAAACGGAAGTTAATCATAACATATTATTCGGGTTTTGGAATTGTTCAACATTAAAAAACCTCAAGTAATTTCAATTTTTAGGATAATTTGTTTATAAATATTTTACTTTGTCAATTAATTACCTTGTGGATAACTCATTATATACCTATGTTTATGGTATCTGTTTACTTCTTCATACCCCTTTTTGGAGATATTCTTTTCACGTGATCAGAACATATTTCCTTCTTGTCCTGATAAAAATCACTAATCACTGGATTAACAAAATGCAAATTAATAAAATTGTACATTTGTGAACTGCAAAGCTAGGACAGCCTAAACGGAGGCCTTAAAGGGGGAAAATTCGGTTCAAAAATAGTTTGGAATGTAAGAATAAGTTTAGACATAAAACTATAACTTGTCGGTGTTTTTTCAAAGCTTTTTACATTTTTTCCATTTACGCACAACTGTTTTACATAAATAGACGGATACGTATTATATAAGACACGAATGGATACAAAATTGTAATACTAGTATAACAATTCTAGAAGAGACATGAGGAAAAACCGTAAGATACACTTTTCGGTCATCTAATTTAGTAGCTACGCTCGCAATAACGTTGATTGATAATGATTCAAAGTTCATTATCGACGATTGATTATTAAGGAACAAGTGCTATTATTAACCCCATTTGACGTTGCTATACATTGAAAAAATTTACACGAATCTTATAGTTCCATAAACTCGAATCTTATTAAACAAAGCAATATTATTACCTTGGTATAAGTAAAGAAAAAACATGAGTATAAAAAGTTCAAATCCATACAAAATTTGCTACTATAACTATAAATAAAAATGAAAAAACCCGTACAATTGAACAAACATATAAATTCAAATCCAAAATGACCCTACAGGTCATAGACAGATCTTCTGTGCTAGCGAGTACGTTTGAATCTTTTTGAACATGCGTACTTGCAAAACAAGGAAGTATAAGTAATACTGCTCATGACATTGTATAACCTACACACTAAGAAATATTTTAGGGTGTACGACACATGCCACACAAAGTAGAAGATATTATGCACATCGACACAAGTTTTATTTTGTTAAGCGTAATATTATTATAACTAATATAAAATTACCCATAAAATATCAAAATCACACAAAATTTATACGAAATTATTCGATCTTTCTGATTGCAATGATAGCTCTGATGAGACTTACGGAAATGCAATCGTTATCAACCGTTGAAGTAAACAGATAATGTGTGGATAATTAAAATATTAGCGCAGGGAGACATTGCGCAGAATTGATATTCCCTGTTTGCATTGATGACGGTGGGATCTAAGTTTGAAATGCCAGGCAGATGTGCAAGTGCAGGGTGTGAAGTGCAACTGGTGCAATTATAATGCACCTTTTGTGCTCCAGAGCCCTTCTCTCTCCGGGGCAGTCGAGAGGTCAATTGTTGCGTACGCATTGTTGCTGGACTGAGTGTAATGAGTCCCAGAAATATATACTGTAATATTCGTACCTTGACCAATCTGTCTAGGTAATCTTCTTAACAGCTTTTCTGTTTTCACTCCTTTTTAACTTTCCTCTAAAATACCTCAAGAACAGATACAAAGCTTCTTATTTGTTATTACCAAGCCAGGCTTAAGTACGAATCGGACAGTGCCTGAGGGAATTGGCTTGTGTCCTCTGCCAGCATTAAATAATGTACTTTATTCGTCTTCAATCAGTTAGTGAACACAGATATTTCCATCTAAAAATTTTTGTAATAGTTCTTTGTGTATGACTGTCACCTTGATATATCTCTTTCAATCTTCTGTATGTTTACTCGTAATTGGTTACATGTACTATACAATAAATCATATAATTAATATTGAAACCTAATGGAACTCTACTTTCCAAATCTATGAAACTGTTCTGTATCGTAATTAATTATAATAGCGTATTAAATCAATTTAGGTTTTATTTAAAAATTTACATAAAAATACATATGAAAACACTACCACGAGGTCACAAAGTAACGACAAGCAATTATCGTTAGACTCGTTCAATGAAGGTATTATGACGCAATGCAGCCATTGTGTACACTCTTTATCTATAATTTTGTTTTGTGTAAAATTTAATTCAAATTATATTATCAATTTATCAACTGTCAGGGGCCCATCAATTATAATGCAAATTGTATTGACAGTTTTGGCAGCTTTTGTTTTAGATCACTATATTATGGAAATGGAAATCGATAAAGCCTCCATTTTGTTTTTTTTGTTACATACGTGGAACTTTCATTCGGCATAAAGACCGAACCGATTTGGACCTGACTTCAATGCTCCATCTCTTCTTGACTCAGATATCACCTGGAGATATGTGTAAGTGTTGCCCTGTTTTTGGCTTCTTAAGATCAATTCGTTTATTTTTGTATTACTCATTGCACGGTTATGATTAATAGAATATAAGTTAAAACTCATGAGAAAATATACAGCAACGGCTATCATTCTAACCGACTAAATGCCCCGAGTGTAACATTTTTAGTTTTGTAAATACTACTTGGGAATCCTCATCCTGACTATATTACATTTATGGGAATGTGTGCTTGGACACATCTTCAAATTACTCGTATTCCCCTATTTAAAATTTGGTTGAGAATGGTGCCTTGGTATTTTTGTACTTTAGGATAAATTTTTCTACAGGATAATATTTGAGTCAGTAATTTACTTGACCTTCAAACACCTTTTAGTTTACAAAAAAAAAATGTGCGACCGTTTAAAATTTTGTTCGGGTTTATATTTTATGGGCTATATTTTATTAATTATTACAAGATTGAGCTTAACTGAATAAAATTTATGTGTGAAAATAAGAATCAAACTAGCTGTTACCCGCGGTCCGCACGTAATAATAAAGTAAGTAGCAAACTTAAGCCAAATACTAATGATGCAGTATAATGGCCCCTATGGTTTTTTCAAACTTAAGTAGGCTTACGATCAAGTACATACTCGTATTATTTCAGCGTTCATAATTATACCATCAGAGGTTGGGGGATTTATCACTTATTAAGTTTTGCGCGTATAGGAGAATTCCTGGTTCAAATAAACTATATTTCCGATGGCACAAAATTATTTGTATTGTTGCCCCGGTCAAGAAAATATATACTATACAGGTCTAAAAACACTACTTTGGTAATAACACCGCTTATTTACAGTTCTTGTAATTTCCGATCTAATGTATTTCAAGGCCCATAGTTGAGTTAGCCTTGTTGTTCCGACGAAGGAAATATATTTATCTACATGATATATACAGTTGTATATAATATATATATTTTCATCTATGTCTAGGCAAGCTTGGCGAATGAATTCAACAATCTGATTAAGATCACGAGGTTTTTTCGAAAAAACCTTCTCTTTGACAACTCCCCAAAAGAAAAAATCCATCGGTGTCAGATCGGGAGATCTTGCTGGCCATTCAACCGATCCTCTTCGACCGATCCACGAGTTAGGAAACTCCCGATTTAGTAGGTCACGCACGATTGTCGCATAGTGGGCAGGAGCTCCATCTTGTTGGAAGTAGAATTCCTCATTACCCTGCTGGATTTTGATTTGTGGTATAACGTCAGTCAGCATGTTCCTGTATGCATGTTGGTCTACAGTGTTATGAAAAATGACAGGTCCAATGACACCTTTACATGAAATGCTAGCCCAAACTGTTACTCCAGGTTGATTCAGCTGTTCTTTGAATGTCAAGTGTGGATTATCAAAACAGTAATAGACACAGTTGTGTCTATTGACTGCACCTGAAAGCTTAAAATTAGCCTCATCGCTCCAAACAATTTTTTGAATAATTCCCGCACCTTGAAGTTCCTCGTTTAACATTATCTCGCAAAACTGCAGTCGACGATCAGGGTCGTCCTCTATTAGCCCATGAATAAGTCTTGGAATGTACATTTTCAAACCTAACCGTTTCATTAGGCGTCCTAAAGATCTGCGTTCAATGCCCAGTTCAATTGATGCCCTTTTTCTTGACTTTTTTGGGCTTTGAACATAGGTCTGCGCGACAATCATTTCGTTTTCAGGAGTAGTGACAGTGATTGGTCGTCCAGCCTTTGGACCATTGCAGATAGATGCTGTAAGGTTAAACTTATCTCTTAGTCTATAAATACTTAATCTGGTTGGTGGTGGTGTATCAAACTCTTCTCTCCATCTCTCTCGAACTCTTTCACAGTTTTCTGTTTTCCAATATTCTTTCAAAACCCACTTTCGTTGATCGTTGGTCATGTAACCAGCCATGATGACAGAAGTGTAATAATAACAACAGTAACAATGAGAAAACATTGCCAGCTGTTAGTAGCAAACGTATTACACAGCTGATCAGCTGGCTAACTTGGGTATTACCAACCAACTTAAACTGTATACCTACTTTTGCACCCTTCTGTATATATATATATATATATATATATATATATATATATATATATATATATATATGAAAGATTTAATAATTTTATTTAAGATTTAAGTTTTAAAAATATTTCAAACAAGCATATAAATAGTGTCAAAGACCATTTCGAGGTGTTAGTTTATTTTGTTTTTGTATATATTTGATCTTCATAATAGTCGAAGTTAGTCAACGTTTTTGTGTGCCTTGCTCTGAGTAATTTAAAACTGCGAACAAGTAAATATAAATATATTAAAAAATGCTAACATTTCAAAATCGATTCTTTTTAGGTTGACTCCCCTGAAAATATCCTATCCTCAGGATGTAGGAAAAATAAGATATTTCCTGGGTCTTTTTTTAGTTATTCTCACTTCTTCCCAGATGCATTAACGGCCATGTTTCATCTGACACAGTTGTTTCTTCACTTAACACAAGAAGATGAGGAAACCCGTCATTGCACTTAGTAGTCAAAGGACCTTTGCACTTAGTATTCAAAGGACCTTTGCACTGTTTCCGTAGTGACAGGATATTCAGGATGAGTAAGGGTCGCCTCCTGTCAAAATCCCATGACGAGGAATAACGGACACTATCTCGGTTATATCACCTTGGAAGAAAGGGAGGCTGTTACCAGACAATGCGAGCAGCGAATACCAGAGGAGACAAACTCTTTCATGTTCAGGGTTAAAAAGGTCTTTAACTTTAAGGGATTCCATCCACCACAACAATTATCCTCTGCAGTAAACTAAACCTACCGTCCAGGCTTTAACCCCAATATCTTGATGTATGCGGTTAGTGATGTACCGATCCTGAGTTTACCGGATGTACGTAACACATTGGAATTTGCTGTTTCCAGTATAGTTTCTACTGGTAATTATAAACCAACTAGAACTGGAAATTTCTGAGTCCCAAGACGGTTGTTACGGGAAGGAACCAAATAAGCATGAACAGCTGTTTTTAGTACAGCTTTCTTCGACTCAAGAACTCTGTCCATATAATTTGTACCTTTCCCAAATTACAATTGGCCCTCATAACAGATGCACCACCTACAGGTTCAGCTGTCTTTTTCAGTCACGATCTGAAAGACCTATTACATGATCGCTCAAAGGCTCTGAGCGTAATTATAGTCAATTGGACAAGAAATCGATAGACAAACGAATCAATTGTCTAAGGAAATATCTACGAGCCCAATCTAGAGGACGCACAGTGTCTACTACACTGTAGTGAAGCTACAAACTTTTGTTTAAACCATTTTTGGGAAGTTTTCATGCCTTTTTTACAAGTTTATTACCATACATGGCAGTAACATTGGAATATTGAGACCGGAGTTAGTATTTACAACTCAGTCTTATAATGTTTTACAGTATAAGATGGCATACAAAATAAGTAGAATATTCCTCCGGAAGTTAGCGGAGGGGATAAAATGTTTCTGCATCCCTAAGTTAAATTATGTGAGTTAAACTGGATATCAATTTTAAATTAGAGCTAAGATATATTTAATTTAGCGGATGAAAACCTTCCAAATGGCACTAAATTAGAGTGTGAACTGAATGTGGCATTTGGTCGTGTATTTTCCTATTTTAATTTAACAATTCATTCTATAATTACATATGTATAATAGTTTAAAGTAGTTGGTTGCTTACACCAATATTGAAATAGCAAATCAAAGGCCATTCTATACAGATATAGTATAGGACAGTTTTATAGTTTAGATTTCCAACTGGGTACGTGAATCACAATTGACGTGATAACGTGTCCAAAAAACGTCGTGACGATTTCAACCCTGATTTAATAATACACAAATATTTTAACTTTATAGTTTAATCAACAATCTTGAGTATTAGAAGGTATATATATATATATATATATATATATATATATATATATATAAAAAATTTTGTTTAAGTGATAAAAACATGTTTAGTAACTAAGCATCCTAAACATATGTCTTGAACCAAATCAGAAAACACCTGTTATACGAATTATTGCAGGAATAATAACACAACTTGCCCTTCATAAAATCAAGAATAAAAGTAAATTAACTCTCTCGGGTCCATATTCTTGCTTCTCGACACAAACCTCCAACAAGAGCACATTAAATCAGAGCCCCATTCAAAGCGCTCCCTCAAGTCACACAAATCTCTTGGAACTTCCAACTTATTTAGTTTAGACTTATTCTGTATTACACTAGCAAAGATTTTAATTCAGAGGGAAAGTTTCATAGGAAACGTACAGCAAAATTCTTTTTTTATTACATTGTTTTAAACAACGTACATTATTATTACAAATTGATGACTAAAGTGTAGGTTCTCACACAAGTTTCTAAAAACAAATGATAAATTTGTAAAAATTATATTTGGAAATATTCTTAAATATAAGAAATGATAATAATGCCATGTATATCACCTTTTCACGGTAGATTTAAATATATGAAAAAAAATCCGACGTTATTAAACAAATATTGTCAATTTCTAGCTAATCCAGGAGCTGTGCTAAACTTTTAATAATATATACTTAGAAGTGGATTTCCATCTCCATCATTTTGGTTTAAGATTACGAGAAGAATACAATTATTGTAACAATCAAGAGAAGAAGTTACATTTTGATTGTGAACGCACTGACTGTCCTACTGTTTAATCCCGCAGTTAAGCGAAGAGATGACAAAGTTTTAACGAGTTTCAAGTTGGCAACGATGGCACACCAGATCGAAGACACATTTATCTTTTTGTAACATTATTTCATGACGATTCAAATATCTTGTTTGTACTCGTATAAAAACAACCTTGTGTTAAACAACACTCCTGTCTCCAAACCATGGGCTTAAAAAATGTAATTATTTTTGTGCAATATACCCAAAGAAATCCCAAAAATAGTTTATCTATTGATATTTTGTGTTTTTTATCAGGTTTTATTTATTTTGATTCCTTTACAGAATATACATCAAAATGTTTATTGAAATCACTTTGAATTATCCTGTGTTTATAAGGACCTGACAGGGCTACAAACTGCGATGTCCGTACATCTGCACGACAACTCTTTTGTTACGTTCCCTAGAGTCCTTCATTATCCTCGCCGTATTGATTTATTAAGAAAGTTCAGGATTTCTTTTGATTATTTTGTTTGTTTTAAATGATATAGTTCAGGATTCCTTTACATAAATTGTAGTGTTGTACCCTTTTTCAAGACAAAGTTCCCAGTTCTTTTTTGTCGGGGATTATTTTGGACGTTTCTTAAGATCCATCTCAGAGATTAAGGTTAGTTAATCAGTTGTGGTTTGTTTACAATTTACACTGCACGCTATAACATACTTTAACATCATGCGTGTTACGTAACAATATGAGGTAAAGATGAATTGTATCAACCAAGTTCAAACAGTTTGCAACACTTGGCCCCGCCCGTGTGGATGACGAGGGGTGACGATGACTCACCCCACATTACCGAGAGCGGAACTCAATACTGCCCCCGGATATATCCGACAGGCGGTGTTGATGTGCCTCAGTTTATAGAGTCCTGTTTGGATTGTGTACAGAGAGGATTAAATGTTCTCGTTCGGCCGTACATTGGTCCGATGAACAGGGCGAGCGATATTGTTGTCGGGGCAACGAGAAATCAAAGCCTTACGGGTGTTTTCCTCTCAGAGTTGCCAAAAACATTATGGTTGTAAACATTGTAAAGAACCCTACGACGTAATACGAATATTATGACTGTTTAAGAGAACGTTTAATTCTTAATACTTATATGTCGGTCTCAAAGAGACCATGGTCAAGTAAAAATATAAAGTTAATGCTAGTAGAAAACGGTGTTTCTAATTAATTCAAAGTTTACTAGTTTTCTAAACTAAAATATATTCACTAATGTTATATCAAGGCTATTCACTGAAATTTAAATTTTGTGCAGATAAACTAATTTTAATGCGATTTTAATAAAATTCATCAATTGAAATGAATCAGTTGTCTTTATAACTTATCCGATCATTATCTTAGAGGCTAAAACCATTCCAATTAAACATGCTACATAACATGGCTTGAAGAAACTATGAGCCGCAAAAAGCCCAAAGAAGATGAAATTTGTTAAAATAATTGATTTTATAAAATATCTGGGCTACGTTCATTGGCTATTTCGGTATGCCATTTTGTCCCAGTATGGCAGCCGTTCAAACTTAAAAAATTCATCTCCGTTACTTATGGGCATAGACTAAAGTTGTTTTTGTACAGATGTGGTTGGAATCCAGTATTTATGAAATATACCATTTTAATATTTCAGTTGCCACAAAATATACCTATTTATTTCGACTGAGGTGGCAGGACCTTTATTTTGTAAGGGAAAACCGCAACAAACTTCCTGTAGGGGTCCGTCCCACCACATGCACACATACACTCTAAACCAGCTGGAAAGGATTCAGGTGCCCTCCTACTAATGTGTAACGTTGTAGCAACGGCTAATTAGGCTGTATCAGGTGACGAATACACAGTTGCACTAGAGGATGGGGTTAGGTAAGTCAACACGCCCGCATACGATCAGTATCTGACACCGTGCCGCGTGTAAAGTACCACACGTCGTACATCTGCCTGGCCTTGCTGTGCACTTACCTGTTGACCTAGTAAAAGTCACACCTATGCACTCGTCAGCTGACCACCTGTCAGTCAGTAACTCTCGACAGATGCGCTCACATCCACCACCGGTCTCTCTTTCGCTAATAAAGATGAGTTGTAAAACCGTCATCACTTTAACGGCAATTCGTCAGATTAATATTTCCGCCATTTGAAATGTATGTTGATGAAATAGACATGAGTTAGATGAGGTTGGCATAGGGGCGTTGAACTTTTTATTATGCGAAGCAGTTGTGATATCAATACTAAATAATGTGTGTAATCAAATACCTTATTACTGTATTTGATTGACATTATTGGTTGTTCTTGTTGATTGACACTTTTATTGTGCTTGAACGTTCAATATCTCATTAATTTTCCGACCATCTGGAGCGTTGGTTACAGGTAAGATTAGAGGAAATGTTAAATGTATGAATAATCATACTACCCAGTTTTATCATCTTTTTGTTATTACATTTGAATAATTTTAGTTGTTGTGGAAACCCACTAAAGTAAATACGTACTCCTACTACTATGTTTCTTGGATAGTCAAAGTTACAAAGCCAATATACTATGACATACAGGGTAGAAACCAAGTAACTGAAACGTATTTATATTAAATATCAAATGTTAAATAAACTAAGGTGACCAAGCAAATGTTTAAAACTATAAATTCAAATCATGCATGTAGCCAATATTTTCAATATAAGATGTTTACGGTGAGTCAAATGACTAATATTTTTTTTACTTTTAAAATGATTGTCGATTTAAAAGGATAAGAGAATTATTAGTATTTACCATCGCTGAATGTTACAAGAATACAACATTACATTTAAAGAACTGGAATATATCATCTTCTTCAGGTGTGAAAAACTTAACGAAAGTAAAAAAATAACAACAGAAAACATTTTGAATTTGGATACTTAAAATATATTGGTGTATATTAATTTGTGATAGCATACCTCTTATTGAAACAAGTTTTTAACGCTTGAATAGGAGAGTAGATTCCGTTTCTCGAATCGCAGTGTTCTATTCTTGTAACATTTAGCAGCAGCAAATACCCAAATTCCTCTTATCCATTATAAACGAACTAGTCGGCACTTGTTACACTGTTTTAATGTGGATTAATATTTTTCAATACAGTTAGATCTAAAGGGTAGGAAGTTTGCATCTCCCATAATCCTTCTTGCTGTGCGATTGGTCTTATGTAAAAGGCATTAGGTAACATTACGTAATTCCAGGATATAAACCATATATAATCGGAAGAGGTGGAGATTTAACACAGAACTAAATTGAATTGTTAGCGTGGATGCACTTGGTAAAATTAAAATTAGTCTTGCGTGGTTGATCGTGCGCGAAACACATGCCGCCCATTATGGAGAGCGTGCGCAGCGAACAAGTCATAACACGTGCTTCTTGGAGAAATGTCAATCACCCTATAGGGAGGAGAGGTGGTGCTGGGGGGAGCGAGGTATTGTTTGAGAGTTTGCCGGTGATTGACACGATACAGATGCAAATGGTGGCCGATGCGAGAGAGACATCAGAGGTTGTGTGTGGCTGACGTTGGAACGTGGCTTCCAGAGCTGCGAGTATGTTAATGTAGTAGAGAAGAGACTAATTAGAAGAGACTGCTTCCACAAAGTTCCTGGGAATGGTCCTAGGAGGGGTTACCTACTGCGAGCATGTCACATATCACATACTTTTATGCATTGCTCATACATGGAACATGACCACGACATGAATATCGGCAAAGTTCAGGAATACCTCATATAAATGTTAAAAAATGTCGTTGAATGTGACGTCATACTAGGTCATTGTCACGTGCAGAACTGTACTTCTGTTACTGTCACATGTCAACCTTTCGGCTCAAAACCTTGACATTTAACCAGAATTTAAAAATCTGTCTGTTTAAAAGTCTATAATTACAAGAAATTTCACACAAAAAATACAAATGCTTGAATTGGTTTATACTGTGTAATAAAGTTGTGAGTGAGGTCAATGATTTATCACCAGCCTACTATAACTCAAAAGAAAACACTTTTAACATAATATGAAAATTTAACAGCGAATGTCTGACGAATAATTATTAGTAAAATATTTGTAACATATCTTAAAAGTACATCTTCACATAATCTAATTTATTTTTCTGAAAATTGTGAGATACGCCAATTATTCAAACCGTCTTGATCATAATTTATCAGAGTTTTATTTGTTTTAAACGTGGTGTAGTTATTTGATTTGTACACAAAAGTATTTAAAAGTTTTATTTAAGAAGAATTATTAAGTAATTTATGAAATCTTTGTACAAATTTCAAAAGTACTATAGTTATTTGATACTTTGACAGATAATAAATATAAGTATTGAGTAGACATACCAATGTGTACTAAATCATTGTTGAAAATAAATAGTTTGAGCTAGAGTCACCTAGAGCATCCCTGCGGAATCTAGTAGTCTCTGTTTACCAGGAGTTTTATACTATTTCCTAATCCATTTATATTTTGAGTATGGATATAGATTTTTGGAATTTGTGAGAAGATTGAATGAGACTTCATACTACAAAGAAGGTTGTTATTATTATCACCAAATGAATTATAGAGAGTCATGGGGCAAAGCTTTCAGGGAGTTGAGATTACTGACTTTGCCATCATCTTTATTCTTGAGGTGATCATAGACTTAGTGGTGAAGTCTATGCATATGGAAGCAGAATCAGAGACCTATCATATCCTATAAACATATCTGACTACAAAAATCAGTTTTAAACTCATCTCAAACGCATTTTGGTGTCCAATGCACTTAATGAGTTCATGATGAACCGCTGGAATATTTGAAAGTGCTGACAATGAAGACAAGGAACTTGTCTGAATGAATATACTCGTATGTATATTAGTAAGTTAAAGTGTAAAAGTGCATAGCTATTGAATTTCTAAAACTTTTGACGACTAAAATACAATGTATATTGTGAATATACATGAAAACGAATTAACAAGAATCAGATAGATTGGTTAATGTAATTCTTACTTGCACGGACTGAGAAACTAATATCTTACCTGTTAATTAAAGTCCATTGCTAAGGAAGGATAATTTGGAAAAATAGAGGATTGCAAACATTTACCTGTATATGATACAATAAACATCCTATGTTCAAAACAATGTTGCAAATGATGATTACCCCGAAACAGAAAAGAGAACAAAAAGTTGTACGAGTATCATGGATACATGTCTACACTTGAGCACCAATTAAGGAGAAGCACGATTAAAACATTACGAACAACATGAACGTTCTGCTGAAACTCATAACGCATATAAGCAGGCAAGTTGTCACCTGAAGAAAAGAACAGATACAGTTTCCGAAATGTGAATTTTCTGACATAACACAAAAGGTGACAAATGTCCACAATCCTGTAAATACCATCCTGTTAGAATAGTGTAGTACATAATAATATGACTCTACATAATTTCAATAGCTCGGTATGCCATCCCACGCTAAGCAGTTTGTGGTTTTAACAGACTACATTGCCTCTGAGGTTTTTTTTGTTTCTATCGATATTTCCTCTATTTCAGTGGGAGTTAAACACGTTGTTATGCCTGGTATTATCTGGACCGAGTCAAACAATCAAGTGCCTCTGTCGTATTTGGATTCAAATGTTTAACTATACTTTTGGTAAAAACATTCCATTCCTCAGCAGCGATAAACAGATTTACAGATTTAAACATTTAACTACATGCAGCCAAAACTATATCTTCAAAGTTAATTTTTAAAATTTCACACACGGAGTATAATTTATTTAAATTATACTCCTGTGGACATAAATGTTCTAGTAGTACCACCAGCGTGGTTCTTTTGGGTCGTGGTGGACAAACAGTTTTTTGAGGTTGAGAGGCCACGTGGAGTTGACGGCTTTCAGACTGAATTAAGAACAGAAATATTAGCATAAAATTTTACTTTGAATGCATTCTTGTAGACATTAATGAGTAAATTGGAAGTCTGAATGCATACATCTGTATATTTTAGTATTTCATTCAAACAGGAATCAATTAATTATATCAAAATTATTGCACTTTGTTTTTGTAGTGTTGCAAGTAAAATGTTGGAAAACGTCCAATCAGCTACACTAACGAGAAAGGAACCAAACAGTTGTGAAATAAAACAAATTATAGTAATTAATGAATCATCTCACCTATTAAAGGAGAAACCAATTTGTCCTGAGCTAAAAATACTAAACATAAAGTAATACACGTTTTGATTTAATTTTATAAAAGCCTAAAATAAACTTACCTTGTTTATTCATCACAAGAACAGACCTCACTAAATTAATCAGCTCCACCACCTCCTGGCTCGTAAATAATCCATGTTTAATTAAACTTCTTGCACAGAAAGTGCTGACGGTTTAGAATAGTTAATTGTTCAAGTTAAGATTTTTGTTTTATGTGAACAACACTGTACAGATATGATTAAACACAATCAGAGTTTATAAAATCCGTTTATTTTACATATCTACTTTAGAAAAAATAATGATGTTGACTTACTTCTTCAGATCATTTAAATTAAAGACTAGTGAAACGAACTTATATTTTATCCCATATGTAACCCCGAACATAGTGTTTTGTTATAATAATGTTTATACCATTATTGTTAGCGTTGGAAATGTGGAACCTATGTATTAAGTAGCTTTTAAGATTTTGTTGTAAACCTTTTGAGTATTTAAACATTAAAGTAAAAAGAGGATTTTTAAGATAACCAATACCAATATTGAAAATAATAAAAAAGCATCATTGTATATTAATTATACATTTTAAAAAGTCTCCAAAAATTCCTATAGGAGAGCCTGTGATCAAGAGGCGTCA
The DNA here is from genome assembly GCF_021130785.1 of Homalodisca vitripennis. NCBI lineage: Eukaryota > Metazoa > Arthropoda > Insecta > Hemiptera > Cicadellidae > Homalodisca > Homalodisca vitripennis. Next base: position 161,372,384 of record NC_060207.1, on the reverse strand, counting down.
GACTTTGGGTCTGAGTTAGAGAGGAAGGTTCAGAACGCGCTGTGACTGTTGAACTTTATCTGTATATCAAGTCTTCTACTGCTTCGACTCCCCTTATTTTGTTTGATAAGAACCTCACACAGGCCCGTAAGACTAAGGCAGAATAAGGCTAAAAAGAAAAGCTGTACATCATTTCTTGTACCAAAGTAAATTGCAGACATGTTTAAGGTTTAACTGAGATGCCTTCCATTACAGTTAGAGATTACAATACGTTTCATTCCTGATCAATTTACGCAATTAATGCCAATAGATTGCCTTAAAAGATTACATTAAGTTTTTGTTTTAATTCTCACAGAAAAGTATCGGCATTGATAACATAACTGATATTATGATTTTATACTCAGGAGGATAAAGATAATATCTAGCCTCTATTTTTTTGTAAAAAAAATAAAATAAAAATGTTCTAAGCAGATCTGCACTCAAGACGCTCTTGGTGTTTTTAAGACTTGAAAGGACTTTGCCAACAGAAGAGCCCAACAGCCCTGAGGGAGGCTATTTACCTTAGTCTGTCCCAGCGCAATCAGAGTGTATTCTCGCCAGCCGTCTCCTGCAAGGCGCGGCTCCGGGGTGTCAATATTTATACTCAGAGGGAATTCTAACAACTATTTGTACTTTTGATTAGATCCTCTATTCTGATGTCTTACTCGGGTTTAGTAGTACGTTGAGTTAAGAAATTAATTTGTTTATTTTTATTACAGATGAAAAAATTAGTTTCGTTTCAAGAATGAATGCAGTTACTACGTACTACTGAAAATTACGAAAATCATGTCGAAAATCATTACGAAAATTGGACAATGGAAGACAAAATTGATTTTGTAAGTCATTTATTGTATTGTCTAATCACAAAAATTAGGATTCTTTGTAACTACTGTACAAGAGAAGCAAAAGCAGTGTCGGAAACCGTCATTGTGGCATTTTAAGTTTCTCATGTCTTAGTTTTATTTTGATAAAATGCAGCTGGATGTATAAGTTGAAATGATTTCTAACTTAGCTGCCAGAGACACCTTTCACACGATATTTTTTGTTTTTCTACCCTAAAGATTTTGAAACCATAATAAACCAGATTAAGCCATATTTTAATTTCTTCATATCATTTAATCCATAATTCTTACTAAATAGAGAAATATTATTAATTAAATTAATTTAAATTTGCGTATTTAATCTTCTTGTAATATATTACTTATTATTCATTCAAAGTGATGTATTTTTCAAAAGTAAATTTTTACATATTTCTAAATGTTTTAAGAACGTTTATTTTATACTTAGAAGTTATGTTATATACTTTTTAAAAACATAAACAATATAATAATTTCCATCACATGAACTCCATAGGAATCTATTTATATCAAAATTTATCACGTCAACATCCTAACATTTCTTTATATAACAATTCTCAAACCTCAAAATGTTATCCGTTCAAAAGTTAAATCATCACAGGGTTATAAAAGGTAACGCCTTGACACTATGTTGATACTCTACATTATAAAAGATTCTGTGGATATCTGATAGTATAAAAAGCTACATTTTTGTATGCTACATGTATATTTCAATAATCTTAGCAATTCCCCACTTCTTCAAGCTCTATGAAGAGCAAACAAGAAAACGCCCATAATGAATGGAGTTGTTAATCATTTAAAAGTTTATGATTATGTGAGAACAAGCATATGTGGAATATGAAATTCGGTTGTCTTTCTACTCTTGCTTTAATCTGAATTATGAATAAGATAAACAATTTCATTTTGTGCTCTTCAAAATGAAAGAATGGAGAAGGAGTATAAAACATTAACACATAAAATAATAATACAAAATAAAATTTATCATTTTTTTAGTCCTAAGCTCTCTACGGCCTTCCAAAAACACATTTAAATTAGAAAATTCCGATTGAAAGGAATAAATTGACACTCTACATCCTAAACTCAAAATGTATTTGTTTTAATTTGTAAAATTAATATTGAATAATAATGACGTCTAATAATGAACATTTGATGTGCTCTTAATATGCTTGAGATATTTCAAACTCTCACGTAACGCTTCTCTGAGGCAATAATTGAGCAAATCAGCCAATATGATAAGGCGTTTATGACCTACTAGCAATTACCCGTGGCTTCACATGCAATTTGGTAGGCTTTGCACGTGTATGAGCACTTCTGGTTTCAGTGAATTATGTTTCCGACGCCAATATTGTATTTGCCTTGTCACGACCAAGAAAATACGTCAAAAAGTGCACATGTATTGTAATTTAGTCCATTCTTAGTATCTTTTGTGGTATAGCTAAATTTGTCTTGTTCCGCAGACCGATTTATATCAACGAATGTAGGAGGAGAAGTATTGGTTAAATGTACTTTGCTTGTTTAATTACTCTTGTCATAAATTGAACTAAAATATAGAAGATAAATATTCCGAAATCGTCTTTTGAAATAGAAAATAGTAGTGGAAATTGGTAACATTAGTAGTGAAATAGGAAAAAATAAATGTACACGTAACGCTGACAGATGAAAGTATTGTTTTGTAGCTGGGTGTCTGTAGTAAACACGCCAATTCTGCCAACCCCTCACTAGTGTGGCGGATTCTACAGATGGGAATCCTCCCATGTTATGTTTACCCTCCAATCTGCTTTGTTTACTTGCCGCAGATACAATCTAGTGTTTTTCCTTTGTTTCGCTTGCATTTATAACCCAATTTTATGCTCCTGAGTTACCTCAAGGGAAACTTCATACCTTTACCCAGGCTTTAATTGAAATATAATTGACCCTCATTTTGAGAACTAATTATATTACGAATGTAAGTTGAAATAAGCCAACCATAGTAAAAAATGTTATGTTTTTATATGTAGCTGTGCTAACTTACCTTTACTTCTGGGAAAGGTTATGTCACACAGTGAATTGGCTATCTTACCAGGTACACGGCTCTCCCTGCTAGGTTATCCGTAATTACTAATTTACGTAATAATAATACTAATACTAATAATAATAATAGTAATCCTGTATTTATAAGTTAAATGTTAGATTTTGTTGTTTTTACCAATTTTTTTCTTTCGGAATAAAGTGACGTAGTTGAGCTCCCACGTGCTAAATTTTCGAGATTAATCAGGTTGTATTTTATTTAAAATTAAGATTTCAGGTCACTTGTAGACGACTGACAATTGATTTAAATAGTTGATGGTAATAAAATCATTACATAAATTTGCCACTGTGTTGAAATAAAATAAAAACAACGTTTCGAGGAAGATATCTGCTATTTTCTTCAGATGTTGAATTCTAAAACACAAGTTTAAGCTTGGAAGAAAGTAAACCATAGTTATTCGCACACCAATGTCAAGTTAACAATACAATTTAGCAATTAATGAACTTTTAGTAGAGAAATAGTTGATAGCATGAACTCCATCTGAGATAAAGTACAAGTATCCACAGGTACAATTAGTCCAGCTAAAATCACTTCAGAAACGATTATACGGAAGGACCGGAGACATAAGCCATTAAATTAATAAGGGTTTTAGCAAACTTGTCTTACTTATGCTGCAGGTGTGTTCGCGCAGCTCATTTCGCTTGCAAGTTTGTTTGCGCACATAAACCGATCATACATTAATGTCAGGTGGTCTCCATTAATGACCAAATTCGGGACGCACTTTATTCATCAGCTGTCTCCAGTGCATTGACTCTAGAGTACACGTTATTATTCGTAATGGTGTTGGAAGTCAAACATCAGACCTTTGATGTATTGTTCTAACCAAAACTTAAATAACTTTACAAAACAATACAACACAATGTAATGTTATTTTTACGTTTAAAAGGAAATAATTCGGGTTAGTCAAAAAGAACATAAACAGTATTCTAATTCCAAAAATTATAGTATCAGAGTTAAAACCTTAAATTATTTAAACACAAAATATGTATTATATCAAACATTTTGAAGTAAGTTTTTGAACAGAAATACGTAATGCGATGTGGAATCAATGTTAGATGTATTGTTAAAAATTGCTTAAAACTGTCCAAATCCATTAAATAATCACTGCAGGAAAAATACAAAAATTACAACTCAAAGGTCATTAATTTATTTCCAATTATTTACAAGCTTACTATACAGTAGATATATGTAGTTCTAAAACAATTATTATATTAAACAGATTGGTAAATAATTGAACGGTAATAGCTATAAATTAGTACCAATTTTAATGATGGCAAGAGGGGGAAATGGAGAGACATGATCAATTAAAGACCGCCTGTGTCAACATTAGAGAAGAAACAAAGGACTGGCGGGCCATTCTCACGGTCCGATTCCATTGTTCCGTCAGTCTCAGTAAAACCACTCCACTGGCAGTGGTCAGCCAGTTAATTAGCTTAGACCTATTAGTCACAATCAATTGCTGAAGGTGAGGTGCTGGCTAACCCGCATTGCTCAGACAAGATATCGCTGGACATCAGCTTCTGTAGGAAGTAATAGCAATTAAACGCCCGCATTACAATTTTAGTAACCTTTTTTTTTAAGAAAACTACTTTGTATCCTAACAATATCATAGCACTAAAATAATTCGTGCCATTACAGGATATAACGTTATATGCTGATAGAGAAAAAGAGATCCTATATTTTGAATTGCTCCTTCGCAAGAATATTAATTTGTTTTAAATAGAGTACGGAATCTGTTCGGCTGCTACAATTTTTCCAACGATTATCACAAATATGTCAATAGGACGGAATGTACAACAGGTTCGGGATTTCCGGGAATTTTCGTTCGACAGTGGCGAGTGACTGGAGTGAATAGCTGCAAAATTGGTATGTATTTATTTGTATTTGAAGGTTACTGTGGTATAAATCCAAAATTGTATATAAAATGCCTAACTTTTGCTGTATAGTGTATATTATAATGTCAACAAAAGATTTGAATTTAAAATTTGGACGCGATCTCATGTGTTCTATTACCACCTTAAAATAGCAAACAATACGCTCAGGAGCTAATACGTACTTTGAAACAAAAATTGAAGGTTATTAAATTAATGTATGTAATTAATATTAGTACTATGAATAGGAGAATAACAGAAGTATGCATTGTCTTGATAAAATTGCCGTTGTGATTGCTTCACGAAGTTTTTTAAATGACAGCTTTCAAGTAAGTAACCACTGTAATATTTACCCGTTTTTGTCTTAGTTTTGTATTCGCAGTAATATCTCTTTCAATAGTCAACATCAATACTCTTAAGCAATGTAGGAAAAAAAGGAAATAAATAAATGTGTTACATATTGTACGATTTACATTTGTTCCTATAATTTATTCTAAACGTTGTATTTTTGTAGTTTTAAAACAATTTTTATTATTTCCATATTTCACTTTTACTTGAACCGCACAATGTTGACAAAGAATATCTATAAAAATATTGGAATCGCAACAGAAACCGAAGTTAAGATTAGCACAAGACAAATCAGACAAGTTTGGTCGGTGTCAACAGAAAATTGACTGGTGACAAGCCCCTGCCTCATACCCCATCAAAGGGTGAAATTACGCTGGCCAATTTGTTCCGCTTCAGCGGAAATAGGATAATATGTCACCGGAGAGGGCGTTCACGTTGTTTCACTGATTTCCGACATATTTCAAGGGTGCCACGCCCACAGCAATAAGCGGGAGTTTATTTTCTGCGAAGTCCCCATAGTTTAATATGATTGAGATCTCACTACAGATTTTTGTGTTAATTTTAATTCCATAGGCGAGAAAATGTAACAATCTTGACGCCATCACACCCTTTGATTATATCACTAAAATTTGAAAATGTTGTGAAGGAATATAACATTTGACACGGCGAGATGAATATGAAATCTCACAAATCTGTGATGTTTGTAGTATAAATAAATATTCTGTACCTCACACCGTACATCGTTCCGTTGTTGATGCTACACAACGTCCTTGGCAACCAAGAAACTCCGCCTTCCTTCGTAACTCTCAGCCCACAGTCCAGAAGTCATGACGTCAGCAACAAACGCATCATTGGATTCCTACTTGGACATCTGCAGCGTCGGCCACACTTGAAGTATGGATGATTGAGGTAATACTATGCATTAAACACGCACTACATAGACTTAAATACAAGAAAGGCATTATGAAAGCATATCCGTTAGGAATTGGGGCTCAAAATAATAAAAATAATTTAAGTATTTCTGTTAGTGGAACTTAATTAAATTAAAAACCAGTTTTATTTCTCAATAAACAATACATCAGGCGTGTATATGTCGGGCGCAGTTCCATACAGAATGAAATTTATCGCCCGTGGCGGAACAATAAAAATAACTGCATTGTGCTAAAAGTGATGCATTAGTGCACCGTTACTCAGTACAAGTACCAGGGTTACTCGACTAAGGTCAGTTTACCAGCATGCTGCCGGTACTCACCTGCATCTATGTACACCGCACGTGCTGATGAGTAATGTTGCACTTTCTGCGAGGTTACTCGACTAAGGTCAGTTTACCAGCATGCTGCCGGTACTCACCTGCATCTATGTACACCGCACGTGCTGATGAGTAATGTTGCACTTTCTGCGAGGTTACTCGACTAAGGTCAGTTTACCAGCATGCTGCCGGTACTTCACCTGCATCTATGTACACCGCACGTGCTGATGAGTAATGTTGCACTTTCTGCGAGGTTACTCGACTAAGGTCAGTTTACCAGCATGCTGCCGGTACTCACCTGCATCTATGTACACCGCACGTGCTGATGAGTAATGTTGCACTTTCTGCGAGGTTACTCGACTAAGGTCAGTTTACCAGCATGCTGCCGGTACTCACCTGCATCTATGTACACCGCACGTGCTGATGAGTAATGTTGCACTTTCTGCGAGGTTACTCGACTAAGGTCAGTTTACCAGCTTGCTGCCGGTACTCACCTGCATCTATGTACACCGCACGTGCTGATGAGTAATGTTGCACTTTCTGCGAGGTTACTCGACTAAGGTCAGTTTACCAGCATGCTGCCGGTACTCATCTGCATCTATGTACACCGCACGTGCTGATGAGTAATGTTGCACTTTCTGCGAATAAATTTATAAATTATAATCACTACTCTAACGTGTAATTCTTTGTGGAACAACAGTGTAAGTGGTTTTATTAAAAAATGAACATGTGATGTTTAGATTCCTTAACACAAGTGACTTAATAAATGGAATTTCACAAACAATGCTATCCTAATACAAACAATCTTTATTGAAAGACAAAATTCTAATTCTTTTTGTAGTAAAGAACATAGTTTTATTCCATATAAAAAAAAATTGGTACAGTTCTGAAGCGCACTAATTTGTGACGTAGAAAGAATTACATAATGTTAAAGACGGTTCGGTTGGTGAAACGCTAAAAGCCCGGATATGTACAGTATAAGAGACGTGTAATAGGATATATATTTAAAAAAACACGGTTTTAAAAACAAACATCGGAGTTCACGAGAGAAACCAGCCATTTACAGTATTCAATTACTAGCACTTCTAGAGTTTTCCATAAATAACTAATCTATATATTTAAATATAAAACATATATTAATTTACATTAAATATTTAAAAAATTCAATTAATATGTAGTTTTCGAGAAGTACTACGGAATTGGTGAAGTATAGTTTAGAGCTTACAAGTAGCGTACTTAAAAAGATCTCTTTCCAACCACTATATCTCGCTTGGAAGCCTTGCAGGTCAAGGAACATAGTTCCAAACCCTAGCCAAGATTCAAACGAAATCATCACCACGCTAAGAGAGCACTTCACCAAGATAGTCATGTAGAATTCGTTAACCTCAAAATATACAAATAAAATATAAAACATGAAATGATATTTTTACTGTTTATATGTATATTCGTGTATGGGATATATGAACAAACAAATAGAAAACATTACATTTGCTTTCATGTTCTGTCGAATGAAAGAAGTTACACTTGCGTAGAAGAGGAGCGAAAAGAATATAACCTTGGGGTTCTGACAGAAGGTTTTGTATCGGGAGTAATGGCGATGGGCTATCACCCCTCCCCTCACCATTTTCAGAGGAGGGATGTACGCTTTTCGCATACAAGCTGTAAGTATTGCGCAATTTCCTGGTCATTGTGCTCTGATACTCCCTCGGGAAACTGTCGGCTGATACAGTGTGTGAATGGAAAAATATAAATGTTTATTTAGATTGATAATTCTATTATAGCCATTATACTTTTCATTAAAGCTCTAAATGAACTCAAATCTTGACTCACTGTACCTTTTTCATTCATAAGAAAACTTTAATATTAATAAATTAAATAATGGTTTAATCCCACACAAGATTTTCACGCACTCCCATTTCCTCATCTGCGGCGTTAACTTACAGGAATTCAACTTAGAATGTTATCTAAAATATAAATCGTAATGAAGGGAAGAACACAAGAAAATTGTTTTTCTGTTAAAAATTAACGCGAAAAATAATATTATATTTTCCACACAAGGATCCGCCATGATCCGTCACACGCTATACGGATAATATATATTGCTATATTACTTAACTGTATGGCCAAACTACAGTAAATGGTTAACTTTACAGCATTTCAATTGTAAAAGCTTACAAAATTATCAAAATATAATTTTAACGTTATCGGACCTTGTCGAAACAGAATTATTAAATATCATTAGTATTCTATATTTTCTAAATATTTGAATTATTTTTAGAGTTAAAAATGCAGAGTATCCTTGAAAAATACTTCCTAGTGACTAAAAAAATGTTTTCGATTCAATTAAAAAAAATTAAGAAAAAGGTAATAGGAAAAAAGACGTTAGCGTTGCGCTATATACGCTAAATGGTAGTTCCTAGGTCTAACCAAAGAATCGTGTTTACGATGATAACAATTTGTTGGAGATTTTCTTGAACGTTGTTTGGAGTAATAAGATACAAGTAGTGTACGCATACTCGCATCAGCTGATCATATACTCGCTACGGCTCAGTCGTTACTCGATTTATGGTTATATACGATTATTTTGTTAAAGCCCTATAGGCTCTTAAGATACGTAGTTAAGAGTACTTCTGGACGTGCAACAATAAGATATTCTGTTCGTTCATAACTGTTGAACATATTTTAAGTGTTGGTAACATACAATATTTCTTTAGGTTAACAACGGAATCGTAGACATTCGAACCCAAATCCCTGGGATGTTAAGCGGAGATGCTGACTCAGCTACCAGTTAATGGTTAGTACATAGTAATGTGGTATTTGACGCCCCTTGTAGATTTAGCATTTCGGAATTTATCACCCCATGGTTGCGGATTCGAATTCCGATTTGGGAGCCGTATGTTATAAAAACAGTCCCGGATTAGAGATACAGAGCACCATAAAAAGTAGTATGACGCCAACAATGTTCAAGAAAATAATTATTAGTAGTTTAATTTATATGCATTTTTAAGTAATGTACAAGATTATTACATTGTACATGACGTTAAAGTTTATGGCACTCACCAAGTTAATGTTTGCAATACACTCAAAGGTGCTTAACTTTAATCTCGTGCTTTACGGTTGCAAGTGTGTGTGTTAAATAGAGGATAATATTCATCAGAATTTCCGCTCGTTAAAAGAAATCATCGTTTTGTTACGCTTGACACAAAATAATCCCCGTGGATTGAAACACGTTGTGAAAATCTTAAAATGTCGCATAATTTAACTAACCAGACATTTTTGTGCAAAGAATATTCGTTAATAAATTAAGAGTAAGCCAGGTTGACACCGCCCCTCCAAGTTCCCACAGAGCAGAGAGCTTGGGGGGCCTGAGGCTGCGAGCTCTCGGCTTCGAACTCGTCAACTTTTCATGATTACCTTCCCAGCATCCTCGCTGCAAATTACTTTACCACAGGCTTTACCTTCGGCTACTCAGCGCCTTAATTCCTTTATAATACAGAAAAGTTATTATGCCAACATTTCATAATTGCGTAAAACACCTTCAGGTCGAAAGTTTACCATTAAGTTTTAGTGAGATTTTTCGTACAACCCTTCAACAATATAAAACCATATGATATGATAAAAACTAGATGAGGGTTACACAAACAGTTAGTAAATTGATAAAGTTTAAACTTTGATCGGATTAGAACTGAGCAACATTCATTACTTTCCCTTACCCAATAGGAGTATACTCTTCTTAAACGTTGTAAAAATGTTTGTTTTTTAATTGTACGTCTACTTTTTAATGACGAAAAGGCACTATAGTGAATACATCTGACCTCTTACTAACTCAAGGGTTCAAGAGTTTCATGTTTGTATTTCTACCTGGCTTTTGTGGAGTAACTAACCTCGACCGACGAAAACATTTTGTTTATGTTTCGTTTAGAGCAGCCTCAGCTTGTTGCTAAGATACTCTTAAACACAATAAATAATATAAACATCTCTTGACATAAAATTTAAACTCCGTAAGTATATTCATTACTGGAAATCAACGAAACTTAAATAAAATATATCAATATACGTTTTTAATGGTCTTTAGCTTATGTTCTAAAACATTAATAAACTGTAAACAAAGGCCTGAAATACACTATTTCACTATTAAAACTAACAAATTTCGTTTTAGAAGTGTTTGTGGCGAAGTGCGATTCATTTATGAATACGAGCCGGTGTTAAATCGATGTCTAAGGGAACCTTTTAACCCTCGCCCCCCAGAGCCGCGGTGGGAGCAGAGCACGCAGATAACGCCATATATTACCGGCGGGAGCTGAACTTGGTTTACAATTTTCCGATCGCTTTTCAGGGCTTTCACGCGTCCAGGATTGAGAGGAAAAGGGGGAAATGTATTCCAGCAGACCACAACATATTGAGGATTTCTATAATGGCGAAGTCGAATATTTCCTGTACGGATACTAAATTTATTATATTTATCTTTAACTTATTTAACATGTGGAATTTCAGTTTATGTTTAACGTTTAGTTTAATTTAGATGTAATACTTTTGTTAATATTTATTGCAAGTGTGAATGTTAATAATTTATGTTGTTTGCATTGTAGAAACTGAAAATCGCAGAACCGAAATTCGACGGCGCAAAATGTGTTTAAGTTTTGTTTTCTTAAGTGACCTTAAACGTTTATTAGAGCTTGGAAGATTTGTCCCGTAATTGATTGTGTTGTAATTATTGTACGTAGATATTCAGTACTGATGCCACGACGCCTACAACCTGTCCTTCCGTATCGTTTACTAATTCTAAACTCCTCAAGGTCCTCTGTATGACACTTATTAAAGCTTCCATTTTAATATTATGTTTGTGTTGTTATTTCTAATTATCGACAATATGTTTCAAGCAAGTAAACAACCAAGACATTAAATAAATGGTATCAAATAACAAAACACTAAAACCTATACCTATATAAATAAAAATAGTTTTCTTTCAATGCGTATGTATTTTAAATAAAAACTTTTCCAGTTCACTGAACTACTGGTACCATCACAACCAAGCAACTCTTTAACATTATTTTATAATTTTGTATAATTCACAGTAACCATGTATGCAAGGAGCATGATTTTAGTGTCATTTCCTCTATTTAATTATCTGTAGTATGCATGTAAGCCCATGCACTGTTTGGATTTACCGTTCGTCATGGATAAATACAAACGGGTAGTGTTTTTAATATAGTGGAACTGAACTATAACATGGAAGAGAGTAAAGGTGTAATATGTGCCTTGCACAAGTTAATATAGTTTGCTCTACACAGCACCGGTTCCCCTACACCTGGCCCAAACACTGTGCTTACACGGTTACCAACTCACCCATTACCGGAGTCAACAAAACCGAATGGCTTTTATCACCTCCTACCTAGAACCATTAAATGTACATAAAGTTTATTGGGTACGTAATACGAGTCAGACCTGGTTTATGAACAAATCTTAAATTCAATAAAAACACATGTATAAAATAATCTAGACAGTTACAAGAGTAAAGCGAAAATACAATGTGGTTGTAAAATTCTTCCTCTACTATTAATAGACGCGACGGGTGCAATAAAACGAAATGGGTTACTTAATGTCAGAAGTGAGAAAGATGATTTTTTACGGCCTAAGGTAGTCCAGCGGAAAGCAAGAGAACTATGTTAGTGAGCGATTAATTGTACTGGAGCATTTGATAATTACCTCCCGTGTGTGACTATATAACTATAATTCAACAATAATTAAATTTATATGGTTTATAAATTTTACCTTTACAAGAGGGCAACATTGTCGAAACAAAATAGAGGACTTAAAGAAATTGGAAATACATGGATTACGGTACTGCGTTAAGGAAGCAGACAAGAGGCTGGTTATTAATGAATTCTCATACAAAATTTACATTTTCCATGAAAATAGGTCAAAACAAGAATTTATGAAATTGTATTGTACAAATATGTTGGTATTTGCAACAGATTAGCGTTTAACTAAGAATCGTGGACCATTCTCTAACTGTAGCACAAGAGTATACATTAAAGAGACAAATTACAACATTATGGTGTGAATTTTTCTACACACACTAAGGTTTTTTGTAACGTACCAAAGTGATTAGTAAGTTAGCTAAAATAAAATTTCCGCAGTTCCAAATATTAGAGTCTAATGGAGTTTTAAAATTAAAGCAGCTATACTACTCGTATATTACCTGGCTAATTTATTTTCACGGCGATTAGTACATGGAATGTAAAAATGTGTCCTTTTTAATTGAACTTTATTTCAAGTGAACCAACTGAATATGTGATTATGATATGAGCTCTGTAGCAACTTGTTTTCGATTATCAACAATCAAAAATCAGTTTTTAATTACTACATTTACTGATGACGCGATTAATAACTATTTAAAATTGAAAAGTGAATATTTTTGGTTAGCAAGTATCAAGTGTACCAAGTATCATTCAATATAGAATGTTCAAACTTACTTGCCATTTCTTGGTATTATTTTTTTTTTATTACTAGATGACTTCTGGGAAATACCCTGTCCATGCGGTGCCGAGATCAGCATTTATATATAATTTATATATTTACTTATATTATATAAATTACAGGAGGAAACAAGCAAAATTACATTAAATATTTAAATCTTGTTTTATTTTGCTTTCATATCGAACAAATAAAAATTACGTAACACCCGATCAGGAAGCAAACATTACTTTCTCACTACTATAAAAGCTGTCTCCAATCATGTTTTAAAAACACATTTACTAAGGATATATTTGTTTATTCATGTAATATACTTTTATCTGGAACTTTTTTAGAGGATGTATTTATAACCATGGAAACTATTTTATAAAATAATACATAGCAACTTCGATTACAGAAGGCTGATCTAGAAGTAAGTTGTGGATATCAAACAAAATTTGTGAGTAAAATAATTATTAGATTCCATAGAGGTCACTATAAAAATACCCCATGCATATGGTAAGAGAATACTTATGTACTGTACACTAGACTACAGAGGTAGATGAATGTACAGGTTACATAGAACAACCGGGTGAACCATTAGCCAGTGCACAAGCTTCAGCAACTACACCGGGAGCTTATAAATGAATTAATTACCTCCCTGAGTTGTCCAGTTGGACAATACGACGGAGGAAACAATGGACTCGGACCGTGGGGTGGACCAACAGTCCATTGTTCCACGTCTTCGTTAACTCACTGACCTTTAATTGATATTCTCACAGAGTACACGAAAATGACACAAAACGTCGGCAAGAAGCAAATAAATAAAAACAAAAACTTTCTCCAAGTACGAGTTTATAAAAAATAAAAATATTGGTCATGAATATATCTGACAAGGTCATAAAGCTTAAACTTTTAAGATAATTTTTAAAGTCTAAAATCTTATAGTATATGGACATACCTGGTTGGATATCTTGATCTAGTTTAATTCTTCATACGTTAGACGTAACTGGAAAAAATACAACACAATAAGTTTATTTATTTAATAATTTTATAACAGATATAAGGTATAAAAAAACAAGTTATTTGAATTAACCAATAAAGTACTTTCAAATAAGAATATTTTTGTTTATTATTGTTACGTTGAATGGTTTTTATTGCAATTCCGACAACAGCTTACAATTTATAAATTGATATATTGATGATAAAATGATAAATTGATACTTTTTTATCTATAAGGTATAAAAAAAAACAATTTATTTGAATCGACCACTAAAGTATTTTTAAATATGAATATTTTTGTTTATTATTGTTACTTTGAATGGTTTTTATTGCAATTTCGACAACAGCTTAAAATTTCTAAATTGATATATTGATGATAAAGTGATAAATTGATACATACTTTTTTATCTAATATGTCAACCAAACACGTGTATGATTTGTAAACAGAAAAAAGGTTCCTATCGCCTTAGCAACAGTGTGAATACGATGAAAATTAAATCAACAATAAAGAAATTTGATCTTTGTCTTTTGACGCGCTGACTGCGGTAGACGCCTTACCGCGAATAATGGAAGGGAGAGTATGGTCTCACTCAGGATAGAGCCGCAGTGAAGGTGTTAACTACATGTATTGCAGCCAGAAACTTATTGTTCTCGTAAAATAGTTTAAGTTGACTTTGAATAAGACAGTTTAGAGCACGGCGATGCAGTATAGTACGTTGCCAGGGAACCGCTTTTACAGAACATAAACAGTCGCATTATGCCACTCGTTTACCTAAAGGGCATGCCACAAAAATATTCTGGAGATCAATATTGAATACACTACTTAACTGCAACGAAACCGCATATCAGTGGAGTATAAAGTATTTATATCCAATAAGAGGCTCCTTATACCACGGTAATGGTGGATGAGAGCGCAGGCTGGCGCGTGGTGTCGTCACGTGTTACGTTGCCTGGCAACTTGGTAATACTGAACATCACAACATCCTACACCATATCGAAGACCTTGTCAACATTACACTATGTTCAAAATTAATGGGGATATACACCTTAGCTGCTACAGAACTGCATGGTGTTGGCGCATAAAACATTTGTACACACCCGTGGCAGAGTCTAGCATCAGAATAGTTTTATACTATGCTGCCTGAGAATTGGTACTAAGAAACATCTACACACGTCATTCTATCTCATTTCCAGCTATGTCAGTATTATACTTGCACTCTAGATGTACATTGTACTGAATAACAGCAAATGAACTTCATATCAGTATATAGAATGCAAGGTAATTATATTTATGTAAAGCAACAAGTTCATGATCAAGTTCAAAAACCTTTATGTCCCATAATTTCTCACTGTAATAGAATCCAGCTTCCGCGGTAATGGATGGTGGGGACGCCGTCACGCAGTCTAGCACACAGGATCGTTTTATATTACGTTGCCTGGCAACTGGTACTACAGAACTTCAACACTCCTGTTGCCATATCCTTTATCCACTGCAGCGGCACACTGCAGCGGCATCCTTACACTCTGAAGATCCACTACACACCTCCTCCGCTTTCGAGCTGCACACCAGTAACGTTTGTGGGGTATAGACCACGAAGTAGAGAGGTAAGCAAGGATTTGTAACTATAATGTATATTCTCGAGGTATCACATACACTTGATAATATTTAGTTTCATTTGTATACAAGTTATTGTATAGTTTAGAGAAAGGGTGCGCAATAAACAATATTTATAATTTTTCTAATGAATAACATAAAAATGTTAAAGCCAACCTATTATTGAACACCTCTCAAATTATTCAAAATCGATACAATACGGTTATCATACAAAACTCTTACAGACTTTTTATTTGAACTCATTGCGAAATTTCGTATCGTATATGCACCCCTTTGACAAAGAAAAACACAAAACTCGAACTTAAAACTTGCAATTTGTAGTACCATCTCTGTGGCGACCATAGTTGAGAAGTTATAGTGATGCTAGGTAAATATATGTTTTTTGTGGTTTTATACAATATGTGCAAGAGAAAAGTTTGAGTAACTGATTTATCGGTTTATGAATAAAGTAAAAAAGGCATATCTATACGAAAATAAGTACATTTGTTGGGATCGTTGACTGATTTCCTTATTATCACGAAACTGCTTTTATGATGAGAATCCATAACTTAGATACAATTAACATAATCTCATGTGTATACGCATGTTGGGGTGGTCGGAAAGATCCTTCAAGTTTAATCCGTCTTTAATCTGATTTTGATCAGTACTTCTATGTTAGACACCAACTAACCCCAGTTGATATATCTTCGCCAAAGACTGCTGCAATCTAATATTCGGCAGCTTAGGTGGTGGAACATGACTGATGCCCGGGATGGTGGGGAGGTACCCAGGTGTAGCTGGGGCACACTGATAAGATTGGGCGCAGCTTTTGACTCTAATACTGCAATATTGAGCCGCTTTGTACTTGTCCGCTAATCCCGCTATTGTTCGCGTTCATATCATCCCAAGTGAAACCTATCAGCTATCAAGTTGTGGTGGATGTACAGTATGTCTGCCGTCTTAAAACGTGTATCATTGTTTCCTAATTGTACACATATAATACGTGATAAATGTTCCCTTTTTGAGAGTTTTTCTATGGTTATGATGTACAAATTACATAATCATTTTATTTCACTCATATTTTAAAACTGCAAAACAAGAAGTTGGTATTTAGGAAGGAATTGTGCGATTATACGTATTTGGTTTAAAATTTTAATACAGTACCCACTAATGTGACTTATAAAATCTAAACATTCAATGGAAACTGTCAAAAGAGTCACACATCCTCCAAGAAGTTAATACGATTAAAACACGGCGCTATAAAACGACCACAAAACAAGCGAGGACCATGAGTCGGAGTAAGTCCTTGAAAAGGATTATGGAGTCCTATAGATTTATTTGTAAAAACTCTTCAATAATACATTTTCCCAAAGAAGAAATACAAAAAATGAGCTGTTACATCTCTACTGAAAAAGTGTACACTTAAAGTGATTTATACAACTTTAAGCAAAAGTATTTGTATTCTAGGTTCTAGTTATTTTATAGTCCAGGTTAGATACCTATTGGTAATATTGTTGATGTTATCTGACAATATGTAACCTATGCAAAAGCTACTAAACCATCTGCCATTGTCAAATTACAAAAATAAGGAGTTTTAATACGGCTGAAGTGAGCAAAAACCTAATTCGACATAATCGAGTATAAAAAGAGACAGTCAGTTTTAAAAGTTTATAAATTAGTGCCCCAGGGCAAAAGGGTTATAACTCATAACCGGCGCGACGTTCCGCTTTATTCTGTTTTGTGTGGTTCAGTGGTTGTGTATAAATACACAGCTGGCAACCCGCCATACTGACGGCCTTACACAAGGATTGTTGTGCCGGGTTATACAAACTACAACTGTCAAGATACTGTGATGGCTGTGATGGTTTATAAGTGGGCAAGCGGTTATTAATTGAAAAAATGTGCTTAGTTTAAAAATTAAGAAAGGTGAAGGTTATACGTTCGACAAGATCAGAATAAGGTTAGAAAATTTTACATTATTATCTGATAACATTACACAGTTTTAAATTTTTGGTAGAGAGAAAGTCAATCAAAATTATAGGAGTATTTAAAAGAGAGGTTTTGTAATGGAAACCTTAAAGACGATCAAGAAATAAAGCAAATCAAACAAAGAAGACAGCATTAGATTATACAAAATTGGCAGCTAGTGATACATATGTCATATTAATGTCATAACGAGAGCCTCCATGAACCTTTATAAGCACTGAACATAGCACTAGACATCAAGATTGAAATATCTCAATATTAGATCTATATATAAATGCATGATGAACATGTATACAACGATTCAGTATGATGATAGCATAGTGTGTTGCCATAAACAGTTACTAGAAGAGACTCATCAACGACTTGGTGTTGCAACCCGACCAGACGAACTGTAATGATTGTTGTTATCAGTTGATAGGCAACTAACTTCTCCACTTGTGAGACCCGATATGCCTACAATATCGGGACTGGGGGCGAAGTTTTGACATTAGGAGAAGATTGCGAATCCTGTAACCAACGTTATTGAAGTGATGTGAATGTTGTATACCGTATGTGTGATGCAAAGGACCAACATAAGATGTTTTGTAAAACTAAAAACAAAACAATTTTATGTGATAAAAAACCATGCACGACTTTGCTGAAGACATGTTGTAATATTATATGCCATGTCCATAAATTTGTTTTAACGTTTAAAAAAGATATTCACATAAAATTGTGCATTAGTCGAAAATTGTATGTTATACACTCGAAATACGAAAACGAAACTCGGAAAATATCATCATAATGGTTATGCACTACAAATATATTGTAATATTGTTTATAAAACGGGTTAGGTCTGAGGGCTACGCCTCCTAAGCTCCAAAGCCGGTTATAAGCTGTCCTTGGTTATCACTTGTCCTACAAGACATGTATGTCATTTTTGGCTAAAATCCATACTACCACAAGATGTGAAGAGTAGTTGTAGACATCATGGGCTTAATCCTAGAGCTTTGCTCCCTTGTCTCGAAGGACACTGAATAAGTGCTTTAAGCATACCGGCAATAACCGGTATCTACGTATCTATTGATACGTAGATAGAGAATGTTTCAGTTTACACACTCCAATAGTTAGATTAGTAGTGTATCCAAAACAAGTAATGAACGAGCCAGGAACTTGATGTATACATTTTACACTTTAAATACATTACTTGAATCTCCTAAAACTGAATAGTACATTTCTAAGCTGAAGTCCTAGAACTGTAACCTTAATAAACCGATTTTATTGATCAATACAAACCTAAAAGTTATGTCAAAACCTATAAGTGCTGTATATTTTTTATTACTTTTTAAATTAAATTACACCGTGCTGTGAAACAGTTTTCGAAATTGCCGAAGACATCCTTAGAATCCTACCAGTCTCTTAGTCCTTAGGTAATATTAAAAGCATTGCCCAGGCTATAGAACATGTGATTACAAATCAGACAACACAATGACAAGTAGGAGAGAGAAGTAGGAAGGAGGATAGTTAACCAAGTGCCGACTGCAGTAGCAACTGACTTAATTTGTTAACGAAGTTCAAAATTAACGCAGAGAGCAGTGCCCAAGTTGTGGGAGCAAACGTTAATAATAGCTGATGCTGCAGTGGCGAAGCAGAGAGGATTGTTGTGGTTTAGAAAATCCATTACATTATTACTGATTAGTAAAGAACAGAATGTATGCCTTATGAGATTTTGGTATGATTAAAACATATTTGAAAATCATTAAACTTGACACAGTTTGTCTGATACTAGATCTCATTAGAGTAATATATTCTACAGAACTACATTTAAAGTAATCAAGCATGCTGTGTGCTAAATGTATGAAAGGTTTTCATACATATTCAATTAAATTCGACCAAAATCATGGTTATAATTATCCGGTGAATTGGAGTTGCGCTCATACAGATACAACGCAATATTGTATAGGACCAATGAAATTTGATTTATACATTATTTTTTGTGCGGTAAGCATTTCATTTAATCTAATATTAATAAAACTAGTGATTTAAAATAGCTAAAAAGAGTCAATTAACAGTATATTAGAGTGATAACTTAAAATAAAAACATTTTGGAAAAAATGGAGTTTAGAAAATGGCTTTGATATAATTCGAAAATTCTTATAACAGTTTAGACATTTCATGATACGCTTGAAAAATATTTAATAACAGACAATATAAATAGTGAAAAATAATTTAACTATATTATAATATATACACTATACAACAATCCCTACAACCCTACAGTCACGGAAGTAACATGTTATCTGAAACAGGATATGCAAGGATCAAACGTTTGCAGTGGTGAAACCCCCGTACTTGCATGTTAATACATTTATCATAACTGTTATAAATATTCATATATTCGCTAGAGCCACGCTAAGCTCTCGTGCGTTGCGGTTGTCGTCTTAAAGCCGCGTTTCGGGAGGATGGGACAGCAGAGAGGATTTGAATAACTTTAGAACTGTCTTAACATTACATTCGTAGTATTAAGGGCAATAGTGTGAAACTCCGTGTTTGTGCCGGCAAATGTCATAAATGAAACTCTGGGATTTAGATTTTCCTGTCGATTGAACTAATGTCAGTATTGAACTGATCCTATCGATAAGTACAATATAATCAACTGCCATCAAACATTCCCGTCCCTCACCAATATTGGCTTACATACCATCACAGCGGCAGTCAGTCGTCTGTCGCCGGGCAACCCAGCAACAACATAACTCCCCGCGATACTCTCGTCCACACCAAGTTTGTACTCGCCGCTTGCTGTGTGTCTATCACAAAGTTATTAACTATATACCAGGTTGACTTAGTATATATGATTGAAATTGTAACATTAATATCAATAATTGCATGCTGTACTTACTTGTCTCTTTCAAATAAAAGTTCTGCTTGATAGATGTGTCGCTGTATTATGTTATTTTTGTTTTGAATAATGCGGGCATTCTTTTAACTTTGCAAAAAGAATGGAAACTGAGCTCATGTTGGCCATATTATTGGTATTTGATCCGCATTATTTTTTTAACTTTGTAAATGTCTATGCAAAGTAATTGTACAATGATGGAAATACATAATTTAACATTTTTGATATTAATTGTTGGTATGTACATAAACCATTTCCAAATTACCGAGAAGTCAGTGACAATAGTGATAAATTCCCAAATCATATCTCACACAACTCGCTATATTTTGCCAGGAAGCTTGTAACCTCCCACAGAGGTTTCATTAGGTATTTCATTTCTGTATTTTATGGTGAGATATTCCTGAGGTCATTACTGGTTATTGGGTTAAACCATTCTCCTCGCCCTATCCTGTCTAGCTGTAACAAGACCGTTTGTCTTGGGATTCTTAACAGAGATATCATCAATGGTACAGATAACATATGTTATGGGTGGTTGCCATCGGATATCTTTGATCTGTTCGTGAAACATTCCTGAGCTTCCATACTGGCTTGAATGGAGATATAATAGGAAAGTCTTTACCTCGATAGCGAGAGTATTCTTAAAATTAATATTGATTATTAGAAATATTCTTCACTTCCGCAATTTATGCCAAGTCGCTGCACGTTAAGATAAGTTGGGCAACCTCACGATGATGGTGTTTTCACTAAACATTACTGAGATCAGTTAAAGACATATGAATAAATCCTCACTTCTTCTGGACAACATTTAACCACTGATTTGAGGGACAGGTTAAGTTCAGAAATAGTCACAAATGTTTCTACATAGTCGTCAACACGAGATCGTTTGTAAATTAAACTAATTAAGATGTGTTAACAATTACAACTAAACCTAATGCTTATTGGTGATAATGTGTGACTATATTTGAGACATTGCAGCACTGACTAATAAATTATTTTTTTATATTGCACTTAAAATACCTAATCCCTTAACAAGAGCTGTTCAAGGAAGAGCTTGGCCAAGTTGGACCAGTAACTGTACTGTAAGGGTTCAGTCGGTGGAGGCAGCAATCAAGGACTCACTATATTCAACAGCAATTTACGAAACTGCTGACGCTACCCTCAGTCCCCTGGAGTTGAAACACAGATTAATGATCTGTCCCATGGTATCCCGATCGATCAATCCTAAATGTTATTTAAATTTAAACAATGTCCATCTATTACTAGATAACAATCTGTATGCGACAAAATATAGATCAGATATATTTTATACAACAATCCCATTAGAAATTATTTCTATTAAGGATGCCAGTTTCTTCATACTGTATTTGTGAAATTGTAAGCGAATCATTCCTTAAACTCAAGTTTAACTATATTATTGTATGTACAATCTGATATACAAATATGATTCACCTTATTCAAGATCGTGAGGGGGTGGGTAACATAGTGTAGCTGAGGAGGGCTATTGTTGAGTGTAAAATACAAGATTTTTCTGTTCCAAGAACATATTTAGGGAGTCAGCCTTAACTTTACATGTTTAAGCCTTTACGTCTCATATTGTACAGTATGGTAAAAATGTGCACAATCTTTACATTCTTAGAGAATTAGATATCATACTTCAACACATTCCGTTCCAGGAGATTACTCATCTCACGCTACTGCGTAACCCAATGCCAGAAAACGTATCGATTGGTTACAGAACCACTTGAATAGTTCAAAAAACATGTCCTGAACGGTTTGTTTTTGTTAAGGTTGCTTGGAAATCGTAATATATTCAACAGCGCGGGTTTACATTTTTTAAACTAAAGTCACATTTCATATTATTTTTTAAGTCCAGCAGATCAGGATTTATCTTTAAAAACAATTGAAATGTCACCATAAGTCGGACTGCAAAGTACAAACTGTAACTGTTACTGTGATAGGCTTTATTTTGCCAAATGTACAAAATATTGAATACGTATTCGGCGACTCTTAAGCCAAATAAACCTAACCCCATGACGGTTATAACATATATGACTGCGAAAGTCTATCATATTCCTTTTTTATGTGAATGTATACTCTTATTTATACAAAGTATATCCAAATATATGACAATTATATGTATGTTTGGGGTGTACAGTCGAGACTGTAATATAAGGAAAAAATAATGTATAACAAATTCAGCATGCAAGAATTTATTACTATTTTAAATTTATAAACAATGAAATTTGTTAAAATTATTCGGAATAAAAAAAACATGTAATGCAGTACATATGGATTTAATAAACAATTGTTACACTTAAAGGAACCGATTTAGAGGAAGACGAATAGAAACATGTATCTTTTCCAGAGATCTTTCCAGTGTTCAGTGATACAAGAAACCAGTAACGCTACGTAACACGCAAGTTAACTATAATCTAGGTTATAGCACAATCACACAAGCATAAGTCAGCAACACAACAGTCATGGTGTATAACTAAATCCTTACTCGCTATCTCTAAAACATGCACTTAAGCCTCGAGGGGTTGGCAAATGTCCCAGCGTAAAAACATTGAACCAAGTGGATAATTTTTAAACCATTGCAATGGTGATGTACGTTGTTTTTTTAATGTTATAAATTTAATACTCGTAGAATTGATGATCACACTGAACAGTCGATACATTAAAAGTGCGTTTAATATTAGTAAATGCATCCCAACAGTGTAGCCTACATATGTACATATACAAAATGTGTACAAATGTAATAAGTAAATAGTATATGTACATACACAAATGTACATATACTATTTAATTATTATAGTAAAACAAAATGTCTCTTCCTTTCAAAATGAATTTAAAAAATACATAAACAATAAATGAAAAAATAAAATAATAAATACGAAGTTATTTAATTAAATACGCAGTTTCCACAATATTATTTATAATCATACATTTTTAACAAAACAACATAAATTTTAAGTTATATAGCTAGTGGTTATATAATTGTGACCATAAAATGTTCGGCTTTGAAATACTTCACCAATAATTAATTAAGCATAAAAATCATGAAGTGACCTATTAGCTATTTAGAAAAAAACGCACAAACTCAAAAATATGGGTCGAAATACATATTTTACTAATAATTTACTAACCTCAAAATAGTTTTCCATGCAATGAATTTAATTAATGTAAAGACATTGAAACACAAAGAAAATAAATAAAAAGGTACATATACGAGGATTATCGTAAAACTCCTTTCCACAACGGCATGTACAAATATTATACAGACTAAATGACGTGTTTATGCCACTGTGTTACAGACAATAAATGCTTGAGTGTTACAAAACAGTAATGGATTAATTAGAGGAATCTCATCAGAGAGGTAGTGCTGCGGCCCAAACGCACGACACTGTAATAATTGTTGTTGTCTGTTGCTAGGCGACGCGACTTGCCACACTTGACACTGCAGTAACGTTTCACCCTGGACACCGGATATACCACCTACTTCATCAACACCGGCACTGAGTTTCAAGAGGATAATCCTCATTTCACTGTCCATACCAGAGCCTGATAACTGTTACATACACGACATACGGTGTCCTCAAAACATGTTCCCTATCATTTGTACATTAAGTATGTTGGGAATTTGTCACTTTTCAAAGACAGATATCAATGGTAGCAATGTATCTCTAAAAAGATCCAATAAAGTTTTATTAAGAACTATAAAGGGGCTATATTCCGTATACAATCTTTGAGTTACTAGTGCGGTATGTAGCTTTGAAAGCAGTCAATCCAATATAATCTATTAATAATAAACAAATAAAGTGTAAAAGTAATGCTTAAACTTGATTTAGTTTATTCTACAGGTAGAATAGATATAGAAAAATATAGTAAGTCATTGATAAATTCTGTTCTATCATTATAACAAAGAATGGAGTTCCCCTGAAGAACTGTAAGATTTACTTATTCAACCGACCTACTAATTGAAAACTGGCAAACGTTGGTAAACTAAACATACAGTGTGATATAGACACATGAGATGTGAGATATTATTAATGTGATTACAACATTAACTTTAATTAGACTTTTTTGACAATAAACGTCTTAATTCGTGTAATTTAATGGCAATATTGTCCTAAATCAGAATTTAAGTGTTCTACTTGTTGAACTCTAGTTTAATACTAATGATTAGGTGGTTAACAAAAATGTAGCGTTTATTTTCCTGAACAATAAAATATCGATTTTTTAAGTTATAGTTGTAATTATAAGTTTTTAATCAAAATGAAGTATTGAGATGTGAATTAAGTATGTCCTATAATTTACTATCATACTGTACTCTTCTCATTTGCTATAGTTTTATATATATATATATATATATATATATATATATATATATATATATATATATACACACATTATACGATAGCAATGAGAGTACAGTATGAGAGTAAATTATAACACAAACTTAATTCACATCTCAATTCTTCATATATATTTGAAGTCTTTAGCAAAGAAATGATCAAACCTTACATAGTGTTGATAAAAGGACGCATTGTGTGGAGGCTGTCATGTTAGTTTTATATTTAAGTATATAAACATTGTGATAGTAATAATAGTGTTATACTTCGGTGTATGTTCAATCACAATCACCTCTAAGTCACTATCGGGGTTAGGTGCATATATCCGGTAATGTTTTAAAATCTGATAACTTGAAAAAAGGTCTGTATTCCTCGTTTCTGTTAAATATATAAATATTATTAGTCCACGCTTTCTTCAGAAAGAAGAGAAAATATTTAATTATCATAAAACTTCAAGGTCAAACACGTC
Source organism: Homalodisca vitripennis (assembly GCF_021130785.1). Taxonomy (NCBI): domain Eukaryota; kingdom Metazoa; phylum Arthropoda; class Insecta; order Hemiptera; family Cicadellidae; genus Homalodisca; species Homalodisca vitripennis. Next base: position 161,347,239 of record NC_060207.1, on the reverse strand, counting down.
TTGCTATTAAAGACTGAATTTCTAAGAAAGATTTGAAATGTGTTACTGTTAACCTGAAAAAATTTAATGTATTAAAAGATTTTTAACAAAACATAGATTATCCGAATAAGACCGTTTTACTCTATAAACTTCTCACAATGGCAATTGTTTAATCCGTAACACAAAGTTGAATTCTGCATTACTTGAAGGTTCTAAAACTAATCTTTAAAATTCTGCAAAAAGTAACTAAGATTGAGTAGTTGAAAAGAACAGGAGAAACAGAGTAAAATGACTAAGGTTTTTGAACGAAGGAACTGTAACAGAATGTTGTATGGAGGAATGTGTTTTACGGCAAGGGGATCGTTACTGCAGTGTTGCATGTTAGCTTGCATTCAGTGGACATGCGACCGCCATATTACCTCTCGGTAATCAGCGAGGAAATTATCGAGTGTGTACTTGCTCTTCGGGAAGGAAACAACATAGGCAGTTTGCTAAAATGAGAGAAGATAAGAAGCAGAAATTGGCTCCGGAGCTATTACCAACGTAACGATTGGACAGCCCCAATATTCCGGTCTTTTTGCTAATGCGCTGAAATAGGGTCGATAAATTTAGAACTGAGGAGTATGCGGAGAGAAGATTCTGGGGTTTGTGTGGGTTAGGGGAGGGGTTAAGTAGTGGATGGGGTTGGTAACCAAGTGCTGACTCCGGCTTCGGCTGACTTACTTTGGCAAGAGCAGTTGAAGATTAATGTAGAGCAAAGCGAGCGTCTACTCCAGTAAACTGTTTCTGTATCTGCTGGTGTGAGACATGGAGTAGAAGTAAATCTAGCACAATACCTCACTGCTTACTTGTTTCATTAGAGCATATTTACGTGCAACTTTGTTATGTACTCATTCGTAAATCTAAGCAGTGAACAAACGGTTGTATCAATACTTTATAACTAAATTTAGACATCGATCTACGTATTCAATTTGAAATAAATATGTGGCCATTCCGATTCTGTAAGCCTTTTTCTGGTATTATATTAATGTTCAACCTAAAATATTGTAATAGCAAGTTTAATAGGACACTTTTTTGTGAATTGTAACCCACATTGTATGCCTTTGTTAAGAATAACCTGTAAGCCACTAATATTAAAAAACCTGGGGGCTTAAGATTGAAATTTTAAGTTCTAATTTATAATTTTACTGTTTTTAGTGACTATCAAAATATACTTCTTTGACGGTCGAACTTTACGCTATCAGTAATTTTTATTTAAGAGTATATTGTATGCGACATCTTATTCAAATGATTATTCTCTAAACTCTGTAATACCTTAGTATTTCACTTGTCTACAAATTCAATAATACTATTAACGCTCTTTGATTATAAAAACGGTATATTTGACACAGTAAATTATGCACTCTATCGTCCAAACATAATGACTAGAAACAATGACGTTTTAGAGTAAACCAGTTTTAGTAACACGTAAAGAAAACCATGGACAAACCTAGCTCTTGATTGGTTGCGGTGTATATTGGATTGAGAGGACTTGATTGAAACTGCGTGCGCTGGATATCGGTTTGCTGTCGTGCTGGGATGGATTAGTTTACGAGAAACAACAATCGACAAATTTGGCAATATCACTTTAAACTTAATTCACTTGCATAACATTTTTCAAACGAATGAATATATATATATATATATATATATATATATATATATATATATATATAATATGGAATAATGTAACTAACTCATATTTGTATGGATTCCCTTAATATGTATAATGCACTAAAATGCTCTACTTCAATAATACAACTGTGTTCATTTACTAAGAGAATTTATCCCATGGATTTAATAATTTAGTTATACGTAACTGAGTAACCGTATTAAAGTTCTAGAGAAATTAATGTATATAATTAAACACGAGCTTAATTCTGCCACCATCTTGAGGTTTTTGCAGGTTGATACTTTAATTCTTATATAGTCTTTATGTATGGGATGAAACTAAATATTAATTTTCACATATACAGGTCACAATATTGGACTTTAACAAGGAAAAATATTTTTTTCAGTCAAAAGTACAAAACAATATCTAAACTTTAACCTTTACAGCCTAAAAGAATACATATAAAAACACTATAAGCGTTACATAAGTGCAAAAACAAAAAGATTCGTAGAAACTAAACATTTTTGTACATGCTTTTATTTATAGGTCCAAACTCTCTTCTACTTTAATGTATTTAGTTATATCCCGAAATTTGACACCTTATTTTATAATTATACAGTAATACAGGGTGTTAGAAGGGTGGTTTCCACAACTACAGAAAATAAAAACAGGCTCAAAAACAAGCAAAACATATCATATCCTGCTTCGTTTAGCCTATGGCACTTTTCTTTTTAGCTTTTTGTTTTCAAATCTTACACATAAAAATTCATACAAAATTGAATTGATAATTAGTGCAAAATTTGTTGTTAAGCACTAATTTTAGCAATGGCTGGATCTTAATCTAATTCTTTTTATAAAATATTCGTTAAAGTCCAAGGAAGATCATTATAAGAGAAAGATTAAATCTGTTATTTGGAATATTTTGGTATTCTAAAAAATAGTAATATATGTTTTATAACACAAATTTAACTGATACTAAACAGCTCTTGACACTTTGAGATGAACTTCGAAAAATTGACTGAAACGTCTGTTTACATTTCAATTTTATAAAATATAATTGTACAGTGCTTGATTGCTAGTATAATGCAGATAGAAAATCCAAAGTTCATACCTAACTTTAGCTCCAGACTGCACCAGCGACGAACTGAAAACATTGTAAATTAATGCATTGCAGATATCATTTAAACCCTGCTATAAAACCATCTTTAATGAACGCATGTGGTGAATGGTTTTATTACAGTAGTATAGGAAATATTACATAACATACTACGGTCATTTAAGTAAATGGGGTGAAAATAAAAAAGTTCAAGCCACTTTACATGTTAAGTACATGTGAAACGCTTTAAAAGTTCCGACAATAGTTCCATTCAAAAGGAAATTTATTTTTATACATCTATCTATAATCTTTCAAATTGTTCTTAATTTAAAAGTAAAAAACAATCTGAATAAAATTATTAATGTACATAAAAAAAATCTATAAACTGCCTTTCAATTAGTTTGAAAACTGAAATTCAGGTAAAATTGTAATTACCGTTAATAAGGTCCTTATTTTAATAAATCAATACATTTAGAAGAACAGTTCATAATACTCGTAAAAACTTTTAAACTTAAAAAAGTTAAAATATTAAAATTGTTAATAGATTTTCTGGATTTAGTGATATTAACCGGTTTCAAACGTAAACTTATGGTATTAGTTGGTATTAGTATGGTAAATTGGTGGTACTCATGACTCAATTGCTGTTATTGTTTCAAGCCAAATTAAAAGTGAGCAATATGTATTAAATACAAACACAAGCACGAGGGTATCGTGTAACGTGAAAATACCACGAACCTTAAGTCGACCTGAGTAGATTTCCTTCGGCAGGTCTGATCTCAGAGTCAGTCTCTTGTAAACCGAGACAAGGGTGTTTATTGTCGCCTTGTACAAAGTAGCAACAGTGTCAACACACACGGTTGCCCGGCAACACGACAGTGCTCGCCCCAGACTGTGGGGATCCATCCCTTGGCGTTAGGGATAAAGCGGAACACCCTAATCTTCTCCATGTATCGAGACTGCATGTATAGATGTAAGTAATAATATTATTGCATCTTGTTGTCAGATCAATCATGTTAGATGGCATATAACAAGTTTTTAGTCCCTTCGTAAACTAATTTCGTTATTAAATTACTTTAAATTGTAACAAACAAAAATACATAATAGGGTTTTTGCGATGTTTTCTGGTAGGCTTTTTAATTTCTCCAACGCTTTCTAAGGTATGAAAGGTTCACACGTACAGGTTTATAAAAACTCTAGTTATATATTTGAAACATCTCCGAGTAATTTATAAATAGTTTTAATGATGTTTCCACGTTAAACCTTTACAAGAATAATATTCCACTTGGTTTTGGATTTTTAAGCTCTATTACGATACAGCGCTGTGTACGTGACGTGTTTTCATAAAATTATTATCTTGTGTAATAATAATAAAATACAAGCAATTACAGTATCCGTCAATAAGTATTATTAAATTGATACAGATAATAACGAACCCTACCATTATTTCCGTAGTTCTGGATCTGTATATAAATGTAATAAACACAGTATAGCGCATTTTGGAATCATCAGATATTCTTAACTGACTGTAGTGACTTCTAACATCCCCAAGTCTTTTATGAAATTAAAAAAAATACATCCACATCATATCTAATCATATCGCAGCAGCAGTCATATATACGTTCACCTCCAGAAGGAACACGATTTTATTCTTTCCCTCTTTTCCAATGTCTCTTTTTAATTTTTGCGTTGCCAGCAATGGAGTGAGAGTGGTAGTAAAAGCTTTGGTTAGTACAATTAGAGAAATCTCTCTCGACACCTAATTACTATTATACCACTCGATGAGGATCGTAATTTCTTATTCTTCCGCAAGAATGTAATACATAATACGTCATAACCCTGATATGACTAGGCATTTATGTTGTCCACGATGTCGGTCCAAGAGAAAAATCTTATATCGTATTTCGGCACGACATCCCGTCCTGGTGTGCCACACCCGACACTCCTAGCCTCCAACACAGACATGGTCGGGCACCTTTAGTTGAATGGTTCTATGACACTCGTTAAAAATTTCCTACCCTCCTCACCAATTCCAACCCCTCTTAGCAAGAATCCTCAAAAAACATGGCCTCCAAAAGTGATACTCTTCTTAAGTATTGAAGATGTGCCCATATTACTTCTGTTAGTCAGGATTATGAGGAGAAATCGCCACAACTATACGCCAACCCTCCCTTCTTCACCAGGCCTAGGACCACTATTGCAACTCTCATTTTAATTATAAGATTTCCCTTATCGCCCCTCTAAACAATATATATCCTTATACATCAGCATGTCAAATACCTAGGTTTGTTTACTATGCAGTACACAATATTAAAGTATATTTACAGTTTCCTTCGTTACTTTGTTGCATGATCTCGTTAACTTGTGCTGTGTACGTGCCATCAATACATCTAAAACATAGAATAATGCAATTTTTTTATAATATAGTATGAAGTTTTCCCATTTACGTTGAGTAGTCGCTGCAATTTATCACTATATACTAAAACTGTAAGATTGTTATATTCTAGCCTCTGTAGTAAAACGTTGCGCCGCCTAAAACTGGTGAATATTATCATTATTCCATTACCGTCTTAAAAACTCATAAAATGCATGCTAAATTTGATTTTTTTGTTTTATAGATAGAAGTAAACCTGATTTCGGCAAATATACTCTTTCGTTGTGTCGTCTTTCAACAAACATTTAAACATATAAAGTATAGTTCGTTCGGTATTTGCTGAGATTTTGGCATTTAATTATTCAAGATTAAATAATAGTCTGAGGGAGTTTTTAATTTTTACAAAAAGTATAGCTTAGCGTGGTTTTCGTAAAATATATAATTAAGTTGAAAATGATGCAAGCAAATCGTCATTAAACCGAATACGCAGAAAACATTTTCATGCTTCTAGGATTTTAACTGATTAGTTGTTATGTTCTAAATAAATATTTTCAGCCTCTGTAATCTGAGATTGAATAGGATGACACCAATCCTACTCAACTTTACCTGATTTACGTTGACGTGAGAAAACAAATAGGATTGCGTGACCACAGAGAACAGACTATCAATTTAGGCTACATGCGGGAAACATACGGTATTCACATATCACATAAAACACCCAATAAATTCTTTACTCACACATATAATATACCACCTGATACTATCACAACATTTCAAACTTTATAGGCTTATTCAGTTATAAAATAAAAATAAAATAAATAAAGTTAAATCGATAGTATTTATAGGTTTCAACTTAAATGCAATTACATTTTTTAACCATTAAAATGAAATGCACTACTCCTAATTATTGATAATATTGGTGATATAAATATTCCTATTTTTGTTACTAAAATTAAATTCATAATTTTAAAATTACTGATTCTCATTTCATATAATTTCTAAATGATATACAATTTATTGCTAAGTCTATTTGATGTAGATCTTCAGATTATAGAATGAAAAAATGAAAGTAACAATACCTAAAACAGGTGTAGTGATATTTTTCCATGTATCTTTTTTAATGAATAATAAACATTAAATTATAAAGTAATTTAATGATATAATAAATTTAACGTAAATGTGAGAATAAAAATTTTATATCACTAAAGTACGAGACTTATTAATGCAATCCTGGGCAACTGGACTTATATTTAATAATAATGTAAATATACATATGATTAATGATTTTAATATTAGTGTTATTGCAAGAAACGAATCTTCTATACCCATGCGAATTTTAAACAATATATCTCAGTCCTAAACGCATTTAACAACCATGTTTTTTGCCACAAACCAAGCTTACAACGTCATGTCTCTTACTATAACATTTCTTTTAAGTTCTGGAGATTAAAATTCTGTATTATACCTTGTAATATTCTGGGACTAGCATATAACGAACATGAGCATTATGACCCATGAACCCTGACATAAACGTGAGAGGCTACATGTGTAGGGATGTCGAGCGCGGCTTATGCAGTCATTAACCCGCGTGCAAGCCCGAGACAGCGCCTGTATTAGTAAACCCCCCGAGTAATAGGCTTAGCGATAATGGATTCAGTAATCAACGGTTAGCCTAAGTGAGCTATTACAAGATGGTGAAATCAGTTTTGCTTCATTCTGGTGTTCATGAGTTTACCGTGCAAGACATTATCTGATTGTCTATCGTAGACAGTCTATCACACGAAGTCTTACAAAAACGATAGTATATTTACAATTAAAAAATATACATCTTAAGCACAACTTTCAATATGAAATAAACAGAATAAATTTTAAATGATATGACACGCATAGTTTAGTGAAACAAAATGAAATGTCAAAAGTACGTTGTCAAGCACCGGCACCAGATGTAGCTTCGATGGCTTTCTGCCAGCAGCAAACACCGCGCTGTCTGGTTCCTTTTCGTCTCTTTGTTGTCTGGGCTGACTTCATCTACAAGTTTACCAATTAATCAATCTTTCTCAGGGTTTTGCGACCTCAAAAAGGAAACTTTTATTCATCATAAACGTATTATATGCATCTTTTACTACCAGTAACTGTAAATTTGGCATTTTTATCTTCAACATTTAAAGGTCTAACTAATTCCTTTATTTTGTATTTAGCTTTTTATTTAACAGTACTTCTGTTAAAAATAGTGAAATACTAAACAACATACAGAATATATAATAAAATATATATTTACAGAGGACTTACACACTTATCTGCTCGCCGAAACCCTACAAGATCATATACTGTTTACACTCATCTATAGGAGGTTATGATACAATTTCAGATTTGTAGATAAGACCTTCGATATGTTCTGGCGGGTTCTTTGATACTTAGTTTCATCGGTTTATTACTACAATAGGGCTTTAATTACTTACTTTCTATTACTTCACAAAACATTACATATATACATATCACAAATATACATATTGGAATCAACCATCTTCAATTCCGGCTCATGTCTGACTGAAGCCCCGCACACACAGAACACAGAAGTTTCACTGGAACAAGTGATCACAATGCAAAGCAACGGGCAGTTTAGGAATTGTCATCAAAAAAAGTAGCGCAGCTTTAGCGATGTCTATTGACTTGTCTTACATACCCTACTAACTACATTGAGACGCTTGTGCTTTGACTGTCTTTGCATTCATGCCCCCCCACCTACCATGTACGCAATCATTCAATACAATGCTCATATAGGCTAAAGTACTCGGTGTCGTATCATGTTGAATATAGTGACCAGTTCAAATAGAAAGGATAATGTAACCGCATTTTACTCGGCTCAGCTGCGCCAGGGTGTTAATACATATTTATAGTAGGCGAGGCCGAGGGTGACCGGTAATTCTCGTACATGTAGCGATAACCCATTGTGGTCTCGGCATTGTCCTTCCCCCACGGGCTGACGACAAATTACGTGCGGCGGTGCTATTGTCTTCGAACACAATATTGATTTTTTTATTTGTAAAACCCATATAATTAATTAAAACGAAAATAAATGAACCGTTGTAAAAATCTGTTCATGTTATGGGTTTTAAAGAGAGTTGATCTAAAACAGTAAAAAGTTGAATCTATAAGTTCTGGATTTGGAATGGATTTTTCACACAGTAATATATTACAAAGTACACAATTAAAATCAAAAATTTTTGCAACTTTTATATACTTTTTACGTCACAGTCTTAACGCAAACACGATTTATAAGTTTAACTAATTATACATTTGTGCTATCTTGTCTTTGTATCATTCATGAAATCTATAAGGAAATTTAAACATAATCGTTTAATCGTGTTGTAAAAGAAGAATTGTAAATGTCTCGTTATAACCCTGTTAAAGATACTAGAGCAATTACAAGCCCAGTAATATCCATCATAATTTTCATTTGCCCTTCCAACATCCTGACGTTCAAATATGATGGAGTATGATACATGAAACCTTACAGGATACAGAGATACCACGACATAAATGAATTAATTTTAAGTTTAATTATTTTTGTCAGGGAAAACATTATTTTCCTTGCATACTGCGCTGTAAGATTATGGTAATTGATAACCTACATAGCAGAAAATAAATATTGCAAAATAAAATCTTATAGTATGTATATAGTTTAAAATAACGTACGATTTCTCAATGATACAATCGGTATATATCAGACCAAAACTTAAGCAGTTTTAAACTTACGTTAAACTATTAGTCCACAATGTTTCATTCAGTTTCAACTATTACGTAATCACACAGTAAGATTCAGTTGACCTTGGGTCGTAACACTACTACACAAGGAATCATTCTACTACACTCGTTCACATTATACGAAAGATTTAGTACGTTATGTTTTAACATATTTTTATAAATTCCACTGACAGGTTTTGTGTAGATATTTTTATTTCCTAAATGTAACAAAATGTTATGAAGGTCTTATGAATTTATAACTTAAGGGTCCAAAGGTGATACTAAAACATGGAGATGAGTTGTAAATTTTTTATTACGCTAAGACATCAGGTAACATCGCACTTCAGGGGATAACGTTCGCTGCTGTGCCTCGTAGAACATTGTTAAATTTTTATAAGATAAGATTAATCCTTACACAATATTTACAACCATTACATGATTTATTTTAACAATGCTTTTTGCCATTAAACGAACAACTTGCATATTCTAATCACCACAAACTGCATCGACTAGCTCTTCATTATTGATTTATGTCATTGAAATAAACTTAGCCTTAGTAATACATTTGGTAATGAAATGTCATAATCTATAAACATTGAACACGTGTTAATTACAAACATTGTTTATGTGTGTATAAAACTAGTTTGTGTAAAGTTTCTCTTTTTTATTTCATTGTGTGAATTCTACTCCTGGTCTAAATTCAATTTTGAAAAGACACCATATGTATGAATGTTACATAAAATTTTGTTTTGGAAGACGTGAATTAATAATTAATAGGCTACCATTGAACAATCTCACCTTTGGTTATGAATTATTTTCGATTTCGTTGTAATGAATGTCCTCAGATTTTATTTTTGAAGATGGTACGGTATCTATTGCTTGATAATCTAGATACCATCTTTTTGTATAAACAAAGTTTGATTTTAAAATATTTTAATTATTTTAACCTCCGTTTTATATCTCTATTTCAGATTCGTAAAATGATGATTAGAACATAGTTGTATTTATTACAAAACTGGAATTTGTGGTTTGATATCCATAAACTTAAGGCTTCAAAGTTGGCCAGGGAAAGAAATGAAATATAATTTTTATTAGTTTTTTTTTAATTATTATATATCTTCTTATGTTTGTTACATTTTGAAAGATTCCAAGTTTATATGTTGGGAATGTGGGACATTATTTTTCAGAAAGGTGTATAATAAAATTAATGTTTAGAGACAGTAAGTTTTGATTAAATTAATGAGGATTGGTTAATACAACTATTATAGTCTAATACTTAAATTATGTAATATAGTATCTAATACTATTGGATTATAATTTTAATTTGACAAAAATAACAGTTTGAGTTTGTATTAACTTAACGTTTCATAATCAGGTGTTTTGTGTTTGGATGTCTAATTTGTAAAGTGTCAAAAGTATGTTTATTTTTCCTGTATGTTAGCTTTTTAAGTAAATATGCAAAAATAACAGCAAAATTGAGTTAATGTTCATTATGTATATTGTTGATAACTTCTAATTATTTCAAAGTAAACGAACAAATAAACATTCTTTTATAACACTATCACTAAAAAAATAATGAAACAAAATCTTATATCCTGTTCTGTGTAACGGATTCGAAAACTTCAATTATAGGTTATAAAAGTTGATTTTTTAATATATTGTAATACTATATATACATGTATAATATTCATCTCTAAGATACAATTAATATTCATCTCTAGCTACATAAAAAATTTCACTTTTAATTTTCAATCAATCCTTCGACAATAGACTCTAGCGTGGTGGCGAAGAGCCAATTTTGGAAAAAGTAGCATTCTAAGCCTTACGACGATGTCGCTAGTTTCAACATTAAAAATATCAGCAATAAAGATTTACAACGTCATCTTGAGTTTTATCCCCAAATTTGTTAAATACTGCTTATGAATTTAAAACTAGGTTTACATTACATTAGAGGGAAAAATTGGTCAATAACCTCTAGAAGCTAAAATATTTATTGGAACAACAGTTAAACGTGTGAAATATTGTTTTAACCAGTTAAAGGTTTAAGTAACACAAAGGATGCAACATCTATACATTTGTCTTAGAAAGCATATGGCAAACTTTGAAATGTCATAATACACATCAAAGAAAGTCATGTGACAAGTTTACCAACATTGGCATCTCTGACACAGCCGAAATGACAGTTGGTACCCCTGTTGCCTGCGGCTACATGCGTCATACTGATCCACCACACTAGGGGAGATGATTGGATCTTGGCCCCAAGGCTACCTCATCCTCCTTATTGCTTCCTTTAATTACAGTACTCCTAGAAGTTTCTGACCTTCAAAGGAAAGGAAAATGTTCTGCTTACAGGTTGGAGGACTCTTGGATTTGGTGTGAAATTACAATGTACTAAAGACATGTGGAGAAATCGGTTTAACCATTATTTCACTCAATAACAACACGAAACGATTCAGATATTGTACCTATGGTATACACTAGATTCACAAATGATCGCTTTATGGACTTTTTATTGGGTTTTATAGTTTTCTGTGAACTTTGATGCACCTATATCGAGGGGAAATAAATACCATGGTTCACTAAACTAGATTATAGATCTGCCAAACCAGCAATATGTTCCGTGATGGTTGATCTAGTACCGAGCAATGCTGATAGATGGCGCGTTGTTAGATTATCCACCATATCTGACATTGATGATACTACATCAGCTAGCTGCAGATACTTTGTTCCGGGTTGAATTGCATTACACCACATTCTTGTGTTAATTCTTTTAATGTGTGGAACAATAGTTCAAGAAACACGAATTAAAACTGATTTTATACTTAGTTATAGTTTTACCCATAATTCATTACTAAATTTCAAATGAAATATAGGCCTTGTATCGTAAGTGTTAACAGTAAAACGACCAGCCTACTAAAACCACAAAACTACTAGAAACTAGACTTTTCGTCACAAAACAACATTTGTTATAGATTTAGTCATTGAAACCAGATATTGAAATGACAATTGAATCTGAAATAAATAAGTATTTAACTGAATTAAGATACTATAACAAAACAAATAATTACTTTTGATACTATAGTTAAACCATTATGATCACGATAACTCTATCAAGCCATTAATGATCATTGGAAAAGCCAGCTCCCATTCCTAGAAGTCTAAAAGACATATTCCTTTTTACGATTCCAGCATTATTTCCAGCTGCTGGTTTATTCATTCTTCTTAAGGGTAAAATAACCAATGAAGCAACATAAAAATTTTTTCTGTGACCATAAGAGCGAATTTAGGGAGTAAAAAAGAACGGCCAGTCCACAAATCTCAATGTTCGTGTTCATGTGCACTTAATCAAGAGTTATTTCATGCACACGTGGACAAATAAACGAATGTGACTGATATGACTTACAATACCCAGTGTCAATAGTCCATGACAATATCGATTTTGTGTTGTTTTCCAGACGTTATTTTTGCTTAGACGTTCTCTCTGTGTAGTAGTTTTAGCATTTACGTCCTTTATAAATAAATTGCGTGCAACGACTCCGCCATTTGGAGATTATATTAGATTTATGACTGCCACGAATGCCATCCAATACAACAGCTTACTTCCCCTCTTCAATATTTATTTCCCCTTGTTAAGCCTATGATTGTGATGCGGGCAATTTTCCCGATTTATATTTTCAATTTATAAACTGCTGGAATTGTGTGTGACAGGAATTCTTGTTTCTAGTTATTTCTAAACCAGTGAACATTTCGTTTGTGTGTTTGAAGTATATAGAACTGTATAGAATAAAATTATTTCAGTACAAAGTAAATTCAAGTTAAACATTTTAAATTAATAATGAAATTAGAGTCAAGTATCTGTATATTTGTTACAACTATATTATACAATAAAATACGTAATGGCACATTCATGATTAACCAAATTTGAATATTTCTATTTTTACTTCGACAATACCAATCTGAAACAGTCTCTGATAGATAATTAAGAATATTTTCTGACAGAAAGTTAAGTTAAATCAAATATCAATAATGAACACAACTAAATGAAAACATAGAAGTGAACGGAATGTAAATTATCTGACGTATGGAATTGAAGCAAAAACAGTAAACATATGATTTAATTAACATCTGTTTAATAAACTGGAAGAACGTTACAGAATACCACGAATTTATAAATATTATCAAATATTATGGGCATTAGTTTATTCAATCGTTTATTTAACATAAATGTTTAAAAATAATGACTTGATTTTCCTCTCATTAAGAAAAGTATTCCATTTTCCATGAACAATACACTACGTATGCGTATATAATATCTTGTTTAGTTTCAACATTGTCAACAATAAATTAAGCCTCTACTTAATCAATAATATCTCGTGACATGTCATCATAGATAATCCAATATTGATGCGAATTGCTGCAGCTATTGTGCTTAATGCAGAAGACCAATCTGTGTTGGAACATCAACATCAATCAATCTGCCGCTAGGAACATTAGGACATCTCTACTGTAGCCGATGAGATAATTAGTCCATAATACGAGTATAACGCGTGAATAGCTTATTAATTGATTAGTTGGACAGTTCCTAATGAGAGAGCTGCGCTGTAATGTTGCTTACTTCATTGATGAATAATCACGAGGAAATCCAAGTCCATTCATAAGGATCATAACAAAGATATATAATTACAGTAATTTTAAACTGAACATTAAAATGGCAATACACGTTAAACGTATTTAAACATTTGTATTCATTACAACATATTGATTGTGATTTTGAGTCTCAAATTACCTGTAAATTAAATAGTTAAATGTAGTCTATGAAATACAAAAGAAATTATCAGCAAAACAAAAAGTATTAGATTTTAAAATACAAGATGGTACATATTCTTTTTTATTATATATATATATATATATATATATATATATATATATATATATATATATATATATATATATAAATTTAATCTGTATAGAAATATTTAAAATAAAAAAAGCTTTGCTATTTAAACACGATTATTTGTTTTATTAACCTAGTATAATTATGTGAATGGAAAAATAAACCAAACACCACAAAATATAGTTTTGTAAAAATGTTTTTGTAGCGCACTGTAAATTTAAAAATTGGACAAATGTGGTTATATTACCATGTTTAAATTTCAAAGATTTGAGAAAACAAAAAATTACTAAAATTAGTGAAAAGTGCGTAAATTTGTAAAAATAACGTTCTAACGACAACTCTAAACTGCTATTATTATTAAAATGGATGTGGACATTCTATCACTCGTATTAAGAAGAGGAAAATGAACTGCAGAGTTTACACAATATTGTAAGCTGAGGAGAATGTAGGAAGGCTCACAGGTACACTCATAAGGTAATATGAGGAGTGAGGAGACCTCTTTAAAATTTCTAATATGGTTTTTGTATTTCGATATTATAAAATATCTAAGTTCGATGATTTTAGTATACAGTTTTAACATTTAAAACACGGTTTTTAGTTTTGTAAGATATGTCAGTTTTTTGTCAGTTTGATACATTTTTATATAGTGAAATGGATTGACAAAATAATTTTATTGTAATAAATATGTACATTACCAACTAAATCGTTTCCTAAATTTGTGGTAATTGACTAAATGATTTAGTACAATCTAAATGTTTTTGAACAAATTAAATACATCAGATTAATAGATGTCTACCATTTTTAAATAGCATTTCTACGTAATAAGTTACGTAATGTACAAGGCGGAAAACCGCGCAACAAGTTGCAAGTCGAATTACGTAACTCTCTGAATAATAGTGCAGTTAGTGCTTACTATGTACACAAATTTAAGCCCCTCAAGTTTAAATTGTTCTAAAATTTAAAGGACGAATATTTAATTTCCTATTAAAATTGCCAATGTGTTGATTAAGTACTTACTTCGCTTACTCATCGGCATTGTTTAAATATGATCGGAGCGTTACAGACAGAGTTTGTCGGACTCATTTCAGAACTAGTTCTCGGTAACATGTATTCCAGCAACACTCGGCAATGGCTTAGGTTCACTAAAATGGGAAGTCAGTTTTAGCCACTAACAATCTAGACCAAATAGTAGAAATTTGGGTTAATTACAAATGTATCTACTAACCTAAATATGGAATCAAGCAAAATGTGTTATGACTCAATTAATTTTTTTAAAGTTTGTTGTACTCAAACCAGGGTATAGAATACCTCGAATGATATTAATTCTTTATCGATAAAATTTGGAAACATTCCAACCTTAACGATACAGAATTGCAGCAAACTAACAAAAGCGACAAAAGCGAGTGTATTATGTATTCATGCAGCGCTTCAACACCGCCACTGAGGTCACAGATGAGGTGCAATTTGGCTCTATTGGGGCTAAGGTTGGCCCAGTGCCCGTGCGGGGGTGTTTGCAGACCGTGGGGCGGTTTTATGGTGGAAGGTGGAATAATGATAACAGTCTGCTGACCTTATCTGGACTTAGTTGACACTCAGATATATTATTTCACAAATTAATGAAGGAACTGACTTTATTCAATGTTTTACAAAATGACATATGTTTACATGAAATATATTTATAGAAGTACAATTATTACATAAATAAAAACTAAATATGAACAAACAACATTTTGTGATAAATTATTTGCGATAAAAATGTATATTTTACAATCGAGAGTTAAAAAAGCTGTATTTATCCAACTGTTATCCACACGTAGTTGATGGTCCAACAAATTTCACGTCTTGTGTACAGGGTGTGTTATAATTAATTTGGATGGTTTGAAATGCCTTCGTCAAAGGATTCATATAAAAAATATGTGGTCTAATCGTGCTTAAACGTCTGTTTGGATTCCTTTTTTCCTTGAAAATAAAAATTTATAATTCGACACCTGTAGAAGTTATAGTGTTCCATTTAAACGAGCATTCACCGTACTGTTTAAAGTTTCAGTAAAAAACATCTAGGGTATAACCTAACTTAGTGCTGAAAAATAGGTTTGAAAATGGTAATGGTTTAAAATACGTGTGTGTTTTAAAATTGTCAAATTACTCGTCTAGAACTAATGAGTAAACATGTGTGTTCTCAGTAGAAATGCATGTTTACCGACCTTTGGCATCAATTTTACGCGAAATTATATAGGATCAATAAAAGTACTTTCTTCGTATTCTTTCATAGTAGGCCTACAGACATTTTTATATCTACGAAGGGATGTTTGAAACAATAAGATATAGATCTTAGATTAACTGATGAAAGCAGTACGCGATAATAACACAAAACATTATATGTATATGGTTTCATATTGGCTATGCATATCTACGTTCAAAAACTGGATAATTTCAATTAATTGAAAATTTTTAATACTATCTAAAATTGTTGTATTCATTTTGCATACAAGATTGAAAAGGGTTTAAACATTTCAAAAAATTTACTTTAGGACGGTAATGATGAGTTGTAGTCTATTTTCTCGAATGTAGTGATCCCTTTTAATCTCCGCAAGGCTTATCAGAAGTTGAACCATGGCACGTTAATTTAAGGGCGAGATGAAACATCTCAAAATCAAGATAAATTGTGAGACTCTTTGGAAATATAAGTACTCGTTATTGCTATACTAAGGAAGTGCAAAATCTTGCAGTCGGATTAGTCTTCTGTATTGTCTTTCACTCCTAGACCAGTCTAGAAGTATATGTATGTAGGAGGCCCGAGGCATAGAGTAACGTATTACATCCAAAAGTCAGGAGAATCACTCCTAATATGACAATTTCTTCACCCAAGTGAATATCATGATCGCCTTACAGAGTTACAACTGTTGTTATGCAAGTTTCCTTTGAGGCACAGATAAATTAGTTTTGTACTCATAGTAAATTATGCAAGGTAAGAAGATTATCCAGTACGACATAAAGGAAGGCTGGAGATGCGAACGTTCTGTTTGTTGAGTTGGGTATTATAATACAGGCTTAAATCATGCCTTGTAGGAAATACGTTTTTATTTTTTTGCCTGTCGCTTTCTGTAATGACCATTTATCTCATTGTGTTTGGTAGGATTCTTGACCATGGAAGATCTCATGGCCTTTGAGAACAAGCAAAATGTGACAGGAAATAAAACAAGTATGTTTCTTTTATTAAGAAAAACAATCAATCGATAACGTCTAGTTTTGCGACATTTGTGAATGAAGTACGGGGGAACTCGACATATCGGAGCGTTGGCATTGTGATTGCAAGTTATTGCGAGCACACATGCGATTCTTTTTCAGTCGCGGACATGAAATAACTTTCCATTTAATGGACACGAGCACGCAATGTCAGATTTGTGGACAGGCGATTTTATTCAAGGTTCTCAAGCTCGTTGTCTCGAGCGATTTCTTTAACTGAGAACTCAGTGATCACGTATTGAGCAATGTTCTTGTACAATTTATTTATAAAGAAAAACACTTAACACCTTAACATTAATGGAAATAATTTGAAAGTGTTTCTAATATTTTCAGCCACGATAAAAATATTGTTTTAATTTACGGTCGACACTACGCATATATTTGTTATTATTTGCGTATAAAGCGTTTTGAAATCGGATTACTAAAAGAAATTAAGAATTAGATTTTTAACAAATTGTTTATTTAGAAATTGATATATTCCGATTGATAGTAACAGGCCAACATTATCTCCCTTCCCGCTCATGTGATAACTTAGAAGATAAGATAGAAAAGTTCTATTGACAAAAATCTTAGAATATAGGTTCATAAAGGTAAAAAGGTAAAGAGTGTCTTATTCTTACTAGGTAAATTATGGCTTAGAAGCCTTCTCTAGCACTTAACCTGAAAATCAACGGTTTAAAGGTGACCCGAACCATCGTCAATGACCGCGCAGGCGGGTTGATTGCAAGGAAAAGATCGCTCAGCGATCACCCATCCAAGGAGCAGTCATGCTCAACGTCTCTTGATTCTATTATTTTACGACAACCACCGTACTAGCTACACTACATTATTGGGAATGAAAGAATTCTATTGATTTTGGGGTCAAAACCTTAACATTTTTATTACATGGGTCTTATGGTGAGCCGTGTTGGCTATGAGAAGATTGTAGGATAAAAAGTTTGTTTAACAAACTGAGTTAAATCCGTATCACAACTGCGTTCCGAAATGAGAAAATGTCGCACCAAGCAATCGTGCACGATAAAAAGCCGCTGCATTAGCATTCGAATCATGCTTTCGGGACAAAGGCGCTTCACTAACTTATTATTTTTAAACCTTCTTTGAGTCCAAAACACTCAACGGGCTCTCCGACCTGCACTATGTATTACCTATCACTATACAGGAGTCTCAGCCTAACTACCACTACATAATACAGTATGCACAGACCAGCAATGTTATGCAACCCAAACATGCATTATTGATACTGTCAAGATAAATTTATATAAGTAGATATACCTTCCCGTAGCTGTGTGGTGTTGTGGTAAATTACTGACTTAAGAAAGGCTGCAATGTGTATTACTGGCTCCCCCCGTATATTTAAACGATGGTTATTAAATTGGCGAATTTAATTTAATAAATTAGCAGGACGAGAGAACAAAATATGCCTGTTGACATGAACATTTGTTCATAATGGTGAAATAATTACTCACATCGGCTCAAACTGAAGCATTGTTTTATAAATTTGTTACAACACGTATTTATGTCAGTAGGGTATGATTAGGAGAGGCTCATATTTGAAAACAAACCATTCAATGACGTTTCTATCACATGAATTGGACGATGGGTAATCACGCAAACAGAAGTCACAATGTCAGGGTGGTGAATAATCTAACAGCGCGCCATCTATCAGCATTGCTCGGTATTACATCAGCCTATCGCTGAGCAGATATCGTGTCTGGCAGATTTATAGTCTAGGTTAGTGAGCCGTGGTATTATTTCCTCTAGATACAGGTGAATCAAACTGGGGCAAATTGGCATAACTAAGTTGATAAATCGGTCGATTGCAAATGTTATTACTTTACATACTGTATTTATTGAGTGAAGTAACATTTACACAGCGCAGTATACATGCTTATAAACCGGTAGATCAACTGCTCTTTACAGCACTGAGGTTTATTCGATGTTTTAAAAAATGACATCTGTCATTGTCACAACTAAAGGTTTTTTTTAAACCTCACCAAATCTAAGAACCCTTTGGCATGTATTGGTTGGATGTATAGGCAAGATGTTTTCTGTACTGTAAAGAACTTTATTGAGTGATTTAATTAAAGAATAACAATAAAGAGATTGCTTTGCGGCCCAGATCCAACCATCTTCCCTAGAGATGGACCTAGTGGAGGATCAGTATGGCACATTTAGCCACGGGCAGCAGGAGTACCAACTGTTTTATCAGCATTGCTAGGACCGCCAATGTTGGTGAACTTGTCATGTAGCTGTTATATACTATGCATACTACATTGTGAATATACGATTCGATGTTAGATTTCTATCAAGTTGCCTGTCGTTTCAGAATTTATTGGATAAATATAATACTAGGAGTATACCATACTGACAATAACAATAAATAACGAAGACTTTAGTTTATTCCTGTAATATATAAATATTTTTGTAAATACACCACAAATTTGATAACTGTACGCTGTAAAAGGATAATAGGTTTTCCCACCGCTAAATGTTATGACACAACTTTAACGATGGCAAATGACCAAAATCCTATTACTAACCTTTCAAATCATCCTTTCCATTTTTAAGCCTTTCCTGTTCGTCCCCATGGCCACTGGCATGTGCGAGGATATTATCAAACAGATTAAGGGGGAGTCAATACAATACAAGGTCAATGGTACTGATAAAACGAGTTACAGTCACAAACACGGTTGGAACCTGCACTATCGCCTGCACAGATCTTAAACCATACGTCATAGACCGCTCGGCCATTGGCAACTCCAAACCACAATAACAAATCATTCAATAACCAATATGCATCGTATATACCAAACTTAAAACCATGTGCGAGTACGACTCCAATTTTTTTTAAGGAAAAGCATGTCTTTTTAAACTTTTGCTATTAAAAAGATCTGTACATAATAGAAAAGGAAATAGTCATTACAGTCAATTAATATATTTTTACTATTGTATTCATTGGTACAGTTCAAGGCGGTAAACCTGATACAAAGATCTTGTCACTAGATCAACATGAAAAAACTTCAAACAAATATGAGTTGCTTAAATGTAGTAAATTAAGAGTAAACATTTGAAAAATGCTACGTATTAATCCATTATAAACTAATAAAACAAACATTTAAATCTTAGTCATCACCGTTCCATTTATATATTAAAACATATAATTTTTGTATAGGTGATAATTAATATTTAGCTTGAAAATGATTTACCCCGTTTAAGGAAGCACATATATTAATTTATACTATAGTATTTTCAAATTGAGCCTGTGGCGATACTGGTCGTGGCTTGGTTCCGATGATCCGCTTTAAACCGCATCAGTGAAATACCGAGTATCTGAACTTTGGCAATTTACACGCCGCTGTGAGGGGAAAGGATTTACCCTTTACCGAACTTTCCAAATAATGTTTGCGCCTCGTTTCCCTATTTATCACCAATGCTTCTCTTACATTTATGAAATATGGCCATCTCAAATCTCAAATCCGCCTTTCTTTTATTTATTTTTTTTTATTTTCACTTCGTATATCGTATATTACGATTTTCGCGGGTTACACTAGGCCTGGATTGCACATAGAAAACATTGTGTTCTACAGTAAGGTTGGTATCTTTCTGACACGAAAAGACCGACAATACATATTGTTAGCTGATAGGATAGTAGAATTTCAAGTGTTTAGTGTTCCATCTTCGCTGGTTCAGGCGTGACAAGTTTGTGCTATTGGCTCCTGTGCAGTGACATAGCTTAGGTTCATTATCTTCAGTCTGGACTACAACACTTAATCACACATTCGATTGGCATACAAGTATGTTTAAATGTATATTTACACCTATTTTAGTCATCGGAACACAGTGTTGTACGTTTTGTAACATATAACGATGGCCAACGTCCGAAATCCTACAATCCTTTCAAGTTACCCATCGTCAATAACAAACTCTAAACAGAGTATTGTTAGCTATCAGACGGCCATTCTTGTAGTTCATTTTGCTAAAGAGGAAAAATTCTTTAAGCTTATTACACACATTTCACGATTTTTAATCATATGTCTAATTTCAAACAAATGAGATCTTGACACAGTTCACAGTACGTTATGTTATGATAAACTTAACTCAGGTTGAAATAAACTAAGATTGTTTCCGAGGGATTAAAATAAATTTCCAGTAATTGTATGATTTTATGACTGGCGATGTATATATTCATGTCGGTACAAATTCTTACATTAATATCGCAATGAAATAAAAACCGTATCTCATTTGATATGAGACAATTATTTACAGTATTACCAAAGTTACTACGCACAAGTTCTCAAACCATACATAAACATGACATACGCGACATGTCTCTAGAGTGACAGAACAATTGAACCCATAGACGGAATCCATTAATTTTTGTCGATTTACTTGAATTTACCTGACACACAAACTCAGGATTTGGCGATATAATTAAGTAATATTATAATGAATTATTGTTAATTGCATTCATTGATGATCAGGTATTTTCTGCCTTTGAGTTCCAAGGTGATATAATGAGTTCGGTTACTATCGTAATTATTGTATACTGAAGGAAACAGGATTTTGCCGGACATTTGCCATCGTTCAGTGGTTCGTTCAATACAATCAGTATTGTACGATGTTATTGTCCATCGTCAAAAACAAACTTCAAACAAAGTATTTT
Organism: Homalodisca vitripennis; assembly: GCF_021130785.1. Lineage (NCBI taxonomy): Eukaryota > Metazoa > Arthropoda > Insecta > Hemiptera > Cicadellidae > Homalodisca > Homalodisca vitripennis. Next base: position 161,325,595 of record NC_060207.1, on the reverse strand, counting down.
ATACTGCTATTGTTTGAGTTATTAACTCTTGTCACTCAATTTTAGACGTATGCCACAAAAAGCCTGTAAAAGAAACAATACACTTATAGCCCTTATACTTATACAGTAGTATAATAAGTTATACTACTGATTTATTAGAAAATTCTAGTCATATACATTACAATGTATAAACAGCAAAATTTACGTGATGCAAAATAATTTACATGATTAAAAATAGTAAATTTGTATGTATGGTTTATAAGTGTATTAGTGCCATAAGATTGGCCACCTCATATAGATACTTTTACTCGTACATACATCATTGGTATTTTTCATACTCATAATAGCTGATCGTACTATAACTCGACATAACATTCATATTTTATTTATGTATATATCTTTTGTACATTACACACAAACACAAACACACACACACACACGCGCGCGCGCACACGCACACACGCACGCACACACACACACACACACACACACACACACACAAAATTTATTGTTATTGAGTATTATATATAGTTTATTTATTGCTGCTTGCTGTTGTTTAATTGCTGGTTGTTATGTATTATTTATAGTTTAATAATGTTAAATTGATGAAAGAGTTTATGGGGTAAGGTATTGGGTGATACATGTCAGCTTTGGAATGTTGGAAAACTTTAGTGGTTAGTTGTTGCAACCTTGGCACTCTTAGACTTGTTATAGTGGTGTAGTGGAGTTAGAATGTATATTATATGTATTAGTGTAGTAAAGCTTAGTGGGTATATTGTGTGTATTAACTGTAATATGTGTATGTATAAAATCTGCAAGTACAACCAAAATGGACTGGCCGAATATGAGATTTAATTGGTATTAAATAAAAATATATTGTATCCCGCACGCGCTATTGCGCATGGGACATGTGAAATATTGTAAACAATGTATTTTTTTGAATAAAGCATTTTTGAACTTGAACTTGAACACACACACACACACACACACACACACACACACACACACACACACACACACACACACACACACACACACACACACACACACACATTATTCCTGTACAAAATACTAGAAATCACCTAATTATTTATTGCCGGATGGTTCACTGGGTTTATTACCAGTTTTAAAAATCAAAGAAATTACCCTAATAATAAGTTAAAATATACTTGAAATATACTCAAAGAATTATAAGAAGAAAAATGAATAGTAACATCTTCTATGGATTTTAATTATACTCATCACTAATTCACATGAGCCGTACCTCCGACGTGGAAGAACGACACAAATCACTGGCAGTTTCCACTTGAAAAGTCATACATGCTGATTATACGAATATTCTAACTGAAACAAATCCCGTAATAACATGCGGTCAGACGAACGCAAATGTTCAACCAACTAAATCGAGGCCACATTTCTTCTCTTTGCAGTTCAATAATGAAATCCTGTCAAAAAGACTTTATGATTTACATTTGCGTAAAAATATTATCAGCCGAAAACCTTAAATGCAACTACGTTTCACGAGTAATGTAAATGGAAATAAAACATAAGAAGAACAAAATTGAAGATTATTTGAATGGGGAGAAACATTTGTTATTTTTTCCGTATTGACCCCTTGGCTTGTACTGACCTTTGAATTTATGCCAGTCCTGCGTGTACATACCATAAAGGAATAACGTGATTGCGGGTATTTATCTTGTTCCAACTGGTAAATCATTGTGGTTGATCGAAGAATTAAAAGAAAAAAACAGCCATTGTCCTAAAATATCCATAGTCTTAAAATCGTAATTTTGTGGAACTGTTTTAGTCCCAATTTTATGATCCTCCAAAACACCAAAAATTCTAAATTCCTAATTTTCCAATACATCCGTGGACATAAGCTCTCAACTTTCCTAATGTTATAACCCTCCAAAACAGAAATAATCCTAAACAGATTTTCATAATCCTAAATTCTCGATCCTCAATATCAATTGCATCCGTAACATTGAGATCTTGAAAAAAATAGTATTTTTAAGAAACAACCGTAGTATTAAATTCGTCATTTCCAAAAATACTTTGGCCCTAATCCTATGGCCATCCTAAAGCAACCAAACGTTACATTACGGGTTATTACAAAAATACAACAAATTGTGTTATTTTTTAAGTTCTGGAACGGGGAAAACTTTTGGAACACAAGCTTAACGATTGTTGAAACGCATGAGACAACTGATTTTTTCTACAACATGTAATTTGTGGAACATATGCACAACTTTTAGGGCTCACAATTCAGCCAAACCGACACTTGTAAAGCCGCAGACACCGTGATGATTTTTAGCACCTTTGGATCTTCATGTAGTCTAAAGATGCTACCACTACAGATATATTTACACTAGGACGTGGTGAAGGCAGGCTGGGGGCATCGAGTGGAGTGGGGCTTAGTCGCGCTACCCTGTCGAGTTGGCAACACTGGGACAAGACAACTCGTTGCGGGAACCAAAATCTCACAAATACTACACCTAGCACCCAATAGAGAGCTCCCTGGAATTTTGTCGAACTCTCTGAATGGAAATATCTTTAGTCTGTGGTGCTACGTTTAATTATAAATTAACTTTAAATAAATTAACAATGCTATAAAAACCAATGCCAAATTTATTGACTCAACGGGTTGCAGCCTGATCAGTATCATTGTGCGTTTCTCTAATTGAAACTTTCACAGCAAACCTTCGCGAGTAATGCCATTGAAAACTGGCCGAAGCGAACTGGTCAGTAGACTCAGCGACGGCGTGCCAGCGCCAGAACTTGACAGGCTGGCTGACACATCTCTCAATCAGCCGATAGCATCTGAGTCTGGTCTGCTGATGCCACTCGTCAATACCAGCATGGTAATGAGCTGGAAGTCAAAGCAAGCAAATGGACGGCTGAGGTTAGATCAAGATTACATTCTCACGTACACAGTCGGGTTTTCGATGGAACCAGAATTTTGCAATTAGAGCTTTATATCTTATGTCGTACAAAAGATGTCTTGTTAAAGAAAATATTCATAAAGATGCAATTGTTGGAGGATTTCATCAGTCCATGTAATATCAGTGACCACGGCCAGGACTACTGTTATCTTCCTTCTTCTAACTTCTTATCTACGGTAGATAGTAGACTACTCTGGTGTGAAATCTCACCGCACTAAGCAGTGTTATTTTTTCGTGTTTGATTTTTGTAAGTGCAAATTAGATAGAGTTAAACAGAAGATATCAAACAATAAGTAATAATTATGTCTTTTAACATTTTATAGTCGCATTTTATAGGAATTATCTATAGTCTAGACTAACAGTTGATAGTGTAGTTGGTACCGTAGTATGTATACGGTTACAAGGGTGTATTAACACTAGAAAATCAAAACACACGGATTGACAAGATTACGGCATAGTATTCAGGCTTGTGTCATTCGATAAGTGTTTTCCGATGAAGATTCCATAATATGTAGACTTTCGTAATGTCCTTAATTTCTCCATGGAAAGAATGAGATCCACGATGTGCATATCCATCCATGAGATTTGTCTGAACGTTATTGTAACTATTTTGTTGCCTGGGTGATGTAAAACTCTCTTTTATATATGATTGTCTGTCTGTCTTTGTCTCTGCAGGACATCTCAAGAATAAAATGAGCTATAGATCTGAAATTTTGTATGCAAAGCCTGTTACGCGGCACGTGGTGTGGCGTACTCCTACCTTGCGCTAAAACTACTAATATCAGCGAGACGTCTACTCTTTTAGGCAGCATTCGAGGTATAAAAGCGTTTTATGACATTCCTTCGTATGCGGAATGATAAGTGCAACGTTATTTATGTAATACTAGCAGTTACCCGCGGCTTCGCACGCAATTTCGCTGGTGTATAAGTTTCGCACCTGTATGAGCACCTCTGGTTCGAGTAAATTTTATTTCCGACGCCAATGTTGAGTTCGCCTTTTTTCTCACAATCAAGAGAATATGTTAATTTATGGTGATTTTAATCTACTTCCATGTTAGTAGTTTTGTTCCATAGCTGATTTTGGCTCTTTACTTTTGTCAAAAGACTACTAATTTAGGTTTCATAACAGTAAAGTAAAAGTGAGACCAGAGATTTTCTTATATCTGCACTGATAGCAGTTTAAAACTGCTTTGCAATTTAGTAGGAGGTGCACGGGTATGACCACTAGGGTGGCTCGAAAAAACCTTTTTTGGAGTAATCAAATTCTAATAGCGTAAAAAACTTGCGCATAGACGTCATTATTAAGGAAAAAAATATAAAATAAAATCATTTTCAAAATTTGAAATCGCGCAGAGGGCTTAAAGTTACGAAAAAAATAAAAATTTTGGCAATTTTCGAAATCGCAAAAAAATCTAATTTTTAATTTTTTGTTTTGTTTTAATAGTTAAAAAGGGTCTTATATAATAGCCTCAATGAATATAAATAAAATTTAGACTAATTTCCCTTAAACCGAAAATCGCGCAAAATGCCTATAGATGCGGGGGTTTTCGTAAAAAAATCGATCTTCCATGATTATGATAATTTTTGTGATTTTCAATATTAACGTGTGTTTACATAACATATTATATTTAGATTTGTATTAAGACTCTTGCAAGTGATAATCAAATAAATTTATTAGCCAATCACATCATATTACACATTATGCATTTTATTGTGATAGGCAAAAGGTTATTTAGATGGAAACTCCTTTGAATTGTGACTTGAAAATCAAATGTGGGCATCAGCTGTCTTGATTTTAAGGTAGCTCTAATATATCCATCTCGGTTTTCTTGCCCGCACACTTTTTCTGCTGATTCTGTAAACCAGTTTTTACACACCTCTCAACTGCCTGGGTGTGGCATGGGAACTTGAGGTAGTTAAACTCCGGTAAGGCCTTTTCTTTCAATAAAGAAGCAATATGTTCAGTTGACATCTTAGACAGAAGTGGCGGGTGGTGTTAACTTACAGGTAGACCAATCAATTAGTTCGGTATAGTTGTTTGCACTAAAAATTGATTGAAGGTATGATGAAGTCTCTAACGAATCCTTCGGCTAATGGCTCATTTCTGGATTTTAGGATCCTCCTGTATCCGAGTTCTCTAATGTTTGGGTTCTTATCCATTATCATAGCCAACATGATATTTTCAGGGTGACAGAAGAATGCGTTCCTTTGAATCACTGGATCAATGATATTCTTGATACTTTCTGGCAGATATCTGGTTGATTTGACTACCTTCAAAATATGCTTCGGTCCATCTTTCACAGTCCAGTTTTTCTTTATATCAAAACCACACAGGCGCATATGTCTTCACTATGTAATTTGCAAGTGTCTGTAACTCAATTGTTGGACTAGTTTGGGAGACATATAATCTTAAAACCCGGTTAGCACAGGTAAGCCAACGAGAGTGACTGATGGGTCCAGGATCCTTAGCAGCCAAGTCTGGATTACAGATTCCTGTGTTGACTGCTCTTACAATGTCTAAGAGGTACTGCTGATCTTTACTCAGATTGGATTTAGTAATATCAATTACTTCTGATTGTATCGGCTCAAAATCTACAACAGGAAGTTTCTCACAGCCAGGGAGTTGTTTTTCCGATTGGACCACTACAATGGCCCTATTGTAGTTTTCCATCCAAGTGTTCAAATAAATGCCTATATGGCAACTCATTAAAATGTAGCAAACATATAAACCATTGCAACGAACGGCGACACTTAAGTTCTATTTTGTGTATAACACCATTTCTCCATCCAGTGTTTGTGGCTGTTCCATCACATCCGACGGCGCTCCACTGCACTCATATCAATCCCTTATTTTCTAAGTGTTCCCAAATACTGTCTGCAATTCCATTCCCGGTCCCGTTTTTTGGTGTTACATGGCCAATGTATTTACCACCAGGCTCACTTATCACACTGGACATGTTCCTCTTTTATAGTGTCCTCCGGTACATTTTCGATCCAATCTTCTCCTGAGTTATAGTTTTGTCTTTTCATCCGTCAAAATAGATTGCGTTTACTTCTTTCATCTGGTTGTCTTCTTCCGTAATTACTTTTCGAATCTTCTCCTTCTCTCTTCTTATTTTATTTCTGTCTATTACTTTTGCCATGTTTTCATCACATATTATTCCCAAATCGTGCAAGACACCAGTAGCTATTGCTGCGGTGGCTCTGTCCGACACCCCGAACCTGTCACTCATCAAGATGTTGTTGTCAACGTTGAACGCATTTGTGTAGACGAAGAAGGCAACAAAACCCCTACATCACACTCAACATCTGGTAAATTTTTCTTAACTTTTCTTTTTTTCATCACTGCAACCACTTATAGCACCTTTGCTTGTACTGGGAGTACTAGGTTCAAAAGTAGTTTCCGATTCTTGAGACAACAATTGTGCTCTTCTCTCCTTTCTTAATTTTAGTTGTTTCTTGTACATCTAAACTACCAATAGCCATAATTCTGGTTGTTCTTTGATCATAGATAAATTTCAACTCAATGTCTGGAATTTTTTCTAGTTTTATCACATTTACAGGCTACACTCAAAAAACAGTTGCCCTTACAGATGACAGTACCACATGTGTAATTCAAAGTTATTTTGCATTTACACGCAGCAATATCAAAAAGTTTTGCTTTTTGCATTCTGTATGAAAGCCTCAATTTTTTTCTTGTAAAAATCTTTTTCACAGTCTCGGTTATAAGATTTTTTTAATGCATTATAAGAGTTGTAATATGATTGGATCAATTGGACCACACGAGTGTGTGTGTGACTGTTGGAATTTGTGGCCTTGTTGTAAATTCCAACTACTTGAGTAGCTACACAATCGGCAATTGCTAAAAATCCTAATTCTTTCTTATTATTAGGGCTAAATAACAAAGAACGTTTATACTTCTCATCCAAGCAACAGAGCAGGATGTCCTCGTATGTTGGCAGCGACAATCCACTTAGTTCTTTGGGCACACCGGATGATAGGGCACGCAATAGTCTGTCTTGTGACACGGGGAGCGTTTGGACATGCCATTTCAAAATTACAACATATAAAAACACTTTATCAACAATGTTCATCACATCACTGTTTGATTGCACTAACAACGTAAGCACTAGCAGTAACGCGGATGATTTGCAACTGACCGCCCGCGTGTCCCGTAGCCGGGGCGAGTCTATCCGTCCAAGCGGAAGGGGAGTATGTTTTTGAGGAAAGCTAACTAGTACCTTACTTTCGGCCCTTTTGCGCGAATACAGTTTAGGATTATCTGTTCGGAAAGTATGTTTTCGTGTTGAGAGAACAATTTTGAATGGTTTTCAGTCTATTAAAAATATTAACTTACTAATTTTTATATTGAGGCATATATTTAAAAATCGTTTTTAAAAAATCATGAAAGATCGTTTTTTTACAAAAACGCCTCAACTTCAGGCCTTTTGCGCGGTTTCAGTTTAAAAGGAATGAGTCTAAATTTTATTTATATTTATTAAGGCCACTCTTTAAACCCTTTTCTAAGTATTAGACACCAAAAAAATTAAAATTTGAATTTTTGAGTGTTTTCGAAAATTGCCAAAATTTTTATTTTTTTCGTAACTTTAAGCCCTCTGCGCGATTTCAAATTTTGAAAATGATTTTATTTTATATTTTTTTCCTTAATAATGACGTCTATGCGCAAGTTTTTTGCGCTATTAGAATTTGATTACTCCAAAATAGGTTTTTTCGAGCCACCCTAATGACCACTACTGGTTCGAGAGAATTATATTTCCGACGCCAATCTTACTTTTAACATGTAGCCACGATCAAGAAAATACATCAAATTGAAAATAATAAACAATGTTTACATAGAACAGTTGGGTTACATTAGACATGCTCTTTTAATTAATATTTCACAACTATAGATGGAATGCTTCGCTACGTTAAAGACCAATGAGGCATAGCCCAAAGGGCTTTCGAAATAAGAATAGGCATATATTTATCCCAGGGACCGTAAGAATGTCAGTATAAAATTTAAATACAATCGGATGAATAGTTTACACGTGAAAGCAAAACAAACCAAAAAGGCACTTCTGCATTTTATGATATTATTAGGATTCAATGTTTCTTCGTTTTCTAGTGACCAAATTACCGATGTATTTATTTTAATATCACATTTCCTTGAGTCTAATTCCAAATTAACGCCATATGAATGCAGTTTTTTTTATAGAGATTGTGGAATGCCAAATACGTAACTCTGGATTAAACAAGGACACATAATTAATTACGAAAACAACATTGTATGATCCCACGCTCGCAGTTACCAATTATTGACAGAACGGAAAATGCATAATTTTGCTATATTTAGACAACATGACCATCAGTCATATTGCGATGGATGCCAGTACTTGTAAACAGAGTTTGATAAACAATTTCAATACTGTTATTGACTGAGTTTCTAACACACATAGTTCGTAAACAACATTTCAAGGATTAGTACTTAGGATAAAGGTACCTTCTATTATATTTAGTTTGAGCATTTGAATTGAAGCAGTAGTTTTTCAGTTTAATATTATCAGTAAAAAAATAAAAGTGTCGTGGGGCTGAGAAATATATTTGTGTAATCTAACATTAAAAGGTGGAACAATCGGACCTAAAAAGTAAATTTTTATACAAAAATTAGCTAATTTTAATGCAAATTATTATTTTTTATCGTAATATATAGAAGATGCGCATTAATTTTGTAGAAATGCCAACGATGTAAAGGCCAATATATACAGGGTGTACATAAAGTCCTGCACGGGTATAATATTTTCTGAACGATAACAGATAAATAAACAAGATTTGGTACATCAATACTACACCTAAAAAATCTACTTTTAGAAGGAACTATCAGTTTTCTGTAATATCATGGGGACGTCCCGCAAGGAGTCAGAAGGAAATCTTAAATAGGAGCATAGGTCAATATGGACGTCATTTTAAAGGGCTTATCTAGCAGAGTTTAATGCCGCAAACCGCACTCAAAAAGATTGATCCAGTACAAAATGGCGGCTGTTCAAAGATTTTACTTGGTTACATTTTATTAGTAGCCATAACCCCAGTAAAGCAAAACTGCAACCAAACAAATACTGCAGCTAACTACTACATTATGCTTGTCAGTTGTACAGAAGTGAATTATGACATTAGTTATCCTCAAGGATTACAAATTTGGTCCTAATATATTGATAACGGGGAAAACCTGATAACAGTAACAATTAGAAATCTCTTATCTTTGGGTCGCAGTTAGGACTTTCCTATTAGCCAGTCTATTCATAGTAGGCTATTCTAGTTTTCTTGATTTAGTAGTGCTGTCCATCCATTTTATCAGTGCGCTTTAGTACAAAAGAGTTTGTCGCATTGCTTGTAGTTCTTCAACTACACTATGTCGCTTGACGAACGTGAACGTATAACACTTCTTATGATGGTTGGTTGGGGAAATAATAGACGATCACACGAGGAAGCATGCCATTTATTTAATGACTACTTTCACGAGAGGCAGCCAATTTCTAGAACAACTGTAGGGAGAACTGTTCAACACTTTATGAATACAGGAAGTGTTTCCGATCGTCATAGGTCGCTGAGATTTCTAATTGTTACTGTTATCAGGTTTTCCCCGTTATCAATATATTAGGACCAAATTTGTAATCCTTGAGGATAACTGATGTCATAATTCACTTCTGTACAACTGACAAGCATAATGTAGTAGTTAGCTGCAGTATTTGTTTGGTTGCAGTTTTGCTTTACTGGGGTTATGGCTACTAATAAAATGTAACCAAGTAAAATCTTTGAACAGCCGCCATTTTGTACTGGATCAATCTTTTTGAGTGCGGTTTGCGGCATTAAACTCTGCTAGATAAGCCCTTTAAAATGATGTCTATATTGACCTATGCTCCTATTTAAGATTTCCTTCTGACTCCTTGCGGGATGTCCCCATGATAATACAGAAAACTGATAGTTCCTTCTAAAAGTAGATTTGATTTTTAGGTGTAGAATTGATGTACCAAATCTTGTTTATTTATCTGTTATCGTTCAGAAAATATTATACCCGTGCAGGACTTTATGTACACCCTGTATATATATATATATATATATATATATATATATATATATATAATATATATAATTTTCTCATCGTGCAGAACAATTTTAGCTCAAGCTTTGGTCGTATCGGAGCTCGGTGTTTCAGATGGCTTTAAATTCTCTGTTGCTTACGGAAATCACGAGCTAAGGCTGCCTGCAAATGTGCTATCGTCTCTTTGTGCATGAAAATATTGGAACATACTATAGTCATCTCACAGTACGTAGATTGTGATGTGTTTGGATTTAAGTTCTTGGTTGTTTAGAGAAATTATACCTTGCCTTCTCGGATGTGATGTTCCCTAAATATCGAAAAGTGAGAATCGAGTGAACCAAACAGTAGTAGTCAGTATTGAAGATATCGGGGTTCATCCTATCTTTTCTTCGCCTATTAAAATTTATACTTATTCCCGATTCCGTTTATGCTACTGGAAATGTAAATAAACAAATGTAAATGCCACATAGCATAATTTGTGATGCATTGATGAGCTAAAAGCATTAGCAAGAAAAAATTCCGTTTGAAATTTATTGTAAAGTTGTATTTACAGGCCATATAAAACAGACTGCAATTATTAGCATACAAAACACTTTTCAATAAAAAGATTTACAGTAAATGTGTTTCAAAACGTACGTTTATGTCCAAAGTTTGATATTAATATTACTTAAGAGAAATCAGGCAACTTATTTCCAAATCAAGTTTGCTGTGACGCCATTTTTTTAGATTTGGCAATCCTAAAATTAACTGCTTTTTCCCTTTAAACGTTGATTAAAAAAGTATATCATTGTTTATTAAATACTATTAGTTCCAAATGTTAAATATTACATATTTTTACTTTTCAAGTTATTCTTGTAGTATTTTACCCTCTCACAGATCTCTTACCTGGAGTTATCACTGTTATTGAACAATAGTTTTTGGCTTCAATTATGTAATTTTTATATTAGTTTGAACATCAAAAACATTGCGCAGTTGTAACATAAGGAACTGGCGAATTTTTATTTTTTGCAAAAACATTTATTTACTTTTGTTTGTTACAACCAATAGACTAAGACGGCAAGTTGCACGTATTATCTTGACTGTCATAAACTGAGCGAAAAAAAAAACTGATTCATTGAGCAAATTTTAATTCACTAGTTATATGAAATAATATGATATAATATATGTTGTGTAATTCCATATTATTTATTGGCTACTTCTCTGTGTAACAGTGTCGTATTACTACGGCAACAGACCACCTAAACTTCCTTTACAACACATGTATTATCTCACTTTTGCTTTACATAAATAACACAGCTAACTAAAAATACAGCACTGACGTATTATTCAAATAGCGTAAAGCTGTTTATGACTGTAAAACACAAAGACTACTTTGCTTCGGGTTTTTAAAAGTGTTAAAAGAGTACATTAGTAGCATAAAAATAAGTTGTTTTCTTACTACTTACTCAATTCGGCAATACAATGAAATGACTCGTCATATTCTGGAAAATAAAAACAGTTATTATTTTACAGTAAATATAAAACAGTAATCTTAAAAAATGGGACATTGAAACCAAATAATGCCTACTAGACACTAAAGTTTTAATTTTAACTATTATGGTTAAATATCTTCCAAATAGGAAACTAAATGAGCAGAAGAAAGCATCTACATGTAGAATTTATTAGCACGAACTAATCAACACTACAATAGATGTCAGTACTACAGTTGTAGAAATAGAATAGTATCAACAATATCTGACGTCAGACGGAAATCGATCAGTCCTCAACAATCAACGCTTGGGTGTTCCTGAGCCATATGCCATATTGATAGTCAAAGCAGGTCAGAAGCCGGCAAGGTGATGTCGGAAGTGCTACACCGGAAGTGACTCCACTTGTCTCACGCCGGATGCGGATGTCTCCGTGACTCTGTCTCACTCGCACCCACACAGGCTGACTGACGGCTCAATTATAGGTTCTCTCTCCAACACAACAGAGGAACCCTCCACGAGAGACAACACAATCAAGAGTGTGTATGGTTCACGACCCATACCAGTCGGAAAGGCCCGTCCTGGTCATATCGTTTGTTCTAAGTATAGTTTGACCTGGTGTTTGCTTTGACAGGTCATGGAGGAGGCCCCCGTTCTACCACAGCTTCCCATTATTCACTGAATTGTTAGTGACAATATAACTTATCCAGTAACATAAAACATATCATGTAGGATACAAATTTTCTATAGGAGAATGGAGTGAGCGCTTGTTTTACACGTGTATAGACACTACGGTACGATTGAATTATATTTCTGATACCCATGTTGATTGATTTTGCCTTGTTGCCACGATCAAGACAACATGTAAAAAAGTGTATATTTTTGTCAACTGTAATTTACACCGGTGTTAGTTTTTTTATACCATAATAATTTTGCTCTGTTTCCCCGATTAATCATATATATTATATCATCCTATATATAGATATATAGTATTATCATCATTAATATATCACAATTAGGAGTTCACAAATAATACAAGTTGAAAAAATATCGTATAAATCCACGTAGTAAGCAAGCACATGCGTATTGACAAATGGTTAAATTAGCCGGTCTAATTAGAGAGATTGGCCCGCAGTGTAATCAGCCTGTAACCGTGGATCACCGGTGGAAGCGATCCGCTGCGACGTGACAGGGGTAATCCACTTTGCCCAGGCCGCTCCACACCCCGCAGTCGGATACGTCTATCCGTGAAACATTTAAAATAGTTCCTCCAATCACAAAAGTAACATATGACATATCAGAATATAAATGGTATGTTGTAGGACGAGATGGAAGAAGACGTATGAAAGAGATATCAAGATGAAGAAGCCCGACAGGAAATTTACTTCATACTCCAGTCTGTATCAGAGAGGGTTTCATTTTTATTACGTTACCAAGGTCTCCAGGGATGTTTGGCATTCCATAAGTAAGACATTTTTTGTGAATAATACAAAACAAAATGTGAGAATAACTTTATACACGTTAATTAAATACAAAGAATACATATTAATATGATTACATTTCTTAATGCGCTAGTCTGTAAAAAAGCTAAAGTGGTTTTTAAGTTAAAATCATAATGTATTTTTAAAGTAGAAATAGGTGATGACAAATTTTTTAAGTTTTATAGCAGTTAATTTTATGGCTTGCTTGTTTAATTGAATAATGTCTTAACTTTGAAGTAAGAGAGATATTTAATACTTAACATAATTGCCTCATAAAATTAATATTTCAGACGTATTTATTAATATTTCAACAAGTTATAAAATAAAATAATTTCCGACATTTTCTTACTAAGTCTTCTTAGCACGCATGACTCCAATCTCATAGTAGAAATAAGTTCAGCTAGTGTCACCATCAGCTGTTTATATTCTTTTATTTTTTTTCTCTTTTTTTTCTCTTTTTTTAAGCCTCAGCTACACAGCTATGTAGGCTTCGATGTTCGCTGGTTTATCTCGTGTATATACATGATTGGCCCTCCCCGGGATTTGAACCCGTGATGTTTATATTCTCCATTATAACCCTTTCCTCCCACCAGTTCTTATCTTATTTTGTCCTCATCTTTGTTCAAATCTATTATGGATCTAATAAGCTGTTTCATATGTTTCAGTGGCTTGGCGTTTTCCAAAAGTAAACACAACTTTCTTTCCGTCTTATGTTATTTCTCATCGAAATACGGGAAGAATAAACATATAAATATTTTGTAGCTTGCATGTGTCTATTGTGCGAAGGTTTTAAATGGTGCAATTAATTAATGGTTGTGATTACTTTTTTATTTAAAAGTCTTAGCTATTGAATAAGACAGTAAATGAGGAAAAATGTTTTGTATAATTCAATGAAGAATTGCAGGCATTCTATACAGGAAATTTAGATAAGTTTACTGGGCATTATTCATCTGCCATGAATTAAATGGCAGATGACATACATTTTTCAAGGTTCTAACTTCAGGGAGGGATCCGTTAATTAATGATTTATATATAATTTAACACAAATATATATTATAGAAAATAAATTTTTTAAAATGTTATGTATATGTTATAATATATTTAAGTTATTACGGAATTATAGGGTTATATCCAAAATCTTGCATATACAAGATTTTAAAAATCTATCCGAAAACCGATTGCGCGTCCTTGACATTCCTCGGTGAACTCGTCAGTTACAACGCGGGTTGGCGTTTGTTGCCAGCAGCATAAGTCCGCTTCCTTAGATAACGAGATTTTAACTTGTTGTTTGCGGATAATTTCACCACAAACATTTAACATAATCATGATAATTGTACTTGTTTCCAGCGTTGTTCACGTGAGTAAAACCTGAAATAGTAATAAAAGGAAACATGTTTTTGTATGAACTTTAATAAATAATCACTTACCGAATTAGAATTAAAGAAGAATGTATATAACAATAGTGTAGTGTGTAGTAATATGCGTATATTTTTAAGGATAAGAAGTTTATAATAAAATAGAACCATTTCTACTAATATATTGTGTCTTGTCAATTATTTATTCAACGACCAAACTCGATCAGAATTAACTGTTAACTTTGATGTATTAAATGAAGGATGGCCAACTATATTCAAGAGTGAACGTAGCAGATAATATTCCGACGTATCTTTGGCCTAGGGATAGCTCTCTGGGCATATCTCCCGGGGATGAGCAACTCGGTTTTAAGAGTGAACGAATGTAGCAGATAATATTCCGCCATGTCTTTGGCTCGGGGATGGATCTCAGGTTGTATAACTGGGGAATGGTCAACATGATTTTATGAGTGAACGAACGCAGCAGATAATATTCCGGCGGGATTTTGGCCCGGGGATGGCTCTCAGGTTGTATAACTGGGGGATGGTCAACACAATTTTATGAGTGAACGAACGTAGCAGATAATATTCCGGCCATGTCTTTTGGCTCGGGGATGGCTCTCAGGTTGTATAACTGGGGGATGGTCAACACGATTTTATGAGTGAACGAACGCAGCAGATAATATTCCGGCGGGATTTTGGCCCGTGGATGGCTCTCAAGTTGTATAACTGGGGGATGGTCAACACAATTTTATGAGTGAACGAACGTAGCAGATAATATTCCGGCGTGTTTTCGGTTGCGGGATGGCTCTCAGGTCATGTCCCCGGGGGGGTTGCCAATACGATTTTAAGAGTGAACGAACGTAGCAGGTAATATTCCGGCGTGTTTTCGGTTGCGGGATGGCTCTCAGGTCGTGTCCCCGGGGGATTGCCAATACGATTTTAAGAGTGAACGAACGTAGCAGGTAATATTCCGGCGTGTTTTCGGTTGCGGGATGGCTCTCAGGTCGTGTCCCCGGGGGATTGCCAATACGATTTTAAGAGTGAACGAACGTAGCAGGTAATATTCCGGCGTGTTTTCGGTTGCGGGATGGCTCTCAGGTCGTGTCCCTGGGGGATTGCCAATACGATTTTAATAGTGAACGAACGTAGCAGGTAATATTCCGGCGTGTTTTCGGTTGCGGGATGGCTCTCAGGTCGTGTCCCCGGGGATTGCCAATACGATTTTAAGAGTAAACGAACGTAGCAGATAATATTCCGGCGTGTTTTCGGTTGCGGGATGGCTCTCAGGTCGTATCCCCGGGGGATTGCCAATACGATTTAAAGAGTGAATATTAAGAGTTTAGCTAAATACTGAATACATGTAAAAAATATGTTGGAACATTCCAGAGAATAATCATTGGCAAAATTTAGCCGTCTTGATATCGGGTCTACATAAAAACGAATAAAGACATGAAGTTTTTTTTATACGAAACGTGATTGGAAAAAATGTGTAAAAAATGTAGTAAAAATCAATTTCTTGGACCATATTCCATTTTAAAACGTAATTTCGTATGCTTACATTCTTATATTCAGCGATTTATCGTTGAGCCTCGTTACAACGTTGCTGAAATTTGTTACAGGTACATCAATCGGTTATATAGTTTACAGGTATATGTTTTTTAAGTTCCTGTCCTAGTGGAAGAAATTTAAAAAGCTGTAATTATTAAATAAAATAAATAATTTACGTAAAAATCAAGAACATCACATTAATTATTATTGATTACTACTTTAATGATCGGTATGCCAACGTATTTGGATCTACGCTATTAAAGAGTACGATTCAATAGTAGACATTTATCGATGTATATTTAATCTAGAACGGTGAAATACACGGGCATCCCGTTACAAAGTCTCACCATGAATGAATTTATATTGACAGTATATTTTATTTGCATGATAATGCTTCCTTTAAAATTGATATAATTTATATTTTAACCTAGAAGTACGCCACGCCACGTGTCACGTAACAGGCCTCGCTGAGTTTCAATGCAAAAATTTAAAGTCTATGGCTCATTTCATTATTATCATATAGAACGTGAATGCAATTGAAGTCTTTCTCAAGATATCTTGCCATATGATGTAAAATTAATTTTGTTCGTTAAATTATTTTGTTTTCATATCAGTGTTTAAATAATGAAAGTCTACAGGACAAATGTAAATAAACTATTTTTAATATTTTGGGATAGTCAGGCTGCATGTGTTATGTCACTTGTTAAAATATCTTATATATACTGGGTTCATTTACAAATCTATTTATGCTGTTATTTAATACACATTGTGTAATCGTTGCCAACATTGTTACACATAAGACCAATGTTAAAATATTCGCTAATGCTTAGCCATTTGTTTCTATTATATGTTTTGTAACTATTTGTTGCTTTACAACCCAAATTGAATAGTTTGTAATGTTGTACAAATCACATATATAATTTTGTAAACGACAATTTGTTCAAATAGAGTGCCACACTGTTGCTGAAGCATTGGAGGATTCTGTTTGAACATTTAAAATTGAAAAGAAACTGAGATAATTATATAAATAAAACATGGTGTTGACATGAGGGCCCTAATGTAACCGAGGGATTTTATTATAAGGAGCTTGTGGTGAATGCTACAAACCCGAGCGTGTATTTCCATTTCCATGGAGATACATTCATTGATATTTCCATCTCAGAGATGGAACCTTCTATCATGTTTGTAATGTTCTCAGGCAACATTATCTGTATTCGATAACGTGTAATGGCACAATGGTGAGTGCCGAGCAGAGAGATAGATACAAGAAAGTGTGAAACGATGTCAGAGTATTATTTAGTGCTGTAGCGTTGGCGTTCAGAAGAGATGAGTTTTGTTGATGCATCTATGTTTGATTTGTAACGAATTGTTTGACAGTACATTACACTTTTGCGAGAGAGAGAAATAGTTTTAGTTTTAACTAATCAAGAAATCGTTAAATTTTGAATTTAAAAATAATTTAATCTACAATGATCATTGGGTATGCGTTAGCGAAGCCTATCATTCTTGAGACTGGACAAATTTAATTTATGTTTGTCTGCCTATATTTAAATTGTGCATGAATATTCCTTTCTCTTTGTCTAAAAATGACAGGATATAATCACGGGCCAGAGAGGGACACCAGGTTTGTGGAGGATTTTGGAATGGTGATGAGGTAATTTAGATTTTAACTTATCTGAAAACAGCTTAATATATTCTTAAGGTGCTCACTACTTTGCGTTCAAAGGAATCAGTTTGGTCTTGATTTAGAGTTGTATATTTGCCATTATTAACGTTTTCGAAGTATTTTTCTTATATGATTTTATTTACACTATTACTTAATTTTAACCGTTTACTTTAGATAGTTCTAACGTTAGTGATTCACCTGGGGAGAGATCACATTGCAGATCTTGAAACATAGTGTTACTAATTTTGTGAATCACTGACGAACGCAAATTTCCGGAAAGTTCTATTTCTTTCACAATATTTACATTGTAACAAAACCAACTTCAAACACAGAAAAATGCATATTTAATTCATCAGTTTGGTATATTTATGTTTTTATATTTTTTATATTTTAAAGGATAAGAAAGACTAAAAATTTATAACTGTTACAGAATTAAAATTGTATGAGTTGGATGAGAGAAATACGCAATATTGGGAACGGAGTTTTAGTTAAATTTCTACGCCGCGACCATTAATCTCCCACGCTTCTGTTTTAGACTCCAGCTGTAAGATAGAACGCCCCCTTAAACCGTACATTTTGAACTGTCAGTGGCTTTTCATGTTCCCAACAACGAGTTCCAGAAGTCAATGGAACATCTTAAAATCAATCAAAGATCTAATTGTATCACATATTACGTTTTAAAATTATAAATGATTATAACGGTATGAAACAATATAAAAATACTACAACCATATTCAATTTTTCATTGTTGACTACTAATATATATATATATATATATATATATATATATTTGAGATTCCACAGAAAAGGAGCAATTAAATCTGGCGTAAATATGTTAAAATAGTGTTACAATTGGGTGTTCTTGAAAAATATATTCACCTCCTTTACCAAAAGGGTGAAACACATTTTGACTCTTCATTTTTATTCTTCTTTATTGTACAATATTGTATTTTAAATTAACTTCAAGTACAACATGGTACGTATTAATTCCATTGTTCAAAACGGTATGGTACTGCTATATTTATTAATTACTTCTAAATACCCAGAGATATTTGTACATTGTATATGAGATTTTTGTAAGAAAGATTGAGCAGCTGACTGGCAAGATCAGGCAACTGATAAGTGATACTTTACATTAACAAAGAGCTTTATCCATCACAGAGAGACATTGACGGAAGTGGCGAGTATCGTTGGATTATACATCTATTTCTTACACCTAACTTTCCATCCACTTTCAATCTATCACGGTACAGGTTTATATAAAACAGTCCTCGTGTTATTTGCATAGTGGTTTTCATGGCAAACGAATGAATATTACTGTATTATTTTGTTTTATAATTAGAGATTTGGTAAAAAAAAATCAAATACAACAGTAAAGAAATCTGTTTAATTAAAAATGCTTAATATTACAAAAAAGGTAAAGGTAAGAGATGTCATATTTTCCCAGGCGGAGTACAGCAAAGAAACCCTCTCTAACACTGTACCAATGAGAGGGAATAGAGTCTACTTGCAAGGACAAGATCTCTCAGCGGTCATTCATCCAAGGAGCAGCCGCGATCGACGTTACTTGACTCCGGATATTATTTTGTGATAACGGCCATATCCGCTACACTGCTCCATTGGCAATATTAATCACTTACAGTGCAATATATATGCGACTGGTGATTAGATAAGTTTTTAATTTGGACAAAATTTCTTAATACGATTGCTTTTAACTATAGAAAGGCATAATCAGGACCTAGATAAAAATTAGATGCCACTAAATATTGGGTTGGTAACGCACAAAAAGATCACTTACAGTTGAAATCACTTTTACGTGCACACATTTAAACATAATTTTAACACTACTTTTAAAATTAAACACACATTTTATATTATGTACTCAAATGTAAGATAGATCAATATGAATATTATTAGGATATGGTAATCATTCTGTAATACAAATATATGGTTTTATCCTGTAAGCTACACAATGGTTTTTTTATAGATTCAATTCCAAATTTTGAAGAGTTTATTTGCTCAGATAAGTAAAGAGTCTACAATAACAAAAGAATTACCAGTTATGTTATTAGATGCAACATAAATTAATTGGCCAAAACTCCAATTAAAATGGCAGTTACAAAAAGCCCATCGATAGATGATTTAAAAGAATAACAGGTATTCAAAAATTGGTAAAAAATTACATCTTAAAAGATATAAAAGGATTACAACCACAGTGGATTGCATTTATCCTCTTCTTCAGTTGTTAATAACCTTAACAGCTAATCAATATGTAGCGATGAATTAGCCCAACTTCAAAGTTGACAACAGAAGTTAGACATCAAAAATATAAGCATAAGGCATATGGACCATGTTTGGATGGTCCGAAGTGATTATCAACCATACCACTCCACAGAACAAGCAAACTGAACAGCAGACGCTCACACACTCGAGAAGTTAAGACACTGAGAGAAAATCAAAATATGCATTTCCTGTGACAACACGGTCATCATCTGAAACAAAAAGGAACGGAATGGAAAACATTTCGCGGGAGGAGAAAGCAGCCGCTTTCGGCATCCTATATTTGTTCTTGATCTCAATGTTATACCTGTGTATGGTTGAACTTAGGTAATGATTTTTGACACCTTAAGAAGTGTTTCCAACCCTCGAAACGTAACGTTCTAGGTTTGTAAATGTTTGAGACATTGCTATCCTTTCAAGCCCATCCATCACTTTATAAAAAGTAAGAACTACTGTAATGCGATGGATAAGAAATGTTATCACCGAGTTTCAAGAGGAAGAAATGTCAAACTGATATGTAACAGTTTTTGTATTCGAAGATACATAACTAGGTGTTGCCTAATGCATTACTAGTTAGTAAAATCGACAAATCGAAGTTCGTATTTTAAGAGAGTAGGATAGTGTACATATAGGATATGTGTAAAGTATGGATGATATTTAGTTTTACTATCAAAGGTCAATACATTTTCGTGTCATTTAATAAAACCACAATAAGCAATGGCAACTAATGGAGTCCAACACATTTAGTAATTCAAACCATTCCGAGCCCGGATGTAATAAGTAACTGAAATTCAGAGGTGATGTAAATTTCTCTTAGCCACCCAAGATTATACTCCTACATATTCACAAGCTCTCATACCATTGAAGGGGATAGAGCGAGAATTGGGATCACATCGAATGAGACAATAATTATACAATACTTTTTTATATAACATAATAAATAATACATTAATATGTGAGTTTTTAGTGAGAAATAGTTAACAGAATATGTTGTACGTATCAAATTTGTGTATTTAAATTTGAGTATAGTTTTTGTAATTCATTCATAGGGCCTCTCGTGGTCACAACGAAATTGAGTGGACACTACAACCTTGCTAAAAGTAGTACAATATTAGGTTAACATTCTTTAACTTGGCCGCGTTGCGTGCGAAGAAATGACTCACACATACATCCGAGTCAGAGGGAATTCCCGATCCTTTTTTAACACAAGGGGTTATTCTCAGCAACTCCCACAGCCGTAACGTTGCGAATGGGGACTAAAATCTGGCATCATGTGAGAATAATACGTTCTCGATGGAATCGCTAAACAATTTCGCAGTACTTACTAGGGTGTCTAGTAAATATTCGATCAAATTTCACCAGATTATTTGCTAGGTATAAATGTATAAAAATTCCATGTAACGTACGGTTCTATCTTGTTTAGACCTCTGTCTGAGAGTGAGCAGAGTCCCCCAACCAAAGTCCAAGACGGTGTGGATTTTAGTGTTGTCATTTAGTATGGATATTAAGCGTTAGTCCCATAGTCTCATTTAACTTACTGATAAAAATAATATTTGTACGCTTTCTTACTAAAAAACAAATATCACAATGTTTAGCGCTTAGTGACATTTAATAATAAATAAAATAAAGCTTTCTGCCCCTATTAGAATCAACGAATTTATATAGGACTGGCGGTTCAACATTAAAAATGCAATTTTGAAGTTATTTATTATAAATTATTATTACCTTTTTTTTGTTCGTTTTTTTATGTCTCTTACAAGTATTAAATTTGAGAACGTTTTACAGAACAACTTATGTTTTGGTTTTCTATTTTTAACACAGGAAAATAAGTGACTAATTAAGTAAAACATTGCTGTAACTGAAACATAGCTTTTGCATTCATCTCATCTATAAATTTCATGCAACATAGGAAATACATTAATGTTTATTTTTCTACTACGTAAAAAATATTCTCAACCAATATGGGACGATGAAACAGAAATGTTGACAAGAGCGAAACTTATTTAATTTCAGAAAGTAATAGCGGTTGCAATTGTAGGGAACAAGTCTGTGTAAGTTTCCCGCCCGAGGCAACAGCTGGCTGATTGGTGGGCTGTCAGATTACCGATCCCGGCTTATCTTCACAAACTGGATTACTGGAGTCTTCAGTCGCATCAGGAGCGGGCTGGCGCAAATAAACTGATCAATTACTATCTAATTTGTTTTTATTAACAGCCTAAAGCAAGTACAAGATAACCCATAACTGTACTGTAAAATTGAATCAAGCAGTCTGGTATACTTTTGAACTGAGTTATACCACATAAGTATAAATAAATATATGTATATATATATATGTATATATATATATATATATATATATATATATATTTTCAAATTCTGAAAATGATTATAATTTGTACTAGTATCTTGATATTTCCTGAACAAATAAACGAACTAATCAACGTAGGGATTTGTTGTATGTTTGAAATACTTTTAATTGTTTCGTAAATTTTAAGTTATTTAGTTTAAACTTGTGTAAATCTACAATTTTAAAATGGAAAAGTGAATCAAAAACCTATTATTTTTCAAACTGACCATGGCTACAAGAGTGAATTTATTGAGGTTGGTTAATTTCGACGAATATAATATTATTAGAAAATATTCATACGTTAAAATGACGTTTAACGAGTTTACCATTTCGTTATTTAAACCAATAACTTATAGACCTTTTTATTATTGACACGAGCATTTTATTTATTCAAACAACAGCTAACTATATAATTTTATACTGTAATGATCCAATCAAAAAATTAAGAACAAAAAAAATATTCTGAAGTTAATCCCAGTGTGTGAAATTAACACACTTAATAATACCGAGGGTTGGGAAACCAGCGGACAAAGCGAGCAGGGGTCTCTTCTGACAAAAAGTAGTCTAAATATGAACTAGTGATTTAGTGAAATAAACTCTAAAGTAAGCCTACATAAAAGTTATAATATACACTAATATTTACTATACTGTATTTATGTGAACAAATATACGATATATGTATTCTTCTATCACCTTATTCCTAAATATATGGTGTTAAATTATATTTTTATTAACTAACTGCTGGAGTAAAAACACTATCACGGTTCGTGGACTGATAGTAATACTTGTTTATTAAATCCGGTCAACTAAAACGTTGGTACAGAAACTCTGGACGAGACAAAACCAAATTAAGTTATTTCCAAATCGGATTTCGACAAAAATTCCATGCTAACCGTTGGAGGTAATGAAAGCAATTTTGTTTGACGGAGCAGCGTGTAACAGCCAGTGAGCCACACGTGATTCACTGATCCGTGTTTACTTGCGGTAGTCTCGCTGGCTCACTCCGAGGTTTCATTAGTGGCTCGGCCATCGTCTAATAACAACCGAGCCATCACGACAGCGTCGGAATTAAACCGTCAACTAGTTATAAAGGCTCAGCCTTGTTTGTTACTTGTTCATTGCTGACTGTGGCTTGTAAGGACTATCTACAAAAATTATCATTCCTTAATTAAATTTAGATCAATTGAATTAGTTTAATATACCTGATACTTTCCGAGTATCGAAAACTTATTTTATATTTACATTACATTACAGATTTCTTTTCCCACTACAACATTTAATAGCCAGCCTCTGTCAACTGAGAGGCTGGTAAAATGTAATTTCTCTGTCCTCTTGGTATTTCGAAAACGTACTGACTGACCTATAGACTTTGTATGTGGTCAATAATGACTTCTATAATGGTACATGTCACTCCATAGGATTTGGCTGAGCGTTAGCGAATATTTTTTCAATGGTTTTATGGGTAATCATGTTGTCAACGATAAAACAGCAGAACAAATAAATTTGTAAACAAACTGAGTACAATCATATGAGAAAGACAAAAATAATAGAATGGGAGATCAATGTAAATGATTGATAAAAAGATTTGCTTTCAGTGCATTCTTGTATTGTAGTACCCTTTCTAGCTCACCGAAACTTTTGTTATCTGAACACTGATCTAAAACCTAACTTAGTGAAAAAAAATATAAATGTATCATTTGGTAGATATCTTGGTGATAGATTTCATCTGTAAACTTTTAATTATACATGAAACTTCACTACATATGAGTTTCATGATGTTGCTTATCCAACCATGTCATTTGGCTGCCGGGTGTGTAAAATTTTTTGTATGATTGTTTGTATTGAAAGAAAAAACAGATGGAAATGAAATATAGATGAAATTTTACAAGGAACCACAGTGAAGTTTGTTACGCGACTTTGTGACGTACTACTCCTGCCTTGTTGTTTATAAATGTACAGAAAATGTTCAGTAAATCACATAATCAAAACATTATTGTACCGTAAAACATACACAAAGTGCGAATTTATTTTGTGAATGGTCTAAATCTTTAAACCGTTTCAAGACGGTAAATTCAAGACGATCTTTAACGTGAAAATATAACTTGCCCAAACTGGGAATCAAACCCGAGTCCCTGACATGAAGAGCTAAAACTCTAGCTAACTCACAGGGTCCGTTAGTTTAACAAGATAAAGTAACAATAGATAAAACACCATGGTACTAAATGTGTTCCAATAAATCCAGAACTATTATTAACTTTCCGTAATACGAATTCTGGCAATAATTTGGAAAGCAGAAACGGTTCTGAAAGCATTCGGAAAAGGATGACTGACTTAAGAAGCTTTAGACTTCAAAGCGACCACAAAAAGTTCGACACCCAAACATCTCTAATAACGACTGCTCAGACCTCTCTGAGGGAATCGCTTATAAAGGGGTTTTAGTAGAAGTGAAACTGACTGGACGTCACCTCCAAACGTTAAACTCTTTGTTTAAAAAGTAAAATCATTAATTCCAATGCGTTTTAGTTCTGTACAAAATTACCTCTAATTTACTAAACTTAAAATTAAATTGAAAGTAAAAATTTTAATCAGTTTTGTTGAGCTCAGAGTTTTTAACGAGCGCATGAATACTTCAAGTGTTAATTCTACTGGTTATATAACTATATTGAGAATTATTAAAAGAAGATATAATATTTTTACATAATTTTTATGTAAGTACTGTAAAATTAAGGATTAATTATCGGTATACGGACATGATATGATGTATAATCAATCTCACTGTCACTACTGTCTGGAAATCTGTAATAATACTCGTACATCTGTAAGTGCGCCTGTGGCAAAGTTATTTAACAAAAGTTCTATTTGACATGAAGACTCTCTATGTATTTTTCATTATCGAGAGCCGCACGGCAATCTCCGCCGACAAAGAACGCCATTTTCTGGCTCAGCTGCTGCCGCATTGTCTGAGGTTGCGGCTGATTGCCACCGGTGTCAGCAGCGACCGCGCTGAAGCAGCTGAGAGCTGATGCTGACGTGATGAGACAAGCTTAATCTTATATTAACGTATTTTACGTAAGAAGATACTGTAACTATGGATTGATAAAACAGATACATAGTGTGCAAGTTTACAGCTAGCCGCAATCCACTTTTATAATTTCGATATATTTTTTGTTGTATATGTTCAAAACTTAAGAGTACAAAATACAACTAAATAGTTTAATTAATGAAATAAAAAATGTACAATGAGAGCCTCTGTATTGTTTATAGTTAATACATAAATCATTTATGTATATTAATAACCATGTAATAGGGACTAATTATATATACAGATTTAGGTGTATAAAATCATTAATACTAAGACTACCTAAAATCATTTTCAGTCAAGAAACTTTATGAGACGACATCAATATTTAAATCACCTAGTTTATAACTTATGTCTTTTTATCTTTTTACTTTTTCTTGCTTCAAGATGATTCGAACAAATCGAAGCCGGTATAAAATAAACACATATACAGGATATTTAAGGATAAAACTGAAAATTAAAAGTGAATATTTGTGATTGTATGTCAGTTTTATAAGAAGAACAGTAACTGGCTAGAATAACATACTGTGTAGCACAGAGATTTTAGCAAATAATCTACTATGCGGTTATAGCTTAGCAAATGATAAGGAGGTTGAAAAATGACTTGAACACAAAATAATCTAATATGCAGTTTCGGAATGTTTTTTTCTTAACACTGTACAGTATGTGTGTTATCAAAAAATCTTAGGACAACATTGAATAAAAAAAAAAAATTTTTAACAAAAGTAAACAACTTCGCATGGTAAAAAAACATAAAATAGGCTAATCAAAATCTTTGTCCTGTTTTCTATGTTAAACATACAATGAAACAAAAAAAAGCGTAATACGTTTAAGATTTTGCTTTAGAATCTATCAAGTTTATATTAAAACACAACACAAACATAACGAAGATACACTGTTGGTTTTACATAGGACATAACATAAGAACATGTAGAGTAATAATTATCACTGTGAGTTTTGAAACCATCAAATTATAATCGTGTCTAAAACTTTCGTTCTCTGTTCAGATTTTTAAAGAACGGAAAGTATTTCTTTAAACACGAAAATTATAAAAGGATACAAAACTTACAGACACTGTCATCCTCACTGGCTGAGCAATGCTGAGGAGTATCACTCGATGGGCTATAAGGTACTTTGGGATTATACCGACCACACCCAGACATGAATCGTTATTTGACATTTTTGCTTCTACTGATTACTAGATTAGCGTAAAACAATATTTCGTCAATATAAAACAGGAATTGTCTTATCGCAAACCCCTCCCCATCCTCAGACAGAGGTCAAAGTCGAGCGGTATAGTAGATAACGTGATTGCAGAGTCGCGTCGCTTTGTTGTAGGCCTACTTCCGTGTTTTACCTTTACATTTCTCCAAACACAAAAATTCAAAAAACAAACATAACCAAACTAAAACTAAACTCTTTATTGAAAAAAAACACTAAAAACTTGTTTTTATTCTTGATCACATTCCGCCACCCAAAATGCGAGTGCCTCCGGTCCTTCGGTGCTGCCCCGCGCTGATGCCAACAAAAGAAAAACATCCCTCGAGATAGTACCTATCAGTAAAATATCAAATTCTAGAGGGACTGATCAGATATAAATTGAATTGTAATGGAAAGGCAATTATGTACCGTGCAAATCATGTGATGCCGCGCGGCCTGCCGTAATCGGGATTCTCGAGAAAGATAAGATAACAGCGACAACAATACCGATCACAATACCTGGAAATGCTTGTGTTTGTAATTTTGTAATTATAGTGTTGTTTTTTCGTTCTATCATGTTTGTTTCTATAAATTTATATTTTTGTGTTCTTCATACTGGTGTGGTCGGTATAATCCCAAAGTACCGGCTATAACGTTGTCATTTCCGGTCTTTCTGTCTGTATCCGCACGATATCTCGAGAACGAACTTACCTACATAGACGCGAACATTTTTACATTGATATTATGGCGTAACCATGATGGCAACGAAAGAATCGTAGAATATAAACATTTGGAAAAAATAATATCAATACAAACATATGACATGTGAACATATGACATTGTAAAACATGCAGCCTAACTATCCTAGGACAGTACCATCTGTATATTGTAAGTTTTGTATGAAATTTCATTTATACATAGACAAGAATGAGTATTATTATGGTGCATGCCGTCCGTGCTATTTTGATGAGCGCTATTGAAACTGTGATTTAGTAGGCTGGCACATTTCTCATTTGACTGCCGGGGGCATTAATAATTGTCTGTCTATCTATAGGACATGCCAAGATTAAAATAAAAAATAGACTTTAAAATTTTTACGCACCTTCAGCGAAGACAATTAAGGCGTGGCGTACTCTAATTTAAACGTCATATGCAGTACTGAAACATAAAGTGTCAAGTCTTAGTATCTGATTTCTACATTAGGTGGTTAATCAACAAATACGCATGAGCATGCATCGAATTAAAAGAATTACTTAATAATAGAGAAGTAAAATATTACACTACAGTTTGTAGTGACTACTTTACGCGAAAGAAAATAAGATAACATTAAACAACGTGAAAATAAATGTTTGACAGTTCCACATATTTCAGGACTTCAGGTAAGGTTTGGAACACGTAAGTAAATTTTACATTAGATACGGTGCAAGTGAATATTTAACAAACCGTAGCTAGTAATCGGTCTGCAGTATTCAGCATACAATTGGCCCGGGGCTGTAATGACGCGACTGAGAGACAGCTGCTGAACAATACCAGTCTGTCGGGCTCGGACACTGTACTTATTGTGAATTCCAAATCTTGTCACTTAGAATACATTTTGAAGAGTTTCACAAATTTACCTGCATGTAACCCACACACAGCAAACTCTGTAAGTAGTAAATAGTAGCATATTACGGCTTCGTAATATTTCCACCACGGATTTAGAATCTCTATTTTGGTTACATCAAATCATGGATGCAGTTACGGTTGGGTGAATAGTTAGTGTGTGAACGGGATCATAAATATATTGCACATATATACAAAAATCTGCTTATAACAGTATTACAAGAAAAGGCTTTCTGTGTTTCACTACAATTCGCTTTCAATGTCTCATGTGAAACGTTAAATGTAAGACAGAACAACCTCCTTATTATATATTAAAAATATAAATTTAATTTTTTACAAAAATAGTATTTGAAATTAGGGATGGCAACTGGGTCCAGGTATGAATCTTCACACTCACACACACGCTGACCCCCCCCCCACACACACACAAGTGCAGGGTATTAGGACCGGCCGTATTACAGTTAGTCTTGATTTTTGTTATTTAATTTTAAAGTAATTATTATGTATATATTGTAAACACCGCAACGAGAAAATTATAACAGACAACGTAAATACACCTAAATTGTCACAGAGTATTGCATAGTCGGAATCTACGATGTTACTAAATAATCCGGGGTCTAGTTCTGATGGGATAGAAAGGTAGGTGCCGGGTTGGTCCCAACCTTTAACCCTCTGCGCTCTAGAGTGTGGGGGTGTGAGTGCGCGGGGCGACTGCATGGCCCTTAACTGCAATCACTAATTGGTAATACTATAGTTCTTTTTTAGTTTTAATTTAAAAAATAAAGGCTAATCCGCTTTACAACTTACTCTACTCGTCCTGATGTTCCATATGGGTCTGCGCAAAGATCTTATCAAACAGATAAGGAGGAGAGTCGATACATTATAAGGCCGATGGTTCTGATGAAAAGTATGGAAAATGCAACAGTCACAGACAGAATTTGAACCTGCTCTGTCTCTAATTCAGACCCAAAAACCAACAGCCTCTAATTAGACCGCTCGTCCACTGGTCAATGACTTGGCCAATAATTTTCTAGTTTTCCAATAACTTCGGCTGTTGAACGAATGGAATTACCCATAACGCGTTTGGGTATTTACTCAAACTACGTCGTGGGCAATTTGAGGTTTTGTAAATAACATAAAGTAAAACTCAGTTATGATTGTGTTTAGAATTTAAAACAAAGTTAAATTTTTCTTATTTTACAGAACGCTATTAAGGCTAAGAAGCCCTGTCTAATAGTAACTTGAGGACCAATTGTTTAAAAGTGAGTCCGAACCACCACCAGTATCACAGAGGGCTGCTTGAAAACACACTGAACGTCCAACCATCGAAGAAATAGCCACCACCCTCTTTGGGATAACCACTGTACCAACCAGACATCGCCATCAGCAGATACAGGTATAACCTGCACCATCGGCAGATACAGGTATAACCTGCGCCATCGACAGATACAGGTATAACCTGTGCCATCGGCAGATACAGCTATAACCTGCGCCATCGACAGATACAGGTATAACCTGCACCATCGGCAGATACAGCTATAACCTGCGCCATCGACAGATACAGGTATAACCTGTGCCATCGGCAGATACAGGTATAACCTGCACCATCGGCAGATACAGCTTTAACCTGCGCCATCGACAGATACAGGTATAACCTGCACCATCGGCAGATACAGCTATAACCTGCGCCATCGACAGATACAGGTATAACCTGTGCCATCGGCAGATACAGCTATAACCTGCGCCATCGACAGATACAGGTATAACCTGTGCCATCGGCAGATACAGCTATAACCTGCGCCATCGGCAGATACAGCTATAACCTGCGCCATCGGCAGATACAGGTATAACCTGTGCCATCGGCAGATACAGCTATAACCTGCGCCATCGGCAGATACAGCTATAACCTGCGCCATCGGCAGATACAGGTATAACCTGCGCCATCGGCAGATACAGCTATAACCTGCGCCATCGACAGATACAGGTATAACCTGTGCCATCGGCAGATACAGCTATAACCTGCGCCATCGACAGATACAGCTATAACCTGTGCCATCGGCAGATACAGCTATAACCTGCACCATCGGCAGATACAGCTATAACCTGCGCCATCGACAGATACAGGTATAACCTGTGCCATCGGCAGATACAGATATAACCTGCGCCATCGGCAGATACAGCTATAACCTGCGCCATCGGCAGATACAGCTATAACCTGCGCCATCGACAGATACAGGTATAACCTGTGCCATCGGCAGATACAGCTATAACCTGCGCCATCGGCAGATACAGGTATAACCTGTGCCATCGGCAGATACAGCTATAACCTGCGCCATCGCAGATACAGCTATAACCTGCGCCATCGACAGATACAGCTATAACCTGCGCCATCGACTACAGGTATAACCTGCGCCATCGGCAGATCAGCACCTGCGCCATCGCAGATACAGCTATAACCTGCACCATCGAGATACAGCTATAACCTGCGCCATCGACAGATACAGCTATAACCTGCGCCATCGACAGATACAGCTATAACCTGCGCCATCGAGATACAGCTATAACCTGCGCCATCGGCAGATACAGCTATATAACCTGCGCCATCGACAGATACAGCTTTAACCTGCGCCATCGACAGATACAGCTATAACCTGCACCATCGGCAGATACAGCTATAACCTGCGCCATCGGCAGATACAGCTATAACCTGCGCCATCGGCAGATACAGCTATAACCTGCGCCATCGGCAGATACAGCTATAACCTGCGCCATCGGCAGATACAGCTATGCGCCATACAGATACAGCTATAACCTGCGCCATCGGCAGATACAGGTATAAACCTGCGCCATCGACAGATACAGCTATAACCTGCGCCATCGACAGATACAGGTATAACCTGCGCCATCGGCAGATACAGGTATAACCTGCGCCATCGGCAGATACAGCTAACCTGCGCCATCGACAGATACAGCTATAACCTTCGGCCATCGGCAGATACAGGTATAACCTGTGCCATCGGCAGATACAGATACAGGTATAACCTGCGCCATCGACAGATACAGGTATAACCTGTGCCATCGGCAGATACAGGTATAACCTGCGCCATCGACAGATACAGCTATAACTTGCACCATCGGCAGATACAGCTATAACCTGCGCCATCGACAGATACAGGTATAAACCTGTGCCATCGGGTAGATACAGCTTTAACCTGCGCCATCAGCAGATACAGCTATAACCTCCGCCATCGGCAGATACAGGTATAACCTGTGCCATCGGCAGATACATCTATAACCTGCACCATCGACAGATACAGCTATAACCTGCACCATCGGCAGATACAGCTATAACCTGCACCATCGACAGATACTGGTATCACCTGTGCCATCGGCAGATACAGCTTTAAACTGCGCCATCGGCAGATACAGCTATAACCTCCGCCATCGGCAGATACAGGTATAACCTGTGCCATCGGCAGATACAGCTATAACCTGCGCCATCGGCAGATACACCTATAACCTGCGCCATCGGCAGATACATGTATAACCTGTGCCATCGGCAGATACAGCTATAACCTGCGCCATCGGCAGATACAGGTATAACCTGTGCCATCGGCATATACAGATATAACCTGTGCCATCGGCAGATACAGCTATAACCTGCGCCATCGGCAGATACACCTATAACCTGCGCCATCGGCAGATACATGTATAACCTGTGCCATCGGCAGATACAGCTATAACCTGCGCCATCGGCAGATACAGGTATAACCTGTGCCATCGGCATATACAGCTATAACCTGCACTATCAACAGATACAGCTATAACCTGCACCATCGACAGATACAGCTATAACTTGCACCATCGGCAGATACAGCTATAACCTGCGCCATCGACAGATACAGGTATAAACTGTGCCATCGGGTAGATACAGCTTTAACCTGCGCCATCAGCAGATACAGCTATAACCTCCGCCATCGGCAGATACAGGTATAACCTGTGCCATCGGCAGATACATCTATAACCGGCACCATCGACAGATACAGCTATAACCTGCACCATCGGCAGATACAGCTATAACCTGCACCATCGACAGATACTGGTATCACCTGTGCCATCGGCAGATACAGCTTTAAACTGCGCCATCGGCAGATACAGCTATAACCTCCGCCATCGGCAGATACAGGTATAACCTGTGCCATCGGCAGATACAGCTATAACCTGCACCATCAACAGATACAGCTATAACCTACACCATCGGCAGATACAGCTATAACCTGCGCCATCAACAGATACAGATATAACCTGTGCCATCGGCAGATACAGCTATAACCTGCGCCATCGGCAGATACACCTATAACCTGCGCCATCGGCAGATACATGTATAACCTGTGCCATCGGCAGATACAGCTATAACCTGCGCCATCGGCAGATACAGGTATAACCTGTGCCATCGGCATATACAGCTATAACCTGCACTATCGACATATACAGCTATAACCTGCACCATCGACAGATACAGCTATAACTTGCACCATCGGCAGATACAGCTATAACCTGCGCCATCGACAGATACAGTTATAACCTGTGCCATCGGCAGATACAGCTATAACCTGCGCCATCGGCAGATACAGCTATAACCTGCGCCATCGGCAGATACAGGTATAACCTGTGCCATCGGCAGATACAGCTATAACCTGCGCCATCGGCAGATACAGGTATAACCTGTGCCATCGGCAGATACAGCTATAACCTGCACCATCGACAGATACAGGTATAACCTGTACCATCGGCAGATACAGCTATAACCTGCGCCATTGACAGATACATGTATAACCTGTGCCATCGGCAGATACAGCTATAACCTGCGCCATCGGCAGATACAGCTATAACCTGCGCCATCGGCAGATACAGCTATAACCTGCGCCATCGGCAGATACAGGTATAACCTGTGCCATCGGCAGATACAGCTATAACCTGCGCCATCGGCAGATACAGCTATAACTTGCGCCATCGACAGATACAGGTATAACCTGTGCCATCGGCAGATACAGTTATAACCTGCGCCATCGGCAGATACAGGTATAACCTGTGCCATCGACAGATTCAGGTATAACCTGCGACCGTGCTCAACTCTTCAGATTCACTAATATAACACAATCTCTGTATGTGCATCAGCAAAGACCGCAATCGCAGAGGAAGTTATATTCTATTACAGTAGATTATATAAACAAATTTTGGTCATTTTTCTGGCAATGGTTTCAACTTTTATAAATCATCAATATTAGTATTTTAAAATTTGACTACTAAAACGTATCTTTATTTGGGAAAACGTTTCTTTGGTAGGCAGTAATTATGTGCTAGTAGATTAACATGGTCGTGCAAAGTTTCAGAGTGCGTGATAGATTGGGGGGATCATTTATGTGCTGAAGATTACAACCGGCGTTTAATCATGAATTGCAAATGACCGGGGAGGAACAGAAGGTTGGATCTGCCTGCCACAGGTTGGTTTACATATTCATGGACACCCTCGTCAACCCCACACGTTCCCTGTCTGTCCTCCCCATCTGTCTCTGTCCCTCCAGGAGTCGCTGACATGTGACATTACCCAGCCACCCTCATGACAAGCCAATGGCCGGTAGTTTGTACGCCAATCGCGTCGATGTTTGTCACCCTTTCGCCACTTCTGTCTGGGATAGAACTGTTTTAAGGCTATATAGGTAGTACAATGGACACTGTGCATGGTATTCAGATAATTTAGTTTCAATTTTGGATAACTAAGAAATAGAGTATGAGATCTCTTTTCGTTGTAAGACTGATCTCAATCAAAGAAGAATGGCCTACTACAAATTCAAAATATGTATCGAAAAAAGCGTTAGCTGCAAAATTGTAATCAAAGTAAAATATAAATATACTTTACTTTCAAATACTGGGATGTGTTATTAGTTAGCCAAAACAAGCATTTATATTCTTCTTTGCTTGTAAGGTGATAACTACCAGAAGTTTCGATTTAAAGAGTTCGAATCTGTTAGATTATACGTTAGATATAGATATTATGTCACTAAGGAACATATTAACAATTATGATATTATAATTTCTGCGGATATTTTAGCTTCTAAACAAAATCAAAGTATGAAATTAAGTAAAAAAAGAAAAAGAAACAATAAAGTAGTTGAAACGAACGCCTTAATTATACATTTGCAATAAGCGTGCAGTACATATCAAATATTGATATTTGCGTAATCACATATGAACAGACTGAGATAAAAGTTGATTAGTTACAATATTTTTCAGTTTACACAAGGCTCAATATAACAAATAAGAAAAGTTGCGAAGTTATTAATGAAATAAATCATTCTAGGAAGGGAGGAAAATCGTTGTTTCCACTATCTTGTCAGTTGGAGAATGATTCAGCAATAAATTCTTTATCTGAATCACATTATTTAATTTGTTACTTTGAACGGTTTGATTGATAGTTCACCATAACAATGGTTATGTTTCGATTGTTAGGTTTGAAACAATCAAGAAAGTAACTGCACATCTTGAACACAGATAAAACGCAATTAGACGAAATAGGATGCAATGAGTTCTCCAGAGGATAAAGATTGGGTCCAGTGTTCCGAGCAAATAGAGATGCCTCATGAGTTACACCGCAGACCACAACCACACCTAACTGAGACCGCAGCAATTAAAACTTTGACTCCACGTGACCTGGAGCCTTGCCAGACGTCGCTGTTCTCATCCTACTTGGAACAGGTGGCAAAATATGGCCACTTCCGCTTACAAGTTATAATAAAAAAATACACAATTATATAATGATGCCAACAGCATCACTAAGGATCTTTCCGGCAAACGTTTTAAATAGTGTTATTATTATTTAAAATTCACTAATCTAATATTTAAGTTTATGCAGAGGACAAACAAATTTTCATACCCTGTTTGTTTTGGTTTTGGCTATGACCACTGGCACTTCACATTAGCTCTTCTTGTAATATTGCGATTCACATGTGTGACCATGAAAGTTTTGAGGTTTGTTTGGTAAAAGTAAATCTGGAACACATACAGCATCACATATTTAATCTTAAATCCGTTTTCCGATGCATATAGAAGTTGGCGCTTGCAAATTTTATAATTTTAAAGTACTCGTATAGGTCTTACGGTATGCGAAAGTCCTTCTGATAACAAGTTATTTTTCTAACAGTGTATAAAGTGCAGAAGAAAGTGTATGTATGTATATAAATATTTTGACAATGTATTTATTAAACTCCGAAACCAACAATATCAAAGAAGAACATCAATAATGAGTTCACAAGTTCAATTGATTTCGTTCATGTGAGTAACGATATAGGTAATGATACCCATTTTTCAATCTGCTCAACAGCGGTTACAGAAAATATTGAAATAAATAGTTTGGGGTACTATTAAGCTTACTCTATGCTGTCAAGACATTAAAATAGTGATTGCATTAATTAAACATATAGTTAAGCTGTCACAAAACCATGTTTTCAAATAACAGTTGATTCTCCTTCAATTAATAAAATTATTTGCTTTATTGCAACTGTAGAGACCAAGATGGGATTTTGCTAATGTTTTATGCTTGGCCAATCAACATTTCTGAATTCATGAATATATTTCACGAGAATTAATTCAAAATTAGTTATATTAAACATTTGTGTTGTAAATATATTAAGATTAAATATTTCAAACACAATAAAAATAACAAAAGTTCTTCTCATTTCCTTTAAAATATACGTTCACGTTAAAAAAAGACCCCAAGCGTCCACTAATGTTACTAATTATAGCAGCTTGCGGTCTTTTTGTATAAAATTTAACCAGAGTGGTATTCGAATCTCATACGAAAGCCATTTGCAAAACACTATGCAGACATGAGAAATTGTTTACAATAAGGAAACTAAAATGCGAATTATTTAAGACGTTTACGAAAGAAAATGCTCTCCATTTACGAGTATTAAGCACATCCGTCACATATTCAAGGCGCTTCACATTCCTAAGAAACAAATAGATTTGTTTAAAAGAAATAATATAAAAATATTTATGGAATATGAATAAAATAATTCATTACGTTCCAAAAAGTGACTTTTAGTATTGGATCTCAAACCAGAAAATCCGAGACTCTATTGGATGAAGTAATAAAATAAATAGTACAAGATAACTGGCACAAAGTGTATACCACTCATTATAAAATATAACCAAATATAGCAATGTTTTTTCCTGTTTTCAGCTAGAATGTATGATAAGTTCCAAAAATGTGTTCGTATTATACGATAGAGGTACAACCATAAGTTCTACAGACTATAAAATAAATTCCAAACCTTAAATGATCTCTTATTGCCAGTGAGATGGTAAGAGTTAAGAGACGAGAAACCAAATAGCTGTCCATAATTTGATTCAGTACTGTCATTCCTAGTCCATTGAGATAGTAAGGGTTAAGACATGACAGTACCATTCACTGTCCATAATTTGATCTCGTACTGTCATTCCTAGTCCATTGAGATAGTAAGGGTTAAGACATGAGAGTACCATTCAATGTGCACAATTTTATCTCGTACTGTCATTCCTAGTCCATTGAGATAGTAAGGGTTAAGACATGACAGTACCATTCACTGTCCATAATTTGATCTCGTACTGTCATTCCTAGTCCATTGAGATAGTAAGGGTTAAGACATGACAGTCCCATTCACTAACCATAATTTGATTTCGTATTAACATCCTTAGTTCAATGAGAAATTATGTATAATTAGAAGGATGTTGTATAACGTAACTAAAGGTTTACAGTCATCTACATATAAAAAATGAGATTTTCTCAAGTAATTTTATGTTATATAAGATTTAAGATATTCAAGTTTTAAGAACTTATTAATCTGCATACAATTCACGGATATTTTACCCATCTAGTTCTAGTGGATTAGTTGCTCTAGAGTATGAATGTTTAAATATTATACACCCCCTTCTAATGTCCAAAACTAAACTGTTGATATGCAGTAGTAGAATAAAGATACTTCTAGTTTAACAAAACTCTTGATTTTTCTGTCTAATAATTTATTGTCAATGTGGAGTAAAACTTTAACCATCTTAGAAATGCCACCCCATATAACATTATCGATAGAAGAGTACGGTAAGTCCTTAAGAAGTTGGAATGTATCTTGTATTATTTTTAATTTCTCCAATCTTTCAAATCACTCTGTATAAACTGTTTCAATAATTGCGCTTAACTCGTTGGTACCACTTGTTTTTGTCATCACTCTGGCGCAACCTATTTTGCATTATTATTAAATCGTAGTTTTACTCTTTGTAGAAGATATTTAAAATGTTGTATATATTCAAAATTATTCTGCCGATATACACATGACCCTCGCATGACTTTACACATTGTCTGAATCAGCTGGGATTATATTAAATAAGTAACAATCCGAAAAATGTTGTTTATTCAAATAGCTTGAATAAACGTTTTATAAACCTAAATTTTCAAGTGCAATGTATTACAACTAAAATGTGTATTAGAGTGTCAGAATCTTGTTTTGGCTGCTGCAGTCTTCGCACAGGATCATTGATAATAGGATATTTGTTGATAATAATCGGTATTTTCAATCTATTGAGCATGTTAGGACCAAGTGATGAAAAGGATGATAGATCACTATATCTAATTTTCATGCTTATCACAGGACTGTGGGGATTAATATTGGGTATCCTTGTACTGTTCGGAGTTTACACTCAAAACCCGTTATTTGTTAAAATTGGTGCTATTGGTTTGGTGGTAGAAGGAATACTTGTAATTCTAAACGGTATTCTAGTTTTTATTTCAAAAGGAGCGATCGAAATGTTGGTGGCATCTTTGATATCATTCCTTATCTACTACTACCTAGCGGTAGTGCTGTGGAATCATGCCTTAGATTTAGGAGCTGAATAACTGTTGATGTGACAAATTGAATGCTACATTGAACAATTCGAATGTTTATGTTTGTTTTACTAATATAAATTTTAAATTTCTTGTAAACGATTTTATTGTTACACTCCAATCGCTGGAATTGAATGAGGTAATTTTGCATTATGTAATATACATATACATTTTTCAAGAACATTTATATCTTGCTGTAATTATTTATATATTTAAGTATAGCTATCAGTAATAGATAATAAGATACCTGTGGATTAGGCTAGTTTCACACACACAAATACACACGATATCGATAGTACAAATTTAAATGTTTGTTGCCATCTCAAAATATTCTACTTCATTATCACTATCAATATACTTTTATTAGTAAGTTCCTATATTTTTGTCAATTGGTATGATGCAAGGAATAATAATAACATTTATTTCTTATAGCATTGAATTTGAAATTGTATTACTAGAATAAAACAGTGGTCACGTATACATAAAATGCTTTTAGCCTTAAAATGTGCGAGTACTAAACGTTAAGTTTGGTTTGGTTTTCAGAAACTAGAATGGTTTTATACAAAATCACGTCAAGTGTATATCGGCGTAAGGAAAAGGGTTATAAATATTTTATTTGCTTTGAACTCGTTTAAACTTGAAAACACTTTTAAGCATTATTATTATACGACGCAAGATAGAAAAACATCAAATAAGAAAAATGTTTGTCTTTAATAGGATTTTAAAATGGTATACTTTGAAATATAGGTTACTGTTTAAAATATTTGACTTTTCGCGTTTTTTAATTTATAAATGTCATGGTTTTTTTACATTAGAAAAGAAAGTAAACATCTCGCGAATCCATATTTCCTAAAAAGCATGTAATAAATATCATAAACAAATTAAAGGCACTTTATGAAGGGAACAGGATTCTTCCGGACATTTGCCATCGTTCAGTGAAACCACGAAGATTTTTTCGTTTCATTGAACGATGGCAAATGTCCGGGAAATATCCTGTTCCCTTCACAATCCTTCCATCGCCAAAAATGAACTTCAAACAAAGAAAGACATTTTGTCACAATCTGTATATACGAATAGACATAATATGGAGTGTTTAGCACTAAAATTCTCAGAGCACATACACTTAAAATGAGGTATCATGAATGTTTCAGTTTGAAAAGTTTCCAAAAACGACCGGTTAAAAATTGTTTTACTGCATTCTTTGCGGTCAAAATTGGGGTATCTGTTGAAACGAACTATGCAACTCAATTTGTTTGGCTGCTATATATATTACAAGGAGTCTTAAACGCCCAGTATTTAACCATATAACATTATTTCTATCACATTTTTATTCTTTTATCCTGATTTATAAACACCTTTATTCAAAACTACTAAAAGGCAATTGAAAGCAATTTGCGGTACTTTGGGATTATACCGACCACCCAGACATGAATCGTTATTTGACATTTTGCTTCTACTGATTACTAGATTAGGTAGAACAATATTTCGTCAATATAACACAGGAATTGTCTTGTCGCAAACCCCTCCCCATCCTCAGACAGAGGTCAAAGTCGAGCGGTCTAGTAGATAACGTGATTGCAGAGTCTCGCCGCCCGTTCAGCTGGTGCGTCGCTTTGTTGTACTTCCGTGTTTTACCCCTACATTTCTCCAAATACAAAAATTCAACAAAAAGAAACATTACCAAACAAAAACTAAACTCTATATTGAAAAAAATACACAAAACTTGTTTTTAATCTGGATCACACTCCGCCACCCATAATGCGAGTGCCTCCGGCCATCAGCGCGGGCTTCGGCAGCACCTTTATGATGGTGCTGCCGAAGCCCGCGCTGATGTCAACGAAACAAAAACAGCCCTCGAGATAGTACCTATCAGTAAAATATCAAATTCTAGAGGGGCTGATCAGAAATATAAAATGAATTGTAATGGAAAGGCAATTTATTATGTACCGTGCAAAAAACTTAGATAATCATGTGATGGGATTCTCGTGAAAGATAAGATAACTGCGACAACAATACCGATCACAATACCTGGAAATGCTTGTAAGTTTGTAATTTTGTAATTAAAGAGTTGTTTTTTTCGTTTTATCATGTTTGTTTCTATTAATTTCTATTTTTGTGTTCTTCATACTGGTGTGGTCGGTATAATCCCAAAGTACCCAATTTGCTTACTTCAGTAGGTAATAACTTCCCCTAAGGTTCATCTATGCCGAATAAATTGGATTCCTTCTCTTAAAGGCTCGTTCAAAGAAGGCACTCAAAACTTGTACGTCATGTCGTCCATTGACGTGTCGACCTCAGTTGTCGTTACAGTAATCCCATCCATCAGTAGGCTACCAGTCCTAGCAATTCTTTCTCAGTATTGTTCCTGGACTATTTTATTTAGTGCATTCTGATCTGTTGTGTTATATTCTACACAAGTGTGTTAGCCTACCACCAAAGTCATATTGGCATTTCTCCTCAGTTTTGTGTATTAGTTTTTGGACCAATCTCACTTATAAACTAAGCTTTCAAAAGACTATTTTAAGCTTTCCTCTCTCGAAACACCGTCCGAGAGGACCATGCTCCGACAAATCCATTTTGCACAAATCAGTCAGCAATCTCTAGTTATAAAACACACAGCAACCTTGTCACTAAGATAGGTAATAAATCGAAATTGTTAAATTTTTTACAAAATAACTAAAACCACAAAAAATCTACACCATACGAGTAGGTCATCTAAAGAACAATAATTATACGATTACGTTACGCATCACGTTCTGCTATTGGTGGGATATCGTTGCCATATCGTTGCCAACATGTTTAGTTCTAAGCTCAATGTTAAAATTCGTATAGTTACTTCTGAATTATTGCTAAATTATAACAATATTTATGTTTTTTGACACACAATAATCGTTAATATTCAAATGCAAGCACAATTTTTCAAGATATATTTTGTAGAAATAACTCGTACTATAGTATTAGGTAATGGTACGTTACTCATATCAAAATTTTGATATACATCAACGTTATAAAGAATGATGTAAATCGACAGACGAGTTCATCATGTATCATCGGTTAGTAATTCTACAAAGATTGGATCTGTTTATGAGAAACGGTTGCATCGTCTTCCAGAAAGTTTCAAGCGGTTGAACGTATATTTTGTTACAAGACAGGGAGAACAACTTCACCAACTTCTGGGTGCATTAACCAAAGACACTAAAGTTGAGATAAATTTAAAGTTTTCAAGTTGCTTTTGTTTTACAAGTCCAAATCTGTTAGGAACTTTCACTAGTAACTTTGGTTTTTATATTTTCAATTTGTGCGTGAGTGACTCAACAATTTATTCTTCATCTCGCCCTACATTTAAAATATGGCTTTTAAGCATTGTTAAGTAATCATAAGTTGTTATTACAGACTCGACAGGGAATCGTATCATTGTTTGTCTGTCAGTACGGTAACTCTTGTAAGCAAGGAACTGAAAACTTGAAACATACAGGCTCCTCTTAGTCAAATTAAACTCTATTGTAGTTCCAATCGGGCCATTAGTAAATTGGAATTCGAACTTAAAAATAAAAGTAAAAACTACCAATATCATTTTTTACTTTTTACATTGGCCATAAGGTTAACCATGTTAACAAGGAGAAAATCTGTATCAAAAAAAGAAAATTTTAATTTTTCAAATAACTGTTAGTAACCGCCCACCTGATTTTAGCATTATATCAAGTAAAGATAGAAACTCCGTTTCAACTGTATCCCTTCTACTTTGTGGTAAAAAAATTCGATAATATTATTTTGAACCCTCCCCCAAAATCTGTAAGGGGTATCTTTAGGTGGTGGGGGTAAATGTGGAGCGTGTGGTGCCCCATTTTAAAGGTCTCTTGACACAGATTATTTCAAGTAAAATGTTTTCAATTTATATTGCTGTAAATTTTCAGGGCGTTAAAAATGTAAAAACACTGCTTTAACAGGTGTTGTTGTATTGTTAATTTATTGAACAGTTATGACACTTCAAATACTAGCCAGGATCTACTCTTCAAAAAAATAACTAAGAAAGTTTACTTCCCAAAAATTTAAAAATTATTTACATCTCCAAAGTAAAAAAGTATATAACTAAAACATATTAAATAAAACCGTAAGGTTGGAATGAAACAAAATTAAATTAAGTTAAAAAACTATGTTTTTCGTATCTAAAATTAGGCTTTATCTCAAGAGGTTTCAGTTATTTAGGTAAAATTAACAATTTCAAATGGTAAAGGCAGCATTTCATACTAAAGCTGTCTTCTGAACGCTGGATTACTTTCACAGAAATGGAAGTTACTGCACTTTATATACTTTCCATCATATCCATTATAGTAGTTTGTCTTGTAGCATAAACCATACACTTCAACATCCCCTAAAGGTAGTAGTCCAAACAGGTCAGATCCTTAGAACGGGTGGGATAATCGACTGTTGCACCCCGTTCTATCCATCTATCTGGATACTAATAAGTGTATTTAACTGTTCATTTAGTGTATTGTCTTGCTGCAGCCACATTATTTCTCTAACTTCGTTCGGAAGACCCCTCAGTAAGTTAAGAAGCAAGACATTACCAAGGAAATAATTGTACATAACAGCATTTACATTTTCTTTAAAGAAGTGGGAGCCAATTATTACGTTTCCAATTACGCCTCACTACGTGTCTAATACCTTTGATTGTCTACTACACGCATCCGATTTGGATTCTTGAAGGATCAGTAACGCATGTTATGGCTATATACCTCGCCATTAGTTCTAAAGTCGCTTCATCACACGATAGTGCATCGTTAAAAAAGTTAGGACTTCATTACTTCTCTCTTGGGCCCATAAACAAAAGTTGAAGATAGTCATCTTTGCCAAGCTCATGATGTAACGATATCTTTTAGGGGTGCATTTTGTTTTCGTGAAGGATTCTCAAAACTGACATTTGACTCGAACGAAAACCATCTACTATTCTTCGGCTTGAGTCCTGTGGGTTTTGTACAGCAGCCGCTAAAACGTCAACAGATTCTTCGCTTCTAACTGACCTTACAATCTTTTTACCTTAGTTGTGATCATAATGCATACTACAACTTCTCGAACACAATCGACTAAGCTTCATAATACCTTTCGTGACGCATGATGTCTTTCAGGAAAGCGTTCAACGTACAATGCAGCTGCTGCAGTAAATCTTTGATAACACTAACCCTAAATCATCAACATATCAAACGCCTCCGCACTTACATCGAAAATTTCAATAAATAAAATTACTAACGAAACAAAATTACTGTAATTTTACGGTGAATAAGTTTCAGGATCTACATATTAAAACTTAGAATAAATCTATTGAAATTTTTATTTTTGCCTATAGTACCGAAACCGCTTGTGATAAAAGAAATGTTTAGATACAAAAATGTTTTTACTACCTTTAATTTGGCGTAATACAAACCATACAATTTAATTTCAGAATTTTTAATTATATTTTTTTTCATTTTAAAAATGTAAATAATTTTTAAATGTTGAAATTATTTGGGAAACTTAATTTTCTTAGTCATATATGTTGGTTAGTATTTAGAGTTTCATAAGTTATTTAATAAAGTAACAATAAAATAACCTGTTAAAGCTATTTTTTTAGTTTTTTTTAACACTGTACATTAACAGTAAGATAATTGAAAAAATTATTTAATGATCAGTGGCAAGAGACCTTTAAAATAACGTTCCACGCATCCTATCTTTCAACTTCAAAAATTGCCAAAAGTAACAATCTTCACCACCTAAATGTACCCTTACAAATTTATTTGTCAAAATGATCTCCCGCCTCAAAATACAAGGAAGGAGAATACAGTTGAAACCGAGTTTCTCACTTTACTTGTTATACCGCTACAATCAGTGGTCTATGTGATCTGGTTC
The DNA here is from genome assembly GCF_021130785.1 of Homalodisca vitripennis. Classification (NCBI taxonomy): domain Eukaryota; kingdom Metazoa; phylum Arthropoda; class Insecta; order Hemiptera; family Cicadellidae; genus Homalodisca; species Homalodisca vitripennis. The sequence goes on along the minus strand of NC_060207.1, from coordinate 161,281,755 downwards.
ACCGTGCATAATGTTGTACATTTAGAGGGAAGTGACAATCCATCTCTATAGAATTGGTTACGAAAGCTAAATAACATTTAGAGTCTTTTTATAAAAAAATCCTTGTTCATTCCTGGTATACGTGGAGAAACCAGTTTGTAGAATATGCAATAACAACAAATAAAATAATTGAATTTTATTTGTTACATTACTGTTAATTTGAGTTGGCCGAATATGGATAGTTATGCTTTATAGATTAATATTCGACTGTTAACCATTTAAAAAGCGGTTGATTTATTATTATACAACAAACTAATCAGTGTCAACAACAAATATACAGGTTTACAGCTAAAATCTGATAGTGGTAAATCACAGTTGGTTCAATAAGATTAAAGGATAATCCGCACGGCGCGGCTGTGAAAAACGGACATCTGTCCAAACGTGTATCTGACAGCACCATATCAAAGCTAGATTCTGTAGAGCACTCTTTACTGGCGACTTGCTTTGAAGTACTTTCAATGTTTGATTAAATATTTGTTCGATATGTTTTTCATTCATTATTTTTAAATATTCAATTAATATTTATGTATTGCACATGTAAAGGATCCTATAATGTTACAACGGTTCTTCTAAACTGTGATATACCAATGATATACCAAACCCAGATAAAAATAGGTTTTGTGTATTTATGAGAAAATATAAATTGGCGCAAAGAGGATTATTCTAGTGTAACCCGCATAAGAATATTCTAATGAGATCAGAAGTGGGGTTGCCAAATCGAAGATTATTACCAGATGTTGCTATAGTAGTGGCGTGATTTTAGTCATACGAATATTTTATCTTCTTGATTTAGATGTTTATTGTAAAACAAATTAATGAAATGTACTTGTATAAACTGTGTACAGTAACAACTGTTTATGTCTGTGTATTGCAAAATAATCAAAATCGAATCAATAAAATGTAATACATGTAAAACTGACAACAGTGTTAGTTGAGCGAGTTGTGTAGGGGAAATTGAGACGCTCCTGCCACTATCGGACTATTATCGTGAGGCTGATGTCTATACATCACAACGTGAAAAGTAAAAATTAAACCCCGCAAATAAACTATCTAAGCGAAGATTCAATATTTAGTCTGCCAAGATTGTATGTAAAAACGTAAGGTACAGCATTAAACATTAAAAGTTACGATCATCTGCAAAATACATTGATATTATTTGATACTAATATGTAATTTTCATCGTTAAAAACCCACTACGCAAACACATCTTGTGAAAATATTTAATAACACATATTTTCCTTGATTTATAATTGGACGTAGTGAAATATAACGTAGGGAACGTCTCAAATGATAGATTAATTAGCTTACTGTGAGGACATAGGAAATAAAATTTTAATATGAATCAAGTTAAAGAGACCGTAACAAGGCACATTTTTCATATTGATGATTAAAAGCTATGATGCGGACTTTGTCACCTCCGAGGTTAAGAAGGCTACATTTGGTTATGAGACCGTAATATTCTTATTTAATGTTTTCTCCGTACTGGGCGGTTTATTATCACGTGAATTCCTTAGTGATCAGGATCCTTAATGGAATAAAGGACTATATTCATGGGTCAGGAAAGCGAGTAGCGTTAGCTTTGTGACATGTAAATAACGAAAGATTAAACCGGTAAGTCGTCGCTTTGATAAGTAGTTGGACCAGTCTGGCTGGATGATTTTCTGCTACGAATCACGGATACAGACAACATAAAATTTTGACCGATGTTTAACTAATTTATTTTTTCTGCAATCCCAACGAGTGGTCGCGTCGTATATTATATTAGCCATGTCTATAACAACAGCATTTTGTTTTAAAAGGGTGTTTTTAGTACTCAGTTGGTTTAATACGTTTATTAATTTCACACACTCAGATCTGTAGCCTCTTAAACAGGAAAATATAAAATGTGTTTTTGTCAATCTACAAGCACTTAGACACAAACACATCGCATTTCTTAAATAATAACGAACCGTATGAAGTTAAGACCCAAAATACCGCCTGAAGACAAGGATACGGATAACGTTTATATATATATATATATATATATATATATATATATATATATATATATATATATATATATATATACACGTACCTGAAGGATATTAATCAAGCAAGGTTTTTAAATTATAATTCTTCTTTTATTAATAATTCTGTTATTTCCTCCACGGCGATAACACCATGCTGTTCTCTTAATCCATAATTAATATTGGATATCTTGCATGGAATTAACAATTTTTATTAGTATTACCATTTTTACTTCATTTTTATTATCAAACTTCCCAAGAAGCCGTTTTCAAATGCCTGTAATTCTCACGCAGTGATAAGAAGTACGTATATATTCCCTGTATTTTGGAAAAGTATCACAGATGATTGTGACTCTGAAATCAAAAATCAACATAACCAAATCGGAACGTTTAGCCACCAAACAAGCAATCAAGGACTAAACTTACTACAGGAATTTCAATGTTGAGTTGTCTCCAATTCGCCTCACTCTTACTGCAGCGTCTGCAATCTGACGCTGTCAAAGGCTTCTCTGATGTCGAAACGATGTAAATAATTCATTTAGAGCTTCTTAGTCGACAATATTTTTTGGATCTCTTTTGACAAACATGACTCCAGATTCCAGGAGTCAAGTCTGTGACAGCGTCAGATTCCAGACGCTGCACTAAGAGAAAGGTGAAATGGGGCTAAACATTCACTGAATAAACTCTTCCCACTTCAGCTTCGACTTGTGAACAAACAATCGATAGCCGTTTGTTACAAATAAGCGGAGCTGAAATATAGTAATAGAAAATACGTAAATTTGTTTATATACACCAGATCTATAGACATTAAAGAAAAACTCAGCAAAAATTAACTTTTAGTTCTGCATATTCCAGCTGGAACCCTCAAAGCATATAATCTTTGGGGTGCATATAGACTATAGAGGGTTGACTTTCCAAATTTTTGAATTTGAAAATAAAAGTCCTACGGTGAAAGCCATACCTTCTGATAACAAGTTTATGTACTCTTCTTGGAAATCCATTACATACAGTTATTTTTCTAAAAGTGTCTTCAGTAAAGGGATGCTTTATAGCATCCCTATAATTCCTAAGTTTTGTTATTAAAGTATTTTGAAACAATTAATTTTTATTATAAATATTTTAAATTAAATTAGTTATGATTCTCGTAAAATATATTTGAAAACTGACAAAATGTCGATTGTTTATGCATAAGAAGAAGGGTACTTGTTATTTTCTTTTAAAGCCAATTTGTCAAAGACCGCGAGAGTCTACTGATGTGACTTTTCAGCAGTTCACTTTCTCAGGTCGTCTGGAATATAAAATGAAAATTGGCAAACTTGTAATAGATTATTTCGTCACATGATAAGGGATTATACAAACAAAACAGTATTAAAAGCAATACAAATAAAAATTTACTATTCTAATTAATGTCACATGCTTAAAGTAGGATTTAACATTAATTTATAGATACATTATCTTCCCTCTAGAATCGGATGGCAATAAGGGAGTAGGTAACATTACAGCTTTACCTCAAGGGTTTACATCGGGAGCTCATTTCAGTTGCTGGTTTTCATTAAAGCTGCTCCGCACTGAAGTGGGGCCAAGAGTTCTATTTACAACCGGAAAACGTTGGTTGAAACACGGATCGAAGAGTCGCATAGAAGTACTAGCCGAGAGATAATTAAACACATAATTCAACCTCGAGAGCTGGAAATAATTTTAATTATTTATGAGTAAATTTTTATTAAAATTATAGAATAAGATAAATGTTTTGATTTAGGTATTGTCCAAATTTAGGTATGTAACTTTTGATTTTGATTATAAGTAAATACCTATTTCTCTCAATAATATCAATATTTTGGTAAATATTGTCATTATTGCTTTTATTTCGAAGCTAATACAATGCTTAAGAGATACGACCTGAAATCGTGCATGAATGTTGAAATAGCGTTCAGAGAAATAAAAATGTAAGTCTTGAATTAGGCTTTTCTATAAATGTTATAGTAACTATCTCACACTGATCTTAATTCCATGCATACTGTAGGCTGCTTTGTTTCGGTATCAAAAAACGTAATGTTTACAAAATCAAACAATATTCCCATTAGATCTGAATATACAGTTACCATAATTAATATCTACCGTATTATTGACTAGATATTAAGAATATGAAAACAGCACATCGTGAAATTTTCAGGGTAACCTCTTGGAATCAAGCAGTCGCCCTAAAAGTAAACAAAACTATTGGAGATAAATATCCTAACATAATTGAATCTTCAGTGTATGTGTATAATTGCTTAATCGCCCACTAAACAAACAATTCTCAAGCCCGAACTTCTACTTTGACTTCTCTTACAGAAATAATGCGTTTGATGTAGATACCCGCCGCGCATCGGTAAACCAACACCTGGTTCGTGTATATGATTATTACCTGCTCAGTAGCTTTATTACACTGTGCATTGTGAATGAAACATATAGAATCTAATGACTGAGTCATGAGATTACATACAATTATAGTATTAAAAAATATCTGACAGAAATATAACTATAGTACTACTTAATTACATAATAATTTAAATTTATGTATTCACAATTTAACCAGTAAGACCAACTTCTTACTACATGGTGATACTGTGGGCGTAGCTAAGTATGAGTGCAGTTACAAAATATGCACAGGCCTCATTAATGAGTTAAACTGACAATGCAGTACTGTACAGCATTTAACCAGAGACCAGCTGGGTGTCATTTCACCAAAAAACACTAATCTGAAATGACAGATTTGTTACAAGAAGGAGGCTAATATACGAATTTTAAAGACTTATAGCGAAGGATATGCTTTCCACTCACGTTGGTGTTAAGCACATCCATCAAATATTCAATGCGCTTTACATAAAAAAGAGAGCTTTTTTAAAAACATTTTTTATAGCAAAGGAAGAAACCTAATTTTATCCCTCATTCCTAGTGCACTTACGTAATATATCATGGAACAGACACTTTTCGAGACTGCCTTTCAAGGTAGGAAAGAAATAATAAAAACCAGCTCTCACCCACGCCCCCAGAACGTACAAGGTTATACACATTACAGCCACATAACCAGGATACGATACATCAATTTTCAGAGTTCACAACTAGGAATGAAACAAAAAAATGTTCATAGTTTTTGAAAAGTACCTTCATGATGGTTAAATGAATAAACACGAATGAGTTAACTGGATAATAAAACCCCAACTGCCACAGCTGAGGACAATTACGAGAATTACCAATCGTGTTTAAATTGACAGAATCGATATATTGGAAATTCACCAGAATACCTGTATTAATATGTGGTTTATTGTTTGTAACCCCATCCTCATTTAATTAAAAGAGAAATCAGACACGACAGTAACAATGACCAACAGTTTTGAAATGATTTCAAGGTAAATAAGAAATAATTATTGATACTACCCACACTACCCCACTATTTCGCTAATGAATGTTACTGAGTAATGAATTATACCCTATTCTATTACGATGCATCACGTTAGCCCAAGATCTTCTTTTGTTCCAAAGTGTCTAGAGTTTTGTCTTGTAACAGGTATGAACTTACTTTAAGTATGCAAATATGTTGGAAAAATGTACATCAGCAACATATACAACCGCTTTCATTTTAGATCAGTCCAATGAGATGGTATCGTGAGATGAGCTATTTCGCACGGTACCGAAACGAAATGAGAGTGAATTCGGTTAGTTCACATTATGGTCTCGGCCAATATTGACAACGAGACTGTTGTCTAAATGTTTTAGCGAGGCGCTTCGTCAAGAGTGCACTGCTAGGATAAAGAGTTGAGGCTATAACTGATTTAAAGTTTTTTATGAACTCGAATCGCAAACGCCGAAAAGAGATCACTAAAGTGTATCGAACCCCAAGCATAGTTTGAGATATGGTGTTACAGTACAGAACTGAGGTGAGCATTTCTGAACACAACACACGATCTGCCGAGGTCCAGAGTTGCGTAATTTTGGTTCATTCACAAACAGGATAGCGAGGCGTCACTTAATCAGGTGATGTAAACAACACTAAGAACACATTTCTAAATTATTTTCAGTGGCAGAGCGATCTCATCGTAACGTTGCTTAGAGAAACAACACCTAATATCAACTATTATAACACAATGGTGTTGACCCGACAGAACGTAACTAAGTTATCAACCAATCGAACAGAGTAACTCCATCATATGTTTTTTATCTCTCACGATAAAATGTCACATGATTGTACTCAGTTTGTTTACACAATTTTTATCTGTTTACTACCGACATTACATAGTGAAATTTGTAAAATACTAATTTTGCCATTAAATTTGACCATTTTATTCAACAGCGTTCTTAACTGGCAGATCCGTCAGACAACGACACGATTTAAAGAAGAATATAACTGTTACTAGCTTATAGATTATAATTCTTGACCTCACACACATGCCAATAATTGCTAATATAAAATATTACGATTAGATTAATACAAGATATTTGAATCGTGTTTTTCTTATTCTTTCAATGATTACTGAACTATGAAGAAAAATGCCCAATGCATTTGAATAACCAGCTTTTCATCAACCATAGATAGATAGCGTGGACAAATCAGGTAGTATTTAACTAATGGATGATTTCTGGTAAGGACACAAACATTTTTTCAAAGGAACATCTCTTCCTTTGAAAACTGAAACACACTTTAAAAGTAATTTAGAAATATATTTAATATAAAACAAAATAACTGTTTTAGAAACGGTTATGCTATATATGAAACAACGTGTTAAAGTAGAGAAAAAAACAGAGGAAATAAGAAATACCAGAGTAAAATTAATGCAGTTTAGCCAGTCTGACAAGATGTCATGCGTCAATGCAGCTACAACGACTTGCGTTACTGGATGGGAACTGTCTGCTTGGAATAGAGAAATTACTTAGGTATCTATTTACCTTACTATGTATATAGTGAGATATCAATTTCAATGCACATTTTTTTAAACATAACCGTTATCGAAGGGTTCTTTTGATATAACATAGGATTCGCGTGATATATGTGATACGGTGTCTGTCGCAATTAACGTGTCAACTTCTATTAAACATTCGATTCATTTTTTATAATATAGCTATGTATATCAGAGTAAACAGTTGGGTTTGAGTACGATTACAAAATATCTCACATCTACATGCAGGCAGTTTTACGAAAAAATCACAGATAAGGTCACAGAAGGTAATTAAATGCACTATATTGCTCAAATAGAGAATTAAGCTACAAGCCGAATTAGCTGTATACAGTATATCCAGATGTGATTGCACCCGTTGTGTCATGTTACACATCTGCGTCACACTAGACTACATTGTTTGTGCTAATTAAGAGATGTCTCTTTTAATTAATCGGATCGGAATTTCCACTACCTTCTGTGAGGTTTCTAATTAAAAGCGAAAACATATAAACTATGAAAATGTATTTTGTAATTACCTCAGAGCTTACAAAATAACTGTCATTCTTAAGAGGGTTTTCATATTTATCGCTTGAGAGACTTATGCTTATTTTGAGAGAACGAGTAGACGTATACGTAAACTTAGAGTTTCATAAACTTTAATATGTTATGTTATAAGTGATTAAATTCGCTTTGGATACTTTCTAACAAAACGGATTTTCTTATATTACGAGTACATTAATGAAATTATTTTAACGATATATTAAACTACCTAACAATGTTTTAAAATCAATTATTTCGGTTTATTCAATCCCTAAAATAATGCTAAAAAATTATTAAATCAGGCAATGTCTAAAAGTTAGCATTAGTCCAAGAGCAAGATGGGAAAACGATAAAACATATGTTGAAAGATAATTTTGTATAGTACTCTCTTTCTAACATATGGATTCCAAATGGGCAGTATAATTTATTTAAGATATTCGAGTACCTAAACTTTGCTTTTAAGAGAGACTTTATGACAAATTATGAGAGAACCACAAATGATGTATCAAAACTACTTCACCAAATTCAGGTTGCTTTGAACTATGCTGTCTAAGTATATCAAACTATATATTGGACACCTTATGTTGATATTTTCTATTATAAAAGCCACTTTAAACTTATTTCTTTTCTTTTTATCTCATGCAATTGTACTAAGCGTATAAAATTGATAATAGCGTATAACTAAGTTGGCTTTAAAGCTACTTTCAAACATTTCCTTCGCCTTGATTCAATGATCTGTTTTAAAGCAATAGAAAAAAGGTCATACAATTATGGTAACTAAACTATAGTCTACTATCTGTTACCCGCGGCTTCGCACGCAATCTTAGAACCAAAGTCCTTATATTACTTAGTAAAAGCAAATATGATGTAATATGATGGGAGTCCTATAAAAATTTTAAAACGTAAGTAAGCATACATCAGGTAGATATTATTTAAGTACGTGGTAAATAGTACCAGAGTTTAACTTAATTATTATATCATGTTTGGCACGTGCAGGAGCATTTCTGGTTCTAATAAATTATATACATAACGTCACAGCTGAATCTCCCTTGTCATCCCGATCAAGAAAACACAAATCTCAGATCCCACAGGTCTCGGAAACTTACTTCGGTCAAAAAGCGTATATTTTCAGTCCTTGTCATATATTTCAGGACTGATATTTCCAGGACTATAGTAGAGTTTGCCTTGTTGTTCTGACGAAGAAGAAATATATATATATATATATATATATATATATATATATATATATATATATATATATAGTCTCTTAGAGCAGTTTCAAATAGAAAACTACAATTTTTTCGTACAATATTTCGTTGTAATGAACAACTTTTTCAAGTACACTATATATATATATACTAGCGGGCCCGGCGCGCTTTGCTGCGCATTTCAATAATTTTTTGCAAAAGTTGCCCGCGGCTTCGCACGCAATTTCCCGTTGAAAACAGTACACTATATTCACTTATTCTTTTTCTATCACATTCTAAACATTGCTGAGATAATTGATAGTCGTTCCATCGTGAGCCTCTTGGGCGTATTATGAAGGTATGTACCATATTCCTGCCTCTATCTAGCTGTTACCCACGGCTTCGCACGCAAATCTTAAGAACCGAAGTCCTTATATTACTTAGTAAATTTTTTTTTTTACTATAATAAATTTTAGATTAAATTAGTTATATCTCCGATGCCACGATTGAGCTTGCTTTGTTGTCTCGATCGAGAGAATATGTACACACGGAGTTTTGAGAACCATACTTCTGTCAAAAAAAAACAACTAAGGTTGATTTTATAACATTCTTTATATTTGTAGCCAACGTAAGATAGTAATTATGATATCTGCATTACTCTTCTGATCAAGCATGAGCATGGTTTATATTAAATAAATATTGCAGTTAAAGGTGAATTTTTACGTCAAATTTGAATTGTATTATCTGGATAGTAAAGTCTATGTTTAACAGTGATTGCAAAAACAGTTTAAACAAAATTTGTCGTTTCTCTTAAGCTTACTCTATGCTTTAAAACTATAAGTGTAATATATGTTTACAAAGAACAGCTGATTAAAAATTTGAAAAGACGTTAACATATGTTTGCTGCAATGCATTTCTTATCGGTATTTCTGTAACCAGTGGGGCGGAATCCTGAATCGGGAAAGGGATGGGCATAGCTTATAAACCTTCTCCGTGGAAAAATACATATACGTACAAATTTTTTATCATGATCGGTCCAATAGTTCACGATTCCATAAAGGACAAACATACAAACATTCATTTTTATATATATATATATATATATATATATATATATATATATATATATATCTAATATATATACAACCGCATGTGTAACTGACTGACTGACTGACTCACTCACTCACGTATACTAATTCTAACCTACTTCCAGATGAGTTAGAGACTTGAAATTTGGTACACAGATAGCTTTCCACGTGTAACCACCAGGAAAATCCCGAAAAGTGAGAATTTTTCATTTTCAACCCCTCAAAAAAATTCCCAAAAAATCGCGCATTCTTCACCCCTGCAGGCATTTTTTGTAAGCCCGATAGCGGGCGAACCGTTGGAGCTAGCTCGGATCTGACGGAAAATTCATAGTCAGGAATGAAGTGAACTACAAAAAAGGTCTAATGACTTTTTGCTCTATCTTCCATGGTTAAGCGACAAAACGCTCGAACATTTGAAATTCCAGAGATTTTTTCGATAAAAATAATGTTTCAAGCCCGATAGCGGCCGAACCGTTGGTCGTAGCTCAAATCTGATTGACCCATCAAAATTAGCAAATTGCGCGATCTACAGAAAAGGTCCAGTAATCTTTTGCCCTATCTCGATTGGTTTGGCCGAAAAAAAACGTGATTATGTACAATTTTGTTGTAACTTTTACGCGAAACTTTTGTTTTTGGGGTCGATAGCGGCGAAACCATTGGTCGGAGGTCAAAATAAGACTAACGTTTTATTTAGGAAATAAGATGACCTACAAAAAAGGTCCAGTGACTTTTTACTATATTTCCCTTAGTTTGACCGCAAAACGCGATTAAGTGAAAATATTGGACATTTTCGCCTAAAAATTTACATTCCGGGCTTGATAGCGGCTAAACGGTTGGTCGTAACTCAAAACAAATTTTAAACGGGATTTAGGAAATCACGTGATCTACAGAAAAGGTTCAGTGACTTCGGGAGTTGGCTGAGCGTTAGCTAAGAGTCAATAGTAGATAGGGACAGAGGAATATTTATTATGTTCACAGACACAATACCCTCTAAAAAAGGCCCAAGTGTGTCATTAACCCCCGGTAATATTAACCCCCCCCCCCCGGGGATTTCCTGGTATGACCTGATAACCTCCTGTACATTCAACCCCCTGATGTGTTAACCCCCCTGGTAACATTAAACCCCCCCAGGGAATTTCTTGCCATGACCTCATGTCCGAATTTTACCAGTCACCAAATCTCTTAACCCCCCCCCCCCTGGGAAGATCCTGGTATGACCAGATAACCCCCTGGAGACTTATCCCCCGGTAACGTTAACCCCCCCTGGGAATTTGTTCATATGACCAGACAATATCCTGACGAAATTAAACCCCCTCTTGTCTTAACCTCCTTAACATTAATCACCCACCCAGGGAATTTCTCGCCTTGACTAGATAGTCTCCTGGTGATATTAAACCCCCTGTTCGACTTAAAATACTGCCTTGAGGTCGGTTTTTATTATGTTTATACTAAACAATTCAAGATAGCTGACCCGTGCAGACTTTTCTCCCGAGCTCATTTCTGGCTAAACCATAGGTCGTAGATCAGATCTGAGGGCACAATCGAAAGACAAAATTAAATTTCCAACAAGAAAGGTCCAGTCACTTTTTGTCGTATCTCTAACGGTTTAACCGCAAAATGCCCTCAAAGTCAAAAGTTTTTACGAATCCGGAAAAAAAATCTATGAAAAAGGTCAATTTTTAAATCCCTTGTCATTTACTTAATGTCCGGACTTAACCAGTCACCGAATTCCGCTTATCCCCGAATTTGCAAGCGTTTACTTTGGGGGGCCTGGGGGCGTAGCCCCCAGCGAGCCGAAGGCGAGTATATATATATATATACGTAGGACCGAGATGCCTACTTCGGTTAAATAGTGCCTACTTAAGACCATTTAAATTCACTTACATACTATGTCACAGTTTAGCTTGTCATATTGCTTCGATCAAATTTTATATACGTTCGATTATCTAGTTCTCGAAAATCTACTTTGGTCAAAATCGTGTTGACATAGTTGAGTTTACCTTGTCCTGATGAAAAAAATACACACATAAATAGGACTGAAAAGCTTATTACGACCTAGGGGAGAGTCCTACCTACTTACTATGTACTTTCAGTATAAGAGAGAAATTCTTATTAAGGTTTTGCAACTTTCCAAAATAATCGTTATTAAAGTTTTGCGTTACACTTGTTTTTTGGACTGTAGCCAGGGAAAGAATGGATCGTTGAGGTATGTTAGTATTCATTTCTCTGTTTTTCCATTAGCCATTGTTAAAATGTAATGTCATAATGTCAAGGAAGCCCGCCAGTTTAAAGTAACTTATGTGAAAACATTCATAACTTTGTTCATTAAGGTTAGTTTTATGACAGTATTTAATGCATTAGATGATTTTAATTCGTCACTGGCGCAATCTGGAGTAAAATTTGTATATTAATGTTTTATTTACTATCTGCATTACACTACCGATCAAGCACGGTTTACTTATTATTGATAAAATTCAAATGTAAACAGATGTTTCAAAAAGTTTGTCGAACTATAGCTGTCAACAGCTGTCAAAATACGTTTCGTTCTTATCATAACATTGGAATGTAAACAAACTAATTTTTCAATTTGAATTCGACTTTATTTGGTGACATGAATGTGTTATGGGTGGTAAAAAGCACTCTAAATGTTAATTCAGACAAAAAGCTATACCTGTTCCAAATTTCAGCACAATCCGTATAGCAGTTTCAGCGTGATTCGAGGACAAACCTCGAAACATCCAAACATCCAAATATAAAAACATTCAAACTTTCGCATTTTTAATATTAGTGGGATATCTTGATATTAACCACATAGATATTACTATTCATTTTTCAGACAAACCAGACACATTTTACTGACATGGAAAAATTTACACATCAAGAAAATTCAGTTAATTTTAAACTGTATGAGGGACACATTAGATAAATTGAATGAATTAAAAAATTCCATGCTGACTTATAAAACTGAACTTATTAAAAATCTACAGGGTGTACCGTATTTAATTACCAAAAATTTACCTTAACTTTCCAAACAAATATCTTCATACAATATATTACCCTATTATGCCTAGTTATTTGTCTGTCTGGCTGTATGTGTTGTTTAGAAAATAAATTGTACCTACAAAATGGTTTAAGATATCAAGCTCTAACTTTGCAAGTTTAATGATCTTATTAATGTATATCTTAGATAAAGGTTTTAAATTAATGCCCTATACAGAAACAAAATGGCGGTGATTTAAAATTTCCAAAGCCTAAAAACTTTATAGTGAGTGATTTTATTAAAAAATAAGAATGATAAAAACGGCCCTTTTCAATACAAAAATATTGATACTACGTAGCAATGTTGTACGATAAGTAGTTTAAGAAACAATTTATGAATTTTCAAAAAAAGGTTAGGGGTTTCCCATATACGTATTATTGCACTGTACTTTTATAATAATAAAGATGAAGAATTCATGTCACAACAAGCCACGATTTTCAATAATACCTAAACTGTAAAAAAATGGAGACAAAATCAACAATAAGCAACAATATATAATTTATAATAATGCTGGTAGCAGAGTGTAAATCGCTATAAAGCTGACCGCCGAACATCTTCAAAAGGATTCTGCTCGTGAATCACAGCAACAGCTTCAACAATGCGAGCAATCAAGTACTGGTACATGGCGTCTGAAACAGAATTAGAATACACCAATTGTTTCATGTGTCTCCAAACATAAAAATCTAATAGTTTAAGATCCGGAGATCCCGGGGGCCAAGAGACAGCACCACCGCGTCTGATCCATTGAGTGTCATACACTGCGGGTGCTACCCGGACTGCATTTCTAAAATGAGCTGGGGCCTAACGTCGAAATGAAATTGTTCTAGAAGCTCAGGCAGAGCATCTTGGAGAAAAATCAAATATGTTGTTCACTTAGCCTATTCGCAAAACGTAGGGCCCAAATAAATTGTCATTCTGCTAGCATCCATGTACATACTGTGGCCCTTGTACTTGATTGGTTATCTTGTACGCGTTGCAAAGCTTTATCGAAAGAAAGCAAGTTACTAAACAATTCTATACCGGCCAGCTATCTGCGAGTTTCTAAACACTTTTTAACACGCTCGCACTAAGACGATTGTGGACTGTAGTAAACACCTTATGACCTGGTTGGTGGTTGGTGCCTGTTAGAGAAACGGTGTAAAGACCGGTAAACTTCCATTACAATCAGCCAATTCATGGCGATAGTAAATATCAGTGTATTCAGTTACTAAATAATGTTCCATCTTCAAAGTAAACTAATATTTACAACACGACTATAAACAACACACGAATATTATAGAAACACAGTGTGTGGAGATTGAACCAATATTAGTTCCAAGATATTGTTTGGTAAACAAATCATCACTACTGTGTCTTAGATTTATTATCAAAAATTAAATAAAATCACCTGTTGCGCAATGCCTTGTGCATCTCATAAGGATACGTTCCTAATGTTCTACTTTTTAACGGATGTTATTTAGTATTTAACCAAACCACTATTTGAAAAATCTTATTTATTTATTTACCTACATATCGTAGAGAATTAAACATATACCAAAATGTGTGTATTAGAAAGACAATTTTTACCATTTTTTTTATAAAACTTCTAGTTTTAGTAGGCTTCAAAAATTTTACTAAGGCCATAATTTTTTTCTGTAAATTACATTATTTTCAAACTTTTATCTAATATGTAAAAGAATAAGTTCATTAAACTTGGAAAGTGTGAATTAGATAACTTAAATCATTTTGTAGGTACAAATTATTTTCTAAAAATATATAGAGGCAGAGAAATAAGCAGAATAAGACTATGCATTACATTATGTAACTTTTCATCTGTGTTATAGCTTGGTAAAATTCTGTTCATTTATTATGCGAAACTCTGTATAGTCGCCGTCAGTTATTAGCTAGTAATTATCACCAGCTATGGGGCTTCGATCCGTGTTTCAACCAATGTTTTCCGGTTGTAAATAGAACTCTTAGCCCCACTTCAGTGCGGAGCAGCTTTAATGAAAACCAGTAAATGAAATGAGCTCCCGATGTAAACCCTTGAGGTAAAGCTGTAATGTTTACCTACTCCCTTATTGCCATCCGATTCTACAGAGAAGATTAAATATATTCTATTTTGTAGTAAATTCCACTCTACCAATATAATGCATCATAATCTCCTTTTGTTGGGATATTGCACTGTGTATGATTATTTCATTTTAAATTTTTAACTCATCGTTATTAATAATCGATAGCCTGTTTTTGTGAGAGAATATATTTAAAAAATAAGAACATAAGAAATACAAATTGCAAGATTATAAACTGTAATATAATTATACTGGATGCTGGATTTAACGGGTTATAAAATGCATCATAATAATGGAATATTTTCTATAAAGCGGACGGTAGCACCTGTATGTTCTTATATGTGTTACAGAAGCTCGAATATGAAAAGTTCTCAAAGTATTAAAACCAAACAACTGTCTCCGTAAAAGTAATTAATTACAGTATGTTGTAGTCATATTTTTTATATGGCAGCGTTCTCTGAAATATATGAGTGAAGCGTACGTGAATCCCGTAGACCTGAATAAGGATCTTCTATAATGAACTATCTTACTCCACACCTAATTCTATTGAAAGTTTCTTTACATACCAAGAAACAACATTATAATACTATAAGGCATTCGAATTGGAACTGGTTTAAAATATAAATTTTTCAATATCCTAAATGTCAAACTAAGCAGTATATAACCGCAATATTAATCATTAATAAACCTTGAAATAAATTTTGAAGTTTCCATGAATGACGTATCTTAATCTTACAGAGAGCCTAACACTCGGGGGGGGGGGGGCTTCATTTATGTATGTATATACTGTATGTCTATCTGTTTGCATTATATCTCGGGAACGAACTTACGAGACATATGCAATTTTGGATGAAGATTCATTTCTGTAAAAGCAACTATAAAAAGTTCGATGATGATGCATGTCACTCCATGACATTTTGCTTAGCAAAAATGTTTACATTTGTCTCACAGGTAACCTGGTGGCAAAGAGAAAATTACAGAATAAATACAACTTGTAAATAAACTGAGTACAATTATTATATGACTTTTAATATGTGAAATAGTAAAAAATAATTAGTTGGAATTAGGCATCAACCCTCAGTAAACAGAATAATTTAAGCACGTGGAGATAAATACAATGTTGTGCCTATCGTACGAGTTCCGTTACTACACCGCCCAGTGACTAAGCGCTTCTCGTCTGGAGCTTCTACTTTGACTTCTGTTACAGAAATAATGCGCTTGATGTCCACACCGCGCCACCCTGTATCCGATCCTTAGGACACAATTGTTTCCAATTCATTAGCTTCATTACACCTTACATTGTAAGTAAAATATGATGCATTACAATTTTAGGATAAATTACTAATTTAGACAATAAATATTGCACAATTTAATACCACTCTATAAAACAAGGTTCCAGCGAAATATTCAATTAGAGGCTGTTTTAATGCCGTAAGATCAAGTATAATTTTCTTTGCATATTGTTTTATTATATCAGTTGATTAATGTAATAAGACGATAACATTAATGAAAACAAGATACTAGCATGGCCCAAAGCTTTGATTATTAAACTTCTATGAGAGTCATTTGAAATATCCTTGCATAATAACGTGCGTATCTAGTTTCAAACGAGAAATCAGTGCTTATAAAGTACATAAATGTGTTAAATACCTCATATTGTTTACGTATGCTAATAATAAAAATAATAAACATGTGATCTAATTTATAAAAAAGTCAGTTCTAGAAGATAAAAATATACTATAATTCTAAATAAAAAACGTAGGCCTACTATGATAATACTGTAAAAGCGTTTCCTAACAGAACTTACTTTTTCGAACAAAATTGCAACGACAACATTCTCAAATAATGCAAAATAGATTTCCTTTTGATGTTCTGAGTCTAAATCACTTTTTATATAATTTAGTATGAAAATATTTACGGAGGATGATTAAAAGAAATTTTAAGTTCCAAACTGTGGTTTTTAATGTCGTATGTCAAACCGAAAATCCTAAAATTGTTTTGGATGAAGTAATAAAAAAATAGTAAAAGATAACTGGCGCTAAGTCTTTCCTACTCATTATAAAGATAACCAAATATGTCAGTGTTTAATTTCTTGTTTACTAAAGGAATTATGAGGTAGCACTAATATTCCAAAAATGTCTTCGTTTTATACAATAACACGTCCACTATTCGTTCTACAGACTTAATAGTTCAACTAAATAAATGCCAAGCCTATTCCAGTAGGATAGTAAGAGTTAAAAGTGGAAATTTAACCAGTCAATCTCATGTTGCCAAGCCTATTCTTGTGAGATGGTAATGGTTAAGATATGAGTCCCATTCAATATCCTTAATTTGAACTCGCACTGCCATCCTTAGTCCAGTAAGAAGTGTGTGTTAGAAGGTTGTTGTAAATCATAATTTTATTAAAGTTATAGAATGGTCCTCATGTAACGAGCAAAATCATACTGCCTGTAGTAATTATTTTATAATTTATGATATTTAAGATATACAACTTATTAATCTTAGTATACTCGTATTAATAGGATGTTAAACGCTCCTAGTTCTAGTAGATAAGTTTGCCCTCTAGTCTGAATGTTACTGAATTATACACACTCTTGTAGTAATTTCCAAATCCATAATATTAGTATTTTGTCCAAAACTAAACTGTTGATATTTAATAACAAAATAATGATACTTTATATTTATAAAACAATCTTGATTTTTCTACCCAATATTATACTATCTATGCGAGGTACGATTTTCAACATTTTAGAAATGCCACCATGTAACATTATCGATAAACTAGAACGGTAAATCCTAAAAAATTGAAATATGTCTTTTATGATCTTTTATCTTTCAAATCACTCTGTCTGAACCGTGTAATTCAACCACTGTGCTTAAATCTTTGGTTGGATGCGAGCACCACTTGTTGCTAGCATCTTTCAGGTGCGACCTATTCTACATTATTATTGAATCGTAGTTTTATTCTTTGTAGCAGCTATTTAAAATGTTGTGTATATATATATATATATATATATATATATATATATATATATATACATATATATTCAAATCTATCCTGCCGATATAAATTTCCGAAAAAAAAAATAAACTCTCACATGACTTTGCACAATGTCTGAATCAGCTGGTTTTTATTAAATACGTAACAGTCCGGAGAGTGTTGTTTTTCAAATAGGTTGGTTTAAATTTCTAAATTCAAATTTTCAAGTGCTTTATAGCTAAAATGTGTATTAGAGTGTCAGAATCTTGTTGTGGCTGCTGTACTCTTCGCACAGGGTCTTTGTTTGTTGGATATTTTTTGATCATATTCGGCATTGTGTATATAATAAAAAGTTTCATACCAAGTGATGAAGATGCAGATAGATCAGTAGAAATAATTGTCTCATTTATTCTAGGAGTGGCTGGGGTAGTATTAGGTATCCTTGTACTGTTTGGAGTTTACGCTAAATTTGCCATGTTTGTTAAAATTGGTGCTATCACTCTGATGGTATATTCAGTACTGGTAACTCTACGCGGTTTACATTTGATTTACAAAGGACGAATTGAAATTACTGTGGGAACTGTAATATGTTTCCTTTTCAACTATTATCTAGCGATAATACTGTGGAACCATGGCTTAGATTTAGAACGTTCATAGCTGTTGATGTGATAAATTGAATGTTATATTGAAAATTTGTAATGTTTGTGTTTGTAAACTAAATTTTATAGCACTTATAAACGGTATTATTGTTTTTCTCCACTTGCTGGGTAATGTGTCCGGAAATTTTGCATAATGTCATATACATATAAATTGTTCAAGAAGACGTCTTGCTCTAATTATTTTTATGTTTAAGTTAAGTATATAGCTATCAGTAATAGACATGGAGCTAACATATAAAAAAGATAAATATATACACTTATTAATAGATGTTCTTTTAATACCTGTGGATTCGTTTAGACAGAAATCAGAATTCCATTCTCATTTTAAATACACACCATACACTGATATTATTAATTTTAAATGTTTGTCGTCATCTCCAAACATTCTACTTCAGTATGACCATCAGTAAACTTACATTGTTGACTTCTTATGTTATTTAATTTTAATTTAATGATTCTACGACTAATAATTGTATTAATTTCTTGATATTCCTATGGAAATGAATTTTAAATTGTCTTAATAGCGTAGAATAGTGATCACATATAGATAAAATACATTTAACCTTAAAAGTTTTGGATACTGAAAATTAAGCTTGGTAGGTTTTATAAATAAAATACTTCCAGTGTATTTTGGCGAAAGAGAAAGGTTATATATAATTCTTATTTACTTGGAATTTGTTTAAAAAGGGCATAACATAATTACAGCTGGTTATATGACAAAATACCATTTGATTTTCCTTGAGGAGCATTCAGAAAATGACATAACTGTGTACCAATAAGGGGATATATTTATCTACGTAACATTATTTATATCACGTTGTGTTCTTCTATTCAAAATCCAAAATACCCTTAATCATATGCTAAATAAAACTAAAAGAAATGTAATGCACTTTAAAAAAAAAAACTATATTTACTGTCTAACATACTCTTGTAATAGAAAATACGTAAGTAGAGAAAAATACCAGAAAATGTTAGACGTAAAATACACACATGGGTACTAGAAAAAGATAAGTGCAGAAGAATACAATTGTTCAATATTGCTAGTTAGAAAACCACATGAAATTCTGGGGTGTACATCTAGAAAATAGATCTTCAAACGGAACAAATTGAGGTTTCATGCTTAAAATTAATGACCTGTGTTAAAATTGTGTAAAAGTTAGACCACCTTGGTCAATAAAAATTAAAAAACTAATTAAATCTAAATAATCAAAGAAACATCTGCCAAGAAAATTAAGACTCACCTGATGAATTTAGGATCCAGAATAAGAGCTCCAGAGTAAGGACATGCACCTGTCACTTCGACCTTTACCTAACTCTTATCATCCTGCATTTTAAGGTGACTGTATCAATGTCCTGTTGTCAAGTATGATTAACTTAAGCATCACAATATTCTTTTGAATTTTTGACATGTGAAGAAGAGAATAGACACCAGCTCTCAAACCGTAGGGTTTCAGTATTTTAGATGTAACAATATAACTATCACGTTCTAGATACTGATATCCTTAAAAATTTTGAAGTTGGAAATTTTTTAATTATTATTACTTGCCATGCTAGAAACATATTATAAATGAAGAACATATTTAAATTTGTCAGGAAATGTTTAATTCTATCTTCTCTTACGCAAAAATATTTAATTGAAAAGCTACAAGAAAAATTGTTTTAATCGTGCTTTACGATTACTGCGTATAAAATTGTAGTAGCAGGAATGCAAACAGTGAGTGTCTCAAAACTGCTGATTAGAAGAGGATGGCTTCAAACTACGAAGCTTGACTTATTGGTCTACAGTATATTTGAATGTGTTATGTTTAACACTGGCAGTCTAATACATCATACCCTTCAAGGTGACTGACACGGCTCAGCACAATTGTCTGGGGTCTGGCCTACCGATCTTATGCAAGTTTTATGAAGACAGCCCACCACAACGCTCCAAACAACACTACCGATACCACCCAACGTACTGTTCCACCCGGCCCGGCCCGGCCATTCTCTCACCAGATTTCCCTGGGTGGCCCTCAGTCAAGTTGTGGCATTAACTACGCCTGTCTTCAGCAACTCCAACTATTTATTAGTGATTTTTATTTTATATATAGATATATTTTGTTGATGTTTTAGTGAGGTAAAGCAATGAAATGTTATGTCTTCTATTAAGGATTTAAATTTTCAGTGTTACTTCATATATGCATACTGCTCCATCTATGAAACAACTCTCCATCTATCTCGGTACTCCCTAGAATGTTACTGGAGTATGTCACGTGTATATGGTGTATCTGCTGAGTTCATGTAGATTGTATATAGTAGTATACCACCAATTTATCAACTTCACTACGGTATTGAATTAAAGTAAAACCAACTAGTCTTTTTCAGAAGGAGGCTTTGACTCCTCTACAATGAGTCATAGGCATATAAAGTGATTATGATGATTTTGGGTAAAATTAGACTGGGCCAAGAAAACATTGCTGAAAATAAGGATATTAATACTTGTTACAATATGTACATACATGGTATGTACATGAAATAAAATATGTACATTAAAAGAT
This sequence comes from Homalodisca vitripennis, assembly GCF_021130785.1. Lineage (NCBI taxonomy): Eukaryota > Metazoa > Arthropoda > Insecta > Hemiptera > Cicadellidae > Homalodisca > Homalodisca vitripennis. The sequence goes on along the minus strand of NC_060207.1, from coordinate 161,260,712 downwards.
TCATTTTTAAAATAAGTTATGAGATAAGAAAACAACATACCTTTTAATGAAATATTGTTTCATAAAATTACACTTACTTACAAATAAACAAAATTTTCTTCAGTAATATTTCATATACACAATTAAAAAAATCGTATCCTATCTTCAGCCGTTGTTTCAATTACTTTATGAATGATAAAACATTTTTTTAACTTTCTCTAAATAAAAGTATCTTAAAGTGTGATTATAAAAATATTGTAGACTATGAAATTAAAAAAAAACGTTACTGAAACGATCGATTTTACCACTTTTATGCCTCGTGGTAGAGAGAAGTTTAAGCGCAATGCTCCTAAGAAAGAGATTTGGATATACTCGTAATTCTAAAGTACTGTAAATTATGAATGGCATCCATAAATCCTAGACAAATTAAACCGTAATCAGCAATATTATTGATACAATAACGTAATTAACACAATAATAATGAAAACATATTGACAGCAATAATTATCTAACTGCAATAATTATACCTACCTTGCTATCTGCATGGATTACTGAAGCTTTACGGCTGAATGACACCTTTGTCCTAACGCTATCTTGGACTATAGGCTTGATATTGCAGGGTCTATTGTCTAAAGTCGAGAACTGGACTGGTTCTAGAGGTCTGTCATTGTGCCATCACTAATTTGCTATATCTGTTATTTCTTTGTTTAAAGTTCGTTATGAACGATTAAAGGTTTGAGGGTTTAAAAGGAAAATAGGATTTCCGATTCCATGTTATATATTTTACAACATATTATTATAGCAAAATATGTGCAAAATCTTATCGCACTTTGGCACCATGTCTTTTCATTGGTTATACATTAAATAAAACCTATAAAAATATTATATAAATAAATAAATAAATATATATATATATATTATATATTAGAAAGATTTAAATATTAATAAAAGCATGTCTTGTTTATTGTACAAAGACTTTATGTATCTAAAACTATTGTTTTATACACAAATTTGGCATCAACCGAAAGCTTTTGCACTTAGAACTACTAGACTCTTATAAAAAGCTTCTAGTCTTTTGTGAATTTAAAATACGTCCGATTAAAGTTCCAATGTTCACATGAGAGTATGTTTGTTTAGTTTAAAACACGTGTTACTCAGGCAGTTATAGTGAAACTAATAACGGACTTCATGGTAGTGGGAGTTTTGAAAACTGTTCCAAACGTGTGCTCTCAGTTAACTTTCGTACGGCCTTACCCCTAATTCTGACCAATTACAATAGGTAATTTTTCAACGCTATCAAGTTAACGATAGTCATATCTCTAGTGCTAACTTTTGTATTATCTGCTAATACATATACAATCGTTCCTATTAATTTACCCACCTCCACAATTAGGATGGGTGACGTACTCAGCTCTAGCAGCTCTGGTATCTTTGGTGGTATTATTATAACATCAATATCAGTTTTAGAATAATTTAAATTAATTACCAGTATAAATATTTAGTGTGTCTGTTCGCAATTTTGGCAACAGGGACTCGATCACTAAAAGGTGATTAAAAGTTATTTGTCCAATTCAGAAGGAAATAACTTCTCCTAGGGTTCAATTCATGTAACATAGTCATTTATGCCAAATAAATTGGAATACCTAAATGATGAATGAGCAGGAATTTTTCTCTCATAAAGGATTGTTCAAAGAACTTACTCCGTGTACCTCATGTACATTGACGCGTCGATTCAACTGGACAGTAATTCCAACGTAATGTTGGCATTTCTTTGCATTACTTTCGGACCAATCTCACTTATAAGTTAAGCTTCCAAAAGGTTATTTTAATCTTTCCTCTGTCGGAACCACCTTCTGAGAGGACCATGCTCCGACAAATCCATTTTGCACAATCCAGTCAGCAATCTCTAGTCATAAAACATCCAACAACCTCTGTCATTTAAAATTGGTAATGAATCGTAATTGTTCAATCTGTTAACAAAATAACAAAAACCACGAAATATCATCACCATACAAGTTAGTAATCTAATAAACTGTACCATACCATCACGTTCTGCTCTTACTGAGATGTCATTGCCAACATGTTCAATTCTAAGCTCAGTTTTACAGTTGTATAACTTCTTCTGTATTATTGACAAATTGAAACAAATTCTGATTCGAATCATTATTATTCAATATTAAGCAAAATATTTTAATTAGATTTCAAGATAAATTCTGCACAATGAATTAGAGTATTAGATGATGATACATAAATAATAGCAAAGTTTTAGGTTACGTCAACGTTTTATACAATGGTGTGAATCGACAGACGGGTTCGTTTCTAAGACATATATCAGTTAGTATATAGCGGTTAGTAATTCAAAAAAGATTGGATCTGTTTATAAAAAAATGTTGCATCGTCTTTCAGAAAGTTTCAAGCGGTTGAACGTATATTTTGTTACAAGACAGGGAGAACAACTTCACTAACTTTGGGTTGCATTAACGAAAGACACTAAATTTGAGATGAATTTAAAGTTTTGGAGTTGCTTTTGTTTTACAAGTTCAAATCTGTTAAGAACTCTTACTACTAACTTTGGTTTTGATATTTTCAATCTACGCGTGGGAACTCAACAATTTATTCTCAATCTCGGCAATACATTTAAAATAATTGTATTACTTAAGTCCTTTGTCTAAGGACTAGACACGTGTTTTTTTTAAATCGAATCCATTGTGTCTCTGCTGTGCAGTGGAAGTCTCTCGATCCGACTTTGAACTTGTACAGATTGTTTGACACTTGTACTTGAAGTATGTCTTAACTAGCATATAGTCACTTAGTATTGAATTCCTAGCATTGTGTATTTCTACTTAGAATCTGAAATTAAGGACTAGTGACCTGTAGAAAACTACTTTTAATTAAGATGTACATGGAGTTTAAGTATAACGGAATAAAATTGATATCTACTGGAGTTAAGTAACTAAGTTGATTACTTTTAGAAAAGTTAATTAGTACGTACAGTGACCTGGGTGCGATGACATTATATTGTGATGAAAATATCTATCAAATTCAGTGGATAAAGTAAAAAAAATTTAATTTAGTACAGGTAAATACGACAAACATTCAAACTAAAATCATGACAACACTATAATACGTGATATTCGTGAATCATTGTGCCAGATCACATCATATCTAGATACGTAGCTTACTGACTTGCTTACAAGATGATACAAGCGTCAAACATACCTATTGCTCAAGTAAAGTTACATATGACATGGAGGCACACTATACACAACAGGTATATCACTTTCGATGTTATCTGAGGCTATGACGTCAAACCATACTGCATCTAAACTTACAGATATATAAGCACGGCGCTACAACTTATATGAAGTACATTCTAAGTAAATTATTAATCATGTCACCTAAGATAACTTACTCGATCTAAGCGATATATGACTCTAGTAGGGACTGCGAAGACTTTGCGACATATGTTAATAAGCGTGACACATTATATGTCACTACTATACTAGCATAGTCATTACAACAATTGGTCCGAACTTTCCTAAGCGACAGATTCACAGGTTTATTTACCCGTATTGTCCCCGTTTAATACGATACTCTACAATTCTAGTAAATAATACACATAAGTTGGGAATGTTGTAAGAACAACTGCGTTTACAGAAAAAATACATTTAAAGATGAAATATTTACTTTAATGATTTTTTGTTTATTTCGTAACCGCATAGTACGATCTGAATGATCACTGTGATGTGAGTCAGATTTCAATTTACATATTACAAATGACCAAGTCGATTACTATAGTGGATATTACTTTTTACATTACGATATCTAAAACGGGTAGACCAAAGCAACAATGACTACATTAGGAAACCTCCGATGTAGATAAGATATTACTACGTTGCCACCACTACGGCAGGTGCTATGGACGATATTAGCACCTGTCCTTGTCGAGCAGCGCCTTTCACCCATCCTGCGGCCGACTCTGGGACAATATCTGGAATTAGTGAAACCAGTTTGGTCGTGTGCAGATTTTCATTATGCTTCCTGATCTTTAAACCTAACGGTGTTATGCGGCTACGTACTCTCACAAGAAATGACATTATGTATCTCAACGTCTTTCGTACTCATTGAGAAGCACAACTCTATGAAAATAACAACGGTACACGGATGACTCTTTAACAGTATGATAGAAAACATCCATTGTACTACATGGTTTAGCGTTCGAATATTAATTAGTAACATGTATTACATTTTGGACTACAACTGACCACATCTAACTATAACAAAGGTAGTATTTAGATTCAGTCTTGGAATATGTAACGAATAGTACGAGTCTCCCTCAGCAAATGGCAAGTAGTAGTTTTTTTTACTCAAAGTTCATAATTATATAGCGCTAATAGTGACGTATAGCAACAAAATATCGTATGGGAGTATAATCGCTTAAGATTGAACTTCAATTAATGTTGAGATTAATGAATTTAGTTGTACTTTTCTAACGGATTAATTCATTGGGCCAACCCCCACTCCTCTGACAATTACATCATCTAAAAAAAATCCATATAACTTAAACCCCCCTTTCAAGTATACACCACCCCACCACCTCAACCCTTATCATCCTCTTCACCTCCCACGCAATACATTTACATTCACCTCACTACATGACAGTTCCTCCCTCCCCCCCCTCACCTTACCCCCCCCAATAGTATTAGTCCCCACCCTAAACAGTACAAGTGACCCCCCCCCCTCTGTCCTTCCATCACAGAAAAAAGACTTTTTCAAGTCACAATGCACAATATACATATAAACATAAGTTGAACCTATTGATCCTCCAGACAGATTGAATCAATCACGAAAGCAGAATCAAAAACCCCCCTCACAGAAGCTGAACTATCCAGAAAACAAAACACAAGACTAACACAAATAAATCTCTCCAGTCGTTCTTCATATAACATAAAACAAGCGTCTTCAAACCCCAAATAACCCTATAGAATTACTTCCCCTTACCAAACCCCCTAGTAAATTTGAGTTGACACCCCCAACCCCATCTAATAAGAGCTATTTATTGAATTTAATAGATTAACCTGTAGCCCCCCCCCTTTAAAAGTTACCCCCAACTCAGAAATAGCACCCCTCAGAAGGACTGTCAATGATACCAGAGATTCTCAATACAACAAAACCCTACCCATCAGCGATTCCCACCCAGCACAACACACCCCCCACACCCCCCCCCACAGGTATAACAGCTAAATTCTGATACTGGTAACCAACGCATTTGGTTCAAAATTACAGAATAATCCAAACGCCCGCGCGGCTGTTCAAAACTATGGACATCTGTCCCCAAACATCCCCCCCCCCCCACTGACAGCATCAATATCAAAGCTAGATACTGTAGAGACTTAAATTACTGGCGACACCTTGCCTTTGAAGTAACGATTCAGTGTTTGATTAAATATTTTTGTCCCGATTATTTGTTTTTGTTTATTCATTAATTTTCAAAATAATTCCACAGGTTTATTGCTCATGTAAAGTTCCTATTTGGTTGTTACAAAGCTTATGCTAGAACATGGTGGTGATTGAGAACACTATAGCAGTTCTCTAAATCCAAAGTAACGTAGTGTGACTATGACTCGCAACAAAAATAGTCCCGATGATATCTGAGGCTGTTTGAGCCAAATCGGCAAAATTAAATGACGAATAAATGTTATGCATATGGTGGCGTGTTGAATTATAGCCATATGAATGTATTGTCTTCCCTAAATTAAATGTTAAAAAGACTTATGAATGAACTGTAAAAAGGATTTATATCCTGTTTGCAGTAACAGCTGATTCAGTAGTTCCGGTGTTTATTGCAACAAACAGTTTAGAAGGACCCATGTAAACTATTAAATGACACGAAAAGAGTGTTTTAGTTTGAGCGTGATTTACAGCCTAGGGTTGAAATTCATGACGGTCTACCCGCTCCAGCCACCATAGAGCGACTACTTTTGTGAGAATTCTTTATGCAGGATTTGATAGCCATGATCTAGAGTTGTTTTAATAATAAATGGTTTTAATTTAATTAATTTACCGTACATAAGACCTCGAGTAATGAACATTAAAATACGACATAGACATTACAACGTGAAAAGTAAAACTAATATTCCCGAAGATAAACTTCCTTAAGCGACATGGTATTCAGTCAGTATTCTACCCGTATTGTCGCCCGTTTATACGAAAAGGTAAATACCGTAACAGCATTCAAACATAAAATATAGAGTATGTTCCATCTACTACATAAGTTGGGAATTGTTAGTAAGAAACTGCGTATTGATCCAGAAAACTAACAATTAAAAATGAAATATTTACATAAACTTTAAAGACTTTTTGTTTATATCGTAACCGCCTATTGGATATTAAGATCTGAAATTATCACGTGAGTGAGATACAATTTCTACAGATCACAAGTTACAATATAGACAAGTCGATTACTATAGTAAGTGGAATATTACTTTTATACATTTACGGATAGTAAAACTGGTAAAAAAAAATAGTTGAGGAAACACACACCGCACTCACATTAGAACTCTCGTGTAGAAGGAAGATATCTCCCGGACCAGCCACCACGTGCCCAATCTCGGACCGGCAGGTGCTAATGAGACGGCAGGTGCCATGCCGAGAATCCTCCACAGCACAGTCCACCTGCGTCTTGTCGAGCCGGCGCCTTTCACCTTTGGCCACCTCTTTGCGGCCGACTCTGGGCCATATCTGGAATTAGGAAACCAGTTTGTCGTGTTGCAGATTTCTCATTATCTTCCTTCTTTAACCTAACGGGTGTTGCGGCTACGAACTGACCCTAACCTGTTATTGACATTATTTATCTGTTGCCACAAGATTACCACTTTCGTCACCTCAATGTGAGGTAGCACACTCATGAAAATAACACTCACACCTCAAAGCCGAATTTATACTACTCCAAAATTACAGTATGATATTCGCAATAACAATATCCGCCCACGTGTATTTTGTTTGTAAACATGGGTTTAGAGGTCGGTAATCCCATAAGAAAGTTGAATTGGTTTTGGAGCGTTTTCTGGATACACTGGGTTGTAACCACTCATCAGCAGAAATAAAAATAGAGCATAATCTTGGATTATGTACAGATGCAATATAATTACGAGTTAAAGATAATTTTACGTAATGGCAGTAGTACTTTTTGTTTTAGAAAAATGTTCATAAAATATACATATTGGTAAATTTTTATAGTAAATATCGTATGGAGTATAACTTTTTGCAATGATGGATGACATTTCACCGTAATGTAGAGTGGATTTTGAATTTGTTTTGTTAATTAACTTTCTCAAACTTTTGGATTATTAAGGCCATGTAATTCAAAATTTAACCGGCTTCAAACTACGAAGCTTGACTATGGTCCCCTGCAGTAAAATTTGACTGTGTTATAGTTTAACACGAACATCTAAGTACATCAAACCCTTCAAAGGTGACTGACGGCGGCTCATGTGTTCAATTCTGATCCTGGGTCTGGCCTCCCGATCTTTATGCAAGTTTTATTGGGAACAGCCCACCAACAACGCTCACAAAACAACGCAACCGGTACCGACCCAACGTGAATGTACAACCCGCCCCAATAATATGGCCAGAGTTCTCTCAACCAGATATCCTGGGTGTCCCTCAGTCAAGTGATTTTTGCCATTAACTACGCGCTGTCTTCAGCAACTCCAAACTACTTTTGCATACTTGTAGCATTGATTTATATTTATATAAATAGATATTTTGTTGAATTGTTTTAGTGAGGTAAAGCAATGAAATGTTATGTCTTCTATTAAGGATTTTTAAATTTTTCCACATGTTACTATAAGGCCAAGGCTATTCAAAATATTTAACAAAGGGTGGAGGATACATAATCTAAAATGCAAACGATTGTCAAAACCATATATTGGACACATTATATTGGGACCTAAAACCCAGGCCGATCCTTCAAAATTAGATTTTCTTAATAAAAACATAGAAAGCACTGAAGACATCATCAAATTCAATAACTGCCATTGGGATTAAATAACACCGGCCTTAGAACATAAACATACAACACATCATATACAACATATACAAAACATTTGTAGTCTGCCGTGTGGAGTGAATGGCTTACGTACGCTGGAAATTTCTCTTAACACAGTGCGAAACATTCATCTTAATCAACTTTTAAAAAAACTTTTGAAATTTTATAAAAGTTCAAAAATTAATCCTATGTACCATTATTAACCACGACAGATTTTCTGAACCAAAAAATGTAAGGGTTAATGTGATAGACTTTTAAACGATATATATTCAATCAACGTATATAAATTAAATACAAAAGTTAGCCGGGCCCAAGGTAGTTAAACAATAAGTCAAGATTTGGTCTAATTGTTTATTTCATACTCGTATTTCAGTGACATCTTCATGGGCATTGACCTTGGTGGCTACAAATATACGCAACCAGAAGATGGATTCTTCGAAACCGAAAGCATGTAACAATCGTGTACCAATAAAAATCAAGAGTGGTCAAAGTGAATTATTATCTTATTAGTTATATTAAACACTTTTTCGGGGCTTCGCATTTTTTATAAATACACTTCTATAATTATTAATTTAACTAAAACAAAAGGAAATACTAATATTAGTTTAAAAATACCAAAATGACTAAAAAATATACATATTTGGCCACCGTGTTTGAAACGTGGGGAAGTATATTTATTAAGTAGACTAACAGAAAGGAAAGGCTTTGAAGTATGTACATAAGGATATTCATATCCTGTAAACTGTTCAGTACAGTAGTGCGGTGGCCATTTCATGATTGGCTTGTTTTTTTTTTTACTAGTTATCAGTTGTATGGGTAAAATGGTAGAAAGAGCGTTTATAGAACCAAGGACGATTCGTGAAGGGTTTGACACGTTACCCGTGCACGATAAGGCGCAGAGCCATATGAAGTAAAGCGACCAATAATCCTTATAATTAAAACATATTATACTGGCCAGCTTTTGATAAATTATTGGTTTATTAAGATTAAATGAACTAAAAGGCCAACCTTTTAAATCGTTTGAAATTAAATTAAAGCGGACAAATAAGAGAACCCAAACAAACCAAATACCACGGCCGATCCCCCAATCATGTTCAAACCCGTATCCATACATAGTTTTATTTATGAAAGCCAATTAACCCCCCTCAAAATGTTCAACTAGCACTTACCCCACCCCTCCCTACTATTTCAATTATTCCATAATTCTGCTTATATCTAATATGCAAATAATTAAGGTGACGTATATCCTTGGCCTCCGAAAATGTAAAACACCCTAGTTGATCCACCTCACTCGCGACTGCCCTCTCTGGTCCCTTCCCCATATCCCCTTATCAGTCGGAAGGAACCGGTCGGTAACCCCCATAGTTAGATACCAGCTACCTTATCAGCACCCCAGATAAGTCTGTTTACAATTTTGGGATCAGATCCTCTGATATAAGTGGTGATTAGTCACCACAGTTAGTATAGAGCGAAGTACATTATTCACAATCCTAACATAGAGCATTCAGATTTTTGGAAAAAGTTAGCACTTAAACATTTTGAACACCTTAAAAAAGGATCACTTATAGTAAAATTTTGCACAAAATAAATTCGACAAAAAATCCATCCATATTTAACTTTATTACATACAAAAATATACTATTTCTATGTGGATTTTTCTAGGCTTGTTTGCCAAAGCCATACTATAATCATATTCCAAGCTTTCCTTTTATTTATTATGTTTTCTTCACTTTTATTTTCCTACGTTGTAGTTATTTTCGGCTGTGTGCAGAGGTAACATCATTGTGGTTTAAATGGCAAATTTGTTCTTGACATAAACGGATGTTTTTTAAATGTAACCAGCCTGGCTTGATTACATTTAGTTTGTGATTAAGGTAGAAGGATATACGCTCAAACAAGACTTCATTATAAAGTTGAGGGAAGTAGTTTAATAATCTAAAGCCTCCCTTTGTTCAAAACTAATTGCTGACGATGGATGATTTAAGGAGGAATGCCAGGAGTTCGGTAATTTGTAATATTTATGATTGTGGAGTTAATAAAAAAACTGTAAACATATAACTTAAAAAAAAAATCCCCCCAAAAAAAAAATTCCCTCTTCTTCAAATAACCGAAGAATATCTTAGACTTGAACTCATTACAGCTACATAAAATAAGAAGTTAACCATAACTTAGGTCGTTTGGACACTCGGATCGTTGGGCACACTGATACTACCTCACACAGACAATGCCTTGTCAGTCATTAAGTTTAATGACTACATTAACACTACAGCTGTCTATTTAACTAACTGTAAGTTCACTTTTGGATTAATTATTGCTTCTCTACGAACACGACTGACACTTCAAGAATCCACGTCAAGATACTTCACACAATATGTGAAATCTTGAAAATATGAAATCTCCTTTAACTTTTTGAACTCGTCAAGAATCGTCAAGAAACATTGTTATTTATTATCATTATTATCAATTTGGTACAATATATATTTTCATACCGTCTAAAGAAGGAGCATTGAAAAACTAATAAAAGGAAGATACATTTTTATTACAGTACGATTTTACACTTGTGTAACCAGTTTGTCATTCTGAAACGGTCTCGAAACAGAAGAATACTTTCCCTTTGTGGAGGAAGGAAAGTTAACCGGGCAAACTTGTAAAGTGCAAATGAAAAAGTAACAGAAGCGACAAGACGTAACAGTTTCAGCCTATCTGGTTACAAGTTGGTATCAGTGACTCAGACTTCAACCCGTATCTCCGTCACGTAGAGCTAGCACTTCCAGTTAGATGAGAGCACTCTCACTCTATTGCAGAGTCGTATCAAATCTATGTGAAAGAAAACTGTTTGAATTTATGATACTCCTCTAAAACATTGTTTTTTCTTTTATACAAAATAATATTTAGTGCATAAATTGACATCAGTTAGTAATGTGCATATATAATATATTGTATAGTAAAAATTAACAAAACCTTTATTAATTGAATTGCTTAAATGACAAGGTTACGAGTTGAGTTGCTAGTTCCGACGTTTTAGAAAAAATCAATGGTACCCTACCAACAAACAGATGTAATTAGCTGTTTTTCTTTTCTCTACAAAAACTACGGTCAAGAATAATGAGCAAAAGCGAGAATTATTTTTCACATGGTGACGTTGATACTTTAAAATCAGCTTGCTTGAGAAATGTATGATATTTTAATTTATTAATATTTTAAATATGTTAACATATAACTAACCGCTATTGCTCTAAGTTCAAGATTATTTAGGAATATGTTTTGGAGTACACCACAAATGTTTTATTTTGATGATAAAGTATCTAATATATTTCTACTTAATCACACATAGAAAGCTTTAGCTTTCATATTTTAAATTAATATGAAAGGAATTAACCATAACATTGAAAACATTGGTGTTGAAAAATAATTAATTAAATTGTTATGTTAAACAACTCAAAATCTTAACAAAAACTTTAATAAATTGGGAGGTATTAACTTATTTAATTATTTAGCCTTTCTATGTGTGAGAAAGGACGACTTTAATCGTATAATCCCTCTATTTTAGACCTGGATATTCTCTCTTTTATAACCCTAACAAGCGTGTATCCTTCTATTCAATGATAATTAAAAACAAGAAACGAATCATTAAAATGTCTGTAGTACTGATTATCAAGTGTGAGATCGAGAGTTTTATATGCAAATTTATTAGGGCATAGTTTACGCGTGTGTTTAAGTGGTGCAGTTTGCCACCACCAGGGGCGTGGCGGGCAGATGTCCACCGCCATATTGACTTGGCTAATTTGCCACCTTTTTGTTTGATTTACTGTTAAACGTTACCCTAGACGTTACATTAGTGTATTACGACTAAAAAAATACATGGAATGATATTCTGAGTAACTCTCAACGATGTAGGAAGGCCACATCCTCTACACGTGATTTAATACTAAAGACAAAAATGTTCCAATAAAGTAACAAATAATGGAAAGCGATAAGAGATTTAAAATAAACATTTCCGACGTAGTTCCGCTGACGTCGATTCCGTAATTGAAAGAGATCACTGAACAAGACTATTAATTAACAACCCTCCCAGACGTGCTCGACTCAAGTTTTCAATTTTCCTTGTTTAATATATACAGTTATTATTCAATGGTTCAGTTGAGTCAAATTTAATAAAATGTAATCGATCAAAATATTTGTTACGCGTTAAAAGTGAATAACCTGGGATTCGTTATGCGTTTACCATATTTACATTTAACACATTTATAATTAATAAAATAACAATCCCGACTGAAGGATATAATGTTCCATTGAATAGTTGATAATACAGTCTCAATATAAGTATTCGATAATTTATTGGGGCTGAGCTAATTAGTGATAAAATATACTATCACTTAACATCTACTGATATAGAAAATATTATTAGCAACCGAGGTACTTTGAGATGTAAAAACAATATTATAAGCAGTGAAAGTAAGTTAGATGAGATATATTATGTATATTTAAATAAGTAGATTACTGCTTATACGAGAAATGTATAGAGGCAGCGGCATATTCAGAATAAGGTAAGGCAGTTGAATTAAACAGAGGATAGATTGAGGCTAATTTTTAAAATATTATGTATTAACGGCACTAAATGCCTGTAAACTTTGTATACATTTTGTTCAAAAACAAGCTTTTTCCTGAGATACCTCCAAAATCCAAATTCGCCTTGAATCTTGGGATACTCATTGTAATTCCTTACGAGTAATTTTGGGAGGAAATACCAAAACATTACCTTTAATGGGCGCCCTTAAACCTGTAAAACAAAACAACAAATCAGACTTGAAACGATAAACACGTCATTTCATGAGTATGTACATTTTAAAAATTAAATATAATACATTTAAAATACACAATATTTTTTGTTCAATAATACCCGATTGGATGAATACATAATAAGTAGTCTGCCAATTTTGCATACCCAGTAGAGATTGGCGAACAATGAAATAGACTTACATCTAAAAATAAGGTAAACACAAAGTCAGTCCACAAAAGAACTTTATATGAATATTTAGAGTTAAATTTGCAGGTTTTCCTATCCATTTATGTACTACATATGCTAAAAACACAATCATTTTATCCCAAACCTATTAGTTTTTTTATCTGGTACAACCACGTTTATAGCAATCAGTTTCGTGAGCCTTACTTGCCTTATAGTATAGTTTAACACGATAATATTACAAGAGTCATGGGAGCAATTTCCAGGCAACGGAAAAATCCGCGATACAAAGGGATAGTAAATGAATAGCGATGCTGTAAGGAAAACATTCAGTGGGTTGGTTCCGAGTTTCTTTGATCCGACGTCTTGACCCCTTCTTATCTAAGCGTGGATGGGCGCTGTGACCCTTCTCCGCTCCGTTTAGTGAGGTCCTGGACTTCTCCACTCACTCGAATGTTCTGGAAGCGCCAGTGGGCCTTATAAGTGCTGCGAGTTGAGTTAAGGCTCCAGAAGTGAACTGTGGAGTGACAGTACTAGAGCGATAATAAATCACCGCGCAGTTGGATTTGTGTTAATAACTATGGACTATTTCAATGTAAATATAGTTCCCTCATGTTAAGATAGTCAATTTAGCTATATAGTGGATTATGACAAAAATAAATTAGTAACAGTTTGTGAAATTTGTAAACAAGTAGTTTATTTAAAGTCAGCCCTAGTTTTTAAGTAGATATTATTCTTATATTTATTTTGCAAGATTAATAAATATTTAGCGGATTCAATATTATTCGAGTATTTCATTCACAAGCAAACCCGTGCGTAACAATATGTTATTGTATATGTATATGTAACAACGGTTTTCATGAACTGAATGTTGTCATTATTTAGTTTTAAATTTTAGATACTGGCTGCATTTTTTACAAACTAAAATGCTAAAGTTCAGTCAGCTGACAATCTCAGTTTCATTCTATATGTAAACAACAGTTTTGGTGAGTGGGGGAGTACGTTCGTCTACCGTGTTTTTTAATTTATGATTTATTTTTAGGATGTCAAAACATAACAAAATAATATATAACATTATTTATATTAATATACATAGAAAGCGTTTACAACAATATAGAATTATGAGAAAAAGCTGGAAACACCCACGTGTGGTTGATGGAAAAAACAAAATTTAAAACTGGTCAAAGAATCAGAAAGAGGCTTTGCAGATCTACTAAAGACGACAAACAAACTTAAAAGGAAACTGAAAAATGAGATTATATGTCAACATAAATAAGTGCTGATGATACAAGAATATTGGTTCAAGAAATTCATTTAATGCTAAGTAAATACGTAAGCAGAGTAGTTCTATAGATAACCTAATTTAGATTTTACCAAGAACTGTGATTTTTATTTACGTTGTCTACCTTTACATAGTACATATTTAAATTTTAACTAATATTTGAATAATTTAAATATGTGTACAATTATTTTTGTCAGATTATTCCTTCTAACTGGTGTAAAGGAAACAAGCTCTGGAAGATTCTTAGAGGTTTTTGTTCATGCATAGAAGTTCAACTGGTCTATAGAATTGTAGATTACTGTGTTATCGAAAACAATAATTCTTGATATATATCATTTAACTTAATACTAAGGCACATTTAATACATCTTAGCCACAGCTAACAGATTAACAGATTAGTCTTGTATTTAAAACATTTATCCTAAGTAAAATTAGTGCAATTGTTATTCAAAAAATAGCACGACGTAATGAGATATTTACATATATATTCCAAATATATGACGATTGCAGGTGAAGTTAATTTAAATCTGGCGTGTAATTTAAAATTAAATTAACATCAATCCAAGTCATTTTTTTAAAGACAACAACGTTTCCAAAATAATGGTGCGAAAAAATACCAGTAAGAGAAATTTATGGAAATTTTTCAATGACAAGATCGCCACAATTAAAATCACTGTCGTTAAGCAGAAGAAGTAAACATACACTCGAAAGTATTCTATACGAGCCTCGATGGTGGTCAGCTCAGTGAGGTCTATAATTAAATTTATTCATTGCACATTAATACTGCCCGATAGGGGTATTCGTACAAATTATTTCTCGCAGTCACAAGAGGAGGAGGCTCGTTCAGCTGGATAAAAATTTATCTGCGTTTGTCCTAATTAGCTCTCTATTGAATGTAGCTGAATCTTTTGCTCGTGCAATTGAGAAAAAGAAATGATTTTATAGTGAAGTTACCATCTTACCATGTGTACTACTAAAAGGGAAATTACAGATTAAAAAATTTTCCTGGTTTAAAGCTGTATTTATCAGCTGATTTGAAATACTTTGAAGTGAGTCAGCGAATGTTGAAACAGAGCTGCTTTAAAGTAATAGCCTATTTGCGGAGAGATGACGGGGATACGCGGTAGAAGACACATTTAAGATATGATGTGATGTTTCCCGTGTGAGAAATACAAGAGGACACAGAACATTTAACGGCAGATATGCGACAGCAATAAATGTCTGCCGTACCGAGATTGGAGGTGCAGGTCCTGGCCAGACGCTGCAGATTATCTAGAACCAGCGGCGATGATGAAACTGTGTCTAGAGATGGGGGAGAGACCGCTCCTTGGAAATGGGAATCGGTGTAATTTATCTCCAGCTCTGTTATACTATAAGAGACATGTTTAGGTCCTAACTGCACGTGGATAGCAAATAAATAAGGGTTGAACTCTTAAGTCAATCGGATAGGCTATATTTTCATTTTTAGAGATTTGATGAAAAGGGAAAAGTAAAATTACTCTCTCGTATCAGACAATACTCGAACTAAATAATGTGAATAAACAGTACCATGTGAAAAGTTTCACTCATATGATTGTAACACCGACCGTCTTTTATTGTTATCGAACCACTTATTCGGTTCCACTCTTTTAACCGAAAGTATAAAGCTGAAATCTCCAGCCACCGAGACTAATATGGCAGCAACAACTGTTTAACTTCCATCACCTTGCGAAGTCCAATTTTCTAAATTGACTACGCTGCAAGTTTTGTTACAAAATGAAAACATTCATTAACACATATCTTAATACACACCTGACAAGTGTTGAGCATACAAAATGTATTTTTTTTTGTAAAAAGCATCGATTACTACGGAAGAAATCTCATTTAAGTTCGATTCACTACAATGTTTTAAAAGCTCTTCACCCTCCTATCTGACCAACACACTTTTTTAATTGTAACTCCAATTGATCCATCCACACTAGCACATGACCAGGAAATGAGGGGAAGGAGGTGCAGCATGCATGTTAGTGGTTAAACTCCTCTGAACACGTGTAAATATATACCCTTCAACAGACTTGCACCTTTATGGTTGTTTATGGAAAATTTAAAAAAACACACCATACTTTTACACTAAAACACTGTCACGGTTACCTGTCATATTTGCTGGGCAAACTGTCACAAATCCATATTTAGACCTTTAAAAACACGCTCTCATACATACCCAAAAATAACACATGTATTCCTCACTACACTGACATGATATCATCCTTCTGGAATAAAAATTGTATTTTTTATATATTCCTTATATGTCTATATTTCTGTACGTACTGTTTAAAATTACTCTTTTTAATGCCAGAACATAAAATATCAGGATCAATACATCGCGAGTATTATTTGTGACTATATGATATAAATTTTTACCGTTTTAATATAGGGACCTTACTGAAAGAGACAATAGAACAATACTTAGTCACATAGCTGAGCTGCCATTCCGCGACCATCAACCCTATGCCATCAGCCTATGATAGCATGGAAATATATCGGTTTCCCTGCAATATTACAACATCAATCCCAGGGCTCTACCTATTTATTTTCGCCCATCAACCCTTACCACCAGCCTATGTCGTGGATTCTCACCATCAATACAGTGGTTTCTCTTCATCTGGGAATCGCTTATTGTCCGGAATATTTTGACGCTAAATTCCACGCCAAATGTGAGAGTATGAGGCTGTTACATAGTCAAATTTATAATCCCAGTCTGTACACTCTGCCACTATAACATTTTAACAAGATTTATGTTGTTAACGAGATTCGTCCTCTCATAAAAATATTCCAAGAACTTATTTGCAGCGTTATATTAAAAAAAACATGGAGATTTGGTAACGGCTCCTTTTTGAGGATAATAACCTAAAGGAAAAAATCCGTTGTACACACAAACCTAACATGTGTGACCTTTTTTCGACAAGGTCACTACATTTCAGTACTCATGATATTAACCTGTATTCCTTTAGATAATGCGACCTTAAAAATATTGCAGCAGCAGTGTAACATAAGTGTCTGAGTTACCGCCTGTGTATTTAAGAACTTTGCACCAATTCATCGACACCAATCATGACACCCGCACCATTTGATCGACGAGACGAAATGATTATTGATTACAATTTAGTGTGTTAATAAATATATTCTGTGTTCTCAAATATTACAATATACAGTTCAGTAGTATTAGCTTACTGCAATTCTACGATTATTACACAAACAAATTAAATGGGATTGTATGAAGCAAATCTATGAAACAGTATAATCCAAGATCTGTAATTGACAAAATGGGCCATTATGTTTATATCTATCTATGGTACGCAGGTGACGCGCGGAGTCCAGGAACAATGGGAGGGAGGCTGGGGAAGCCCGCTTGAACTACAAGGCGTGACTTTGAGAACCTTGCAAGGCTGTTATCGGAGACGAAAAGTAGATAGATCGTCTATCGTGTGGGTGAGAGTATGAGACATGACCCATAATACTTATCTTACACAAAAACCTGTATCCATACAAATCACGCATCCTCATGGAAATTATCTATTCCCTGTAGACGCTTTTTTTGCTTTTACTCGACCACGTGTACTTGACCTACCTTGATTTTTTAAAGCAGTATTCATAAATAAGATAAACTCACTAACATTTACAGTAAAGTGGAATAATGTTAGATTTCTCTCATTGCGTTTTTTTATTCATTGTATATTTAGTGAACGACAGAGAGTGCACTGTACTAAAAGTCGATCGAGAATCCTTCTCTATCTCTAAAGCCTCATATATTACATTATCTCGGAAAGACATTTCCGTATCACACGAATTTTGTCGAACACAAACTATGATTGAAATAATGTTCTCTTTAGATACCGTCATACAAGTCCATATATTAATACTTGCTGTTTCTTTCATGGAATAGTAAATGTGAGGCGCCCCTGGACGAATTAAAAACAAAAATGTAATTTAAGAATTATTTTGCATAATACGGAATGTCCAAACAGAATAATATTTATAATTATCAACGAGATCATGAATAGGCTGGACAAAAATGAACTTGTTTCTTTAAATAATTCCTTCCCTAATTATACGGTTTCTATATTGCAATGTGGTAGAACGAAAACATTCTAGGCTTTGGACGTCCATTCGTAACATAACAACTACATATTAACGTTTTATACAGATAACTTATATACTAAATAAATATCCTTTAGTAACCAAAATAGGATCAATTTCCCAATAAAGAATCAAGAAACACTAAAAAGTATTAAGACAGAGAAGGAAATTTTATACTTAAAACAACAAAACTACCGCAATTCATTATTGGATTTATTGTTATGTGTCCTTTCTTCAAATAACATTTGCACTGCATTTGTCAATATGAATTCAATTGTTACCAACAATAAACATGATACATCATCCTGAAAACCTGATTGACTGGACATTACCGGAGGTGATTTTTTATCATGTCATGATGGGGGGGGGGGGGGGGGGCGTTGCAAAATAACGGAACCACCTAGAATCATTGAAGAAGATGTATTTATAAGGTAATGCAAGAAACTTGCACCATAATGCTGTTAAATGCCTGGTGAAACAGTTAAAACACTTGTTTGCATTGTTTGATTAATCTTTCGCCCCTCTGAATAATAATATATTACATTTTTTAATTGTCAAGTTTAAGAATAAAGTTAAGACCGCACTTACCTGAGAGCCTGTTTTATCCATGGGTTCTTATACGTTGCATTAGGTAAAGTAAAAAATTGGAAATTTGTTTTTAGAATTTGTTTTATATTTGTAAGAATGCAGTAGAGGTTAATATTACTAAATACATGTATATACATTTGGGGATAAACATGAGTTAATTTGAGCATTACGTATTGTTAACTACAATTAAACACACCCCAGAAAACTGTCCCTTTACGCTGATACTCGCTTATGGAGACGCACTTGTAACTGACATGTGAGTAATGGAAATACTATATTTATGAAAAACACCCTGTCCTATAACGAGACCCAATACAGTTTTTAATACCATCAGCTGTTCAATTTATCTTCCTAGCGCCATGTCACAGGCTGATTTAGGATTGTTTTCCTCCGTTTAATTAATTTAGGAAGCGGGTGCTAGGTATTCATGACTCGACTTGCGCTCGCCGGGGCGGATATATATTGGATACCAAAATTGGTACGCAAGGTAGAAGGACATTATGGTAAATGGATAAGGCCCATGTGTTGTGTGTCGGCTCGAATGTCACCTGGGATAGGTGGTATTGCGATTGCGGAGGAGGCCCGGGAGGGGGGATTCAGGTGTCTGCACACTACTATCGAATGTTTCTGATGTCTCAATAGTGTTTAGATATCGACCAATCTTACAACACCGATAGCATCAAGTTCACAACCATTAAAGATTATAAACCTAATCATTAATAAACACTGATCTATGTAATTTTCCCATCATGAATTATTTATCTCGATCGATATTAGATATCCAAAATGTTTCCCTCAATTTTTCACATATATATACAAATACCAGCAACTATACAAACATAATAATTGTGTTCAGAATACATTACTGTGAGACCAAATGAGAATTACAAATATAAGAGAAAACATCTTTTCTAATTTATGATAAATTATTTTAACAAAAACCCAATAATTTAGAGCTTTGCACATAATTGTTTATGGTGGAAAGATTTGTAATTTACCTAACTTACGTACTTCGAATTTGTTGATGTTGTTTGTATCCTTAAACGATAAAAGTTTGGATAGGAAAGACAAAATAAATTCCTTTAACAGATGAAAAAAAACATTTTAAATAGTTTTTATTTACCATAACCATGATTTAGAAAGAGCGGTTTCTGGAAAAAACAATGTCACTTTCATGTTATCTATTTTGTAGATGTAATCTAAGAATCGCCGGTCCTTATTCAAAATTGTGAGCCGTATTATTTTACATTCTTATTCCTTTCATAATTAATAAGCGAACACTTCTATTTAGCTTGATGTAGGCCTACAATATCATTATGCAAAACTCATAAATAATTTTGTCCTTCTTGACAATGTAAATATTAAAGTTATATTGTTCCAGAACTCACTCTCAGCTTTTATTTCACAACGTTTCTAATTCGGTTATGATGGGATCTCACGCTAATGTATTATAAGATTTTCTGAATATCCTTTAAACATCTTTGATTTCTTCTCATAATCATTATAACTCACATATTATTAACCGAATTCTACGATTGCTTAAATAAAGAACAGTATAGTTTAAATATAAATCCTCAAGGTAAACGTATTAAACTACACAAACAAACCCCAAAGATACACTTTATCTAAAAACATATTTTTGCGATTTAATTGCGTTACGTGTTTTCCAGTAAATTAAAATAAAACAAACCATAACTGAATCTAAACACGTACAAATACAAAAAGGCGACACAGGGATGAAGTGGCAGGAAAAACTGTCAAGACCAATTAAAAACACACAGAAAAAGAAAAAGTGTTGAAGATTGCCAATTTTCTGATCGTTTTGCTTTTCTGCCCTAAATGAGAGCAATAAACCCTTGACAATGTGATTATTATAAGGGGTGGTTGACTGAGTGCCAGAGGGAGGGGACGCGCGCCATTTAACTGTGGAGTGGTTCGGAGAGCTACTCTTTTTCCTTTTTTTTACTATATTAGTAACAATTGGATAACATTCTGAGAAACAGACAGATATTTTTTGAAATACTATTAGAATGCCTAATCCCTATAAAACTTGGTAATTGTATTGTATAGTATATTAAACATGTACGTGAGACTACAAAAATGAAGTAGTAGTAGAGTACTTTATACTTCTTCAACTGATATAAAACATGACAATTATTTTCAAGCAAATTTAAAAGTGGTTAAGAGGCCTTTTTAACTATATACAAGTGTAGTTTTATACTACCCCTGAGGGTGTTCAGGATGAAAGAAGTACACAGGAAAAACGTAAACGATTATAATTTTGGTTGTCCAAGTTGGATATGCTTGAATATTCTTTGAGCTATAATAGGATACAAAATATTTTGATTATGCAGAAAGATTATTCTACTATGTACTAGGTTTTAAAGAGGATGGGACTCATTAAATACTTCAGTATTTAAAAAGTTAACAACAAAAACTATAATAATTAAGTTAATTGTTTAAATAATTTTCATTTATATTTTAAAATAATAGTCATGGGAGATGACTGAAGATGGGTTGTTCATTTAATTCGTTTAACTGAAAGTTTCAATTTGAGGATGAATTGAACATGGGTGGTGGCGTGCCTACTAGAGTTTAATGGAATATGCGTCTTGAAAGTCCTGATGTTAGACTGAATTATATACTTGTTAGCAATTGGTTATATATATAAGTTAATATTCATATATGAGAAAAGTTGTCGTGTACCCTTAAGATAAGTACAAGGCCACATCTCAGTCATCCAAATCTTATACTTATGCATATTCTTCCAAACATATATCTTTGGTATCTGTGCTAGTTGTTTATCGGTGAGTTAGAAGAAGAAACATATAATGAACTTGAAGTTTAGTAAACAGGTGAGTCTTGAAACCTAGAAAAATCTAAAAACCAACAAGAGAACTAATCGGTTTTAATGAACCCGATAATTACTTTTGGAGATATTATTAACAATTACATTGTGATTAAACTCCACCAAGGAATGTACATTCTGTTTCATGCATGTTTTTTAACAACTGTATTAAAAAAGCTAAAACAATAGTAATGCAAATGTTTGTGCAATTTTTAAATCTCTTTTAATACGCCAATCACGATTTAAGCTTCAGTAATTATTGTCCGCGAGTCGAGCAAAAGTACTTCAAATAATCGCTCCCAATCCCTCTCGAATGATAGCAGCAAAAACCACAGGGTCCCAATTATATATAAGGGAGAGAAGAGAACGGGTCTGTAATGACGGTACGGCCCGGGGCAGCTTTGGCGGAAGGGAGGCTTTCCAGGATTTTCCCTCCCAACACTGGAACACATTTTTTAACGCTTCGAACAATAGAGGATTAGAGTAAAAGTTATGGCGTTTCAATGTGATCATGCACACAGTCCTACTGATTATTTTGCGTTTTTGTTCCTTAACATAACAATAACAACATAATACATTTCCCTTTTTTGGGAATAAAGTACTTTAATTTTTTTTAATAGATTTCAAGATAATATCAATAAACAAAATACAGATTAAATTAATTGTGTTTTTTGACATCTATGGTTGAGAACGAATGAACTTTCCAATAAAGAAAAAAATGAACAATCCATTTTTAAAATATGTTCAGAAATAAAATGCATCTCATAGTTTCATAAAGTGTTGAATGTAATGAGCGTAACTTCTGAACAGACAAGCATCGCACGCTGTGTCTGTATATAACAGGGGGGGCGATCCTTGCGTTTCATTGACTTTCCATGTGCTTTCCTGTTGATAATTAGTGATGTTGTTTGAAGATATGCCCTCTCTCAAAAAACCACTGCGAATTAAATGAATGATTAAGTTTAAACGCTAGTAAAAACGGAGCTCTGAAGTCAGAATATGAAACATAATATCACACCATGAAGTGACATAAATCACAATGGAACAATCAATTGTATTGAGCTCTAAAATTTCAGTGTAGTGGCTTTTCAAACGTTTTTATTGCAGTGAAGAAAATGACAAGGTGGAGCTAGGAACTATTTCTCAGTGCACGTCTCTGCGGTAGTAATGAGTATCAGTCAACATTCACTGTATTTATTTTGGAATTGTTTTGACAACTCAGTAGTGGTTTGAATATAAACACCAAGTGGCGGATTCATGAAATCAGAGAAGCAAAAAGTTTCTGAGTTGATTATTCTAATGAATTATTACAAATTATTGGACATAGGTACAAAAATACTGTGGGCATTTTTTTGAAAATTTTGAACTCGCCATCGTTTATAACACTAATAGTTTTTAATAAATTTATACGTATTGTAATTTTTATAGGAATTATGATCATCCACATTTATTTTTCATAGCACAGCTGTGATGTAAATTACGTAAAAACTTAATATAAAATTTCCTTGTTATATATTTAGATCAAAAAGGCAATTGCGAATATAAGTATTATGAAATGCGTTTTCTTTTCTATGAAACTTAGAACAACATTTGATGTAAGTACAAAATAATTTGAAAACTCTTGTAAGTTTTCAAATTTTTTGTAAAGACATAAATATCTTTTTTCATTCTAGGACATAGACAGTTAATATAAATTATCCAAAACTAATTTAGGAAGTAAGCATGACATAGCCGAAATAGGCTAAATATGCGACTTATAAAAAATAATTGTAAAAACACAAAAATTAAGAGAATTATTTTTCCTACATGTTCTTAATTTCAACTAACCCGTAAATTAACATGCAGATTTTGTCACAATAACTTTATCTGGATACATCTCAATACACTTGAATATATCTTACATTGTGTTCTGCCTAAGTGATACTTCCCAACATAAAAGTGAGTCCAGTTTTGTGACATTTTCTACTTACATTTTAGAACTTTAATTATTTTAAGGTTTACAAACCTAAAGTTTAATAACCTGCTTCATTAGAAGCAAGGAACTTGAACGATGGTCACGATCGTTTTGGTGTGGTATGTAATTAATCAGTGTTATTAGTCATAATTAGTATTAATATTAACATATAATAACTTACATAAAGCTGGTATAAATTACAGTAATTGATTTAACTGTACCCTACTTTTTAATTAATAGACAATTGAGAATACAAACTATCACTTGCAATTTACCCCAAAGCCTTCTAACATTTCACTACAGGGTATTTTGACCAATGGGCAAATGTATCACACCAAACCAAATTCCCACTCCACTTCCAAACACTCCCAAAATTTTAGGGATAACATATAAACTGCAGGTTCAATAACCGAACTAAAAACATAATTCCAAGTGAACAATGGTGAGTTTTTCAAAATTAATCGAACTAACAACAATAAAGCAAACCACAATCACCGGGGGGAAGGGTTTGTTTGGTAAGAAACATTGTTGGGGGGAGTAGTGGAACAAAGGGTTGTTTGGTGACAGATGCCCGTTTTTAATTCCACATCCCCATAAATATAAATAGTGCATTCAGTTAGAGTTTAGAAAACAGACAAACAAAACAATGCTGATATCGGATCAGGTGTTGTTTCGGTACATGAAGTAAGGACTTTACTCTCTGACATCACGGCTCTGTTCCACTGGCCTTTACAGTTTTTCCCATAAGAAATGAATTGGTGCAATCACATGTTATTAATTTTAAAAGTCTGTTAAACTGTAATATTAATATATTAATATATATTATATATACATTGAATTATGACTAAATTATCATAGGTTTAATAAATTCCATTTTTATCATTTTTATTTGCTTTAAGCTGCTAATATTTCTTTATTTCCGTTTACAGTCCCGAAAGCACAGAGTAAGCTAAACGACATTTGAACATTTCTTATTTCAACCTCTTCTGTAAGCTCATAGAAAAAATATATTCAAATAATAAAACTAAATGTTTTACTGCAGATATACTTTTAACTCAAAATTTTTGCAAATATTAAGTATGCAGTGATTGATTAGTACTGCAATGCATGCAGTAAAGCTATACACGCGTAAAGCCATTAGCGAGATGCTGTTAACGATGAACACTGGAATAGTATGAGACTAAAAATTTGGCTACTTAGGTTCCTAAACTTTATAGAGCACAATCATTTATTACTAAAAGGTTAAGGACTTCGCTATTACTCCACACTGTCTAAGGTAGTTCAATTTTTACTAAAACCCTGTGACTTATACAATCTAACATCACGGAATTTTGGAGAGGAATTCCAGTTATTTCACGGGTACTCATAAAAACTGTATCACTTCGACTTCAAGATTCTGTAGTACTGTCCCTTAAACTTAAACCGAAAATGGATCAGGAAAGGAATATGTTTCACTACGACTTATTTTAGGAGTGTTTAGAATGCCATTTAAAAAGAATATGCTCATGGAGTGTTAGTTTTATCAAGACATTGTGTGCGAAGATGAGGGTAACTAATTGCTAGTAATGTATAGCTACGACGCGATTCTTGATTAAGCGATTTCGAAATGATCCTTTGAGAGCTAAGTCATTTCACTTAAATACCAAGTATAGCTTAAATATTATGTTGCCCAAGAATTGTTTAATGGTGTGGATAGCTGCAAGCAAATGATGAGTTGTGATAACAAGTATAAATAATTAATTTTACTGCTTTGGCTTTAAAGCGTTGTTATGTAGAAGGTTTGAAGCATGATAAATACATGCCATCCTTTGATTACAAACCGTCAATGAAGATTCTTGGTTATGTTTAAATAGATATCTAGATACGTGTAAATATTACAGTTACAGATCTTCACTTCTGAGTAAAATTACAAGCCACCGGAATATGCTTCATTCTACATTAGTAGTCAATGTACGATGTGTTTCCGTTGCCTTTCAAGGTCACAAAATATTTATTTATGTTTAAGATACTTTGATGTACACAATGATTCAACCAACAAAACTTCTCCTGCAGACCAAGACTCCCGCGCCACATAATCTAATGTAGCCGGGCTGGGGAACGGCGAAGGGACGCGTACATGCCTCACAAAGAAACTTTAAGCTAACTGGATTACATTAAATACTCAAATGAATTAGGGGTGTATTCAGGATTTAGATTAGCCAGTTCCTCCCTCCAAAACTCCCCAGCAAGTCTTGTGTCCACCAATGCGTTGCTAAACGAAATAGCTTAACTAACATTTCTAAACTTTGTCATCGAATAAGAATGCATGATCTGTGGGTGCTGATTATACATGATTTATGGCATTTCAAGATTAATTATTATGATAATAAACGCAGGATTTGGTTTTGTAAGAAAATATTCAATAAAAGTAAACAATTTTGCACAATCTTCGGGATAATTTTACTTTAAGGCTCTAAAATTTTGTGTTTAATCAACGTGTATTAACTTTCGGCATCATACCCCGCATACAGTTTTATTTATTTCCTCCATACGCTAAACTTGAAATGTTTCTTCGTAAATGTTACATCTGTGCGGTTCCACCTTATTTAAAACAGATTAATGTATTACAAGACATTTATATAAACTTATTGTTATATAAATAAACTTAAGACGTTGTTAACAATATCGAATACTAGATGGATTGATCGTAACAAATATTGATTGATGAAAAGTGCCCTGTCACTATGGAAACTTCGAATTGCCAGCCCTGGTTAGAGGACACACTAGAATCTCCTTGCAACGTTACTGCAAAATATTGCAATGAGAATACAATATATTTAAATTGCTCCGCTTGAAAGGTTGGAGCTTCCTTTTACACAATATATGTGTAGTAAAATCACAATTAATATTAAAGAGTAACAATTTTTTCAACTATTTACTCGTATTCAAAAAAATAAACAGGAACGAACCAAAATGAAGATCTGCATTGCAGTTGTCTGCCAATCTTCTTGTATCCGTCACAGTTCTTCTCCTGTAGCCGACACCCCTTCGTTGTTTCAAGAGGGATAATCCTCTTACACTAAGCTGTATAGGCTCAGGACAGTGTAGCGACTTGCAGTACCTCGGTGTTGATGTAAACGTGTCTTCGTCTTCCTTCACGTTCCCCTGCTATTATCTGAGCACACCTCAAGTCTTATAACCTCTATAACTTTAACAGTAAAATGCGTAACTAATATAAAATTAGTTTAGTACCACTATGGGTTAGCAAGTTCCCACATTAGTACTATTAAAACGTGAACAGGATTCAGAGTTGAAACTACTATATAATGGATGTCATTAAAAACAAAAAATATAAGCACTATTTGGATTTCTTTTACTTTACAGTTATCAGCATACGCGCAACGGTTTATTCATAAATGTGTGTGTGTGTTTAAAACTCATGCATGGCCTTATATGATACGGTAACGATGTTCCTACGCGATGAAATTATGTTTTACAAAATACAATGCTGATTTAAAAACGCAGACTTAAAGTAAAAGTAGAAGACTATTACGACTTCAGCCGAGAGTTAAATCTTGTGAATAAATAAATTAACGACAAGTAGGTAAATAATGTCATTTCGTTTGAAAAGCCTGGAAGCAAGGGATTTAAAACCTCAGAGGAGTTAGAACCTCTTTGATCTGTTGCTGCTAATTATTTCTTCGACGTCGGTACAGAATTGAATGAATAAAAATCCTTTGTGAATGTTTGGATATTTCTAACCTCGATAAGGTAAAGTAATTGTCTGAAAACTTTTTAGCATTTCTTTATTCTTTTTCCATAAATACCAGTGTCACACTATACACCACTGTACTCCATAGTGTTCCTCATATTAAGATGATAACTTTGAAGATGTGATTAATCTATAAAATCCTGTTTTAATTATTAAGTTCTTTAATTTGGAAAATTAAACATATTTTTGTTGAAAAATCAATAACTGCAAGTAGAATAACAATAAATAAAAAACTAATTAGACCAACATCAAACTGTACTACAACTTTTGATTGTGTACACTTCATTCTCTCAAGTACAAAACTGTTTTAAAAGGTGCTGTAAGTACATATTATTAACATATTACTGTAGTATTACGAAGAAGTTACCGCTCCAATACACAGAGGATGTTTAACTCGCTAAATTCAGAACTTGAGGTTTCCTATTGACTGTAACCAAAAATTCAACGTATTTGATCGTAGTACAGTTTATATAAAAAAAAATATATATTTTATATCAGTTAACATTTGCCCTAATGAACGTCACGCTTTACACACAAAATTAAAATTGTCTTATGTATGTAATCCGTCCAGTTATATTTTTTGTGGTAGGTGTCTGATGCAACTTTAAAGACGATAAGCAAATTACACGTGATATGAACAAAATACACTTTTAAACTAGACTTTTCACTTAGTAAAGTAAATTGTAAAATTTTAAAACCACCTAGAAAATTCCTGTCTGCTTCTTCTTTTCTGTTGTAGGTATTAGTTTGTAATTTATGAATAGACTAAGAACATTGTCACAACCGATTTCCTAACAATTTTATTTGAAATTTTAATTTGCTTATCCTGTGTCGTTTGTAAGTAAGTCACTTTAAAATACGAATTAATGTTGACATCGATTTAAATTTAAACTTTCGATATTTTATATCGTTATTTGCTGAACGGATAAATGACTGATGACATGTCATATCCGATATAATAATAAAGAACATCAATTATTATCGCTTGACCGGACATTGGCTATGGTAAAGGAACTGCGAGCTTCATGATTTATCTAAATTTTTAATACTTATCTTTGACACTATACATCTTTAATTGATAAAAAACGATACGTTCTAAACCATAATGTATTTAATTACAAAGTTCCTCTATTATTAAAAACATTATGCCTTGTTGTCGTATTAATAAACTGGTGTGTTATCACGTTTCCACACGGTTATTACAGAGTAGAGCAGACTGCAGTAGAAGAGGGAATGTTAATAAGCTACGATTATGCACAGCTCTGCGACACTTCATAGCCTTATAAATACTTTGTTGCAAGAGTATTGATAAACCAAAGGAAAAATGGCAATATGTAGTTAAAAATGCATAGAAACTAAAAATGACATTATATTAAACTGATTAGGGTTTATGTTTAAATTTTAAATTAATTTGTTAAATTTCCACGTAGGTTAACAAATTCATTAAATTTCCATTCAAGACTAATGGGGATGAAAAGTGTTATTAATCGCACTTTGGTTTAATCTACGTCATACATATCAATGTAGTTATTTGAGAAATTAAAATTAAATTGGCATAATTATTTGAGGATACCCTCACATATTTCAACCACTAATCCATTTCATCTTTCCAAACTAAAAACTGTAAAGTAAAGTTAAAAATATTTTGGATAACATATGTATCGTTTCTTGAAGATTTCAACTTTGCTAAAAATTACTAGCTCAAACACGATTATAACACTAATTAAAATGCTACTGGCTTCAAATACTAAATGGTGAAAAGTAATGCAAGATTAATCCATAAGTTTGTTTAATAAATTGGATCTAAGGTTGTAATACGAAGATATGGCGAGATGGGTTCTTGACTTATTTTGACTGTTAAGTTGACAGGGTAGGCCAATTTAAACCAATGTTAAAAAGCTATGAAAGTTGTTTGCACACTTACCTTATAAGCCATGAAAAATCCTTAAATACAATTTGTGTGCGTTGTTTTGTAGGTATGTTTATATGATTTTACATCTTCTATGCTTATAAATAGTTATTTTATTTCAAATCGTTACAAAATACAAACAGTTTGATTGTTTTTCTTATTTCAAAAATGTTCTAGGTGAAATAACAAAACAATCGTAAGTTAAACTTTATGAAAACCTTAGATAAACATGTGGTAAACATTTAAAGGCTCAATATTTATTAGTTTCTGAGAAATGTGTACAAAATACCCAACACATTCAGTTTTAGGTAATCTGGATGAACGTTAGACAGGTACGTTATTAACAATATACTATTTCACATCTGACATTGAAGCCGTAATTAAAAGAAGCAATACCTACAAAAACACCAATGTGCAGTGTTTTATGCCCACAAACATACTTTTAAGGAGTCGCCTACAAATTACGCTATTCACGATCACATTAGGATTTTGAGGATGTCCATGAATTGATTTTTGAGAAGGTTTTTTCTTTGATGGGCCATCAGAAGCTGGCTTCATAGCTTTTATTATATTCTAAGGTATTGTATTTTAAAAGTTTAAAAAGAAGTAATTTGTTAACCCAGGTTGCGTTGTGCCGTGAATTTAAACGTGTATAGTATTTTTATAACGCACATAAGACTATTTTACAATTTCTTAGATACTATAAGGTATATGTACAAATAAACAGAAAAAAATTATGAAATATAAAAAAACCCTGTAGATTATAAAAATATAAATGTATACTCTGTTCACTTAAATAAATGGTTTGCCTTAATAACTAAACTGTGTAAACGCTACAATTAGACATCGTAAAAGACACGTGGCAAGTTGTATCAAACACAACACAACATAAACTCTTGATGCTGCCCCTCCAACACGGACATGACGCAATAACATATTGATAGAACACTGTCAACGAGATGTCAACGTCAGTGCTGACAGTCAATCTCTCACTCTCAGCCCAGCTGGGAGTCTAGTCTACCCCTAGTGTGTGAGTGTAGTGTTATTGTAAGCCAAATCCTCTTGTGTAAGCGAAAGCCGGAACGCTTGAGAGGAGGTGAGGAATGTGTTTATCGGAGGTTAACAGCTCCTAGAGCCTTTACTGTCACATACTTTTTTCGGCGTTTAAAATACTTCTCTCTGACACAAACAATTCTATATTCATCAAAATGATAAGAGTGCAGAAAAAAAATCGACATTTATAATTATTTAATAATATCAAACGTGTAGAAATAAGTCATTTTCGCCGGGAACTACAACATTTTAAAAAGAATAAAACATTTTACATCTTGATGTAAAATGTAGAATACAACGACATATTTCAAGAATGAACAGACGAATATTGTTGTTGAATTCCATTTTGCTATTTACTTAACACTAAATTATTCAAGTTCAAGAAATTGAGTGAATGCTGACACGCTTCCTCTTGACGTCCTTTTCCTTATCTTTTACTGTTGAGTTGTATCATTATAAAATGTTTTCATAATTAAATTGGAACTGTTTATAACACTTAAAACAAATTTTTCTTCACGGTCTAATAAAAAAATGTACAAAGATCTGAACGAACACGTAGTGACAAAATAAATAAATTAAATGTTGCATAAAATGAAACATATCCATCCGACCTAAAGATAACCTTGAATAATGAAATATAAGAAATGTGTTGTATCAACAGTTTTCCATGTTCTCGTTACAAGTTTCGTCGATTTACTGAAATTACAATTTACGTGTTTATGTGTAATGTAATGATCTGTTTACTGATTTTAGAGCATATAAATTTCAACTCGTATTACGTCAATAGTAAAAGGAATATATTCATTAACCTTAAACATTTTATGTTATGACTAAATTGTGATGGTGACATAGACAGAACTAATATGGACAATACTGTAAATAATGTCAATAAAAACAATTTGTTTAAGATGATATTTTAAGGATGAGTATTACTTGTTCACAAAATATATACTTTTTTCCGTAATATAAACTTATCTTAGTTTAATTTTAATTTATTTCTTACAGAAACACATGAAAATACTGTAAAATTATTTACATTAGTTTAATGTGTTTGGTTAAATCAATACATTCCATAAGGTGTAGTGTGTATATATAAAAACAAAAATACATTTATATATATATATATATATATATATATATATATATATATAAACACTACACCTATAAACGCCAAGTAATATACCAATATATGTATATCGTTTGAAATTAAACAAATGTGATAACATTACAATTTGTATGAACATTTGTTGTTCTTACAATTATAGGACGGATATAATTTGAAAACAGAATAAAAACATAACCAACTACTTACCTTTATAACAAATTAGAAACGATTTATAAACTGCTTCGCATGAGGGAGTGGATGTAATGAACATAGCAACCATTGAAAACAGTGTTTAACCAATTACACGGTTTAACCAATTTATACCAACAGTATTTTGTTTTTAGGAAAACTAATACCTTGATTGAAATAAATATCGAATTAGTCACATACGAGTATTGGAATAGTATAGAGTGCAATAATCACTATCGAGTAAGTACGAAGGTCACTAACACAATAAGAAGTCAAACTTACACTGAATTAGAAACTAATTCTTAAAATAAATACTTATCTAGATGGAATTACTCGTGAGAAACAGATAAGGGGCTGCCTACAAATACACTCAATCCTATTCGAAGAGGTTTCATCGTTAACTGTAAATTTAGTCTTAAGCCATTAGTGAACTGTTCGGAGAATTATTGACTGGACAACGAAGAGGGGACTAGCTAGAGTTTGCTGTTGGAACGTGGGTTTCAGTAACTTGGCCAATTTGTACATTTGTTAAATGTTGGGCTCTCTTAAGCCAATGTCGTCTTATTGAATGTATTAATAATACGTTGAGACGATATTGATTATTCCTCCTCATAAACAAATGTATAGTGATATTAAGAAATGATGTATTAGTATTGATCACAGTTAATAAAATTAAAATTTATAATTAGGTAAATACTAAATTAAAAAATGCCACTAATATAGATAACGTTTGTTAAACTCTTATCTGCCAACAACCAACATCATATCTTCTGCAAGAGTTGAAAGTTTACATGTTCTTGAACATGTAAACTTTAGTAGCTAACTACTAAACAACAAATAGTGAGTTACACAGTTTTTTAGGACATGAAAAGGTGCGCCCCAAATATTTATTTTATAGACACTTAAAAAAATGTAATTGGTATTTGTTTGAAGATATAAAAAGAAGACAGGATAATAAAAGCAGAAAGGAAAAGTAGAACTAATATTGGCGCGTATCCTTGGTAGTTATATACACTTCTGCCAGGATTTATAACAAACACAGTTATCAGAAGAAGACAATATGCCAAGTTTTCTTGCTTGGAAACCTGTTGCTAGTACACTGTTACTGAGTCGTAAAAATTCAAAATTGACCTCATATTAAAAATTGATCAGCCATGTAATGACACAAGTTATATTTCGAGGTACATTGTTAAAGTAATAGATGGAATATAAACAATTCGTACTCTATTATAATACACAGAAGAAACCTTATCTACAGAAAGTTATTTCCTAAGAACTTCTGCCATTTCGACATCTGACAAATAGTTTAACATGGTGTATATTACTATGCCATCTTATACGTACTCAAGTGCACAGATTCCTCATTAAAAATGTATTAATTTAATAGCTATTAGGCTGTTAACTAATAGTACATTCAATTTTTAACATTAATTATGGCCATAATCTTAGTAACATCATAAACGCAATAGTTTTTAAGATGTTCGGATGTTTAGATATAAGAATAAATCATATAAATAATCTGAATATCACTTTTAAAATAGAGTTATTGTGAATAAGTAACTAGAAAATTTGTTTTCAAGAAAGGTATTAGAATTTATTTGAAAACATTTAACAAAATTAATATATTTAATGTTTTTCCCTGTATGTTAGACATATTGTTTTAAAAATATGTACAATATGGTAATAATGTTTTCATTAATAACATTGCCGTTTTTTGGAAAAAAATAAAGATTAAAAAAGTATCCGCGATTTTGTCTTTGATTGTTACTTAGCCTTATCTGAATGTAAACTAAGTTTAAATTAATTTGGCAAAACTTAAATTACCACATTTCTCTCCTACTTAGAAAGTAATCTCAAGTCACCATATCTAAATTTATTCCAAAAATCTACTTAAAAAATAAACTTTCACGCTCGAAGGAAAGCTGTAAAGTTGTGTGTTTAATTAATGTTTAAATAAGTAATAACATTTCTTAATATTCTTATTCATTAGAGTTAAAAAGCGACTCTGTAAGGTTTTGACTCAATGGTACAAGGAAATCATGGAGAGACAGTACTTCATATTACCTACGATTCCGATAATTGGAATGCATATATACTATGCATTTACCTTCGGTGGAACGAACAAAAGTTAATTATTAATAATACTACATACCGAAACTCTTACTTTTAGAATATATATTTACAGAAATATTTACATTTGATCTTGTTCGCTTTTTATAGCAGATACGCTGTTGCTCAGTTTCTATTTCAATTATTCACAATTATACATGTTACTGTCTAACAATTTTTCCAATTCTTCGTTCGTAAACTTAGTATTGAAGAATTAGAATAATGAAGGTTAATAGTAGATTTAAATAGAACATTG
Source organism: Homalodisca vitripennis (assembly GCF_021130785.1). Lineage (NCBI taxonomy): Eukaryota > Metazoa > Arthropoda > Insecta > Hemiptera > Cicadellidae > Homalodisca > Homalodisca vitripennis. Next base: position 161,226,561 of record NC_060207.1, on the reverse strand, counting down.
GTTTCATTTAAGTGAATAACAGGATTAATGCATACGTAGCCATTGTTCAGTGTATAACACAATGCACATTTACCTACCACAGCATGCATAATCAGTGTAACAGTTTCTAACACATTTAACAAATTCTGTTCATGCCAATTATCCCTTACCTTAATACGCTTGGCTCTGGGTAATCAGCTGGATAATCAGCACTCATATAGAAGAGCACTGTTATATTATCAAATTATTACGTAATATGAAGATATTTTAATTATTTTGGTACACAGTTCGTTCATATATTTTGGTCTATTTATTTAGATTAACGACGTATAGATTAACAACCGGCTAATTTTTTTTATCGTTACACATTTTTATGCTATATAGCCTTGTCAACTTATGTGTTGAAATTTAAAAACTCAAGATAAAATGAGACCACCCCGACCATAAAATGTAATTTTGTCACGCATTCAATCTTTCGCTATCGAAAATCGCCTTGGCTAGCAAGCGGGGCAGTGTCATTAATACAAACCACTCCTGCAACCTTCGTAGCTGTAATCCCTTTATCTTCATGCAAGAGTATGCCTGGTCATAATAAATATGAGTTTTATATCGTGGATAAATATGGATAGTCAGTATAACAGTTTCTAACGGATAATATAATCCGTCAACCATTTTTGGAATCATCCGTCAATCTATGTTTAAAGTATTTAAATTTTAAAAGTTAGCTATGTTCAGGACTCAGTTAGATATAAAAACAGTGGAGAATAATAAACATTAATGTCAGGTTTGAATTCAGTTCTAAGAACGAAACAATACTATTAGTCTATACCATTGTACTGTAGTAATAAATATAATTCTAAGTAAGTTCACAGCAATTGTTGCAGTAAACCAGTAAATTCCTGTCACTGCTCACGATCGCAGTTGAATTAAACATCTGAGGGAAGGTATTATAAACATCACACTAGGTATTGAGGAAAGGGCGGCTGAAAGAGGGAAAGAAAAAGCTGATAGAAGGGAAGGGAGAATGACCAGTCCATTTATAAGAGACCTGACAAGCGACATGGGGTGGCCCGGCCCGGCAGTCCAGTAAACTATATCGGACCGACAGCCTTTGAATCGAGATTACGACAAATATTATTAATGGCTACAGATAATACACGGGCTTTTCATTTTCTTCAATTGTTTTCTGTAGGTTTAATTTATTACAGCTGAGATAAACATACGGAGAAATTAATTGGGATTTATACAGATTGTAGGTGTAGGTAAATTAGTTTTATATACGTTTTCTGAAAATATGGTTGACTGATTATATTTATAATATAGTACACATTAAAATGTTAGGAGTGGTCTTAGTTTACCATGTGGAGGTAGGGGTAAAAGTCCCCTTTAACATATGGAACAGCACCAACCCTATCACGGTCATGCTATTTACTCACAGCCTGTTCCAAGGCTTTGATCATAGGCATGTCTTAAAACACCCAAGCAGGTTTTAGATATTTTGTAGATTTTTGCATACATTATCGTATAATCGTTATTAGATATTATATGAAGTTAAAATGAGTTTTGCTGTGTTTCTAAAGAGTCTTAGTATCGGTAATAGAATTGTAATGTTCTTTAGTATAACTTCAAAAACAAGACATCTTTTATTTTTTTGTTATACAATTTTTCTAATTGGACTTCGAAAAGAATACCATATTCCTTATTTATTTTATAACTATTAGTTGATACACAATATATTTTTGAAACCAAAAACAAATAAGTCATAGGGGTAAGTTTATAAATTATATTTTGTGGGCGTTTCTTGAAATACGTGAAATCATCTAATTCATAAACACAACAAATACTCAATTCTCATAAATACAAAAAATATTTAAAAATGCAGCTATTTAAAGAGCAATATTATATAAGTTATTTAGAATAATTTAAAGAGCAATAACACACACACACACACACACACACACACACACACACACACACAAAGAATTATTTATGTATGAAATATTCAAGTATAAAAGCAATAAACCCTTGAAAAAACTTCGAATGTGATTTTTAATGTAATTTAGAATTATTTTTACAAATGTTTGTAAAAGCGGACGTTGGAAGTGAAAGGGAAATGACTTGAGAAACAACCACCAATGAACACTATTCATTGCAACAATCGATAATAGTTTCCCCGAGCTAAGACATGATCGCCGTCGGTCACCCATCCATGGAATAGCCACGCTCGTAACTGCTGATTTGGTTAGCCGCTGCATCAACAACCTATGCTAAACGTACAGAGGAGCATAATCCTGCAACAATATGATGAGCATATGTTTTACTGCGCATCAATGTAAACAGAAAACATTATAATATGCTTTTATATTAATGCAATCTATCACGATTTAAAATTTCTTCTTTATTAATTCAAGGCAAAGCAAAATGTAAAGAATTATTCGGTAGGGTTTAATGTGATACAGGTAATTTCTCACTATATAACAGTTTTATAGTTTTTGAATAACAAAAACGTAAAAAAGTTATAAACAATCACAGTTTTATTATAGTGCTAGAAAATGAACGGTTAAAAAGACAGGAACTATACAAACAAATACAATATTAGAGCAGAAATTATTGCCAATGATGTTATTTACAATCCTAAGTTGTGTCTATAATCTTTCAATGAGGAATATGCATTAGAAACATTCCAACTAAACTTAAGTTGGTAAGTAAATGTTAACCACAAATAATGTTAAAACTCGTACATCTGAAGCGGTCAAATTGAACTGTTACAATAAAGGTTCTAGAAGAGATGTAACTTTGTTCTGTACATTTCCATAAGCGTGGATTGAATATAAAGTGTCCCATAATGTACTCTTTACAGAGGGCTAAATTTACGGATAACCCGCAACTTTCAGTAGTACGGTTACAACCAGGTATATCCTTACACATTATACCTAATATAACTTTAATTTTTAATGTTGATGTAACTCGTAAGGTCACGTAGTCCACGCTACGTATATTGTATATTATAATTTTTGCTGATATTCATGATTATGTGAATTATTTAAATTTAGTAACTGAGCGGTTGGCGATTCAGTGCTTCAGGAGTAAGGGTTCGAATTCTCAGATCAGACATGGCGTTTTCTACGTTAACAAATCTAAGAAATATAATCAAATGATAAACGGTTTCGGGCTTCAGCTTTAGATAAACCTCAACACTTTTAAATTTATATTAAATGCTTTCTAGCGTGAGTTAGGCATATTTGTGCCTAATTACGCAGTAACCCGTTGGCCGAACTAGCTCGGAGAAACTATTATTATAAAAAATAGGCAGAATCCATAACTGGATTCCTCTTTTTTCTGCTACTGTATTTTAGTATATGATGACGGCGTCGTGACCAACCTATTCTCAAAGATCCTTAAGCCAAAAAGTTTATCTGGCAAATAGTTTTACTAAGTTAAGATTTACATACAATAAGATGACAACAATTGATTTACAAGGCATAAACGCTAGTATTCCAAATTTTTAAGTAATATAATTAAACAGAATACATAAACAGCGAACGAGTCACAAGTTAGTTTTTTGTATGAAGTTGACATTGCAAGTTTTTCTAAAGCTTTCAAGCTCTTTATTAAAGCAAGAAATTGCACAATACAGTTTAAATACATATTTTGGTAATTTTCTGTAAAATGTAAATAAACATGATTGCATAATAATGTTTGCATATTTGTTTATTACATAGTTTCCTCGTTGCCAACATATTTACAGTAAGTGCGATGTTAAATTTTATAGTTTACTTTTACAAAGTATTTCTGTATAAAGGGTAATTTTAATTTATTTCTGATGTTTAAACATTGAATTTTGAAAGATATAAGATATTTTATGTCTGTTTTTCAGTATTATCACGTATTAGGATAGCAATCAATGGGTAAATAATCTTAAAATGTTAATTCAAACAAATAACATGTCAATAATTTTATTTGATAGCATCAGTCTACAATTTAAATATGTCATTGATTATCATGTACTTGCGAGGAGTAGTCTACAAAGAACGCACTGTGTCGTATTATTATTAAGTAAATAAAGTGCCCTTGTGATATCCTGTATATTTGATGCAAGGTAATTTGTCGCAAATTGCTTACGGCAAAGTAGTTGAGAAAAATTCACTTCTAATTAAGTTATTAGAAAGGAATCAACAGATCGTCTTCATCCAGCACAACTATAACTAAGTGTTACGAGTGAACATAAATCAATTTCGGAAAAGGTTTACACAAGGTTTTACTTCATACCTACATACCGTTTATTGTGTTATTATGTTTAACATTGTATCGCAGATTCTTAGATTAGATCATTAGATTCTTTCATTGTTTTAATTTAAAATTTTAGACATTGCTCTTATTATAAAATTGTATATGTGATAGAATGCCGATTCCACTATAACAATAACCAGTAGCTTTTAACAATCAAAAGTGTTATAAAACAATAAGAGAGTTTTTATAAAACATGATAGTTAAATAACACGATTTTATATTTGACATAAAGACAATCGATCTTTAGTTTTTGGATAAAAACTAAGCCTCACTAAATTTACTTTGAAATGCACAGTTTATTCTTAATTAACTATGATTCGAATGACTGAATTCTTATCTGAGCACGATACTTGTATAAGCCATATAACACTGATTTCGATTATGTTAAACTTTTAATTTACTCGCTTACTGCTTTATAAATACTTATTAAGAATTAACACAGACGTTGGTGGTTCAGAACACTAATCAATGACTTAAAAACTTTTTGCCACTAGATTTATAATTAAGACAAACCAAAGTATATATCACTGGTGTTTAAAGATCCAGGAATTTGAGATTGGATTTGAAACATATAAAGTTATTATTACAAAAGCCATATTCTAACGTTTATTGTATCCGTAACAAACTAAGCCTTTAATGTCGAGGTTACTTGCAAAATCTTTAATCTATATTTGCTTACTTCTTTAATGTCTTTGATTAACTAATTAACCATAGAAAAGAATATTTTTTTCTTATTTAACATGAATGATCGGCTTAGAACCACTCATGAGTTGACTGAGCTCATCGTAGAACTCACTTGTCTATGTAGAATCTGAAGCACGAAAATTTAAAATTAAATATCTTTCTTAAAATATCTTACCACTATACATTAATTTTTGTTCATGTTCATAAGTTATAACACGCAAAAAATTCTGAAAAAAGATATACATTCTAGATCCATTAATTTTATCCTCCAATTTCTTGTGTAAAATACTCATATTGTATTTAGTTTTGTTTATAGATTCCTTTAATAAAATAACTTATTAAACGGTCATAAGAACAAAGTGGGAGGAAGGAACGTGCCGAGACGTCATGGTGGTGAGTTGGATTATTACTGCTCCGTACATTCTACTTTGTATACTCAAGTTTGGTCGCCGAGTCATCTAGTAGTTAGTTCATTTTACTAATCAAGGACTTTCCAAACCCCTTTAGTGGCCACTAGCTTTATAATTAAGACCAAAGTAAGATATCATCACTTGTGTTTAAAGATCCAGAGATTTGGAATTCTTATGATTGATTTAGAGTGAAGATTGACTACACATTATTAAATTGCGCTTAAAGTTACGGTAGAGTTAGTTATTAAAAAATAATACAGAACATTGTTCGGTGCTAACCACGGTTCGAAGGTCATTGTACAATTATAGCCAGAACCAAAAGGAATACGCTTCGGATTCTGCTTTGCGAATCATGATGCTCAGTCTTTTCAGTGACTCGGTATAAGTATCTTTAATACATTTTTTAGTAGATGTATGATGCTTTGAAGAGTTAGAAGATAATTCTACAGAACATATTTTTTGTTTCCGGCAGACAAAAGAAAATGAGTCTACTACTAAGTAGGATAGGCTTCAGACTACTGATAGCTACGGTTAAATCTAACATGCCATCGTAGAACTCATTGGTCTATGTAAGAAAGAAGCTTCACGCAAAATTTAAAATTCACAAATGAAATTTCTTGAGATATCTACCACTGATACATTCATATTTTTGTTCATTGAGTTTCTAGCAGTTAAAATATTAAAGGTTCTAGTGAGTTAGGGATGGCGCTAACACGCAAAAATGTGCTGAGATCAAATCTATCACCGACTTCTATATTCATTTTCCACTCCATTAATTTTCACAATCTTTTTTACTTTAACTATAAATATAATTAGAAACCTAAGTAAGAACATGTTAAAATTCTAATCATTGATGTACGTAGTTTGTTTATAGATTTTTTATTTAGTGATAACTTCTTGTCAACCTCACGGTCATAACAAATGTATAACCGTTCGCTAACGCTAAGTATTGATTTAGAAGTGCAATTATGTATGGAACCATCAATTTCACCTATATACTCGATTTTCAAAATTGTTAAAGCTCCCTGCAAAAACTTTAAACCATTTTTACATATAAACCTCGAACGGATAGAGACACCGGCTACTAAAAAGTTTTTCCAGCCCCAATAATGGAGTGATATGGCCTTTTATGAGTTAAATTTGATAAAAAAACTCATTTTTATTAATCAAATAATTAAATGTTGGGAGTAAGAAATCACAGTAAGGAAAGGACAGAGATCAACTGGCCGAGTCATTCAATAAGAATTTATTCAGTATAAGAAGATCGATCCGACCGGCTAAATCCGTCACTTACTGGGAAAAGTTATTAAAAGGGAAATCTTAAACCCAGACAGAGTGTCAGCTTCAGTCTTTTTTTCAAATAAAACTGGGTTCCAGACTGGATATAGACTAAACCTACAATGCCAAGGAAATAGTTCGCGATTCTGTCTTGTGGGACATCAGCTGATTGGTAAATTATTTAAGTGAGATAATGGTATAACCTGCAATCAAGAGGAGGTAAAAAAAGTACCGCGAACTATTCATTTTGTTAATGTGTATTGAAAATGGACCATTGTAAGGATACCAACAGGTAATGCAGAAATTTGCTAGGTCTTGGTTATGAGCTAAAAAATAAAACTCTACCTTAAATTAATACTTAAAGAACTAATTAAGAATAAAAAAGTAAGTGAAAATGTTTCGCTCCATTACCGAACCACAACAAAATTTAAAACGGATGAGCTTCCAGCATAATGGGGTTACGAACAGTATAAAAAGAAATAACATCCGGTTAATTAGAAATACATTTATTCTTTATAAAAATACTGTACTTCTTAACAATTCACTGCACAAAACAGGCCCGACGTGGTTACATTGTTGTACATTTTAATAACAACTTCAACAATATAAAAACTTTAACTTTGAGAAAAGTAAAGTTATAAAAACCTAAAGATAAGGAATGATAGAACAAGCTTTGTTATCATCAGTACTGCTTCTGTTTAATCACCGCATTCATGGGAGAGTTAAGAGTTACGTGACCTTGCAGCCCTGCAGCTCTGTTTCAATATATTCCTAACTAAAGTATTGATTAGAAGATTATTACTTTGTACTTAGAAACCATACTAATTTCAAACTATTAAGCCCACGATTTTCAAAATTGTCTAAAGCTCAAGTTATCAAAAAAAATGGACCTTCTCATATAGATACCAAAGAACAAGGAAATGTTAGATACTTTCAAGAACATGAACGCCTTTGATAAAAATTCCCCCCAATTTATCGTGTACGATTACAAGATGATGTGATGACTGTTCATATAGATACAGTAATAACCGATAAGAAAATTGAAATGTTAAGCCAAAACTCACCATAAACATGACGCTCTGAAAGATAAATTCCCCACCAAGTTATCGTGTACGATTACAAGATGGATGTGAGTGACTGTTCATATAGATACATCCTCAATAAACGATAGTAGAAATGTTAAGCCAAAACTCACCAAGAACTCGACGCTCTGAGATGATAAAATTCCCGCCAAGTTATCGTGTACGATTACAAAATGGCCGTGACTGACTGTTCATATAGATAATCCTCAATAACCGATAGCAATTGAAATGTTAAGCCAAAACTCACCAAGAACATGGCGCCTCAATGAGCAAATTCCTCGACAAGTTCTCTTGTTCAACTGGAGCTATAAGGATGTGACTGACCACGCCATGGACACTCCGTCTGTCTTGTGGTACATCCTGAACTGATAGAGACAAGACACTGCGAGATCCACGTTCCACGTTCGACCCCAGGCATCTAGTCATAAATTTCTGTACGGCGAGGGCCATCTGATTTTATTTCAATTATAAAAAGCAGGAATTTGCATTAAATATACCAAGATAATAACATATTTTAGATAAGCTAAATGTAAAATAGCATGTTGAATCTTATTTAACATTGTTTTATATCGTTAGCAATAAAAAATGGGTTTACAATGGTTTTCCACTCAAAAACGGCTTTTTGTAAATATCCGATGTCCTTCGTCTCGATCCGTACTGCCTTTCGACTGATCACTGTAGAAATACATTTTCTTTATAAAAATGGTACAATGGTTTCACAATGCATTAATATTGACTTTAAAGTCAAATTTAAAGTTATTTTACGAAAATGCTTTGAAATTGAAAACTTTACCGCACTACAAAGGAAATTGAGCATGTAACTAAGGCCTAAAATAAGTCCTGAAGATACAACTTTTTATTGTATTCATAACATTTATAAAGTTTAAAATTTATTTATGATTGTGTAAATTGACATTTTTAGATAATTAAATTTAAGCCAATAAAAATCAAATGTTGAAAAATATTACCCACAAGAAAATGTTTTTATTAATACGAATGATCGTAATTCCACAAGCACTATTTACATGGATACCAATCACGTTAAAATCTATATCTTCATCTTCAAATCGCTTTTCTTTGGCCTCTGATCATGTAAAATTCCCAGTAGAGAATAAAAAATGTCTTATTAATGACTGTATACATTATTATAATCATCTTAAGAATAACGGGATTCAAGCGAAAACCACTTTATTTAAAAAATATCAATGTTCAGTTTACGAGGATGAGCAAGATGTCATTCAAGAAAGTGAGTTAAATAGCAAAATATAAGTTACGCTAAGAAAATAAAAACATTACACTTACATTGTTGAAAAAGTAATTTAGAAATCCAGCAATACTGAAATCTAGTAAATAATATTTAATAGACATTTTATACAAATAACTAGCTGTTTCCCGAGGATTCGCACGCTTTTCGTAAGTTTTGCCCGCGATCGCATTTCTGGTTGAATGTTAAATTATATTTCCAGTAATGTAGGATTTTACTTATGTCACGATCAAGAAAAAATAGTCAAAAATGTATTGTACATGCAAAGTATTTTATTACAAGTGGTCTACCACTCAACCTTTAACTAAACCAAAAATATAGTTAGACAATAAAACATCATAACTTAGCGCCTTCAAATAGTGTTTCACTCAAAATTACGTATTTTCTCGTAATTGCAGGTAAATTGACATTTTAAAACTTTTCTTCATTTATGCCGTTTATATTCACAACTTAAGCGAATAATCAGATAATAACTATCCTACTTCTAAGTTAGACTAAATTACGGATACATGTGAAATTTGATTGAAATTGGTTCAGTCGTTTTGGAGTTATTGCATGTAAAACATCGTGAACTCAAGATTTTTATTTGAAAGATATTACCCTCTACAAATGATTACAGCACAAATTTCAATAATCCATTATGGTACGACACGCAACATTTAAAAATTTTAAATAATTTTTATGCTTATCATTCTTATAAAATGTAAACAATTGAATGTATGAATTTTACGTTAATTGAACATTATAATAGAATTTAAGTTCATTTCAAATGTTAATCTGGACCAAAAAAAATCATTAAAAAAATAATCAATATGTGTAATATTTACTAACTTATTATTGTAATAACCATTAATATTAGCTAAGAAATATGAGAAATAATATATATGTTTACAATTTTTTATATTGGAAATAACTTGCACTCTTTGCTTAGTATTTCTGTAATAAACTGAACATGTATAATTTTAACGGGCAAAGTTGATGGTTATCATCATCACATCTCCATGCAGGACAATAGAACACCAATAAAGACAATAACTAGAACGTAATATAGCGTTCACCTGACCCACATCAACACAGGAGTACTTACTTAGCCCGAATTGACTCGAACACGGTTAAGTCTGTCTGAGTGTCCAAGTTTAGTAGCTCTGAGCCTTTCGCTGCTTTATAGGTGGAGTTGTACTCGACCGTTTATGTGTACGCCTATCTTTCTGTGAGGTTTATTGTTCTTCTGTTAATGTCATCCTTAAAATTGAAAAAAACTTTAAAATTCTACTTTAATATTCCTGTAATCAACAATTAATTTGAACGTGAAATATATTAAGGAATATATTACATGTTTTTAATTACACTTCTAATAATATAAATACCTAATACTAGACAAATATTTTAAACATTTAACTTTTAATAGCTAACTATCATCTTTCTATTATTTATGTTAATCTGTGCACCATAACTTAAATAAATCTCGAATTAATATTTTTAGTGTTTCTTCTATAAGCACAACTGAGAGGTTTTATCAACTCTAAACTTGAATAGTTTTGGAATTAGAGTTTATTTATTTCCTTCTAAGCAAAAGATTCCGTAAAACATATCGTCATATTCCATGTGATATATTTCAAAGTAAATTAATGGAACACGTTCATAATTTATTCATCCTATCTAAAAAAAACTTAATTGAATCTGCAGCGTTTAATATTCCTTCAGTCAACAATTAATTTACTGAATATCGCTGAGATATACATTACTGTTATAATTTAAATTTTCTCTCTTTTATAATTTAATAAGATTCCAAGACAAATAATTGTAAGACGTGAAAATATCAGACACTCAGTATGTATTTGTCACGATAAGTGTTACTAGCTAAGTACTATTGAGAACTCTTGAGACATCTGCAATGTGACTACATTAATTAAACTTTTATAGTTTATACTAATTTCGAAGTATTTGAATGATATACACAAAGATTAACTACAAAATAATTAAAATCAAAAGAAATAAAAGAAGCTTTCCAGCACTGACTACATGTCTCCTTGACATAAAATGGAATTATTTTAAATGCTCAATTAAATATTATTGAATCCTCTTATTAATTTTATTTTGAAAAAAAAAACACCCCAAATTTGGTTAGTTTTAACATTATTTTAAAAAACAAAATCTATTTAATAACATTCTTTTTATTTATAGTTTAAAATTTAATAAATTTAAAGAAGTTAGTGAATTGAAGTAAGCATTTATCGAAAGCCTTATAAAAAATATTTTTGAAATTCAACAATACAAAATTTATATGAAAGACCCAGTGCTTGTTGAAAGGGCGGTAGTTACCTGAACAAGACAAAGACAGCTTAGGTACAGCCAGACAAAAAGCCCCCTTGCCAGTCCTTCATTTCTGTTAATGTCAGATGTTTATATTGAAATGCGCATTTACAATTGACTCCTTACTCGAAAACTGCTATCGTTTGGTTTACCGCAGTTCGTTTTCAGACCATATAATTACACAAGATACAATTATTAGAACACAATAAGAAGTCACATCTCTCTAAAAGCATTGCTTTAAATAGTACTAACATTTCTAGAAGAATTGAAGAAATAATAATTATTTAATATATTTTTTTATAGACCCCTGTTAGTTGTAAATAGGACTAAGCTAGCTATAATAGCCCTTTAATTCATTTGTTTATAAAAGATAAAAAAACAATAAATATGATAGCTCGTCACGTCACTTTGGGAATACATAAATTACAATAGTTGATTTAATTGGGAAAACTAATCAATTACTATAAATTATTGTTTAAGGATTCACTAGAAGTTTATATATTACCAAGTTCATTTAACAAGAACAGTAAATCATAATTGTTTCTTCTTCAACAGCCACACTTCGATTTCTGCTACGTCATATTTTTTTTAGTTTTCCTACTTTTTGATTGCTCATCTTCCCAATTTTACTTTAGTTTGAAGCCCAAAAAGCGAAGATATGCAGTAAGTGTTTTTTTTTTTCTTTTCCTTTACTCCTTTCCTTCCTTTTAGTTTTCGATGGTTTGTGAAATACAAACATACGCTTAAATATATTTTATTGACTTTAAATTTAACAAGAAAATTCCTAACCATATAGGCGATGTTGAGTTCGATAATGAGTTTGAAATCTATCTTTAAATTGGTCTTATGGATAACCGTGATGGCAATATGTAAAACCATAGAATAAACGAAGTTGCAAACAGACTTAGCTCAATCATTTACATTCTAACATGTAATATTTTGATGGTTTTGGTTGATAAGACTTTTGTTACATTATATCACGTCCTAAGAGTATCGTACCGTTGTATCAGTTTATTTTTTATATAAAAAATAGAGTTCGATGATGGTGCATGTCCCTCCACAGGATTTAGTTGAGCGTTAGCAAAACCTAAGAATGAATAAAGTTGTGAACTGAAATTACATATATTTTGCTTATCTATTACTAAAAGTTCTGTAAAAATTCCTCGTCTGTCTATCTATTTACCTGTGTGTCTTTATTCGCTCAAGAACGAATTGAGTTCTTAACTTGAAATTTTACATGTAACTTAAATTCTACCTAGGCAGCGTCGGTTTGATAATGAGCATGTCCCTCTACAAATGAGGCTGAGCATTTACGTAGCCTTATCTATCAGCAAGACATCTCGAAAAGAGATGTCATATGTAGAATTCATTTCTAAATAGTCAAGAATAAGTTTGATAATACTACACATCCATCCATGGGAACTTGGCTGGAGACATCGCTCAGTAGGAGGGTGCAATTTATCTTCTGTCTGTTTGTCCACTTGACATCCTAGAGCATGTAATGAGTGTAGATTTAAACTTTTGCATGCAACTGTAGCGAAACCATATGAACTATAATCACTATGATTATATGGTATTGAATAGTGTGCGACATGTGATCTACGTATTCCTACATTGTAATTAGTACAACAAAACTCTAAAACTGTAATATTCGGCTTATTTCATAAAATAATAAACAAAATATCATAGACTTTTAAAAGTAATACTAATGATAATGATCATTATATCGAGCTCCAGCACTCAGTTGAATGTAAAATCCCTCCGGCCTGCTGCACGAGAGGTGAGTTTGTTGGAAACGTAAACTCAACACGACTCACGCTCAGACAACTTTGGAACCACGTCACGCTCGAGAGAACTGCTGACACGCGTGCTGAGTCAAGTCAAATTCTAGATTCTGTCTTCTACTTGGTATTTGATTTTAAAATAAATCAAGATACTATTGTAGTTGAGTCAATTAACTAGTATTTTACCGTGAACCATGTCGCGGAAGTGACGCTCGGACAAAAAGCAGAGTAACAAAAATCGTGGGCATTCCTGAAAAATCATGTAATTGGCATTAGCAAAATGTGTAATAATTACTTACCTAGCTCGCTTCAATGATCTGGAACACAAAAAAACGGTTAAAATACCAACGTTTTCTTTGTAATGTATATTATATAAATGCATTAAGCAATTGACACATTTAGTTTTAGAGCAATAAATCAAAATTAACCCTACTTAATTACGGTTTTTTATAGAAAATTAAATAATATAACCTATAAATTATACTTATCGGGCAGAAATATTATACAAGTCAAGTTTAAAGTGTCATTATCATACAGAGTATTTACTAACTCTACGGAAATATTTTGGGAATTTCTTCTTCGTGTTGTAGACAAACAAAATATTGTAACACAAAAATGGTTTACTGTCTGTCCTGTACATACTGTCTGTCTCTTATTGCGTTTTAAAATTTTCATTATTCGTTTCAGAAATGAATAAAGATCAAAAACTCTAATTTTGAATAATTTTATTTTCTTTCAATGTCAAAACCAAAAGAAAACTTTATATTATACTAATACATTACGTTTCATATAATTTCAAACGTGTTGACCCGTAAAACATAACAATGGGCAAAGATATAATGTAGCTATATGCTTGTAACTTACATTTTCATTGTTTTACATGTTTACGACATTATTAATCATGCGTTAGAATCGTTAAACGGTAGTATCTACGTTATTTCATGGCCGAGTTTACGTTTTAGGTGTCAAAATATTTCTAATTAGGTGTAGCAGCTATTATGCTTTACAAATTTCTTAATTTTATTAGCTTTTATGGCATGGCTTAATATGACAATATAATATGAATTGAGCATGCCAAATAAAAAACAACTAGCAATTAAAAAAATGTATTATTATAATTAATTATTTTTAGTGATTTCTGAAATTTAAAAAATTATTAGTAAAAAAACGCATACATACAGAGAGATGGAAAACCCATTTCTGACCCTTGTTTATATAAATTTTTTTGTCTTTACAAGATGGAGAAATTTTCCAAAATATTTTCGAAGACCTCTTAAAACACCCTGTGTTTAGCAATCATTGGCACCATTTAAACGTCTTTTGAATATTAAAATATTTAAGTTAAAAGAAAATTTTGAAATATTTTCTACGGGAAAAAACCAACAGCACAAATTAACTTTCCAACAGGATAACAGGAAAAGTGAGGTTGTAAACAACAAACGGTGGTGCTCCCTGGCGACGTGAAGCGGCAGTTTGTGAAGCGATGACGGTTGGTCCCCGGGGCTTACCATTTGTCACGTGACTTGTGTCTGTCAGTCAAACAATCCTCACCTGCCCCCAGAGCGAGGGAGGGGTTGATTATTCAATGCCATTGAAAATAAATCTCAATAGAATTTATTGTTACCATTACTAATTATAAAATCAATCAACAGTCCATGAGTTACGTGTATTTATGGAAAGGAAGTAATTAATTAGTTTTATTTTAGCATATTTTATAGTATGCAATACCAACGCAACGGCGTCATATAATATACTGACATCTAATATTTGATTCAGGTTATTTGAAGTTTTTTTAACATGAAGATATGTGATTATAAAATAGGTGCAAGTTATTACATGTTATAAGCTACCAAAGACATTAATTTCCGTTATTTATAGTTTTAGTCTTAATATTAACTAATGAATTTGAAAGTTTAGTGGAAATAAAAAACATGCAAAAAGCAATATTTTTATTAATCATACACTTTGTTACAAAAATGGAAAGCGAAACTAAACTTCGCTAAGTTGTGAAAAAACACAATATCATTAGTTTACAATATACATTACGTTTATTTTATAATAATCGAATACTCTTAAAAAGTGGATGTTGACCGTGGGCGCAATGCGTGCTTCAGTAAGCATAAAACTCAAGCATTAGAACTGTGCATACTGTAAATAATGAATGCCTACAATGTAAAATTCACAAGGAAACATGACAGCTTTGCGAACTGTATTTCCCTTTTAATTTCAATTTAACTTCGGAATACAGTAATCCGAAATTCACCTAATTAAGCCACTTTTTACCCCTCGTTAATTAACGACAAACCCTTCTCCCTCGTGAACTGGGAGCTTTAATAACATCCAACAGTGTACAGCTGCTTGACTTAATATTGGTTTAAAACCCCTTACCGGAAGTCTCAGAATTGTTCATCATAATGCTAAGTAAGCAAAGATATACTTTGAGTAGTCAAGTGGCAATGCACTAAGCGGTTTGACTACGGTCTTAGGTATTTGTTTTAAGTTTGTAGTAAGGTGTCCGGGAAATGGTACAAAGCCTTGATCTAGCACTTGGAAGAGTAAATTAAATCTTCTTGCAGTAATAAACCAGCTAAAAGTAAAAAGAAACATATGCCTTTGTATGTAATATTCTAATATCATTTTACGTAATTCTTCCCTGTAAAACGTTCATAATATATTCATCCGTTGAATAACTTTACTTTAAATACAATGGCTAATCCAGTATGTTGTTTGAGAACGAAGCAGTAATTACCAACCCTGTCTCTTTGCAGCTTGAGGGTTGAGGTTGTTATTACTGTAATTTCAGGTGTTCGGGCAGCAATGGAATTTAATAACCACTCGCTCGAAGGCAAGGCAATTGTCACATCGAGGCTTCAATTTTAAATAGTTTGAATTGTTTTGAAAGCATTTCAATGACTATTTTAGCGGAAGAAATATTCAGTTATAATAAATGAAAGAATGTCTGTATAATATATATATATATATATAGTATATATATATATATATATATATATATATTGTGTTCGTTGAGACCTCGTTTTGACAAATTAGTTTTACATTTTATTGCAACTCTAAGAGTGACATTAGCACCTTAACTCACAGTCGACTTTTGGAATGTCAATAGACATAAAGCGAAAACACGAAATAGCACATCTGTTCCCAGATTTGGCCGGTAAAAAGTGAAGAATGACTCTTGCAGGCAATATACAGTAGGAGAAGTCTCACTGGAATACTTTACTGGTCACAGCTCGATCTCACGGCCAGACCTTGGAACTACCATTGGGCGAGACGTACAGCAACACTAGGGAATTCTGTTCACTGGTCCAAGTTACTAAGCTCAGTATGATGTCTAGGTTTGGATTGTCTTTGGCACCTTCCTATACGTAATTTAATTATGTGAAAATGGTTTAATGTCTCTGCATTGACGTGTCATATGTTTGTAAAAGACACATTTTTATCCAAACTATTTAAAACCTGGTCAATTGACCACGGAAATAATATACCATCAATTACTCCAAGATTTTAAAATATGTTGTGTACAAGAATGAATCTGTTAACCACTGGAAATGTCAAAATATTCACAGGCTAAGAAACAGCTCAAATTTTGATTTTCATTACTCAATTACCCGTGACTTCGGACCCATTTTCGTAGGTTTTGTATCTGTATGAGTACTACTGGTTTCGAGTGATTTAACTTTGCGACGACAATTTTGAGTTCGCCTTCTTCCCATGACCAATATACGTAAAAAAGTGTATGACTATGATCATTGTAATTTACTTAATCTTGACTCTTTCCCGATTAAGGAATATATATAAACAGCTCTGAGAAGCCTACTTTTGACAAATTCTGACCATTTTATACTTTAGGGCATTTTGTAAGGTAGATAATCACGTACCTAACCGGTTTACTCTAAATATGCTTTAAAAATAAGTCGTTAATCCTTTTGACAATATACTCACTGTGAATGTAAACAAATTGAAAATAAATAACAATGTTTATACAGAACAGTTGATTACATTAGACATTGTCTTTTAATTAATATTTCATAACTTTAGAGACAAAGATGGGATGTTTTGCTACTTTAAAGACCAGTGGGGCGGAGCCCAGAGAGATTTTCAAAATAAAAATAGGCTTATATTCATCCCAGGGGCTGTAAGAATATACATCTACAATGTCAGTGCAATCCGTTGAATAGTTTGCGCGGGAAAGCAAAAAAAAAAAAAAAAAAAAAAAAAAAAAAAAAAAAAAAAAAAAAAAAAAACTAAGGCACTTTCGCATTTATAATATTATTAGGAATAGTTTTATTTTGAAATTACGATTCGGTTTATTGTACTGAGCAGTGTTATTCAATTCCTTTGAAGTTGTTGCCACTTTGCTGATATATATTGTATTGCAGATTGCAAATAAATCGTCCCCTGTCCTCGGTTAACTAAGGAGATTTGATACAAAAAACTCTAATTGGATTCTCTGTTGAAAGTCGGTGCTACCTTTTTTACTTTACCAAGTCTTCATTTTGTTCTTACTTTATTGCTGGTCACAAACGTCACCTCATATTGTTTATTTTTAAAATCACCTTGAACATTACTGAAGGTCCACATTAGTACTTTATTTTGTTCCATTAAAGAGCATTACAATACATTCGTGCTATAAATTTTGTCAGTGCACGCAAAAACATTCCATGTTACGGGTTTCTTCTTCTTCTCACCACCCCTCCAAGATCCTCCCCGCATCTTGTAGACAATGTCCTGCTGTCCTTGTAGCAGTGGGATCGAACTGACGACCCCTTATTGTATTACTAACCCTCCAAGGATGCGTCACATGCAATAAATGCTCCGAAACGGCGAACAGCTTGGGAATTGGAGTGGAGGATGTGATCGGTTGGACAGGGTGATTCTTATAAAAGGGAATCATTTTACGACTATGTCTATAAAAATATGTTACCTCAGGATCAGACACGTTTTGTTCTCATTTCAGGCAGTATTTCAACATTCGAGCATTTGTTGTTATAAACTGGAATAAGAAAGTTACACGATTTTTGCCAGAGTGTGTCCCAGCTACCTACCAACGAAATGAATATAAAGCTTGTTTGAAACGATGTTTGGATTATTCACTCTTAGAAAGAACCTGACATAAATATGTCCACTAGGATACCTATATTAACATCTTTATACAAATCGCATGTTGTCAAATACAATACAATAATGTTAATTATTTTAATAATCTTAACAAAAACAACAACAATAATGTATACACACAAACATTGAACACTATTACTTTATGTATGGGATATACGTACTACGGTTTTCCGCTTAAAAGGAAAGTATATTTCCTATATCTTACACATATACTTGTACAGATACTGCATTTTAAAATTATTTTAACTATAACTACATTACGTAACATGGGTTACGTAATAAACCAAGTGTATACGGCGCTATCTTAAAAACGCTCCAATCGATAAAAATCTTACATTTAAAACTATTACCAACAACAAATAAAGATACCTGTGAAGAATAACTTGAAGAGCGTATTAAAGTAAAGGGCTGAAAAACTTTTATGTTAATTTTGAAAGACAAGATGTAACACCCTCGTGTGTCCTAAGCAGGCGGAGGCGACGACCACACGCACACACTCTGGCGGAGTAATGTGCAATTAACACCTGTAATTTGGAGTGCGAGGACGCCAGCTGCTGTGTAGTGCGGTAAACACTGGATGCCTGGCGCTGTTAGGATGTGTGTGGTTCCTTCACGCTCTCCTACGTGTCTGGAGTTTCATGAGTTGTAAACTGTTCCGTTTCCTAATTACAAAACTTGGAAATTACAATTTATTACAGCATAAACAAAAAATTCTTTTTGTTCTTGTAACATTCTACCAGATGATTTAAAATGGAGATCTACCCTATACGAGGAGTGAATTTCCAGAATAATACCTACTAACTAATATTGCAGATATGCATCGTTCTTGAAGTAGATTTAACAAATTAGATAGAATACAACAGAACAATGTAGCCTGAGCCGGGCTTGAGCTTCAGCTTTCATTTACCTACGCTTTTAAATTTGGTGTATTGAGAGAATTTCGCACATCATGAAAAATATTTCTGGATTGATAGTCTCAGAAAAGGAAATTCGTATATGGAACAGATTTCTAGTAAAAGGTAAATGTACAGTACAATTCAAAACATCCGATATATTAGGATAACCTATTTTTACAAAAGGTATGGTTGAGATACGGTACTATAAACAAGGATGGATAGCAAATGTGCCTACTACGCTGCGCTGGTGACCAACGCCTCGGTAACCGCGACCTTCAACAGCAGCGGTGGTATTGTTGGCATTCAACATAGCGGAGACTACCAAGTGTTTGGTCACACAAAGACCTATTGTAACACCTGCTTTGTATTCACAATACAGTGCTGACGTCCGTTCGATATTGAAAACACAACTCAAACTGAACCTAAAAAGCATCTAGTTGACGTTTTGTGTTTGGTTTCTATTCGAAAGTACGCGTACATGGTCAACGCCTTGCGAATCATATACATTACTCGAATTACACATTATAGATGAAAGTACGTACGCTATCGTACGTTAAGTACGGGATCAAGATTATGAAACAGAATTTAGCTGCTTGTGTTTCGAAGCCTGTAAAATTGAAAAAAAAAAAAAAAAAAAATAGTAATTAACAGTAACATTCATAGTTTTTACGTTTAAAATACTTTTTCTGAGCATTTAGCGAAGCCTCTCCAGCTAGTTTATGACACAATCTTTCACTCTCCATATCAAGATTGCTCGTCATGGGGCGAATGTGAATCCTTCCACATGGCTCGAAGTCTGCCGAGCATCTTGTTAGTAACATTAGTGCCAACTGCACGCATTCTTAATTACTATTGAATTATTGGATCAGCAAAGGAGTAAATACATCTGTTTTGGTTTAAATTTATGAAGCACCGATTACTCTTCCCCAAATATCATCTTCTAGGCCTCAGCTGCTGAGAGATAAAGATTAACCCTATTGTAGGTTGACAGCTCTGCTGGAACGGCTGGAGTGTGTAGGTTATCCAGTTCCACGCACCAACTATTAGACAGTCGTCACTTTTAGACCGTGGACAGCTAATGTTCCATTTCCTGGGAAGTTTGGCAAACCACCATGCCACCGACACAAATCATCTAGTATAATGTGACTTGTTTAAATCCCAACAAAACCGACCGAACAGATATTTTAGATGAGAAACTGAATCACAAAAGAAAGTAAAAGAAACTTATGTCTGGAGTACTTTTCTTCTACGTAAGATATTCTTTATTTATTTGTTGTAGTTCATATAGTTGAGTGTGCCATAATTCTCATCTGGAAAAGCAATTTTTGTTAATACCATATACAAACACACATTGTTGTTACAGATTTCATTAACGATAAGTAAAACAATTAATTTATACGAGGGGCATTCTTCACCTTTCAAAAAAGCCCTTTAAATTTAATTAATAGGTGACAGCAGATTTTGTACAAGAAGTATACTAATAACATTTTCATAATTACATACCAAGTACAGAGCAAGCATTTTTGTAACTTGGAGAACAACTGGCACGTTCCGTGAACAATGTACAGGCACGTGCGTATACAAGCTTGCACACAAATGCTGCTCGGCGTTGGCGTTGGAGCTGGAGCCAAATGAATGTTGTAATTAAGTCATGTACACGGAGTTATGTACTTGTTGTTTATGAGTTCTTTGCACGATCCACAAACGCAGTGTCACTGCATGTATGTGTGATGTATGTGTTTATTTGGTTTGTCTTAAATTATTAAAACACACAATGTACTTAAACACAAGCTGCTACTGGCTCCATCCTAGTCCTAATCTTCATAATGTTAAAATTCGAGAGTTCCTTTGATTTGTTTTGCTTTCACGAGTAGAGTATTCAGCCGATTGTACTGAAATTTTATATGGACATGCTAAGAGTCGTTTGTACAAATACAGGCCTATTATTATTATTTCGAAAATCCCCCGGGAAATTCCGTCTTGTGTCTCTAAAGTTGAGAAATATAAATTAAAAGAGCCTGTAAAATGTAATCAACTGTTCTGTGTAGACGATGTTTTATGGCAGCAAAACTATATATTTATTTAATTAATTTAAACAATATTTTCAGTTTCAGTACAATTATTGTGTGAAAGCAAAGAGTACGCTTGATACTAACAACACTTCTTAAACCTTTCCTGCAACCGCTACTATATATAGTTATATATATATATATATATATATATATATATATATATATATAATATATATATATAAAATATATATATAGTATATATTATATATATATATATATATATAATAGTTGTAATATCCATCTTAGTTGTTTTTTTGACAGAAGTAGGTGTCTCAGATGTGTATGCATTTATATATATCCTGTCTTGATCGAGAAACAAGGCAAACTGAACGATGTCGTCCGCAATATAATTCACTTAACTAGACGTGTTTATATTCGTACACATGCAAAACTACGAAATAGAGTGCGAAGCCGCGGGTAACTGTTATTAGGATATAACAAACAAATTCTAGTTTTATAAATTTTCACTGTCCTTAACTGATGATAGATATATTTTAACTATTTGTTTTTATTATATCGCATTGTTATTGTTAATAAAATTAACTGGAATCCTGCGTTTATTTACAATAACACTATTTTCCCCTTTACTGTAAACAAAAAACTGTACTTATTAATTTTATTTCTAGAATTTATTTGTTTTTTGTTTAAGACATACAGTGGTATAAGAATATAGAATCTTATCGCGTATTAAATCAAACCTTCACTCTGAAAAGGAAAGTAACTCGGAGCTTCTATAAAATATCAGTTTCCACCTTCAAAGGGAATCCGCACTGAAGTATCACATACTCCACATTGCGAGGCCTCAAGAACCACGTTATTGTATATCTGTCTCGACCCAGCACAAAGAAACATATCAGCTACAACTGTAGCAAATTACCTTTGCTTGTGTTCTTGGCATCAGCTGATTGTCTATATTCGTGTATTCAAACTAACCATATAGTAGGGTATTACAAATAAATCAATAATGTGCATGGTAAAATGTCTATTTATATTTCTACTAGCAGTTGCCCGCGGCTTCGCACGCAATTTCCTGTTGAAAAGCAGTACACTATATTCACGTATTCTTTTTCTATCACATTCTCAACATTCCTGAGATAATTGATAGGCGTTCCTTCGTGAGCCTCTTGGGCGCATTATGAAGATATGTACCAAATTTCCTGCCTCTATCTTTCGTGGTTTTTACTAGGTGTTCATAATTTATTCAGTTCAATTAATTTTTATGGATCAATCTCGATTAACTAATTAGGTTATAAATAATCAAATTCGGTCTGTTAATTTTCTGTCTACGATATTTCCAGTATTATTGTGGAGTTTGCCTTGTACTCCGATGAAGAAAATGTATCAACGAAAACCAATTTCGATCATAAAACGTCTTCTTTCGGCTCTTTTCATTTACCTTAGATCCAACCAAATTCGATTACCTTATGTGCAAACATTCACGGCTTTGTACAATGAGGTGGTTTTTATAACAGCGTTTAATATTATTTTAACGTATAAAGTCTTCTATGCAATCTGCATTACACTACTGATCAAGCACTTTACAATAACAATTTTCTAATTTTTAAATGTAAAAAAATGTTTCTGCCTTTTTGATGAACTTCAGCTGAAAGTATTAACAGCTGATAAGTATTAGTTCGCTTTGTATTACGTGTCATAGCGCTATCTGTAGGATCCAATATAAAACACTCCAACATCAACAAAAATTTCTAATTAAAAAATTAATTAAACAAACTATTTAAATTGGACCAAATAGTGAACACACACACAAAATTTCATCAAAATCGGTCCAGTTGTTTAGGAGGAGTTCAGTCACATACACACGAACACAAGAAATATATATATATATATATATATATATATATATATATATATATATATATATAAAGATATTACCCTCTACTGTTTTTTACAATTTAAGGATGTCAGTAAAAGTTTTTTAATGCGATATCGTGTAAACTTCAGGTTTTCAGTTGATATCTGCCTTATAAGTGGTGATCTGAATAATGAATTCAAACAAATACTCTTTAATACCGCTGTTTGAGATCCAAAGCACTATTGCTGCGATTTTACAAATTTGTCACCTTTAAATGTTTAACGAGCCATAACAAAGGATAATATTCAATTTAGCTGTAAATCTTCACATTAAGTACCCTAAAACAGCAGTACTCGTATTTCAAGCATACAATGTATTTAGCTTAATTAATACTATTGTATATTATATTCTCCCAACATTATTTATTAAGTTAAATTTAAAATAAAATAGTTCTGACGGACGATATCATCCTGTTTGGGTAACATGTGTCATGTATATACTTTGAAAGGAAGCATGTGTTATCCAAGTGATCAATCAACACAAAGCACCTTGTCATTCAAATATATCTAGAACTATAAATGAGTACTGTCTAGTAAAGAGCAATTTGCAAAACTGTCGTTAAAAAGAATTATAACTTTTAAAAATAAATAAAGCATAGAGTAAAATGGAAACTCTTATTAACTTAGTATCATATTAAATAACATGAGATGAGTTTATTTTTAATAGATAGAACATTTTCATCAACGACGCAGTGTTTTATCTCAATGATACGCGACGGTAGCCTCAAAGCTATTAATTATCCTTTGACATGTTCAATACCTGAATTTATATGTATTTATTTATCAGCTTTCACTGTGATACAGAACGGTAATGATTATTGTCGTTCATTGTCACTTTGTGTTCCGAATAGATTTTCAATTACAGCATTATTGCAAACTCGAATTTAATGCTGTCGCTGTTAGTGTGTAAATACAATTAATAGATAGTTATTTGATTATTAGCTATTTACTAAATAACTAACGATTTCATATTCTTCAACCCTAGTCTTCTTTTAAAAAAATGAGGATTTTAACTATGTTTTAATTATTGATTCGCTTCCTAAAATCATTACAAACTCGCCGATTAACAGCGAAAAAAATAATAAAATATTTAATATTTTAGAAAATTAGAGTAAAATTGAATCATTTTATAAAACAGAGTCCAGAAATTTGTTTACACAGAAATTAAAACATTTGCACATATTTATACAATATACTGCAAATATAAAAGTTATCAAGATGGAATGTCAACAAAAAATTATGTTGTAGAACATATAGTAATAGTAAATATTCCATTCTCACAAAGCACCCAAGTTTTACACCAGCATGATTTAAAATTAACCATAAAGAAATTAATGTAATATCTCCTAATTTCCGTCTCCTATCCTGAAAATGAATATTGAAACTTTAAAGATGTATAATGCTTTTGATTTTTTTAATATTATCAAAGGAAAATCGTGTAGACTAGATAGTTACAATGTAATTATTATTGACTAAGAAAGACAAACCATGGTTCAATTTTTAGTGACTAAATGCACGAAATGGTCGAGTGAATATTGTTTTCGGACAGACATAAAAAAAGTAAAGTTTTACCAAGATTTAAGAGTAAACAGTTTCCAGGCGAAGTTTTTATTTGAAAATAAATTGAGTCGTTTAATAATGTTAGTTTGAGTCACCTACATATGCAAGGACCGCTATTACAGCTGTATTCTGTATATCGTAATTAATATATAAGATTTAAATGTTTTGGACAGTGACAAATTCAAATACACATGCATTTATTTCTTGTTTCTAGTAAATTATAAAATGAAATATTTAGATTTGCCGAATTTATTTCTCAATTAAACTAGTATAACTATTCCGTTATAAAAACTTGAATTGTCTAAACATTCATGTATTTTCCAGTACATGGCCTTGATATAAATAGTTGATAAAACACCACTTATATTGCCAACTGGGGATGCAGCACCCCTACAATGAATATCCACTAGTGATAAAAAAGTGATACATAGGGTGAGTGCACCAGTAACCACCAGAACTGTACAGAACAAACAAACATAACGAAGGTTAAAAATAGCCTGGGCCATTCATTAAACTATAACCATTGGTTGTGCACTTTGGAAAGAAAGCAGTGGGTAAGCTGTGGCAATAATGTCAACTGTGTTTACACGCTTTTCAACTTAAAACAACGCTTGAAAAGACCTCTGTAATAAGAAGCCTATATGACAGGTAAACTTGTATATCATATTTCTATGCAACGAACATGTTTTTCTTCTCATTAGGGTTAAATTTATTGTTAGTCAAAGCCTTTTATTGATCTCATAGAAGTTTTATAAGATAACCTCAATAGTGACCACGTATATAAACCGGTGGTCAAATACTGGAACGCATCCCTATAAATAACAGTGAATTACAGTGTCGGTTTGCCATCAAAGGCTGTCATTTACTGGTAAATGATTAATTAAACAATTTGTCACATCGTGTCAGACTTAACTTTAAAAGAGTCATGGTTACTCCAGAAGACGTCGATGTTCCTAAAAATGAAGGGAAACGAAAACATGCTTGGTTTAAATATTCCTTAGAAAAATTAAGAAAAATCCGTGGAAGAAGTAAAAGCAGGAAAATATCTGATAAAAGAGCACTGAATGGCGAAACTGTATCTTGACGCCTCTATCGAGAGGTAAATGGATCCTCCATCAGTGTTGACATATGAAGAAGAATACTAGAAGCCTGTACTCGTATACTCGCTGTATTCTTGGGCCAAAACTGTAGAAACATTCTTATGAAATATATCATGGTCCAGAAAAGAGCTAGGTGAAATTTGTGTATCCTTTTTTCTTTCTGAGTATATTTCCAACTTATTTTATCGGTGGCTGGATGAGTAAAAAGTACAGCCTTGTTATTTTGTTGATTGCCATAAATCACACACAAATCAGTGTCATAACAGCACTCCCTCAGATGAATACAAGAATGTACTTTAAGTCATCGAGTATGAAATGACTCCAAAACTTACTGTAATATTTCATGAAATTTATATCAGAGAAGTCAGGTTGCATCAGGTTAGTGCATCAGGTTAGTTTAGTTTTTATAGTTTATTGTTTTACGTTTATTTTATGGTTTACGTTATTGTTCTCCATGTGTTCTATATGTCTGACAAGAGTTTTCATGAAAAACAGTTTTTGTACTGATGAACGCTTGCTAAATAAAGACCTTATATATAAGTCAGTCCTGCAGAAGTTGAGTATTCACGTTTGTATAATGTTTGGAAAAAAGATTTTGGAAAAAAACATGTAACACAAAAATAAAAGGAAAACTCTTTAGGGAGCTCAAACTCAACCGATCTATGATTTTGAAAACCGAACTTAAGAGAGACAACAGGTAATAACAAACAAAGAAGCTGTATCACCGAATGAGGTTATGTGAGGTGAATGACGCCCTCAAGGCTCACATTCCGTGAAAGCAGTGCTGGGCTGCTGGTGGTAAACGAAACGTTATAATTAACACGTGGGAACTGAGGCACGCGGTTGTTTACGAGCCTCGGTCACGTGACATGGTGTGATTATAGTCGATATATAAGTGTATTCCACAGTGAAAGCGTTCACATTGTTGTAACATAGGCACGCGGTTGTTTTACGAAACGTGAGGTTATGTGTTGTGTAATGATTGCTCCTCAAGGCTCACATTCCGTGAAAGCAGTGCTGGGCTGCTGGTGGTAAACGAAAACGTTATAATTAAACACGGGGAACTGAGGCACCGCGGTTGTTACGAGCCTCGGTCACGTGACATGGTGTGATTTATAGTCGATTATATAAGTGAGTATTCACAATGTTGTAATATCGAATGCGAGGTTATGTGTTGTGAATGAAGCTCCTCAAGGCTCACATTCCGTGAAAAGCAGTGCTGGGCTGCTGGTGGTAAACGAAACGTTATAATTAACACGGGGAACTGAGGCACGCGGTTGTTTACGAGCCTCGGTCACAGTGACATGGTGTGATTATAGTCGATATATAAGTGAGTATTCACAATGTTGTAACATCGAATGAGGTTATGTGTTGTGAATGATGCATCCTCCAAGGCTCACATTCCGTGAAAGCAGTGCTGGGCCGGGGCTGCTGGTGGAAACGAAACGTTATAATTAACACGGGGAACTGAGGCACGCGGTTGTTTACGAGCCTCGGTCACGTGACATGGTGTGATTTATAGTCGATTATATAAGTGAGTATTCACACAATGTTGTAAACATCGAATGAGGTTATGTGTTGTGAATGATGGCTCCTCAAGGCTGCACATTACTTTCCGTGTGAAAGCAGTGCTGGGCTGCTGGTGGTAAACGAACGTTATAATTAACACGGGGAACTGAGGCACGCGGTTGTTTACGAGCTCGGTCACGTGACAATGGTGTGATTATAGTCGATATATAAGTGAGTATTCCACAATGATTGTAACATCGAATGAGGTTATGTGTTGTGAATGATGCTCCTCAAGGCTCACATTCCGTGAAAGCAGTGCTGGGCTGCTGGTGGTAACGAAACGTTATATTAACACGGGGAACTGAGGCACGCGGTTGTTTACGAGCCTCGGTCACGTGACATGGTGTGATTATAGTCGAAAATATAAGTGAGTATTCCAATGTTGTAAAAGCCGGGGATCGAATGAGGTTATGTGTTGTGAATGATGCTCCTCAAGTCACATTCCGTGAAAGCAGTGCTGAGGGCTGCTGCTGGTTGGTAAACGAAACGTTATAATTAAGCAACGGGGAACTGAGGCACGCGGGTAGGTTGTTTTACGAGCCTCGGTCACGTGACATGGTGTGATTATAGTCGATGTAATAAGTGAGTATTCACAATGTTTGTCGGATACATCAGGGAATGAGGTTATGTGAGGTGAATCCTGTGCTCCTCAAGGCTCACCATTCCGTGAAAGCAGTGCTGGGGCTGCTGGTGGTAAACGAAAACGTTATAATTAACAACAATCGTGGAACTGAGGCACGTGGTTGTTTACGAGCCTCGGTCACGTGGCATGGGTGCGATTATAGTCGATATATAAGTGAGTATTCACAATGTTTGTAACATCGAATGAGGTTATGTGTTGTGAATGATGCTCCTCAAGGGCTCACATTCCGTGAAAGCAGTGCTGGGGGCTGCTGGTGGTAAACGAAAAAAACGTAGTTATAATTAACACGTGAACTGAGGCACGTGGTTGTTTACGAGCCTCGGTCACGTGGCATGGTGCGATTATAGTCGATATATAAGTGAGTATTCAATCAATGTTGTGTAACATTCGAATGAGGTTATGTGTTGTGAATGATGCTCCTCAAGGCTCACATTCCGTGAAAGCAGTGCTGGGCTGCTGGTGGATCGGTGGTAAATAACTTGAAACGTTATAATTAACACGTGGAACAGGCAACATGGGTAGCGGGGTGTTTGTTTACGAGCCTCGGTCAGTCTCGGAAGCAGTGCATGGTGCGGATTATAGTCGATAGTATAAAGTGAGTATTCACATATGTTGGACTTCGAATGAACATCTCTTTCCTGAATTAGAGGTTATGTGACGTGTGAATGATTCACTCAAGGCTCACATTCCGTGAAAAGGCAGTGCTGGGCTGCTGGTGGTAAACGAAACGTTATATTAACACGTGGAACTGAGGCACGTGGTTGTTTACGAGCCTCGGTCACGTAACACATGGTGTGATTATAGTCGTATATAAGTGAGTATTTCACAATGTTGTAACATCGAATGAGGTTATGTGTTGTGAATGATGCTCCTCAAGGCTCACATTCCGTGAAACAGCTCGTGCTGGGCTGCTGGTGGTAAAACGAAAAACGTTATAATTAACACGGGGAGAACTGAGGCACGCGGTTGTTTACGAGCCTCGGTCACGTGACATGGTGTGATTATAGTCGATATATAAGTGAGTATTCACAATGTTTGTAACATCGAATGAGGTTATGTGTTGTGTGAATGATGCTCCTCAAGGCTCACATTTCCGTGAAAGCAGTGCTGGGCTGCTGGTGGTAAACGAAAAAACGTTATAATTAAACACGGGGAACTGAGGCACGCGGTTGTTTACGAGCCTCCGGGTCACGTGACATGGTGTGATTATAGTCGATATATAAGTGAGTATTCACAATGTTGTAACATCGAATGAGGTTATGTGTTGTGAATGATGCTCCTCAAGGGGAAGGACTCACATTCCGTGAAAGCAGTGCTGGGTCTGCTGGTGGTAAACGAAACGTTATAATTAACACGGGGAACTGAGGCACGCGGTTGTTTACGAGCCTCGGTCACGTGACATGGGTGTGATTATAGTCGATATATAAGTGAGTATTCACAATGTTGTAAAACATCGAATGAGGTTATGTGTTGTGAATGATGCTCCTCAAGGCTCACATTCCGTGAAAGCAGTGCTGGGGCTGCTGGTGGTAAACGAAACGTTTATAATTAACACGGGAAGACTGAGGCAACGCGGTTGTTTACGAGCCTCGGTCACGTGACATGTGTGTGATTATAGTCGATATATAAGTGAGTATTCACAATGTTGTAACATCGAATGAGGTTATGTGTTTTTGTGAATGTTGCTCCTCAGGCTCACATTCCGTGAAAGCAGTGCTGGCTGCTGGTGGTAAACGAAACGTTATAATTAACACGGGGAACTGAGGCACGCGGTTGTTTACGAGCCTCGGTCACGTGCATGGTGTGATTATAGTCGATATATAAGTGAGTATTCACAATGTTTGTAACATCGAATGAGGTTATGTGAGGTGAATGATGCTCCTCAAGGCTCACAATCCGTGAAAGCATTGCTGGGCTGCTGGTGGTAAACGAAAACGTGTATAATTAAACACGTGGAACTGAGGCACGTGGTTGTTTACGAGCCTCGGTCACGTGCATGGTGGCGATTATAGTCGATATATAAGTGTGAGTATTCACAATGTTGTAACATCGAAAATGAGGTTATGTGTTGTGAATTGATGCTCCTCAAGGCTCACATTCCGTGAAAGCAGTGCTGGGCTGCTGGTGGTAAACGAAACGTTATAATTAACACGTGGAACTGAGGCACGGATACGTGGTTGTTTTACGAGCCTCAGGTCACGTGGCATGGTGCGATTATAGTCGATATATAAGTGAGTATTCACAATGTTGTAACATCGAATGAGGTATATGTGTTGTGAATGAAGCATCCTCAAGGCTCACATTTCCGTGAAAGCAGTGCTGGGGCTGCTGGTGGTTAAACGAAACGTTATAATTAACACGGGGGAACTGAGGCACGCGGTTGTTTACGAGCCTCGGTCACGTGACATGGTGTGATTATAGTCGATATATAAAGTGAGTATTTCACAATGTTGTAACATCGAATGAGGTTATGTGTTGTGAATGATGCTCCTCAAGTCGCTCACATTCCGTGAAAGCAGTGCTGGGCTGCTGGTGGTAAACGAAACGTTATAATTAACACGGGAACTGAGGCACGCGGTTGTTTACGAGCCTCGGTCACGTGACATGGTGTGATTATAGTCGATATATAAGTGAGTATTCACAAATGTTGTTAACATCGAATGAGGTTTATGTGTTGTGAATGATGCTCCTCAATGGCTGGTCCGCTCTTGGCACATTCCGTGAAAGCAGTGCTGGGCTGCTGGTGGTAAACGAAACGTTATAATTAACACGGGGGGTAACTGAGGCACGCGGTTGTTTACGAGCCTCGGTCACGTGACATGGTGTGATTATAGTCGATATATAAGTGAGTATTCACAATGTTGTAAACATCGAATGAGGTTATGTGTTGTGAATGATGCTCCTCAAGGCTCACATTCCGTGAAAGCAGTGCTGGGCTGCTGGTGGTAAACGAAACGTTATAATTTAACACGGGGAACTGAGGCACGCGGTTGTTTACGAGCCTCGGTCACGTGACATGGTGTGGATTATAGTCGATATATAAGTGAGTATTCACAATGTTGTAACATCGAATGAGGTTATGTGTTGTGAATGATGCTCCTCAAGGCTCACATTCCGTGAAAGCAGTGCTGGGCTGCTGGTGGTAAACGAAACGTTATAATTAACACGGGGAACTGAGGCACGCGGTTGTTTACGAGCCTCGGTCACGTGACATGGTGTGATTATAGTCGATATATAAGTGAGTATTCCACAATGTTGTAACATCGAATGAGGTTATGTGAGGTGAATGATGCTCCTCAAGGCTCACATTCCGTGAAAGCAGTGCTGGGTCTGCTGGTGGTAAACGAAACGTTATAATTAACACGTGGAACTGAGGCACGTGGTTGTTTTACGAGCCTCGGATCACGTGGCATGGTGCGATTATAGTCGATATATAAGTGAGTATTCACAATGTTGTAACATCGAATGAGGTTATGTGTTGTGAATTGATGCTCCTCAAGGGGCTCACATTCCGTGAAATAGCACGCAGTTTGTCTGGGCTGCTGGGTGGGAAACGAAACGTTTATAATTAACACGTGTGAACTGAGGCACGTGGTTGTTTACGAGCCTACGGTCACGTGGCATGGTGCGATTATAGTGTCGATATATAAGTGGAGTATTCACAATGTTTGTAACATCGAATGAGGTTATGTGTTGTGAATGATGCTCCTCCTCAAGGCTCACATTCCGTGAAAGCAGTGCTGGGGCTGCTGGTGGTTAAACGAAACGTTATAATTAACACGTGGAACTGAGGCACTTGGTGTTTACGAGCCTCGGTCACGTGGCATGGTGCGATTATAGTCGATATATAAGTGAGTATTCACAATGTTGTAACATCGAATGAGGTTATGTGCTACGTGAATGATGCCCTCAAGGCTCACATTCCGTGAAAGCAGTGCTGGGCTGCTGGTGGTAAACGAAACGTTATAATTAAAACACGTGGAACTGAGGCACGTGGTGTTTACGAGCCTCGGTCACGTAACATGGTGTGATTATAGTCGATATATAAGTGAGTATTCACCAATGTTGTAACATCGAATGAGGTTATGTGTTGTGAATGATGCTCCTCAAGGCTCACATTCCGTGAAAGCAGTGCTGGGCTGCTGGTGGTAAACGAAACGTTATAATTAACACGGGGAACTGAGGCACGCGGTTGTTTACGAGCCTCGGTCACGTGACATGGTGTGATTATAGTCGGTGATAACGTTGCCATGACAACATTCACAAGTCTGAACACATACCATATTGCCACCTCTATAAATATGTGTGCACAGTATGTTGCGTTATTAATGGATGCAGTATTCTTGTAATCAAAATATGTCGTTGGTAAATCAACCAATTAGTGTTACGTAATAGAAAATATGTACTAGTTAATACCCATGACGGGAAAACGGCAAGGATTACAAATAAACTATAAAATAATGTTAACGATACAATCATAAATAAATCATTAAAATAATTTAATCAGTACTTTGGTTGAAAAACATAATTACAAATGCTTAAAAACATTTTAATAAATTAATAATATGTTTATATAAGTTTTTATTGCAGTTCTTATTTAATAATACAATTAATAACGCATGACGTAATTTCTCACGATAATTTGCTTCATTTCTCTTGAATAAATATTTCATAATAATTTCTATGTAGAATGTGTTTTGAAAAAGTGAAACCGTACATTACAAGACGAGAGAACAATTCCCGTCGGTAAATTGTAGAGTGCATGTGTAAAGCACTACGTAGTAAAATGTTTTAATTTCCCGCAATCTTCGCTCATTAGTATAATGGATAAAAACACAAAACAACAAAAGGGTCATTGTCAAAATTACGTTTCTTCTTCTGTTTTGCTAAAAATACACATAATATTGCTTAGAAATATGTTTAACCTTCCTCTTAGTGTAGCGTCTGAAATCAAATACTTGTATTTATTGGTGTTGATTTATCTGCATCTATATCTGTATTTATATGTATAATTTATCTTGCATTGATAGTTGTTGTGAATTATTTTAATACTTTTATAAAGTAATCAATATATATTTATTGAAATTATATGCGTGGCAACAGCCTAATTTAATTTTAAGAAGGCCTGAGGAACAAAAAGTACCTCCATTAACAAAAAATATACAAATAATTAAGAAAAAACGAAAAATATGACAGAAAATTAAATTTTTATATCTTCCTCATCTGTTATTTAGAGATTTTTAACTACCAGTTCAGTTTCTTTAAAATGTGTTTAAGTTTTGAAGTGTATTTAAAAATCATGATTTTGTTTTTAAAACGCATTATTTGTTTTGGAACGATCGGCTCAACCAGTGTATACTAAAACTATGGAACAACTTATCGGTTTTGTATACGTTAAGTTGATAAAAACATAAACAATTTTTAAATACAAATAGAGGTTACGATATCGTAACTTATATAGGAATAAATCATACACAATTTGATTATTTTTTATTATATTTAAAGGTTCTGTTGCAAGCATATTGGATTTATGGCGTAAGTTATTCAGAGAAACTTCACTATTATTGAGGAAACTTTACTCTGTGCAGGACAATTCAACTGTCTACCAACTGAGAGATGAGAACGCCAACATCGGCGAGACACGACAAACAAGAAACACGTAAATCACGCCACAAAACCTTGTCTTTGTCAGGCGCTTTGCTGCGAAATATGATTTCTCCCCGACGAGGAGTAGGAGTCTGCTTCAACATTCTCTCAAAGAGATCGTTATGATATATATTTTACTATCGTACAATATTTATGAAATACAGTCCAGAAATTTAAAACTTACACTCGTGTTTATTTATACACATTATAAATCCACAGAGAACATTTTACATGTCACAATGATGCAACGTATAACACAGTTCATGTGCGTAACGCTTTTTCGAACAACCCTGCATGATTTATCGAACGTGAGACCGCACTTAAGAGTATTACAAGGATTAAACATGTAGCATGTTGATACATGCGGCGCCCTCCCCCTCGGTTACTAATGACTCGGTCTATCGAAGGTGACAGTCGAAGGGTAGTGTTTTTACTATAAATGTTCCCACCCATAGACGGCTATAGTTGTATATGGATGTATATTTATAATCTGATATTTGATGTTTATTATACACTGTGAGTTAAGAGTATGGAAACAGTCTGTTTAGTTTTTGATTGATAAAGAAGAAGAGATGGAACTCGGGACACCTTTCTAGGAAATAGATGTGAACTTTTTAGTCACTGTTACAACTTTGCCCATTTCGCCAAAATGGGATTTGGAAGAGAGGGGGCTGTTCAAAATTTTTAAATGTAAAGACCAGTTAAGTTACACTCCATTTTAAAGGTCTTGATGAAAGGAGAAGAACGGTGGAAACTATAGCTTTTATAACTGTTATAAAAATTGTTTCACTCTCCGACTTCAGGGTCGGTGGTGGCTCTAGTGCCTAATCTCACAGCGCCACAACGTGAATTTGCTCACAGCGCCACAGCTCATAGCGACACAGATTTGGTCGAGTGCTCACAGCGCCAACACAACCGAATAAATAATCGGATACATGCTCACAGCGCCACAGCTCATAGCGCCACAGATTTGGTCGAGTGCACACAGCGCCAACACAACCGAATAAATAATCGTATCCAGGCTCACAGCACCACAGCTCATAGTGCCACAGAGTTGGTCGAGTGCTCACAGCGCCAACACAACCGAATAAATAATTGCATCCATCCATGCTCACAGCGCCACAAATTTTTGTGGCGCTATGAGCTGTGGCACTATGAGGCCGCACCCCTAAAGGTGCGGCCAGTGGATCCAGTTATTAAAATATCTTTCAGTAACTATGTCTTAGCTCAGCAGTGTTTAGTGTATGACATATATTGAAGGAATATGTCCATAATGTCCCGTTTTCAACAGAAAATTGCGTTTAAAGCCGCGGATTACTGGTAGTTTTATTATACAAGCGTTTCATTAATCTAAATATTTTACTTTATCATACATGTTTCTCTAGTATAACACAAATATCTTCATCGTACACGATAACATTTTGCGGAATACTTTCGTTTGAGACGTTAAGTTCTTTATGTTCTTCCTGCAACGTCAGCTGTTAAGAGGAGTTACTACTAGGGCCTTCGAACCAGGCATTGAATTTTAGAAGGGCATCCTATACTATAATATACTAAAAATACTACTTTTTTACTTTACCATCCTAAATAATACACAGAAACCACAATAAAGAAGTGTTATACCGAATATTTGCGGGTTAGGAGTCAATATTAGAGTTTATCGAGCCATTTTTCATAATAGTTGTGCCATGTGGTTTTTCCTAGCCCCTTTTCATTTTGCCATTCCTGCTTGCTGTTACTTATTCTTTGTTGTATTACGATAATATGTATTATACTAATTGATCATACATATGTAATGCAGAAATAAACACATAAGAGTATAATCCTAACTGTTTCATTATTAGAGCGGCAGATTATCAATAAATCCTATCCAATAGTCGGAATGCTATTGTTATTTATTTAATCCGTAAGGAAATACAATAAAATTGAAAAGCATGGCTGGTATCTTAATCCTAATGTTATTTAAATGCGAAAGTGCCTTTGTTTGTTTGTTTTGTTTTCACGCGTAAACTCCTCTACCGACTGTACTGAAACCTTACATGAACATTCTTACGGTCCCTGGGATGAATATAATATGCCTATTCTTATTTCGAAAGTCCCTCCGGGCAATGCCTCACTGGCCTTTAAAGTAGCTAAAATCCCAACCTTGTCTCTAAAGTTGTGAAATATTCATAAAAAGAGCATGTCGTATGTAATCAACTGTTATTTGTAAAAATCTGTTTATTATTTTCAATTTGTTTCTACTTACAGTGAGTTCATTCTCAAAGGAATAACCTTAATTTTACGCCGGTTTAGATTTCTGCGATTTGGTAAGTACTCATCTACCTTAGAAAATGTCCTTAAACATAAGATGGTCAGAATTTGACTCCGAAAACTCCCTTTGAAGCAGTAGGCAAGACTATGCTTGGTGAAAGTTCGCTGAGCTGTGCTTTTGAATTAATGTTTCCAATTCCAGCTCTAAACATTCACATTATTATTAACAATATTTTTCAGTTAATAAAGAAACAAACGCGTGGTGTCATTGTTAATATACTTTTAACTGTACGTGTTTATCAAATAATAAGTATTAGATCTAAAAGATTATGTTACTATTTAACCTTTACTATAAATTGTAAAGACTTATAAAAAACCATCTTCGTTCACTTTTGATAGAAGTAGGCTTCTCTGATCTGTGATATATATATATATATCTTTATATATATATATATATATATATATATCTTTATATATATATTTCTTGTGTGCGTGTATATATATATATATATATATATATATATATATATATATATATATATATATATATTGTAGACCAAAGTAACTAAGAACAAAGTAAACTACAATGACTATAAATATACACTTTTTATGTATTTTATAAATCATTGACGTCGTAATCCTATCCAATAGTCGGAATTCTATTGTTATTTATTTAAACCGTAAGGAAATACAATAAAATTGAGAAGTATGGTGGTATCTTAATCCTAATGTTACTTGAAAGTGCCTTTGTTTGTTTGTTTTGTTTTCAAGCGTAAACTCCTCTACCGACTGTACTGAAACCTTACATGGACATTCTTATAGTCCCTGGCATGAATATATGCCTATTCTTATTTAGAAAGTCCCTTCGGCCAATTCCTCACTGGCCTTTAAAGTAGCGAAAATCCCAACATTGTCTCTAAGGTTGTGAAATATTAATAAAAAGAGCATGTTTAATATAATCAACTGTTAGTCAATAACATGGAAGTCAATTACAATGACCATAAATATAACTTTGAACATACTTTCTTGGCTATGAGAGGAAGGAAAACTAATATTTTGCGTCAGAAATATAATTCACTCCAGAAGTGCACATACAGATGCAAAACCTACGAGATTGAGTGCGAAGCCTCGGGTTACTGCTAGTTACACTATCCGTATTTTTATGAGATACATCTATTATATATATATATATATATATATATATATATATATATTTGATAGAAAGTATTACTGTTCTTTTATACTTAATGTAATACTGTGTAATGTGCCAGATTATACAATAATAGCTGAAATATAATCATTTTGTTATTATGTTCTACTAGATAGAATATGCCATCAAATATTATAGTAGATCTGTCACAGAACTATGATAGCCTAATGCCGGCCTAAGGAGTACCTAATTTAAATGGTATAATCCGTCATAATTTATTTTTACCATTACATTATACTTACGGTAGTTTAAAATAATGATATAGTTTTAGACAAACAATTTGTTTGATTTTTAACAAAAAATAACGAAATTAGATCAAAAGTAATTACAAACATTGCAAAAATGCTGTGCATGACTATTTTTAGGATACGTACTGTTAATTTAAAGAGAAATAGTTTAGTATACAAATAACCACAGGTGTCTCACTATTACATATAAGGAAACTAATTTACATTTCATGGCTCGTATTTATTATCATGATCTAATTACAGAAGAGGGAACGCTAGACACAGAAGAACTGCTGCAGGCAGAGGCAGGCAGGGGATCCCCAAGGAGATGTGAGGACAGCACAGTCAGCTCGGGCTCTGAGGCCAATCAAACAGCGTGTTCTCTCCGCTGTCTCGGCATTATCGTTTGTTTTCATTAGCCGGAGCTCCCTAGCCACCCGCTTCACTGTTACAGACAAGAAATAACCGGCTCAAGAGGAAATCACTGCCTGCTGTTTATACAGAGCTTGTAGCTAACTGAATCTCTTTGGGGTGTAATAAGAAAACAAAGTTCTATATATACACACAAAGTAAGGTTTACACTAAAAGTGTTTGGGTCATTAAAGAGTTTTAATCAAAATCCCTTTAGTTTGCTACACACTCATATTAAATACCGCGTTTAAAAAAATAATTAAAATTAAAATATTATAAAGACCTTTAGTACAACATTTATATAATATAGTATTTATTTCACAATAAATCAAAACATGTCAATCGATTTGAAGTACCTCAAAGCGAAAGAAATACATTCAAAGTTAAACATGATAGCAATTGTACGGTGTGAGTTGTTAACCAATGGCGGATCTCGAAACGAGATGTGGATTTGAGGAATGCTCGAGCTATCATCACTGCTTCTCGATGCGAGTTAGAACGTTGCAGACTGCTGGGAAATCCTGAGCGGGCATTCCGACACTCATAATTTCACATTGCACAATTTGTAGATCATTTAAATTAACAATTTAGTTTTTTTGCTTAGGTTTGCTCAAATAGATTTATATATTTTGTATTTAAGGAGATCACTGCGGTTAGTAACTATAAAAAAGTAATATTACGGTGCGATGATAAGGCCATTTTCGTCTGCTAAATGGTTAAGCTCTGACGTAGGCTATAACCTCTGCTGCCATTTGCCTAGCTGTATTTGCTGCCGCCAAACTGCTCCTGTTGTAGGTCACTTTAAAAACGTCATATTGATTGTTATTTATTATGCAAGTGTTATATATTAATGCAATAGTCGGTGTTTTGACGTCTGTTTATTTATTTCCAACGGCAGAACCAAATTACATAGAAAAGAGTGAAATATAACAGTAACATAACAGTATTAATTCTAACAACAAGTTAACAATGAGAGAGTGTAATAACAAAAATAACAATAGTACTTAAAGATAACTTGGCGATAACAGTAATAAATATCAGTAAACAGTACATACAATAACAGATAAATAATGCAAATTACAAATACAAATAATAGAATATTAACTATAACAATTGATAAATAATTTAGGCTATAGATTTTCAAATGTGTGTGTGTGTGTGTGTGTGTGTGTGTGTGTGTGTGTGTGTGTGTGTGTGTGTGTGTTTTTTTTTTGTGTTTGTCGGTGATTCATTTGTTATGTGTTCGTTTCCGGTATTGTGAATCCCGTTATTTTGGTAAAAGATTGAATTCGCCCTCTCTCTTACTTTGTCGCTAGCCAGGTGCATCATGGTGCTTGGGAGTAGGTCCACAAGACTGTCTCGGGTCCCCCCCCCCCCCACGCAATGACCCCTTCGCCTGGACAACCACTGGACCAACTTGTGTCTCCTTAAGAATAGAAGTCCGTTACCATGGACGGTATGCTAGAGGTACGAAATTACAGACACTATTTTATTTATTTGTTATTACTTAATTTTGGACATCTTAGAGAAAATAAATTTCTACTTGAAGTGAAAGGAGATTATTTCGAAAATTAGACTATTTCTGTTGGTAACAGTAACACCTAAAACGAAAAGTAGCTACAGGGCTTTGGCTTGTTGTTAGTTTGAGCCACCTGTAGACCTATATAAAGTTAATATTATTTGTAATTTGTATGTAGTATTTTCTTTGTTGATATTGTTAAGGAAGTGAGACAGGGCTGTCAATCCTTTATTTTTAAATTTCAATTAAGAGCCTCCAAGGTTAGCAACTAGCTCGGGTTAAATTTGATTCCTTTGTGTGACTGATATTGTCTACATTGTAATATTTTGTACCTTAGTTAGTTTATTGCTGCTTGTGTTCACAAAACTTTTTGGCTTACTTATATTTTTCTTTCTAACAAAAAAATTATTCACCTAACTTACTATTTTTTGCTATATTAAATATTTTGTTTGAAATAAAATGCTTTTAATTGCAATAAACTTGTCAAGATTTTGTTAAAAAAAGTAATGTTAGCAGTATATAATTAAGTTTGTAATCACGCACTGTAATATTTTCTATGCCACTATGGAGATTTACTCTTTTGTGTAAAAACTGAAAAGATAATAATGTTAAATAAAACACTTATTTAAATCTTGTTAAAATAAAACTTGTCTTTTTCTTATCGAAACACCCGAATGGCATGCCAGGAAGATGGAAGGGGTTTTTATCTTTTTTTATTTTAAATAGAAACCTCTCTCTTCGGGTCAAGCTGCCGTGCTTCCACCACCATTTGCTGAGAGAGAAGGGGGGGGGGGGTTTCAGTATAT
Organism: Homalodisca vitripennis; assembly: GCF_021130785.1. Classification (NCBI taxonomy): domain Eukaryota; kingdom Metazoa; phylum Arthropoda; class Insecta; order Hemiptera; family Cicadellidae; genus Homalodisca; species Homalodisca vitripennis. The sequence goes on along the minus strand of NC_060207.1, from coordinate 161,186,560 downwards.
AAATATATTTTCGGAGTTGCTGAATTTTCAGTATCCCATCAACTGACTGTATTTAATAAACAAATTAAGAATATCAGTAAAAATTTCTAAAACAATTTTTGTGCTACCTTTCTAAAAATGACCACAATGTCAAAACTTTAAATACGCCCATAACAGTACATTTTACATTTTTTTATCAAAAGGGTGAAATAAAGAGAATTTCATAAATATCAAACTAGGAACCAAATACCCATTATAGACTCTCATAATAAGTAATCTACAGTGAACACCACTTACAGAATACAAAACCGTACTTGTGTTATAAGAGTAAACCTAAAAATACCCCTCCTGGTAATTTTAATTAGATTTCACGTAAGTTTTTACGAATCGTTTACACATTTTGTAATTATCAGGTTCAGAAAATTACCGCTCTTCGATGTTTAATTTACAGAAGTTTATTACTAAACTTTCAACTGGAATGGTCACAATATCTTTAAACAATAGACACTTGTTTAAATCAATCTTACTGGACGTGTAAAATTCACTAATGTCTTACGGATTAACACAAGTCTTTTCTGCAAACATAAGTGCCAGTTTAATCAGTAAATGGAGGAGTTTACATGTTATTTTTAAATCCCGAACTTACTCCTGTATATTATTTTTAAATCCTCAGCTAAAAACACCAAATATATATATATATATATATATATATATATATATATATATAAATCCTAATGATATGAAATTTTAATTATCGGCTTCTTTATTCAAACGATACTGTTTTATGTTTTAACTCTAAAGCTTACTAAAAAATAATTTTAAATAGACCAAATAAAAGTATGTAAGTACCATTTCTAAGTAAATGTTTAACATTTAACAAAACAATAAAAAAGACTACCAAAATAAATACGGCTCCCAAATTCATACAAAATAATCAGGATCTAGTATTAATCTGAGAAATTAAAACAATCTCATTATTGAAAACGCTTAATATGGACAGAATATACTTCTTTGGTGTGTAATTGGGTCTTTGCCGGAGTTCACAGCCCAAGCGGCTGTCTTCATATCTACCGCTGGATGTTAAAATAATGCTGATAAAGACTCTTATACTACCTCACTTCAACTAGTGTAACTGTGTGAAGCTTTCTAATAAATTCCAGCGTACTCAGAGCTTTTACGTTAATTTCATATTCAGTTTCAGACTAGATGATCAGGTAATGCCGTACCTCAAACAATTATCTATCTTAAAATTAAAAGATCTTCTAGACTATCACTCTCTCACCCAATATGCAAAACACTATTTTAAATACAGATCGGTCGAGTTATTTGTCAAAGAATTTTCAATTTATATCTGAAATAAGTTAACAAGGAGTAATCCTTACTATTTATCCCAATTCATCGAACAACTACTTTTAGTAATTCGTTTACAGTTTCTGCCTGTCGGTTGTGGAATGCTTTTCCAGTAAACATCAGACTCATCGATAAGCGTGCTTATTTCGGGGCGGTGGTCAGGTTCTATGCTAGGGGCTAAGGGGGTTGGCGGCGTTGGGATGTGTAATTTGGGGCATTGGAAAGCAATTTGAATGAAAACTAGAGTTTCTAGTAATAATAGTGGAAATATGTATAGAGTTGAACTAACTATTGATGATTGTTTGTTTAGGTACGGTATCGTATAAATAAAAATGAATCGCTAAATGTATTCTACACATCACACAGCTACGGTGGGAGAGGTTTATTTAATGTGAATGTCGAATTTAGCTCGCTAGTTCACCTTTCTCGTAGTTGTAGCATATGAATTCTGACGCGTTTACAGGCTTCATTCACCCCTGACAGCGCATTTAGACACTCTTTCATCGCAATAGGTTATTAATCATAAGCATGATATACCACTTTCTTCATCGGGGCAAGGCAAGTATAGCACTAAAAATATCTTAGATCAAAAGTAGATTAAAAGGTCTGGTAGTTTACGTTTTTTTTTTTTTTTTTTTTTAAATTTATGTCGGTTTCCAGGATATAAATATATTTATATCCTTATTATCGGGGCAACAAGACAAACGTAACTGTTAGGTTGGAACTATAATCCACTATAACGAAAAATTCTCCTGCGCGCAAATATACTGTACAAAACCAGTCGTAATGAAAATTTAACCTCAACCATCACCACTGAAATTATATATGCCTAATTTAGTTTGAAAATATAGTAGATATCTGTCTTTAGTAAGTAAATGTTTCATAACATTTCAATCCATTTGCAAGCAATTAGCGCTACAACAAATATATTTAAAATATTTACTAGTTAAAATCCAAAATGTATACTCTTTTCGGAAATGTATGATTGATATAAACGCAAAATCCGATTTATCTAGACTCGAAGTCAAATTGACACAATCAGTTTCATGAAACCGAAAGCAAATGTCAGTAACGTTGTTGCGATTATCTGTTGACGTCAACCGACAAATCACTCTCATGTTGACATTCAGATATGTCAATTACTATGTTTTATTGTCAGCTGACACATTGAAAGCCAAACCTTTATTGTATACTAGAACCAGTTTAAATTTAATAACTAAAATTTGTAAATAATAAACTTATCTTTGGACGGCTGGTAAATAACTTCACAAGAACAAACTTGTCACTTGGTAAGTGATTCACGGCTTGTTATGTTCACTTTTCTTCCTACGTTCATTAAATAAATTTTGTAAATTAAACTAAATGAAATTTTAAACTGCTTGAAAGACGATCTCATACATCCAGTGAAAAAAATTAGTAACATCCTGTTCTTAGGTCTGCAATCTGACCTTTTTCTCAGGTGGATAACTAACCTAAAAACATTTCCTACAATGCGTTATGCTACATAATCAATAATTACAAAAAATACGATCGCGTGAACTCTACGCGCACTATTTGTAAGACATGTACTAATTGTTAAACAATTAACTAAAAATATAAATCACAATATATCTTCACGCAATAACAAACCACTGAAAACTGGCCAGTGGCCAGGCGATGGCGGTAAGTCAGAAATCGCCGTATTTGTAGTTTGTATTGGTGTGTGTATCTATTTTATTTGACTGTTTAGGTTTCTATTTTGATTCATTTCAGATTTAACAACCAGGGCAACAAAATTTTGACTGACAATACACTAATTTAATGTATGAAATTACACAGAGTTATATAATAATTGGCAGATTTGTGTAACAATAATTGTTTTTAACGTCGATGTAGAAAAGTTCGTTAATGAAATAACTTTCACGATAAAACTGTTATCACCAATCTCCAGTGGTAGTGAAACGTGACCATAGCCATAGCCTTGCATGACAAAGTACTATTCCGCACGCTATGTAAAGAGCGTCCCACGTAACTGAAAACTGAGTCTTAATGCATTCCAATGCATCAACATTGACTAAACTAAGACTAAGACTAAACTGAGCTCAATTTTGTTATTGTAATCAATTATTAATATACACTGGATTGTTAACTATTACTTGAAAGTAACGACTAAGGCGTTGGACTTTGGGTCCGAGTTAGAGATAGGAGAAGTTCAAATTCTCTTTATGACCTTAAAATTTTTTATCAGTACCTTGACCTTGTAATGTATTGGCTCACCCTGACCCAAATCTAACTAAAGCACAGAAAATGTCTTATATCAGAAGGAGACTACAAGGTCCGGTAATATACGCTGTCTGATCTATTTTGGTTTCCGAGACATATACACATTTATGTTTTCATAATTGGGGCAAAGACAAACTAAACTGTTACGTCGGAATTGTAATTCATTGGAACAGAAAATACTCCTGAAGTACAAAATGTACTGTGAAAGTCCAGTCGTTATTTTGTTTAACCTCTGATACTAACAGTTACGACTGAAATAATATATACTAAGTTGATGTATGATTTTAGATATCCTTTATTAAAATTTCCTGTTATATTTAAAACCAATCGATTTCTTAGTTGTAATATTCTAGTCAAACAATTATCCAATCATTATATTTCAGTCATCAATGATCTCTTTAAATAGTAAAGATTATGAAATACACTATATCTGTGTTATGCAATGGCTTTAAGTGCCATAATAACACCTGTAAACGGAATTATGGTGCATATATCATTAGGTAAATGCTCAAGTACATTGAATAATTACCAACGGCAATGGTTACTATTTTAACAAGTAATATTTTATTTCAAAATTATATTTTCTTTATTAAATTTTTCACTATTCATTAGCATCCAAAGCTATTCCTAGTTATCAGTTTAAATAAATTTTTGTAGGACTAGACACATTAAATATTCGAGTTAACAGGTTTATGTATTGTATTGTAAGAGTATTAACAAATACATAACTCTAATAACTCAAAATTATTAAATTGTATTGTATTTACTCTAATATTAGGGGAGTAAATTCCAGACCTCATGACACTGGGTTATCAAAGCAGTTCGCTTCACGTTGTAACGGAATAAAAATGTATGTTTATAAATAGGTGACGGAACCTTTCAACACATTTGCATAGCTAATACCAATGCGGGTAGCTTGGTGGTCTGTGTGTTGTTAGTTATATGGAATATTCAGGAATACCTCTACCTAAGTCAGGAGCTTAATCCAGTTTGTTGCGCCTGATGTTTTGTTTGCACACCGTGAAATTATTCATTGGAAACCATACGTAACTGTAAAGCCTACTTTAACGGATAATAATAATAATAATTTGAGTACGCTGTTTCAAAAAATGAAGGTTTAAGATATTTCAACTGAAAATATACATTTAGGAAAGGATACTATTTGAAAATTTTTTATTGAAAAACTCTTAATAAGATTATATTCTTAGAGGGTTAGTAAGAAGTTGTCTAAGATGTGAAAATTCAATCAACAAGATTAACAGATTTTTAAACATCTTTAAAGAAATAAAACTATATCTACTGCATTTTAGAACCGAATACCCAACAATATTACCTTAATATACATAAAAGGGCACATTGAAGTTCAATATAAAATTACCTTTAACTTAGCGTCTTTCTTGAATAATTTAAAAATGCTCTTACACAAGTTTTCGAAATAATATTTATTTATTTATTTTACAATTAAATTGTCGTGATTTCTTTTCAATATTCGGTGTTCTCTAATTAACTTCTTTCAAGATCTAATTTATGTTTAGGTTTAATACGATGAGATCATTAATTGTATGGTTAATTTCTTTACGATCATTAACATAACTTAAGTTCCAAACTCTTACCACGATATTAATCTTCCGTCCTAGAGAAAGCCACTGCGTAGATGACCTGGTTTTATCTTGATGACAGCGTGGAAGAGAATAAGTAAGTGTCAAATGACCGCGGGGCGACTACAATCTCGAACCATTTGTGTTTGAAAGGGACAAATGAGACCCATCCCAGAGTATGTTGGCCATCCCGTAAACTGCTCCTCATTTTCTAGCCTCTGTCCCACCCTACTGACACAAAACTTCCTGTGAATTTTCGACTTTATTTTCCTCTCTTAAAAACCCTCAGTAATAATGGTCAGTAATAATAGCTAAGCGATCGGGCGAGTTTAAATGGGAGGAAATAGCATTTACTAATTTAGCATTTATCTCAAAATTAGAGTAGCCTACGCAAAAACTGTACGACTACAACCTTACACAAATGTGCTGCATAGTTGTGATACGGATTAGTTGTGATGTTATGGGCACAGATACGGTTGGTAACACATTCTTTTTATACGAGTACCTCGCGGTATACACTCAGCAATGTGTACTTTCAGACCCTTATCTGCGCCCGCACTCTTTACTTACCGTTATCTCGGTTTACCACTACAGCGTGAGTTACGTTTATATGTTTGTCAAGATATTTCGGAGGTTTTACGAGCTCGTTTTGAATTTTCGCTTGAAGACATTGTGCTAGAAGTTCACCTCATTTTGTAGTAAGAATTGATAAGTAACGGTTTTATTAGTAATTAAGTGTTATAACGAACACTGCGTCGTAATTATTCCCAAATCGTAATAACTAAACATCCCGTTAATCGTAATTGTGGTGAACCTAAAATTTAGTGGGAAGTGTTTTCAGATTAAACGACTAGTAAAAATGGGTACAGAAAACACATCGAGAGGTGTTGATGCAGACTGTAGAAGCTGTTTACCTTCAATAAGCGCATTCCTCGACGCCTTTCACGTGTCTCGGCTTTGGTTCACACAAGAGGATTTGGCTTACAATAACACAGTAGGGATAGTCTGTCTCCCAGTCCCAGTCACGTTGAAAGCGGCAAGCAGACTGTCACTGGCTGTGACATGTTGTTGACAGTTTATTCCTTGGCTTAAGGATCATTTTAATCCAATAAAACTTTTCCTCAAAAAGAAACTAAGAGGTTTGAAATAGTACGTCAGTCATATCAACATTTTAGTTATTTTAGTACATTAAATGAAACCAAAATAGAAAATATTGTATATATGTGTGTGTGTGTGTGTGTGTGTGTGTGTGTGTGTGTGTGTGTGTGTGTGTGTGTGTGTGTGTGTGTGTGTGTGTGTGTGTGTGTGTGTGTGTGTGTGTGTGTGTGTATGTATACAGCTTTAAAAATTACTTTCCTTTTTATTTAATGGCTTTACAAACAGAAATATTCTTGAATTTATTGAGATATTATTTTACATAAAAATTATCAAATTTCATTCTGATACAACTCCAATAACTGAAAGAAACTTTAATATGTTTTATATTTCCTTTAAATACTGATAAAAGTTCTTGGTTAATGTTTTCACTATCTTTTAATAAAGTGTCCTCAACATTTCATAACTAGACAGTTTATGAGAGGACAGCGGCTGCTTAAACTTTTTAACGCCGCCACTTCACAACTTCATTATGGCCACTTTAGCGAAATTGCGCTCACTCTCGCCCCGACACGCTATGTCGCCTAAAATGCTTTTAATGAGGTTTTCTAAAATAATTATTGTGCCTTGATTACTATGAAAAACAAAGCTTTTATATTACTATGGGGAACAATTCAGTTCTTTCATGCCATTAATCGTTAAATGTCTGGATTACTGATATTAGTACAGTTTCGTTTTCATTCATAGGTTATTATTGAATATTAAATCCCAGTTTTACAACTACTACTATAAGGTTAACTTGGTTTGATAGTTTACTTTTAATAAATAAAACATTATTAAAAAATGTCATATTGTAACTAGTTGTACCCTTGATAAAACACTTCTACAAAGAACACTTGAAACAAACTGAAAAATTTTAAACTAGAAAAAAAGGTAGTGAGGTACAATCTGGGAAGCATCAGCGTCCATCTTGCGTATCTCTGACCTAGATCTTTTCTTCTCAATCATTGAACATTGTTCTCCGGTCTAGTTAAACAGTCCGCACGTGCAAACAAATAGATATCCATCAAACAGAACAATGATAATGGTTGCTGGTGTTGTATCGGCCTCTACGCAATGTCATCGATTATCATGCTATACGACATATACATTCTGTCACAAATGAGTACAAAAAGAACATAATTAATCAACAAATTGTTTAAGATGTCGATGATGCCTAAAATAACTGATTTTGCTCCAAAGGACCACAAAAAACCAGGAAAATTATTGTGGTGGATGGAGTTAGCCTAACGAATGCATGGACTGAGCAACATAATAAAAATATGCTACTAAAAATCACCGGTTTTCTGCCTGTCACGCAATACAACGTCTATACTAAGTAGAATTAGAATCCAACATTGCAGATGCAGATATTTATTAAACAAGGAAAGTTTCAGGGTCAATAAAATGTCAAACAAATTAAAATGTCTACAGCAATGTCCATACAGGCTCGCTTTTGAAGGAATTCTTTACGGCACTTTACACAATGATTTTATTAGTTTACTCTAAGGTCAAGGCGTGACTTGAAGCTGTATCGTGATTATAACTAATATAAATGTTACACTTAGCTTTAAATAGGTTATTCAAAGGTGATGAATTTTTGGGCCATAGAGCTGTTACAGACAAATGAATATTCTATTGGCCGAGGAGGATTGCTGAAACGAAGATTGATCGGTGTGTGGGAGTACCCACACAAAAATAATAGCGACTCTCTGGACAGCCACTAATTTCACTTATAATAACAAAAATAATAATAATTTTGATTGAAATGAAAAATACAGAATGAATTTTTCCAGCTTTAAAAATGTTAGATTCGTCTTTTTTTAAACTTTCTTTTACACCCTGGTGATCATATTTTCGGATTTTAAGATTCAATTAACATTCAAATAACAAGTTGTAATGAAATAAAGATTTATTTCCTTTTACATGTTACAGTTTAATGAGTATAATGATATTTCAGGAAGTATCATACACCACTGTTCTAGTAGAATATCCAGCGTTAAAACATTTACTATAAAGTTTCAAAGTATAATGAGACCATTCCTTTTGTAATGACTCTTAAACACTGCTGCTACTCCGTGGTATCTAGCAAAGAAATAGTTATATTAATTATCTAAAAATTAAAAATTAAAAAAACTATTTAATCCTAGACCTCAATCTATAAGAACAACGAAATTCATATTTGTTTGTAATACAAAAAATATAATTAAGTTAATTATTATTATTATGTAGTCAAACTAATGTATAATTCAAAATTTACACATCAGTAAGAAGATATATTTTAACGTATTTATTAAAAACTTTAAGACCACCGCATTCTTTTATCTGATTAGGAAGTATAATGAAAAATGTTTTTTGTAGGTTTTTGCTTTTCATATAATGGTATAAATTAGTAGTGAATACATTGCCCCTTCTGAGATAAAATAGGTTTAATATTTTAAGAACCTAATGATTTTGAACTCTTTTTTGTTGGTTGCACGAAAAGACAAAATATAAATATTTTAACAAATAAGGGTAAGTAAGATTAAAATCACCTTTAAAAAAATGCAAGATTCCTTTATACCCTTTATACGTGAAATACCCTTAGTTTATGATATATCTATAAATATCTGTACAACCAGATACAACAGACTTAAATCAGAAAATGTAATAAAGTGTGGCCGAATTGAGTTATAAACCACAGCGGTAAACTCTGTACCGTAGATTTTCATATGCATGACCTGAATATAAAGCAGCATACGTAATAAGGGGACAGCACAAAAGATAAAAATTACGAGCGAAGTTTTTACATCGATCTTACATTGTAAATAATATTTCCATTCATTAATTTAATACTTTCAAATACTTAATACTTATATACTATATCCTTATATATTCATTGCACTATATTTTTCAATTTAAAAAATGGTATTGTTTTGAATTCTTAAAATATATTGAAGAACATCACATATTTCAAGCCTATAGCTCATAATATTCTCGAGATATCTGCTGTCGGATGGATGGACAAACATTAGGCCTACACAGAAAAGAAGTTTTTACATCTTCCGGCAGACAAACAATTGTTAGCCTACTAAGATAGGTTTCAATGGCGCTCAACAAAATTCCATGGTTGGACATGAACTATTCCAGAACTTACTCTTGTCTGTGTAGTAAGTTTTTTAAGCAAAAAGTTAAGTTTAATATTGCCAAACCATACTTTCAAATTTTTGTAAATTAATTTAAGTTTCATAGTAGACCCGGAGAGTTTAAATAAAATTCCCGGTGAGGCAGGGAGGTACATTGGGGGAAAGGGGAAGGCTGATATAAGAGCTTATTAACTCGATTTTTAACATTACTTTCACTCTATTGATTTTTCGTTTTACTGTATGAATAATCTAAACTTATTAATATGTCACATGTTAAAATCTCATATGGTTGTTCTTAGCTTGTGCACAAATTTATTTATTCTGCATTTTCGTGTTGTCTTCATTGTTAACCAAAAGACAAATGAAGAAATATTGTATAAAATTGAACCAAATCCCATGGGGTGACATGCACCATCATCAAACTAATGCTGCTAATATGTAAAGAAGCTGCTGCAAAAATTCAGTTTTATATGTCAGTTCGACATATCATGCAGTCAGACAGACAGACAGACAGGAATGACATTTTTCAACCCCTGCGCTATTACTCGGCCAATAAACTTTTCATTTTTCAAATTTAATCTGTTGAAAAGCAGAATTATTAAGAATAATTGTGCTTTTTTACTACTTTACCGTAACGTAATTCGTATTTTATAAATTTAAATACTGGAATTAAACATATATTTTTAATGGCATTTTAAACGATGTATAGAGATTTTATATACATCATCAAAACTTGTACAGTCACATAACGGTTATTATATTTCGGTTGAAATCATACATACTTTTTCAAACCTGGCGGATTGATGGTGCTTTAACTGTTTCGGTGATCGCCAAATTATCATTCTTCAAATTTATTCAACAAATCGCTTTCTGTGGTACTAAAGAATAAACAAGTCCCCATTTATCACTCCATTATTCCCAGTTTTAATGAAATGGCATGTCACCCATCTACATTGGATTACTCTTGAATAATTGTGTTTAAGCTATTTCAACCAGAAATATTTATTCTAGCATACCTTAAAATATTAATTGAAGATGAGTAAACTTTATAAATAACTGGCTTAAAAAACCGGAAAGAACTGGAAAGAACCGGTAGCGTTATTCTCCTCAGCTCTCAGACATTGTGAATACACGTCATCAATATAAGGCAGTCTACGATGTATTTCTAAAGTGATCTTGAAGTTAAGTATGCGTCCAATGGCAACTTGAGGTCATCAATAAGTAATTGAGTTCGAAGTACTTTAAGAGGAAATCATAACAATACAGTAATAATATAGAGAGTTAGCGAGTTAGGTAGTGGCTGAACAGTTTTGTTTGACTACAAAGATAACTTCGTGAGAGAACACTTCACAAGGGCCACGAGACCAGTAGAAGCATAATCAATAAGTTTCTGAACACAAAGTTAGAGAAGGACGGCAGGTGAGGGCCTGTGCTGTTTGGTCAGTTTGGCAGTTACTCGTAGACTACTTCCAACTTTGTTCCGCCAAGTTTGTCCGCCATGTTGAGGCTAATGATAACTGGATACAAGACCCGAGCCGGATAACTTTGCCCCCGTCAGGGATGGACTTTGAGTGATTGGGTTTCGAAGCAGTTTGAGTGAATGGGTGGCGAGAAACATAAATTTATACAACTGAGTTGTAACTTTGTGATCGGTCAATACGAACAGAGATGAAGTTCCGGCTACCTTTGACATTCAACCATAAGAAAAAATTTGTATCAAATCTCAAAAATATGTGACAGTCATGAAAATCGAGTAATATTAAACGGTAATCAGTGTAAACTTCACAATACAGTATATGTAAAATCAACACAATTTAAAATGTAATTTGCCTCAACAATAATGCTGAATTCTACCTATCACGACACCCACCGTTATTTTTTTGAGAACAAAATAATATGAATGTATTATATTCATTTTAAACTATGTTTAATACATAAGAATAACTTGTACAAACTCGATAACATTTGGATTCTTTAATGTATTATTATTAATTTAATTTGGAATTAATTAGTAAAGCATAAGACATTTTACCAAATATTTATAAGAACCAGCTGTTACCCACTAGTACCTACTGTTACTACTTAAAAAACATACGATGTAATATGGTGGAGTCCTATAACGTTTTTCAAACATAAATATGGATAAATCAGGTAGATGCTATTTAAGTCTTAGATGTTGAGTATCAGCTAATATAATTCGTATCATATTTTGCATATGTAAGAGCATTTCTGGTTCCATTACACTTCCAACGTCACAGCTGAGCCTGCCTTGTTCTGTATTCAGAAAAGTTATTTTAAACGGGTGAATATATAATTCTAAAATAAAATAATCCGCCTTAATAGATAGATAACGACTTACAAAAGAAACAATATTTATGCAAGTATTCAGGCCCACCACTTTATTATTTAGATGTTTGATATTATTATTCTGTTGCTTTATGAGTGATGCTACTACAACTTATAGAAAACGTGCTTGTCATTGAGAAAAAGCTATAAGAAACAAGTCATGGGCAAGATGTGATATACATTTTTTCTCAAGATATAAATGTAAAAATTGTTTATACGTGGGAAATTCTTGACCCTGTGCAACTGTTACACCAGTGGTGAGGGGAGGGATTCGGGAGATGATCAAACATATGTAGTTTCGCTGGCCTTCCATAATACTTGGCAGCGAGCAATGACCAAGAACGAAGTAAATACTCAGTATTAAATTGTGTTTTATTTGCAGGAACATAAAGACCTGAAAAAAACTGTTAAGAGAGTTGGATTAACATTAAAACCACTCTTGTTTTTTTATAATTATTTACACATATCACCGATGTTATTTTCAGTAACAAGGGATTCTGAATGTTTAGAGATGAACAATGCCAGCCTGAACCTGAAACAAAACAGTATTATCTCTACTCCTCCCTATCTTTGTTAGCAGAAGTGGGGTTTAATTTCTGTTATTATCACGTGTTGGAATTGAAATGAGCTTTTACCATCGATTCCAACACAATAACACTGTCGCTGGCGAAGCCAATCATAAATGCTGACACTGTTACATTGATCCCTTTGGTACTGTGTTGTCTCTTTAAAAAAATGTTTATTCCTTTATTTTTAATATATAAATTGTTCACAACTTCTTCAACTACTTTTTCAGTTACGTGGCGTACTATGATTAGTAGGTATTAATGTACACAATCAATATACAATACAAATGAATAACTCAATAACAAGTTACATCTAGTTCTTATTTGTAAAATAAATAGTTATAATATTGAATCCACATATGGATAATGTCATTGTTAATTATGGAAATGCGAGTTGAATTTTTAAATATTTATTGTAAAGTACTCGTATATGGCTGTCATATCAAATATAAGACTCCAAATAATGCTTTTCACAACCCAAAAACTAAATTTTAATTGAAATTAAAGTCCAAGATATATTTATTAATTATCACAATAACTGTTTTAGCGATCACCGACATTTTTACACTTTTAATCTTGTAAGTATTCGGACCCATGTTTTACATCATAGGCCTTACCTATAAAACTATTGCAGACAGAAATGTGTTAAACTAATATAGAAAATATATACATTTTATATTGGAACCTACTTTGCGTAAATATAATAATTTAGTTATGTATTCATTGGAAGGGTATTTGCAAAATGAAATGCTAAGAGAGAATTCCGAATTTAGAATAATCCGATTTTCGTTTGAATTTAGCGTAACTTAAGTTCCAAAATTCACCTAATTAAACCACTTTTAGCCTTCGTTAATTAAAGTTACAGAACCCTTCTCCCTCATGAACAAGGGGACTTTAATAACATCCTACTGTATGTAGCTCGCTGCTGGCTTAATATTGGTTTATAACCTCACTCAAGTGTTTCACAATCATCACCCACACTGTCTGACAGTTCTAATGTCTGTGCTTCCAAGCTTAAAAATCTCTCAACCCCATTCATTGTACTCAAGCAATAGAAAACGATTGCATCTAAATGCAATAATATTTATAATATAATCCCACATATTTATTATCGAGTTGTCAATGTCATTATTACATTCTTGTACTGGCAGTTAACCGCGGCTTCACACGCAATTCTAAAAATTAAAGAACGTAGAGCCCTATGATATTTTTGAAACATAAATAGACATATTAGATACACATTCATAGATACATTCAGTTTTCAGTATTTGATTTTGTTGTTTGACAAAATATATACATAGGAGCCCAAAAACATAGTTTGGTCAAAAAGTGTCAACAAAGAAAGTGTCATGAAGAAAATATTTAACCCACGTACTTACTGAAAAGTTACTGTGGTTAAAAAAGGCAGTTCTGGAAGGGTAAATTCCCTTCCAGTCTAATTTATTTACGGTCCCTCCGTTGATGTTGTCCTGATCAAGAAGATAATATACACATATCGATTTTCAAGACCTACTTGGCTCTAAAAGCTACTACTTCGAACACTGGTAATCTATCCCCGGGCTAAGATAGTTCGTCATAGTTAAAGTTTTCCGTTTTGTCCCGATTAGGAAAATATATCATGCAACTAAAAAGTTACTGAAGTCAAATAGCTTTCAGACCTGGTCGTATATGTTCACTTCCAGTTTAATTTATTGATGTTTTTACAGCTGAGTTTGTTTTGTTGTCCTGCTCAAGAAAATATATACGTTTGTTAGTTATCTAGCTCTACTTGGACCAAAAAGCATCTACTGCTTTGGTGTACAATTATGCAACTATAATGAAGATCAACAAAGAAATAATTGTCAGTAAAAAGAATTTTATTCCATATATAAATTTTGTGGCTACAAAGTAGTAAACCATGAAATAAAAATAAAATGTAGTAAAAATTTGTCAGTTAATTTAAATAAGAAGAAGATTATTCTTCATTTTCAAAGGAGATAAGGAATGTTACAGGTTTAAGGAATTAAGAGTTTAAATATTAAAAAACTTTAAATTTCTTAAAAATATGAGTTTGTTAACAAAGTTATAGAAAGTTCCTCTTACTATGGACGTATAAATAATAAATAAACTGGCAAACCTAAAGTTAAACTAAAAACTTGGATCTTCTTGGATTTTACTAAATAGAAAACTAGATCGAAAACAATATTTTTTTACTATCAAAAGTAATAAGTAGAAAATGAATATTCATTGTTCTAAATAGTTTTAATTAAAACAAGTAGTTTAAGCAAGTAGAAATATTTATTGACCTAAAGTGAATGTTTTAATTTTAACAGCTTAAAGTATCGGGTTCCTTTCATAAAAAATCGTCTCACAAACTATTTGCTTTTTCTCTTTCTCTCGTGTTTTTATAAAGTATGAGATGCGTCTGTTAAGGTATTGAAGCAATCATAGCACAGTGTTAAAAAGACAATTCACTGTATAGTGAGTTAACTTGACATATTCACTCAGTTCAGTACAGTACAGTGCAGTAGTGACATATTGACAGTACAGTAAGTTGAATCTGTACAGTGAATCGTGTCAAGCTGTCTCAAGCACCTCGCTTGTCAGGGGTCTAGAGAACGTGAAGTCTCCATACCGCCCTACAACTCTAATGGATTGACAATCAGCTCCGCCATTCTGAGAGCTGGTGGCAGTTTAGACGGCAGTAAAACTGGTTATTGCTTGTACGTCGGGGATATAATCAAGGAAATGGCCAATTAATTTTCTGTTGTACATACCACAGCTACAGCGACACTCTACAATTTACACAGGGTGTATTTATACAATAATTTCTGCAATAAATTCTGTGTATAAATTTCTGTGTGCGTTATGGAATTTATAAGAACATTTCATAGAGAATTATGCACTTCTGTAAAACCCTTATCGTTTAAGAATAAGACCCCAGTGGAAGGATGAGATCTGCATAACCAGAATTCACATATCAAAACTCTATTTACTAGAAAATGTACTTCATAGTTCAAAGTATTGCGTAATAGGCCTTGTTGAGAATGTGTGCAAAAGTCTTTGGCCCATTTAATTAAAATGTCATATGATTATTAACGGTTTTAAAAACTTTGTTTGTTCTGGGATATTCTCGTTCGCATAATGGTTATCCAATAAATCTAACACTCCATTAAATCCCATGGAATGCAATATACATTTTGGTTGACACATAAGTTTTTTGGTTAAATATTCGTCTGTACGGCGGTCATCTTGATTTTATCCATATAAGAACAATATTAAACCTAAACAAACATCTGCCTGCTTATTATTATCGTTGAATATGACTAAAAAATATAGGTTTAAAGGTATTTTAGACTAATTGTTCCTATGGAGTAAACAAACCTCAAGCCCTTTCCCTACAGTCGGCTATAAGTAAGAACACTTCTCAAAACGTGTTTTTGCAGTAACGACATTTATTTCGAAAAATTAATTTTATATTACTAAAAACCTAGTTCACTTTTATAATTTGTGATAAACATGCAAAATTGTGTAGTGCTCTAAACCTACGTTAATGCTAGTTTTTTTTTTAATAATGAACAATAAAAAATGTCCGGAAAATCCTGTTTTCTTCACAATCCTTATATCGTCAAAAAGAAACTTCAAACAAAGATATTTTCGAACGTAATACAACAGTGTGTGACTTTTACTACCTTAGGTTTAGAGCGTAAAAGATGAATAAACCTATCTTAAAAATAGTACGAATTTTATAATAATTCTTGTTACACAATAATTAGAAACTTAACGGAAAGAAGGAGAGAGTAAATGTGAGAGTCGGCCAATCTGATCCTTTGTGGAAGGATATATACTGGCTGGAAGAGAGTCCAGTCTTAACGGTTCCACGGCTGTTTTATGGTTCAATTTGTAAAAGGAAAACTCTGCACATAAATAAAGCACTTAAAGCTAATGTTTTGTCATATTAGTGGTGTCTTTCCTCAGGAGACGACGAATACTCAGTATATAGTCTAAAATTTCGTATATCTATCCGTATCTTATTAAAATTTTAAAATGACACATAACTCTTCTAATGCTTATCTTTAATATTTTTAATATAGCTATAGTTTCCGTTTTTTGGCTTCAACCTTGAAAAATTGAAACAAATTTTCTGAATCAGACAAGACACTGTTTGTTTCACTGAACAGTGAAAGGATGGAGAGTATCAGATGGACAGAGTCCCCGCTGCGGTCAGCTCCAGCACTGTCACTTATAGACCACAGACGACTAATGTCGGGCTTCCTGGACTGTCTGCCAACACCGAACACGCGGCTCAGCTCGATTATAAATTCTCCAACAAGCTGATAAATTATTCCTCTCCTCGTCACTAAACAGTCCGAGAGCCGAGTCAATCTGCATTATAAAAGTACAAAAAATATTCTTTCATGGAATCGATACTAGAGTTGCTTTATAAAAGAAATCAATCGTAAGCCACGTCTGTTTTTTGTGGAAGCCGAAATAAAATATCGAAAGAGTCAAAAATATAAAACGCTAACAATTTTCTCAGGTCTTATCCATTTTTATGCAGCTTGATACGCCAATCGTCACACGTGTAAGTAAAGTTCAATCGACGTCAACTAATTAGGTAAAACATAATTACTTAGGTGAAACCCACGACTTTCAGTTTTTTATCTTGTTGGCTTATCAAGTTTGTACTACATTGATATGTATTTACCTACCTATGATATGGACTAACTCAAATGACAACTTAATCCATTTTAAGGGCAATTCATTTCATTTCCTGTAGAACTACTTAGATTACGATCACATTTCAATAAAAGACCGGGCAAATTTAGAAGACCTGCTTCTTTAATCCTTGTAACCTGAAACGTGCATTACTGTGAATACTGTGTGAAAACCCATGTAAAGCTTTTATAACTCTATTTTATAAAAGTCTGTCAAATTAGTAAATAATTAATAATAATGTAACTGTATCAGTATGGCTGTACTAATATGACCTTGAGTTTCATCCCATCATTGAAATGTGAACTTTAAACTTTGAACATCCTTATTCTACATCTTAAACGATTGACGTATCATTTTGAACAAATAACTAATATGTATTCCAACTCTTTTGAATGTTTTTTTGAAAATTATAAATTGTTTGAATATCTAAGCGATGAAGTGAAAAAGTTTTGAAATCGTTTTGAATGACCGATAGCAATACCAAATAAAATAACATAGTTTCGACATTTTCGATAGTTTGACGATAACAGTTTATGGCGTAACATGTTTAAGGTTTAAAATTGTTCTTCTGTGGTTAAAATCAATACTGCTGCTAGTAACAAAATGTAATGCAATTTAAAACGTAACCTATTTGATGGAACAGACACTTTATATTTTATTTGTCTATGTGCAATAACTATTTTACACTAGCAGCCGTTTCAACATGAGCTACCGAATCTATCAACGTTTTACCGAGACAGTTTGTTCCTGTCGGCAGTCATCACAGGCACGTGTCACGGGGAGGCGTCAATTTTATCCACTGTCAGCTCCAGGTATGTCTACTTTACGTTACACTCAATTTTCGCTTTCCTTTCAAAAAGTATTTGCAGACAGGACTGCGCCCTCAGTGTGGGAGATTCGTGTGTAGAGCGTTGTGTAGGCTATTACATGTTAAGAAACTCAGATGCTCAATAATGCACGTCGACAAAACTTTACGGATTAAAAGCGAGCCATAAGAGAGGAGTCAAACTTAGTAAATGTCGTCGCCACTTGAAATACAATATAACCTTGAGTCACCCAGGATTTGAATTTCTAACCACAGACAACTCAAGGGCTTAACGCACGTTTATCTCACTGGAAATTATTTAGATATCCCAATGTAAAAACATTAATTGGATTTATTGCCAATTTTGACGTCCGTTTTCAGTTAGCAAAAATTAGGCGCAATAACGTTCAAGTTAAGTATTTCTTCATTAACAACTTCATTAGAAACATTTGAAGATTGTTATCTTTTAAATAACACGGTTTCTGTTTAATGGCGCATACAGTATCATTACTAAGTCCATGAAGTGAAGTTATTAGATTATTCTAAATAAGTATTTATGAATAATCAGTTTAAGTAACAATGATATTATTTAATACTTATTTAGATGACAAAGCCTATGGCCTAGTGTAAAATAAGCAATTTAAAAATATAATAAAAATAAGTGGATTTATTTAAATTCCCAGCTATGATTTCCATAAATTTGACCAATTAAATTAAAGTAGTTACAAAGTGTTAGTAACTTTGTAAAAAATTAATTGAACATTGTTTACAATACAAGAATAATGAATGCCAATTATTATGTTAAAATGGGAGCAAATTACTTCAATGTATAAATTAAATCATAAAATTAGTATAATTTATTTCTAGCTTGATTGTTTATTCAACAGATGTTATAATTAATCAATATGAAGTATTTTAGATGTATTACCACCTTGAAGTAATATTATTTAACACCTAGTTAGTAAAAATATTAAATTAAAATAAATAACATATCTACAACTTTATTGGCAAACACATGACAGGTGCAGCGCGGGGTAGAATTGCATGAAAATAATTCTTCGCACTCGGAACGTTATAAAAATTCCGATACGTTTCTGTAAAGGAATTCTCCATCGAACTTAACACATTAGGGGACGTGTGAACATTTGCGTGTAACGTAACACGTGTCATAAAGAGAGAGGCGTCACATTTACACGTGTCTCATACACATAGCTTCATTCCAGAACAGATTTGAGTGTGTGTATGTAGGCTGAGTGCCAACAACGTGCTGATGTTGTTCTAATGGATGGACCACTTTAGTAATTAACTTACTTATTATAGCACTAAACGTCCATAAAAATTTATTGTAGCCGTTAAGATAACTTCATGATCACAGAAAAAGTAGAAATGTTTATGCCATTCCACAAGCAATGAGCTAGGCAATTTTGGCAATTTTGTAACCAAATACAAACACTAAATGGCTGAAGATAAAAATTTATATTTTATAGTATATGCCTGCGTACCATTTAACTAATAAAACGTAACTTAGAAAAATCACGCATCTCCATAAAATATTTTTCAAGAAAATTATTATTTGTATAAATGAAAACGAGTTATCCCCTCCTATTTCATATAAAATGAAATGATGTTACTTTATTTTGAAGCGGAGTTATGGCTATCTTAGCTCTCTCTTCCACCCAACCTCGAGATATTATACATCTTTGTATATAAAATATTAATATCATTCACTTACAAACTAAAGAGAACTATAAAAAAATTAACTTAAACTCTATATATTTATTACATAACATTAATATAAAAGAAAAAAAATTAAAATATATAGTTAGTCTCTTACAAACTAAACAATCTACTAAACAAATGGGAAATCAATATAAACTATCTTTAAAACAATATTAATATGAAAGAAAAAAATAACTTAAACCTATTTAGTGATAAATATAATTAATGATACACTATAAAAGTCATTGTACTTATATGGTCATTGTACTCAGTCATTAAACTAAGTCACACCACCTGACCACAGGCAGCCCACAGGCACCACCGACGACCTACATGACCTGCAAGTCCTTGACCATCGCCCCTAAGCGTGTACGGCTCTTTATATTTCTGATACTATCAGGGAGCGAATTCCGTAGATAGCATGCTTGAACAGTAAACGACCTGCTAAAAACTGATAACCATGGATAGGAATACCAAGTAAAGAAGCTCCCCTACTTGAGGGCTGTCCACTTATAGCGGATATGAAGTTGAAATTGTCGGACAGGTAAATAGGAAACTTTGACTTGATGATTGAATATAAAAGAGATAGAGTACGATAATCACGTAGCTTATGAAGTTTTAGGACAAATAGTTTTATATGCAAACTATAAAAACTCATTATTATCGTAAACCGCTTTTATATGGGCTTGATTTTGAGATTTCCCTACTAGTTGTGCTTAAATACCCAATACTCCTTGTAGTACAATAACAGATTTTTTATTTGTCTACAAAAAAGGCATACATAAGTGTGGAGAATAAAAACTTCTTTCAAATAAACATAAAGCTTCAACTAAAAGATTATTGCATAACCTTAATTTTGTGAAACATTGAAATCATACGAATGTTTCAATATCACAAAAGAACGATAAAAATCTAAGCAACTGACAAGAAACCCAACAACAAACACAAAGAGTCAAGTCCAAAACCTACTCTGTGAAATACAGCTATAAAGCGTTACCAGGATTTGGGTTCCAGCCGCAGTAAACTTAAAGCTGGTTTTATGTTGCCACAGTTGGTTTCAAACTGGGATACCTCGTTCACTCGTGGTGTTTCCGTCTCTCTTTCAGCTGATACTATTTATACGTTTCGATGTACATAATCGACTTTGCATTTAGAACTGTAGTTACATATTTTTCCTTTTTAACATACAAAATACTCTAAGATCAAACTGAACAGCAAATGAATCGAATAACAAAATCTTACATGTCAGGAACTCTCGCTGGAAAATAAGATTCCCCCAACAACAAAGGGCATAAGAAAAGACGCTTTAAGTTTCGCCTCAGAAAGGCTCCGTCAAATATTTACTTCGTTTGTGTTAGAAAACAGACTTACAATGTGTATTTTCTCTTGCAGTTACAGTAATACCCGGAAAGTGTATTATGTATTCACAATATTTTACATTTCATTCTTTAAATAAAATCTATAGTATTCTATCAAAACACGAAATGAAGTATTTACTATATTTAATTATCGGGTAAAAATTATCAAATTTTATGTTATGAAAGGAATGAATTTAATGTAAAAGAATCTAATATTTTCCAGTTCACATCGCGTTTTGATATTACTGTGAAGGTGATCAAATACGAAATGTTATACCAATGGCAATAAAATTATTATTATTTATAAAACGATTTGATTAACGCACACTAATAAGACATAATTGGTACGATATAAAACCTTAATTCAAATACACGTTCACCAAATAGTAAAATGTTGGTATACATAATTATGTAACAGACAAATTAAAAAAAATTTTACACATGGCCTGCTATGTGTTGAATAGAGAACGATAATCACAAAATTTAGTGTTAATGAATGGTAATAGACTGACTACAGATAGAATTTTATGATACACATTATTCAGTTCAATAAAATGGGTCCACTTGCTACAAACTAAAAATAGGAAATAATTAAGAAATTCTAAATTTGTTCCTTAGATTAACTAACCATACAAAAGTTTATTTTACTCTGATACCTATTATTGAAGTGTGTTAAAATGGAATTTTACAATACTTGCTATATTCAAAGGTTTAGCTATTAAATGGCATATCGCTTAAACCTCAGATAGTAGTGATATAATTTAACAGAACTTTATATTAGTTAGTTTGTTTAGAACAGCGCAGGTTCTCCAGTTTACAGATGGGGCCACTCAAACAATGTTTCTCAACCCACCTGACAACTGATAGTTATAATAATAACAGGGGATGGACAGTCGCAAGCCCATAACTGTCCATTGTGGGTAGGTGTGATAAAAACAAGGTTACTGGAAAGTTTTATTTTTTACAGTCATATATTTATGACAGTCATATCATTTGAATATTTAGGATTCATAGTTTTATTGTCATGAAAATTAAAATTTTTGGCCAATTTCCCCAACTATCCAAAATAAACTCAAACTTTAAATTCAACAGATTTTAGTTTTCAAGAGAGTTATCGACAGTTGTGACGAAAGTTATAACTTGATATTTGGATTTTTTAAGTTTTACTAGTAGAAATATTCTACATTTTAACTATAACAAAAAATTGGAAATATGCTGATAAGTGGAAACTGTAACATATTGTAAAAGTTATGCTAACATTTTCAAAGACGTTATTATCTCTTTACGTTACTATTGTAAAAAAGTGTTCAATCGTACTACTTTGACAATTTGACCCTGTATTTAAGAAGCTGTTTTCAAACTTATCAGTGAATAGAGGTACTTCAAAATTCATATACCTTTAAAATGAGGTACTGCTCAACGTACATTTACATTTGAAAATCTTTCAAAACTGATCCCTATCGCCCTCCACACAAAGTGCCTTTTTAGGGTATTGTTTGATGTTAATCAACAAACAATATATATATATATATATATATATATATATATATATATATATATATATTGTGAATATGAGTAGTAATATAGAATTCTACAAAATAAAGCTAACCTTGAGGACATAAGGTTAAGTTGATAAGCGATAAGTTCAGTAGGTATTTAAACAACTTTTCATGAAACAACTATATTTTTGCCTTGTGCATTTCTATTTTATACAGTATAAAACACACTAAAGAGCTTGCCTATAAAAAAATCTCCATTTAACTAAAAGATTACCGCACTTAAACAATATTTATCAAAAATGTTTACCATTACATTTGAGTAATTTTTTCAAACAAGTAACAACACATCTATACATTTGTACTACATTTTGAAAGCAGAATCACCACAAGGTTTCTTCATTTATGTAAGGGAATTCAATGGAATAACATTTCGGCGTAATGATGCAGCTACAGAGCTGTTTTGTCGAGTAAAACGAACAGTTTAATCTGGTTGTAGACATTACGAAGCGCTCTCACAATACGAGTTGCCCATTGTTCTCTGATTGCCAGCTCTTATCGAAGCCAAAGTCTCTCTTTGAAAATGGTTATTGAACGTTACAAGCTAATTTTGTAAGTGCTCAGCTCCGAAGCCTGCCTAATGGTACAATATATAAACCATTTATGAAATTATTATCTAAATAGACAATTGTTTTAAAAGGCTGTGTGTGACTTTGGCTCTTAATCAGCCTGGAACTAACCGCACCAACCCTACCAATTGACCACATTTCTTTAATTAGTCGAAGAATTGCATAACATTAAGAAGGTTTAAGGTCATGTTTTAAAACCTATCCGTAAGTAAACTAATACAGTTTGGGTAGAACTAAAAATATTTATATTATTCGATCTGAATTAGAAGATCAATGTAGGGTAAATATTATCAATAGTAAAGACTGTTCAATATAATTTTAGTTTAAAATATTGCAAAATTATAATTTAGTATAAAGTTTTAAAACTCACCCATTAGCCAGAGGACATGCTCTTGTTAATTTTCTGTAACAAAACATTTATAGCATTAGCTTTTCTCTTTGTATAATTATTAAATTATAAACATGTGTAAAAAAGTATTTCTATGGATTTTATGAACTAAAAGTTTTTTATTTAGGCTAAAATTTCCTTTCTTTTTAATTTAAAATACAGCATGTAATTTTTTTATGTTAACTTTTTTTGTTTTTGAATAAATTGTAAAATATCATAATGTTAACCCGTTAGTAGAAATAGCGGTCTTAAAGTTAAAATACATATATTTGTGCATTTACAGTATAATTACTGTAAAAAGCAGGTCATAGCAATAAAATATTATTATTTAATAAAAATTGAAGATTTAGACCAAAATTAAAGCAACAATATCTCTTTAGAAAAGAAACCTCTCTAACACGACTTGAAAACTGCTTATGTTGGTGGATACATTTATTTATATTTCAGATACTACTAGACCACCTATTTGCACGTTTTCCAGTAGGTATTTAAAATCCATCATATTTTAAATCCTGTTTCAAATTTTAAGTTTAACCAGTTTGGAGTTTAAGTTATTATATTACGAAATTAGCGGTTTATGATTCACCATGTTCTTAAGAATTAAGTTTAACTAACTATGCTAACGGTTCAATTAATGATTTGTTTGTCTGTGAATGTGAAGGAGCGGTACCATATTCCACAGCACGTGGAACCAGGGTTTGTCTGGACATCAATAAACCAAACGGCTAACAGTAAACAGATTACACCTGTTTAAATATTGGTTGTTCAGCGGGGGACAGTTTGCTGGCAAAACCGCAGATGGAAGCAGCTACAAATCTCCCCTTGTTATTTCATGGTTTGGTTATTTATGGAGGCAATTACGACCAGGATATTTGTATTAACATATAACAAACACATTAGCATCCTCGGTGGTGGACTACCAATGATGGAAAATAACACTTTCTCAGACAAAGGAGCTTATAACGCCGCCGTTAACCATGGATAAGATTGATATTCACTCACCTACTTATTCCACTCTTTTTCACTAGAATGATTAGTAAACAATTTTTGAAATCTAAAGAAATCGTAAAACAAATCGCTGACAGTCAAAACTGGTTTGAAGTACATTACACGGACGACCAATGACAAAGTTAACTAAATTTATTTTAGTCATTTAGATTAAATTTACACTTTGATTATGAAACTGCAATATATTGCTTCATTTATTTATTTTCATATAGTATTTTCTTGAGAAAAAGGTCCAAGCTTATTATTTAAGAAAAGTGTTTTGTATTCAAAACTTTGACAAAACTATATTACTACCTAATATTTAAAATAAAAAGTTATATTAAACGAAAACCTTTTTATTCAACAAACAGCTACAAGTAAGCTAAAATAAACGAGATGACTTTCACAATAAAATCATAAATTTATGAATGTTTATATAAATATATTATTGTTTATAAAATCCAGAACTAATTAATTACAATTAAGTAAATACCACAAAGTATAGACAGTTAATTGATTAACTTCACACACTAATATCAGTTTAAAATCAAATACCTCTTTAGAATTTTCAATCCCTTTTATTTTAAAATTAAGGGAACCATTTGCGAATAACAGAATGTTCACTAAAAGAAACAATTAATAGTTAAAAATTTCTATTAATACAGATTGATACATTCTAACTGTTCTAACTGCCGATAGTTTCCAAATAAGTATTGACAATCTAACATTTACCCATCCATTTTATATCCCGTAAACTTGAATATTTTTAAATTGGTTACTTATTTAACTCGACAATGTGGATCATAAATAGTCGATTTTTCTTCCAGAAATTCGCGTATGAATTGGAAATAATAAAATTAGTTTATGTTATGCAAAACATTATTATAAAGGTAATATGAATTGTAAATATGTTGTAATCTAAATGACAAAAATTAACAAGACAATCGTTAGGTGTCAAATTAAAAGTCACAAAATAAGTATCAAGTAATCATAATTTGCCTTTAGTTAAAATTTGACAAAGTATTCGGCAACTTATATTTTCGTTTTTAAGGAATAAGGAGCTGGATTGTATGGTTATTCATTTTTGAATGCATGATGAAGTATCGATAACTGATAGCCTGACCAGAGAAGCTCAGTAGGGGAAGTTTGTGCGCAAAATTGGTTGTCAGCTGGTGGTAGGCAGATAATCAATAAGGGTACTTTCTTTTCCCTTCTCGCTTGTCATTAGTTGGCCCAGCGATCACTCATCGTTATTGACATGGCGGAACAAAACATTCATAAATCAACAAACAAAATTAATTAACGTATAACATTCAACTGAGTGCAATTGACATTTCCTCTCTCATTTATTCGTAGTATTTATGGTAGTAAATAATTCGTCTCCCAACTTCAAAACGCTGCCGTGATTACAGATAACTCTCAAGCTTATTAGCTTTTATCCAGTTTCACACGTGTTTCCCCTCATTGTAACAGGGCCGTATTAGGTTACCCTTGCTCCCAATACCAGCCAAAGAATACCTGATATAAGTAAGTATTATTGGAAGTATTCCCTCTCCGCAACTGCTGTTGAATCACTGACCGTGATTGTAGATAACTCTCAAGCTTATTAGCTTTTATCCAGTTTCACACGTGTTTCCCCTCATTGTAACAGGGCCGTATTAGGTTACCCTTGCTCCCAATACCAGCCAAAGAATACCTGATATAAGTAAGTATTATTGGAAGTATTCACTCTCCGCAACTGCTGTTGAATCACTGACCGTGATTGTAGATAACTCTCAAGCTTATTAGCTTTTATCCAGTTTCACACGTGTTTCCCCTCATTGTAACAGGGCCGTATTAGGTTACCCTTGCTCCCAATACCAGCCAAAGAATACCTGATATAAGTAAGTATTATTGGAAGTATTCCCTCTCCGCAACTGCTGTTGAATCACTGACCGTGATTGTAGATAACTCTCAAGCTTATTAGCTTTTATCCAGTTTCACACGTGTTTCCCCTCATTGTAACAGGGCCGTATTAGGTTACCCTTGCTCCCAATACCAGCCAAAGAATACCTGATATAAGTAATAATATTGGAAGTATTCACTCTCCGCAACTGCTGTTGAATTACTGAGTGTTTATGTTATACATGCCAGAGGGACAGACAAACCTACAGACATACACATCTGAACTTTTCAAGATGTCCCGATTTATTACTAATATTTACACTTATTTTAATCTTCAAAAAGGAAATGTATGGCCACTTTGCGGGCCACCCGGCTCGCTGCCTTTATTTATACTCTCGGTGTTCCGAAGGTATGAATTAGCGGATAATAATTTATAATAATGAACTTTTTATTTATACTAGTTTCTGAACTTAAACTGTTTCTGATAATAAAATATTAAACTAAAAAACACATACAGAATTAGGTGAGGAAAGACTTTGGTAGCTTTGGTAGCTTTTACTGTTTTCTCCACTTGGTCCATGGTCAATTATCCTAAAGAGAGTCCATGGTTTGAATAGAGAATTTTGTTACACCCTGCATATAGTATTATTGTATACAAAACAAAAAGAAGTTATAATAATAATAATAATACTAATGATTCTAATTAGTTAAGGGCACATCCAGAATTTGAATTTATGAGGGAGAAAAATAAATACACTTATTTCAGGGGGTACCTATTATACAAATACAATATATTCTGAAAATATGGACTATAATTTCGAAAAAAAACTATTTGATTACCCAGAAACTGTACTAAAAAAATACCTAGTCTTCAACCATTGTTTCATTAAAGCTGTCCCTACCTGCTATGTTTCGTTGTATACCTAAACAACAACTCGTTCATGAGAACACCTCCTAATCGGCTTCTAGCTCTACATAAAATTTTTAAGTTTAAGATTAGTAAGGAACATTAACCAAGTAGGTAATGAATAATTTCAATTTTATATAGATTATGTATGTGTCCTTATTTGTACAGATTTCTATTATTTTCCCCAATATGATTTGTATAACGAAAGAGAGTTCATATTTTCCAAGAATTACATATCATAGATCTGTTTAGTCTTAGCGTTGGATGCCAGTGAATAATGCTATTGTACCACACCTAATTCAATGTACACCATTTTATGTTAGTTTTTAAATCTAAAATGTTTACAGTACATAGAATCTTATTTAATACTTAAGTTTTTACCTTTGATAGAGGATGTTATATCTTCCTCAGTAAAGACTTCCCCCCATAACCCCAAATACGTCGCTATTTGTTATTCTATGATTTCATACGTAAAGTCAGTTGCTTATAGTATTTAGTAACACACACAAATACGGGTAATCACATAGTGGCACAGGATGAATTATTTATGATACCGACATTCTTAGGGATGCTCTAAAAGTGACGTATAAATTATATTGTAACATTGACACAGTACACATAATGCCATAGAAACTCTCAGATAGAAATGCATTGCTGAGTGGCGAGCTCATCAAAGTCCGATCTGACATCATCAAACCAACATCAGTACCGAGCAATAAGGCTGTTCAGAGACACTCTCCCCAAACATACTCTCTGGTTGTCGACTCTTGAGTTCGCTTGACTTTGATGTCAATATACTTCACATATTTCTGAAATTTTGTATAGTTGTATTCGAAACAGTTTATGTGTTTTAATAATCTCCCGCACACTGAATTATTGCTGCTTAATTTATAACATTTTTACCGGATAAGTTTTTAAACAAAACATTATTTTATATTGATATAATAGGCATTACAGCAGTCCTCATGAAAATAGTCCTATATTGGTTGATGCTTCTGAATCCTCCCATTACACCGCGTGCCTAACACTGCTGCCAGTTTAGCTTCAGTAAAATATTATTGATCCGTATGTATTAATGATGAATATACAGGGTGAACATAAAGTCAGGACCCCCCCCCCTTCGTTTTTCTATATGTAATATAAGGAGATATCCTTCGGGTAGTGGTGCAATATGGAAAGGAAGTTTCATTTTATGATAATGACAATTTTTTTTGTGCCCCAAAAATGCGAAATTTTGGGAGCAACCCAAAAATTTCAAATGTAAACCCCTATCAAGTGACCCCTCATTTTAAAGAGCATGAAAAAAATTAAATAGTGGTGAAAATCAGAGATCGCTATCTCTTTTCCAACAACATAGGCAATACAAATTGTAATTAAGTCTTTACACCTAAATTTATTTTGTTTGGGTACAGTTTCCGTCTGCGTGGAAACAGGTCTATTGGTTATTTGTGTTCTCAATGAGTGAGTCATGCAATGGACGAAGAATCCAATGTTAGAAAGTAAACTGATAAGTAGTTTATTATCAATTAGTGACTGGGCTTTTCCGGATCGAAATACAGTTAGTATAAACTAGTCCATTCTTTGTTTCAATCTTGTTAGAACAGGTCATACTTTGACAGTAGTTATTATCTTAGTGGATCATTATTATCCAGTGGTATTGTGTGGTTATTGTCCTGTGAAGTATTTTGAGAAGTTTTTATGTGTTTTAGTATTATTACAATAATTTATTTAGATGCACTTTCGCATTGTACGTTTTAAATAATATTATCTAATTAATACTGATTACGAGTAAAAATGGCACGTAGTCACGAAGATAAAGTAGAAATGATATTTACATTCGGGGCTTTGAACGAAAATTATGAGGCAGAAAGGCGGTTTAATTTGGCACATCCTGATAGACCTATGATACCTAAGGAAATACTTAAGAACTTAAGTAAATAATTTCCGAGAATTAAGTTCCATCAAAGATGCCTCACGCTCAGGTCGGCTTCCTTTGGCGGTGACAAAAAGTTTGAAATTGTTGCACAATGTGTTGAAGATCCGCAGCAGTTCAACCAGATTAGTAGCAAATTTTTGTGATGTTTCCCAAATGTCTGTGGTAAAGTTACTGAAAAAAATAAATTTAACGCTTATAAAATTAAGCTTATCCATGAGTTAAACGAAGACGATCCAGACTGTCGTCTACAATTTTGTGAAGAAATGGAAGCACTAATTTCTGCTCATCCATTGTTTGTTTGAAACGTTTTGTTTAGTGATGAATGCAGTTTTTTCGTCAATGGAGATGTGAACAAACACAACTGCAGGTACTGGGACACAGAAAATCCCCATGTTTTCTGTAAATCTTTTACCCAGTACCCAGAAAAAGTTAATGTGTGGGCCGGGATTTTTTGGAATCACATTATAGGACCATTTTTTATTATTGGGAATCTCAATGGTCGACTATATTTGGAAATGTTACAAGAATCAATCTTTCCTGCAATAAATACTGTTATTAGAGAGAAACCAACACGAATTTGAAGAAGAAATCGTGACGTGGTGAGTTATAAAAATTGTTCTGGTAATACTGGCTATTATTTCGGATTAGGAAAGAGATAGCAATCTCTGGTTTTAACCACTATTTAAGTTTTTCATGCCCTTTAAAATGAGGGGTCACTTGATAGGGGTTTACATTTGAAATTTTTGGGTTGCCCCCACAATTCCACATTTTTGGGGGACAAAAAAAATTTTCAATATCATAAAATGAACTTCCTTCAGCTGTTACTATTAACGCATATCCGTACATCTTATTTCATCTTTTATGCAGGAAACGTGCAAATCTAGCACGCGTGTGTAATCAAAGCAAGCGAAGTCAAAGCTGGAGTTGATTGTAAGGAGCGATATGGCAACACATCGCCTCTGATAACATCGGACTGTTTTCATGCAGGTTACAATAGTCATTGTTGTATGTTAAGACAGGTAAGAAGAAAAGTGCAATACTAATTATCTGTAAAATGTTCTCTACAGGTAAGCCGGATGCAATGACAAAACGCTACAGCCTTTTTATTTCCCGTTTTATATTGTAAATATTTATTTAACTTAAACATTCTTTCTTATTTTCTATGAAAAAGTATTCGATTATGCTTAACGACGAAGCACACCAATGCGGCACGTTAACTGAATTACATCAGTTATCTCTATAACGAGAACGCCTCCTGTTAAGCTACAATCCTTGCACAATACTCCGTTCATCCATTGTTATATTAAAGTGACTGTTACCACAGCTTGCTGATGTTCCTTAATCGCGTATAGTAACTTTGCACAATACTCCGTTCGTTCATCCATTGTTATATTAAAGTGACTGTTAAACAGCTTGCTGATGTTCCTTATTCGCGTCTAGAATCTTTGCACAATACTCCGTTCGTTCATCCATTGTTATATTAAAGAGACTGTTACCACAGCTTGCTGATGTTCCTTAATCGCGTCTAGAATTTTTGCACAATACTCCGTTCGTCCATCCATTGTTATATTAAAGTAGCTGTTTCACAGCTTGCTGATGTTCCTTATTCACGTCTACAATCCTCGCTTAACACTGTGTTCATCCATTGTTATATTAAAGTGACTGTTACCACATCTTGCTGATGTTCCTTAATCGCGTCTGCAATCTTTGCTTTCAATACTCCGTTCGTTCATTGATTGTTATATTAGTTTGCTGTTCCCCAACTTGCTGATGTTCCTTATACGCATCTGCATTCCTTGCTCATCACTCCTTTCATCGAGTGTTATATTAAAAAGTGACTGTTACCACAGCTTGCTGATGTTACTTATTTACGTCTACAATCCTTGCTCAACACTCCTTTCATCGGGTTTTATATTAAAAAGACTGTTCCACAGCTTGCTGATGTTACTTATTCACGTCTACAATCCTTGCTCAACACTCCTTTCATCGGGTTTTATATTAAAAAGGCTGTTACCACAGCTTGCTGATGTTACTTATTCACGTCTACAATCCTTGCTCAACACTCCTTTTATCGGGTTTTATATTAAAAAGGCTGTTCCACACCTTGCTGAAATTCTTTATTCACGTCTACAATCCTTGGTCAACACTCCTTTCATCGAGTTTTATATTAAAAAGGCTGTTCCACACCTTGCTGAAATTTCTTATTCACGTCTACAATCCTTGCTCAACACTCCTTTCATAGAGTGTTACATTAAAGTAGCTGTTATATTCATCTCATGCTGTTCTCTCATTTTATAATAATCTTTTCATAGCGCGTCTTTTGTTTTTTTTTTTTTTTTTTTTTTTAATTGTAATATTATGATATTAATATGACGTATTGTGTAAAATACTAACATCTTTACTCTTGAAATGTAAAATTAAGATTTTAGGAATTGAATACTAAAGTTATCGTAGAAAATGGCGTCATATAGCAACTCAATGCAATACATACTAAGCATGCACTTTAAACACATATTTCGTAAAATTATAGCAACAATTATAAGCACGTCGCATCAGTCACACTATACGAAGATCTTTATAATAAAAACGGAGTTATATTCAAGTTTATTCATACACGGGGCATACGTTTGAAAAAATACATTCTCTTTCCCGCGCTCAGTCGGGTAGAAATAAGCACTCGACTGAATTCATAAAGCGTATTGTTATTCTAACGTTTCATTCAAACTTTACCAACTCCCAATATTCAGAACATTTCCTGGCGGAGGCGCGGGTTCTGTCTGAGACAACAGAGTTCTGGATCAATTATGGATATCCTATACAACATGTTTTCAAATGATAAATTGTTCATGTCTGCTTAGTATTTCATGTTGGTGATATTATTATTAACTTTACATTATTCATGTACCACATTATGGAATTATTTATTCCGTATTTCTTATACCATAAGACTTTTATCTGTTTATAAAACTGTGAATGAAATAAAACTTACTCAAGTGGTGTTTAAATATAAGGCTCAGTAATAACCTGTACAGCGTATTGTTATTACACGAGAATGAATTTTTAAAATTCATAGTAATACCATCACACTGTCTTATTTATAAATGTATCGTAAATGTATGACATCCTGGTATCAAACTGAGAGCGTTCACTTTTCAATTGAAAAAGAATAGAAAATCTGTTCCAGAACTTTTGATAATTTATATGATTATTTGAAAAAATAATCATAAAAAATGTAATTTTTTCCATGAAAAAGAAACAATTTATCAATCGAATACATAATTTCGGCCTTTGAAGTCTGTGAAAACAGAAACGTGATGGAAATTAGATTTGTATGACTCAAACAAAAATATCACCACTTTAATTTCAGTCGCAAAACAATTAAGGAACAGAAAGGATGTAGGCTAATGTTATTTACCTTACACAAGAAAAGTAGATCAGTTTCAAATTTATCAGCATAAGCTTCTATTGCCTCTGAAAATGAGCACATATAGACTCATAAAAAGCCAGCATTATCACGTCAAACGCGCTTTGATGTAACACTAAACCCGGGCGCCTCGCCTCTCCACGCCTTGCTGCATTGAATGTGTGACGCTAATATTAAAACGCGTTATCTATTTATAGCTGGCCGTTTGAATTATTAATGTCCAGTCAGGGCTGTGATACCTGGCGCTTCCCTTACAGAACGGATATCAATTCAACGCCATGCGCCACGTTGGCTGTCGCGTACAATACTAAGGCTTTTTATTTTCTGCAGTTTTATTGACTGAACGTTAGCGAAGTCTATTCTTCGAGGGGCTGGAAAAAATTAATTTCTGTCTGTCTGTCTATTTGTCCGCAAGCTATCTCGAATGAACAGACCTATAGACGTTAAGTTTGGTGAAGCTTCATTTATATATATATATATATATATATATATATATATATATATATATATATATATATATATACATACATAGAGCTATAGTTTGTTTTATAAAGAACATCCCTGACAGAGCCAGATCCAACTCTCACGCTAAACATCTGACTTCAAACGCCAAACACAAATATAGACCTACACCTATATTACCCAGGAAATACGTTATTTATTGTTTGGGAAGTATTCACCCATGTATTCGAGTACAAGAGAGATTTGTGTGTGTTTATGTGGATTTAGATAACCAAAGAAAGGAGAAAAACACGGTTCAGAGTTTGTTGTGTGTCTCCTGAAGAACTATATAATACAAAATGAAAGTTCTGCGTTAATAATTAAAGACGTAACTAATTTTTTTTGTTTTTTTTTGTAAACTATCACGCCATCGGTAATTTGCCATTACTTTGAGATTTAGAAAATAATGTATGGTACTGTACGTACTAGATGTGAAAACTGATTTGGAATTATACTAATTAGACCTGTATTTTTTTATACATAAGGCAATACTTATTACTGACTGTGTCTACTTGTGAGTGATGGTGGAGATCAAGCGAAGTACAGTCACAAAACTGAATTCTAGACATACTGCGCCCGGTCCGGCCCGCCACCGTGCCGAGAGCGTAATACATTGTACCATAATGATGAATATATACGCCCTCTTGAAATCTACGCCTTCTTTAGATTAAATCGGAAGATATGTCGATAGTTTTGTTTTTATACAAACCAAATAGCGAGATGTTTCAATTAGGCCTGTATGCTTCTAATAATAGTACATGTAATTTAAGAAAAGATCGAATTGTCCTGTAGGGCGTACTGAACCGACTTGCCTCAGTACCCTGTCCCCTTTGTCCCCTGACAAAGGCATTACATTTATTTGAAGCCTATGAATGAATAAGTGTATGAATTAAAAGAGCAGCTATGTAGATGGATCCTTTCGGGAATTTCTCAAGAACGCAAATTTCCTAGAGGTAGCATCCCAAGCTCCACAAAGCCACAACCCTCCTTTTTGGTTAATGTGTCTTACTGACCTGTAATGCCTCTCATTAAGCCTCAATAAAAAAAAAAAACATATGCAGATGATGGTGCATGTTACTCCTTGGGATTTGGCTAAGGGTTAATGAAATCTTTTACTTATGATTAGTCATAATGATAACGTGAAAATCACAGAATAAATAGGTTTGTAAGCAATCTGAATACAATTATATGACATTTTAACGTGTGACATGATAAAACATGTTACCTAACTATCTTATAATTATTTAAATCTTGGATGAAATTTTATTTATACATAGAAACAAAATAGTTATATGACTGCAATCATCCAATACATCTTTGTAATTTTTTATATATAATAACCGTATGTCTATCTGCAGGAATCCATCTCAAGAATGCATTTAAATGTTGGGTTAAGCTCAAATTCACCTTCCTCTTGATGCAGCATCTGGTATTTTACACTGTTACATACTTGACTACAGAAATCCGTGGTCATTTCGTCTCAAGAGATCTAAAAGTGTCGGCGACGAAGAAGCTCAAGATGAACTCTTTACATAGTTTAGACATCCTAGACATATAGACCACAAGATATAGAGTAATATAAGTGAAGAGTTATTCTTATTGTGTACGATATTATAGACATGATCTCTACCCACGACTCTTGAGTTTTCTACCCATAACGTAGCTATGGTGGGAAGGTTTGATTCCATGTAAATGTCGAGTTAAGCTCAAATTCACCTTCCTCTTAGTACAGCGTCTGGGACCTGACGCTGTTACAGACTTAACTCCTGAAATCTGCTATTATGTTCGCCTAAGAGGTCAAAAAATATTCGCTGACGAGAACTCGTTGCATTATTTTGATCAGAGACACCTAGGCGACAAGATAAAGGGTAGTATAGGGGAAGAGGTGTTATCATTATGTCAAGTGCACAATTGAGTGCAAAATATAACAACACTACTATTTTAAACGTAAAGTTTCACAAAAACAACTTTCAGTTAACTATTTACTATAAGTTTTAGAATGTGTGACAAAGCAAGATAAGTTCTTCATTCAAGTGTAAATAGAAAACCACAATTAGTACAGTACAGGGTAGCAATGATAACAACAGCTGTTACAAACTATAATGTTGCTTTAATGTCGATAACAACAAACCCTGACAAATCATTTTCTCCTTAAAACGTTTTGTGTCAAATTTATACTACAATCGATGGTAATTGACTCACATTATTTACAAAATCTCTACAAACTCTAAACGGGTTCAAAATCAAATTTTATTCAAATCACGAAAATAGCAGTTATCATTTTTTTTAACCAATATTAGCAAATATTTAATAGATATTTCAATATAATTAATCTTTTAAGCATTCAATTATATTAAATCTGACATTAATTGGGAGTCAACTATTCCGATTTCTACAGAATATACCCGAGAAATAAAAGTTCAATGATTTAGATTTTCTTTGTTTGAAGGTTATTTTTGACGATGGAAGGATTGTGAAGGAAACAGGATTTTTCCGGACATTTGCCATCGTTCAGTGAAACAAGAAATCAGTAACACTTTAGTGTTGTGTGATAGTGTTACTGATTTAGATTTTGTATGGAAACGAGTACACGGGAACGAATTCAGCACGTAGCGAGCTTTTTCTGATGCTGCAGCCGATAAAACTAGCGAGTGCAGCAAGGTGTTTTAATAAGCTTGCTGAGATAGGTTGCTGATTGCTTTGTATTGGTACGCAAATAGCCATTAAGTATAAAGTCACTTTATTCTGAATCATAGTTTTTGTTTTCCAGTGTGAGGCTCCTCACTAACATTTGAAGTACAAAATTTAACTATTAGGAACTGGTTCCATAGACGTAAGTATCTGCAGATGAGAATTACTTATGCACGGAATGTTAGAGACGTAGTAAAAAAATGTTGTTATTCTCTTAAACAGTAAATGGTAAGCAGTAGATAGAAGATACTTATTCAAACATATTACAAATAAATATGCAGGAAATTATAATAAAAAAACTAAAAGTAAATGCTTCATAACTAGGAAAAGATTAAACAATAGCTTTTTTAATCAATTTCTATCATATGGAAATGTGACATGAAGAATATGTGTTGCAAACTATTGTTAGGATGTGAGGCAATTTCATGTCATAAAAACAATATCAAATTTGCGCAAAACCAATAGAGATTTGTACAAACAAACTTGCTAGACCAGCTGAACCATAATAGATCCCAATGACAGATAGTAAAGTAACTCTGAAATTTCCCAAAAAAGAAGTGTTAACAGGAAATCTTCACCTTGGCGCAGTGCTGAGGTCTGGACTGTGTGGGTGGTATTCTAACAAACAAATAAGGAAATGATCAGTGAGAGAGGAGGATGGTCTAGGGAAACTGATGGATAAATATAGCACAGAGGGTGTTGGACCTAACACGTGTGCCTGGTTACCGTCTCTGACGGCTAGATCTACTGGCCGTAGGCGTTACAGGTTAGAGCTGGGATGTAAATATACCAGACTCTGTAGCAGCTGCTTAGGGTGCAAAACAACCACTGCAGTCATGATAGTCAGAAGCGTTACAAGAATGTATGTCAATGTGGTCTGACAGACAGACATTACTAGAGGATTTTAGTCACTATGTGCGTTACAGGTTAGAACTGGGATTTTAATATACCAGACTATAGCAGCTGCTTATGGTGCTAGACAGCCACTGCAGTCTTGATAGTCACAAGCGTTAGAATGTATGTCAATATGGTCTGACAGACATTAATAGAGGGTTTTAGTCACTATTTGCGTTACAGGTTAGAACTGGGATTTTAATATACCAGACTACAGCAGCTTCTTATGGTGCAAGACAACCACTGCAGTCTTGATAGTCAGAAGCGTTAGAATGTATGTCAATGTGGTCTGACAGACATTAATAGAGGATTTTAGTCACTATTTGCGTTACAGGTTAGAACTGGGATTTTAATATACCAGACTACAGCAGCTGCTTATGGTGCAAGACAGCCACTGCAGTCTTGATAGTCAGAAGCGTTAGAATGTATGTCAATGTGGTCTGACAGACATTAATAGAGGGTTTTAGTCACTATTTGCGTTACAGGTTAGAGCTGGGATGTAAATATACCAGACTCTGTAGCAGCTGCTTATGGTGCAAAACAACCACTGCAGTCATGATAGTCAGAAGCGTTACAAGAATGTATGTCAATGTGGTCTGACAGACAGACATTACTAGAGGATTTTAGTCACTATGTGCGTTACAGGTTTAGAACTGGGATTTTAATATACCAGACTATAGCAGCTGCTTATGGTGCTAGACAACCACTGCAGTCTTGATAGTCAGAAGCGTTAGAATGTATGTCAATGTGGTCTGACAGACAGACATTACTAGAGGATTTTAGTCACTATGTGAGTTACAGGGTTAGAACTGGGATTTTAATATACCAGACTATAGCAGCTGCTTATTGGTGCTAGACAAGCCACTCGCAGTCATTGATAGCTCACAAAGCGTTAGGAATGTATGTCAATATTGTCTGACCGACATAATAGAAGAGGTTTAGTCACTATTTTGCGGTTACAGGTTAGAGCTCGGGATGTAAATATACCAGGACTCTGTAGACAGCTGCTTAGGGTGCAAAAACAACAATGCAGCCATAATAGTCAGAAAAGCGTTACAAGAAGGTTGTCAAATGTGGATCTGACATACAGGACATTAACTAGAGGATTTTTAGTCAATATGTGCGTTACTGTTAGAACTAGGATTTTAATATACCAGACTATAGCAAGCAGCTTATGGTGCTAGACAGCCACTGCAGGTCATTGATATCCACAAGCAGTTAGATTGTATGTCAAATATGGTCTGATCGACATTAATAGAGGGTTTTAGTCACTATTTTGCGTATTACAGGTTAGAAGCTGTGTGATGTAAATTTACCAGACTCGTGTAGCAGCTGCATTAGGGTGCAAAACAACTCACTGGCAGACATGATAGTCCAGAATCCGTTTTTACAAAGAATGTATGTCCCAATGTATAGTAACAACTGTATAATAGTGGTCTGACAGACAGACATTACTAGAGGATTTAGTCACTATGTGCGTTAACAAAGGTTAGAATTCGGGATTTTTAATATACCAGACTAAATAGCAGCTGCTTATGAGGTGCTAGACAACCACTGCAGTCTTGTCTTGATAGTCAGAAGCGTTACAAGAATGTTATGTCAATGGTGGTCTGACAAGAACAGACATTAACTATGAGGATTTTAGTCACTATTGTGCGTTACAGGTTAGAACTGGGATTTTAAATATACCAGACTATAGCAGCTGCTTATGGTGCTAGACAGCCACTGCAGTCTTTTGATAGTCACAAGCCGATAGGAATGTATGTTCAATATAGGTCTGACAGACATTAATAGAGGATTTTAGTCCACTATTTGCGTTACAGGTTAGAGCTGGGATGTAAATATATCCAGACTCTGTAGCAAGCTGCTTATGGTGCTAGACAAACCACTGCAGACTTGATAGTCAGAAGCGTTACAAGAATAGTATGTCAATGTGGTCTGACATACCAGACATTACTAGAGTGTTTTAGTCACTATTTGCGTTTCAGGTTAGAACTGGGATTTTAATAATACCAGACTATAGCAACCTGCTTAGGGTGCAAGACAACCACTGCAGTTCATGATAGTCAAAGCGTTAGAATGTATGTCAATGTGGTCTGACATGACAGTAATAGAGGGTTTTAGTCACTTAATTTGTGTTACAGGTTAGAACTGGGAATTGTTAATATTCAGACTATAGCAAGCTGCTTAGGGTGCAAAGATAACTACTGCAGTCTTGATAGTCAGAAGCGTTAAAAATGTATGTTCAATGTGGTCTGACAGACATTAATAGAGGGTTTTAGTCACTATTTGTGTTACAGGTTAGAAACTGGGATTTTAATATACCAGACTATAGCAGCTGCTTAGGGTGCAAGACAACCCACTGCAGTCTTGATAGTCAGAAGCGTTAGAATGTATGTCAATGTGGGTCTGACAGACATTAATAGAGGGTTTTAGTCACTATTTGTGTTACAGGTTAGAACTGGGATTTTAATATACCAGGGGACTACAGCAGCTTCTTATGGTGCTAGACAGCAGCACTGCAGTCTTGATAGTCAGAAGTGTTAGAATGTATTGTTCAATGTTGTCATGACCAGACAGACATTTAATAGTGGGGGTTCTAGTCGCCATAGGCGTTAGAGGTTAAAGCTGGGATGTAAATATAGCTGGGATTATCAACGTGGAGTTTGGGTACGATTAAAATGCTTATTCCCTGAGAAAATTTCCTTAAGAGAATGTTATCACTCTAATATAATAATGTGAAAGCATTAATAGTAATTTATTGGAGTTTATAATAAACTCCACCAGTTATAAGTATTTAGCCACATTCAGTCTTAATTTTTAAAACATTTTTAGAATTCTATAATTTAAACATCATACAGGCTATTCTGTTTATAAATATAATATTTTTTATAAATTATTAAATTTGAAAATTTAACCTATTTCTGGTACTATCATTTTATGTTCTTTATAATTTTTAAAGTTTAATCCAAGTGACAGGAGGATAAACTAAAAGATTTTTTATAAAAAATTATATTTATGAAGTGAGCATAAAGGAGAGGAAACAAATTTAGCTGGAAAATCAAAATGAGCACTACGTAAATTATAAAGTTGGAGCAGAACAGGACACTGTTTATATTTCCTTTTCATATTTTCGATTCAGTTCCAGCTCTTCATGAAGTATACGTGTTTTACAAAGTTTCCCTCTTACGTATTATATTATTGCTTGGCATATGTATACCCCATTGGGAAATACTATGATAAAATTTATTTCATAAACATTAA
Organism: Homalodisca vitripennis; assembly: GCF_021130785.1. Classification (NCBI taxonomy): domain Eukaryota; kingdom Metazoa; phylum Arthropoda; class Insecta; order Hemiptera; family Cicadellidae; genus Homalodisca; species Homalodisca vitripennis. The sequence goes on along the minus strand of NC_060207.1, from coordinate 161,146,619 downwards.
GGATAAATCTAATACCGTAAATAATAGTACAGTTAATATCCACTAAACATGTTTTATCAATTCAACTTATTAGTATTTTAAATTATTCTAGATTGGTTTTGTTTTAATTTGCCTCATTTTTTGTCTATTTCGAAGTTTAATCTATGTGTAATACACGTTTTATTGTTTACATTTAATCCATTGTAACATGTATGGTTCTTTTTCGATTTGTAAAGATTTCTTGACTTTAAATGTTCCACAGAGTTTTGCTGAAAAAAGTAATCCATGACTAATTTACTAGCGGTAAATAAACACAGTTTTTACGACAAAGTACCAGCGCACGTAGGACAAAGAGGCAGCGGGACAAATTTGATATGCACGCTCGAAGCACGGATCTAATAACTCGAACTTCACAAACTGTGTTTTACAATTTAAATTTTCTTTGACAAGCCACGAACATTAGTTATTCTTATTTTCCTTTAACGGTGTTTCTTTATTTCACAATTGTCATATCTGTGATATAACTAAATACGGAAGCAATATGTAATAGTATAAAATATACAACTAATAGATGTAACTGGAATGTCAGGATATTCGTTTTCAAAGTATTATTTTGTAAAACAATCATGCTAAACTATTGCTTTATAAGAACACGGTAGGTTACTTACAAATGTGCTCCAGAATGGAGCTTCTGTATTGCGTTATTACACGATGCTCCTATACAAGTATACAGTGCTCTTGTATGGTGCTCCATACATAACTGGTGTAATTGAAACTCGACGTTCTGTTCTGTACGCTGTACGCTACAAAGGTGAACAAGTATCGCGATAGGCGCAGGACAAGACTAAGACTGTCTCAGAAAGAGAATGTTCAGACCAATGATGTCGTTCACTGTCATACAGGGTGTGATATCGTTTATCAGTGTGTGGAGATCTTGATCAGTTTGAGGCTAACTTCTGTTTAAAGCTTTAAGCCATAACCTCTAGGGTTCACCGATACAGGCATATAGGAACAATTAAAATGACCGCCGAGGTGCAGGGGCTGCGCGGATTCAGACAATCCATTCACATCTTCTACAAGACGATTTTGAATTAATTCACAAATGGTCAGTATTTTGAATATCAATATTTTTTCTTAATCCATTCAGCCATCCTCGTTTCCATTTATATTGGTGGAAATAACAAATTACGAGATCAAAATATCAATTTGCTAATAATGTGATCTTATGGTCGTCATGTATATGATTACCTACGGCATCCCTATGCTGTTCTCATGTCTCTTGTCTCAGGTATTATGCATGTAATACGGTTCTTTAAAGTGCTCTTGGCAATGTATTGGAGTCCAGAATGGTGCTTTTGTAATTACTCTCTTGTACGGTGGGGGCTATTTGAAAGTGCCCTTTATAGTACTTTGTACTGCGGTTCTTCATAGATCTCATATACTGCGTTCTTTAAGCTGCTAATATACAAAACTAATGTGTGGTGATGCTCCTGCACCATTCTCTTGTATACCGATCCTGTACCATGCTCATATATGGTTCTACTGAATTTGTTCCTGTATGGGCGAGTTTAAATGCAGTAGCTATTCATTAATCAGCCATTAAAAAGGTACATGTACAAAAGAGAACCCAGACGTTTCATTGAGGTTAGTAACTAGAACCAGTCTAGAAAGGGACGATTTTTAAAAACTGTTATTATATCTTTAAAATTAAATGCAACTGGCCTGTGCGAACTATAGAACCATCACTAGGGAATGTATACCTCCTTACGTTGATATACACATTTTAAGCAGTAATAAAATCAATATGATATAGTTATTCTTGAAAATATTTAAAATAAACTTCGAGTTTATTGTTACTAACTTTGGTAGGAACTTTAAAAAATAAAATAAGTGAAAAATACCACTTTATTACGGTGGCGATGTTACGACTTAAAAGTCCTTTCTGTCAGTTAAACTCTACCTACTTGTTTTGGGGGCTTTGTATAAGAGGTAAATAATAATTACCGTTTAAAATATTTAATTCAGAGCCGCTACTTTATTTCCTCATCACAAAAAATAGAAATATTGTATAAATTTAAAGCATCATAAGTAATTAATAATAAAATATTGTTACACTATAAGAGAAACATAGTTTTATGGCTGAAACAAGCGAAATATTTATGAAGACAGGCCCGCATGACTGCAGGCCGCGGAATGTTAGTGGACCAGCACCAGACGAGCTGGTTGTTGTTATTGCCCTGCATACATTCCCCCACCCCAAGGATGCCTGCTCTCGTGACAGCCGCGCTATAAACGTTGTGTAGGGCTGAGGAACAGATGGGGCCAAGTTAAATTGGGCAGAAAATAGTTCAGCCAACCACTTCGTTATCGTTGGTGGTCATGGCAATATTGCTGTTGCATATTTAATACACGTTGCATTATTTAGAGTTACTAATGGCATCGTTGTCTATTAGATTTGTAAAGGAAACGACGTTTAAAATGGGCTTTCTATATTAAACGTAGCCTATCTGAATTTGACAATGAGCGTGTACACCATGTCAAAGATTGATCTTATCTTGGAGGTTAGTAATAATATTCCTTTCATCAATTTAGTTTAAATTGTATTATGTGTAAGTATGGGAATTTGTATATGTAGTGTTTTTCAGAGGAACAATTACTATTCCACTCGACAAAAAATGTTGATAATGTATTCAAAAATTTATGTATTCAAAAATTTATATCATAATATACGTTTTATCCTAGCGTTTTGAATAAAAAACGCATTGCGATGATTATGCCAACATGTGTGTAGCGAGTTTAAAGTTCGTTTAACACATTCGCTGCGGCAATGATGTAACCGGTTTTCGGCAAAATTCATTCTCTTAAATTTTGTTGTATTCGAGTATGCGTCATTAAGTTTATTAAGAAACTGGCAGGTCCTTATTGAAATATTAGTACGTTCGTCTTTCCATACAATAATACTTTATAGAAAGTTCTCAGGAATCTGTAAATTAGCATATGTGTTCCTTTTGGTCGAATAAACTTCATTGATTTGGTGGTCAGAAGGTCAAAGGGCAGTTCTTATGACTGTCTGTCTCTGTTTGTCAGTCCGCCCAAATTTGCCATAATACATGGTAGAAAGGTCCTGGACATTTGGAATCTTATAGATGGGTACATCTTGGTCTAAGGAAAAATCCTATTGATTTTAAGATCAAAGTACAGTCTATCTGTCTATCCGGTTGGTCATCTACCCTTCTGGTAGATCAAAAACTTGGTACACAGGTTGTTACAGTACAAGAAAGGACTCATTGATTTGGATGTCAAAGGGCAGTCTGTGCGATACCTCTTTTGTTACGCTCCATCCGTTTGATACACTATTATACCGGTTTATTATGACTTAAGTAGTAAAATAAGGTATATACGCATGCGTAATCACCGTGGCTGCCCGTGCAGTCAGACGCAATGAAAGCTTTAAGAAGTGGCCAGTTATCTCTCAAGCGTTTTTAACCTCACTAAGAACATACGGTTCTTAACCAATTTTGGCAAGAATATTTTAGGGTTTAACTGTTAACCCAGGATTGATACCTAACACGTTTGGAGTCCAAACGATAGAGTCCTACAGTGATAACTACGCAGTTTTAGAAGCTTTGTTAGTGCAAAACCATTTATAACTTAAATCATTTATTTTATGAGTGTCTTCACAAGGAATAATATAGTTTGAAGGTAGTACTTTGTCCAGTCTATTACAAGATTCATCAAGTATATACTATACTAGCATGGGAATTCAAATTGTTTTGTAAAACATACTGTTATATAATTTACAGTAATGAGTTAATAATGTTTTCATAGTTTATAAGATATTGTCAGAAGGCAAAGATATCAATTATAGTTACGTAACTGAGGAGTGGGCGAGGCGGGCACGGTGCGTACAGCGGTATTCTACTGACAAGAGACGATGCTTATTAACATGAGCCGTGCAAGAGGCGAGATTCTCCGGTTTGTTTGATCATCCACGTATTAGAGCCAATCGAGAAATCAAAGGCAGAAATGACTTTAGCAAAGCCTCTCGACAACCCGCCGGCTATACATTTCACTTGGGCTGTGCAACAGTTTATGAGATTTACTTATACACGAATAATTTAGAGGCTTCTACACTGTTACCAATCATGCGAACTGATGGAAAAATAAGCAAACATTTACATAATTTTTCATTGAACTATTTATCAATATTAATTACATAATATTTGATTCAAAACTATGTTACAATTTAATTTTGTATTATAACATTTTGTAATTGTTTTCACTTGATGCCATAAAATAAAATAGTGCACTTTCTTTGAATGACTTATAAATTGAAAAAAAGAATGTAATTAATCCCATTTTAAACTTTCTATAATTCAATTTTTTTATATATTTTTAGGCAATCCTGTTTTTAACCCTTTGTACTAGATACTTTCGTCAGTAAAACATTTTACAATTTAAACATACGTCTAAGGGGAAAAAATCTTCTTTTTTATAAATATAAGAAAATTTTAAACAATGTAAATAAACTAAAAACTGAAACTTTTGTGAATAAACACTTTCCCTTTTATTTGGCTTTCACCCCTTGAGACAATCCAATCTGGAAATCGACTGGTTTATAAAACGCTGTTTACTTTATAACTACTATTAATATAAACATTAGCCCTAAGATCATCATAATTCCTACCGTATAATGAGCAAATGTAGTTTATGTATTGTTTTCAGAAACCTGGAAATGAATATTATTAATAGTTTAAACGGTATATACTATATTAAAATGGAAGCCTCTACAAACTTATACTTTCACTTACAAGTTAATATAGGAGGACGAAGAAAATAATATATCATGTCACTTATTTAAGACTAGAGTACACATGTGTTATTGATAGACTATATGTACATTGAGACCAATGATATAGCAAGTTAGGTTTAACAACTTCTCCAATGGTAACACAACTCGCGGGTTTACCGCATGACGTCTACTTAATTTAATTAAACCGTCTAAGAGGTTACCCAACGTCACGGGTACAGCAGGTGATTATTAATATTGTTTCAGAAACTCCTTTTCATCTAAATTTTCGTAAACTTCTGTTGAATGGTGTAGTTCATTGTTTGCTTTTTATGTATAAATTAATCTGTGAATGCTTGGTATGTATCACATCGTTTTTTTATTGATTTTGTGATGATGATTGATAGTTGGCTTCCAGATAATGACAATTATAGTAAAGTGAGTATAAAGTAAGTATACAGTACAAGTATTTCTACATTTTTTTAAACTTAACTTTCGGTTACGTTTAGAATAAGACAAAAATAAACATAAATTTAATTACACATTCAGTATCTGCATTTTTACTTAAGGTTGTGCAATGAGTTTTTGGTACGTTTTCAATTTTATTGTCAAAGGCATTCAATTAATTTATATATAGAACGATACGCTATATTTCCTGAAGATAGGAAAAATTGTGGACTTTTTAAAGTAAACACTTGGATCATGTTAAATCAAGCCCACGCAAATGATTTTAAGACAACGAAATGCATTTGTTTATTTTATGCATATAGTATATGAATGGAGAGTAAGTAACATTTTTACTTTATGTATCAAGAACATAACGTATTGTATTTATAAAAATTATATTATTGTCTCAATTTTCTGTTCAGAAAAGAATTTAATGTTATATATTTAACTGCTATTATTCCTCGCGAGGAGATCAACGAATATTTTTATATTTCTTCTGCATTTAGGACGTTGACTGTGAAATAAAAAATCGAACTCACAATCTTAAAGGTCTAGCTTTAACTTCATTTCAAAACTTTAAAACTTAAGTTTATTTTTATGGGTAATACATTTTGAATCTACGTTTTCATGTGAAATATTATCCCGAGGCTAGTTTTAAATCTTCAATTACTTCTATGGTAACGTATACCTAAGTACAATCTCAATTTCAAAATTGTAATTTAAATGTTCTATAGGCGGGGAGCATACAATTTTGAAGCTTCCTGCAAGAAACTTTCATTTACATGGTTTAAAAAAATCCTTTTACATATTTATGATTAGAGATATAATGAGGACGTTGGTAAATTTTGGTTAGTAACAATATTGGAATCTTTAGTCAATGAACAACATGGAATCATATAAACAGGTCTAAACTTCCGTGATCTCAGGCGTCAAAAGTGGTTGTGTTTGATCAATCCCCGCTGAATTCCCTCACCCTGAGAGCAAACACACGCAGCAGCACGCAGGGCATGGACCCTTTGTTGGAGGCTCACAGAGATTGTATTTGATTTTCTGTAATGTGTTCTGAGTTTCCTTCAATATTGCGATTAATTTAAACAAGCCACTGATTTTCCATCGGTGTTACAATCGAGGAAGTCCGAATTACCAACCATACGTTACCACAAGAATAAATAGATATTATCTGTGTCAAGATACTTCAAGAGTCTAGAAGATATACTTAATATAAATAGATGTTGGTTAAGAATTGGATTTAGATCTGTACTTCTCATAATCGCAACCCTGCTACAATAGTCATATTCTTATAATGACACATAGTCATTATTTTAATATGACTTCTAGCAATGACAATGCATAATGAAGAATGTTTCCACACGAACAAATCAAAGTACGAGCTATCATTCTTATCGCTTCGAAAATACAACGTTACCTCGACATGTTTTACGGTTATCTCTGTTATTCCTAATAATGGCATTAGATTAATGTTCAAAGTTGAATTGTACATGGTTATTTTTACTATTCATATCCAGCAAAAATTATCTGACTGCATTGATAATTAACTCACTGGATGTTGGATGGATTGATTCTAACAATATTCCACAAATAGTTTAGTACATTTTTTGAATACGGTTTTAAACCACTGTATAAATGTTCCAACATAAGCTCTAGAAGCACACCATTATTTATCAAATGTCCGCTCCTACAACAATTAATTTCTTTTAAAGTAGGTTTTTTAAAATTGCAAACGGCATGAAAAGGGGTCTTACAAAACCAATAAATTCAAATTGAACTCTACGTATTACTAAATTATGAATTGTCCTCGTTTTAAAACAACCAAAAGATTCAAAAGGACTATTTTTTTTATTTAAAAGGTTGCTTAGAAGTTGGCATTTGCGGAATACAAACTTACGCCCCAGAAGTACACAACTATTACAGTTAGAGTGTATAAGGAATTGCCCTGTTGGAAGGGGCGTAGTGCCGCGCCACTCTGTCCGGAGAGCTTTTTTGTCACAGCTGTATGTATGTAATAATGTATTGTTGGGTGGGATCTGCGGAATACAAACTTACGCCCCAGAAGTACACAACTATTTCGGTTAGAGTGTATAAGGGCTTGCCCTGTTGGAAGGGGCGGAGTGCCGCGCCACTCTGTCTGGAGAGCTTTGTTGTCACAGCTGTATGTAATAATGTATTGTTTGTATTGTTGGGTGGGATCTACGGAATACAAACTTACGCCCCAGAAGTACACAACTATTTCGGTTAGAGTGTATAAGGGATTGCCCTGTTGGAAGGGGCGGAGTGCCGCGCCACTCTGTCTGGAGAGCTTTGTTGTCACAGCTGTATGTAATAATGTATTGTTTCTATTGTTGGGTGGGATCTACGGAATACAAACTTACGCCCCAGAAGTACACAACTATTTCGGTTAGAGTGTATAAGGGATTGCCCTGTTGGAAGGGGCGGAGTGCCGCGCCACTCTGTCTGGAGAGCTTTGTTGTCACAGCTGTATGTAATAATGTATTGTTTGTATTGTTGGGTGGGATCTGCGGAATACAAACTTACGCCCCAGAAGTACACAACTATTTCGGTTAGAGTGTATAAGGGATTGCCCTGTTGGAAGGGGCGTAGTGCCGCGCCACTCTGTCTGGAGAGCTTTGTTGTCACAGCTGTATGTAATAATGTACAGTTGGGTGGGAGAAGCGGAAGGGGCCAAGAGGGAGGTTCCATCTGACCGGTCCGGCACCCCCGCTAATTATAAAGGCCACCACCACACTGCCACTTACTGCCAGGGCTGGGCCGCACTAAGTAATGTTCCTTCATTGATGGAGTACTCAATCACTATGCCAGGCCTACACTCAACGTCAACTGCATGCAAATTGTTAAATAGGTTTAGCCATAACACAGGAAATTGGAAGATTTTAATTTCCTTGTACACTTTAAAATCATCATAAACGTAATGTATTTGAATTTGGAACTCTTACATCTAAAATCAAGATAATTGAGGTCATTCAATGACTGAGGACAAACCAGTGTGAAGAGATGTAGTTAAATATTTGTAAACATATGTTTCCTTCCATTTATGAGTATAGTTGTATATTAGCTGAAAGTATTTTAAATACGTAAAATATTCTCAATTCTGTATTATTAATATTTGTAGTTAACATATATATGCATTAAATGAGTAAAGGATGAAAATGATACAAATGGAATCGGTTGTAAACGTAGTACAAAACTAATACCCATCCATTATTTCCATTATTATTTTTATTCATCCATTATTATTAAAAATTTTATTCGCATGAGCAAGTACTTATGTTTATATTTATTTTACTTCCTCCATTAATAGTTCTAGTCATACTTACTAGTGGTTGCAATCTGAATTTTATTGCCTAAGAGTTAGCGAATTATCCCTCTTGTGGCTAGAAAAATTTCATTTCTGTCTGTCTTTCTATCTCTTCGCACGATATTTCGAGCTCTAAATAACTTATAGACTTGAAAGTTGCATGAAGCTTTATTTATATATTAGCAATACTGACTTCTCTGATAGTGCATATCACTCGTGGGGACTTATGGGTAACAATGATGGCAACGAGGGAATACCAGAATAAATTCATTATTTAAACATGTGACTTTTATTCGTGGAGTAAAAAGAAAAAGAGTAGAAATTTAATGTTAAAATTTGGAAACAGGATTTGATTTCAGCATACTCTTGCGTTATAGCACCAACCCTAGCTCACCGCAACTTTGATTATTTTAACTGTATGTTATGAAACCTAACAAAAATGTGAATTTACAAGTAGTGAGATATAAGCACATTTTAAATTTTGAATTACACTTCATTTTTACATAGGCAATAACTAGTTCTATGAATTTGCATGTCTGAATACTATCACTTAGTAGGCTGACTCAAGTTCTTTATTGTCTGCCGCGTGGAAACATTTCTTCTGTATGATTCATATATGTCTATGTGACCGCAGTAATCTCGAGATTGAAATGAGCTATAGGCTGAAGTTTTGAATGGAACCTCAGCGAAGCCTGTAACTCAAATCCTTGGTATGTCGTACTCCTATCTTGTCTGTAGAAAACAGTAATTACTAGAAATTTTTATCTATTTACGACGTCAATGAAGTCTTTTTTATAGAAGAATTATTAAAATAGTTTCTCAAGTTTACAAAATAATACATAGTAATCAAGTTTTTTTCAAGTAATACATCTTTTGCAAAAAACCTAACACTAACAGTTTAATAATTTGTGCAAGTGTCAAGTCTATCTACATGTAGAATGAATAAAACAGACCTTAAAGTAAATATTGCGAAACAATGTATTAATTTGTAGTACGTGAAAACTGAAAGAAAAACACGTTTGTATTGGAAATTAAGGTGTTCGGGGATTGCTGTAGCTTATAGAAGTTTATAAGCCACCTAGCGTCAATTGGCGAGATATTGTAATTCCAACTCATTGTCATACAACAACAATACTCATTACAGCTGGAGTGTGGAGTCTATTTGACAAGTTCAACAATGCCCGCGTGTTCCGTTAACAAACCGTCTCAAACAGTGAGTTACAACGACAAAGACAATAGTGCAGAGCATATCCTTTTCAACCAGCTGGCAGGGTGAACAAACGCATGATTATTATTTTTGTTCCTTTGATCGGTTATTACAGATTATATCGTTTGCGAGGAAATTTCATTTGTATAATTCTATATTATACACACAACAAGTACATAATAAAATTTGTGTGTTATTCTTCGGTATGAATATAATTTTACAAGGAATTCTTGACGGATTCATCAAAGTTGCAAAGACTTATTCGTAGTAGAACTATGATTACCGTCTGTGAAACGATTATTAAGCTAAAATAAGATAAAAAGGAATCATTAGTTAAATTGAAATTAAATATTACTGCATTATTATAACAACCCATGATATAAATATGAAATCACCATGTTGCGATCAATTCACCAATACGTGTTGTAGACAAGCCATTGTGTTAATAGAGTCAATTCCGAGTCGAGACATAAATTAGAGAATGTCTTAATTTGTAGTATTATAATGCCAAAATAAGCTACCGACAAATCAATGCAACGACAAGGAAACGTCCTTTCTTATTAAATATAGGGGTTTCTATTTTCCTACCGAAAATATATACAAACATTTACTGTAATCGGTTTAATGCACCAGTATCAAATCGAATAAAAACCTTTAGTGTGAAAAATTTAGTACTTTCACAAAGTTATAATATATTAGATTTACGATCTTAATGCTATACGTACATACATTAATACCGAAAAGGATGAATGATTACCTGTAATTTAAAGTTACACAAAACAGTGATAAAGTTATTTTTACTGTGATCGCACTCCATGGACGAGCTTTAAGCCCCATTCCTGTGCCCTCCAATGCATCAAGTGGACTCTGGGGGCGGCCGAGTGGGAGTTATAGGGCGAGAGTTTGAACTTACCCCTTGCCTCCACTTACCTCTGCAATTTATTTCCTTGTTATCGCCCTCCTGCATAAGTATCAACATGTTTTTAAACTTTTAACGTGAGATATTGCTAGTACTTTAAGATTAGCTTGTAAGCTCTTTGGCTGAGACGTTGTAAGAATTAAAACGGGGAATATTCATCAGTGTAATCTCTTGCCTACCAAAAGCACGAGTCACGACTTAATGAAGCTGAAATGAAGTTAACTATCTACTTTTTATTCACTTATCGGCGGAATGAGTCGTAGAAGATCTATTCAATTTTAAGTTTATTCATCAACATATTAGTTAAAATCATTGAACAAAAACATCCTAACATATTTACCCATTAAGAGGAAAACTAGATTTATTGTGAGAGTATCATCTTGAAACATCATATAAAGTGATGAATAGTTTTATGGTTAATTGATAGACAATTAATGACTACTATAATAACTTTTTAACCTGCTAGCATACTACTAAATCCTGTCATTTACTTGGCTACCATCCTGAAACTGAAAAACAAAGTAATTATTGATCATAACCACAAAAGTAGTTTATAAACAATTTGCATTTTTATTTTTATTACTAAAACAAAGAGTAAATGTAAGGAATTAATATCCAACATTCAAATAACTTATAATGTGAAATAACTAAAATTTTTTCAGTTTAATATAAAATGCCTTAATACTGAAATTTTTAGAAAATAATATTATAATCTTGTTCAGTGCATACTAAGCAGCATCATATCAGATTTTGGTTTATCCAATTGCCAATTATCGCAGTAATAATAATTTTTCATACTATTATTGTTATTAAACACTTATCACAACTGTGTTCGGCCCCCATATTCACTTCGCAAGATATCTAAAAACCAAATATACTTTGTCTGAAGTTTTTTTGACGATGATAGGAGTTTGAAGGAAATGAGATTTTTCCGAACATTTACCATCGTTCAGTGATACAAATCATCAGTAATATACAACTAACATAATAATGAATTTTACTTTTGGCCTTTCTATATGGTCGGTCGGTGGGTGAACTGTAACCTGTATTTTGGAGTAAAGTTTTAATTTATGTTTTGTTTTATTAAGTGCATGTTTTAGAATTATTGTGCATGAAGTTGACACATAACATTGCTATTGTGATTGCTGACTTATGCAGGCACAACGCTCTGGTATCATTTGTTTAATTTAACCTAGATTGTAGTTGTGACGTGTTAGGTTAGTAACCTAAAAAAGAGATCACATTGCAGATCTCGAACCTAATATTACTGATTTTTTGTATCTGATTTATTGTGCCGAACGACGCGACGGCAAATTTCCGGAAAAATTCTGCATAAACCAAATATGTTGAAAAACAACCAGAAAACTCCAAATCTCATCCAGTTACCCTCTGCAATACAATAGTGAATATGAAGATATCCTACATGGTAAGTTTCCACACCACATCTTAGAATACTGAAAACTGTATAAAATGAAAGTTATTTTAATATGATTAAAATTTGTAATGTATATCTTAAACTGAGATAAACATACTAAATAGAAAATTCACAAAAAGGAATATTTAAAACCTTATCATTGTGTAAGGCCTTTCTATAGCAAGACTCTTCTTCAAGCATTAGTAGTTTTGAATTTAAAATGTAGTGATTATTCAATATAAACTGCATCTAACATGAGATAAACAGTTGGGTGGATAGAAAAGTTTAAAATAAATTATTGCAAGACGTTGGCCATGAACTGATTAAAGACTGTAATTACGAGTATAACAGTATTTCCATACTACCTTCGAATAACCCATAACCTCAAAAATCAGTTATAAATAATGATGTATTCCCTAGCACCATTTTATTGATTAAACCTAATTATGTAATTAACCCCGTTTGGGCTGGAAATTTTACTCTGTAAATCTACAAGGGTGCGTAAACCCTTACCCCGAAAGAATTGTGGGGCGCCTGAAGGGAAAGGGCACGTCTGTTGTGAATAAATCAACTTGTTTTATCGTCAGTCGCCGGTAGGTCGCCAGGTCAGAGCAGGCCAAAACGTGTCTCAGTTCCATGTGAAGTGGGAGGCAGTACCATTTAGCCATGGGCCATAAAGAATGTCCGAGGTGAATTTTTTACGCTTCTTCACTGTGCCTCGAACGTCACAGTAATCAGCTTAAATTACACCGGTCGAAATTGAGTCAACTTCATGTTATTATATTGCATTTCGCTATGGCGGTTTACTTTGTTAATACGAACATTTTGAGTTTTAGGAGTGCAAAATGGGTTGTGGATGTATGCGGACCTCGAAGGAGCAGCATTCGTCGGTGTTTGAAGCTATGGGCGAAAATCGCAGTGTTATAATTTCGGTTAGTAAGTAAGGCAGGGGTAGGCCAATACTATCGATTTTTGTAAACAATGATGATTGTTGGAGACATTATTTTGGATCGAGGCACAGAATGTGGACTTTGGGACTGAGAGCATGGTAGTACGTCATATGGCTTTTACTGGAGATCGTGTTGCTTGTTTGAGTTTAAATAGATTATCAAGAACATTTTGAATCGGTTAAAAGAAAGCATCAGCTAAGAGTATTGCCCACATTCAACCAATAATCGCTACACTTATGTAACAATCGACAATCCATGGGGCCTAATCTTTTTATAAATGTTTATCCGTGGTAATGCTGTTTGCCAAAATATTTTTGCTCTGATGGCATGTTCAAAATGAGTACAATCAAATAAACAGATACATAAGTGTGACTTCAGTATTTTACGGTGCACTTTAAACAACTATCAATAATTATTGAATTAACATTAGAGGAAATGGAAAACGTTGGAGAAAACTGGGGCTGACTTTATCAGGATGTATATAGTTCGGAATGCTGAAACGTAGTTCGTCTTTTGTTCTGTACTCAGTATATTTATTACTTGACATGTTTACAGTACTGTAAAACTAAAGTAAAACGCCTTTAGAAGTTAATTTAAAGCTATTCAATTTCAACTTTAGCGGGATGCTCAACATTGACAACAAAATGTATCATTGTAATTTTTATTTATTGCAAAAATGTAGCATTAAAAATCAAACACTACAAGCCAATCTAAAATTGAACAAACAAACAAAATATTAATTATATTATTTAAATTATATCAGTTATTAATAGAATATTGGTTTCAATATTTAAAACTGGCGAAAAAAGTCAGTAATAAGTAATAGTCTGTAATTGTAATAGACTCTTAAGTAAGAGGGAACTTTCTGCACACACATACAATATTTGTGGATATCAAATTTCTTATACTTAAGGTAGCAAACACTGAAATTAGGGATTCAGAGCGTTATCAGGTGTAACTACGTTGCAACGTAACACCAAAACTGCGTATTTACGTTCAGTCTAGTAGTATAAAAAAGATACATTGCAGTGTAGTCGCTTTTATAATACCCAATCAGTGTCAATCCTGTACCCGTCCCATGACATCGAAGATAAAAGCGATCCAATTCGTAAACGAAATGGAACGTTTGCTTTTTGACGACGCTATAAAATTTTCAATTTTACATTTTGCGTTATTAGTTTTCATCAGCAGCATTTAAATATCCCCTCAGGTTGTAAAACTTTATTGGATCCAATAAAGTTATACCACCGTTTACTGCGGTGCAAAATAATTTCAAACCTGCATTGTTTATATTCCCTTTGAAACACACTCAGAGTTTATCGTGTGTAATAATTTTATTTCATTTGAATTTCAGTTCTCCTTTATTAGTAATCTCATGTATGCGACTATGAACAGTTTCTAGTTATACCCTAGCACATTTATATATTTGTTACAATATACAATTAACGAGCTGCTTCCCGCGGATTCGCATGCTTTCCGTAATATACACTTATGCGAATAAGCACTTATGGTTCAAGTGAGTTATATTTCCAACGCTGATGTAGAATTTGCCTTGTTGCCACATGTAAGAAGATTTGTCTAAAGTGTAAGTTTATAGCCATTGTACACGTACATGTACTTTGTTATAAAGTGGGCAAACACTCAAGCTTTAAGATCAACCAGACATTTATTTTAAAGACAAAAATATACATCATAAATTAGCGCCTTGAAATAGTGTTTGGCTATTTAATATACCAACTGTCTAGTAATTGCAGTTTAATGTGCAAGCGTTTTAAAAACTTTTATCTTTGCAGCGCTGCCTGGTAGCGAGTTACATCAATGGCATAGCATGTAAACCTTCTCTGTGTAAAACTACATATGCATACAAATTTTCATAATAATTGGTCAAATACCAATTTTCTGAGTCTACCAAGCCATATATACAGACACTCTCTTTTATAGACAGGGTGTACATAAAGTCCTGCACAGGTATAATATTTTCTGAACGATAACAGATAAATCAACAAGATTTGGTACATCAACACTACACCTAAAAATGTACTTTTCGAAGAAACTATCAGTTTTATGTAATATCATGGGGACGTCCCATGGAGTCAGAAGGAAATCTTAAATAGGAGCATAGAAAGGTCAATATGCACATCATTTTAAAGCGCTTATCTAGCAGAGTTTAATGAGGAATCGTATTCTTTGTCTCAGTTCATTTAAATTTTGAGGCTTTGTTATGTAGACGTTGTCCTTAACGTAACCCCAAACAAAATAGTCTAATGGAGACAGATCTGGTGAACGCGCTGGCCATTCTACAGTCCTCCGCCTTCCGATCCACCGTTGCCAAAAACAGTGTTTAAATAGGCTCTTACGTCGATGCCGTAGTGTGGGGGTGCTCCGTCCTGTTGAAACCAGATATTCTGGAAATGTTCTCCAAACATGTTTCGAAGTGCTGGTGTAATTTCATTTTCCAGCAAACGTTGGTATGATATTGCATTTAAATTTCCTTCAATAAAGAAAGGACCTACCAACTGGGTACCTATCATACCATGCCAGACATTCACTTTTAGTGGATACTGCGTATGTGCCCCCCACATCCAGTGAGGATTTTCACTACTCCAGTAACGGTAATTGTGCCTGTTTACGCTTCCATTCAGCATAAAAGAACACTCGTCTGAAAACACAATATTGTTTACATCAATTTCGTTGCGATCTATTTTGGCCATGATAGTTTCACAAAATTCTATACGTCGATCGAAATCATCTTCGTTGAGTTCGTCTACCAAATGAACTTTATAAGGCTTAAAATTAGACCCTTTCAGAATGTTTTTAACAGACGTAACAGAGATGTCATGAGTTTGTGCTGCTGAGCGTAGGGACTCTTGCGGGTTCTCAATAAATGACTTCAATTATACATCTAAAGAGTTGTCTTCGGTTGTCGCATTAGCGGGCCTTCCTGACCTATGAAGATCGGAAACACTTCCTGTTTCCATAAAGCGTTGAACAGTTCTCCCTACAGATGTTCTAGAAATTGGCTGCCTCTCGTGAAAGTAGTCATTAAATAAATGGCATGCTTCCTCGTGTGATCGTCTGTTGTTTCCCCAACCCACCATCATAAGAAGTGTTATACGTTCACGTTCGTCAAGCGACATAGTGTAGTTGAAGAACTACAAGCAATACGACAAACTCTTTTGTACTAAAGCGCACTGATAGAAAGGTTGGACAGCACTACTAAAACAAGAAAACTAGAATAGCCTACTATGAATAGACTGGCTAATAGGAAAGTCCTAACTGCGACCCAAAGATAAGAGCTTTCTAATTGTTACTGTTATCAGGTTTTCCCCGTTATCAATATATTAGGACCAAATTTGTCCTAAATTTGAGGATAACTAACGTCATAATTCACTTCTGTACAACTGACAAGCATAATGTAGTATTTAGCTGCAGTATTCGTTTGGTTGCAGTTTTGCTTTACTGGGGTTATGGCTGCTAATAAAATGTAACCAAGTAAAACCTTTGAAACAGCCGCCATTTTGTACTGGATCAATCTTTTTGAGTGCGGTTTGCGGCATTAAACTCTGCTAGATAAGCCCTTTAAAATGATGTGCATATTGACCTATGCTCCTATTTAAGATTTCCTTCTGACTCCTTGCGGGACGTCCCCATGACATTACAGATACAGAAAACTGATAGTTCCTTCAAAAAGTAGATGTTTAGGTGTAGTGTTGATGTACCAAATCTTGTTGATTTATCTGTTATCGTTCAGATAATATTATACCTGTGCAGGACTTTATGTACACTCTGTATGTAACTAAACCACAATGCCATAACATGAAGTTATACATACGAGTATAAAATGTGGTCCTATTATATTTCTACCTTGCAGTGAACTTACTAAATTCGAATTATACCCATCTAAATCATCATAATATGAACAGTTATAAATTGTAAAGAAACCATACATTACCTTCTTATAGTATTATATATATAATTTCTGCCTCACCAGCCTAATATGCTTAAAAACATTTTATTTTATTAAATTATATTTAATTAGAAAGTATAGCTTTGTTAACTCACACAGGAATAAAACACATGTCACTCCCTACAGTTACATCTCATGTACACACTGTAAAATTTTAAATTGATATATTCAGCCATTTTTACTTGGGTCTTAAAACAAAATTTATAAGATTTCCTAATTTAAATCCCTCTATTTTTGCGTAGGGTGATAACACTATTTTCAACTTTTTCTGTACTCAGGGAAGTTATCTTAAAGTGCTATGAATTAAAAATAAACATTATCCAGAATCAAAATCGATTGCACTAAAATAAATTTCATTACTGCCGTAACGAGTTTTAGATGTAAAGTCACATTCTTATAATGTCTTTTTATTTATATTTTCAACAAATAAAACTAGACCATAATAGTTCTTAACGCAAGCTCGAAATATTACCAATTATTTAAACTTGTTTTTATTTTCAGGTCATTGCTGACCATTTATATTTAAAATTCACAATTTAATGTACATGACTTGGAAATGTTTGCCTATAACATGTATCATCATTTTCACATTACACATGGACAAATATTCTAATGCGTAATAGCAAAATGTACATCACTATTCTATAGTATTTATGCACCAATCTATTCTTTGCCTCTATGATCCTTTTGATATTAATAAAAATAAACAAAAAACGTTAGGAAATATAAGTTTAAACCAGTTGGATTGAAATTTTAAATACTCAAACATTATCATTTGAAAAGACAATCTTTCCTCCAAAAAAGTTACCTAATACTACTCAATTAATAATTGGTCAATGTGTTATTGCAACCTGACAATCAGCAGAACCATTGGGACTGTGCAGACCCACTAGGGAACGTATGGAGACAATTGGATACAGAGATACATTGTCGAGGGATACACTCTCTCAGTTTACCATTACTAACATATTCCACCCTACTCTACCAATAGCAGTGTCTAGGTCTGGAATCCTAGTTGGAAACTCCACAGAACTAAGTATCACTCGAGGGGGTGCCAATGTGTCATTTCTGTCTGCCTGTCCGCACGATATTGTGGAAACGAAGTGACCCATAAACTTGAAATGTTGCATAACGCTTCGTTGTTAGATAAGAAATATCAAGTTCAACGATGGTGTATATCACTCGAGGGGGTGCCAATGTGTCATTTCTGTCTGCCTGTCCGCACGATATTGTGGAAACGAAGTGACCCATAAACTTGAAATGTTGCATAACGCTTCGTTGTTAGATAAGAAATATCAAGTTCAACGATGGTGTATATCACTCGAGGGGGTGCCAATGTGTCATTTCTGTCTGCCTGTCCGCACGATATTGTGGAAACGAACTGACCCATAAACTTGAAATGTTGCATAACGCTTCGTTGTTAGATAAGAAATATCAAGTTCAACGTGGTGTATCAACGATGCATAGATCACACTCGAGGGGGTGCCAATGTGTCATTTCTGTCTGCCTGTCCGCACGATATTGTGGAAACGAACTGACCCATAAACTTGAAATGTTGCATAACGCTTCGTTGTTAGATAAGAAATATCAAGTTCAACGATGGTGTATATCACTCGAGGGGGTGCCAATGTGTCATTTCTGTCTGCCTGTCCGCACGATATTGTGGAAACGAACTGACCCATAAACTTGAAATGTTGCATAACGCTTCGTTGTTAGATAAGAAATATCAAGTTCAACGATGGTGTATATCACTCGAGGGGGTGCCAATGTGTCATTTCTGTCTGCCTGTCCGCACGATATTGTGGAAACGAACTGACCCATAAACTTGAAATGTTGCATAACGCTTCGTTGTTAGATAAGAAATATCAAGTTCAACGATGGTGTATATCACTCGAGGGGGTGCCAATGTGTCATTTCTGTCTGCCTGTCCGCACGATATTGTGGAAACGAACTGACCCATAAACTTGAAATGTTGCATAACGCTTCGTTGTTAGATAAGAAATATCAAGTTCAACGATGGTGTATATCACTCGAGGGGGTGCCAATGTGTCATTTCTGTCTGCCTGTCCGCACGATATTGTGGAAACGAAGTGACCCATAAACTTGAAATGTTGCATAACGCTTCGTTGTTAGATAAGAAATATCAAGTTCAACGATGGTGTATATCACTCGAGGGGGTGCCAATGTGTCATTTCTGTCTGCCTGTCCACACGATATTGTGGAAACGAAGTGACCAATAAACTTGAAATGTTGCATAACGCTTCGTTGTTAGATAAGAAATATCAAGTTCAACGATGGTGTATATCACTCGAGGGGGTGCCAATGTGTCATTTCTGTCTGCCTGTCCGCACGATATTGTGGAAACGAAGTGACCAATAAACTTGAAATGTTGCATAACGCTTCGTTGTTAGATAAGAAATATCAAGTTCAACGATGGTGTATATCACTTTAGGGGATTTGGTTAAGCGTTAGCGAATATTTTTACACTATTTTCATGGATATCAAAGATGTAAACGTGAAAATAGCGGAATAAATATTTTGTAAATAAACTAAGTACAATAATATGAGACTAATATGCAACATATTAATATGCAACACATAGCTTATCCGTGCAATAAACAAAAGTAAATAATGTTAATAATGAAAAATTTTCAAATTCCGTGACAAGTTTTGATTTCAGTACACTTTTGAGTTGTAGTGCCCTTCCTATCTCAACGGAAAGTTTTTTATTTAAATAGTGCTATGAGACCTAACTCAATGAACACAAATTTGAATGTATGATTTGACAAGATATCTCCAGAAATATCACCTTGAATTAAAACTTTGCACGAAAATTTTTTTTCTACATAAACAAGAATGAGTTCTGTGATACTATCACTCAGTAGGCAGACACAATATCCATGCAAAAAACCTCTTTTGAGAATGATCATCCGTATGTCTATCCATTCGCAGGATATCTCGACAACGAAATACGAGTAAGATAAGGTCTCATTATCTTTCATGCAACCTCAAAGAAGCCTCTGATGCGACACGTGATGTGAGGTACTCCTGCCTTGTTAAAATTTGGCGTGAAATGTTCAAGCAAGCAAAATACTTCAATGGATAGGGCTCTAGAGTATTAATGGTAAAACAACGTAGCCTATTCTGTGGAAAAAATTTTATTTAACGGCTAACGTAACCACTATTGAGACATTAATTTGTTTCACTTTTGAAATTATAATATCGATTTAGTTTGTATGGGGTTTGCATGTATTCAAACTATAATGCGGCACATTAGTACAACATTGATTAATTAAAGTCGATATTATCCTGTCAATTTGAGCTGATAATAACAACTAAAGGTTGTCACTTATCGTTGCTAGCCGTATTAAATGGTTATGAAAAACTCTGACAAAAACAGAGTTATAAAAGTATCAACATTTTATTGACAATATGGATTTTATGTTGACTATACGTTATGTAAAATGTTCAGTAGGTCTACAGTACATATAATCAAATGTTATAGTTACGGAAATATCAAATTTTGATAAACCAGAGATGAAATGTAGAGGGACAGGTGAGTGAGTCTGGTCCATTAGTCATATGACTGCTGGAGTGACGTCATAAAAACATGATGTGGTCTGTCATATACTGTACTGTTAGCCAACCCGACAAAACATGACACTGCACTCAGGTTGTCATATTCGTTAAGAGCCCGTTATTAGCATAGTATCTGTAAGAGAACAATTACGTTAGAATGTCGATATGGATCGATTATTTTTCAACTTTTTAGCATCGACTACATTTGTAGTACGAGCTTTAAACGTTATTTATGTATTATTACGTAAAACTATAATAGATATAATAAATAGGCTAACGACATTCACAGAACAAAATCTTACCAATGACCAGACAAATCACATTCAGATGGTGGACAAAATCACATCCCCATTTTAACGCCATATCTTTTCGTCTTGGTTGGCTAAGTATCCTGCCAACACCTCAGGAATACTACTTGAAAACTGTAGAGAAGATGGTTTAATTGCGGTCAGAGATCCTGAGTTTTTACCTTCCAAACAGTAGCTCTGATCCAACGGGAAAATCTTAAGATTGATCATAACTCAAAACGATGGACGAATGGAGAGTGATGAGAAGGAACTTCTGCACATCCTAGCTTCCATCCAACGCTTTATGAATGAAGACTACACAATTTTCCAAATTCGGTAAAGTAACCAACCATACATTACAGGAGTATTAAGCCCAAGACGTCTACCAAACAGACTGTCAAGAGGGTGACTGAAACAAGTAAAGAAACTGCTGTCTCTTCAGACTGGCACAGACGACAAGAGGGTTACAACGTCAGCAGTGGCAAAAACAAGAACTTCAAAGGCTGCCGCTAGCTAGTAACTACCAGACCGAAAGCCTCAAGGAAAGCTCGCAAGCAAAGTGGGTGGTAATAAGAGGAGCACAACCTGGTTTTCGATCCACCACAAAAAGGTTATTCACCCAAAAAGAGGAGGAACATAAAATCCAAAGGTCAAGGAAGAGGTGAAGGGACTTCAGGCTATACAAGTAAATCTCCAGCTCAGCAATTGTGCCTCCTGTGTGTTGAGCAGAACATGCACCTAAGTACAAACATGTGTGGTGCTTATAAAAGAGCCCTCCGTATAAGGAGAAGCCGAAACTTCCAACCAGTGCAGGTAAGTTGTTCTACTCTACAGACTCAGACATTCCCAAAAAAACCAAGCTGATTAAAAACTTAATGAATTGCTTACTCCATTCACGATGCATTAATTGCGATGAAAGTAGATATACTCTCAGCCAGGGAAATGGAAGCTGCCATGATAGCCTCATCCTGCCTCCCTGACAAATTGCACTTGAATCAGTCGAAAGACTGGTTTATTACTGCAAAAATCCGACTACAGCCTTAGAAGCAATGCTAGATCTGCTATCACTTTACCTCCATGTGAAGAAGGAAGCAATGACCAATGTCATAAGGCTAAGCCGGACAAATAGATTCCTTCTATGGGACCTTGAATATTATCAAAGAGGTAACATGGGATGAAATATTTAATACAGTTACAGACAGCCCGTTTGCTATAATTTTGAGCATCCATACATACATCAGACATAACTCTCTAAACAAAGCCTGGATCGCTCATCTGGTATATGGATGCATCTAAAATGAATGACAAAGCAGGAATGGGCATTACAGGGTTAAATTATAATGTTAAAAAATCCATAGAAATACCACTTTCCTCCAAGGGGAATTATTAGCCATACAGGAATGTGCTTTGATAATCCTAAAGAAGGGGATGAAGAAAGTCACAGACAATATGATGCCAGACTGCCAAGCAGCGCTATAAAAAGACAAAGTTCTTATACGTGTTAGTCGAAGACTGTGCTGGAATGCATTAACACATTGAAAACGCTGGCAAGGGACAATCAAGTAAATATTGCATGGGTCCCACCCAGATCATATTGGTATAGAAGGGAACGTGAAAGCTGAAAAGCTGGCTAAAGCTGGAGCCTTCTCCCCCATTTTTAGGCTCAGAGTCGGTGCTTGAAAATTTAAAAGCATTTAGCATGGCTATATCATAATAGACCAAAATTCGATGCAGTGATTGGCGGATAGCAATCCCTAACGAGTCCTTTGTATAATAATAATAACATTCTACTCAATGCCTTTTAAAGGGGAACATAATATAAAAGTCCTTTTATTTTTAATGATAAATTTTTAAACTTCAGAGTTTATTTACATTGTAACATGTACATGGATAAAAAGTATTATCATAGTCTATAAAATACATCTTTAAATTGATAAGTTTTTTTGCGTTTTTATAGACATAGACCACATGCACGATCGGGTTTTACGAAATTGTACATGTAACTGAGCCTTTTAAGTCATTCAAAACCATTTTCAAGTTTACAAATTATTAATCCTAAATATATACTTCATAAAAGGCATGCAAGCCTATATATTATATATATATATATAAAGGAAAGTTTTTTCTCAATTTCAAGGCCAATACCTTTAGATTATATATAAACACATACATATAAAATACAGATGTGCGAAAGCAAATCTAAAATGTTTTCCTTCTGAAAACTCTAATGAAAGGTGTCAAAGTAAATACTTGAGAAACTCATATAAAGCTCATTTTTAACACAAAAAAGAATGGACAGTGAAAACATTGTCCAAGTACCTCTATTCTCATTACATACATAATACCGCTCTTTCTCCCTGTCAGATGCTCGTCTCCTTTGTAGTTTTCAAACATCAATAGTCAGACCTTTAAGTCAGCTGATTTTAAACAGGGTCTCCCACCACCACACGCTGCGTAACGGGCTTCGCTCAGATTGCATCCAAAATTTCAAGTATGTAGCTCATTTCCTTCTTGAGATGTTCTTGGGAAAGACAGACATTCAGACAGAAAAAAATCTTTGCATATTTTGGCAGGCATAAGATACTTTATAAGCTTAGTGAGTAATTGTCTACAATCACGCTGAGCCAAATCCCATGGATGGGTATGAATAATTGAACTAGATCGAAATTGCATATATAGAAATAAAGATTCGTGCACAATTTTAAGATTAAATGTTAGTTCGTTCTCGAGATACCGCACGGACAGAAGGATAGAGAGAAATAAAATTCTTCCAGCCCCTTCGTTTACGCTCAGCCAACTAATAGCTTGGAATACACCGTCACACACTGAGTGCAACACTTTATGTCGCCTGACTTAATAAAATCTAATCCTTAAAATTAAATCTGACTATACAAAGATTCCTTTTAAATCAGCATCTCTCATAGTACTATAGACAGTCAAAATAGTTTTTTTAGTTTATATTTCGGACTTAAGGTTCATTTTTTTAACCATTTTTTTCTGTATTACATACCAAAACGGATAGATTTGAGAAATCTTAAGTTCCAGAACATATTTGAGCTCAGTGAATCCAAAAGCAGTATTGTCAAATAGACTGAAAGATTTACATTTCATTAACTTGCATTCTTTAATTAAGTGTTATTTATTAAACTTTCAGAACAATAAAACTCTAACTACAAAAGTCAAACTCTATACGAAGAGGTAAGGGTATGAGTTTATAGAGATTGTTTTTAAACCACGTGTCTAGGAATGATTCACACATACGAGTTTGTCTTGTATCTTGAATAAGAAACTTTACAAATACTAGGACTGAATCATAAGTACTCGCCAAAGTATTTGTAATAATACATTATTATACAGAATCATATTATAATAAACCAAAACCTGGGGAAATATATTTGTTCAAAAACTTTTATTGAAGTGAATAATGTACTGCAATCATAATTATACGTCAGTCCCTACACAAAATATTCCAATTACCCATAGTAGAACTGATCCGCGTGTCTGTTGATAACTTACTTGTATTTGCTTACAAACCACTCCGGAGCAAAGTTTGTCCAATCAGACTCGGGATCTGTCAGGTGGAGTTAACTCTGCCCAAGACGTGACGAGCTGACGCCATTACAATGTCGAGATGCAGTTAAGATCCAATTTCAAGCTCAGTAACTCTCCCAGCTGACTTATCGACTGGGTAAATTGCCACTTGAGAGTACAACGCAAGTAGAACTGATGAGGAGTTCGACCCGATATCGTCTAGATTTATTGTCCTGCCGGTGTTTTCAGAAATGCTAGACGTTCAAACAACTCCTTGACAGGCAATGCAAATCCAAAAGCACTGTCACTAATAGACTAGAAATATTGGTTCCCAGTTCACAAATATAAAGCTATTTGAAGTGTAGATTATAACGTGAACATAGACAGAGTCATGTTAATATTATAACACAAAACTGTGATGAGAAAACAACTGATTTGCAACCATAAATGACAAAAGATAAAAAATGTGATTTACGATTGAGAAACAAAATGGACACGCAGTTAGAGCAGATGAGAATTGAACAGAGTAAGTGTCAGTTCTACATTTAAGGACTATTCAATGTTGTACAGGAATGAAAGTAACAAAAGTCGACCATCAGGTGCATTATAATTTAGTTAGTATTATTAAAATTCAAATTTTAGATCACCTTTACTTTGGCTGCCACTTCTGCTGTCTTACAGGTATCCTCCAATAACATTTCGCAATATTGAGATTATTTTATCTTGAATGCGTTATGTATACAGCATACAAAACAACGTACTAAATTGACAGAAACTAGTTCATAAAAGTTAATGAAAGGCCCAGAATAGTTCACTTATGATTGGTTTATACATACCTGGGAAAAACAAAAATCGATGTTCTACTTAGACCTGGGCAATGTAATGGATATTAAGGAGCGGTACATCATTAACAGCAAATGAGATGTTTTGGTAAAAGGGTTGATCTATAGATTTAGTTTACTGCGGAGGATACTATTGGAGCAGGTTCTTCGTTTGCGTTAAAGGGGTTTTAAGCCTAAACATGAGTCAGTCAGTACCCCTCACTGGCGGCTTTGACTGGAACAGAAGTAAACTGCTCTTATTCCGAGGTGACGTGTCGAGATAGAGGTCTACTTCTTCTCGTGTTAGACATAACATGGTTTTGAGTGTGAATTAACTTATTCTTTGAGCCTGATACATTTATATAAAAATACATTGATCCCGTCAACTTCTACCCAAGCCAACCGCCGTTAATTTCCCACAGGACGTGCGGATACCTCACTTACGATGTCGCTATATTCACTCTCAATACTTGTCGAACCGCAGCATTAACAGTGTTGGACGAAGTTAATCACTCGTCCGTCAATCTATATTGAAGGATTAATTTGGCCAGTTTTATAAAAATGTCAGGCTTAAAAATATATTCTCCAACCAAAATGCATGCTAGTCTGGGATGTTTTAACTAATCTTCAAAATGTCAATAACTATTATTATAGAAGACTAGCTGACAGAGACTACTAGTCCTTTGAAAGTATTAAGAAAGTACTAAATAAAATTTTATATTTCGATAGTTAGTATTACCATGTAATATTATTTTAAATCTGAAACTATAACAATAAAGTATCTGCTGTAAATAAGTAATAAGTTTGAATATGAAGATCACGAAATAGGCTATACCACAAACCGAATTTTACACAGCACAGCACAGTATGATAGATAATGGTGCTTTATTGTACAGCATATGCCTTGACGACTATAAAAAATGGAACTTGATCTCAAATGACGTTTTTGTGTGATTTCCGTAACAATAAACACGAATTATAAACAGCACAATATTTAGCTAAGGGTTGATACAGTACGTACTTCTAGCTTCAGTAGGAAGCAGGGGAAATCGGAGTCCCCAGTCTCATGGGAAAAGCTTCATGAAAACAAACGGATATAGGAAAACATTGTCAGGGATGGTCCCTGATTACTCTCCCCCCCCCCTTCCACCTACACGCACCTTCTCTTAGGGGTCATTAACAAATAACACAATAATATATATTCACATGCATTATATTTATACTGTAATACTAAATTATACGTCAAAAAGTTCCAAATGTGTTCGTTCTATGGGACGTTAATTGTTAGTAATAACAGTTCATTCAAATGAAAACAAACTAATGAAGCTTAATTAATAGAAGCCGCAATCAATCTATGTCTAGTTGTGCAGTTTAATTAATTTTTACTCTGTGGTTGTTGGTGGGCAGGTTTGGGTGTCCACTTTACAATTGTGGCTTCCACTCAATTATTTAACCTTTTTTCGTTTATTCAAGTGCAATTTTCAAAGAGCAGTGCGTATTTGCGGTCTGTATTTACGATGTGTGTTGCTTCCATATAAACAACTGAGTTAAGTTACGAGTACTTTTAAAATATATATTTTTTACTAGGTTTCTTACATTTAAAGAAGTAATGTTTAGTCCAAGACTCACACACTCTTTAGAAATATTGGTTACTGCTAAAAGTTATAAATTACTACTTCGATCTTGTTTTAAACCTTTAATAAAAATGTGCTATCTTGAGAGAAAATATGTTTAAAAGAAATAATTAATTTTTAGTTGTTAAAAATTCAATAATATACTTAATTTCAGTACATTAAACTGAAAAACGTAAAACATTTGTTTTCAGTAATTCAGTTATACAAAGATAAATAAGGGAAATAAACATATAACTACGTATTATCAATGAATAAGGTCTTGTATTGTATATCAACGCCAAAGTTAATATAACGATAACGGAATGGTCATAAAAGGGACACGATATGTTATAATGGTGTTACGTACAGGTTCCGTTAGGTTCACTGACGTCATGAAGTGTGATTGTTACCGCCATTAATACTGTCAGCTGGTCCAACATGGCGTCGCATTAGACAGGTCAGCGCGGCGAGAGTCAAGCGTTAATGATGCGTGAATTTATTTATAGCATGTCAACAATTATATGCTTTTTGAATTATTACATCAATTTTAAACCTTCATTGTTTGTCTGAAAACGTTCATTATATAATAGTTGATCACTTAGTTTAAAAATAACGTAACTTAGTGTTACTCCGGCTGTAATTTAATTTGCGATGGTTTTAGTTTAGTTAGAAGTGAGTTCTTCTTTGATAAATAAAATGTGAGATAGCATGTTTGGGAGGACCAAAACATTTGGAAAAATGGTTGCTGATTGCAGCCCAGTTAGAAATAATTGTAACGAGATTGAAGTGCGTGGAGCAATGGAAAACTTCAACAAGGCGCTGTATGAGAGGGAAAACCCTTTACAAATAATACAAATTTCCAATAAGAAATCCCTCAGGGAATGATTTTATAAGACATATTTATAAAGATAAATTCATAGAAATGTAAAAGGTAATACTCATTATCCTGTGACATATGTGAAATGATAATTGACTTTCAAGAGACGAAGGCGTACATTAAAAAAATAAAACCGAATACAATACGTTTTACGAAGAATTGAAAAAAGATATTTCAAATATTAATTAAATCCTTTGTTTGGATTATAATTCGTGTGTCATTGAAAAACTTATATGATGTAATACATTGTGATGTTTGACAAGTTAGAGGCAGTTAATTAACAAAGCTTTTGTAAATAACTCATAATTCCATTGAATCAAAGTTATTGCATTAAGTAATTAACGTATTAACTATTAACGAATAAAACTAATTTTATGCTACGAAATAAGCAGGGAATGTCTAATATGAATACAATCTCTGTTTAATCATTAAGAAACCCCTTTTATGGATAATTTAAGGGAAACAACTAGAACGTCCGAACTACTGGCTAAAGTTTATGAATACTGATAACAATTGCTAAGCTATAACTTACTGATAACAACCGAGTTGATTATTTAGCTAGGAAAACATTCGATGTTTACAGTCTTTTATTGGAAATTAATTAAAAACATTGTCTGACATTTAATCAACTGAAGAGTGTTATTTCTCCTATCTGTTCTGTCTTAAGTGTCCCAGGACGCCTGGGAACCGCAGACGGGCTTAATGAAAACAAACGACACCGCTGGCACAGATGAGAGGGGTGGCTGTCGGGAGAGGGCGAGGAGGCCTGGCGGCTTGCTTGAATATTCGAAACCACAACTTAGTAACAATGTTGGATACAATTCAAATTCTAGAGCGACACTTCTTAATTGGAGAAGATGCGGGGAATATGTCAGTCAAACGAAATTGACATCTTTAAACAGTATTGCAAGTTTCGGAACAATGCAAGACGCTTGACGTGTATTGCAGTTAAGTTTATGCAACTTTTGATCCAACATTATTTGGCATTATAAAATCTGCAAAGATCAACATGAAATTAATA
This sequence comes from Homalodisca vitripennis, assembly GCF_021130785.1. Classification (NCBI taxonomy): domain Eukaryota; kingdom Metazoa; phylum Arthropoda; class Insecta; order Hemiptera; family Cicadellidae; genus Homalodisca; species Homalodisca vitripennis. The sequence continues at coordinate 161,117,884 of NC_060207.1, read as the reverse complement.
CATTTTATTGCGTTTTTACTATTGTAAAAATCATATAAAATCAATAAATGTACAGAATGGTTTCAAAATTAAGTTTCAAAATTATCATCTTCTTCAGCTGCTTTTCTCATGTTATTATTTTTTAAGTTAAGTTGCATATCCAAAGCTATATTTGAGTAAAGATCTTATATTACAAATGAGAAAATATCTATACAGAATGAATGATTGAAGATACAGAAAGGAACTTGAGACTCAGCACTGTGAAGACATTAAACCCCCAAACCAAATATAGTAACCCACACGTTGAGATATATCACTGATATATCTCACATATATCACAGATAAAATCAAGAATTGAGCATAAACTGGATATTTTTACTGTTTAATAAATCTTAATATATTTAAGGACAAACTCGAATTTGATACATTAGAACAGTTTATATTTCTTTTTGATACAAATTTAATGGAATAAAAATTATAATCATTTAAGAACTTTAAAAATACGGTACATACACTCATTACAAATTTGCTAGCCCTAAAAGATCACAAATGTTCAAAGCTACTAGTAAGTATGAGCATAAAAATGTCTTGGTTGGAGACCATTCAATCCTTGTATCTAAAAAAGTGCTTGCGATACTGAGCATAATTAGTTTGTAGATAGGCAAAATTCAAATTCTGTCACTAAAACGCATAAATAATAGTGAACAATTACAATAAATAATGTCCTGGCGCGAACGAGAAAAAGGTAGATCTCTCGTGTTGTCATGTATCTTGAAATATTAAACAGTATTTTTGTTATTAGATATTGAAGTTAATATGTACACATTGATGGTATAACAAGTCTAATGGTTGGTATGTTAATAAAATTAGTGTCAATTAAAAAGTTTCACCATCTTGAAAGATTATAAGACATAAATAGTTGAAGGTTTGTATTGTATAAGTATATATTATAATAAATATTAACAAAAGGAGTTTTTAAAACGTGAACTTAAATTGAAAATTCATTTAAACAGCTCATACAAAGAAATTGCTTATTTGAAAATATTTGAGGAAACGAATAATTAAATCACTAATGGAAATAATTATTTCACATCAACTGTGGCAGTCTCCATGTTTTATGAGCTGGTTCTGTTTTACACTAATCTCTCCACATACTAAAACATTACAATTGAAATATAGATGAGAATGTTGTCAATTCTACTGTAATAAGTGTGTGAGTACCGATGTAATCCAACAACATTTAACTGATTGCTTGACATCTGTCAAATACACACAATCACTTTGTCTATATCCAGACATGAGAATGTTGTCAATTCTACTGTAATAAGTGTGTGAGTACCGATGTAATCCAACAACATTTAACTGATTGCTTGACATCTGTCAAATACACACAATCACTTTGTCTATATCCAGACATGAGAATGTTGTCAATTCTACTGTAATAAGTGTGTGAGTACCGATGTAATCCAACAACATTTAACTGATTGCTTGACATCTGTCAAATACACACAATCACTTTGTCTATATCCAGACATGAGAATGTTGTCAATTCTACTGTAATAAGTGTGTGAGTACCGATGTAATCCAACAACATTTAACTGATTGCTTGGCATCTGTCAAAATACACACAATCACTTTGTCTATATCCAGACATGAGAATGTTGTCAATTCTACTGTAATAAGTGTGTGATTACCGATGTAATCCACAACATTTAACTGATTGCTTGACATCTGTCAAAATCCACAAAATCACTTTGTCTATATCCAGACATGGGAATGTTTGTCAATTTCTACTGTAATAAGTGTGTGTGATTACCGATGTAATCCAACAAACATTTAACTGATTGCTTGACATCTGTCAAATACACACAATCACTTTGTCTATATCCAGACATGAGAATGTTGTCATTCTACTGTAATAAGTGTGTGAGTACCGATGTAATCCAACAACATTTAACTGATTGCTTGACATCTGTCAAATACACACAATCACTTTGTCTAATATCCAGACATGGGAATGTTGTCAATTCTACTGTAATAAGTGTGTGAGTACCGATATAATCCAACAACATTTAACTGAATTGCTTGACATCTGTCAAATACACACAATCACTTTGTCTATATCCAGACATGAGAATGTTGTCAATTCTACTGTAATAAGTGTGTGAGTACCGATATAATCCAACAACATTTAACTGATTGCTTGACATCTGTCAAATACACACAATCACTTTGTCTATATCCAGACATGAGAATGTTGTCAATTCTACTGTAATAAGTGTGTGAGTACCGATATAATCCAACAACATTTTAACTGATTGCTTGACATCTGTCAAATACACACACAATCACTTTGTCTATATCCAGACATGAGAATGTTGTCAATTCTACTGTAATAAGTGTGTGAGTACCGATATAATCCAACAACATTTAAACTGATTGCTTGACATCTGTCAAATACACACAATCACTTTGTCTATATCCAGACATGAGAATGTTGTCAATTTCTACTGTAATAAGTGTGTGAGTACCGATATAATCCAACAACATTTTAACTGATTGCTTGACATCTGTCAAATACACACAATCACTTTGTCTATATCCAGACATGAGAATGTTGTCAATTCTGCTGTAATATATGTGTGAGTACCGATGTAATCCAACAACATTTAACTGATTGCTTGGCATCTGTCAAATACACACAATCACTTTGTCTATATCCAGACATGAGAATTGTTGTCAATTCTACTGTAATAAGTGTGTGAGTACCGATGTAATCCAACAACATTTTAACTGATTGCTTGACATCTGTCAAATACACACAATCACTTTGTCTATATCCAGACATGAGAATGTTGTCAATTCTACTGTAATAAAGTGTGTGAGTACCGATATAATCCAACAACATTTAACTGATTGCTTGACATCTGTCAAATACACACAATCACTTTGTCTATATCCAGGACATGAGAATGTTGTCAATTCTACTGTAGTAAGTGTGTGGAGTACCGATATAATCCAACAACATTTAACTGATTGCTTGACATCTGTCAAATACACACACAATCACTTTGTCTATATCCAGACATGAGAATGTTGTCCAATTCTACTGTAATAAGTGTGTGAGTACCGATATAATCCAACACATTTAAACTGATTGCTTGACATCTGTCAAATACACACAATCACTTTGTCTATATTCCAGACATGAGAATGTTGTCAATTCTACTGTAATAAGTGTGTGAGTACCGATATAATCCAACAACATTTAACTGATTGCTTGACATCTGTCAAATACACACAATCACTTTGTCTATATCCAGACATGAGAATGTTGTCAATTCTACTGTAATAAGTGTGTGAGTACCGATATAAATCCAACAACATTTAACTGATTGCTTGACATCTGTCAAATACACACAATCACTTTGTCTATATCCAGACATGAGAATGTTGTCAATTCTGCTGTAATAAATGTGTGAGTACCGATGTAATCCAACAACATTTAACTGATTGCTTGGCATCTGTCAAATACACACACAATCACTTTGTCTATATCCAGACATGAGAATGTTGTCAATTCTACTGTAATAAGTGTGTGAGTACCGATGTAATCCAACAACATTTAACTGATTGCTTGACATCTGTCAAATACACACAATCACTTTGTCTATATCCAGACATGAGAATGTTGTCAATTCTACTGTAATAAGTGTGTGAGTACCGATGTAATCCAACAACATTTAACTGATTGCTTGACATCTGTCAAATACACACAATCACTTTGTCTATATCCAGACATGAGAATGTTGTCAATTCTACTGTAATAAGTGTGTGAGTACCGATGTAATCCAACAACATTTAACTGATTGCTTGACATCTGTCAAATACACACAATCACTTTGTCTATATCCAGACATGAGAATGTTGTCAATTCTACTGTAATAAGTGTGTGAGTACCGATGTAATCCAACAACATTTAACTGATTGCTTGACATCTGTCAAATACACACAATCACTTTGTCTATATCCAGACATGAGAATGTTGTCAATTCTACTGTAATAAGTGTGTGAGTACCGATGTAATCCAACAACATTTAACTGATTGCTTGACATCTGTCAAATACACACAATCACTTTGTCTATATCCAGACATGAGAATGTTGTCAATTCTACTGTAATAAATGTGTGAGTACCGATGTAATCCAACAACATTTAACTGATTGCTTGACATCTGTCAAATACACACAATCACTTTGTCTATATCCAGACATGAGAATGTTGTCAATTCTACTGTAATAAGTGTGTGAGTACCGATGTAATCCAACAACATTTAACTGATTGCTTGACATCTGTCAAATACACACAATCACTTTGTCTATATCCAGACATGTAGGCTAATAGATCGAATTAACTAGGTATCAACAAAGCTGTGTATTTAAGCTAACTGAAATATTGTTAAATTATAATTGATCAGGCTATTTAATAAAATATAGAAAAATATTATGTATACAGTCTAGCATCGTATTTTGTAACATTTCCCAAGGTTACTCGAGAAAATAATTTAGTAGGCTTACAATAACAGAAATAGAATTCTAATTCCGATACCCTCCTCCATCTTCTACTCTGTATGCAAAGTATTTATTTTCTCGTACATCCTTACATGTTTCAGAATATGACAAACTAACATGGAAACACCGATTTCAAAAAGGATTGGAACTGCAACTGAAATTGGAAGCGTTCTCTTGCCTATAATTGCGCATAAGGTTACCACATGTAGCTTAACTATCCCTATGATTTTTTTATAGAGTTCTACGATGCTGCATGTCCACCCATTGAATTTGACTAAGCGTTATTAAAGCATGATGATTATCTGACTGAAATGATCCATAGGCTTCAAAACTATTGCTACGGAAATGATTTAAAGTCTGTTACTTTGTTATTCTAAAATTAAACATTAAACTATAAACATGTGGTGTTAAAGTTTGCTTGTATAAATTCTATTATGGTGTCTATGAAAATAAAGAACGTAAGAAATATTCAATTTTTTTTTTAGTACTACCTATTTTAATAGGTACTTAAAATGGCCATGACTATTTTAATGTGACTTGCCATTCAGTGTCATGAAATTATAAATTAATTAATATTAGCTACTGCTTAAAATGGCCGGTCGATTTTCACCCAGTAAGCGTTAAAACTCAAAGAACCTTAACACTGATGGTCTCTGAAGGGTTAAGCGTGCTGACACAAACGGTGGACTGTTGAGCAGGGGTCCACACAAACAGCTGTCCAGACAGATCAATAGTGGACTCTCTATACAGTACTCGTATACTGCTACAGTGCACTAACGTTACACTACACAAGTACAAAGCATCGCTTTGTCTGCGCTGAAATAAACGTGTTTCATCGGATTCTCTTGAAATAATTTACTTCTATTGGCTAAACGTTTAGTCGATACTAACTACAATTAAATTATTTTATAATTGAGAACACAATTATCTTACTCCGTTCCTTTTCGTATAAAACTAGAGTAATTCACTTCGAGGTATAAATTTAATTAAGTTCCAGGAGCATAATTATTAACACGAAATTTTTTTCGTTATTATGATCTCTTTATGTTGAGTTGGATATTGAGATAAGATATGTCAAAATCGTTTTAAATTCAATTTATAATGATTTATACTTTTTGGAGCGCTTTTTATGGTTTTACGTTTTATGTAATTGCGAAAATATACCTAACGTCGCTAAATAAACATTTATATGAGAATTGTGATTCTCAAAATGGACGTTAATATGTGAGTAATGAATCTCCATATTAACATGTATGGTAGTATTTCAATTCCGTAAATGAACATGAATGTAATAATTATGATTAACTAATTGCACATATAAATGAAAATTGTGTTTCCTAAACGAAACATGTATAGGAAAACTATGTTTCTTAAATGATCGCGCAGAGGAGAATTCTGATATAGCAGAACTGTGATTCCATAAATGAACGAGTAGAATATATGACGATTCCCCAAATCAACATACACAGAAGAACTATAATTCTTTAAATGAACAAGTAGAAAGAATGATGATTCCCTAATGATGATAGTAATCAGATATTCTAATAATTTGGGTTTTTGCAATCTTTTATAAACAACATAATATATAGATTTAGGTAACATTTTTCTCGTTCCAGTTTTTTTTAATATATATCTCATTTCCCATACTTCCTTCTTATTAGTAAAGTACATGTTAGGTAACCACGTAACACAACCCTAGTAATACTGCACTCAGTCTGCACTGACAAAGTACGGACGGGTCAGGTCCAGGCTGTTAAGAAATTCCCATTAGCATTCAGACACGTTCGGGCCAGCGCGTCGGAAAGCTTAATGCCATAAAATGCGCTGAAATGGCTTTCACGATCGTTCCGCTTTAAGAAGGAACACCTGCACTCCATTCTACACGGAAATTACTTCTTTTTTTGAACAAACGTTATTACTCGAAGTCAATACCTTTACTGTGGAACAAGTCACTTTGTTCGCAGAAACATGTTTATGTGATATCAGACACGCGAAAGCATTAAACGTCAAACAACTATTTATGAAAATGTCTCATAATATAACAAAATTAAATCTTATATGTTGGATAACAAAACCACTGTACAATGTACTTGATAAATTAAAGAATTTCTTATGTTATCTATAGAATATGTATTAATCATAAATAATATCATAGTGCCATATTCTCGAATATGAATGGGTACAGAACATAATGTAAGAAATATTAATATTTGCGATGTTTATTAATGCGTTGATAAAATAATAATGTAACACAGCGTAAATATATGGATATTATATGTTACAAAAAAATGAACTTTGTGTTTCAAGAATTTATATCTGTCTTCTTATTTCAGTGTCAGAGACTAGGAAGATGCAGGTAAGAGAATATACAAAGCAACACCTATGGTAATGAGTAAGTCTGTAATGGCGTTTATTTATTAATTTACGTCCATGCTCAAGCTTACGTCTCAGGCTTTGACGTACCCTTTCTTGAAACTTATGTTGAATTACTTTTTAACTTAGAAATAATATAAATGTCTAAAACCCTGCGACTTTAATGTTACGACCCAACCCAAGCATAACTATCAGTCGCTGATTTAAATACAGCAGGAAACCAATTAAAAATACAAAAATGATCATTTGTTCTCATTGATGACTAGCTAACTGATGCACTTAATACTTTACAGGCACTAATAGTAGTTTATATTATAATTATAACTCTTCTATTGATATTATCCAATTTTAACCTGATATCTCTCGTTTGCTTATCTCTCGTTTAAAATCTAATTTATGATTGAAATTAAAATCCCACAATTTAAAAACTGATAGTAACAGTAAATTATATCAATATATGCAGCTGGCAGTGTTGTCACAATCCTTCCCAGCCATATAATAGGATTACTTCTTAAGTTCCATTACGATTCAGTTAGCATAAAAAAAGGTTTTGAACCATCTGTTCCTTAGAAATGGTCAAATACGAAACAAGTCCGTATGCTGCCCATCCCCCTCATTGTATAAACATAAATATTCACACTGACGTAAACTGTGTTGTCTAAATTTATAATTAAACGAGAATAACGCATCAGAGTAATTAAACCTTTCTAAATTACAACTCAAAGAGACCCCGCCCATCGTCGAGTAGTGGTTGCTCGATAAGAATGACAATCTGTATGTGTCGGATCACGTGGTTATTAATGTAGTATTACCTCGACCAACAAAAACATTTTTCACTAAAACATATAACTTCTTGGCCTCTATAATATTCAATAGAACTAACTAATGATATTAAAAGTGTAGATACTTCACAATTATTTGATAGAAAACTCAGAGATTAGTTAATTACAGTGCAAAATATAGATAGTTTGTTATTTAGAATCCAAAGTTGACTTATATTTTTTATTTCATGTTAGGGTTTTCTTATACATGCATTTGTTCTTTGTATGTATGTATACAATGTTTAAAGGTATGAGTATGTATGTATATGGATGAATGTGAAATGTAAGTAAATTATTTTATTACGAAATGTGTGCATGAATTCTATAGGACTAGCATAAAGTTTATTAAATTTCAACTAAGACTGAAAAATGAAAAAAAACCTTTATTTGTTTGTTTTTTTATCACTTAACAAATCTTGAAAAACATGGTTACGTCTAAGTATTAATTTTATAATTAGACTGTAATTTTATATTGTTCAATGAGACCTGCGATAAAGAGTTATTGTTCTTTTGTAATAAGTTTCTTTTTTATTGGAATGCAAATTTGTTTAATTACGTAAAGGTCAATTGGGAGTTTAGAAATTACAGTCATATTTAAAGCTCTGTATAACACAATTACTTCGTTAATGTATTACATTTTTTCGTCCAATCAGGATTTGCCTTGGAGTTTTCAATTACTTAGACCTGACTTTTATTCTATATTAATTGGAATAAAAATGAAAAAAACCTTTTATTTGTTTGTTTTTTTTATCATTTATCCAATCCCGAAAAACATGGCATAAAACTGGTCAGAATGAGCACGATACTTTTTTTTAGTTATATATGAAATTATTTTTGACATATTTTAATTCTAGATATTATTATTATACTACTGTATTCTTTGTTATTTATTGTTTTTGGAAAATAAAGATTATTATTATTTCAGAGTAGGTGTTAACCCTTTCCTTATCAATAGAAGATTAAGAAGGTGGTTTTCGAAGGATATGGGTTAAGATGGGGGGAAAGTGTATTTAATTTAACTACGATTTAAATATGTCTCATATTCGTCATAAACGTTGCCCGCGCACAAACTTTTATCAATGATAATGTTGTTACGTGTTTATAACTGAGTTAGATACTAATGACAGATACGACGTAAATTAATAAGGCGATGATCAGATTGACTGACCTTCAGTGCTGGTAAGGTCACGGCTGACCACACCCACCCATGTATTATCGTCTTCATTCATAATATTTCAATGATGTTGACTCTCAAAATGCCCACGTTCTATTAACGTTTGATAAAATTTAAATTGGACTTGGAAACGAAATGATTTTAAAAGATGTTAGAACTATATAATACCGTACTCAAGACATGTAAAAACAGTCATATATTACATAACTATCTAAATAATAAAAAAAATAGTAAATTTAGGTTTTGTGGTAGTAACGTATTCTGAGGTCAATTAATTTTGTTTACCTGAGTTGCTGATGTAATCAAAAATATCAAAGTATTTTCCGATGGATTGATTGTTTATTCGCGTGGGTTAATTTTGAGATTTATTAACGAGATCCGAAAACAACTTAGCACCAACATACTAGAAATTTAAAGTTCTTACAGAACAAAACTTATTACCATCTAAGTGTTGTCGGTTTTATGAAACTTAAATATTATAATTGTTTAGCTCATTTTAGATTAAATAAAGTGATGTTATACTGTTAAAATTAATATGCTTCACAAATCAACAATAATAATGAACGCCTTAAACTCACGATTTATTCAATACTGTTATACTCAAAATCTAAAACAAAATTGACACCACAATACAATTTTAGTAAAATGGATGAACATTTTTAAGGAAACCCTGAAAATATCTTTCTAACCAAAACAACGTGTTTTTAACGAGCTGATTTACTATTGTTTAAAATTTTGATTTGTATAGTTCGTTATTATCCAGTGACGGCAAAAATTACCATCTTGTTGAATAAACATTTACCCTGTCAGTTACGCTGTGATCCGAATTCCCAAACAATAGGTTAGTTACTTGTAACAAGATTATTATGCACTTAATGTTTTAATTGTTTATTTAGATAAACTGTTTAGTTCAAAATTAGCGTTAATTTGTCGACGACCGTTCTCAAAATAAACAGTCTTTGACTAAATATATTAATAATAAATAACTGTAATCCAATTCTGCTCAAAATATTATTGGAAAACATTTTCCTCAAAAATGCACTTATAAAACATTAACCTATTAGGAATTGAATTCATAAAGAAGTCACAAATAATTAATAAAGGATCATTTATGTTGAATTAACTGTAAATTGTTGTGGTAAACTGTTTGTAGCATCCAAAGCCACTCACACGTACTGACGGAGACTTAAAACATTCTAATCTTAAAAATTAATCAGTACATATCTAACTCTGCCAGGCTACGCCTTTACAACGAGAGCGTCTACAATAGTTAACTTTCACTACGTGAATTCCCACGACAGTGTGAATTTATTACGCACACATAATTAACTTATCCTACACATAACTAAAACAGCAGTCAAATTTAAATTATTACACAGCGTTGAAATACATGCATAATACATTACGCACAACACTGAATAGGATTTGACACTTATTATGTAGTTAAAGTTCTGGCTAAATCAATATTATTCCTTTAATTAGTAGCCAATTTATACAGAAACGGGTTATTTAAAAATAAATACCATTTCAAGTCTACTACCCAGTTATCAATATTTGCTCAGGTTTCCAAGCTTCAGTAGGAGAGTGCGTGTTCCAATTGGATTCGGAGGGATTTCGGATAATCGGTCGGTTAATCCAGCCCAATATAAGGAGGGCGTTTACACCAGAGCAGCCTAGACATGACAGGACCCCTGAACAGCCTATTCATTCCTACGCTGATGCCGACTTACACCACGATACGTCATATTGGAAAATAAAACTATGTTTTACCAACTTTTTTAACCAATGCTTTGAGGTGGTGCAATCGAATTGTTGTTAGGAGGAAATTTTTTACTTAAAATAATAGCCATTGAAACAATTGTTACATCCCCGGCAGACAAAAGAGAAATTATGCCTGCCTACTTAGTGATAGGTTTCAATGACGATCGGTCAAATCCCATGGGTGGCACCTTCAGCAAACTTATTGTCTATGGACAGTGTAGGTGTACCCCACACCATGTGGTTTTTACAGGTTTAGCTAATGTAAAATTACAAATCTAAATCTCGTTTCATTCTCGAGTTGTAGTGCTGACAGATAGACGGATAATCATGAAAAAATTAGTTGACACAAAAATGACGAATCATAGATCTCTTTCTTGTAGAAATAAAGTTTCACGTAAAATTAAGTATATGTATGAAATGTTTCTCGACATATCTTGCTACATGATACATTAACACTTGTTTCATTATATTGGTTTTCATGTTTACATAATAATATTGTACACACCAATTAACTATAAAATTATGTATGTTTTTATGATAGTTAGGCTTCACATGTAAATATGTCACACGTTTTAATATTTCATGGATGAACTGAGTTTTGTTTAAAAATTCATTAATTCTGCTATTTCCTCGTTCCCATCATGGTTACCCATAAGACAAATGTAAGAATATTCGCTAAACTCAGTCAAAGTCCATGGAATAACATGTACAATCATCAATCTCAGTGTTACTCGTATATAAATGAAGCCGCATGCGTAATATCAAGTCAATAGGTCATAAGACATAAAATATTTTCAGTCTCTCAACTGATTCGGTCTATAACTTCCCTAAATGTATTAAATTAAACAAATTTTAGGATCACTCGACAAGGAACTATAAGCACCCAAATTATGAAATGTAGGTAGTTTTGCAAACGAGTCCAAATAACAATATCTAAAGATATGAATGTGATATGCTTTGTAATATTTGCAAGAGTTAGACCCTCAGAGAGTGACAGGACACTTACTAATTTTTCCTTACGTAAATTAAATTACTTATAAATATAAACTTATCTTTCCCTCAGGTCATCTTTTATGTACATACTGTAGAGCATTTATAACCTTATATTCAACAGTTGTTTTTGCCTGATTATGAAACTACATAAAATGCAGCTTCAAATTCCTACCACTCCTCGTAGAATAATGAAAAGTTTTCTTATTTTTTCTGGCTTTATAATAGGTATTTTAATGGGATGTGGCCAACATTTCTTTTAAAATAACTATCTCTTAAAATCCGTTTAGTTTTATCATTTTTTAAATTCTTATTCTTTAGGTTTAAGATAAAGACAGGAAACACCTAATCGCCGTTTGTGCAAGGTACGACAGATATTCAACATAGTAAATTGGGCCATCGGATTAGCAAATGGTTGAAAATAAGGATATGAACGTTTTACAGTATGTACATAAAATATAACTGGAGTGAAAGCCAAGTATGTATATACGTACCAAATGAATTAAAATTCATAATGATTAACATTCAGTTTTTTATAAACAACTATTATTTCTTTCAATCTTACACAATTGATCAATATGGCTTCTTTAAATATAATTTATTACAAATATCATTATATTAGATTATAATTCATGTAAAAATTCAATATCCTAATCTTCACTTGTTTTTCCTTGAGCCTTTAACCCAGCTGGCCAAAATAATTACTGTTATAATATTTTTTATAATTTCTAGTACTACTATTATAAAAAAGTGATAGCACAATCGCAAATGCGCATGTGCTTATACACCTTACTCTGAGAGAAGATGAGATATTCTACATAATATTGACTGAAATATATGTTATGAAACCGTGTTCTAATTAATATGTGAATGCAACTGATTTGTATAATTTAATTGATACTTTACTGAAGAGTCAACCAACTTTAACCAAGTTCAATCTAATATTTGATCTCTAGCTAAATACGACTCACATTTTCTTTACCAGGATAACTTTGTAACTTCATAATAGGATGAAACTTAATAATTGCAAAACTTCTTAGTTTAATTATTTATTAAAACATTACAAAGTTATAAAATACTACCTCAGAAAGGTTAAAGCTTATAAAACTGTTGGTATTTGTGGCTGACAAAGTTTTATTTTATTTTGAAATATTTGACAGCAGAGAAGAGAGAAAGTCATTCCTGAAGATGCGTCGCTGATAAAAAATAAAATTTTCCCATAAGTATGCAAACACTCTGCCCCTAAAAATGCGGAACGGCGTCTCTTCCATATTCAACAGATATCGGTTCAAAGTATTCCAAATTCCAATCGTAATCCTGATCATATTGAAAACATTTTAAGAGCAATTCTCTGGATTCTTCTCCACGCCCTGTGACACGATAAGTAGAATAACTTTTTTTATTATTTTCAATATTTTAAATCCTCTAATAGATACGTACATTTGGTCAAACATAATATGCATTTTGATCTCATTCCTAATTTTATTCAGATCTTTATAATCCTGTACTACACTTGCCTAGAATAAGGGTGCAATCAATGTAAATTAAAGTTTTTTCTCTGTGAGAATAACATACATAACCTTAAACTTTCAACTCGCTTCACTTGATGATATTTTAGATGGAGTTTATAAATATGCCACCTTGATTACAGGAGTGAGATGAAATTCAAAAACAGTAAATGACAGTATACCCCGAATTAAAGGAATATGTGAGACAAAGCCAATATTGCCAAGTAAACCAATTTCAATACACTATTCAATACACTATCCATTTGAACAAAGGAAAATTTCAGCGTCAAACTGGACACTATAAGTTTTATCAAGACTTTAAAGTGAGATGTAAAATAATTTAAGGGAAGAATGTCAAACGTATTTACCATCATCCCAAAATATAAGGATTGTAGGGGAGAATAAAAATGTTTTTAAGGTGTAGGTAATAAAAGAATAGAGACCGTTGGAGGTTTTCAAGGAAACAACATCCAATACAGTCTCTAAATTAAGTTGTATCAGTGTTTAAATACTATCCATTTTGGAAAAAGTAATGTAATAAATCCTCAACCATTCGATAGTGAAGGTAGGGAACAGAATCTTTGAATACCTAATACTTTTTTTATATTATACATGCATGTAGTGGGATACTTAATAGGCTATTAATAGGCTAACGTATTTGCCATCATCCCAAAATATAAGGATTGTAGGGGAGACTAAAAATGTTTTTAAGGTGTAGCTAATAAAAGACTAGAGACCGTTGGAGGTTTTCAAGCAAACAACATCCAATACAGTCACTAAATTAAGTTTTATCAGTGTTTAAATACTATCCATTTTGGAAAAAGTAATCTAACAAATCCTCAACCATTCGATAGTGAAGGTAGGGAACAGAATCTTTGAATACCTAATACCTTTTTTATATTATACATGCATGTAGTGGGATACTTAATAGGCTATAATAATTAAATTTATACACAAAATTCAAATGTAGTAGTCTTTATCACAAGGAGCAAAAGTGGTCGTATTAGTCCGAATCGTGTTGTATCAACCAAGATCTCAAATACAAATAAGCGCCTAAAGACGCTTTTGCTCCGCGTGGTAAACATTAGGTTTACCATACGAAAAACAAAATAAAGACTTAAAATTTAAAACATTTGACTTCATTTTTGTTAACTAATAACTCAACATAGTAATACTGGGCAGTTTGCATACAAAAAACAGCTGTGTTTTTTTTTTTTTTTTTTTGTATTTACTTCGACAGAAACAATAATAAAGTTTGAGGTTAGCGCACTCAAAAAACTCGAATTTTATGAACCAACTCAAGTATTAAAAACAGCCGTAATTTGTGCAGTGTATAATAATTTTAACACACATACAAAATGAAGTTATTTTATTAAGGTGCGGCAATGAAATATCTCCCGGTAGTAAAATATTCAAATAATATTGGTTTATTGACATGTGTAAAGCAACATAAAATATCACATAACATATTTTAGTTCCATTTCAGGAAGTAAGTTTTATGTGAAAAATGTTTTAATGCATCAAATTTTAATTTATACGAAATTGAAGTTATTACAAAAATTACTTTATTAATATTTTATAGGGATAAGTTTATAAAGTTGCTAAGTTGAATCAACATACCAATGTCCATATTAATTATTATTAAAATAAAATACATGTTATCCAATATAAAAGCTTCTGTTTTCAAGTTCAGGTGCAGAAACACATCTTATAATTAAAAACGTTCGTTTTAATGAAAAACGTTGTCTTGTGTCAATTTTAATAGCAACATCACCCAAATGAGATACATGAGGGGCAAGGATACCGAGATAAATAATGAGAACTGGGCTTCCCTCGGCTAAACACAACCTCTGATAACGAGCGTTTTATTACTGGCGGTCGTAAAAACTTTCCGCAGTCATAGCGTGGGTAATTTCACAAAACTATAAATATTTCTTATTCGGAAAATCAGTGTTTGATGGCACTTTAACTACTGTTATGAATTAAATAGCTTATAATTGAGGTTTTATTTCTATAGACATGCACGTTTTTTTGGGGAGGGGGGTTTGAGTTCTTCAAGCTTATATAAATGTATCTGTTTCCTGTATATTGATATCTTGTTTTTCTAACTGTTAGATGAATAATTACAAATACTTTGTTGTTCATGTAACGTAGATTAGAGGATTCAGTCAGTAACCTCAGCATTAAACATTTCCGTTATGCTCGATCAGAGGGCAGCAATTTTGAAATCTCTGGGCATTAAACACCAGGTCCTTGAAAACCTCTGGTATTTGGGTGTAAACGACGTGATGGGCAACCTAACCTCTAGAATCCTCCAATTTATTCGTTTTATTGGCTTCTAGATTTATTCAAGTATGGCATCATCCAGGTTAAGCCACCAGTTACAGGGGACAATGATTACTAGAAGCCACAACCTGTTGGGTGAATTATCGCTGGAATACTAACCATCGTTCTCTAGAAATAATTGTAAAACAATCCAACTTAGAGTACCATCTGGGTTTTATGGATCTTTGCTAGATGAAACTAACTCAATCCTCAAACCACTGGTCCTTAAAACCATTGGTCCAAGTAACAGGGACCCTCTTTAGTCTTTGAAACCATCCCTTCCACATGTTGTCCCCTCCTGATCTTTGGGAGGAATTGCCATCTAGGAAATAACCGGTTCATGGTCTGCGAGTGATATCTCATCTAGTATTAGCTCCTGTGAATTGAGACTCAACTTATGGGTTCTTACGACCGATAAAGGCGTCTTCTTATCTGAAATGTACCTTCCTACCTGTGCTGTAAAACTTGTGCTTGGTACACAAATTGAGGAGCAACTTTCTGGAAGCCGCTGATCTCTAGAAACTCAATCTTTGATAATCCTCTTTATATGCAGCCTTCACGAATCTATTTAGCCTCGCTGCTTTGTGTACTTCATACTTTCAGTATAATACTATCACAGAGAGACAGTCGGTACACATCGTTTGTCTGTGCTACTATGCTTTTGAGGCTACTATGCTGTTAATCAATTGTCATAGATATAAATATAATGAACTAAACATAGGTCCCATTGCTACATAATGTATTCATCATGTACATAAAGTGTACATGATGAATAGAATGCGCTGACTAAATTTATAATTATACTAAGGTAAACATTATTCCATGGATGTCCATATCAGTTTTTTTTTTAAACTTAAGCACCAATTAAAGATTCCAGAATGGAAAAAAGTTTTAATCTTCACGTAGTACAGAGCCCTAAAGTAATAATTATGCAGCATTTCATGTATTTCCATAATATAAATTTGATTTATAAAATTCTTCTCCTTATTCCTAAATACCAAGTACAAAGGATTCTTTAACATTCATAAATATGTTTACATTATATATGTTTCTTGTATCTCAAACTAGATCAGTGTGTACAACATATCAAGAATGGAAGTACTCAATCCATTATACATCTGTAATCACAAAAATAACGTTTAGAGATTTTAGAACTGTACTATTATTTTAAACACAGATTGGAAAGCACAGATGAGCAATCTATCTTCACTATAATAGATGAGCAACGAACCTGTTAATGGCATTTAAGAAGTGAAGAGTTAATGATAAAAATACAAATTGCTCCACTTGTCTTGTTCTCAAAAATACACTAATAATGTCCTAAACAAACTAGGCATACAAGCGTTTATTACATTGGAAGAATCCATGAGATAGACAATTGTTTACTGGTATCCAAACTTACAAAAAGGTCAAATGCACCATAAAAAGTTACCAACATTTTTTCTCGTGTAGAATTAGAGCCTGGATTAAAACGCCAGGTTGATCATCAAACAAGATTATTTATGCTCAAATTGTAAAGATATAAAGCATTTCAGCATATACAAATTTTATATTATATCACAGAATATTTCAATACGTTTATCGCAGCCTACCACATTTACGAAGTAGTACAGGGATTGCATTCATATCATAATAATATATTTATAGGATATGTGTACATTGGTGTATCTCAACCTAACAATGGATCGTCATTAATAAGTCTGTAACGGTTGAAAAGTAAAACCCAGTTTTAAACTGTCCCTGTATGAATGAATCTTTATCATAAAACGAACTACGATGGGCGGGGTAAATGCCCTATTATCCCTACGGTTGCCAAAGGCAACAGACTATTCACTAATGTCCCACAAGCTTTGTTGTCGCGCCGCTTTGTACTTAAGCCAATTAATTACCCAGTCATCAACCAGGAGGCGCTGCGGACGCTTTGATCTACCGACTGTTTCGTGTTTACTCGAGCTCTGGAGCGTGCACGTGCATGGTTACCTTGCATAAACATGTGTTGTGTATGGAACGCTTCAGTTATGATTGGTATACCAAGTATTGATCAAAAGTAGCCCCTACCGGGTGATTTAATTTTTCACCGGTTTTCCACATGGAAGAGGGGTTGATTAAAGTACTTAAATAACTGTACTTAAAACTGTATTTAAATATTATTAATACAAATTGTGTACAAAGAAAAAAAAATATATATATATATATATATATATATATACATATATATATATATATATATATATATATATATCTTACATGATACATACATATTAGAAAATATTTGTTTAACATACATATTATAATAAAGAAACAGAATGTAACTTCGTCAACCCTCATATGTTAGTAGAGGGACTTTTAATTGTAACCTTTTGGGATATTTCTATTAAAGTACACACATGAACAAGCTTTAAGTATGTTGAAGATGGAGCTTGTATTGGCTAAGCTTAACTTAATTACATTTAAACAAAAAGGCCAATATTTAAAACTTGTATTTTTGTAAGGCCTTTCGATAGAAAGAATAAAAACAAAAGTTAATGTTTGAAATATTGGTTTGTGTTTAAATGTAATTAAGTTAACAGTAGCCAATACAAGCTCCATCTTCAACATACTTAAAGCTTGTTCATGTGTTACTTTTTCAACTCGCATTTTTCAAGAGAGGGAAGAGGAGACCCGAGATGTTTAAAATACTCCTCACCTACATTTGGAATTTTTTATTGTGGAAATAAAAGTCTTCATGTTGTCTTTAGGAAAACCCATTCTAACGGTAAGTGAGCAGGAACAATGAATGTTTGATACTAACCACTTGTCTATTCTTCTCTTATTAAAACTCTTATCACTTTATCGGGTTTTATAATGTAAACCTTAAATTGAAAATATTAAGATTTTTGCATTTAAAAATATGTAACATCATAACGTGTAGTTTCAAGAACTTGATTATTAATTTCTGAATTGTACAATTAAATAACATATATTCAAAATGCAATGGCGGGGTTTTGAACAGTTAAGTTGTAACACCACTTAAAATTCTGAATGTAATTCCTAACAAAGGAATTCCAAAACCAGACGTCTCACTAAGGCTAGTACCTAGGGCTAAGTCAACAAAATTCGCTACAGATGTTCTGTCCGGCAATGGTAGTTTCTAGGTATCGTTGTCGAACGGCGTTATGGACATACACCTATGAACCGTGAATATTACTAATATCCTATTACAAATTTTGATATTTACTCCCTCTCATTTCACTTTTTAAGTGAAGTGCTTTACTAAAACCTCCTCTTGCCTTGGAGAGGATCAAATTTGTTCGAAGCGTAAAATTTCAACCTCGTAGCTTCATTGGTGTCCCAGTTTCGCTTTGACTACAGACTGACAAAATGACGCTGACTTTTCCCACCTTTATTTGCAAGAGGGCCTTCCAATTCAATAGGCCACTTGTTAAAAATAAGTCAAAATTCTAAGGTTTCCAAATAAAATTAAAGAATTTTCATGTTTTCAATATATACATACCTAAGAACCTAAACCTTACGGGTTGATCAGAGGGTAAACTTTTTCTATGCGGTGTTACTTTAACGTTTTTGTATTCTCTCATTCTATGGATCACAAGATGAACATCGTTGTTTGTAAACTTTGAGCTACCCATTCCCTTATTTTCCATCTCGTTTATTACGGGTATATAACAATCGCTTTTCGTTATAATGATATATTTCTAAAATTCAATTTTTACTATCCTATTTTACCCAACTACTTTTTTCATCTCCAGTATAATACGCATTGCCAATAAGTATTGTACTAAGCCTACATCTGAAGACTCATGGGGTTTTCACGATTTTATAAGACTTAGAAAAGACCAAATTACTTTACATTATGTGGTTGTATCACAATAATGTGTCAATTAAATTGATCTGTCAAAGCGATCCTTAAACAACCACTCTGACATCTCGACATACTCAACCTTACAAGGCGGAATAAACGATTTGGCAGCTAACAGCATGAACAGAAATTATGTTGCTCTCCTACATAACATGATGGAAATGTATACAGAAATCTGACATCTCGACATACTCAACCTGACATGGCGGAATAAACGATTTGGCAGCTAACAGCATGAACAGAAATTATGTTGCTCTCCTACATAACATGATGGAAATGTATACAGAAATCTGACATCTCGACATACTCAACCTGACACGGCGGAATAAACGATTTGGCAGCTAACAGCATGAACAGAAATTATGTTGCTCTCCTACATAACATGATGGAAATGTATACAGAAATCTGACATCTCGACATACTCAACCTGACACGGCGGAATAAACGATTTGGCAGCTAACAGCATGAACAGAAAATCTGTTGCTCTCCTACATAACATGATGGAAATGTATACAGAAATCTGACATCTCGACATACTCAACCTGACAAGGCGGAATAAACGATTTGGCAGCTAACAGCATGAACAGAAAATCTGTTGCTCTCCTACATAACATGATGGAAATGTATACAGAAATCTGACATCTCGACATACTCAACCTGACAAGGCGGAATAAACGATTTGGCAGCTAACAGCATGAACAGAAATTCTGTTGCTCTCCTACATAACATGATGGAAATGTATACAGAAATCTGACATCTCGACATACTCAACCTGACAAGGCGGAATAAACGATTTGGCAGCTAACAGCATGAACAGAAATTATGTTGCTCTCCTACATAACATGATGGAAATGTATACAGAAATCTGACATCTCGACATACTCAACCTGACACGGCGGAATAAACGATTTGGCAGCTAACAGCATGAACAGAAATTCTGTTGCTCTCCTACATAACATGATGGAAATGTATACAGAAATCTGACATCTCGACATACTCAACCTGACAAGGCGGAATAAACGATTTGGCAGCTAACAGCATGAACAGAAAATCTATTGCTCTCCTACATAACATGATGGAAATGTATACAGAAATCTGACATCTCGACATACTCAACCTGACAAGGCGGAATAAACGATTTGGCAGCTAACAGCATGAACAGAAATTCTGTTGCTCTCCTACATAACATGATGGAAATGTATACCAGAAATCTGACATCTCGACATACTCAACCTGACAAGGCGGAATAAACGATTTGGCAGCTAACAGCATGAACAGAAATTCTGTTGCTCTCGTACATAACATGATGGAAATGTATACAGAAATCTGACATCTCGACATACTCAACCTGACAAGGCGGAATAAACGATTTGGCAGCTAACAGCATGAACAGAAATTCTGTTGCTCTCCTACATAACACGAAGAAAATGTATACAGAAATCTTCAAACCAAAATATTAGTTATAAGTAGACTAAAATATAGTTCAATTCAGATACTAATATTGACACTTCTACCGTGTCGAGCTTTTAAAAATGTATTCTTTTAAATTTAGTTGTTTCGTATAAATATTAATTGTCAATAAGACAATAATTTCATGCGGTATGGTTGTAAACGTCACTAGTTTCGCTACACCAAAAGACTATACTCTTACCCAACTTTTTAGACATCGTGCCTGATTTGGAAAGAGCCATTGTAAGATGATGCAAGAGATGCCAGATGACACAGTGATATAATAAAACACATTAATGAATCAGTATAAGTGCCACTTATCCTGCTTCTTTATGGCTAAAACTGTAACTGTAAGAATTGGCTGAGCTTTAGCCAAGTTTATCCCAAAAATTTCATTTCTGTCTGTCTGTCCGCAGGATATCTCAAAAACGAATTGACGTATAGACTTGAAGTTTTTTAGGAATATACCAACACTGAGGTCATGTCACTCCAATGGATTTGGCTGAGCGTTAGTGAATATTTTTAGTTGGTCTTGTGGAAAATCATGATGACAACGAGAAGGTTACAGAATAAATACATTTGTAAAAAAAATCATCCAATCATTTGAGTTTTTAACATGTAATTTTAATTCATAGAGTATAAAGAAAATAATGCGGAAATTCAATGTTAAAACTTCGTAACAAGATTTGATTTCAGCACACTCTTGTGTTTTAGTACCGTTCCTATCCCACCGGAACTTGTATTATTCAAACGCTTTGAAACCTAATTCAATTGGAAAATTCTCTTAGTCTCCTTTTGACTAACATCTACGTTTCCGGTTCACACCGAATCATAAGAGTTTTAACACATTTTAAATATTTCGGCCTCGCCATAGAGAGATATTTAATCAATGGGTGTTAATTAGGAAAAAAAAACCACCACAGCGAGCCTACATTGTGTTTGCAGTATTTCGTCGCAGTTTGAACCAAAATGCTGGCAGAAGGCGGCAGTGACACCAGAGTGAAGGCTACTGCAACCTACAGATAGCAGAAATTTTTTTTAAAGCGACAGTATTCAAAATTCGAAACACTACTAATATATTTTAAATTATGTTTTGATTGTAAAACAAATATTCAAAATGTTACTAACATCAACATCATCTTATATCCATGCAGCCCCAAAAAGCAAATCTGATTAATATGAATAAATGCCTACAATAGTAAAAAATACTCGATATTTTACACCAATTTAAACAACACAAATAGTATGGAATATGTAATAAAAAGTCTTATCTAAAATAGTTTTACTCCAATTTTAACAAGTAGAAGGAAACTTACCAGAGAACAGCATACATAAAACACTGAAATCAAACACTTTTATTAAATTTCCATTTTTAAAACAGGGAACATAAAAATGATATAACTATAAAATCTTTAACTATATTAAATAAAGAATTTTTAATCAATTATGGCAATTTAAAATATGATTTATATTTAAGTGTGTCAACAAAAGTGGTAACAAGATAGAGGATCTGTTGATCTTCAGGAGAATAGCCAGGGCAGGGGTTTCAGCTCCGGCGTAGGCCAATAGTACGAAGTTGCAATAAGGAGATCTCCAGGAGAATAGCCAGGGAGGTTTATCTCCGGCATAGGCCAATAGTACGAAGTTGCAATAAGGAGAAAGAACTTAGAATGTTTTTACACTATTAGGTAGTATAAATTTAAATCATCTAATAAACTTAAAATTAAACGGACCAAATAAAAATTTTAAAGTAAAAACGATATTTATAAAATGTCATGAGACGGTTTAATTTTAAATAAAGAATCTAGGCTACAGACTAATAATATTTAAGTGTGTCTTTAAGTCATTTCCGTATAGCGGTATACATTTATTTATATTTGTTTATCTTCCTTTGTTTTTGATATTTATCGTCCAAGGTATCGCAGTATTCTAATATACCGGAACGACAAAGGGCAAATAAGAGTTTTATGAGAGAAGCAGATTGCAAAGAGGGAAGTTCTTGCTTTCGTTGGAAAACCCAAGACCCTAAAGCTGAAAGTGAGCCTGTCAACTTCCACAATACCTTATGAAAACTGCATTATGTATTTTCCAGCTTTCACGGCGTAGCGTCACCTTTCCAAGAAATAAATACTTCAAACTAACGACGGTAATACTTGTGAAATTCATATTTATCGATTATAAGTATTCATATCGGAGATGCTTAGTTTTCTAACATATAAGTATTTTGTAATATAAGTATATTATATTAAGTAATATAAGTATTTTGTTTATATTTTAATTGTCTTGCTCGGTTATTTGAAAAAAAAACATGTTCTGTTTTAAAATAATTCAAGGTAAAATTTGCTTCCATCCACTCCAGAAGTTGTTTTTGTTGCTTTATTTTATTTAAGCACATCTGCCCCCGAAGACAATGAGCTGCAGACAAAAGTCCTGTTTGGCTTATAATTACGAGGGGTGGTGTGTATAATGACATGAGTTTAACCCTTCCACTCCTCCCCCCATCGAGACCCGTAAACCAGCTGCGCCGGAAAGAACATGTCAGTGGCTTCTCTCAGATATGGTACCTAACTCCACTGTAAACCGAGAAGAGGCCTAGCAAGATGAAACCATGATTAGAATATAAGTTATATATACTCGTACATAATAATGATCAATAGTAAATCGGTCTGAAAATATTCAGAAGTAATAGGTGCTGGAAGCTACAGATATTGTACATGTTCGGAAAATATAACAGCTATCATACCAAGTTATAATAATATTTCATTTACCTTTTTCATGTATGACCATAAGGTTATATCACTTTAGAGGCTGGAATAAATGCATTGCTTCTTGTCTTTCCGTAAGATATTTCGAGAAGAATTGGCCGGAAATAATTGACTCGACATTTTTCTGAACCTACATTTCTATATAAGCTACATGGAGTTTTTTTGCCTATGTTGCTACGTTGGAGCCCGGAGCAGAAATATTTTAAGATTTAAATGTTGTTGATAGTGCTCAACATAATGTGAACAAGTTAAGGCAGATTTTTGTAACTAAATATGCATGTATTTATTTAAGTGTTTTTACGGTGTTTAAACTAAGTTCATGTGACAAATTCGACAGTATACATTTTGGATAAAACCCCTAGAATACATTCAAACATTTACATTTATAAATGAATTGATTAGGATAGTTGGTTGGAAGCTAGGATAACTGACTACTAGGACGTGATTACTCCACCTCTCTGCCCTCCTTTGTAACCTCGACTTTTATTCTTGGAAAGTATGCATAAACCCTCAGTAAATTGAAGTAGTACAGTATATGTGCTTGCATTGGGACCTTTGGTAGCCTTATTCTGTTATTTCCTTAGTATACAATCAATGAATTATAATTGCAAAACTGGCTGGCTGGACTTGAACACTTCCAGTGGTTTATTGTAAGTGGTTTTTTTTTAACGTTCACACATTCATTGGACTCGCCTGTTATTTTCGTTCACTTTACACTGGTGTCACGGTTTCATTCGTCACTGTAAAAATATCGTGCTACAATATGAGTGAAGCCATTATCTAGTACAATGTGTCCATTTGTTCAGATTCTTGCTGAGTAACACTGTCAGCTGCAGATTATATCTATATTCCTGAACGGTAAAGTAACAATGTTGTTACTCAACTGTGTCATGTGGGACAGAGAGTAACCCTCTTGGGTTTAGTATTTAATATACTCCAATATTTAATATATCTTAGTGAAATACCTCAATACCACTATATGTAGCAAAGGTTGCATAGCACTCGTAAATTATTGTTAGCGGCAGTACAGCACTAATCTAGATATTTGTACTTAATTTTGAATATGCATTTAAAATGTATAAAAATAGAAAAAAAAAATAGGAAGAAATACAGTTTAACATAAATTCTAAAAAGTAAATAAAGGGTTTAAAAAATATAATACAATTTTATATTTTGGTCAATTAATTAATCCTAGATCATAGGAGTCAAGTGTAATAAAATAATTTATCGAATATGGTTGTTTAGATCTTAGTCCAAATTCTTGTTTAGATTTTAGTATGAGCTAATGTGCCAATTTATGATTTCTTCGATTCAATTTGTTTCGTGAGCTATCACAAAGTTTAAATTTGATTATATCTCTTGAATTCATTGCAATCCTCCAATGATTCTCTTATGGTGAATAGCGTGTAAGGTTACTTTTTCTTAATGATTTATTAAAAAATAGTCACGGTCATTCATACCCACAGGTTATATAGTTATATCTAATAACTATATTGCATATATTTACTGTCCATTATCCCAGTGCAAAAACTAAATAAACAAATAAAAATAACAAATAGTGAGAGTTATATAATTTTATTATTATATAGCCGTGATAATTACACTGAAGAATTAGTCACATAAAATCTATAATAATTATACTGTATTATATTAGATTCCTCTATGCACTATTAAAACAAATACCAACAACTCTGCTAGCGACGGTCAGTATTAGAACAGTCTGAAAGTATCCAAGAGTGACGGCTGGCTGCTGCAAGCTCAGATATTGGAAAAGTTAGAAGATGTGACAGCTCTAAAAATTCCCAGCAGTACGCCATTTTAAACTTTCCTCACTAACCATTTAAAATGTTACCCATTTGTTTAACAAAACTACTTGCAATTTTGGGATTAAGTGCTGATAAAAGACGAGTTTGGATACAATCGTACATTTTAATAGTATCAAAACACAAGTCTAAGGATGATAAAATAAATCCTGTATTCTAAGGATAATTTCTTAAATCCTTTTCTATGAAATACGAGACTGATGGAATGATTAAGTTCAATATCAGTGTACGCATTTGCGAAATCTAGAAAAATGATCAGCAGTATGGTTAAACCTCACAAGGAGTCTGAGATAAACATGAACATTATTCTAAAATTTAGAGGTTAAGGAAAAATTTCATTATTTATTAAAAGAAAATGGAATAAAACGTTGTTGAGAACGTTTTATAGAAAACTTGGAGTTTTAAAGTTTTAATTTTCTTTCCTTTTAAAATATGAGAAGAATATGGCAACTCCATCTAAAACTTGTAACCAGCAACTGACGTCCCATACAAACGAAACAAGCAAAACTATATTCAACAATAAAATACAGGCTATAAATAGCTTTTATCTAGAAGCTATATAAAATAGTGAAAGATTACTATTTAGTATTCAATATTTAATATTCTTATTATTTAAAAATCACTACATTTGATAACAATGTTATTAAATAATGATATCCTTTTGCTAATCGTTATTGTAAAGTAAAGTAAAAGTAAGATAGGATCAGGTTGTGAATATTGTAGGTATGTTAAAACAGCAATATGAGAAAAAAATCTGAATAATCCCAAATAGAATTGCATTTATTTACAAAACTTTTTTTCGAAGACTTCGAGTAAAACTTGAAAGAGCAGATAGGGCAAGTTATTTTTTATTAATTTTGATCTTTGTTTACGAAAAGATTGAACACATGGTTATTATGTTTTTCTTTTGCACTTATTTTTATCTTATTAATTACATTTGAAAGGTAAAACTGTCTGGTAGTCTTATACATATTCAAACCAGGCTGCCGGATATTGCTGGACCTTGATATGAATACATGTTACACGTATCATACATAATAAGTTAGGGACGTGACTTACGTCACTAAATATATTATAATTTTTTCTAAGCTCATGTCATCTCGTTCGGCACTTACTGTGCGTACAGACATACAGAAACTGTATTTCTTCCATCAGCTTTAATGAGAAGGCTTTAATGAACACTTAGCCAATAAACAGTTATAGATAACATAAACATTTAAAAGTTATTTGTCATGTTTGTAACGTATTTCGTAACATATATAATTTTTTTCATCTACAATTTTATTTATTTCGCAAAAATTGAGTTAAAAATAAAATGCTAAAGAACCTAACTGTTTTAACAAAATTTAAACATAATAAAAATAGTCTTTTATCAGGTTGTTCTTTGCATTAAAGTAATTTATACAATTGTAATTATTCATAGTATAAAAACTAAATTTAAGAGTACTTACACAACCCATAATATCACTACAATAATATTAACTATTTACGGATTTTTTAAGTCTTGAGATTCTGGAGGCTCTATTATTATGCATTTCTCAATGAATGTGAGTATTATCTTAGCTTATAATATGGCTGGTGTTAATCAATTTTAGCCATAGAAATTTACCTCAAGTTTCTCTTATTCAATGGTAAAAGTTTCATTAAAAAAGGAATCAAAAGTCCAGTCAAGGCACATTTGATTGGGTCAGAAACAGGAGGGCGAATGGAATAAAAATAGAAAAAGAAAAAATGTGTTCACATGTCACATTGTTTTGGTTGTCTGATATGTGTGACACATAAAACCAACCGTCCGAGATATAAATCAGCGTAAGTCTACAAGATAATAGAGATTACAAAATGTAGACTTCTAGATAACTTACTTCTGAAGAACATTTTCACTCGTAAAGTACATTACGATACTAAGATAATTGTTTGAATTTAATGATACGTGAGTAATCTCGTTTAAAATGTCAAAAAATCTAAACTATATTAAGGATTTATTTTACTATCACTGTTATAAATGAATAAAACAAATAATATTATGAACCCTATATTATGAATAATAAAACTGAAGATAAAATTTGAGAACTATGCTAATACTAATTAATAATTTATTATTAATTTTATTCTTTTTTGTAATTTTTAATTCGATTAAATACGAAACGGGATGTTTTTAGTATACCTACATTATCTGATCGCAAAATTGATCATCCATTTAATTTCTTTCTTAACTAATATCTTATTGATACCTGGAATATTTTGATATTCTCTCTTAAAGAACCTTTCATTTTGTTAGTCAATAAATTATGCAATATAAGAGAACTCCTTTCGAGGAAGAATTGAAATTCTACTTTCAACTCTAAAGCTAATTAAATCTAACGAAAAAAGGAGTTCACACAGAACGCAGATTTCCCCAAATAGTAACTTTGTATAACGTTGGTAAATTTGTATTATTGAAGTGTTATTAGAACAACCGTTTGAAGTAGACTCATTAAAACTAAGTATAATCCAACTTTCCCTTAGCAAGGTTTGAGTACGCCTCACCACGTGTCGCGTAACGTACTTCACTAAAGTTGTATGCACAATATGAAGTTTAGAGCGTATTTAATTCTAGACATGTCCTGGGGGTAGAATGACAGACAGACAATAATACCAGAAGTTTTTACATCCTCCAGCACACAAAACACAAATTGTGGCATCCCATTGAGCGATAGACTTAATTTTCGTGTTTGGACATGCGCCATCATGGACATTATTCATCTCTATGTAGAAATGAAGATTCATGCCAAATTTAAAGTCTACATTCACAGTCTCTCTCTCTCTCTCTCTCTCTCTCTCTAGATTTTGCCACATGATGCATTTACATTTTTGTTAATGATAGATTTTATATCAGTGTTGAAATAATAAAAGCTTCTGTTAGCTTGAGCAGATACTACAACACAAAAGTGCGCTGAAATCAAATCTGGTCACCAACTTTTAACATTGACTTTCCACTCTACGAGAAAAAGTTGCATATTAAAAAACCTCATATGATTATACTAATTTTTTACAAATTATTTTATCCCCCATCACCGAACTCAGTTTTGCCTACATAGAAATGAGATTACATGCAAACTTTTGAGTATATGGGTTAGTTGGTATGTTTTCGAGATACCATGCGGACAGCCAGGTATAGAGAAAAATAAAACTTCTTCTAGCCCCTCGAGTGATCGCTTCCTCTAACACTCATTCAACTAATCATGTACTGTATTATGTCATATTAATCGTCAAAATACACTATGGTATGCACGTAATGGAGAAAACATTACTTATTTCATTTGGCAAAAATACCCCTAAAAATCTTTCTTTACGACGTAATCTACAAATATAACTTTATAAACACATTAAACCAGTTTTCTTGTGTAAATACATTTAAACTATGAAATCTGACAATGGATTGTAATTTCGAGAGTTAAATTTAAATGACAACCTGAAGGTTTAGGTTTGCTATACAATTAAAGCAAGCTGAAACACGTTACTTTCATCTTGTAAGCAAATTTTTCCGATAGTAAAGTTTGCTAGGATTGAGCCTTCTCATCCAGATAGAAAGGAACAAAGTGTAAGGGCTTTCACCTTAAGCAAAATTGGAAGTCATGACTTGTACAGATAATCCTCGTTTAACTATTTTGTAACCTCAAAGAAGCTTTATTTTAAAGTTTATATCAAATGCAACGTGAAAGCTACGATGATCAGAGAACGATATTATTTTTAATAAAACAAACAATTTAAAGGAAATAGTACAAATGCACTCTGAGAAATATAAGAATGTACAATGTTTGTTAGACATGAATCTCTTAAGAAAGAACCCGGCTATTTTGTTTTAGTGACCAATATTGACCGCTGTGTGGGTTGTGAACGCAATAACTGTCCATTAGTCAATATTACGGTAAACGTAAAACTGCACCATAATTAATCCTTTATATTATCAATTTAGAATTCATTAGAATGTTAAATGTGGATAAAATATATTAGATTTATGACATTCTCATTTCTTTACAATATAGCTTTTATTATAGTCTCATTTTAATACTAATTTATCCGTGAAACAATCCCGGCACAAAATAAATAACACTTCCACCAAATTTAACAGCGACATCATCCGAACACAGTAAATGAGGGTTAGATAATGAACGCTTTGTGATCTGATGGCGAGTGTAAACCGAGCTTCCCTCAGCGAAAAAAACAACTTTCTGTCTGATAACGGGCTTCCATTACAATTTGTGGTCGTGGTTTGGCGATAAAACATAGAAAGTAGGTCTTGCTTTGCAGCATATTTAACTGATAATAACTTGTAGAGTCACTGATAATAAGTAATATAACATAATAATCCGTGAGTTTAAACCTTATAAACCTATATTCTGAAAGTCATATTAAAAACTTGCTGGAGACAACTTTCTGATAATTGGAGAGTGATGCTGGTGGTTGTAAACTGAGACGGAGTATACAAATATATTACACATAATACTGAAAGGCACGTTAAGAGACGACCCGGAAGGTCCCCGAGCTGTAACAAGATCTGTCAAGAGATCAGAACACTAAACAGACACACGTGTACACCAGTCTGTCTCACTCTGGTGCTATATTTGGTGAAGCCGCTAGACGTGCTCAGGTGTGATGTCGTTGTTGGGCGTTCCTATAGCACGTGTCTTTACTACTCTATATTGATGCGTGGTGCTTATTGTACTCGTGATACAAAATACTATAACATTACACAGTTAGTTACAGGAACAGTGATTGAACTAATTGCAATCCTAGATTCGTATGACTAATTTATTTATACATCATTTGTATAAATGATTTCCTGTGTTTTGCTTATAAAAACCTTCATGTTGAAGGCCATTGGAAAATGTTAAAACCGGAATAAATCATACTGCAATGCGCTTTTGGCCAACTACGCGTCCTTTTTACATTATACAGAATAGAGTTTTTAGTATTTTACGTGATTTTTCCATAAAAATTGGTTTTTTAAGGTTCGAAAGTTCTTTTTGTGATTTCAGGCCAAAAACGATAATATCATATCCAAGTTTTTATAAAGAGCACAAGTTTCTAGCCAAAACGTATAGACATTTGCTTCATATATAAAACACGTTATAACATGTATTCCTTTTAATTGATTAGAGTAAGAGTTTTATAATATGAAACTATATTTTGCTTAAAATTGTACGGCGGGTGCGTTGTCTCCATGTACGGGTTTTATTGTGATATATTTGTAATAATGCTGATGTCAAAATTGTCTGAATTCATCATTAAAAGATATTTTCACTAATTTACTTGGTTCCAAGGATATTTACCTTCTTCTCAACATCTGATTTTACTACGTGTAGCAAACAAACAACGCTTCCGTCACGCAGTCGAAGATAGGTATTAGAATTTAAATATTTGGTGTTAGAAACTAAGGTCCTTTTTAAGCATTGAATAAAACATTGTTTTTGATGTTAAGTGGTAGAGAGGGCTTGATAACCCTAACTCCGCCTCTTTAATAAAGTCATTTGTTATTTAAATTAAATTTACATCCAGCAATAAACTAACCATTTCACTTGCATAAAATGTCATCTCCCTATACCTAATACATGTAGTAAAATTCTTACTACGTAGATAGGTGTAGTATTAACAGTTTCATAAGATAAGATATGTATATTCTAATCTTAATGGTTACCTTACAAAGCGATTATTAATATGATTTCAATATAGTATATACACGAACATTTTCATCTGTCAAAATGAAAAATAAATCTTTATGAACAACTTAAAGAAAACAATTAATTTTAAACCAAACAATCTCAGTAACTTAATTTTATATTGAATTATTTACATTAACGGCTTTACTTGCTCAACGTAAAATATCTTCTACACTTTAAAACTCATATGCTTTTATTAAGTAAACGAAAGAAGAAGCGCTGAGATTTTAAAACGTGCTATTATTTATTAAAGGGCCCCGATCTCATTGTCACAGCCCCATCAATATTTTGCTCTTCTCAAGGACAACTCAAGAGGGTTTAAATAAGGGGATGCTACCCCAACCTGAGTGTGACTCAACAGACATTGAGGGAGGAAGATTTGGGGGTGTCTGGCTAGGCTCACATCTTATGCACCCTTAATGTCTAGAAATGTCTTAGGAGGGTGCTTAAATGTTATAAAGGACACTCGCAACGACACGGCGGGGACGGTAATTACTACTGGCAAATTGTCTGTAAAGGACCGCCTTAACGGCCTTATTATACCGACCGATACCTCATACTACTAGCAAATTATACATGCCGACTAAATTATGTATAAATATGAACATGTTTTATTACGGCGTGATAAACACGTTATAAGAAATTTATCATTACCAATACACATTTTCTATGTATAAAAAAAGTGTTTAAGTAACAACCCTCATCTAAAGCAGCCAACTGATTAAATAATACTTGTAGTAAAATCCTCTGATATCTCTTGAATTAAAAACGATGCTAATTACAGACAACTCTATATATTGTGTGGTCACTTTTGTACTAAAATTAAAAGTAAGCGATAATAAAACTCTTCTGCCGTTGGCTTGTTCAGCGCAGTTGAATTAACAGAGCCGACCTTTTCTATCAGTCTTCTGGACAAGTATTAACCCGACCGTTACAATAAAAAAAAAACATATTTTAGTGAATAAATGTTATAATTATGTAGAGTATATATATTATAAGATATTGTTTAAAATTAGGTTGAGTTTGTGAATATTAGTAATGGAAGAAATCAAGTTAAACGACAGGATTTGTTTTAAACAAAATTCAAAAACAATCTTAATTTTCACAAAAGCCTATTTTAGATTTAAATAACCCCTAGTATTATACTGCAGGAGAGAGCCTATACCGAAACTATTTCCGTTTAACATTTGAACTGAAGATAGCCCCTCACATTGAAGCATAAATATTTCAAGAATTTAATTGTGAACCAATGTTCTGACATTAACCATAGTTTTTAGATGGTAGTCCTATCATATTTACAAGGGGTCGTAAAATTTAATTATTAAATGATCTTTAATGAATCTGTAAAATCATGGGTATGTGGGCTCATGAAAATTAATGCTACTACGCAACAAAGGCCGCAGCTATTTACTATACCAACTGGATGCTGGATGAACAGTCATAAACGGGAAGGCGATAGTCGTCATATAAACCGTCGTAACTCTGTTTATGAGGGTGTATAGGCCTTTAATGATCTTTTGGTAAATATAAATGGAACATATTCAATCTGAAACGTGAGACCCAATAAACGTTTTATTAGAACTGTTGTTGGTGTCCCTACATAGTTCTACCGTATAATATATCGTGAAATAACCACGGGTCCCTCACCCTTTTCACAGCTCGTCCTATACTTTGTGTTTACCCAGGTGTACGGCCTGTAAGTGTGGAATGTCACGCATGTTTATACACTTAAAAAACATTGCAGATATCAAAGACATGCAAGATTTTACTCTACAAAAAATAATTATTAAAACACAGCAGTATAATAAAACAATTGTATGATAACCGATAAATTTTGGAATACCCAAAAGGTTATAAGTAAAATGCCTATTAGTAGAGTGAAATGTAATAAATTATAGTAAAATTAAAATGCATTATTTCTGTAGTAGACATACAAATATATATGGTAGTATTTAAGATATGATATATATACAGGGTGGCCCATAAGTCAATTTTTTTAAGACGATGTTTGTATAGAACAACGTGGAAGCCACTTTGAGCACCTATTGTAGGTTAGATACTCTTTAAATTAATAATTAAAAATAAATAATAATAATTACATTAATAATACAATACTTTGTACAAATAAAGAATTTGTACTTTCCTGGTAACTTTGTATTTTCATTTCTGACAACTGACTTACGGGCCACCCTGTATATATATATATATATATATATATATATATATATATATATATATATATATATATATATATATATATATATATATATATATAAAAGAAAAGAAATAACTTATAATGGTATGAAAACAATCCATGTCGTTTAGAGAACCAAATCACACTAATTAAAATTAGTACACATTTCTCAGTAATTGTTTGTGTTTCTTCAAAATACATGTTGTAGCACTTTTTACACTAATAGCAATGGTAAGTTCATTTAATTTCCAGTAATGGTAATTTCACAACAATTTAACAATTTAACAATTTTCTATTTCCTATGTATGTAAGATTTAAAACATTTGACTATTTTTATTAATATTAATTTCAAAAATAAGAAAATCATTACATATGCTGTGTCGCTTAGTACGAGGTATGCTCTTTATCTCAATTCGTCGACCGCTGAAATCAGTTACTATTAAAAAGTACAAATTTAAAATACGAAATTAAGAGCTAATAACATTTTTATAGTTGAATGTTAGTATCAATTGCATATTTATATGTTATTAATAAATAAGTTAAACTCAACAAAATACTAATATAATTAAATACAATTCTTTTAAATAGCTCCGAAACATTTGTAACCAATACTTTATTTGTAATAAAATTATGTTTAAATGTTTTAATATGATGATGAAAGTTTTAATACACTCTGACGTCAATATTAAAAATCTTAAGGCGTTTATAATACTTCTTTGGCTGAGCTTGAATAATTATGAATGTTAATGAGACATTTCCAGCACATTTAAAATGCGTAAAATTGAGTGATACCGCACTAACAAAACGTATTTGAAGATTGACATTGTGACCAGCTGAGTGGATAAACCACCAACTTTGTTGAACTTTGGGAATATTGAAAGTTTGCTAGGAATAGGTAAAAAGTTAATCCTTTCAGTTCAGCCTACTTATTCTCAGCTGTTGACTTTGAAATATTTTCCATTGTACCTAGCAGAAAATTGATTCCGATCCCGATAAAATATCGTGCAAAACGGATATGGATGAAGGGACTAACGTAGATTGTGAACTTAAAAGGTACGTTTTAATTCAAATTAAATCGATCAAAATACTGTGAACCGTCTAATACAATTCATTCTACAATCCGCAACAACATTAAATACACTTGTTTAGTATTTTTATTCAAACAATAGTGCGTGTTTCTTGTTACATTGTTCAGTCATTACGAAGAGGCTGTATTTTAGTTCGGATACTAAATTGTCAGTTCTTGACAGACAACTCCTGCACTCCCTCAACTCTGAGCGCGGGAAGGGCCGAGGGGTGGCGGGATGGGGATGACTCACAGATATCTATCTGTCCTGCCTGGTGACATCTTGGGGTGCGGGCTCCAGCTGGATCCTGCATCTTATGCATCTCTAATGTCTCAGCACCAAACTTCAAAGATATCTCGGAGGGTGTCGAGAACTAATCAGATGCCGCTTAGAGTAACGTGCTAAGTTAAATTATAGCCTATCACTAGAGAGGCTGGAATAAATTTATTTCGATGTGTTAGTCCGCACGATATCTCGAAATCATATAGAGACTTTTGCACGCAGATTCATTTCTGTATGAGAAAAACTGATTTCGATAATGGTGCATAACTCTTAATGGGATTAGGCAAAGCTTTAGCAAATATTTTTACATTGATCTTATAGCTAACTATAATGGCACCGACAAAATAGTAGAATATAGAAATTTGTAAAAAAGCTGTACACAATTATATAGTAGAGTAAAACATTCATACAGTAAAACAAAGAAATAGAGTGGATAGCCAATGTTTAAAGTCAGAGACAAGATTGTCCATGTAGATTTACATTCATGGTGACCAAGAAGCATACCTTCTTCGTTTTATATAAAAATCTCATATTTTGCCAAAGAATTCTTGAAAATAATTTTTAACCCCCAAAAATGGAGGTAGGGTAGGGGTCATTTTTAAGATATCACATATAAACGTAGGTGGAGCCGTACCTCGTCCCTATTTACTGGTGTTGTATATATATATATATATATATATATATATATATATATATATATATATATATATATATATATATATATATATATATATATATATATATCAACTTGCAACTTGAGATTAACAGATCACAAATATTTTAGCATTTGGAGTCCTGGCGATTATTCTGAATAAGCTAATCGATAGAACGCAACCAATTTTTATTTGTTTAGAACATAAGTATATTTTTAATACTAAACATAGGTTTTTACGAATTCTAGGAGCTAAAACTCCAATAAATTAACCTAACCCAATCGGAAAGTTCTGTATCGATAATGTAATCCTTTTCTATCGGATTATGTATGTTAAATATTTCACCTGTAAAGGATCCCAAATATTGCACTGAACAAAAAGAGTTTAGAATTAAAATGTTGGCTCCCTAACGCGAGCAAAAAGACCTGGTGCGGACACTGGCACAGAGCCACCACGTGTCCCGGCTCAGCGATGCACCACCGCCACAGCCGGTCGGTCATTCCTTGCGTTTTACTGCCAATGCTTTGTTTCTATGTATGTTTAAAAATAGTTCGTTGGTATCATTATTTTACTCTAACTCCCTATAACATGTTGTTTTCTCATACCTAAAAATTATTTTTATATTATTTTACTACGAATATATTCACCTGATTGGCTGAGCATTAGCGAAGTGGTTGGATTATTTTTATTCCTGTTTGTTTGCCTGGGTATCTGTTTGTCTACACTATGTCTCCATATGCATGTCACTCTATGGAAGTTGTCTGAGTGTTAGAAAACATTGGTCGTAAGGAAACAATAATGGCAATGTGACATTTTAACATGTGATGTAGAGATTATTCACGAGATATTTGGCGACAGATTTCATCTGTACACTTTACATGAAGCTTCGCTTCTTCTTAGACTATAGTGAGTTCTATGATGGTGCATGTCCATTCAAGGAATCGTCATTGAAGTCAATCACTCAGTAGAATGGAAAGATTTACCTTTTTTTCGACCGGAGGGAAATAAAAATGTCTTTTATGCATGGTTTTATGCCTGTCTGTCTGACAGCAGTACATAAAAAAAAATACTTAACATTTTGCATGCAACCAAAGTCTTTTACATGACACGTGGTGCGGCGTACCCCTACCATGTATACTTAATAATTATGTATACAATACATAATTATTAAGTTTCAGTTCAATAGACTTAATAATTATGCAGGTATATACCCCGCGCTCTAGCCTCCTCTGCTAACCAAATAAAAACGTTGACTCTCCAATGAGCTAACACGAACTCTGATAGTTTCTAATATTTATCCTTCTTTAAAATCAACTTGTTTTTAAGCAACCTTCGTGTCACAATAACATTCTGAAACCTTTTAGATTTATTTTCTTCTTTATCCTAATACTAATAAAATTATTAGATTTCAATATTTTATTATTTTTGTGGGACTACATATATTTTTTAAATTAACTGTGTCAAGATTGTAAAACAAAAACATTTGTTCAATAATGTAAAATATTTATAAATTTTTAAATAAAAAAAGAAGATATTTAGCAAGATAAGAGGTGTTTGTCATTACTATTAATATATATTTTTAAATTTCTACCACTACGGCAAGAAGCATGTTAATAACAGAAGGTAGTAAGAAGTAATTACAATTTTCTATTGAATGTATTAGTGACGGGGATAAAGTTTCCAACCATTAGCGACGCAGGTGGAATGTGGCTGTAATATGAACCCGCCGCGCCGCGTCGCGCAGAGTCCTCTGTGTTGTGTGAGGTGTGGCGTGACCACGCTTCAGGAGCGGAGTAGTTGGAGTGAGAAGACAATGTTACGCTCGTAGTCACCGAGGTGCATTGAAGCTGACTGGAATACTTCCAACGTTCACTTCATCCCCCACCTCCCCCCAACACAAGGAACGCCGGATTAGGAAAATATGTACACAAGCATTGGCGCACAAGGGAGAAGATGGCACATACAAAATGTTGTAATCTAACAAAAGCTTATTTAAATATATCAAGTAATTCTTCTTAGTGAGCCTTTCAATACAATTTGTTATAAATTCTTTATATCAGTCAAAATTATTTGCTGAGCGAAAAAAAGCTTATCCTCATGGGTTGGTAAAACTTCTCTCATGCGTGTTAGTTTGTTTGTCCGTACGATATCTCTATAATGGATATTGACTTGACATTTTGCATGATGATAAATTTATATATATATATATATATATATATATATAAACATCGATATTTTTGCGTAACCCTCCAATGAGGATTTGGCTGAGTATTGGAGAAGCTTAATATTGTCCTCCGGATACGTTAAGACCGAATTAAGAAATAGCCATTAAGTTTTGTACGAAGAAAAAAATTTTTCATAGAAAAGAAAATAATGGTGCATGTAAACTTAATTCTCCTCAATTCTTTTATTGTCAAAAAAACATAAAATGCATGGACAATCGCCAAAATACTGTATGTACGATGTGGTATATGAAAGTAATAAATCAATACAGAGTTACCCATGAAACCTAAAATAAGGTAAACTATGGAGGTCTACAGAATTGTAGGTATTCTCGAACACTGTAGTATTATTTTTAAAATAAAGAACTTTTTAAGTTTATTTAGGAATTCCCTATCATCAGCAACACTTTTCAAGTAAAGAGGCAAAGAGTTAATAAAAAGACAAAGGAAGCCATATAGAATGTTCCTCCATAGTATTTTAGTGATCGTTAGTAAAGTGTACGTAGGATACATTGAAAACGTATTGACATATAGACTTCTTATCAAAAGTAATTTCTTGTTGGGAAGAGAAAACTAATTAGCTAAAGGTTTTAACACTCCTGACGCCTTCCTCTTGAGCTTCCTAAATCTAAAAGCTGTCATGTGTAACATTTGGGTTGGGAGCTTAGTTTGGCGACTGCCTGAGTGAAGAGATTTTCTGAATCTTACCGGCGTGGGCGTTCTAGGGTGGTGGCCATCGGCTCAGTCTGGTCTCTGTCGCAGTGGAGCCCATCCTGCGAGTGTCGGCTTTTTAAGGATAAGGATTTCTATATAACCTTATCTGCAACTCAGGATCTTCACATAATGATTGAACCATTTACTAACAGCGGTAGTTTGTCATGCTCCAAGTTTGTCGTGCTTCCTACTATCGTAAGTTTGAGCTATAGTGTCCGTTATTGACACCAGATATATTTGGTGCTAAGACGCCTAGACTGCTCGATCTATTTGAATCTCATCAGGAAACTGTAGGACACAGGTTTCAGTGCCCAACTTACGATGGCTTTCATATTTAGGAAGTTCAAGATGAAGGCGTTAGTAGTACAAGAACTTTTAGCTAATCTAGACTTAATATTTGGCATGCAACTTCGGTAAAGCGTGTTACAAGACACTTTGTATGGATTACTCTTAGCTTCATCCACGAGAGTTATATCTTTGAAAATACTTTTATAAAACACACGACACAAATGATATAACTTCAGGTTGAGACTAGCCTAAGAATAAATGTTGGTTTTAAATCGAGTTAGCCTATGTCATCTAAACAAAAAATTGAATTAATGATCCCACATAAAAATAAAAACCTGTTTACACGATATTTGAAATCATACACATAAATGTAATCATACATATTGCGATCCCTGTAAACATAATTTCGCTTAAATCTCAATAGGACTGATGGTCATTTAATAAAGATTGTAATGAAAGGGACAAGAAACAATGTGGGTATGCAAATTGAGGTAAAATTCAAGTAGGCTCAATTAATGCTAACAAGCTCTTCCTCATATTTGAGTTAAGCCGGGTCAACATTATATCCGGCTGCCCGGCTCGATCTTTTTCTCGCATTAACTCATACAGGGATTTGCTCCGTTTATTCAGCTGCAAAAAACTACCTAATTAAACCCGGCAAGAGAAAAACGTTGAAATAACGTTGCAAGGACACTGGTGTTGTTAACAAGCACAATTGGGGAAACAGTCATGAAACCTCGCGGGGCGTTAACTGGACGTAATTATGACACAGAGGTTTTACGATCGTGACATTGTAAACGGGAGCCGCGGGAAACTGTTTGATAACCGGGGTTTATTGCTGCAGTCAAGCCGTCAGTAACTGTCCCACGAGGGTGTCTGGCTGCCAGAAGTGGCTGGAACACGTGTTTCCATTATTTACACCCCTAAATTATCTACAAACCGTCAGCTTTATGAGTAGCATTTATCCAAGCTTAAATATCGTCCTTCATGATAAATATCTCCTACTGTCTTTTCAATGCTTCATTAGCAAGAAAAAAAACCAATTCCACGTTATTATACATAAAACTGTTTTAAAAATGAGGCTTCTACCAAATTATTAAGGGTTAAAATTGAATACAAACATAACCTATTTTTTCCACGTTGTGTTTACCGTTTACCAACAAAGTAAGACATAGAAAATTTATATTTTAATATCGTATTATAAAATGGGAAGGCACTTAGCAACCACAAGTCACGAAGCCGGGTTTCTATGCATCGAATGCTAAGTCTTACATGTTCGGACTTAGAGCCCACTTAACCTGTCAGTTTTCTTTTATCGTAGAGTTGCAAAATATCTAATCTTGAGCGAGACTTCTAATTAGTTTGTCACACTTTGCTGTTAACTGTCAATATGAATGATAAGGAAGCAGCAGAAAGCTTAAAGTAAAACAACTCTATGATAACAGTCATATCAGTAGTGTATTGTGCTACAATGTTATCAGCGTAACCTTAAATTACTTCCTTGAGTGCCCTGAGATTCCGTGCAGACGTTACATTTGTAGCGAAGAAGACATAAATTAACTCCTCAATTAAACATTCAACTTTCACCCTTCTGCAAAATTATACTCGAGAACAGCGGGGACGAAAGGGAAACGGATGGAGAATTTTTATCCAGTTTAACTTTGTTCTTAAAACGGCTCTCCCCCAACGATTGTTTCAAAAACAAAGCGCAGCAGCCGCGCCGACTGGGGGAGGTTAGGTGAAATATATGCAGGGGTAATGAGAATGGAGGTCCGGGGTTGTTCGAGCACAGCGACACTCGCTGTGACACACACGGCTATCCGCTGTGACACACACGGCTATCCGCTGCGCCACGCCAAACCACTAAATACAGTAAGAATTTCACAACTCAAATCCCTCAGTTTACCATAAAATGTTAATTTATAAACACAAGTTAATAAACATATTTACAATAAATAGTCTTTCTCTAAATGTTGAAAAGAACGAAACTACACAGATTTAATATACAAATAACAAAACCACATGTTTAATAAACACAGAAGCATTAATCAGATTTTGTAACTTTCCGAATAAGTTAAAAAGCTCACTGACTTGATTTCATCAACTTATATATTTATAATTACCCAACACATTCACAGTTTCCCGCTGCTCTAAGTTTATTTATTTGTAGGCAGCTTACAAACCATACTCAATCTGTAGAAAAAGGTAAACTTCACAAATTTGCATTGTATGAACTTCTTTCTTATTGGAATAGGTTACTTAGTTTAAAAAAACAAACACTCCAACAATCATTCACAAAACTAGTTTTAAAAGTTAAAACAATGTAAATAGTTAATTTCGTAAATAATCTCTTCGGGCGAAAATCTAAAACTAATTGGCACTATGCAAATATTTATATTCTTGGACAGATAGTGTAGAGCTGTAAGGGTTATAAATAGTTTCCTAGTTGCCTTGTACAGCTAGTCGCCTTTTATCTTCCAAGTTCCGTGTCACATCAAGTCAACACTCAGTGAAGCGCAACTGCAGTAAACTAAAAGATCTGGATTCAGTGCAATAGAAGTTTCTCAGCAACTGCAACAGCTATTATTAACTGAAGATTACTCTCCACAGTGACACTTATCTATCTTAGGATTTAAAT
Organism: Homalodisca vitripennis; assembly: GCF_021130785.1. Classification (NCBI taxonomy): domain Eukaryota; kingdom Metazoa; phylum Arthropoda; class Insecta; order Hemiptera; family Cicadellidae; genus Homalodisca; species Homalodisca vitripennis. Next base: position 161,076,732 of record NC_060207.1, on the reverse strand, counting down.
TGTTAGCAAAGTTTAGACGCGCTGTGAATCAGTTGAGGAATTGACCGTGTAAGCCAACAAATCGTTCACAATATGTATTTCCAATTCTATGAACTTTATTAAGCAATGTTCAATTAATCCTAAGCGTCATTGATACACAGACGTCAATAAATGTTTAATTAACATTTGATTGTGTTGGAAATTGCAGATCGCAAACTTCCACGTCCTTTGAAACTATATTATTAATTCTTGGTATAAGTATTACGTCACTTAGGTCTATTTAATCTTTAGAACGAGACACAGTAACTGTACTGGACACAACACAGCAGTTCCGAGCCGACGTGATGGTACAGGTTCGAACCAAGTGCTTTAATTCCACCTGATTAATATTCTAATGCAAACATTCCTTAGCTTAGAAACAGATTTTTATTTAGATGAGAATACCTCTCTTAAAATCTGGCATGTCCCGCTTGATTTTTGTCCTATAAAATATCTATATTGAGCACTGTCACACTAATACTCGTACAACGTATGTACATGCGGTAAATCTCTATAATTGTGCTTTTATTTTTCTTGCAGTTTCCATTAGCAATCTCAATGAAACTAGAAGTTTTTTTTATTTAACATGTCATGAATGTCACATAAGACAGCCTTAAATTTAAATCTAATCATTTGCTTCACGACTACCGTAAGTCATGTTTAATCTTGCACGTTAGAAATGTTCCGTATTCAACAACAAACAACATTATCTGTACAATCTCAAAATAGAATATATTCTGATCAAAACAACACTCCTTGTTTTACTGAAAACTCTTATGAAATAAACTAATTGTACTATTCTATACTTTTATAACACTTATCGTAGTGCGTGGAAGGAAAGTATATTATTAAAAATTAGGCTGATCTACGGTGGTTTAATTGATTCGAATCCTTAAATATAGCACTCATGTTAAACATGACATGCAAAAAAGATCGTCTTATAACCCACATATTATGTTTAGTAAAAACAAATCACAGACTTTATGAAGTTTTGCACTAGTATTTAATCAATACCACCATAATGTAATATTACATTTAAAAATAGATAATAGATTTGTACTGGCGTTAAAATTGACAAGACAACGTACGAGTTCCTACTGAGAACGAAAATTAGTCCATCGTTTACATCAAAAACCAGTATTGGGAAGGAAGTTTAAAGTTTATTATAATTGAACCTAATTCGTAAACTTAAAGATATATATGCAATGACTAAAGGAAACTTCCCAGGTCGAAAAATAACCTCTGTCTCTCTTAGCTGACTCAACCAAGGGTGGGAGTTAAAAAGGCTTCACTTGCCACAGAGGGAAGTTGTACAGTAATGCCCTAAGGGCGATAATGATTTCCATGGGCTTTTGTTTGCGATTACATTACACCTGTTGAGTAACCAAGGGTGCTTTCTACCGTTTTGATCTTCAATTGGATATTGTAGGCAATGAGGATTAAGCAAATTGCAATATGTGTGTTCTTTTCCTATACAATGAGTGCATTATAGATATGTTTTTTTCTCTGGTAGCTCATAAGCCAGTAAAACTGTCTTTCTTGGAACGTAAAAAAGAATGGGTTTGGACGTATTAATTTAAATGAAGCAGTAATGGTATTAAAGTACTAACCAAATTAACTATCATCATTACATGAGTTATTATTTAGTTCACCACCCAAGTATTAGTTTTAGAGGATTTATCAATGTTTTCTTGATTTAATCCTGATACAAAATCTTAGCTAGAATAAACATGTTTTATTAATAATCCAGGTGAGAAATGAAAATTTTTAAACATCTGAGTTAAGTTTGTCATAATCAAAACTATATAACTATTTCTACATTCCTTCCTACTCTAGGTGTACCTAGTTGTATAGAAACAACATTGGAGAGTTTTGGTTTGGATTATAGAACCTTCTAAAGGTTTCTATAACCAGGCGTTTAGTAATTTAGTCCTTCAGTTGAAAGATCCTTTGTAAATTCATTCTTGATATTTTTTTTATTACTGAATGAAAATCTGATTAATAGTATTACATATAAGAAAACTAAAAATAAAATATTTGTGAAACTAAGATATCAGCATTGGATTTCTTCCTACACTATGTTGCCTTAAATTAATAATAAAACAGATTTATAAAATCTCAGCTTTACAGCAGCCTTGTGCGTTTTAAAATATCTAGTTTCTATTACGGGATGAATAGTTGTCAATATTATGGAATGTACGTAGTGTCATTTGAAACGTTCCTTTATAAACTATGTAGGTGCGAACATGCCACCAACTAGTGCAATATAATTTGAAATGGAGAGTTAAAGAGTGAATCGACCGTTTCTATGGAAATGTTGAAGAGAACCCGGCAAACCAGACCAGACGCCTCAGTGGAATGTATAAATGGAGAAGGATGCGGGTCCATTGAGAGTTGACCATTCATGCCTGTACTGATCACCAGCATCAACCTCGGCCCGTCTAGATTTAGCTTCCTTCCTTCTTGTCTGTATGAATGTATTTCTGTACCCTGGCTTCTCTCACTTTTTATATTCCCTTTCGGTTCTTTAAATAAAGTGTTTTAGCTGTTTCCTGACCTTTCATTCTAAATTTTTAAAACGTCTTAAAGTGTATCGTATCAACACATCAATACTAGACAAAAAGATAAAATTTGTAAAGAATACTTTGTCGATTTAACATTCAGAACATAATTAATTTTGGTTTAATATTCACTATCATAGCTTACTCAGGAAGCCTTCCGGAGTTGATAAACACTCTTCGTTGAATGCAAATTTTCTATTAAATGTTTTCTAGTTATCAATAAAAAGGTGGTGCAATCAATTTTGAGTTTAGAAATTGTTTAGTTACTTCATAGCCCCTTTAAAAACAACTTCCTCGAATACAGAAAAAGTAGGAAATCTTTTAATGATCCCACATAAAATTACTCCAGTCATTAATAGGACAAAATGTTAATATCGTTATGAATGAAAATATTTTAAATAACATAAAACATAAACTAAAACTGAGTTGTCTTAAGTCATACATAAAACTTGTTACCTGGAACTATAATTCGTGTATATACTGTAATATTCTCACATTATTACCTTATGGGCTTGAGTACAAAATGTTCTAATTTACATGCCTTTAATTTAGAATGAAGCAGAACATTTTTCCGTATTCATTAAAGTTAACTTAAAGGGCTATGAATTAACTAAAAGATTCCAATCACAAATTTGATTGCACCACCTTAACAACATATGGTCCCTTTCTAGGTCTCTCACTAACTGCTCTAGCACGATTTTAAAATAGCCTAGTTATTCTAAGAAGTACAGTGGTAAGTAATAATGCTTATTTACATTTCAAGCTCCAAACTGGATTAACCTTTAATATTCCTAGGGTTTTGTGACGTTGAAATTATAAATGACACTTCTACTGATCAAGCAGGAAAGCCCCATTGTATTGTAAGACCAGGTGGACTATCATCTGCGTCGGTAGTCGACAGTCGTTAGTTTCAAATGTACAGCATAATTCGTTCGTTGCATAATTTTCTATATGACCAGACAGGAAAATTATTCCCATTCTATTGTTCAACAGCTGGAACTGAAGTTCCTATCCCGTGAAAATTAATGTCTTAACGTATAAGGGGAACGTGCTTGACAGCTTTATTGCAACTTCCAATTCACAAATACAACAATTGTTAACCTCTATGGCGAATACTCGTAGCAGCATAATAGGCAGTTAAAAAGTAGAATCTAATTTAATACTGTCATTCTACTGTTTATTTAACTTTATTATTGAAACCATTGTGGTACTTAGTCTTAGAAAGTTGATATATACACAAATAAGACGAATCATATCCACAAATTCGTGAAAACTAAAATACTTGTTGATAAAAAACATATTTAAAGTTAAAAGTGTATGAATCATGTATTATTAACGAGGTTTACGTACCATATTATTTATATCTACCTTATGTTATTTTTCTCCATTTTATTGGATCTCCTGCCTTAGTTAAAGCAGTCGTTAGTTTATCTTCGGATCACAGGCATATTGTATACCGAGGATGTAATGCAACAAAAAGGAAAAAACCAGAGGACAGGTATATAGTACGTAATTATTTTTATTAATATTTTGTTTTGCATGTTTGCCACAGCATGAATACAAATCATTAAATAAATAACATGATTGAATATACATAACGATTCAATCTATGTGTTCTAATATGTAGTTGAACTAATCATAACTTTCTAGAAACTTATTTATATTCAATTCTTTTAATATATTTTAAGTAGTGTGAACCAGTTTAATTCAAATAAAATTAACAAAACTCTTCACTGCTCTAACGTTCTTCCTTAAATATTTCCCCTCATGTTGTATCATTAAACTGAATTTATAAACTTTTATGTTGTGGCTGCATCTGCACGTCTTTCTCTCTAATTTATAGAATAACGTATATGCTGTTATACGTTATGTGAACATATATTAAACAAAATAGTTCTTAATTGGGGCATACATTATTTACATTAAGAAGATCATTGACAGGAAGATTTAAGCTCATAATTAACCGTCTGCATGCAAGAGACAGAATATTAATATCAAATAGGTCTTAAATGGGCTAATAACGCAGATAGGTAGACTTATTATATTTGGTACAAAACGAATATTGTCTCTAATTAGTGAATAAGAGCGGAGCTGCGTCAGGGTTGTTATAATCGAGTGAAAACATGAAAGCGCTTGATTTAGTCGAGCCGTGTCGAGAGACATTTAGTGACATTTGCAGCGTGGGGTTTAAAGAGTGGGGGGGGTTGAATTACTTCACATTCCCGATGGTTTAAAGTTACGACGGGGACGAAGTTTATGTTAGTTTCACAATCTCGCTTCCTGCATAATCGTTGGCTAATTTTGACTAATGATAGAGCTATGTTTATAGAACTTATTTTCTGAGTGATACAAATTAAGACCGCACATGATAAAAGTAAACATGTAATAATACACTTCATATCTATTTCAATAATATTGCGATCCAACATAATGTGGCAAATAAACATATTTTAGTTATTAGTACGGAGGGGTTTGATAATTATTTACTGTCGTAATTACAATACTGTATGTAGTAACACGTTTAAGAACATTACGGAAGTGGGGAACAACTGAATTTTTTTTTAATATTATGAACCATTGAAAATATCTTAAATTACATGTCTTGGTGAGAAAATTACCAAAAATTCCACGAAACCCAGTTTCTATACAAAAAATGTAAAAATTTTGAACAATGATATTCAACTTCAGTTGGACGCTATGTCACATGAAGTCTACTTAGAAACCTAATATTCACCATTTTTCCATTAAGGCCTTTAAACAGCCACACCACGTGCCGTATAAATGGTTTTGCATAAGTTGCACGTAAAAGTTTAAGTATATAGCTCATTTCATTAGGCTACATGTGTTACATGTCGCAGTTAAAATGTCAGATAATTGTACTCAGTTTGTTTACAAATGTATTAAACGGAGTGATACGCACCATCATTGTACTCGATTATACACTAAAAGAAACAAAACTGTATGCAAAACTTAAAGTCTATATGTTAGCTCGTTAAGATGTCGTGTGAACGCACAGATATGCAGGTTTTCCAACCACTTGAGTGATACTAATATCCAACCACACGATGGAAGTTTTTAAAACCTTTTGAATTCCTCCATAAACAATAAAAAAGAAGTTATACATTGGATTTCTTAGTGTTATTGGTTTCATCTTAATAAAACCTTTAATTCCAGATATTACTCTATAGTTTTTTACAGTTTTGAGTTGCTCTCTACCCCTCCATTTCGGTAAAATAACCTCTCTTTTTTTTAACTTAAGAATGCCTTAGCTCCAATATAACGGTCTCAAACAATTATGAAGTGATAGCTGGACTATTTGAAACCGATGACAGGACCAGTTCATTACAGTTGGGAAAAAGAAAATAATAATAAACTAAACCCATTTTACAACCCAACGAAAAATAAATACTAGATTGAAAAATTAAATAACTTTTATGCGGAGATGACTTCCAGTCACACCAACATCATTGGGATTTGTAAACCTGGTACGGGCCTCTTAGATGTTGCGCCCTCGCTTTTCTCCAGCCTACCTAAAGAACACTGCTATGTGACTCGCTGGAACGAACGTCCCAGCTGTCGGGAGGCGGCACACCATTTTCCGGAATATGGAGGAAATAATTAATACAAGCAAAATAAGTGAGTTGTGCCTACGCCGTGAGAGGGTGAGGATGATTGAGCTGAATAGATTAAGAAAACACCACTTCACGGCTCACGGTCTCATCTCAATAGAACGGGTTTTTTATTTATATATACGTTGTTTTTTACTCTTTGTAAAGATTTTAAACTATGACGACTCCAGGTGGATAATCCTCGCTTTTAATACCCATTGGGACCAGAATGTACTAGATATTGAAATTATAGTAGCGTTATGACTACTGTCTGAACAGTTTGACGAATCTATGTGTTCATAGTGCGAATTAATAGTCCATTTGCAGCTCAGGCCTTTAATATGTAATAATACAGAAAATAACGTTATATTGAGTATGTATTCAAGCATTAATCATTACGACCAGAATATCTATTTGGAGTTACGAAGGGTTTTGATGACAAACACGTTTGGGATGTTATGAATGTCCTTGCCCAAGCCATCACATTTATTGTATATTAAAAGGTAGAATCTGAGGGGTGTCGAAACTTTCACAATTGGACATACCTTAGTCAGTCATCTGTAACAAAGCTAGTAAATGATTGAATCGATAGTCCGTAAGCTATACATGACCACCTGCTGGGCACAGAGCAGGGTGAGCAATAGTGCGACACGACCTCACCTCCTCGAGTGGCTGAGGGCTCTCGAGAGCGCGCCCGGAATTGAAATGCAATTTGTGTTTGGCGCTGTTTAAGTGGTGCCCTCACTTAATGCATCATGTTAGGGTGGTCACCCCTTCCCCGTAGGCGGCACGGCTCTTACAGAGGGTGCTGAAATGGTCCTCCAGTGGCAAAAGAGAATATAATCCCAAATTGCAGCACTAAACATTTTCAAAGTAAAATGACGAGTGGAACACACTTACTCGTATGAATAGCACTGAAGATGACGGAGCTCTCTCTTATAAATAAAATACGAAAAATTTTTGTACAGTCAAACGAGACTATTTAAAGATATTCAGGGTGTGAAGGAGGTGAACATAATAAAGATAATGAATGCCCTTCGAGCTGGAGAATCAGACAAAGTCGATATGTTTCCTTGTTGACGTAGAGTTTAAAATAAAGTAAATACTATTTATGCAACGTTATTTTTGTGAAATAATAGGTATTCCTTTCTAGTTTTCCCTACCACATTTCGTTGTTTTGTGTTTTAAATCAGATTTGTATATCTGTTTCGGATATATGTGTGGTCGATTTGGTCTACGTCCAATCTTTAGTGAGACTTCTCATTATTTCATGACATATTTCTCTCTAAGCACTTCAAATTAAATTTCAATAAGACCTATCATAATACCTCCAGCATCCTGCAACCACTCTCAAGCAATGGCCAGGTGTGGAACATAATGCCTCATGTAGATTTTCATCGCCATCTCGACCATTAATTCAGTTCCTTGTTATTCAGATCAGATGGTTCTGCTGATGTGTTGAATGCAAGTCACGAGGAGGGGTTATCTGATGGTCTATCCTAGCCTAGGGCACCTGTGAGGGTTTGGACTAATAGGCGCGCCCTCTTCTAGGCGATAGGTTGCAGGCCGCCATCTGCCTGTCCAGCCGACAGTGGCGCGTGCATGATTGGTATCTTCCTTTGCAGAGGGATAAATCAGGAGCACCTGCTAAAGGTGCAAGGGTTCTTCTAAGTTATGGCCACATAAGGGAAACCGTAACTCCTATCCATTAAAGTTAGAAGCTCGTTTAATTAGCTTAACCGAAATCTAATTGTTAATAGTTTTGTTCAAATGTGTTTATATATAAAAATTATATAAGCTATATATATATATATAGCTTTATATATATATATATATATATATATATATATATATATATATATATATAGCTTTATATATATATATATATCACAGCCAATTTATAAATGTTGTTTTTAAATTTTAAAACTCTGCATATTTAGGTACTGATGTTCGCTCCGTACATTTTATTGAATTAGAATAATTTTACAAATCATGTCTGATTGCCTATTATACCGTCAGATCATATGGCTTTTCATTGATATGTTCTTCAGAGTTGTATAATTTGTAGGATATCTAGGAGCAAACTAGAAGTAATTATGTCAATAAATTCTACACCCTTAGGATGTTAAAATCATGAGTTCAATAATAACGTATATTTAAAATGGTAAGACAGTTTCGGACATTTTCATCGTGACATGTAAAAAATAATAAAAGAAAATTATAGCAAATGTCTACATTCTGTTATTTAATATATGAGAAAAGTTAGGTTAGCAAAACTGCATTTAACGTGTGACGTTTATAATTTTTTAGATTTCTGACAAAATGGGTTAAAATGGAATCCACCTTTAACATTAGTAGCATCGGCACCTGGTAAATGCCTTATCAGTATGGAATTTTTCTTTATAAATACACCCTACTGAATTAAATAATAAATCATTAGTAACCAAGTACGAGTACGCAACACTAGGTTTTACTGAGGTTGCATATAAAATTTCAAATCTATAGATAGCTTACTTCATTCTTAAGATGTCCTGTGGAAAAATCATACAGAAATTTGTACAACGTCTCTGCAGATAAAAAAGAAATTGTGTCAGCCTACTATGTGATAATGGCTCTTAGTCAAATTCTATTGTTGGACATAAAACTCATTCTTGTCTATGTAATACACATCAATTTTTGGACAATTTAAAGTGTACAATGAAACCTTTCCCGAAATATCTTGCCTCGTGATACATTCACAACTCTTTTCATTCACCAGAGTTAAAATAAAATAGTCTACAATCCAAGTCATCAAAAGATGATGTTCTGTGTTGGGTAAAATCTCTTAGGGTTGTACTCAGTATGTTTACAAATGTATTTATTTTGTAACGTTCTCGTTGTCCTTTGGGTTACATATAACAATAATGCAAACATGTTCATTAACGCTAAGCCAAACCCATACAGTGCCATTATCGAACTAAATATTAAATTAATATAAACAAAGCTATATGCACATTTTGAAGTATATATATATATATATATATATATATATATATATATATATATATAGACAGTATATAGACTGATATATATATATATATATATATATATATATATATATTTATATATCAGTTTGTTTTAGATATATCGCGCTGACAGACAGACATGAAAAAGGAAATAACGACTTTGGATCAATACCCACACTTCAGCTTTTAAAATTCAAATTTCAAAGATTTTGTATATTATTTTATATGCACAAAACGAATCACTCATATATTTTTAGTAACCATCTCAACTATAAAGGCCTCTTTTACTACTCGTACCAATAAGGAAGGGTCAATGAAATCAGCAAAACACTCAGACAAAGTTCTAATTACTACGATACATTGAATGAATAACTGCAATTTTCCAACTTTACAATAAAGTTGCCTTTCGTGTCAAACAATGGCCAGCGTACATTACAGAAAAGAGCTTTTATCAATGGCTCAAACTTCGCTCAGGCCAGCACAAAAACATTTCCGTGTCCATTATATTACTGTTGGCACGTAAATTATTTAATGTGATTAATGTATAAGGAATGGACGAGGGTTGAACCCTACAAAAACCCTTCCGAATAAGGGCTTACACCTGCCCTTGGTGCAGAGGGTGGTGAAGCCAGGGTCAGACCTAGAGTGGCTTTCCTTGTAGCCGTCCCCACAGCTCACAGTACAACACTTAACATTTAGACTTTCCTTTCCAGGAAAGTGTTGATTCCTCCTTTTACTTAACTAAATCATTGGGCTTTTGATAGTGTTTTTGTGTTGTCGTTATAACATGTTATTGCATTGGAACTTCAGTAATCGGTGCTTTCTCATTATGTTTAAAATTTATGGAGTGAGTTCTAGTGCTCTAATAATCGTTTTTTACAAAAATTGTTGAAGCTGTAAAATAACTGACATAGTATATATTTCCTTAATTTAAGTTTTACATGAAGAAATCGTATGTAATTAATTTGCTCCATTTAAATATATTTCTTGATTTGCTTGATGTAGAATAAATTGAAAAATAAAAGCCATAACACTTGTTGATATTATACGTATTTACAATGCACTTTTAACAATTATATTTATACCCTCAGAACATCATTTTTATAAATAACAAAATAAAAATATAGTGTACCACTTCTTAGAACATTTTTACGATAATTTTCAGAATTTCTTAAGATTAATTACAATGACATGTAACAGTGAAGGTATATCTGACATAAATAAAAGTACACATAATCCAGTACAATACACATCGGTTACAAAGTGGAAATCTATAAAGCAGACCATCATAAAGGGCCATACTAACGGCAACAAAAGATCTGGTGAACCTTGTAGATGGACATTATGGAGGAAATAAGCTCTCTACAAAGCGTATATGGGGTGGAAAAGCGATATAAATCCTCGCTTACAGAGACAATCTCGTCGTAAAAACTGCCGTGTACGTTACGTACAGGCTGTGACGTTGCTCGTGAATAATTCGCCAACTGACTCTTCTCACGTAACATTTATTGGACCGAGGGATTTACGCTTCAAAATGTCTCTTCCATTTTACATGCGCATAGTTATATTTTTATTTTTAAATTCGTTTTGAAAAAATTGACATGCTACAGAAGTGATACGCTACTCGGGTGAAGTCCTGTATTCAGCTCTGCAACAGCCATGGTATCATCTGTATGGACCCTACCCTAGAGAGATTTAATACACAGGAGGCAAAATATTATCCGCGGGATATTCAATCAGTAGACACTAACTAGGGTCGTGGGTTAACAGATGAGGGGTGTGGTGGAGGGAATATCACTGATTATACAGTTAACGGTTCAGTGAGTCTAATCTGTGATTGTGGTCCGTGCTACAGCCCGTGTCACCGAGATGATTCGACGCATGTTGTCTATGGCATTGTAATTTATATACTTCATCTCATAATATATAATAAGTACAAGTTTATTCGCCATATTTCATTTAGAATATAATTAGCTTTAATTTTACACTAATATAACCACAATATGCCGATACAACATTGCACGGTAGAGTTGAGATTAATATTTTGTAATTGGTGGAATAATTTGCATGTTTACCGAAGCCACAAATTATAGCCTTTTATTTCAAATAAATTACAGTAACTTACATGAATGAACAAATATTTAACGTTATATTATAAAATATATAATTCGTAATACAGTATATATAATTTTAACAACATAAATATTATACATTTCAATATTATAAATATGTTAATCGTCAATGAATGTAGATTACTTTTATTTTTCGAATTTAAAATTATAGTCCGAATACCAGAAGTTGTTAAGATCAACTGTACTTATTTATTATCCTGATGCCCAAACTTAAAAAATGTATTAATTGAAGAATTCATAACAAATAAATACAATGATATTTTCAAGATCCAACTTAGATAAATACTCGTATAGTATTTCATTGAAGGAGGAGCTCTCTTTATTGTAAATAATTCCAGTAAAAGAAATACACAATTGTTCAAAAAATTTAAATTTATCCAAGAGGCATTTCAGTATCGAAGATTGACGATGGCAGGTGTTAATTCATAAAAATCGGACAATTGTATATTTATTTTACTACAATTATGTATTATGCTCGAAATGTAGACTTTCAGACTAAAAAGTGATCATCAAAACACATCCTTAAAAGAGAATAAATATCGAACATATTCGGAGAAAGGTACGCTGAGTTTGTGGACAGCTATGTTATTAAAATATAACACTAAATATGGATATTTTAATAGGTATGGTGAAGATTGTACATCGATATCTCAATCCGTTTAGAATATATCTAGGCGTATCAGGACTTAATTTACATCCTGTATAAAGAATTTTGTATAGAAGAGATTTTAAAGTTATATCACTTCTAATTATTATTAATTTCAGCGCTGAATGTTAACATTAGGTGATTAAAGCATGTTTCCGTCCTTTCCATACAACAGCAAACTTCTATTTACATACAAACTCAGCTGCTAGTTTGCAGGCAACAATGGGAACGTCTACGTGAAGAGTTGACGCGGCATGTTTGAGTTGCTGGCCACAGCGTGTGTATCCATCTGTGATATTACACTTTGATGAGAGACTCCCGGCACCAGCGGGAGTGGAACCGCACCTTTCCACATCGCACACACTCGTCATAAAGCTTATACAAGCGGAGTCGAAATAACTACTCACATTTGGGTATTTATGTATGCGTTAATGAAGAGTGCGTAGCATATTATTCTTTCATCAGGCACTGTAAAATAATCGTTCATCATATCGCAGAAGGTATGATTGTGATTTAAATGGTATCAAAGGATTTGTAAAAACATCATTTAAAACTATGGATGGACGAAAGTCATAATAAAATTGATATTCAAATTTAAAGTATCCAAACACTGATTGATTGATTGTCATATTCAATTAATGAGTCAAACTAAGAATATTGTTTTCAAGAGTCTATCTTGAGAAATACCATGTAATTCGCTCGAAATGAAAGCCTTCAGCCATAGACATAATAGTTTACCGCATATCTCCACAGGCTATTATAAATAATTGTAACCCTCCAAAATTTAGATTATATGTTCAGCTCTAATTTGTGAATTGTTTAGATTGAAACTTCAAAAATGTTTTACACGTTTAATTGATCAAATTCTCTTTCTATGACTAACAATCTTTAGTGGCTTATAGGTTTACTGAATGTCTCTATAGAATTACGGACCAATGGCAATGCCATAGCAAATATGTTATTGCACTCTGGAATGCTACAAAAAATATTGCTGTATTATTTCTTGCTATTTGAATAAACTTTCTTTAGACTTGGAATCTAACACTTTTAAGCAATTAACATATGAACAGTAATTGTTATCTATGGATAAATCAGACCAAAAATAAATAAATCTGATTATTTTTAAGAAGTATTTTACTAACGGTTCCAATTAATAAATAAGAAAATAGTGATGACTTAAATAGTATTATACCTCGAGAATTATCATGTAATTTGTACAAATATTGTTAATTCAATGAAGCTGAAATTAATTGATTGTAACTAGACCAAGATTTTTCAATCCTCCTAGCTTTTTAGCATTATTGGGAATAATACATTACTATCTCACTTTACCGAGTACCCGATATCGCAAGCCCTAAGGCAGTACAGTTTTAGGAATACAAGTATCTCCTAAACCGGCGTTTTAGCTCTATCTCTCAGCGAAACACTATATATCCAATCCCAAGGCGGTGCTGGGAATACACCGGTTTCACAGATAACACTATCTCGCCAGTTTTGAAACTATTACGGTTGAGAGGACAACAATTTCATCAAGAATCCCATGTCGTCTGATTTTATCTCACCGATATTCAAAATCATATTTAAGCTTCATACATGTATATATTAAGAGCATGTTACTTTACACCTACTTCAAGATTACATATAAAATAGTCTTAATAATTTGTAGTAACATCAAACAAAATATGGTTTTTTTTAGAAAATAATCAGGTTAGACTGAGAACAAGCCTTTTACAATTTAAAGAGTTTATAACATTTTAAATATGTCAACATTGTAAGATAAATATTACAAAATAAAAACCGTCTGCTATTGAATAACAGAATAATTGGCTTATAAAGCTGCCGTTCTAATAAAACAAATTTTGAACCACATTTAAAATTATTTGTATGTGTTTAAATACTCGTCTAAGCAACTTATTATGACTTTCTCCAATGTATTCCACTTAAGTATACACGTATCCTGTATAATCCATAAAATATTTTACTCAGGATTTTTATAAGTCCAAAGAATTGGCAGTACAAAAATTATATATTTAGCAACAATAAAAAATTCTTAGATTATTTTTACAATATTTACATGTAAACTTATTATGATTCAAATTTGAACATTTAGTGAAAATTTTACTTCATTTATGGTAACAATGAACATTTTGATCTCGGTTGTAATTTGGTTAGCCATGCCAAAACCCTTCACTCAAAATGAACATTTAGTCTTTTATTACTTCTGAAATAACGGATTTTTCTTAAGTTTATGTTAGTATTCAATGGACTAGAACTGATCTAATATTCATCACGTAAATTTTGAATAAATTGCAGTGTATTAAACTCCAGTTATATGATGATATAAATTTTTAAGGTAAACATTGTAATGGTTGGAATGTAGTGGGAAATTAGTATTTTAAAATTAGATCTACACGTAAAATATGATCTATTATAGAATATTATCTATTCGTTTAAAATATTACTACCTGTTCGGCTTCTTTATTGACATTTTATTTTTATTACACATTGAAATATAATAAAATTAAGTTTAAACTGCATTCTTTGAATATTTGGTGGATACGCGTATTGTTAAGCCAGCATATATGTATCTGGTTATAAACTGTGGAAACTTTACTGAGACTAGTCCAGTATTTTGAATTAAACATATCTTTATCTCAAATGGTTAAAAGTTATTGTAAATTATAATAATAACTTTAATGACAAATTTATTGTAAATTAAACTTTCGATGTGGTCTGCAGCAGTTACTTTTAGAAATACGAGTATATTTAGGGAAGTATTAAGACCAACTAATCTAGCCTGAAGACTCAGCCAAATGTTCTACTTCTCAAACGAGTGTACACAGACCTATATCGATCGATGGATCAGCATACATTAAGTCGATGGCGTCGACCCTTGGGCTAAACAAGTGGGCTTTACTGCTCAGAGCTTCGCTTTTAAGGTTTCAGGCTGTTCCCATGAAAATTATCTTTCTTAAAGTTTTATTTAGCTCATTTAAATTCGTTGTGTTTCATTATGTTTCGAAAATATACCTTAAATTTGACTTTTCCGAACTATAACATTTTCCTATGATAAATAAATACCTGTCATATAGAAATATATCACGCAGGACTCAGTGTACAACTGGAAAGTCCACAATTTAGTTCGTTATTAAGGTTACTATAATTATTGGATTTAAAATATTATAGCTTCATACGGATAAAAAATCCAAAATTAAGCAAGGTAGATTCTTTTCATCTAATCTATTACTTGAAACATCAGGATCCAAATTTAGTGTAAAATTAAAAACCCAGATTTAGTTGCATGTTTAATATTTGCATTCTTTCAAATGATTAAGTTCATGTTTTTTATGTTGTGGACGAAAATTAATAAATTCAATTACAGTTTTATTTTCGATGTCCTCATATTTATATTAAGGTATAATAGTGTCGCTGATGGTTGGTTATTAAGACATTGTCTATCATCAAAGCATGGAATATGAATAATTGGTCGGAATATACTAAGAATATACGTTTTTAAATCTCACAGTAGGTGATAGCAAATGCTAATTATCCTAATCTTTCCAGGTTATTGCGTCTCAGCTGGTTAGGGCTATAAA
This sequence comes from Homalodisca vitripennis, assembly GCF_021130785.1. Taxonomy (NCBI): domain Eukaryota; kingdom Metazoa; phylum Arthropoda; class Insecta; order Hemiptera; family Cicadellidae; genus Homalodisca; species Homalodisca vitripennis. Next base: position 161,061,166 of record NC_060207.1, on the reverse strand, counting down.
CAGATATATTCAGCTTGGCAGCTGTGAATGAAAAGGCAGGCCTATTATTCATCAGCGTCACTACGTAATATCCTCTTTTGACCAACATAGAACTGCTGTACTTCAAGTTTATATTTTCATGCAGATTTAGTTTCTATAACAAGCCCCAGCCAGTGTCAAAGGAAGCCCATTTACAGGGTCTGAACCGTTGTAGAGCGAGAAATGTTTTACTCCATTGAGAAATTTTAGTTCAAAGATGGCCGACACAAAAATGCCACCTGTATGGTACAACAGTATTTTCTTTACGTTTTTATTTAAAATCAAAGGATTTACTATATTAAACTTCAAAAAGCTTTCGATATTTCTGATAACACAAATAATTATTGTTCATTGCTTGCCTATCTTATACGTACACATATTTGGCCAACAATATATATTTCTGCATGCTAAAGATATAGCTAGCTGTGAACTTAAAACGAATAAAACAATATTGCAATCATTAGCCTACCATTCGTATTACTTTCTCTCATAATTTAATATGAGAACACAACGCGCTGAATGTCAACAATAACATGGAGCTGCAAATTAATTCATTATTGTTTATCTAAACAATGTCTGTTATTTACAAGCGTTATCATTTATGTCACATCTATTTGGGAAAGTAATTAGTGCTTGAACATAAAAATTATACGATTTAGTAACATTATCAAATCTTGCTTTATTTCTTGCAATAAAAGATCAAATCTGGGACCTACTGTGTGGTTATAAAATACATTTAATTATATTCAGTTCTCTGAAAGGGTGTAGACTTCTTTGGTGATTCATACAGACCTCATAACAATAGGAAACACACAAACGAGGATTTTTGTCATAAGTAGTAGGCTCGGCTTAAAATGATAGTTAGGACTACATGGTAAAATGACTATATAAATCTAGGGTTTGATAAAATTATATACTGTAGATATAAAATATATTAAATATACAACTTCATAAAAGCGATGACAGTGTGTTCCACTAACAGGGAGGCATGTCAGGAACCTCGTTTTGCAGCATAATGTGAGAAAATCTCTCGCGAATTCGTTCACCAGGCACTTAACTTGCAAAATAAGGAAGATCGTCTACGGTTCCCATGAACAAAAATTAACATTCAATGGTCAAATCGTCTTGGATAACGGCATCTGAAACTGACAGCCAAGCAATTCCGTTTTTCAGTGAAGGCCAAGTCGTCTTGTTTTTGTGCTATTTAGGTAGGCTTATTATGTCTTCTTAAAGGTGCTAAAACTGTAAAAAGTAATAAAACATTTTAAAATGTCCTATTGCATATAGAAAGTTGTTAATAAATGTTCTTGAAATTCTTTTTTCGAAATGTAGATTTATGATGCAAACTCAGTTTGTACCTAGCATGAACACCGCTCCTAGGACACGTGTAGTAATGTCACACGTAACTTGATATGTGCATTTGTTGTATTATTCATATGTGTAAATGTAGATTTATGATACAAACTCAGTTTGTACCTTGCATGACCACCGCTCCTAGGACACGTGTAGTAATGTCACACGTAACTTGATACGTGCATTTGTGGTATTATTCATATGTGTAAATGTAGATTTATGATACAAACTCAGTTTGTACCTTGCATGACCACCGCTCCTAGGACACGTGTAGTAATATCACACGTAACTTGATATGTGTATTTGTTGTATTATTCATATGTGTAAATGTGGATTTATGATACAAACTCAGTTTGTACCTTGCATGAACACCGCTCCTAGGACACGTGTAGTAATGTCACACGTAACTTGATATGTGCATTTGTTGTATTATTCATATGTGTAAATGTAGATTTATGATACAAACTCAGTTTGTACCTTGCATGAACACCGCTCCTAGGACACGTGTAGTAATGTCACACGTAACTTGATATGTGCATTTGTTGTATTATTCATATGTGTAAATGTATACTTATGATACAAACTCAGTTTGTACCTTGCATGAACACCGCTCCTAGGACACGTGTAGTAATGTCACACGTAACTTGATATGCGTATTTGTTGTATTATTCATATGTGTAAATGTAGATTTATGATACAAACTCAGTTTGTACCTTGCATGAACACCGCTCCTAGGACACGTGTAGTAATGTCACACGTAACTTGATATGTGTATTTGTTGTATTACTCATATGTGTAAATGTAGATTTATGATACAAACTCAGTTTGTACCTTGCATGAACACCGCTCCTAGGACACGTGTAGTAATGTCACACGTAACTTGTAATGTGTATTTGTTGTATTATTCATATGTGTAAATGTATACTTATGATACAAACTCAGTTTGTACCTTGCATGAACACCGCTCCTAGGACACGTGTAGTAATGTCACACGTAACTTGATATGTGCATTTGTTGTATTATTCATATGTGTAAATGTAGACTTATGATACAAACTCAGTTTGTACCTTGCATGACCACCGCTCCTAGGACACGTGTAGTAATGTCGCACGTAACTTGATATGTGTATTTGTTGTATTATTCATATGTGTAAATGTATACTTATGATACAAACTCAGTTTGTACCTTGCATGAACACCGCTCCTAGGACACGTGTAGTAATGTCACACGTAACTTGATATGTGTATTTGTTGTATTATTCATATGTGTAAATGTATACTTATGATACAAACTCAGTTTGTACCTTGCATGAACACCGCTCCTAGGACACGTGTAGTAATGTCACACGTAACTTGATATGTGTATTTGTTGTATTATTCATATGTGTAAATGTATACTTATGATACAAACTCAGTTTGTACCTTGCATGAACACCGCTCCTAGGACACGTGTAGTAATGTCACACGTAACTTGATATGTGTATTTGTTGTATTATTCATATGTGTAAATGTAGACTTATGATACAAACTCAGTTTGTACCTTGCATGAACACCGCTCCTAGGACACGTGTAGTAATGTCACACGTAACTTGATATGTGTATTTATTGTATTATTCATATGTGTAAATGTATACTTATGATACAAACTCAGTTTGTACCTTGCATGAACACCGCTCCTAGGACACGTGTAGTAATGTCACACGTAACTTGATATGTGTATTTGTTGTATTATTCATATGTGTAAATGTAGACTTATGATACAAACTCAGTTTGTACCTTGCATGACCACCGCTCCTAGGACACGTGTAGTAATGTCGCACATAACTTGATATGTGTATTTGTTGTATTATTCATATGTGTAAATGTAGATTTATGATGCATACTCAGTTTGTACCTAGCATGAACACCGCTCCTAGGACACGTGTAGTAATGTCACACGTAACTTGATATGTGTATTTGTTGTATTATTCATATGTGTAAATGTATACTTATGATACAAACTCAGTTTGAACCTTGCATGACCACCGCTCCTAGGACACGTGTAGTAATGTCACACGTAACTTGATATGTGCATTTGTTGTATTATTCATATGTGTAAATGTAGATTTATGATACAAACTCAGTTTGTACCTTGCATGACCACCGCTCCTAGGACACGTGTAGTAATGTCACACGTAACTTGATATGTGCATTTGTTGTATTATTCATATGTGTAAATGTAGATTTATGATACAAACTCAGTTTGTACCTTGCATGAACACCGCTCCTAGGACACGTGTAGTAATGTCACACGTAACTTGATATGTGCATTTGTTGTATTATTCATATGTGTAAATGTAGATTTATGATACAAACTCAGTTTGTACCTTGCATGAACACCGCTCCTAGGACACGTGTAGTAATGTCACACGTAACTTGATATGTGTATTTGTTGTATTATTCATATGTGTAAATGTAGACTTATGATACAAACTCAGTTTGTACCTTGCATGAACACCGCTCCTAGGACACGTGTAGTAATGTCACACGTAACTTGATATGTGTATTTGTTGTATTATTCATATGTGTAAATGTAGATTTATGATACAAACTCAGTTTGTACCTTGCATGAACACCGCTCCTAGGACACGTGTAGTAATGTCACACGTAACTTGATATGTGTATTTGTTGTATTATTCATATGTGTAAATGTAGACTTATGATACAAACTCAGTTTGTACCTTGCATGAACACCGCTCCTAGGACACGTGTAGTAATGTCACACGTAACTTGATATGTGTATTTGTTGTATTATTCATATGTGTAAATGTAGACTTTATGATACAAACTCAGTTTGTACCTTGCATGAACACCGCTCCTAGGACACGTGTAGTAATGTCACACGTAACTTGATATGTGTATTTGTTGTATTATTCATATGTGTAAATGTAGATTTATGATACAAACTCAGTTTGTACCTTGCATGAACACCGCTCCTAGGACACGTGTAGTAATGTCACACGTAACTTGATATGTGTATTTGTTGTATTATTCATATGTGTAAATGTAGACTTATGATACAAACTCAGTTTGTACCTTGCATGAACACCGCTCCTAGGACACGTGTAGTAATGTCACACGTAACTTGATATGTGTATTTGTTGTATTATTCATATGTGTAAATGTAGATTTATGATACAAACTCAGTTTGTACCTTGCATGAACACCGCTCCTAGGACACGTGTAGTAATGTCACACGTAACTTGATATGTGCATTTGTTGTATTATTCATATGTGTAAATGTAGACTTATGATACAAACTCAGTTTGTACCTTGCATGAACACCGCTCCTAGGACACGTGTAGTAATGTCACACGTAACTTGATATGTGTATTTGTTGTATTATTCATATGTGTAAATGTAGATTTATGATACAAACTCAGTTTGTACCTTGCATGAACACCGCTCCTAGGACACGTGTAGTAATGTCACACGTAACTTGTAGTCATGTTATATATTGTAGTAATGTTTTGATATGTACATATGTGTAAATGTTTATGATCTCAGTTTGTACTAACTGTAGTACACACGTTCCATCACAAACTCAGTTTGTAATGATAGGACACGTGTAGTAATGTCACACGTAACTTGATATGGTATTACATATGTGTGTAGATTTATGATACAAACTCAGTTTGTACCTTGCATGAACACCGCTCCTAGGACACGTGTAGTAATGTCACACGTAACTTGATATGTGCATTTGTTGTATTATTCATATGTGTAAATGTAGATTTATGATACAAACTCAGTTTGTACCTTGCATGAACACCGCTCCTAGGACACGTGTAGTAATGTCACACGTAACTTGATATGTGTGTTTGTTGTATTATTCATATGTGTAAATGTAGACTTATGATACAAACTCAGTTTGTACCTTGCATGAACACCGCTCCTAGGACACGTGTAGTAATGTCACACGTAACTTGATATGTGTATTTGTTGTATTATTCATATGTGTAAATGTAGACTTATGATACAAACTCAGTTTGTACCTTGCATGAACACCGCTCCTAGGACACGTGTAGTAATGTCACACGTAACTTGAATATGTGTAATTTGTTGTATTATTCATATGTGTAAATGTAGACTTATGATACAAACTCAGTTTGTACCTTGCATGAACACCGCTCCTAGGACACGTGTAGTAATGTCACACGTAACTTGATATGTGTATTTGTTGTATTATTCATATGTGTAAATGTAGACTTATGATACAAACTCAGTTTGTACCTTGCATGAACACCGCTCCTAGGACACGTGTAGTAATGTCACACGTAACTTGATATGTGCATTTGTTGTATTATTCATATGTGTAAATGTAGATTTATGATACAAACTCAGTTTGTACCTTGCATGACCACCGCTCCTAGGACACGTGTAGTAATGTCACACGTAACTTGATATGTGTATTTGTTGTATTATTCATATGTGTAAATGTAGATTTATGATACAAACTCAGTTTGTACCTTGCATGAACACCGCTCCTAGGACACGTGTAGTAATGTCACACGTAACTTGATATGTGCATTTGTTGTATTATTCATATGTGTAAATGTAGATTTATGATACAAACTCAGTTTGTACCTTGCATGAACACCGCTCCTAGGACACGTGTAGTAATGTCACACGTAACTTGATATGTGCGTTTGTTGTATTATTCATATGTGTAAATGTAGATTTATGATACAAACTCAGTTTGTACCTTGCATGAACACCGCTCCTAGGACACGTGTAGTAATGTCACACGTAACTTGATATGTGTGTTTGTTGTATTATTCATATGTGTAAATGTAGACTTATGATACAAGCTCAGTTTGTACCTTGCATGAACACCGCTCCTAGGACACGTGTAGTAATGTCACACGTAACTTGATATGTGTATTTGTTGTATTATTCATATGTGTAAATGTAGACTTATGATACAAACTCAGTTTGTACCTTGCATGAACACCGCTCCTAGGACACGTGTAGTAATGTCACACGTAACTTAATATGTGTATTTGTTGTATTATTCATATGTGTAAATGTAGACTTATGATACAAACTCAGTTTGTACCTTGCATGAACACCGCTCCTAGGACACGTGTAGTAATGTCACACGTAACTTGATATGTGTATTTGTTGTATTATTCATATGTGTAAATGTAGACTTATGATACAAACTCAGTTTGTACCTTGCATGAACACCGCTCCTAGGACACGTGTAGTAATGTCACACGTAACTTGATATGTGTATTTGTTGTATTATTCATATGTGTAAATGTAGACTTATGATACAAACTCAGTTTGTACCTTGCATGAACACCGCTCCTAGGACACGTGTAGTAATGTCACACGTAACTTGATATGTGTATTTGTTGTATTATTCATATGTGTAAATGTAGATTTATGATACAAACTCAGTTTGTACCTTGCATGAACACCGCTCCTAGGACACGTGTAGTAATGTCACACGTAACTTGATATGTGCATTTGTTGTATTATTCATATGTGTAAATGTAGACTTTATGATACAAACTCAGTTTGTACCTTGCATGAACACCGCTCCTAGGACACGTGTAGTAATGTCACACGTAACTTGATATGTGCATTTGTTGTATTATTCATATGTGTAAATGTAGATTTATGATACAAACTCAGTTTGTACCTTGCATGAACACCGCTCCTAGGACACGTGTAGTAATGTCACACGTAACTTGATATGTGCATTTGTTGTATTATTCATATGTGTAAATGTAGACTTATGATACAAACTCAGTTTGTACCTTGCATGAACACCGCTCCTAGGACACGTGTAGTAATGTCACACGTAACTTGATATGTGTATTTGTTGTATTATTCATATGTGTAAATGTAGACATTAGTAATGTCGCACAGTACCCATATGTTTGTTCTCAGTTTGTACATGATGCACCCAGTTTGTACCTACGCACGCTCCTAGGACACGTGGTCGTAATGTCGCACGTACTTGATATGTGGTATTTGTTGTATTATTCATATGTGTAAATGTAGATTTATGGAATGCAAATACAAACTCAGTTCTGTTACCTTGCATGAACACCGCTCCTAGGACACGTGTAGTAATAGTCACACGTAACTTGATATGTGCATTTGTTGGTATTATTTCATATGTGTAAATGTAGATTTATGATACAAACCAGTTTTGTACCTTGCATGAACACCGCTCCCTAGGACACGTGTAGTAATGTCCACACGTAACTTGATATGTGCCATTTTAGTTGTATTATTCATATGTGTAAATGTAGGACTTATGATACAAACTCAGTTTGTACCTTGCATGAACACCGCTCTAGGACACGTGTAGTAATGCTCACACGTAACTTGATATGCGTATTTTGGTTGTAATTATTCATATGTGTCAATGTAGATTTATGGATACACAACTCAGTTTGTAGCCTTTGCATGAACACCGCTCCTTGGACACGTGTAGTAAAGTCACACGTTACTTGATATGTGATTTGTTGTATTATTCATATGTGTAAATGTAGATTTATGATACAAACTCAGTTTGTACCTTGCATGAACACCGCTCCTAGGATACACGTGTAGTAATGTCACACGTAACTTGATATGTGCGTTTGTTGTATTATTCATATGTGCTAAATGTAAGATATTTATGATACAAACTCAGTTTGTACCTTGCATGAACACCGCTCCTAGGACACGTGTAGTAATGTCACACCGTAACTTGATATGTGTGTTTGTTGTATTTTATTCATATGTTGTAAATGTAGACTTATGATGAGTACAAGCACATTTTTTTTTTGTGTATTTTTCACCTTGCATGAACACCGCTCACTAGGACACGTGTAGTAATGTCACACGTAACTTGAAATATGTGTATTTGTTGTATTATTCAGATTTGTAAATGTATACTTTATGATACAAACTCAGTTTGTCACCTTGCGATGAACACCGCTCCTAGGACAACGTGTAGTAATGTCACACGTAACTTGATATGTGTATTTTGTTGTATTATTCATATGTGTAAATGTAGATTTATGATACAAACTCAGTTTGTACCTTGCATGAACACCGATCCTAGGACAACGTGTAGTAATGTCACACGTAACTTGATATGTGTGTTTGTTGTATTATTCATAATGTGTAAATGTAGACATTTATGCATACAAGCTCAGTTGTACCTTGCATGAACACCGCTCCTAGGACACGTGTAGTAATGTCTCCCACACGTAACTTGATATGTGTATTTGTTGTATATTCATATGTGTAAATGTAGACTTATGATAAAAAGAGCTCAGTTTGTACCTTGCATGAACACCGTTCCTAGGACAACGTGTAGTAATTGTCACACGGAAACTTGATATGTGTATTTGTTGTATTATTCATATGTGTAAATGTTAGACGTATGATACAAACTCAGTTTGTACCCTACATGAACACAACCGCTTCCTAGGACTCGTGTAGTAATGTTTGTACACACGTAACTTGATATGTGCTCATTTGTTGTATTATTCATATGTGTAAAATGTAGACTTATGATACAAACTCAGTTTTGTAGCCTTGCAATGACCACCGCTCCTAGGACAACGTTGTAGTAATGTCGCACGTAACTTGATATGTGTATTGTTGTATTATTCATATGTGTAAATGTAAGACTTTATGATACAAACTCAGTTTGTACCTTGCATGACCACCGCACCTAGGACACGTGTAGTAATGTCCACACGTAACTTGATATGTGTATTTGTTTGTATTAATTTCATATGTGTAAAATGTATACTTATGATACAAACTCAGTTTGTACCGTGCAATGAACACCGCTCCTAGGACAGCGTGTAGTAATGTCACACGTAACCATTGATATGTGTATTTGTAGTATTATTCATATGTGTAAATGTATACTTATGCATACAAACTCAGTTTGTACTTGCATGAACACCGCTCCTAGGACACGTGTAATGTCACACGTAACTTGATATGTGTATTTGTTTTAGTATTATTCATATGTGTAAATGTATACTTATGAATACAAACTCAGTTTTGTACCTTGCATGAAACACCGCTCCTAGGACAACGTGTAGTTAAATGTCACACGTAACTTGATATGTGTATTTATTGTCATATTCATATGTGTAAATGTAGACTTATAGATACAAACTCAGTTTGTACCGTTGCATGAACACCGCTCCTAGGACCACGTGTAGTAATGTCACACGTAACTTGATATGTGTAATTTGTTGTCTGTATTCATATGTGTAAATGTACGACTTATGATACAAAACTCAGTTTGTACCTTGCATGACCACCGCTCCTTAGGACACGTGTAGTAATGTCGCGGCACATAACTTGATATTGAGTATTTGTTGTATTATTCATATGTGTAAATGTAGATTTATGATGCATTACTCAGTTTGTACCTAGGGCATGACCACCGCTCCTAGGACACGTGTAGTAATGTCACACGTAACTTGATGATGTGTATTTGTTGATATTATTTCATATGTGTAAATGTATACTTTATGATTACAAACTCAGTTTGAACCTTGCATGACCACCGTGCTCTAGGACCACGTGTAGTAATGTCACACGTAACTTGATATGTGCATTTGTTGTATTATTCATATGTGAAAATGTAGATTTATGATACAAACTCAGTTTGTACCTTGCATGAACACCGCATCCTAGGGACAAACGTGAGTATAATGTCACACGTAACATGATATGTGCATTTGTTGTATTATTCATATGTGTAAATGTAGATTTATGATACAAACTCAGTTTGGACCGTGCATGAACACCGCTCCTAGGACACGTGTAGTAATGTCGCACGTAACTTGATATGTGCGTTTGTGTATTATTTCATATGTGTAAATGTAGATTTATGATACAAATCCACATTTTGTACGCTTGCATGAACACCGCTCCTAGGACCCCCTTGTAGTAATGTCGCACGTAACTTGATATGTGTGTTTGTTGTATTATTTCATATGTGTAAATGTTAGACTTTATGATACAAAGCTCCAGTTATGTACCTTGCATGAACACCGCTCCCTAGGACACGTGTAGTAATGTCACACGTAACTTGGATATGTGTATTTGTTTGTATTATTCATATGTGTAAATGTAGACTTATGATACAAACTCAGTTTGTACCTTGCATGAACACCGCTCCTAGGACACGTGTAGTAATGTCACACGTAACTTAATATGTGTATTTGTTGTATTATTCATATGTGTAAATGTAGACTTATGATACAAACTCAGTTTGTACCTTGCATGAACACCGCTCCTAGGACACGTGTAGTAATGTCACACGTAACTTGATATGTGTATTTATTGTATTATTCATATGTGTAAATGTAGACTTATGATACAAACTCAGTTTGTACCTTGCATGAACACCGCTCCTAGGACACGTGTAGTAATGTCACACGTAACTTGATATGTGTATTTGTTGTATTATTCATATGTGTAAATGTAGACTTATGATACAAACTCAGTTTGTACCTTGCATGACCACCGCTCCTAGGACACGTGTAGTAATGTCGCACGTAACTTGATATGTGTATTTGTTGTATTATTCATATGTGTAAATGTAGATTTATGATGCAAACCCAGTTTGTACCTAGCATGAACACCGCTCCTAGGACACGTGTAGTAATGTCACACGTAACTTGATATGTGTATTTGTTGTATTATTCATATGTGTAAATGTATACTTATGATACAAACTCAGTTTGTACCTTGCATGAACACCGCTCCTAGGACACGTGTAGTAATGTCACACGTAACTTGATATGTGCATTTGTTGTATTATTCATATGTGTAAATGTAGATTTATGATACAAACTCAGTTTGTACCTTGCATGAACACCGCTCCTAGGACACGTGTAGTAATGTCACACGTAACTTGATATGTGCATTTGTTGTATTATTCATATGTGTAAATGTAGACTTATGATACAAACTCAGTTTGTACCTTGCATGAACACCGCTCCTAGGACACGTGTAGTAATGTCACACGTAACTTGATATGCGTATTTGTTGTATTATTCATATGTGTAAATGTAGATTTATGATACAAACTCAGTTTGTACCTTGCATGAACACCGCTCCTAGGACACGTGTAGTAATGTCACACGTAACTTGATATGTGTATTTGTTGTATTACTCATATGTGTAAATGTAGATTTATGATACAAACTCAGTTTGTACCTTGCATGAACACCGCTCCTAGGACACGTGTAGTAATGTCACACGTAACTTGATATGTGCGTTTGTTGTATTATTCATATGTGTAAATGTAGATTTATGATACAAACTCAGTTTGTACCTTGCATGAACACCGCTCCTAGGACACGTGTAGTAATGTCACACGTAACTTGATATGTGTGTTTGTTGTATTATTCATATGTGTAAATGTAGACTTATGATACAAGCTCAGTTTGTACCTTGCATGAACACCGCTCCTAGGACACGTGTAGTAATGTCACACGTAACTTGATATGTGTATTTGTTGTATTATTCATATGTGTAAATGTAGACTTATGATACAAACTCAGTTTGTACCTTGCATGAACACCGCTCCTAGGACACGTGTAGTAATGTCACACGTAACTTAATATGTGTATTTGTTGTATTATTCATATGTGTAAATGTAGACTTATGATACAAACTCAGTTTGTACCTTGCATGAACACCGCTCCTAGGACACGTGTAGTAATGTCACACGTAACTTGATATGTGTATTTATTGTATTATTCATATGTGTAAATGTAGACTTATGATACAAACTCAGTTTGTACCTTGCATGAACACCGCTCCTAGGACACGTGTAGTAATGTCACACGTAACTTGATATGTGTATTTGTTGTATTATTCATATGTGTAAATGTAGACTTATGATACAAACTCAGTTTGTACCTTGCATGACCACCGCTCCTAGGACACGTGTAGTAATGTCGCACGTAACTTGATATGTGTATTTCTTGTATTATTCATATGTGTAAATGTAGATTTATGATGCAAACCCAGTTTGTACCTAGCATGAACACCGCTCCTAGGACACGTGTAGTAATGTCACACGTAACTTGATATGTGTATTTGTTGTATTATTCATATGTGTAAATGTATACTTATGATACAAACTCAGTTTGTACCTTGCATGAACACCGCTCCTAGGACACGTGTAGTAATGTCACACGTAACTTGATATGTGCATTTGTTGTATTATTCATATGTGTAAATGTAGATTTATGATACAAACTCAGTTTGTACCTTGCATGAACACCGCTCCTAGGACACGTGTAGTAATGTCACACGTAACTTGATATGTGCATTTGTTGTATTATTCATATGTGTAAATGTAGACTTATGATACAAACTCAGTTTGTACCTTGCATGAACACCGCTCCTAGGACACGTGTAGTAATGTCACACGTAACTTGATATGCGTATTTGTTGTATTATTCATATGTGTAAATGTAGATTTATGATACAAACTCAGTTTGTACCTTGCATGAACACCGCTCCTAGGACACGTGTAGTAATGTCACACGTAACTTGATATGTGTATTTGTTGTATTACTCATATGTGTAAATGTAGATTTATGATACAAACTCAGTTTGTACCTTGCATGAACACCGCTCCTAGGACACGTGTAGTAATGTCACACGTAACTTGATATGTGTATTTGTTGTATTATTCATATGTGTAAATTTATACTTATGATACAAACTCAGTTTGTACCTTGCATGAACACCGCTCCTAGGACACGTGTAGTAATGTCACACGTAACTTGATATGTGCATTTGTTGTATTATTCATATGTGTAAATGTAGACTTATGATACAAACTCAGTTTGTACCTTGCATGACCACCGCTCCTAGGACACGTGTAGTAATGTCGCACGTAACTTGATATGTGTATTTGTTGTATTATTCATATGTGTAAATGTATACTTATGATACAAACTCAGTTTGTACCTTGCATGAACACCGCTCCTAGGACACGTGTAGTAATGTCACACGTAACTTGATATGTGTATTTGTTGTATTATTCATATGTGTAAATGTATACTTATGATACAAACTCAGTTTGTACCTTGCATGAACACCGCTCCTAGGACACGTGTAGTAATGTCATACGTAACTTGATATGTGTATTTGTTGTATTATTCATATGTGTAAATGTATACTTATGATACAAACTCAGTTTGTACCTTGCATGAACACCGCTCCTAGGACACGTGTAGTAATGTCACACGTAACTTGATATGTGTATTTGTTGTATTATTCATATGTGTAAATGTAGACTTATGATACAAACTCAGTTTGTACCTTGCATGAACACCGCTCCTAGGACACGTGTAGTAATGTCACACGTAACTTGATATGTGTATTTGTTGTATTATTCATATGTGTAAATGTAGACTTATGATACAAACTCAGTTTGTACCTTGCATGAACACCGCTCCTAGGACACGTGTAGTAATGTCACACGTAACTTGATATGTGTATTTATTGTATTATTCATATGTGTAAATGTATACTTATGATACAAACTCAGTTTGTACCTTGCATGAACACCGCTCCTAGGACACGTGTAGTAATGTCACACGTAACTTGATATGTGTATTTGTTGTATTATTCATATGTGTAAATGTAGACTTATGATACAAACTCAGTTTGTACCTTGCATGACCACCGCTCCTAGGACACGTGTAGTAATGTCGCACGTAACTTGATATGTGTATTTGTTGTATTATTCATATGTGTAAATGTAGATTTATGATGCATACTCAGTTTGTACCTAGCATGAACACCGCTCCTAGGACACGTGTAGTAATGTCACACGTAACTTGATATGTGTATTTGTTGTATTATTCATATGTGTAAATGTATACTTATGATACAAACTCAGTTTGTACCTTGCATGACCACCGCTCCTAGGACACGTGTAGTAATGTCACACGTAACTTGATATGTGCATTTGTTGTATTATTCATATGTGTAAATGTAGATTTATGATACAAACTCAGTTTGTACCTTGCATGAACACCGCTCCTAGGACACGTGTAGTAATGTCACACGTAACTTGATATGTGCATTTGTTGTATTATTCATATGTGTAAATGTAGATTTATGATACAAACTCAGTTTGTACCTTGCATGACCACCGCTCCTAGGACACGTGTAGTAATGTCACACGTAACTTGATATGTGCATTTGTTGTATTATTCATATGTGTAAATGTAGATTTATGATACAAACTCAGTTTGTACCTTGCATGAACACCGCTCCTAGGACACGTGTAGTAATGTCACACGTAACTTGATATGTGCATTTGTTGTATTATTCATATGTGTAAATGTAGATTTATGATACAAACTCAGTTTGTACCTTGCATGAACACCGCTCCTAGGACACGTGTAGTAATGTCACACGTAACTTGATATGTGTGTTTGTTGTATTATTCATATGTGTAAATGTAGACTTATGATACAAACTCAGTTTGTACCTTGCATGAACACCGCTCCTAGGACACGTGTAGTAATGTCACACGTAACTTGATATGTGCGTTTGTTGTATTATTCATATGTGTAAATGTAGACTTATGATACAAACTCAGTTTGTACCTTGCATGAACACCGCTCCTAGGACACGTGTAGTAATGTCACACGTAACTTGATATGTGTATTTGTTGTATTATTGATATGTGTAAATGTAGACTTATGATACAAACTCAGTTTGTACCTTGCATGAACACCGCTCCTAGGACACGTGTAGTAATGTCACACGTAACTTGATATGTGTATTTGTTGTATTATTCATATGTGTAAATGTAGACTTATGATACAAACTCAGTTTGTACCTTGCATGAACACCGCTCCTAGGACACGTGTAGTAATGTCACACGTAACTTGATATGTGTATTTGTTGTATTATTCATATGTGTAAATGTAGACTTATGATACAAACTCAGTTTGTACCTTGCATGAACACCGCTCCTAGGACACGTGTAGTAATGTCACACGTGCATTTGTTGTATTATTCATATGTGTAAATGTATACCCGTACGTTTCGCGACTGTTGCAATTTCTTCTCTGCTAAAATATGTCTGTACTAACACAATCGTGAGTTTTCCACCATAAGAAGAGCGTTACATTTAACACCACTCTATACAATTATCTTTGATCTTAGCGTTTTGTTACATGTCTTATTTAATTATATATATAAATCAAAATACTAAGTTTAGATGCCTTTATTATTACACACACACACACACACACACACACACACACACACACACACACACACACACACACACACACACGCACGCACGCACGCACGCGCGCGCGCACACACACACACACACACACACACACACACACACACACACACACACACACACACACCTTATATCTAAACATATATTTTTAATAACAACAGATTAATTTTTTGGTGAAATATAAGTGGGATAGGCACCACAAAGTTTATTCTGATTTAAATAAAATCGTACATCTAGCCTTATTTTTCTGTGCAGTATTTCAATTTTATAACATGTTTAATGTTCAAAATATTTAACAAGATAGTGTTGTTATTTATTTGTAAAAGATGTTAATTTTTGGCTTAAAATCGATTTCTACACATGCCATTCTTTATTGTTTTCATAACTGATAAATTTAGCATTGGTGTTTCTTTGAACATACAACAACCGTGCCGGGAGATATGAAAAAAAACTGAATGCGTATGAACAATATTTTTTAAAACGTAACCTCGCAACATTATACGACATTCACTTACATAAGAGGGTAAAACGTACTGACATCATTTCTCTGGAATAAATATCAAGTATACCTTGTTATATTTACACTTTAACTAGTAAACATTTACAACAGTAACGAATTTGACAATACGCACTTAACGTACAAACGATTTCCCTCACACCTTTTTAGTTTTTCGATGTATAACAAGAGCTGTGTTCTATAAAACCGTAGTAACTTATAAGTTTTAATGCAGAGTTAAAACACAATCTAATACACTTAATTACTTTTAACATTAATTAGTACTTGTATTAATGTTGTTTTTTGTTTCTGCTACTGTACTGAGTTGTGCACAAGATAAGAGTCTCAGTCTCATAAATTTCAATGATAATGGTACATATGTATGGTTCATATGATGTGGTGCTGTGATCAGGTACTGTATGTAAACATTTGTATCTACTTTGAATTCGGTGTGTTCATCGTCTTGTTTCCATTGTTTTGCTTGCTTAAGCGAATAATTTAGGGTTTGACAATCCAAGAAGAGCGCAGATACTATACCTCGAAATTCGTGTTTACTACTAATACTTCACGACGGAAATGTCCCAATTCTATTTATGGTTGATACTGCCCAACGTCAATAATGAGCTTAACCGATGGATTTATAACACATTTGTTATTTGAACTAAATTTTGACAAAAATACACTCAAAACAAGGACCTAATATTTAATCCAAAATCAGACAACCTAACTCAAAATTCTGTCTGTAAGCATTGGGATTCACAGAAGCAAACAGGTCACAATGAAGATTTCCCGAGTATAAATCTTCCATTACAAGCTTATTCGTATCGCGTACAAATGGACGGATGAGCAACCGAAAAGCACTTTGAATAATTTTACTTCCCTTTCGTAAAAATGAAGTGGATCCATTGCGGAAGATAAACGAGCAGTAGCTCTCAGTCCGAACGGCCCGCGATCTATCAGGCGGCGAGCGATTCACTCCTGGCTATTTGTTACACAGAGGGCTGGCTAGTGGAGTGAGGGGTTCTAAATGGAAGTTGAACAGTGGTTTCGTATTCAAAGCAAACTGACGTTTTGCTTACTTGTAATACTCGGGTTCCATTTTGTAAAGTATTCATCTAGTCTAAAAATAGAGGTGGAACAAGTAACAACTATACATACATTAGTGTAATTTACTATTTAACTTGATGCATTGCAAATCCTTTAAAAGAAATTAAAATTTTGAAAATTTCATAATAATACGATTTCTTATTTGTAGAGACTGAATTATTTATGAAATACAGTAGGCCATCTTTTCTATTATTACTGCATTTTTGGCCAGCAATATTGTGAACAAGACAATAAAAAATCACACAATTTACTTATTGGATGTCTATGCTAATTTAAATCGTGTCAATGCATCTTAAGTCATACGAGTCCATGAATATGAAACGCGGCCAGTGTCATGACTAACATCTAAGCATTCCGGTACAGTCGTACATAATCATTGCTTACACAATTACATTCTTGGAAATTTCAATCTCGTTAAGGAGTGACATTTCCGGTCATCAGATGTAAAACCGAAACTGTACTACAGATGTTAGTAATTTTGTTAGACTCAGTTGCTAGAGGTACTTAGAAAAAAAAACCAGCTTCACTTTGGCTTCAAGTTGTATACAGATTGATCTACCGGAACCATGCCGGTTGTCACGGATCGGAGAATGCTGCGCACATAATACAAAGCACAGAAGTATGATGGTGGCGTAAGTGACACCATGGAGGCGGTTTTATCCGACCGTGACAAAAGATCATTTGTTAGACACTGGTAAGGATGCGCGAAATGGCCTGTAGAAGAGGTGACGATCTATATTATATGGCCACAGGAACTAAGGAAGGGGTGACTTGCACTGCACGTAAGTTAAAAAAAAATCGAATAACTAGACTTAGAGTATGTCCCAAAAGTGCTAACTTCACAAACATTTCTGAGTGAATTTGGTGGATTTTGTAGACTCGGAACGTAGTTTTTCAAAAGTTTGTCATGCACCTTAACCTTAACAGCTTAGGGTTCTCCGATCTGATTGGTAAAGACAATGCTGATTTAATACTAGAGAACAATAAAATCTTAATAACTCAAAAGTTAAGTATTGGTCTTTCGGAAATTGTTTTTATTGACAAAATAACCTTATTGTAATAATGCTTGTAATAATTAAATCTATCACATGCAATACAATAATGTTACGGTTTATAATAACATCAGTTAAGGAAACGCGAAAAGGAAATACACTAGGAAGGGAACTATTGACGTCATTATTCACAATACTCTTTGGTTCCGTGAAACCTTATCTTGTGCTGATTACCCGCAGTGTAGTGGTCGTGGGTTCCTCGAATATTGAAGTTCTTATTCCTGTTAGTGAACCGTAGTGTAGACAGAATCTTTATCAAAGGCGTTCAAAATGAGGAACAACATGATTTAATCTTACATTTACAAATATTGAGTTATACCTATTTAAAATGTGATGTAGATTGTATACAATTTCTGCCCTCATAACGGGATTTCCAGGAGATTTTTTGGATTTTCTCTCCGATTATGACTACCATAATCCTAAACTATATGTACATCATGGGCATATACAATACAACGCGAGCTTATGAACACGTTAACTACCGTAGGTACTAATGGGCTCAGACCAAACTTGGTATATAGACAGTTTTTGTACATAGCTTGGATGGGTTTATCAGCCAGTGTTAACCAACGAAAAATTCCAATGTGGCAGCAATTCAAATTCGAGCTAAACTTTTAACCCAATTGATTAACAACATAGACCCAAATTTATATTTTTACGTATGTTACGTAATTAAAAACTAATTTTATCCTTTCACTTTTTGATAACTCTTAAACGTTTGAATTCTTTACTTCAACCCCCCTTCTTTTATTGCCAAACTTGTTTTTTTTACTATTTCAAAATCTAAATAAAGAGCACTAACAATGTTACACTAACACCACTATAGATTAAGAACGTTACTACTACGATGTACATCTTGTTAAAGTCTCATGCCCGCAGCCTACTATTATTTTCTAAATGCATTGCCCTACTTATAAAGTAAACTCTTTGGTGTAAATCTGAAAGGTGATTCTAACTTAAAGGACTTGTCTGAAGTGCATTATCCGTAAAACGTTTATTTTAACAAAATAATTCACGTACAGCTGAGGAAAATGTTATAGAGGGTGTTTATCTAGGGAAAGGAATTGGGTAAATAGATAAGGAAAGACAAATTAAGATTAAGGTGAAAGATGCAGGTAAGTGGAGCTTGAGAACTAACTCTACATTACACCGAAACTTTTCCTTTCTCCTTGTCAGACTACAGTTAAAAGTTTCATCAAAGCATTAACGCCAGATTTACCGTCATCACGGGTTTTGATGCTTGCTATGACTCCTAGAATCATCATACCAGTTGGTATAGGTCTTGACTATACCCAAATTGAGTGGTAGATCCTGCCCAGTGTCGAGCTGGTATTGATTTTTGGGAGCATACGATACCCCGTCTTTAATTAACAAAGACATCGATTTTGTGTCGGCTCACGGGCGGTGGCGGTGGCGGCGGGGCAGAGACACGGGGCTCGGCACACGTTGACACAAATTACTGCCGGCCACCCACGCTTTGTCGCTCTATACGAGGCCGGTCACGTTATTCATGGTGACGTTGACACACTGAAACCCGAATTAAAAAAATCTTTGCTAGGATTTTCCCAAGAATATTTTTAGCCCGACATAAACAAATATATAGATTTACTAAACACCTATTCTAATGTCTAGTTTACTCATCGATCGTTAATTGTAAACCGGTAAATTACTGTTAAACGCTGTAAATACACTAAAGTGTGAAATAAAAATGTTAACAGCATGTTCATTACTGACTGATTCTTCCATTTGTTGACGAACGGAAGCGTTAGCTCATTGTTTATTAATGTCTATTGTTTTTATTTTAACCAAATTTATTTTAAAGGCATTACTCATGCAAACAAACAATATGAATTTGTACAGAATTATTCTAAATCGGGATTAGAATTTATGTTCTATTCGTCTGGTGGGCTTATCAGTACACATTACCGTTTATGCATTCCTTTCCCAGGTTATTGCAGCACTCATCGTCGAGAAGGTCTAAATCCCTAAAACCTATTAATGTAGATCTCTGTAATTATTATAATTTCTTTATCTAAACACACGGTTCAGGTCCTAAAATTTACAATAAGAGTGTATACAGTGTTACCAGAATCAAAATAGACATTAGAATTACATGACAAAATGTTCCGAATTTGTTCTTTGAGTAACAGACCTATATGTTCAAGAAGATGACTCAACAAGAATTCAATTTGTGAGATAATGGCGGCAACTGTTCAAATAAATTTCTTTCAACTTACATATTAGTTATTCAAATACAAAGAGCTCCCACTTGTGAGTCTGTATACGCTATTATTAGAGGAACACATTTTCTTGGAAGGCACTGTCCAACGATGATGATATGGCCTAAACCTGGCTTGATGGTCGTAAAATCCTGGGGTCTTCGTTTTATTGGTATTGGCAAAGTTTCACTCGCAATCCCACTCCGTCTTCCTGTCAGGTCCGCGGCACGCACGCACGCATTCACAATCACACCCTTCCTCCCCTTTATCGCTGATTCCTGTCGGGGGTGGACTCGGGAAGGGCAAGGGAGAGTGGGGCGCGGTGACCGGCTTCGAGAGACAACGATCCGCAGGCTCGTTCTTAGGACCATACTTCACATTACACGTTTAACCGCATGAAAGAGGAGTATAAAAGAGTTAACAATAAATTGCACATTCTTTTACTTCAGTGAATACGGCTATGAAATGAGTGTTTTGTACTTCAACGTAACAAACAACTTTAAACAGATGTATGTCTTGACAATATGGCTGAGGAGGGGGTCGGCCATAATGAGTATTAGAGGTCTGCGTGGAATTAACTTTAAATTGTAAACCATTTTGCTCTCTGACTTCTGAGTTATTACAAGAATGTGGGGTTTTAAGAAAAACCTAGCCTTAGAGAGTAACAAATATACTTACTACACATCACACACGTCGTCACATCAACATTAGATCGGCTCGCATAAGATTTTATACAGTTCCAGAAAAATGAAACAAAAGTACGAGTATACTGGCCTTATAAGGCCTCAGCAGGATGCCGAATACCAAAAACCATAAAAAAAACAATGTGGTTCAGGGCTGGTAGAGTATTCTCATCACTTATCAATTTTATCCAATCACTGTTTATTTTATTTAATATATAAGAATTCTTAGTACTCGAAGTACAATATTTTCATCATTCTGCGACTTCGTTTTCCACCCCTTCATTTTTAATGAATGGCTTGCAAATTAAATTGTCTTTCAATAAAAACTTATTAGTAAATAATAATTGTATACTTTTTCAATTGTGTATTATACAAATAGCGCTGAAGTTTCCATTTTAACCATAACTATTTTAATTGGCAGATTGACTGAAATAGAAAGTACATGCCAGTAGTGTTTCTCACTTTAATGCTTAACATTTTTCAAATATTTCTACCCCGTCCTTACCAGCTGAAAACTATGCCTAAATGTAATAGAAAATATATTAAAAATAACACACCACAACATTAATGGTTTGTTCAACCACAAATAAAAAATAATCTGCTCCCAACAGTGACGGAAATAAGAACTTCTATTGTTGTACTACAGTATCTTATGGAATTTAATTTAAAATAAATAAATATTACTACGTTTGCTTGCATATATTATGAATTTTTTATCTATTATAAAAGAACGGTACAGTAAAAATGATGAAAAAGATATATTTGATAAGACTTTGCATATTCATCAATAAAGTTTAATAATTTTATTTTATTGAGTAGTAAATGTGTAGTGTGAATAATACAGAAATTAAATAAACTTCCATTTTCAAGTTCTTAATACGGTACGAAAATAAAAAATTATTCTGATGAGATATAACGGAAGAAATACAATTTCAATGTACTAACTCGTTTCTTTGAGCTACAAGAGTACTGTTATTTACCACATTCACTAGATCTTAACGTTGCCTCTTCAACTTAGAAACATAAAATGCTAAAGTGAATTTACTATTCGGAATGATTTCGTGTTTAGAGCATATTATTTTGTAAACCACCAGTATCTCTACTATTTGACATAACAATGGTTCTTATAAGTAAAATATACACTTATAATTTATTTATTTACTACAATAAAAATTTGTCACATTGCACTATAGTCTGAATATATTCATAGACTAATAAAACTCTTTTTATTGCTTGGTTTATTATGATAACAATATTGTCAAATTATAAACGTAAGATTAAACTAAGTTTATAATGTAAATGTTCACAACAAAATAACATTCACAGGCAAACTATTTCTTGTTGAGTTAAATAAATAGTTAAATAGTTACAGGCATTAACAAACCGGTATAGGCTCTAATCTCTTAAACAATTAATATTTAATATTAAATTCATAGTAAAACAAATTTACCGAACTGAAACCATCATTACCCATTCATTTTTATCATCCAATTGGCTTGAATAGGATGTCGAGACATTGCATAGACATATTTCGTGTAGAATGTGTGCAACTTACCAACTGTCAGTGCTGTGTTGAGTATTCCAGATATCACAAACACTCCAGAGACAGTAGAGTACACACGCGGATACCGGCACGACACGAACACGCGACTGGCACAAGGCAGACAGAAGATAGTGTCCGGCCAGACCGCTTGGCGCGCCACTTCCCTCGCAGACAGACACCACCCCTCGCACTGTGTCACCTACACTACACAGGAAGCTGAGACAAACACTGATAAAAGTGTTAGTTTAGCGATAAATGACAACATGTTGTTCTTTTTTACGACACAAAATTGTGTGATAAAATTCCTCTACCTTATAGGGCCCCATGCAATAAGTTCATTTTAATACCTCAAGTAAAAAGTATTAATTTCTCTGCTGTAGTAGAATAATTAATAAAAAAAATAAAATTCAAAATCATATATACGTAATGTACAAAATGGGCGAATTTAGGGCCATAAGGCCCTGTCTTACAATTAACCTTAAAACAAAACAAAACACCTAAAGCAGAAGCAGAAGATTTTTGCTCTTATTGGGTTATTCAAGAATAAGCAAAAAAATCCCGGATACAAAATGGTCTAATATTAATTTAAACCGAATTGACAGTTACGATTACAGAAAAAAGTAAATAATAAGAATTAAATTTGGACAAATTAAGAAAACCCCAGATGCGTTTGCCTTTATAAGGCTCTTAGTCACTTAGATGTCTTTTACAGAAATGAATATTGTAATGTATGTAAAAAAAATCATTGCAAAAATGCTTTATTTCGTGCTTATTGAATGTTATTCGTTGCGTATAGCCTTAAAGTGAGTTTTTGTATGTACGAGTAACATATAACATGGAATGTTTAAAAACTTCACTAATGTTGTTAACAAGTACTTTTATAAGCCTATGCTTCTTAAGCTATGAAAATGTGTTCTCCTTTTATAAAGCGTTCATAACAATTCCATTTGTTTGTTAAACACTGAGATGGAAAGTTATCTCATGTTTTATAGAATGGTAACGATTTATATTAATTGTACCAAACATAATGAATGCTGCACGAAAAATGCTACAAATTAATAACAAACTGCTATAAGTTTTGTATTGTATTACAAAAATCTATGAACATTGCATTCAAAGGTTATGACAGGTAGTAAACAACTTGGTCAATCAGCCATACCAAATAACCATATTGTTCTTTTTTACTTAATAAAGTAGATTGTGATAAACGAAAACTGTCTAAAATAAAGTAACAATTTTAATTTTGGCTTATTCTTTTACATTTGATAAAAAATTAAATAAAATTTATCAACATTTTTTGCATACACAAATTACCAATCAACAGTTTTATTACCGTTGCAAAATGTGAGTTTTGATCAAATGTAATTGAAGCAGTGTTATAGACCATTCCGAAGCTATCATAAACAAAAAGAAATGTTCAAAATTATTATAGGAACGGCTTTCGATAATTTAAAATGTTTTTACAGCATTGCGATCTTTATGGGAAACAGCAGTTTAAAGGGGGGTCCAAAAATCATTATTAATTTGTCAATAGTAAAAATATCCCCATTATATATACATATATGAAGTTCACACTTAACTATTTATGCTAAAGTACAATATAAATCATGGCGATCGTTTTGATTTCGATACCGGTACTCTTTGGAATTAGACTATAAAACAACGAAATATGGTAAGAGGGAAGACTTATGTCATAAACTTTTTATTTGTCATAAAACAAGTTGACCATTAGTCCTAAACTGTTACTGTCGTTTCCTGCCTCCTGTTCTCTAGTTCGGTTTTGCAGACGGCCGCGTTGTGCGAGTCTCCGGACTCCCGCCCTCATATCAGTTTCCCCCACCTACATTACTATTAATGACCTTATCGATAACTTAGGTTGATCGAGCAAACACCCCACCTATATAAATCAATGAATTGGCCGGGGGTAACATTAGGCAGCGGTCTCACGGGATGGCGAGGGAGAAGCCAATAACGTTTAAGTAGTTTCCCTTTAAAAGGTATTCTACAAATTGAATAATTACTTGTTGGAAAATGTGTCAGAGCCTTCGGACATTCTGTAATACATCCAAACAAATATAAATATAAAATTGGTTCTTTTCGGTTTAGTTACCATTAAAAGACAAAATTAACACAATTACTAACATCTAATGAAATGTACCATACATAAGAAGAAGGTTTATAATACCAGGAATATAAATTATAGTTGCTGGATGATACTCCATAAGGAAAGTTTTGTGGCCATAAGGTTTCACCTTCATAATCAACCTTCGTCGTATGGGTAAGGTAGAATATCTCTCATCGAGGGTGTTTTCCCAAGGAATTCAATAACAATTTGCTAAAGGGTTTGGAGCACTTTTTAAAATCTCACTGGCGTAAAGAGAACCCCCTTTAAAAAGACCACAAACACAGTGACGCGATTTTTGTTGACGTTTGATTTTTGTGTAGCACTGCTTATTTATTATACATTACAATAAAGTGAGCGTGTGACGTTACTTTTGTCTTAGTTAACATTCTATGGGAAATAGTGGAAGTTTACATGAATTTGTATTTCAAACACCGGGAAAGGAGACAATCATAGGAGATAAAACAGATGGCAGGAAGTCTGCTGGCATTCACACACTCGCTCCTTTTTTGGATTAGTAGACAAACTTCATGAGTTCCTGCAGTGATTTGGTGGCCATCCTGCTCTTCCTAAGAAATTCATATAGCTGCCTTGTAGAACACTCTTGAAGATTCATATACCCTGCCGAGACGTTATTCCCACCCTTATCCAAAGCTTAATATAGAACTAAATGTCATGACACGTAACCTGCACAACGATATAATTTGATGCTACTCTCCTCACATTCTAATTCTGAGGTAAGTCAACGCAATGAGTGATTATATCTATACTTGGCCATCCTTCACCATGCAAACCACAAAACTCAGGAACTTCACTCACAAACAGTGTCAATGATATGCCCATGCTACCCAAACGTTTGTGGCAATGACTTTTAAAACATTCCAAACTTCAAAACTGTCCATTGAACTGTGAAGAGCTCTGCTGCCCAACACCTATCTCCAGGTACCTCAAATAATAAATGTAAAAGGTCATT
This sequence comes from Homalodisca vitripennis, assembly GCF_021130785.1. NCBI lineage: Eukaryota > Metazoa > Arthropoda > Insecta > Hemiptera > Cicadellidae > Homalodisca > Homalodisca vitripennis. Next base: position 161,035,284 of record NC_060207.1, on the reverse strand, counting down.
TTACTTTTCCCATCATTTGGTGATCATCGTTTGCTGATACAAAGAATCAGTAACATACGTTTCAAAATATACAATCTTATCTAGTCTTCATAGGATAAAGTAACCTAATATATAAATAAAATCTAGATTTTAACAAAGTCTTTCGAAAGCATTCCGACACGTCTCAGTTAGGAATACTATTTAAATAAACACAAATAACTATTGTCAACTGCAGGAAAGGAATACAGGCTACATAGATCTACAACCGATAAACAACTACAGAATAACTTCACATTCTAAGGTAAAAAGACAGGTGGCTTTGGCCTTCAGGATAGAATACTCATCTTCCCTTTATAATTTATATCTACATTCTGAACTTTTCAAATTTATGTTATGCATTCACGTTGGTTTGGTATAAATATTAAAGAAATTTTACAAAATTAAGTATATTGTTAGATTTTGAATAATCTTTTACTTTATTTAAACAGCTTTTTTAATCAACATTTCACAGATATTTTCTTTTAATATGAGCTATCTTAAATTTATTTCTTATTGTATCATAGCCTTTAGGTTTTGAAAACTGTTTTCAATAAGAAACCTTTGTATGAGGTGATAAATGTTAGGAAAATATATTAATGATTCTGTAGTCTTGCTACTGTCTAAGTCTAACAGGATCTTATAAAGGGTAACTAAATTATCAGTTACCGTACTATAGAGATCCTCGAAACTCAAGTTTAATATGTGTTTCGAACCACTTTAGCTTTGGTCTGAGTATACTGATAGATTGACAAGACTGATTTTGACGTTCTTGAACATTCTACAATGATATGATCTTAATCTTAAGAATAAAGTGATAAAAAATCATGATCTGAAACTTTCATAAACGCATGATTTCCGATTAACTTTCATTAATGTAATTTCTTCTTCATTATATTAATGTTCGTCTTGTTCCTCTCTTCATGAGATCTAATGCACATAAGAGCAGGTAGTTACAGCAGGGCTAGTCTCAGTATGTTACTACACTGCAATAATCATACGATAAACATAACTAGATGTATTACAAGATGTTCCAATGTTAATAACAAACGTAGTGATGCCTCAGTCAATGTATTCGGGAGGCGAGATCTAATTTGCATAATATAAGAACAAAATCTACTTTTATACATATTCGAGAAATTGATAGAAATTTTGACTAAGAGGAATTTATAGTCGGAATCTCTAGTTTTAGTTGTGTTCGAAATAGTAAATAATAAAAATCAAAAAAAAATCCGTAATAATAAACGTTATTTGTAAACAAATACTCCAATAATAATTATTGTGTTTCATTTCTGCGAAGCCTTTCGTTTTCAAAGAACCATCACTTCAGCTACGTGGGTCTGATTATGTTTTCTTTGAAAACGAAATACCTCATATAAATAAAATTGAACTATTATTGCAGTGTTTGTTTTTAAATGAAGTAATCAAATCCAATAAGAAAGAAGCTGGTACAATGTAATAGGCTAGTAAATGTTTTCACAATTCATATTTCGCTAAAAACCATCTGTTAAAACGAGCTAACGAGTGAAAGAAAATAAAAGTTATTAAGTTCAGCCCCGTGTACCTTGCCATTTATATAATTAGTATTTACGTATCTCAGATTGCTTTAATTACATGAAATTAAAAACGTATTGATTGTAATGTATTACCATTTATTGTTATTTGTTTTTAATTTTAGTACTCGACCCCGGATTAATATTAAATTGAGTACTAAATCCGAGTGTTAAATCTCTAGGACTTTTTTAGAGTGTTATTGCATAGAGTAATAGACAGAAAAACTACTTCTCTTTGTATAAATTAGGTTCTTCCTGGAATCACGAGGAACCTATGCGCAAGCTCCAAGTCTGCAACATATTTTTATCAAGAGGAGTCTAAAATGCCGTACTGTTACAGACTTTCACGTTAAATTCCAGAAAACGCGCAGTCTGAATAAAAATCCAAGAAGAATTATAATAACATCTGTCATTATTTGTATTCTTTTACCTTTTTAATTTAACAATCCCAAAAGACGGAATATTAAACGTCTCGAAAACGTCCAGAACACACAGGCCAGGTATAAAAAGAAACAAATCTTTTATTTTATACGGTATAGGAAACATGCACGGATTTTTGTATCTGGTGCATCTGCAGCCCCACTCCAACTGTTACTGTGTAGCAAACTCACACTGGCCAGATGTGTGAGAGCGAGCGCTAAAGTGTGAGAAGAGCGTGCGTACTCGTACGTTGGAGCTCGCACGGTAACGAGCCCAATTATCAGGGACACACTAATTAATATTAATTCATACGCAGATTTCTACCATAAGTGCTAAGTGGTTTCCCAGATAGCATCGTTAATGTTGATGTTAATACTCTCAGATTACATCTCGTCATAACCGTACCACGGTGCAATTTTCTTTTCCCTGTAATGCGGTTTTTGGTTATTACAGATTGTTTGGTGCGGGTCGTTCACCTTTCCACCGAGCTGGTTGGTAACATGAATTCTATATGGAATAGGGGTACTTTATTTAGGTTATGCTTAGGTTTTATATATAAATAAACTAACAAAAAGAGTTTGTCGTCTCAATTTTCCAAGTAACATTTGTTATCACATAAAATACATTACCTGAACTGATGTTCATTAGGATAGAAAGCTTAAAACATCACTCAGCTACCTGATTTATGCTTCCATACAATACCTAAATAACAAAAACTATAAAAATGTTTCTTAATAAAATTGAAACAGTATATGAAGCTTTTTATAATTTAAATCCAATTATTTAGGTTATCTTAACTCCATAAAAGCCGAAAAACAATCAGTTTCCCATCATCTGCATTTTTCAGGAATACTCCATTCACGAGACTACCGGAATCCAAGAATACATTGAATGGTACCATTTTGCGGTGAAATTCTTCTTTATGTTTTATTCTATTATAGGTTCGTGTGATGAAATATCTAACATTAAGTAATAAATTCGTATCCATAATTATTATTGTTTAATTTTATAGAACAAAAAAACTCATGCACGCTATGTTTGATTACAATTAGTACAATGCTATTGGTGATTAATGAATTTCTCTAAACAGTACGTTTAGAGAAATTCATTAATCACAATAACTATAATATAACATATTAGAAACAGTTAATACCTATTTAATTAAAAATCATACAGAAAAAAAGAAATTTTGGTTTATTAACCTATTGGAATTGTCTCTCATTAGCTATATTACAATACAATTATAGACTAACCTTTAGAAAGTGCTTTAATTTTGTTACTCTACACTAATAAATAATCAAGCTAAGCAATTGCTGACGTTAATGTCCAGAAAACAAAATTGTCGCGTCAGTATGAATATTGATTAATAGTTTAACCTTGTTACACTCGAATACTTGAATTACAGGAAACGAGTTTTATAATATTCGTGTATTAGTACAAAGCTAAGTTTAAAACTGGGTAATATAAAACGAATAGAAGGGAAACAGCTAATACCACAGTTTGTTGGACAAAAGAGTTTTTCGGGTAATTTGCTCTCTAGAAAGTAAACAAAGCGGCAAGTAGACAAAAGGGATATTAAAAGTTAGCACTAGCGCTTGAGTAAGCAATTAAAGTGAAGATGTCTGAGCGCGAACAATTATATCTGGAGTAGTTTGCTGGCAAACTCGGCTCCCTTGACGTTTCTGAGGTAGAATTCAATTAAAGTGTTGTTTAGAGGGAAACTACTCGGATTACTTAATTAGTGTATGGAAGTGGGATAATCAATAGTGAGCAGAAGCTTGTGTTGTGTGACTCGTATCCTGCGAAGGCGATATGTGCACTATTGACGTTTCTGAGGTAGAATTCAATTAAAGTGTTGTTTAAAGGGAAACTACTCGGATTACTTAATTAGTGTATGGAAGTGGGATGATCAATAGTGAACAGAAGCTTGTGTTGTTGTGACTCGTATCCTGCGAAGGCGATATGTGCACTCTTGACGTTTCTGAGGTAGAATTCAATTAAAGTGTTGTTTAAAGGGAAACTACTCGGATTACTTAATTAGTGTATGGAAGTGGGATGATCAATAGTGAATAGAAGCTTGTGTTGTGTGACTCGTATCCTGCGAAGGCGCGATATGTGCACTCTTGACGGTCTGAGGTGGAATTCAATTAAAGTGTTGTTTAGGGTGAAACTACTCGGATTACTTAATTAGTGTATGGAAGTGGGATAATCAATAGTTGAGCTTGTGTTGTGTGACTCGTATCCTGCGAAGGCGATATGTGCACTCTTGACGTTTCTGAGGTAGAATTCAATTAAAGTGTTGTTTAGAGGGAAACTACTCGGATTACTTAATCAGTGTATGGAAGTGGGATGATCGATAGTGAGCAAGAAGCTTGTGTTTTGTGACTCGTTATCCTGCGAAGAAAGGCGATATTATTTGCACTCTTGACGTTCAATTAAAGTGTTGTTTAGAGGGAAAATTACTCGGATTACTTAATCAGTGTATGGAAGTGGGATGATCAATAGTGAATAGAAGCTTGTGTTGTGTGTGACTCGTATCCTGCGAAGGCGATATGTGCACTCTTGACGGTCTGAGGTGGAATTCAATTAAAGTGTTGTTTAGGGTGAAACTACTCGGATTACTTAATTAGTGTATGGAAGTGGGATAATCAATAGTGAGCTTGTGTTGTGTGACTCGTATCCGATCCTGCGAAGGCGATATGTTGCACTCTTGACGGTCCTGAGGTGGAATTCAATTAAGGTGTTGTTTAGGGTAAAACTACTCGGATTACTTAATTAGTGTAATGGAAGTGGGATGATCAATAGTGAATAGAAGCTTGTGTTGTGTGACTCGTATCCTGCGAAGGCGATATGTGCACTCTTGACGGTCTGAGGTGGAATTCAATTAAAGTGTTGTTTAGAGTGAAACTACTCGGATTACTTAATTTGTGCCATTGAAGTGGGATGATCAATAGTGAACAGAAGCTTGTGTTGTGTGACTCGTATCCTGCGAAGGCGATATGTGCACTCTTGACGCTTCTGAGGTAGAATTCAATTAAAGTGTTGTTTAAAGGGAAACTACTCGGATTACTTAATTAGTGTATGGAAGTGGGATGATCAATAGTCAGCAGAAGCTTGTGTTGTGTGACTCGTATCCTGCGAAGGCGATATGTGCACTCTTGACGCTTCTGAGGTAGAATTCAATTAAAGTGTTGTTTAAAGGGAAACTACTCGGATTACTTAATTAGTGTATGGAAGTGGGATAATCAATAGTGAGCAGAAGCTTGTGTTGTGTGACTCGTATCCTGCGAAGGCGATATGTGCACTCTTGACGTTTCTGAGGTAGAATTCAATTAAAGTGTTGTTTAGGGGGAAACTACTCGGATTACTTAATTAGTGTATGGAAGTGGGATAATCAATAGTGAGCAGAAGCTTGTGTTGTGTGACTCGTATCCTGCGAAGGCGATATGTGCACTCTTGACGTTTCTGAGGTGGAATTCAATTAAAGTGTTGTTTAGAGGGAAACTACTCGGATTACTTAATCAGTGTTATGGAAGTGGGATGATCAATAGTGAGCAGAAAGCTTGTGTTGTGTGACTCGTATCCCTGCGAAGGCGATATGTGCACTCTTGACGGTCTGAGGTGGAATTCAATTAAGGTGTTGTTTAGGGTGAAACTACTCGGATTACTTAATTAGTGTATTGAAGTGGGGATGATCAATAGTGAATAGAAGCATGTGTTGTGTGACTCGTATCCTGCGAAGGCGATATGTGCACTCTTGACGGTCTGAGGTGGAATTCAATTAAAGTGTTGTTTAGAGTGAAACTACTCGGATTACTTAATTTGTGCATTGAAGTGGGATGATCAATAGTGAACAGAAGCTTGTGTTGTGTGACTCGTATCCTGCGAAGGCGATATGTGCACTCTTGACGCTTCTGAGGTAGAATTCAATTAAAGTGTTGTTTAAAGGGAAACTACTCGGATTACTTAATTAGTGTATGGAAGTGGGATGATCAATAGTGAATAGAAGCTTGTGTTGTGTGACTCGTATCCTGCGAAGGCGATATGTGCACTCTTGACGGTCTGAGGTGGAATTCAATTAAAGTGTTGTTTAGGGGGAAACTACTCGGATTACTTAATTAGTGTATGGAAGTGGGATAATCAATAGTGAGCAGAAGCTTGTGTTGTGTGACTCGTATCCTGCGAAGGCGATATGTGCACTCTTGACGTTTCTGAGGTAGAATTCAATTAAAGTGTTGTTTAGAGGGAAACTACTTGGATTACTTAATCAGTGTATGGAAGTGGGGATGATCGATAGTGAGCAGAAGCTTGTGTTTTTGTGACTCGTATCCTGCGAAGGCGATATTTGCACTCTTGACGTTCAATTAAAGTGTTGTTTAGAGGGAAATACTCGGATTACTTAATCAGTGTATGGAAGTGGGATGATCAATAGTGAGCGAAGAAGCTTGTGTTGTGTGACTCGTATCATCCTGCGAAGGCGATATGGTGCACTCTTGACGTTCAATTAAAGTGTTGTTTAGAGTGAAACTACTCGGATTACTTAATTAGTGTATGGAAGTGGGATGATCAATAGTGAATAGAAGCTTGTGTTGTGTGACTCGTATCCTGCGAAGGCGATATGTGCACTCTTGACGGTCTGAGGTGGAATTCAATTAAAGTGTTGTTTAGGGTGAAACAACTCGGATTACTTAATTAGTGTATGGAAGTGGGATAATCAATAGTGAGCAGAAGCTTGTGTTGTGTGACTCGTATATCCTGCGAAGGCGATATGTGCACTCTTGACGTTTTCTGAGGTAGAATTCAATTAAAGTGTTGTTTAGGGTGAAATTACTCGGATTACTTAATCAGTGTATGGAAGTGGGATGATCGATAGTGAGCAGAAGCTTGTGTTTTGTGACTCGTATCCCTGCGAAGGCGATATTTGCACTCTTGACGGTCTGAGGTGGAATTCAATTAAAGTGTTGTTTAGAGGGAAAATACTCGGATTACTTAATCAGTGTATGGAAGTGGGATGATCAATAGTCAGCAGAAGCTTGTGTTGTGTGACTCGTATCCTGCGAAGGCGATATGTGCACTCTTGGACGGTCTGAGGGTGGAATTCAATTAAAGTGTTGTTTAGGGTGAAACTACTCGGATTACTTAATTAGTGTATTGAAGTGGGATGATCAATAGTGAATAGAAGCATGTGTTTGTGTGACTCGTATCCTGCGAAGGCGATATGTGCACTCTTGACGGTCTGATGGTGGAATTCAATTAAAGTGTTTTTTAGGGGGAAACTACTCGGATTACTTAATTAGTGTATGGAAGTGGGATAATCAATAGTGAGCAGAAGCTTGTGTTGTGTGACCCGTATCCTGCGAAGGCGATATGTGCACTCTTGACGGTCTGAGGTGGAATTCAATTAAGGTGTTGTTTAGAGTGAAACTACTCGGATTACTTAATTAGTGTATGGAAGTGGGATGATCAATAGTGAGCAGAAGCTTGTGTTGTGTGACTCGTATCCTGCGAAGGCGATATGTGCACTCTTGACGGTCTGAGGTGGAATTCAATTAAGGTGTTGTTTAGAGGGAAACTACTCGGATTACTTAATTAGTGTATGGAAGTGGGATGATCAATAGTGAGCAGAAGCTTGTGTTGTGTGACTCGTATCCTGCGAAGGCGATATGTGCACTCTTGACGGTCTGAGGTGGAATTCAATTAAGGTGTTGTTTAGAGTGAAACTACTCGGATTACTTAATTAGTGTATGGAAGTGGGATGATCAATAGTGAGTAGAAGGTTGTGTTGTGTGACTCGTATCCTGCGAAGTGTCTTCCGTAACAGTATGGAAAAAATGTCTTTAATCCCCAGTACTTAATGCTTCCTTGTTGATCTGGGAGTACTTGCGTTCTGATTTCGTTAAGGATCGTGATGCATAGGCTATCGACCTGTCGGTGCCATCCTCGTATTTGCGGGAAAGAACAACTCCTAGACCCACTGGTCATGCGTCAGTTGCAAGTGTTAGAAGTAAAGCAGAGTTAAAATGAGCAAGTGTTTCTTCACTGGTGATGGTTTTATTTATCTGATTTAAGCTGTTTTCACAGTCCTTGGTCCACGTGTAAGTACTTCCTTTTCGTAACAATATGTTCAAGGGATGCAGTATTATTGCTAAATTCTTAATGAAACGGCGGTAGTAGTATAGTAACTCTTTGCTATCACAATGCACCCCCTCTAACCATACAGTGTTTTATCCATAAAGCGCTGCCATACAGATGATGCAATCATTACCCCCAAACATATGGCGGTTCACCTTGTACATCTATTTATGTGTAATTGGTGTTTGCTTATGTGCACTCTCTTCGTCCATTTAAAATGTAGATAAGCATTACTTATGTCCAGAGTACAGTATAATTTCCCCCATTAGTCTTGGAAAGTATATCATCAATAAGTGGTATTGGATAATGTTCATCTTTGATAAACTTGTTTAGGGTTACCTTATCATCGACACAGATACTTACAGATCTATTTGGTTTTACTACAGGGGCAATATAAGTACCCCAGTCTAAATAATGTACCATTGTAATGATTTCTAACTTTTCTAGTCTCTCCAGTTCGTTTTCAATCTTTGTTCTCAGTTCAAAGGGAACTAACATAGGTTTGATAATTATTGGATGTGCCCTCTCAGTTAATGTAAATGTCGTTGTTCCTTCGGTACTCAACTTATATTTCGTGTTCATAAATGACACTGTAATCTGAAAGTAAGTTACTTTGTTCTGGGGGTTGGTCGCAGTTTGTGATTTCGCTCACGGCGTTGATGTCAGCTAGGTCCAACTGGATTTCCCTCATCCAGCCTCTACCAAAAATGGAGTCCACATCTCGGTATACCACGTACAATTTGCTAATAAAGTGTTTATCCTTGAACAAAAAGTCCACGAAAGTAACTTCTCTTGGCCGAATGAGTTCACCAGTGTAGGTGCGAAGTTGCACATTTGTTCTGAATAGTTTATTATTAAATTGGAGGTCTTGACAAGTTTTGTTAGAAATTATACTGAGCACTGCTCCTGTGTCTACTTCCATTTCAAGAGGTTGTTTTTCAAGTTTTAATTGTACCATAAATTTATAATTCTTTGGAGATTGCAATAAATAATAATTGTTCTTGTTCTTTGTTCTCAGTAACTTCTACTACTTCCTCCGTTTGTTTTACTTCCGACTTAGATTTTTGTAGACATACACGAGATAAGTGACCTATTTTATGGCATTAGTTGCAGGTAGAATCTTTGAACTTGCACTAATGTGCTCTATGAGATTTTCCCCCACAACTATAATACTTGTTCTTGAGATGTTCAAAATTCAGTAGAAGTCGTCTTTTGGGCTTAAATTTAGAAGCAATATGATTCTGTTCGCTGTTCTTAGTCGAATTAAATACTGAGTGGATTTCAGTATTACGCTCTATTACAGCGTTCTCACCTTTCGCAAGTTTAATTAACACTGCTTGTTTTACATCTTTAAAAGGTCGAACCTGTTGTTCGTGCAGCAAACCTGACGCGAATATCAGTTTCATTAAGTCATTTGATAAACTGCATACGTAACAGAATTTTTATACAGGTTTCTTACATTTATTACAATTAAATTCACAGTCTATTGTAAGTTTCTCGAGGATCGTTGCATAGTCTTGGACAGATGCAATGGGATGTTGTGTGCGTGTAATCAATCTATGTTGTCTAGCCCATGTGTTTAATTCAGGATACAAGATGTCAATATTTCATTTATTTCGTCAGAGGTTTTTCTTAGAGAACTATCAGGTATACAAACATTATAAAGTTTTTCGTGAATTTGTCGTGCCAATGCCTGATGTAGAAGATCAACTTTCAATTTCTGGTGTGTGTGTGTGTTACCTCTGAGACGTATGAACCCTACGAAACTGCGTACGAAGATAGTGAAGCTCTCCGCAGGAGAATACGCTTGAAGAGGAATCGTAGCAATATTGGGTGAAGCACATGTAGAAGCACTTGGATATGATTAATTTAACAGCATTCTTCTTCTTTTGTAATTCTAAGAAGTCATGTACACGACCGTGTTCAAAAATTTCTTCCAATTACCAACGAACCTGAAGGTCGTCCTCAAGATCTTCAGTATCAACAGAAGATTCAACTTTTGACTACTTTGTGTTTAATTCTGTCCATATAGTTTTCAGTTGATTTGTGTAACTTTTCAAACTTTTCTCTGTCAATTCTAGGTGTAAAATATTTTGGGATGTTGTAACTCATAATTCTAATCATTTCCTGGACTGCGTTTAAATTCGGTTTAAACTATTTGGTTTTACCATCGTAGTCAGTTGGAGTATAATCCAAGTGAAAGATTATAGGAATAGAAAGAATATTGGAAATTCGGACGAAAAAAATCTAGAGAAGGGCGTGTAACCTACAGTCAGAATGGATTATGGACAGTTATGGACCATAGTGTCTCAAATAACAAATCCAACTACTAGTTCCTCTAACGTTGCAGAACTGCCTTGCGTTACTTTTGCTACTATTTTTGAGGGACTAGATTAAGAAGAGGAACTACTAGGAAGGGTCATAATGATATGAGAGGGGTATCGTGGAAACATGCGCCAGGTTTAGTAGTGGGAAGACGAAGGAGGATGTGCAGTTACGAAGTTTGACCACGAAAGATGAAAATGATGACATAGAGAACAAAGAAAAATTTTTGATTACTCTGACAATAACTGTGGGTTATGTCTTGCTGGTACATAGCAAGCATGAGGAATGTGATGTGAGTTGATCAAGCGTCTTACGAGACTGATGAAGAAGATGAGAAGAATTTGTAACACTAAGAACTCATTCCGTCGACTATGGAACGCCATTCAGTTATAGAATACTACAAGAAGAGATACAGTCTTAGTTGTTTTATTAAATAAGTTACGGAAGCAGTAAGAGAAGAAAACTTGTCCTCCCCCGTAGACTAATAGTTATAGTCTCGGCTCTCTAACCGAGAGATCACGGGTTAAAATCCAGGGGAGGTCTAATCATGTACATTGGCATTAAAAAAACCAGTGCACTTCGAAGCCGGCATAACTGACGCTGAGCTTAAACGAGATAATACAAAAAATGTTTTAAAAATAAAAGAAAACTTGTAATAAGTTCTTGTTATAGTTAACGCAGCCCATTGTGACTATATATTCAGAATAGAAAAGCTTTATATAAAGGAAGGAGATTAACAAGAAATTGAAGAGAAGAGTATGACCAATAATAAATTAGTAATGGACCTGTATCAGTATGGTGTTGTAGGAGGTAAACAGACGCGATATTGAATCGCAAAGATGTCGTCGCCTTATTGTTTACATTGTGACATGTTTACAGTTCCAGAATCAATCAAATATTTTGTATTATCAATCACTTTATACATTAAAAAGGAAATACCAATTTTTATGTTTTTTTTATTTTGGGGCTAATCAGAATCTTTAATTTCGGTAGCCCCTTCAACTTTTATTTGGCTGTAAATGCATTGCAATATTCACTACAATTATTGCCTATTAACTAAGGGAGGGCGCTAACTTTACGATTATTGTCATTGACAATTAATTACGTTTTCCATCAAGCTGTCGGAATAGACTGTTATACAGATCAGAACCGTAGTTAATGTTGTCCGAGTGCCAATCTACGATCTACCCATATAGGCACTGATAAACATTACAAAACTGATTAAAACAATTCAGCTATGTTTCGTATGCAGCTTAAAATACACACCGTTTTCAATATTCTTTTTAAATAGTATACTATCCTAGCACTTTCTGATGGTTCGTGTTTAAGCTTTTCCCTCTATTTTAAAAATTAAAAGTAGACACAAAGAATACACAAATTAACAAGAATAATAAAACAACAACAAAGGCAAGCAATAAAAACAAAACACACAATTGTACACCTATACCAGAAAACTTTAAGACCTTTAGATTTTTCAACCATTTACGTATACCTAAACCACAATTTCCGAGTGCTAATGTTCCGAGTACAAAACTAAGTAATGGAATGCATAGGGTATCCATAATTTATATTTCATATTTTGTGTCATTCAGTAGTTTTGAATTGGTAGTTTTTTATTCTTATATTATTTAGCCACTCTATCAACTGTAATAAAATTCTTATTTAGAATGTTAAATACTAAAAGTGTTGTTTATTTAACAGCCATACTTGGCTAATGTATTAGTTTTCTAAGAAACATACAAAATCAGTAAAGCCGTAGAGCCTTCATCATTAAAATGCAGTTTTGTTTTCATATACGTACAGCTTTTATTGCATTTCTGCTATATTCAGGCGTCTCTAAAAAATTAAATTTAGTCCATAACCTTATTTGCGCGTTAAGTATTGAGATATATCTAACAATGAATAACTATAAAATATAGTACATGATATAATATATTTAGATTATGCTGAGTTTTTCAATAACAACAATGACAATCTTTTACTCTATTAGTACATCTAAAATGTTTTAGAGAATGTTTTGGTATTATTTTGATGTTTTATCATTTTCATCAAATGATATTTTCTTTACATATCACAAATATATTGTATACTACAACTTGAGAATGAATCTATAAATTTCAATTTAACTGCACAAATGTGTTGCTAATGTTGTAATCTGGTGTTGTTAATAATCAAAATACGATAAAATTCACATAAGTTAATATATTTACAGTAACATCTACTGCATTTATATGTTGTATAGATTGATATTAACCATGAGATTTATGCTGGCGAGACAAAAACAGTTTGAATAACGTATTACCTTCCTCTATATCCAGGGTCTGCCTTCTTCCCGTACATTACCCCTTGAGTGTAATTGAGCTGACGTCGACCAACTGGAAAACCAAACGTGGACATTCATAAGAAGGGGACGCATTCATCCCCCGGCTTATAGCAAGATATGGGGGGATGATATTGGTCAGCTGGAACTAAGTGCAGCTGTTTTCTTTATAAATACGGAGCGAAAAACTACTTTAAAAAAATTAAAAAAGGATGATGAATATTAAAGATATATATATATATATATATATATATATATATATATATATATATATTTTATCTGTAAATAAAAAGTCGTTTGACAGGTATTTGGTCTTCCGATCATATATTAGTTTGCTTATTTAAACGCTTATTTAAAGTTCAGAAGACTATAACTCAGAATATTAATAAAACATAAGAGCAATACCATGTTGTGGTCACACAGGATCTGTTCAACTTGCTCCATGTCTACCTTTAAGTAAACATAACGAACAAACAAAAAGAGGCAAGTTCAGTTATTGAGGAATGGAAACACTTTTTCGGACATTTTTGTATTTAGGTATAACATTTTATTCAATCCATTAATGGTGTGTTATGTTAGTAGTCAATCATTCGTCAATGTAAATAGTGCAGAATACAAACGTAATTCTCTCACATACACATTACACTATACATTTTCGTTACCGGTACGTCAAGAGTAATTTTCTGTCAATTATGTTCAAGTTAAGTCTCAATTAATTGATAGTTTTTGCTGTTTTATTACTAAACCTATCCAATTCTCCATTTGTTAGTAACTGTACATTTTTTGTTGTTGCTTTTTTAGGATAATAGAACACAGTTTGTATGGTTCTTTAATTCCACAAAACCATATAAATACCAAATCGTATACTTACTGAACTACTTCTTGCAGTTATAGAGCCATTAGGTGAAAATTATTATTTAGTAAATTTCAGTAAACCATTTTATACAAAAATCTTTACAATGTTTGATTTAAAGTGAAAAGAATAAGCCAATTTAGCTGAATAGTCTTCACCCATCATGAAATTCCCCATGTTTCTAAGAGTATGAGTACAATAAACAAACAAATTTTCCGTATTCTTTTGTTACGTCCCAAGAATTTGTTTCATTAACATTTATTTGGAACATAACAGCAAGAGTGTATTGCGAAAAAAGAATATTGCGAACACAATTAAAAAGAGAAGGAAATAATTACCAATCACTTACAAATTCGAATTAGATTAACGAAGTCGATTCCCTGTTGACGTTAAGAAATGGGGCCAACGAATGACCTCTGCAAACATCTAGAGATGTGATTTCTTGTGCTAGTTTGGGTTGTTTTTTTTTTCAATTAAGACATCAGAGAATTATTTATAATAATCTTATTATTTAATCTATTTATCTGAGTTAATAAGAAAGTTTCTAACGAATTTCAGCTGTGTAATCTCCTAATTACTAATAATATTGCAATTATATTTTTAAATGAATGGATTTAACTTAGTATTTTCGTTAGAAGTAATTTTTCATTTAGATATTACATCTTATAGCGTTATTTACATAATGCAACTGCGACCAGCAATTCTCTCGGAGCCAGCAATGTAAAAATACAGTCATAAGTACTTTACTACGAACATTGTGAAATTTTACTTACCAGGTTCCATAAAGACTCCATTTCCCAAAAATGGATTCCCAGATATAAAAAATTGTATTTTTCTACTGTGTTAGAAATATTTAAAATTACCTTACACACAAAAATTGTGATACCTAAATAAATTTATGAGGGTATTAATATATATATAATAATATATATAATAATAATATATATAATATATATTTATATATATTATATATATACATAAAATATATATTGTGTAATATATATATTTATATAGTATAATATATATTTTATAATATAATATATATATATAACATATTATTATATTACTTATATATATATACATAAAACCCATAATACATATTTAATATTCCCACATATACTTCGTACCGAAGTATTACACAACATTTCTTCCTTTTCTTATTTTTTCACAAATTGATCGTTAAAAATTGTACGTAGAAAGAAAAAATTGCGCTCCTAAGAATATAATCCATAACTATATCTCTAAAATAAAAATTGGTGAATGGGGTTACTGATAATGGCGAAAAACTTAATTTATTTCAAATAAAAAAAAACTTACATTGACATTAAAAATGTTGTAATTTCAAATATTCTACATCAGCCAACTGTCTGGTCTCAGCAACCAAGTATAGCAATATGTACTTTACTAAATAAATACATTAAAGTAAACTAATCACAGACATTATCGACGTATCAGTTGTTATTGCAACATCTTGGAAATAGGGCTTTTTGTTATGCTTGTAAAAATCTCACGTTGCAGGTGCAACACTTTTTACGATATCAGAACACATGACTGTTAAATTGTTACTGTTCATAAACTATCTAAAAACAATCTTCGTAGGTATTCATACAAGGTTTATCTCTCTAAAGTCCTACTCACGCAGAATTTACTTGTAATTAAATAAATAAATACAGTTAATGTTTTCTATAGATGTGTAAATCTCCCATTTACATTTTCTGTTCAAATCTCCGTTAACCTCGATAAGTAATAATTGTTTTATTTTGTTGTATTCAATACAATATGTAATACTTGCTGAATGAATGCGTATTTCATTCGTCACTATAACCATATTCTATGGCTGTATTTTTCGTTGTTAGTACTCATAATTTTTTATTCTCTTCACCTTTTAGCTATTAACAAATAGTCTATATTACAAATTTCGAAGACATATATTTTTTAATAAGTACTTACTTTGAGTCGCGTTTACTTTTAACTAGCAGCTACCCGGGGTTTCGTACGGAATTTAATTTTTAAAAACAGGACCACAATGAACACATGAACATATGTTTTAAGTAGCATTCCAAACAATACCGAGATAAGTGATAGTCACTGTATTCCAATATCTTGATGCATTTAAGATTCATATATGGAGCATTGGAGTCAGATTGTGAAACTTTTTTTTAAGTACCTCAGAACTTTATCGAATATTCCCTGATATTTTATCGAATAGTTCTAACGAATTAAGTAACAATTAAACTGTTTTAGTCCAGTGTGGAGAAATTATGTCTATAAATTCGAAGTTCTTAGCTTTTCAGTTAACACACTTAGGATGTAATAAATTATGACATTTTACTGTAGTTGATTAAAACCCTGATAAAAACAAACCCACACAAAAAATCTTTGGCACGTAACATGACATTGGTAAAGATTAACTGATTTTACAAATGAATAACAATAAACGTTTACAATCACCTGTTTAAATGTGTGTTAAGTATTATTCTTATTATTTTTGACTTTGATAGGTAATTAAAAACACTATCTGATGGTTAAAACAAAAAAGAGTTTTTAAGTTCAGTGGGACGTAGCATGGGGTGACTTTTGAAATAGGGATAGACTTATATGTCAACCGAGGGCCTTAAGAATGTCCATGTAAGATTTCAGTACGATCGGTCCAATACTTTTTACGTAATTGAGTACCACACACACACACACGCGCACACACACACACACACACACACACACACACACACACACACGCACGCACACACACACACACACGCACGCACGCACGCACGCACGCACGCACGCACACACAGATTATATCAGTTCTCTTGATATCATGTGGAAAGTGAGATGGAAAGGTACACGTTTTTCATCTATGTAAGTTAGTGATGTAACTAACGTTCAACAATTAATGGAAAACTAATACAAATGCTTCAAATATGTGAGGGAAAAGAGAATATAGACGGAGAGAGAGAGTGTGTGTGTGGAGTGTGATGATCGGCTGTTATCACTATCAGTCGAGTCTCCGCCATTATGGCGACCTCTTCCAGGTAAGTATATTGCGAGGCTACAGTGATGTAGGTTTTGGCTTTAAGATTAGATTATTAAATTTAACACATACAAAGTTTATTCTTGCTGTAAAAATTTCAGTATACCTCTTGATTGAATGTCTTGAAGGAGCGATGGCAATGAATGTTCACTTAATACTCGTAGAACAAGTGTTAAAGTTTATATAGTTTGATAGAATCTGTTAAAATTATTACATTCAAACCATCTGTTATGTCTCATATATTTTAAAGACTTTAAAAACACAATTTAAAAATCCAAACACAAAATATAATGGCTAAATGGCATTAATCTATATAATATAAAATGTATTTAGCGTTGTATATATGTATATGTTTCCACTTCAAGAGTCTTTTTTTGGTTCCATAAATAAATAATTTCTGTTTATAAGGGTTAAAATAGGGGTTTAATCTATAAAAACTATAATTGTATTTCTCAACTTCTGCACTATCACAGACAGAATTGTACACACGTGTGCCTGTTGCTCTAGCCAAAAAAAACGAAAAATATTTTTCATGCATATCAATCACCCTTAGGGACTGAACTAGGGTTGCAAACCCTAAAAGAATTATTTTTTTGTTTTTAAACTTCCATCTGTACTAAAAATATGAAATTTCACACACACATACAATGTCTCACCCCTTAAATGTAAACTCAAAATAATTTTCATCAACCATCCCTGTTAAATGGAGTTGCGACCCGTAAAAAGAAAATCCATATTTTTTAAACCTCCTGATTGCTTAGAATGTTGAAGTTTGAAATACGCGACCTTGTGTACTCAAAATACAAACTAAAGATTTTTGATGAATTTCAATCATCCATAGGTGTTAAAATAGGTTTGTTCCTAGAAGAACTATAGGGATGTAACAACATTCTCTGAAGAAACTTAAGAGAATATTGTTCATGGATCAAAAGAAGCTAAAAACTAAATGCAACCATTGGTCTTTATCTTTATTTTTTCCATATTTCTGTATGTATGGGATTTTAGTTTCATTTTTTTATTTCAGAAACCAATAGAGATATAAAACTGAAATTTTGTACAGTTATTTGTATTGCTAATAAAAACTAAAACACACACACAGACATACAGAAAAAAGAAATAAACCATGGGTTATATTTAGTGCTCCTCTTGAGCCATGGAACAACATTGTAAGATTTTATGTAGAGAAGTTTGTCACAACCTGTTTATTATTTTCTAGTTACCGCTGTCGTAGAAAGGTAATATTTTACATACATGTATCCGATGCCCTCAACAGCCTACAGGCACTGGAAATACATTAAACCAGTAATATAATACGATCACTAGAAATAGCTTTTTTTTACAAAAGCAGATCAGACCAAAGTACGTCATACTTTCTCAGTTAATGGTTAGGACAAGGTAAACGTTACTGCGGTACCGGAAATATCTTAACGGAAGTAGATCGTTTGTTTTTACCGAAGAAGACTTTTCGGACCAATGTACGTATGCATTTACTTGTTATGAGCAACAATGCAAATACTACTAGGATACCGAAAATACCTTAGATCTCCAGAAGTAGGCACTTTAACTGAGGTAAATTGTATATTTTCTTGTTTGGAGCAACCATACAATCGTTATTAGGGTACCGAAATTAACTTCAAGTAAAGTAAAGAACGTCTTATTTTATCAGGGGAAATTAGAGCTAAAAAGCCCTCTCTAACACTTAACCTGAACCTCTTAACTTAAACTGGAAGAAGATTACAAGTGGCGAAAGTGACTGATACTTTTTGACTGAATTAGAATTCTTAGACCAAGTAAGTTCATAATTTGTTTACCGTGCCAGCAAAGCAAACTTTACTATAACATGTAAAATATAATTTATACGATCAAGAATAATTTTTCACACGTTAACCCTAAAATAAGTGCCAGTAGTAATATTGTTTACCTTTTAAACTGTTTATCTCTTGACAGTGTACACTGAAATCATACGTACCATAAACAGGTCTATTGCGACCAAAATTCCATCATACTACAGTACACCTGATTTCAATAAGATTACTACGTATTTAATATTCCGCCATTCTGGCCTAAAGTACAAGTTTTACTAAAATTGTTGCAGCTATTCAATCAAATATTATAGAATGTCCATTTATAAAAACCTTTAAAATCCAATTATTCTGAAGTAGACCAGGATATAGGAATATCTTCCAGTGAATATCAAGTATTTTATGAGTGTTTATTAAGCCATCTAAAAAGATATGCCTATTATGTACCTGTTGTTCAATATGAAATCGCGTATTAAGCCACAAGTGACTGCTAGTTATAAGTACTCGTATATGCTATTATTATAGATACTCTGGCAAGTTTATTTATGTTATGAACAACCTCCTGCAGATGTTATTGCCGCCTTATAGATTCCTCCTCAGCAGCCGCGATTAGTTTCGTAAATTGTAATTATAAAATCTCATATTCTTCAAAGTCCTATTCCTTACAAAAATTTGTCGTTGAAAAATCACGAATTTCTAAGATGAGATCGATCATTTTAAGTAGTTTTCAAAAATATTTAAAAACCAAGAGCGCCAGAATTTTAACGTTTCATTCTTCAATTAACAAGAAAGATGCCCGTGATTTTTATATAGCTATACATGATTAAATTGTGAGTTTTTAAAAGCTGTTTTAGTGAACCTTTATAGCCCAAAGAATTACGCAACTTTTAAGTAACGATCTCTGTTAATCCTCTCGCTAATTCCAGAGGAGAATAGAAAATAATCCATGTCCTGAGTAATATTATTTTTATAATAAATTTTGAATTGCTAAGTACAATTGAAATAAGTGACTAGCCTAAACTTGTTGTAATACCCTCAAGACAAAAATACTTAGATTTGGTAACTGTCATATTTTATCGAGAACAATAATTTATTATTAGTTTGGGAGATAATTCACGTATTAGTTTACGAACTTTAAAAGGAAGTTTAAAATCATTCTTAAACTTTGGAACAGCGAGAGACTAACGATTTTTATTTCCAGCAAAACAACAATACAAGTAAATGTTTACCCTGTGAAAGCCAATTGCTATTACTACTCAAAAGAAATTATCATATTAAACAAGCATCCCAGGGAGTTTGGCCTTCAAAGACATTTTCTCTCATTGAATTAAAATAACACACGTGTCTTCTTGTCTAATTGCACTCGTTATCGTTGCGTCACGTTCATGGTGGCATGTTATGTTTGTATTGATAATTTAATATTGTGTCTGTGTTCTGATTTATATTAATTTAGAACTGCAAAAATCTAATAGCGTATAAAATATTTAGAGTAAAAGTAACTTAAATCTTAAGAAATTAAATATTACTGTGATTGCATTGCTTTAAGATCGAATTTTCGTTTGTATTAGGCTGTCATGATCCTAGCTATAAATGTGTCTTTAGGAGATGAATAATTTCAATTAATAATTAATTCAAATGTGATATACCTCATCCTTCTAGTTTTTATACTTGAAGAAAGGTATGGATACCATTTCATATGGAGTTATAACCCTTACAATTGAGTACGTACATAGATACAAATGATTTATTATTCATCAAGTTATCACCCCCAAAACATATAAGTGAGGAGAAATAATACTTTATCTTTAATATTGTATTCATGATATATTATTGTATTTTGAAATTTAATTACCTAGACCCTCACTGTAAACATATAAATAAATAACAAATAAATAAAAATACAAAATAAATTTTTATTTTAAAATATTTAAACTCATGATAGAATTTTAAATACTGTGATTTATCCTATATAACTACCGAATGAACGTGCTCTCCGTTTTACCCTTGATCAACTAAAACACGTGTACGACTTAATCTCCTGGTGAACGTTTACCTTCACAGGTTTACGCTGGTTTATTTCATCTGATAACTTAGCCTTTCAGAGAACTTAAACACATAGTAAACTGAATCCTATTGTCAACCAATTTATCAGCAAATCAATAACACGTAAGTAACAAGTGTTACAAAATGACAAATATTGTAAAAAAATAGTAAAAAGTTATTCTCACTAAAATCTAGTATAGACAATTTTCCTTGCAAACTTAATCACCTGTTCAGCTAATTCCTAACTAATTCCAATCTACTTATTTAAACTCTAATGATCATAACTCCCTGTATACAGCAAGTTCTTATTATCCTAATCTACTGATCTACTTGCTCCCACAGCAACGTAAATTCGTGTATTTATGTAATAAACACTCAAAAAACGTTTTACTTAAAAGGATTACCTTAAATCTTTTCTTTTTTTTAATCGAACGTTCAAAAAACTAATCTAAAATATTCGGAAAGAATTTTTTTAGCAATTCTAAAGAAAGTTGTAACAAAAAAAGGGTTGTTACAAAATACGTGCATATAAAGTTTTAGTTTGGGTGATACCACAATGATTACTATAGTAGCTTTTCTCTAGGTACTTCGTTAATTTTAAGATCTAAAATTTCAATTATAAACTTATTTAGTTGAAAGGATAGTATGATATGTTACAAAATCTATACCACAACGTTTCGAGGATTGAAATTATCCTCTTAGTCAAGTGGGGAGGCAATTAATACAAAGAAAATATAGAAAGGAAGGAAAAGAAAATGCTTTAAACATACCCCAAAGCTGATTGGAATCGAGTCCAGGCGTTGTCACTCCACAGGACAAGTCATGAGCACGAAAAGTCAAGAGGACAATCACACGTCATATCAGCACAGACGGAAATGGGTTACTAACAAGGATGTCCGAAATCCCACTATCCTCTCAAACCTTCCATCGTCAATAACTAATTTACTTAGATTTAAGAAAATCACACACACACACACACACACACACACACACACACATATATATATGAAACATGATTTGACAGGTCATTACCACAAGAATGATTATGGGTATCTCATTTACTATCTGTTATAAGTTGTTCTGAAAAAAAATTGAAATTTGGTGTTTTGATATCTTGTGCTTTCTCTTTTCTTCATTTGACAGTTTCTAAAAATAGGAATAAGCCTGAAAAAATTAAAAACCTTGACCTTGTTATTTTAAGCTTATACAACCGTTCACACAAATCTTGCAAAGAAGGGTGCAATTTCTTCAGTCAGAACAGTTAAATATTATTTTTTAGATTATATAGTCTGTAGAACGACGTGTTATCTAATTATGTGGGATGATACATAGACATATGCAAATTAATGATAATATCTGCGATGAAATTCTTTATTTTACAGGTACGGTGATAACTTTGTCTCGTTCACACTGAATGGAAAGCTTCAGAAAGGTAAATATATCATTAAAATGTATTATTGACTTCCAATTGGAAAGTTTTAAATATCCAAAATAATACTAAGAAATATTCACAAATACATAGGAATTTCTAATTGTAATAAAGCAGTAATGTTGCCTAGGTCTCTTTAACTTGCTGCTACCTATCACCAGACGTACATAAACACACTATCCGCAACACGTACAGATTATTATAAAAAAAATTACATTTTAAATGCAAAATTAAATATTGTATTTTTGTGGAAATATGCGTTTTTGGATTAAGTGAATCAGAACACTGGCAAGTCTTCGAAACTGCTTATTAAGAGAAACCAATTTCTTTAGGCATTGACTTCTATTCATACTTATATATACATACATACATATATACATATACATTTTTAGTTTTTAAATGTTTACATTTTATAACGTTTTTACTAAACAAAGTAAAATATTCCAATCTACTATTTAAAATTTCTTTTATTAAAATTGGACTAGTCACACCCATTGAACACAGTTTTTGAATCTATAAATAAAAAACGATGGGAATAAAATAAATAAGTGCCATTGGTTTTTGGCAAATTTTAATAATTGCAAAACCATAGTACATTATATGCAAATTAATTGATTTTCATAAGATTCAGCATGTAATTACCACAACTTTTACAGTATCCTTAATTCCCGGGAACACATCCCTCAACACGTACATCAGGGAGTTCGCCAAGCTGAAAGGCACGAAGTTCATGTGTCGAGAAGGAGGCTGCGGGGTTTGTGTCGTCAGTTTGCAGTTTAAACATCCTACCACTGGCCAGGAGAGGGTGGTCTCAGTCAACTCGGTCAGTCACAATAACTGTCACAATTAAACACTTTTTGTAATTTAACGATTAAATTGAAGGAGTTTATTTTGGAAATCGAGATTTCCTGGGATATTTGTATTATATTTTCACGTTGAATAGAAGGTTTTGATAAGTATCATTCAAATATTTACTATGGCGCGTTTTCAAAAAGGAAAACTATAAAAGGATAATATATAAACATTTGTTGGCATTTTAATTTAGGTTCCAAATTCACGTATATGCCAAACAAAAGAATTTAAAAATCCCTATATTTATTATGATTAAAGAAACTGTTATTGTAATAAAATTTAAATCTGTTATCAAAGTCGATTTTCGTGCGTACTTTTCAAACTAGAAACCACTATTTATATTTAGCAAACTAATTAAAATGTATAAATGTTTAGTTTAAGGAATGTTTTTGAACTAATACAGTATATAACCCAGAGGGGTTGCCGTTTATACGTGTGTTACCACATTGCTCGATTTCAAGCAATATTTATAATGCATTGCAAATAAATTCAAACGATGAATTATTATAAATCAATGACTATGAATTTTAACAAGACTGCATCCATAAACACGTATGTTCATTACTTTCACTATTTGTAAAAGTCAAAAACTAGTTTTATAAATTGGTTGTAAAATAATATTTTATATGGATGTATTTTAAATGCGTATGGAGACAAAAATAACAAAGCTAAATTTATAACCAGTATAAAGTTAAACTGCACTATATTTTTATAGAAAAATGGAAGTAAAAGTTTTAATTTTCCAAACTCATATTTTATTGTAATAAGTAAAAGTCACATAGAAAAATTAAACTTAAACACATAACAAAAAAACTTAGTAAGAGATGGTATATGGAGCCTAATAATTTTTAACGTCTACATAATTATTTAAGCTTTTTAGACAATTTTGTGTTCAATTTGTTATTGAAACAATACAAGTTCGAGTTGAGTAGAGGTGATTCGTCTAATAAAAAAGAATAATTTAAATCTCTAAAACAAAGAGTAATTTGTTTGGTCGTCATTATGGACTTTCAGATTTTTATTTTCACTGGCACTAGCCAAATATTAAGGTTAAATTTCATTGAATATCACCACCTATGGGCTTGAATACAATTGCAATTAGACTCGTTTTAGACTGTGTATTAACTTAGCGAAAATAAAAATAGTAATCTTGAACACGAAACTGCTCCTAAATTGTTTGGACAGTTAAAAACTTATAAATTAATAGGCTTCATGCAAAGTGATGAGGGCAAGTCTTCTTAAAGCTGTTCAAATGTTAGTATTATTGCCCACAATATTAAATCTGTTACATTCCCGACTTATTTTTCAGATATATTTTTCTCTTTTTAGTATATGCATCTAAAGAACCTCAAGTTCATCATTAATACATTGATTTAACAAATATGTAATAAACTATCTTCTCATGTTAGTGCATGTTTCCTGTTTACGCTTGCCAAGGATTTAAAGTGACTACTGTGGAAGGCATTGGGAGTAGAAAAAAAGGTTACCACAAAATCCAGACAAGATTGGCTCACTTCTACGGTACCCAGTGCGGCTACTGTACTCCAGGATGGGTCGTTGCTATGTACAGGTAATTTTAACACATCATCACAGTAAAATTAGGATAGAATAGAGTCTCGTCTGGCACACGAGTATAACGGAATAGAAAAAAATTGGGTTGAATGAAAATTTGGTTAATACGAAATAAAAAACCATATTTTTATAGTGCAAACCTGTGTTAAATATTTAATGTACTTGTCGATCCATGAAATATATGATCTTTGTTTTATGCATAGTTTTAATTCATTTTTAATCGATGTAGTTAAGAAGTAATGTGGTTAATATAGAATTTAACTCCAGTTAAAATATATAAAGTAGGACCTCAAACCTCTTCGGTCCTTCGGTCCTAGTTATTTTACAGTGGTAAATGTAACAAATATATCAATACATCCTAGTAGGAGCAATAGTACGGACAAGCCTGTAAATATTATATTTAGTAACGTCGGGACTGTACCTGACGCAAGTGAACGTGGTAGAAACACGCAGAATGCAGATGCAGAATGTGTATTTTTAACTTAAAGTATATTCATATTTTAATATTATATAAATATTAATTATTTATATTAATTATTCACAAGGTAATAGTACGAACCTACGTGTCGCATAACATGCTTTGCTTGCAAAATTTCACATATATAGCTAATTTCATTATCTTAGAATTTTATTACATGAAAAACCATAAAAACATGCAATCTCAACCTAGTTGTTTCCAAGAATATATTGTTTACAAGATCAGAAAAGCCTCCCTTGAAGTCCATTCATTGCCAAGATGTTACATGATCTACACGATTTTTCTTAAACCTACGTCCATCGTAAAAAGGAAAGATATGTTCTATGAGTATGAATAAGTACCTCTGGTTTTATGTGATATCATCAAACCATAATCAATATGCGTACTTTCTTGAATCCGATCCTAAATATACTAAGACTATGAGAAAATATAAAAACGTTATCATGATATATATAAAATCGTAAACACGAATAAGATTATTAATTTTATTAAGAATAATAACATTGAATGACAAACATTTCAGCACAAGATCATAATGAGCGGTTAGATAATAATGTAGATAAAAGCTGTTAACTGTTTAAATGCACTATTAATGATGACGTAGTCATGTAAACAATGAAAACTGTGCCATGCATTGCAACAGTTAAAAGCTTACTTTAATCTAAATGATTTCATGGTTGAGTTTTATGTTTTTGTTGACACCTAAATTTTTATAGTCCTAGTATTCTTTTAAAATACTTATAATCCTGTTAGTTTTTACAATATTAAATTTTTTTAAATCTGTAGTCCGCTATCTTGCAACGTCTTCTGTTGTCTTGACATGAAGAGAAAACTTTTGCAAAATATTGCCGTAGGGTTCATAAACACTCTACCGAACACACGCACACGGACACGCACGCACGCACGCACAGATTTGATCCCGATTTATTATCGTTAAAAACTATTAAAGGGACATTTTCTAAAATGTCGCATCGCTGGCCACAACCTAGTTTAGATAATAGATTTAAATTTGTTTTATTTGTATGTCCAATTTGCATAACTCATTCGTAATTAAGTAATAAGAATTATAATAGCTTTTACAGTTTTTACAACTTTATTGAGTAACTGAGTTGTTATACATATTTAATAAGTGGGAAATTCTTATTTTTAAAGTCGCATAATTCTTTCAGTCTGCTAGCGGCCAACCCGAATGCTACCATGAAAGAAATCGAGGACTCCTTCTCAGGGAATCTCTGCCGTTGTACTGGGTACAGACCGATACTTGATGCTTTCAAATCTTTTGCTTGTGATAAAAGCAGTCAGCTAGAGCAGAAGATAGCAGATATAGAGGCACGTGCACAATCCATAGACAATAAATCAAATTTAGTTTTACCTCATAGCCTATGTTAAAACATAGTAATTACTTTTATTTGACGTAACGACCACTAATTTTGAACCATATCGTAACTTTCTTTGTTTATTGTTCATTTTGTTTACGTTTATGACTAACTTAAACAAATTTTGATTCTAGGATATAATGGGAATATGTCCAAAAAGTGGTATCATGTGTCATGGTAAGTGCGGAGATGACCAGAACAAGAAAGCCCCATATAACTGTGAGGACGGGTGTGATAGAAATGACTGTGACGTAGAGTTCCTAGAGGTTGCACTCGCCTTACCGTCACTGAAACTCGAACTCCAGGGTGGAACTCAGTGGTACAAAGTTTCTAATGTAAATGAGATTTTTGAGATCTTCCAGATGATAAATTGTTCCTACATGCTTGTTGGAGGGAATACATCTAAAGGTGACTAGTATTTTTCGAATGTTCTCTATCTTTTATATGTATATTACATGTTAATTTCACTCTGCTTAAAGTTATTATTGATTGTAAAAGAATATTTTGTTCTAGTTACTAATAATGAGTTTAAAACTTCACAGTAAATCATTGCTTGGGAAATAATATATAAGCTTTATATTTATTCATCTTCAGAGAAATAAATTTCCAATCATAATTTGATTATTTAATTCAGATAAATTAATTTTCTACGGAATTTCTACGGAAGCCCGTGCGTGCTTGTATGTTATAATCTACGTTTAAAGATAAATCAATATTCAATTAATAAAAGGCATTAATTATAAGGCATACAACCTGACATTTGTTTAAATATCAAACATATCTGTATGAAGTTGTATAGACACTTTGAGAAATAAAATAAACGGATAAGGTAAAGAAACTGTCACTGTAAAGTTTGATATGAACGGAAGCCAATAACGTCATCACTGACGTTACTAACGGAAAGGACAGATGAAAGGGGTGTCATTGTCCGACCCCAGGCTGTCACATGCCGCTTTGATAAATTGACAGTTTCGTCCTGCAGAACATTGGATTTAAGTGAGAGAAGTATTGAATATGAAGCATATTACTGCAATTAGACTAACTTTTTGGCACACTATACCATACTATGCTGTATGTAGCTAATTTATATAAATAGCAGTAACATATAAAATAGTAAATGAAAGAATAACCTAGATAAATGTAAAAGACTCGTTTCTATTGCTTTAAAGTCAGATACTTAGAGAAGCTTTGACTTAGATCTAGTAAAAATGTATTAAATATAATACGGACATATACTAATCTCTTAACCAAATATATATAATAAATAAATAAATATATGTATATATACTTTGGTTAAGAGATTAGTATATGTCCGTATATATATATATATATATATATATATATATATATATATATAAAATAATGAATTATTTTGTTTACAGCAGTGTTACGTAATCTAAACAACACATTTTACACAGGTTCATTAATAAAGTGCTGTTACTGTAGGGATTCTGAAGTACAAGCCACCTCCCGATGTCTACATAGACATAAATGGAGTGGGGTACTTAAAGGCTCACACTTTCTCCTCAAACTACTTACACGTCGGAGCAAACACCACCCTGTCAGACGCCATCGTACTGTTCAACGCTGTGTCGGTGGAGAACCCCGGATATTTCTCTTACCTAAAGCAGCTGGCCAAACATATCTGCAAAGTTGCTAACACGCATGTTAGAAATGTAAGTTACCAGTCACAATCATTATATGTAATTTCTGCTTTAATTTAATTTTTAATACGTTATCTATAGATAGTATACTTACCTCTACATGCTCATTTTAAGAGTGGGGCTAACACTTTCGTATAGCCACGTATCATTTTGAGAGTTCTTGATAAGTGAAAAAATTATGAATATTTAGAGATCTCTAAGGTTTATTCTACCCACAATAGTGAGAATTAAATTTACAATATTTAACATTTTCCAAATAATGCTTATATTGGATAGTTATTTACAGGTGACCTTAGTTGTCTCTCATTACAATATTCAGTTTTAGGTATCACTCGATGGGCTAACACGTTTAAAACTTTTGTGTTGCCACTTGGTCAAGTGGAAATTACATTTTGGAAATTCTAGACGTAACGTCGAAACCCGTGTAAAACGTCGAAAGCTACGTTCTTATACTACACCAAACAAAATTGTAAAACTCTACCGTTCCAAAATCAAAGTTGAAGGGTTGGACATTTGAAACACCCGGAAACCTTATTACATTATTCAATTCAAAATTTCCGGAATGTTACAGGAATACCTGAGAAGCTAATTAAAATTACAAACCACTATTTTACTATCTCGTACTGAACATTCAACCATATCATTTTTTTCATTTCATTTCATGCCTGACTTAATGAGTGCTAGGATAATTCCAATAAAGAGCTTTTGTGTCTTCGAAAACAATTTTGACACAGAGGTAAGTGTGATGTAAATGTGTGATGATGAAGTAATTGGCCGACTGGGTGTGCTGCAGAATTTAATAAGCTTTAACGCTAGAAAACGGCTTATAAATATAATAACGCGCTAATACGATTTATCCAAACCAACAGGTGGGGACCATCGCTGGCAACCTGTCTATAAAACATGAGTGCAGAGAGTTTCAGTCAGATATATTTTTAATACTTGAAACTGTGGGCGCTAGAGTATCAGTTAGTAAGTATAACCTATTGCGTATTTGGCTACAGGCTGTTAATTTACTTCGTTAGAATAATATATAGAAAACCACAAAGACTGACATAGAAATAATTAGACATCATTTACAAAATTAAATGTTAGATCAGGTGTTTTTTTTTTCTTTTCTTTAATAGCGAAATGTTTGTATTTGTTAGTAACTAAGTTGGACATGAAAAGTCATTGCTTTTGTTTTTGAAGAAAGTATACTCTTTTCCAACCTAAAAAATATATTTTGTATTTGATAGTTCTAATAGTACGGGTATTGTATTTCCTGTAATTTTCAAAACTGTACGGTTAATTATATATTTATATTCTTACAGGATATAAAAACACGAAAATAATCTTAAACTAGAGATAAACTTTCGAGAGTGTATTCTATTGTACTCTTTTATTGTTATGTATTTTATTTAGAGTTATTAACTAATATCATATGGTTTCCTTTAAATTTATAAGAATTAGGTATACATTATGTTAACGTCAGCGCATAATAAAAACGTATAGCAACAAGAGACAAAAAATAAATTATCTAACTAACACCAATTAAATACTACCTGATTTTAAGTTTAGAGTCTGAAATTAATTTATTAGCATTCTCTTTTAAACCAGGATAAAGACAGAATGCACCCATAATTCATAAAAATCCACAATATTATAATTTAATTCGAAAATATCATTGTTTTACCGTCGATACAATTTTTAAATTAAATTTGGTACTTTTAACTTTTTTAGGTGATTAACATGCACTATTTTATTTTATCAATAATTTTTAACCTATTAAATTGAAAAACCGTGATTTGTTTGCAGGAGCAGATAATGAGCAAATCACGCTGCTGTCGCTGACGGACTACTTAGAGACTGACATGAACAAAAAGGTGATTCTGCAGATAGTATTACCTCCACTAAATGCCCTGACATATATCGTAAAAACCTACAAGGTAAGCCAAATGTATTATAGTGGTAATCTCATTTCAGGAAAAGATAATGAGGATTTCATATTGTTGCCACTAAGCACACTTAAAGTGTTAAAAGGACTAAGACCACTTAGTCTGGGGACCAACGGCCTAAAGGCGATTTCCAAACCATCACTAACTCCGGGCAAGCGGGCAACTTGAAAAGACAGGATTGCTCAGCGGTCACCCATCCAAGTAGCAACGTAGTTCGACGTTGCTAAATCGGTTATCTTGCGATAACCGCCATACCCGCTACACTGTGTCATTGTCACACTTAGGGACTGAGAATATTTTCTCCCCCTCACAAGTAAAACTCTCTCATATGGCATTTAATCGTATAAAACTTAATCGGAACAATCAAGAAAATAGCTAGCTTCTTAGGCATTGTCCGTCACTAAGTAACTCAATCAATATATTGTATTTGGCAAATGATGGTATGTGTGTGTAGGATTTAGTCAAGCTAGATTTTTTTTAATGAGACATGATTTATTTACGATATAATATAAAGCATTGCGGTTTCAACATATACATTATTAAATAATGATAGGTTCTGGTCCCTTTTCAAGTATATTCCTGTTTCAATTCTATAGCTTTTGTCACTAAAAACTTGTAAAATCTTACAGCAAATTTTAACAGAGTTCAATATTTCCAGATCGCGCCAAGAGCTCAAAATGCTATAGCCGACGTCAACGGAGGGTTCAAGTTTTGTGTGAAAAAAGAAGACGGGTTTTCGAGTATTAGAACGACCGAGTATACTGTTTGGTGGCATAAATCCTCGCTTTGTAAGTATTATAAAAAGCCCATCAGCCTTTCATCCTGCCAGCTAATTCTAAAATTAATTAGTTTTTTGTTGGCTAATTAAAAAATAAGGAGCCTACTAAAAGTTGAAGTCCGATAAATTAATTTTTCCTTTAATTTTATAAAATACTGGGTAACAAATTCCTCTCCACTTTGCTCAAAAGTGGGCTCTGGAGGATTTTAGATTCTTACATAATTTGTTTTCAATTCTTTTAATTACAAATTTAATTGAATTTGAATGGTATATATATATATAAAATATTAAATTTAAATAATTTATTACACAATTATAGTCATAAATTTTTCTGGGCATATCACAAGTTTAATACAATTAATTTAATACGTCTAATTATTTAAAAAAATAAATTAAAATTACGATGAATAAAATAAAAATATATTAAAAATACTTTGTTTGAAGTTTGTTTTTGATGATGTTAGGAATGTGAAGGAAATAAGATTGTTTCCGGAAATTTGCAATTGTTCAATTTGCCACCATCTTCACTCTGCCGTGAAGATCGTCGTTTACTATTGGCCTCTCTCTCGTCAGTTCTATTTGCTTGGCCGGAGAGTGCAGTCATGTTGTGACCTGTATTCTGTAGTTCAGTTTTAATAATTAGTGTTAGGTGTTATTAGGTGCATGTTTTGGAGTTAGTAGTGAGCATGGAATTGAGGTTTCTGACTTACGCGTGTCATAACGCTCTGGTTTGTTTTGTTTACTTTAACCTTGGTTGTAGTCATGCATTAGTTTAGTCATTTACATGGAAAAAAGATCAGATTGTAGAGCTCGAAACGAAGTGTTACTGATTGTATTGTGGTACTGAACGATGGCAAATGTCCGGAAAAATCATGTTTCGTTCACATTACAAATACGATTAGAGTAAAAATATAGAAATAATAAAATACACAGAGGGGCCAAACTTTAGAGCCTCTTAAAGTAAAAAAAAACTCAAGTGTTATTGCTTAACGCGAATTATAGCTTACGATACGTATATAATGCATGTCAGTCTCAATCAAATAGGTGTCAGAAACATGGTTATACAACTAATAAAGTAGTGGTGAGTGACTATACACACTAAAACAGTTTGTTTTAGTACTATGTTTTAACGCTTAATTTATTTTTCAGACCCATGCTTATATGACAGAAACCTTCTACAACGGTAAACGATTGATGGACGAATCTACATTACAGGCAGCTCTCAATATTCTTTGCAAAGAAGTGCAGCCAGATTACAGACTGCCGGATACGAAACCGCAATACAGGAGAGGCCTCACTCTGGCTCTGCTGTACAGGGTAATATTCCAATCATGGATTATCGATATTTCATCTCTACATTAAAGGCAGCTCTCAATATTCTTTGCAAAGAAGTGCAGCCAGATTACAGACTGCCGGATACGAAACCACAATACAGGAGAGGCCTCACTCTGGCTCTGCTGTACAGGGTAATATTCTAATCATGGGTTATCGATATTTCATCTCTACATTAAAGGCAGATATCAATATTCTATGCAAAGAAGTGCAGCCAGATTACAGACTGCCGGATGCACAACCGCAATACAGGAGAGGCCTCACTCTGGCTCTGCTGTACAGGGTAATATTCCAATCATGGGTTATCGATATTTCATCTCTACATTAAAGGTAGCTCTCAATATTCTATGCAAAGAAGTGCAGCCAGAGTACAGACTGCCGGATGCGAAACCACAATACAGGAGAGGCCTCACTCTGGCTCTGCTGTACAGGGTAATATTCTAATATCGATAGTTCATCTCTACATTACAGGCAGCTCTCAATGTTATCTGCAAAGAAGTGTAGCAAGACTACAGACTGCTAGACACAAACCACAATTCAGGAGAGGCCTTACCGGTAGTTTATGTATTTATTCCTGTTACATGGAATGCTTGCATAGAGTGTTAGTCTTTCACTGGGGGAGGGGGCTTGTCTTTCCTACTTAGTGCTTGCTTGTAATCATGGATCATTTGAAAGAATAACAAGATCACTAACATTGCAATGTTTTATGTGCAAAAACTAAAAACAATACGTTTTATGAACTAGTATATATCCTGTTGCTTAAGTGTCAAAATTTACGGCATAATTCAGTATACACGAAATATAAAAATCAAACAAAAGCAATTTATTATATATATAATAGATGGAAGATTCGTACTGCTTCAGATTATCTTTCTCAGTTGTCGGTTATTCACTTTTAGATATAAAAGAATTAAAACGCCTAGCCGGTCAATAAAATATTAATTTAACTCTGGAGGCAAAAAAATACTAATGCTGTTTTGTACTTAGTTGAGAAATTATTATGTATTGTATTTACAATTTAGATAGGAACTAATTCCTGATATTATTTTGAACATTCCCTTGTGCAGGTAGTCTTGAGCCTGTGCCCCAACAGTGTGAGGCCTCAGTTCCGTAGTGGAGGAATGGACATCACGAGGCCATTGTCTTCAGGCAAACAGGAGTTTGACACTGACAGTTCTAGACCTCCTCTCTACCAACCGTTTCCAAAACTGGAATCGTTAATCCAGTGCTCTGGTAGGCATACTCTTCACTAATTTATCTCTTTCTGAAAAGATTCGTCAAAGAATCACACTCTACGAATACGTATTCGTAAGTTAAAACTTCAAATATAAAACACATATTTTCTGATAAAGGTACAATTTGCAGGCGTAAGTTACGTATTCGTAAGTTAAAACTTCAAATATAAAACACATATTTTCTGATAAAGGTGCAATTTGCAGGCGTAAGTTACGTATTCGTAAGTTAAAACTTCAAATATAAAACACATATTTTCTGATAAAGATGCAATTTGCAGGCGTAAGTTACGTATTCGTAAGTTAAAACTTCAAATATAAAACACATATTTTCTGATAAAGGTACAATTTGCAGGGGAAGCTGAGTACGTGTACGATATTCCAACAATAGGATGTGAATTGTACGCCGCCTTCGTCATTACTAAACATGGACCTGCGACTCTCCAGGGACTGGATCCTTCTAAGGCCCTTGTAAGATAAACAGTTTGTACATCCCTTGATATACTGTCTAGCTAAACCATTACTTCTGCAGCTAGCTTGCGTCTGATACCTTGTAAAACACACCTCTTGTAAACAATCACCTAATAACTAACACATCCATTTTCCGGTTTGAACCACATTTAAAACCCCACACACACAAATATTTCTATCTCATCTTAGAAAGCCAATTTTAGTCCAATGTCCTCTACATATGGGTTGAAGGGGCAGAGCTGTATCGTGATCAGCTGAAACAACTAATCAAAATAAATGTGACCAAATCGTTCATTATTCTTCATCATGACGTTTTAACAACAGGCTGCAGATTTTTTGACAATTTGACGCTATCTGTTATCTTATTACATGGGAGAGACGGATTCATTACTCATTTCGTCAAATACAAACAATAAGAACTGTAAAATGAATTGCACATTATTTACTAGTCGATGTTGTCGTTAATTTGTTCCTTATCGAAGTGTAAATTTACCGGAAATATTAAGATTCATGCAAATAATTAAAGAAATACATTCTTTATAAATATCAGAATCGGCTAAAATATTTCTAAAATCCTTTTTTATGATTTGCAACGTCGATGAGCAAGTTCATCGGGCTGCAATGGGGCAACAACTATCGCACCTGTGGAAGTAAGTTTAGAATACCTTGAGAAGATCGCCCTGGAAGGGTGCAGTAGAGCCATAATTATAGATGCGCTACGTAGATGATAAATGAGCAATTTGGTTGAGGTCATATAAACTCTTACAAGATGCCAACATCTTGTGTCTGGTGATCTAACTGGCCCACGTCAAAATATAAACTTATCATAGAAATTGTAAGCAATAAACATTTAACATTTTTGTACGTGATGATAACTGAGAAATTATGCAGGAATATAGAGAACTCTATATACCAACGAACGAATAGATGTCTAAATACCCATCATTCAGCAGAAAGATTATAATTATTGAGTATATTAATTAACTGAGCAGTCAACAGATAATAACTGAAATGCAGAGAATATGGGATTACAACAAGACATTACATGTAAGAGACCTAATATAAAAACTATATTTAAGCTGGCTAAAATTAGAAGAAAGGTTTCCGGGATTGTTTTAACATTCATTGAGCTTCAGCCAATAACGATACATCTCCGTGCCCTTCAACTCACCTTTAGCAGGATACGTATTACTATGTATTGTGGTTTAACATTCATTGAGCTTCAGCCAATCACGATACATCTCCGTGCTCTTCAAGTCACCTTTAGCAGGATACGTATTACTATGTATTGTGGTTTAACATTCATTGAGCTTCAGACAATCACGATACATCTCCGTGCCCTTCAACTCACCTTTAGCAGGATACGTATTACTATGTATTGTGGTTTAACATTCATTGAGCTTCAGCCAATCACGATACATCTCCGTGCCCTTCAACTCACCTTTAGCAGGATACGTATTACTATGTATTGTGGTTTAACATTCATTGAGCTTCAGCCAATCACGATACATCTCCGTGCTCTTCAAGTCACCTTTAGCAGAATACGTATTACTATGTATTGTGGTTTAATATTCATAGAGCTTCAGCCAATCACAATACATCTCCGTGCTCTTCAAGTCACCTTTAGCAGGATACGTATTACTATGTATTGTGGTTTAACATTCATTGAGCTTCAGACAATCACGATACATCTCCGTGCCCTTCAACTCACCTTTAGCAGGATACGTATTACTATGTATTGTGGTTTAACATTCATTGAGCTTCAGACAATCACGATACATCTCCGTGCCCTTCAACTCACCTTTAGCAGGATACGTATTACTATGTATTGTGGTTTAACATTCATTGAGCTTCAGACAATCACGATACATCTCCGTGCCCTTCAACTCACCTTTAGCAGGATACGTATTACTATGTATTGTGGTTTAACATTCATTGAGCTTCAGCCAATCACGATACATCTCCGTGCCCTTCAACTCACCTTTAGCAGGATACGTATTACTATGTATTGTGGTTTAACATTCATTGAGCTTCAGACAATCACGATACATCTCCGTGCCCTTCAACTCACCTTTAGCAGGATACGTATTACTATGTATTGTGGTTTAACATTCATTGAGCTTCAGCCAATCACGATACATCTCCGTGCCCTTCAACTCACCTTTAGCAGGATACGTATTACTATGTATTGTGGTTTAACATTCATTGAGCTTCAGCCAATCACGATACATCTCCGTGCTCTTCAAGTCACCTTTAGCAGGATACGTATTACTATGTATTGTGGTTTAACATTCATTGAGCTTCAGACAATCACGATACATCTCCGTGCCCTTCAAGTCACCTTTAGCAGGATACGTATTACTATGTATTGTGGTTTAACATTCATTGAGCTTCAGACAATCACGATACATCTCCGTGCCCTTCAACTCACCTTTAGCAGGATACGTATTACTATGTATTGTGGTTTAACATTCATTGAGCTTCAGCCAATCACGATACATCTCCGTGCCCTTCAACTCACCTTTAGCAGGATACGTATTACTATGTATTGTGGTTTAACATTCATTGAGCTTCAGCCAATCACGATACATCTCCGTGCTCTTCAAGTCACCTTTAGCAGGATACGTATTACTATGTATTGTGGTTTAATATTCATTGAGCTTCAGCCAATCACGATACATCTCCGTGCCCTTCAACTCACCTTTAGCAGGATACGTATTACTATGTATTGTGGTTTAACATTCATTGAGCTTCAGCCAATCACGATACATCTCCGTGCTCTTCAAGTCACCTTTAGCAGGATACGTATTACTATGTATTGTGGTTTAACATTCATTGAGCTTCAGACAATCACGATACATCTCCGTGCCCTTCAACTCACCTTTAGCAGGATACGTATTACTATGTATTGTGGTTTAACATTCATTGAGCTTCAGCCAATCACGATACATCTCCGTGCCCTTCAACTCACCTTTAGCAGGATACGTATTACTATGTATTGTGGTTTAACATTCATTGAGCTTCAGCCAATCACGATACATCTCCGTGCTCTTCAAGTCACCTTTAGCAGAATACGTATTACTATGTATTGTGGTTTAATATTCATAGAGCTTCAGCCAATCCCAATACATCTCCGTGCTCTTCAAGTCACCTTTAGCAGGATACGTATTACTATGTATTGTGGTTTAACATTCATTGAGCTTCAGACAATCACGATACATCTCCGTGCCCTTCAAGTCACCTTTAGCAGAATACGTATTACTATGTATTGTGGTTTAATATTCATTGAGCTTCAGACAATCACGATACATCTCCGTGCTCTTCAAGTCACCTTTAGTAGGATACGTATTACTATGTATTGTGGTTTAACATTCATTGAGCTTCAGACAATCACGATACATCTCCGTGCCCTTCAACTCACCTTTAGCAGGATACGTATTACTATGTATTGTAGTTTAACATTCATTGAGCTTCAGCCAATCACTAGTCAATTTACTACATTTTGAGAATGTGATATAATTACAAATATTACCTTACCTTTTACAATTATTCAAGTATGCATTGACATTTTTCAATTTTACCTGTACATTTTCACTGAATGAATTCGTGAATATGTCTACCCACTCCTTTAGCACACACTCTTGGCGTATTTTCTTGTGTGTTAATTTGGATCCTATTAAGTTTTAACAATTAATTATAATTTTAAGTGATTACCAGAAATTGTCGGATAATTTACTTTTTACTTACTTACAAGTTTTCAGTTGGAATTGCACGTTAAATTGTCAGTTCCGCTATAAGGATCGAAAAGAAACAGAGCCCATCAATATTAATTTACTGTATCTTAGTGTATGTTTCTTTACACCTCACCCTCCTAATCATAATATCCTTCTCATTAATCGTCCTTGCTAATCATTCACAGTCTCCATACCCCGAATCCCTAATTTGACTTATGGACTTTAGTGAACAGCAAACAAGAAGACGGAGCAAGAACGAGTACCCACAATTCTCAGCGGGGAATGAGGCTATAGCTATGTTCCTTTGTATATAATCTAATTGGCTGAGCCTTAGGGAAGCTTGTAACTTAAGGGGCTATGAATAATTATTTTCTGTCATACGAACCGTCTGTCTGGAGAATATAGCTTAATCTTGAAAACAAACTAAGCTATAACGTTGTATAACATCTATAATCTTAATTCTTACATTTAAAAACAAACTTAAATGTAGATTCGTGAAAAGCTTTTAAAACAATTTCGTTCTCGAGATGTGCGAACAGATACACAGAAATAAAACTTTTCCAGCCCTTTGAGTGATGGATCCTTTATTCTTTATATACTATATATGTCATACACTCTTTTGCTGAGGGTAAAATATACAAAAATATGGAAGTCACTAAGTATATCAGTTAATTTTTTTATTTACAGTAATAACAATATAGAAAATTATGTATGATCTTACTTCACTGATTTAATTTAATGTATCGCGTTCATATTTTTTATCTTTCAGATGTTACCTGGTGTGGTAGCTTTCTTTTCGGCCAAGGATATTCCTGGAGAAAACACATTCACACCCCGGCCACAGTTTTTCTTTCCGGACAATGAGCTGGTAAAATTACTTCCTATGTCATTGCATGCATTTCTACATCAACTTTAAACACACATTTTAAAACAATCTTAAAATTGAAATTCTAATAAAATTTAGTGTACTCACTTAATGAATTTAGTTATAGCAATAAGTTACTTCAACTGTGTGGCTTACAGTGATGTCTTCACGTTTAACATTTTTTATAGTAAAGGTCTATTCTTGAAATAGGTAATTTACTAAATAAGCTTATGAACTTACTTTAGCCCGTACGCGAAATGGAGTTAGGAAGTTTCTATATTAGTTTGAATTTTCCTGAATTTCTCTTTAAGATTTTTTCGTTTTTGTTCGCAAAACATTTTACGACTGCACCTGTTGCTTTAATCCCTCAAAATAGAAGATCGTTGCCTGAGACTTTAACTAGTTGGCAACGGCAGTTTCGTGTTCCTTGTCGTCGTCTATAAACAATTTTCAAATTTAAGACAAGAAAGTACTGAATTAAATTATTAGTATTGTATAGAATGTGGTATGAAGGTTCCCGACGGAGATTTAGAATTTGTCTTAGTTAAGGTAGAGATGTGATTGCTGGAAAACAGTTTCCCACGTCCCATTCACCAGTGGGCGGCAGTGTTGGAAAACCAATCATCTCCATCTTGTCGATAGCAATCCAAAACGCTCTTCCTCTGAAAGAAAATACAAGTTTCACACTACTGTCTGCATACGTTGACTGGCAAACGAGTATTCAATGAAACCAACAACTGCAGTGGCTTCGTAAATTGTAAATATATGCTGAATGGTGTTCAAAACTGCCAATATTTAAATACAAACTGATGGCCCTTTCGCTACGAATGTACATAATATATTTTTTATTGTTTTAATTGGAAGTTAATTTAGGTTTTTCACATTTTTCAGGTGTTTGCTGATAAGGAAATACTGTTTGCTGGCCAGCAAGTTGGCATAATAGTGGCCAAGACTCAAGAACTCGCTGACTTGGCCGCAGAACTAGTCCTGATTCATTGTAAGGACAAGAAGAGGCCAGTTCTTGATGTTCGTGAAGCTGTGAAGAATCAGGACACCTCAAGGATTTTTCTCAGTTTTACTAAACCACCGATTCCAACACGTAGGTTCTATTTATAATGCTAAAAGTGTCACAACATTATTCTAAATGACGACTGAAAATTAGAGACTTGTAAAATTCGTTTGGCTTGGACTTTTTTAACGAATTTTTTATTATTACAGTGGTAAATAGTTTTTTTCCATTAGGCCTACTACTATTAGTTTTAAAATTCCGTCTGTGTAGATATCGTCTTGACGCCAAAAATAAATTTCTTAAATTTAACCACTTTTCATTACTCGGTCAAGCTGAAATTTTGCATATAAACTCATAATTTGCGTTAAAAAATGTGAATGTACTCGTATCAAGATATTTAGAACATTTTCTTAACTGTATACTTTTGGATTTAGAGACTTATATTTTGCTTGAAACTTCGTTAATACTTAGACAAGAGTAGATTTATGATGATGCATGACCAGCTATGGAATTTGGCTGAGCGTCACTGAAGCTTATCAGGTTGTTATCAGCCTGAAGTTAGTAGGCTGATACAATCTTTGGCCTATCTGGGGATGTAAGTACCTCTTCTTCTGTCAATAGTACAACTTGAGAACCAAATGAGACTTGACATTTTGTATTCAAGTTCAGTGACTTCTGACACTTGGTGTGGCGTCCTACCTTGTGGAACTACAGTCTGAAGAGATCGGGATAAAATTTCATTTTGTCTAAAACTTAAAATTAAAAATGTTGTAATTATCCCAGTTTTATTGTACGTTTTAGGACTTGGTAGACTATATATAAAATATAAAACATTGTTTGGAATTTAAAAATGTTAAAAATGTAATAAATAGAATAGCTATCTATTTTTTTTACTTTTATACTCGTAATAATCACACGCTACATTTAACTATAATTATCACAAAATAATAAAAATCAAATTTACATATTTATTTCTCTGTTAGTTGAAAAAAATCGAATTTGATTAAAAAAATATTACTAGTCATGTTATGTATCATGAATTTGATACGATCCAGATTGACTAAAACACGAAGGTACTCTCTAATTGGGTCCTTTCAAATTTGTATTAAGAAGTTAAACCTTGGAAATTTACCACAAATCCAGACAAAGTATGTAATGTAATATCATCACTCTATAACAGCATTATGCAATCTGATGAACGCAATGACTTTCAAGCTAATCCGACGAGTACAGTGTGTCACAAACACATCACACGTGCAACTAAATTCTATATCAAACTGGTCAGACGTTTGTGAACATTAAGTAAAAAAAGTTATATGTAAATCTAAATTTTAGTACAAACTTATCAACCAAACATCTAAGTTCTGATAAATACAATTCAAATATGTACCTAAATGTTAGTACAAATAAGTCTGGCATGCATCTACATTCCACTACAAACAAATCAAGCATGTTTCTACATTTTAATTACAAACAACATTTATGGTACCTTATAGAGTTGCAAGAAGTTTCTTAGGACCTATTACTTAAATTATTTTTAGACTAATTTATTACTATGTTATTTATACATTTTAGTTGCATAGCTCCCGTACAGTAATTTACGCTCGTTATGTCGAAACTTTAAGTTACATTATATTTATTTCTGTATTTTTCAGCTGCTGTCTACAAAATAGTGAAAGGAGATTTTAAAATGGAATCCCAATATCATTTCATGATGGAAACTCTGACTTGTGTGACATATCCAGCAGAGGATGGTGGACTGGACATCTACTGTGCAACTCAATGGCAACAACAAGTTCAGGAGACAGTTGCACTACTATGTAACATCCAAGAAGCCAGGTGAGATTACTGACTTGTGTGACATACCATGCAGAGGATGGTGGACTGGACATCTACTGTGCAACTCAATGGCAACAACAAGTTCAGGAGACAGTTGCACTACTATGTAACATCCAAGAAGCCAGGTGAGATTACTGACTTGTGTGACATACCATGCAGAGGATGGTGGACTGGACATCTACTGTGCAACTCAATGGCAACAACAAGTTCAGGAGACAGTTGCACTACTATGTAACATCCAAGAAGCCAGGTGAGATTACTGACTTCTGTGACAAACCATGCAGAGGATGGTGGACTGGACATCTACTGTGCAACTCAATGGCAACAACAAGTTCAGGAGACAGTTGCACTACTATGTAACATCCAAGAAGCCAGGTGAGATTACTGACTTGTGTGACAAACCATGCAGAGGATGGTGGACTGGACATCTACTGTGCAACTCAATGGCAACAACAAGTTCAGGAGACAGTTGCACTACTATGTAACATCCAAGAAGCCAGGTGAGATTACTGACTTGTGTGACATACCATGCAGAGGATGGTGGACTGGACATCTACTGTGCAACTCAATGGCAACAACAAGTTCAGGAGACAGTTGCACTACTATGTAACATCCAAGAAGCCAGGTGAGATTACTGACTTGTGTGACATACCATGCAGAGGATGGTGGACTGGACATCTACTGTGCAACTCAATGGCAACAACAAGTTCAGGAGACAGTTGCACTACTATGTAACATCCAAGAAGCCAGGTGAGATTACTGACTTGTGTGACATACCATGCAGAGGATGGTGGACTGGACATCTACTGTGCAACTCAATGGCAACAACAAGTTCAGGAGACAGTTGCACTACTATGTAACATCCAAGAAGCCAGGTGAGATTACTGACTTGTGTGACAAACCATGCAGAGGATGGTGGACTGGACATCTACTGTGCAACTCAATGGCAACAACAAGTTCAGGAGACAGTTGCACTACTATGTAACATCCAAGAAGCCAGGTGAGATTACTGACTTGTGTGACATACCATGCAGAGGATGGTGGACTGGACATCTACTGTGCAACTCAATGGCAACAACAAGTTCAGGAGACAGTTGCACTACTATGTAACATCCAAGAAGCCAGGTGAGATTACTGACTTGTGTGACATACCATGCAGAGGATGGTGGACTGGACATCTACTGTGCAACTCAATGGCAACAACAAGTTCAGGAGACAGTTGCACTACTATGTAACATCCAAGAAGCCAGGTGAGATTACTGACTTGTGTGACATACCATGCAGAGGATGGTGGACTGGACATCTACTGTGCAACTCAATGGCAACAACAAGTTCAGGAGACAGTTGCACTACTATGTAACATCCAAGAAGCCAGGTGAGATTACTGACTTGTGTGACAAACCATGCAGAGGATGGTGGACTGGACATCTACTGTGCAACTCAATGGCAACAACAAGTTCAGGAGACAGTTGCACTACTATGTAACATCCAAGAAGCCAGGTGAGATTACTGACTTGTGTGACAAACCATGCAGAGGATGGTGGACTGGACATCTACTGTGCAACTCAATGGCAACAACAAGTTCAGGAGACAGTTGCACTACTATGTAACATCCAAGAAGCCAGGTGAGATTACTGACTTGTGTGACATACCATGCAGAGGATGGTGGACTGGACATCTACTGTGCAACTCAATGGCAACAACAAGTTCAGGAGACAGTTGCACTACTATGTAACATCCAAGAAGCCAGGTGAGATTACTGACTTGTGTGACATACCATGCAGAGGATGGTGGACTGGACATCTACTGTGCAACTCAATGGCAACAACAAGTTCAGGAGACAGTTGCACTACTATGTAACATCCAAGAAGCCAGGTGAGATTACTGACTTGTGTGACATACCATGCAGAGGATGGTGGACTGGACATCTACTGTGCAACTCAATGGCAACAAAAGGTTCAGGGGTCAGTAGCGTTACTAAGTAATATATCAGAGGCGAGGTGAGATTATGGACTTAAAGAGCAGAAGTCGATACGTTTACATAAATAATCATACTTGATATGAATATTTAAGCTGTTCTATGAGTGTATTGAGTGCAACACACTTATAGGCAAAATGCAGGTCTCTTAGTTAGGTTTCCTTATATCGTCTCTTAATCTGAATAACCAGTTTTTACACAAGTATACTTTCTTTATTATAAACTAGGTTATCAAACAATTGTAAAAGTTTATCAAATATTAGGTAAAAGTGACGAATATTCGATTCCGTCGTATTAAATATCGAGGTTTTAAACGTCTATTATATGGAATAACATTAAATATTTGGTTACAGCCATTTTATTAATCGCTTCAAAACTATGTAGGATTACTATT
The DNA here is from genome assembly GCF_021130785.1 of Homalodisca vitripennis. Lineage (NCBI taxonomy): Eukaryota > Metazoa > Arthropoda > Insecta > Hemiptera > Cicadellidae > Homalodisca > Homalodisca vitripennis. Next base: position 160,991,850 of record NC_060207.1, on the reverse strand, counting down.
TCATTATTCTCAGGAATAAAAGCCGCCTTTCACTAAGGGCAAAAATAACTATTTAAAGACATTTCTCCCTTTTTTTAAATACTATAAGTAACAAATCTAACCTCGGGCGAAGGTCACTGTGGGTAACGTCCTGGCTCGGATAGTGACTCCCAAAATACTGAAATATACTATTTTCAATTTCAATATAGAGGTAGTTGTGTTGGCGTTTCAAATCAAATTTCAATCCTTCGAGTTAACCCATTTGAAGTGTACTCAGACGGATACATTCAAAGAGGGAAATCTGCTTTCACCATTAAGTGGTTTGAGAGACTGCACTGAAGGCTCGGCTAATTAAACCAAGCGGTGGCTGATACTGAATATGTGAATGCGTCTTAAGGTCACAAAGCAAGTCTTTAAAATCAATACATTTATAGCAACCCTTCCTTGTTTATCTTATGTACACAAGCAGGACAATACCGAGATAATTTTCATCTGCAAAGCCATGCGAATAAATCAAAACTGCATCATCCATTTACAATCACCTATTGATGTTTCAGGTGACAGAATGTATTCCCTGTGTGTTCATCCAAGGAATATGCATATACTTTTACTATTTAAAGTATTAAATAGCACTTAATCGCTCTGGAACTGTAGTTCAGTTCTGAGCTATGTTCCAAATGTCAAAACTTTAGGTTTTTGTTAAATTAGTTAAAAATCTATTAAATATTTGTACTTACAGATACGCATGAAAGTGAATGAACAAAAACCAAAAATGACAGCCTTTCCCCGTCAATCCCATTTTCATCAGTGAACACGTCATACTAAAAAAGTGCTTTACCGTTTTAGCTTCTTACAATAGTGAAATTTGTAAATTAATATAAAACGGTAATGATTTGTATAAACTAACAAAGTACCCTTGTTACAAATGTTGATAAGTTGCTGAAAAACGTCACAGGTTATCTTCACAATATACTATGTTTAATAATTTGTTTAGTCTATGATATTCTCATTGCCAAGATTACCTATAAGGCCTGTAAGGCCATAATTCTGAGCTAAATATAACGTGATCGCAAGTTTTAGCAACCAGTAGGTCTACTCCAGACAATACCTAATCTCCATGGTTCATGGTTGTACCCATGAACCATTTATGACAGGCAGAAATGGACGAATGTTATTTTCAATATCTATGTATAGTAAATAGAGGTAGAGTTTTACACCAGATTTCTCGTTAGACAGACAAGCAGAAATGGACGAATGTTATTTTCAATGTCTATGTAGAGTAAATAGAGGTAGAGTTTTACACCAGATTTCTCGTTAGACAGACAAGCAGAAATAGACGAATGTTATTTTCAATATCTATGTATAGTAAATAGAGGTAGAGTTTTACACCAGATTTCTCGTTAGACAGACAAGCAGAAATGGACGAATGTTATTTTCAATGTCTATGTAGAGTAAATAGAGGTAGAGTTTTACACCAGATTTCTCGTTAGACAGACAAGCAGAAATGGACGAATGTTATTTTCAATGGCTATGTAGAGTAAATAGAGGTAGAGTTTTACACCAGATTTCTCGTTAGACAGACAAGCAGAAATGAACGAATGTTATTTTCAATGTCTATGTAGAGTAAATAGAGGTAGAGTTTTACACCAGATTTCTCGTTAGACAGACATGCAGAAATGGACGAATGTTATTTTCAATGTCTATGTAGAGTAAATAGAGGTAGAGTTTTACACCAGATTTCTCGTTAGACAGACATGCAGAAATGGACAAATGTTAGTTTCAATGTCTATGTAGAGTAAATAGAGGTAGAGTTTTACACCAGATTTCTCGTTAGACAGACATGCAGAAATGGACAAATGTTAGTTTTCAATGTCTATTTAGAGTAAATAGAGGTAGAGTTTTACACCAGATTTCTCGTTAGACAGACATGCAGAAATGGACGAATGTTATTTTCAATGTCTATGTAGAGTAAATAGAGGTAGAGTTTTACACCAGATTTCTCGTTAGACAGACATGCAGAAATGGACGAATGTTATTTTCAATGTCTATGTAGAGTAAATAGAGGTAGAGTTTTACACCAGATTTCTCGTTAGACAGACATGCAGAAATGGACGAATGTTATTTTCAATGTCTATGTAGAGTAAATAGAGGTAGAATTTTGCACCAGATTTCTCGTTAGACAGACATGCAGAAATGGACGAATGTTATTTTCAATGTCTATGTAGAGTAAATAGAGGTAGAGTTTTACACCAGATTTCTCGTTAGACAGACATGCAGAAATGGACGAATGTTATTTTCAATGTCTATGTAGAGTAAATAGAGGTAGAGTTTTACACCAGATTTCTCGTTAGACAGACATGCAGAAATGGACGAATGTTATTTTCAATGTCTATGTAGAGTAAATAGAGGTAGATTTTTACACCAGATTTCTCGTTAGACAGACATGCAGAAATGGACGAATGTTATTTTCAATGTCTATGTAGAGTAAATAGAGGTAGAGTTTTACACCAGATTTCTCGTTAGACAGACAAGCAGAAATGGACGAATGTTATTTTCAATGTCTGTGTAGAGTAAATAGAGGTAGAGTTTTACACCAGATTTCTCGTTAGACAGACATGCAGAAATGGACGAATGTTATTTTCAATGTCTGTGTAGAGTAAATAGAGGTAGAGTTTTACACCAGATTTCTCGTTAGACAGACATACAGGAATCGGATTCCTTCACCAGTTACTGGCGGAAAAAGTTTCGATAAACATTCGACCAATATAACCAGCCAGACTTTTAAGATTTGTTAAAGAGCGCCAAACTGACACATTTTACGTTGTTGCCTACACAAAAATAGGAGTTGTTCTTTGTAAATAATTGTCTTTATATGTATAAACACAGACAATAACAAGTTAAATTTTAATGTAACACCTGTTATTGTAGCTTTACTTAGGTTAGCTAAAATTGTGATACGAAACCTTTTAATCCGTGAATATTTATCATGCGTATTAAAGAAAATTATAATAAAATAAAAAATGAAATAAGAAACACTAAGGTGGGATTGATTTTAAAACCCATTCTACAATATTTCATACATCTACAGCTCATCGGTACGATACATGCTTTTTACAGTATAAACATGAAACTTCGGCGTTTGGGTGGATCTTACGGCGGAAAACTGACAAGAGGAGCCTTGGTCGGAGGAGCTTGCAGCCTGGCTGCGTACCTGCTACAGACACCGGTCCGTATGGTGGTTAAACTGGAGACAATGATGGAAGCTCTTGGCAAGAGATATGCTACTTGTTTTGATTATGAGGTAAAATGTTCAGTGATATTCTTTAGTTAAACCTTTTAAGTACATACGGCAGTGCATTTGTTTTGGCAAATTATATTATTAATATTTTTAAGGACCGCTGTAAATCCAACATTTCTTTGGAAGACCAACACAAAAAATGCAATAAGATTGACAAAGATTGCTATGAATTATTCCCGTTTCACTTAAGAGAAAGAACTGGTCGCCGCGCGTTAATTCTGAGCTAAAGATAACGGGTCGCAAGTTGTGGCAACCAATACGTCTACTCCGGACAATACGAGTAGAATAAGATCAATAGAGATCTCTGTATTGATCTGATTGATTAGATGCCCGTACAGCCCAGTTGCTCATGAGAACGGAAGTTTTATGTACAGGAAGTACAACAAAGTAGCAACGCGATAACAGTAGAAAATGTTTATCTATTTTACCATTACTATTGTTATGGTCGTGTTTTGTTGTTATTTATTATGGTTTTCGTAATTTGTATTGTTTTGTTTGTCATTCTATTGTTATTTTGGTTTGTTTTTATTGCCATTGTGGTTTATCTGTAATAGAAAAAATGTCTCTAATTAAAATATACCCTAAACTTGATATAAATGAGATTACTTCTTAATTATAGTATTTGATAAAGATGGACGAGGTTCCGTGCAGTATGTATATAGATAGAATCTGCTGTGGTACAAGTAAGGAAAAGAGTTTTAGAGAGTATTACCAAAGTCATCATTTTTATATACTTTTAAATAAATATATTGATAATCAAATAAACGTAATGTAATAAACGTGTAATATTACAAGTGTGAGGTTATTATAAATTATCAAATAAAATTAGTGCGAACGTCGTCCGTTTCTTTTAATATTTGTCCAGAACGTCAATGGATATTCAATTAAAAACTATGTTTCAAACACCTAAGGAATAGATATTCTTATTTAAGCGTAAGTTTTATTTTTTCAAAGTGTAACCAAAAAATCAACAATATAATAGGAATTTTATACAAGTATACTCCTATCCAGTACTTGTAGATTTGTATTGTTTAATTTTATGATATTGCAATATCTATGTTGATTTAATACCAATTGTTATTGTCAGTATTCTTCTATGTACGTTTCAGGCTGGAGTGAACGAAGAAGGAGAGATTCAATATTTGAACACCAACATATACGAGGATAACGGCTCAGCTCTCACTGACCCTGTTACTCTTATATTACTAGTTCCATCATTCGCGAATGTGTATGACCAAAGAGCCTGGGGGACAAAAATATATGAGGTATTGACTGACAAACCCTGCAATATATGGGCTAGAGCACCAGGTAATAGTTCCTGTCGTCGTTATGAATACATTATTTTGTAGTGTGCCGATCTAATAACTATAACTTTATCAAAAAATCCATTTCACATGACCATTATAAAGTAATTAATAATAAAAATCGGGAGTGCCGATGGCTGAGCGGTCTAAGACGTCGGACTTTGAGTCTGAGTTAGAGATAGCGCAGGTTCGAATCCTGTCTGTGACCCTTGCACTTTTTATCAGTACAATTGACCTTGTACTGTATCGACTCTCTCCCTTATTCTGTTTGATAAGATCCTCGCACAGGCCAGTGGCCCATGAGGACGGGCAGAATAAGGCTTAAAAGGGGATCGGCTTCTCCTTTAAAAAAAAAAAAAAAAATATTACGAAATTTAGGCAGTCCTACTGCTATATATTATAAAAATAGAGCATTACGTTTCGAGGATTGGAATATATATTCTTCTGGTGTTAACAAAATTTTAAGATGCTAGGTGAAAGCATACATAAAAAATTAAAGATTAATCAATTTGTAGCGATGAACTTTCCAGTGTCCAACTTATAAACAGAACAAGTTGTACTTAAAATCCCAGCTTATACCAGTAAATTCTGACCGGAGCGAGGAACCCGAACACGTCATTTCTCAGAAATAAGCGCGCTATCTGTGACAAAACACATGGCAAAAATACGAAATCCAGTTATCCTTTTAAATTATTCATCACCAATAACAACCTTTAGACATAGGACAGCCTTGTTATTAATAATTAATAGTATTACAATATTAATGATTTTGAGTGTTAGCCACAATTATACAATATATTACCTCCTCGACAAAAGTTAAGTAGAGACGTTCACCTTTTAAGTAACGGTCACAATTTACAGAAGACTCTGTCATTCACTACTTACACACTGAAGGTGAATGCTATGTTCAAGTAGTATCTGGTTGTGTAGTTGCATGTATGTGTTAACTCAGACTTTAACGAAATTCTGGGTTCCAGGTGTATGTATAATTTTCTATGTAAATATTAATATATATTAGCTGTTGAAAATGACTTGAGCTTTTCATTGGCCGTGTTTTGCTAATTTAATAACTATTGTACATGAAGAATAGGACAGATGCCAATTTTGGAAACTTCATATTTTAGTGTATGTCACATGACATTAAAAGGCCCAAATTCTGTGATAATTTCTAATTTACATGTTTTCACATGCCAAAAAGTTGTTTACTCCGTAAACAGTAGTTAGTGCTGGACTGTGAATAATAGAATAAGAATAATAATTCAGTATATTTTTCTTATTGAATTTTGGAACACAATAAAAGTAAATCTTCACCGTAGTTTTAGTACATCGTCTCGATTAGCAAAGCATTGACGTAACCTTTGTTCATATTTGTAGTATATTATATATATAATATTATATATTTACATATTAGTATACTATATTTAAAAACTGTATAGAAAAAGTTTTAACGAGGGAAGTAATTTTAAATAACCTCATTCATCTTTTTTCACATAATTCTTACTGTAATGAATAAATCATTCAGTACAGAAGAAGAAATAAAGAATGAAAAGAAGTAAATGCACTGCTAAAAATGTTGTTGAATTTGTATTATTAGAACATTAATTATTCTTTAAGTAGGAAAACGGATTTTAGTATTCCGGTTTTTTAGTTTGCAACACATTTACATTCGGGTAAGATAGTTAAACAATTTTATTTTACCATGCCCAAACGCTTAGAAAGATTCATGGTCAATCAGTATTGCTATTCGAATAAGAGTATGGTTATAGATAGGTACTCTGCAGAGTATTTCAGTAGTAACATGATATCACCGTTGAACTAATTAAAGTTTTCTATACAGTGTACCTCATGATACTTGAATGATACAGGCACATTAGAAGGAGTAACTATGGCTGAACAAATAATGGAACATATAGCACACGAGCTTGACAAGGACCCGCTGTCTGTCAGGATGCAGAACTTGAACAGGGCGTATCCTACCCAGGCTCTGATAGAGAACATAAAAGAAAAATCAGACTACGATAAACGTAAAGCTGCAGTGGAAGAATTTAACAAGGTCAGTTGTTCTCACAGTAGCGTTCTTTGACATTCTAAATCCCTATCCCCAACCACATGCTTGTTTAACGTTTAAATCAGACTACGATAAACGTAAAGCTGCAGTGGAAGAATTTAACAAGGTCAGTTGTTCTCACAGTAGCGTTCTTTGACATTCTAAATCCCTATCCTCAACCACATGCTTGTTTAAACGTTTAAATCAGACTACGATAAACGTAAAGCTGCAGTGGAAGAATTTAGCAAGGTCAGTTGTTCTCACAGTAGCGTTCTTTGACATTCTAAATCCCTATCCCCAACCACATGCTTGTTTAAACGTTTAAATCAGACTACGATAAACGTAAAGCTGCAGTGGAAGAATTTAACAAGGTCAGTTGTTCTTACAGTAGCATTCTTTGACATTCCAAATCCTTATCCCCAACCACATGCTTGTTTAAACGTTTAAATCAGACTACGATAAACGTAAAGCTGCAGTGGAAGAATTTAACAAGGTCAGTTGTTCTTACAGTAGCGTTCTTTGACATTCTAAATCCCTATCCCCAACCACATGCTTGTTTAAACGTTTAAATCAGACTACGATAAACGTAAAGCTGCAGTGGAAGAATTTAACAAGGTCAGTTGTTCTTACAGTAGCATTCTTTGACATTCCAAATCCTTATCCCCAACCACATGCTTGTTTAAACGTTTAAATCAGACTACGATAAACGTAAAGCTGCAGTGGAAGAATTTAACAAGGTCAGTTGTTCTTACAGTAGCGTTCTTTGACATTCTAAATCCCTATCCCCAACCACATGCTTGTTTAAACGTTTAAATCACGTTTCGACCTAATTTACTGCCTTATGGTAATGTCTTATGGTTTCACAGTGTAACGTGTGGAAGAAAAGGGGAATATCGTTGGTACCGATGAGATTTCCTTTGGAAATTGCCTCCAACTACCACGCCACGGTCTCTGTGTACAGGAACGACGGCACTGTTGTCGTCACCCATGGAGGAGTGGAAACGGGGCAAGGAATCAACACTAAGGTAAGAGGTTCAGCTCAATCATGATCTAATTAAAATTATTATTGTATTAACATTGGTAATAATAATTAACAAGACATTTCCGTGATAAGAAATCTATTAACCTTGACTGCATCACGTCTTTGAACATTTATATGGACAACTTCCATAAAAAAACATACGTTATATAATTTATTTTATATTATTATTTTATTTTATTACAATAAATACATCATATAATTATAACATGTATCTATGTTTATAATATACACTTACTTTATAAAATCTACAGATTCCATAAGATAATCATAGATATCAAATAAATGCTGTGTTTATATTTGCACGAAATGTAGAGTACTATCTGAAAATAAATATATAAATAAGTATTAATTTAAGTGCCCTTTTTACAGATACAAATTTTAACTACAACTATAATTTTCATTAATGATCTTTTTGGTTTTCTGTTGTATCCGGTTTCAACGAAAGAAAAAGAAATCATGGGCAGGTCCATGAGGACATTAGACATTGAGATTATAAAAATAAAGTCTTTAAAGAAGTGTATGATAAAACTTTTACTAACAGATATCTTTCAATGCAATCGGATGGTTTCGGAGGATAGAGTTTAAGAGACGATTCTAAACCAAATGTTTACGGAAGAAATATTACATTAAATTATATATATAGCCTATATATAATAGTAAAATTAATTCCTGAAATTCAGACATTATAATTAATGGTTGCTAGAGTTCCATGTACTATTTTAACATACATAAAAACTTTTATACTGTACATTAAGATTTATCAAAATTAAAACAAAAACGATGCTATAGGGAAAAAACACGGATTTTGAGTAGGAGAGTGTATGTGACAGTGGTAAACCCCACGGTACTACTTACTTTGGTCTTTTTTATTTTTGCTAATTTTTTTATTTAATTTATGTTGAATTTTTGTTTAATTTATTATTTAATTTATTTTTATTTTATTTTATTAAATTTTTATTTAATATATTGTTGCGTGAGAATTTATAACAATTACATGTATGGCTATAATACAAGACCATCTCAAAACAATCGGTCTACTCTATTGATGTATTTGTGGAATTTAGTTATACAAGTGTTGTAAATGTGTTTGTTGTTGTTTCAGGCTGCCCAGGTCTGTGCTTCAGCTTTCGGTATATTACTGAAAAATGTCGTAGTGAAACCGACAGACATATTAACGTCTCCCAATAATGGATTTACGGGCAGTAGTTACACCAGTGAATCTGTTTGTTACGTAAGTTATTGTTTTTATTGTTATAATAAAATAGTTGCGGTATCGTTACCGTCAGTCCCTCCATAATGTAGAATTAATTTTAATTTAATAATGCAGTTGCTATTCATATTTTTCCGATTTTATATATAATTGCAAAGTAAATGTGATTTTTATTACTTTGTGGGAATCATCACAGTCATGGCGTGTTTTTGTGGTTTGGTTGGCGTTCTGTTCACTAAGATGTTTAGGAAATCTCTCAGATAACTCCAACAGTCAATCTTCGTGGTAAGCTCATGTCTCGATTTAAACTCCGATGTTTCAATATAAAATCTGTCGACTTATAATAGCTTATCATGAACGTAAAACCAAACAAGCCAGTCAGCATTCAAGATTATTCAAGATTATTTTATTTTGAATTTTTTACCAAAAGTGACTTAGCACTGAAAATAATAGTTTGTGCCACATTGAGGGATGAAGCCTTAAAAGTGTTGTTAACTACACGAGTAATAAAAGTATGTTATTGTGAAATTAAAATACACTGACCCTAGACTTATTTCAAGTCTACAGTCTAAAATTAGTGAATAATATTGTAGAGAATATATTGATGCATTTTTCATTATTCTGATTTTGTAGGCAGTAGAGGAATGCTGCAGGAAGATCAATAATAGGCTGGAACCCATCCGAAGTGAATTGATAGAGCCCACCTGGCCTGTACTGATACAAGCCGCCTATCAAGCTCAAATCAACCTCAGCGCTTCGTGCATGTGAGATATGCACTATATACTTACGCTATTTTCTCTATCCTATCGTTATTCATGAAGACCGTTTACTTGCATAATCTTCTACGAAACTATTCTGTATAACCTATTTTGGGAATGGACTTATATATTTTTCGTGTTCTGAAGAACGACTATGTTATTTCAAATATTGTACTCTTACTTAATGTTCCTCCATTTGCTTATTTATTTCACTTCCAACGGTAAACCCAATGTACAATAATAGTAAAAAAGATCTATTAATGTAAACATAATCATTTTATGTTAAATTAGAATAGTAAACAGGTGACAAAAGTACAAAATAATCTTGGCATAAAGCATAAATATAGTAATGAATTAATAAATAACAATAATAAATATATTATAAATAATAATAACACAGTATATATAATAATATATATATATATATATATATATCGTATGGGGAACAAAGGCAGCTATCCATAAATAAATTAATTAAAAATTACAATTACAATTACAATAACACAGTAATAAGTTATAATAACAAGTAAGTAATAACGCAAAATACGTGTATAAAGTGTGAAATTAAAATGTAATTCTTTATATAATAAATACTCTAAATAAATAACAATAATAAATAAATATATGTATATAGGTATATATATTATATGTATATGTACATATAATAGGTTTAACAAGAAAACAGTGAGTAAACTACAAGCCCAGATAACATACAACAACACATAAGGATGAACACACAGTAAAAATATTGTTTATAATTGTAGTATTAATTAGCCATTTCGGTAAATAACATTATCTATGAAAGTTGAGGATAACTAAAAGAATACATGAAAAACGCACGTAATGTATTCTATCGTTTTCTCTGCATGAGCTGCTATTTATTGATTTTTTTGGAGTTCATACATGTATAATACAATTTTTGAACGGAAAGACGAATTTGTGAAATAAAGCAGTAAATATCGTATTTAGGTTAGGCGTTTCTTTAATGTGTGAAATTTTAGGCTACATAAAATTGTTACATGTTATATGTTTAAACATGTCACGTGGACTGGCAGCCTGTAATGTAAAATTATTAGTTTAACAAGTCACGTTTAATCCACTATATTCAAGTTTTTTAATTAGTTACCATTTTCGGCCAATTAAGCTTTCATATAATAAGCTTTCAACATAGCTTTGAATGAAGATTTATCATTCAAGCCGTTGTTTTCGTAAAATTCAACATTACAATTTTGGCCATTTTCAACTTTGTTAGAAAAAGTGTATTAGTTTTTTTCCAGTGGTGTTTAATTATAGCATATGTTTGAAATTTCAGCTTTATAACTTAGAAAAAAAACGCTTTATAACGCTTACTTAGAAAAACACTATATTGTATAAAACACACATGCAGCACATAATTATACAGAGAACTAAACAAATGTAGAATATGCAATTTTTAGCTGTTTCCCTTTACAGTAATCTATTTAACTATTCCCGAAGTTAACACCCTATTTTAGAATCAACTTATATAAATATAAAAATCTGGAACAAGTACTCTACAACGTTTTCGAGTATAAGTAATTCTTTCTGAAATAGATACTTATACACGTACTTAATATTTAACAGGTATTCCCCAATACAGGACCCGAAAGCTTACACCATTTTTGGAGCTACAGTCTTAGAAGTGGAACTTGATATTTTAACTGGAGAGCATAAGGTATGTATTAGCATAGAGTATGTTTTATTGTTTTTGTGCAATTTAACTCTAAGTTAATGACGCTTCCAATACTTTCCCCAATCAATCCCTATACATTGGGTCATATTATATTTTATACTATGAGGCCATGATTTTCTTTGAAGAAAAGAGGAAGTAACTTTGGTTGTCAAACTTTTCAGAATAAGTTTTGCGACTTTAACAAAATTAACAAAGTCGTTTTAATCTAAATATTGAATTACCTTGAGATTTAAATACAAAAAAACATTTTACAATTTAAAAAATGTATAGTAGTTATTTGCACATAAAAATCCTCTACATTTTGATGATAATGTCAGATAGCTGAATTCAAATAAAAACTTAATATAGAAGATATTTCTCATTATTAATAAATAACTTTAAAAAGTTAATAAGAAACGTGAGTTACAACAATGCAGTATCGTATAACAGAGTTCAAGTGCATGACTCGTTTCACTTCAGCATCGTAGTTTCCGAGTAGTTCTAAAGTGAATGGGTGGAGGACTAAAATGGATAACTATGACCACTTATAAATAGGTATAGTTATAAGTAATAAATAGGTTTAATAATTCGGAAAACCAATGCAATGTTCTAATAAAGTCATTATCTTTGAGTAGTTCCTAATATTTAAAAAATTGTTAAAAATATCCATCCCTTTATTTCAAGGTAAGAAGGAAAGGCTCCTGTGAACAAAACCGATTCTGGACATAAGCAATCAGTCATACAATCAATCATAAAAATATAAATAAAGCAAACAATATCTGTTCTATAATACGTACTTCAACTACTGAAATAGTAATGCAAAAAAGAAACATAATTTTTACAATTATAAAGACAGGATTACAAAATAATTCTATTTTACGAAATACAACAAACGAAAAACTTCCTTCGAAATAGTACTTATCACGTAAGAGAATAAAACGTTTAGATACTCTGAATAAAAGTGCATAAGAGAGTTAACAAATATTATACATTCATTTACATACCTTTATTTATATAGAAAGAGTTTGCATGCTCATTTCCAAGCCTGGCCCACCAGTTGTAAGTCAGTTGTATGTATAGCGGTAAGACGTGTGAGTGGTATAATTTTACATATAACCCCTTGAAACTCGGTAATAACGTAGAATAAAGTATTTAAAGTTGTATAACCGTGTACAAAATGTTTGAGTTGTGCAGGCACCTATCGGAGGAATTGGATCTTGAAATAATTATTTGTTACACTGAATTCATTTCTTTTTTATCGAAAAGGTTTTATATGTATGTATAAATAAACCTTTTAACACTTTTTTGTAAACTTTTATTTTTGTTACTATGTACATTTCGAAATCTGTCATTTCATCTTCAGGTACATTTAAATCACAGATTTCGATATGTACATAGTAACAAAAATAAAAGTTTACAAAAACGTGTTAAAAGTTTTATTTATATTGTATTATACATATTTATAAAACACTTTTCAAGGCTACATCTCTAACAGGTTTTATATGGTTTTTCCAGTAAAGTATTTCTGATATTTTTGTTGAAAGTTTTACGCTTCATAATATACATGAGTATTTTTCAAGAGGTTATATGGGCACTGCAGATCAAATCTTTTACCATACGTTTACGGAGCTTTACTTATTCAGCATGATTTCAAGGAAAGGTTTTGAAACTATACTTGTGATATGTTTTGTAATAAAGTTTGTTACATTGAAGGAATCTTAACAATATCGTTTTAATTTGTAAATTTTAACATTTACATACCGTAAATATAAATGTTTAAAAATGTAGTTCGTTATTCCAAAGTTGTGAGTTCACCGCCTGAGAAACCGCGCATGTATCTCTGCGGGTGCTTACTCCTATACCAACAATGATCAATAACTATTGATTAATTTAAGCTAAGTAATTACATTCTTGTAGAACTAATACGAAGTGCGTCAAATGTGTGTGGTTTGATAAGTAGCGTTACTGTTGTAAATCTTATTGCCAGTGCTCATTTCTACTATAAAAGCACAATTAATTATACTTTAGTTTTGTTTAATTGAGTAATGCTTTTAAACTTTACTCAAAACCGGTGGTGGAATTGGGTAAGTTGGCATGTGACCTAAGTGATTTGCTCTTGCACATTCAGTCTCTAAAAGTATCCTACTGCCGGCAAGGGGAAATATCTAGGATCAGCTTTTTTACATATGTTTAAATTTACACAGCTTCATACTGTTCCAACCTCCACAAACGGAAACCATTACAAGGTACACGATGATTTAATTATGTAAGGTGTAATACTTATAAGGTTTAATAGGACTGAATGCCACATATTTAGTGAAATCGAGTGTAGAATCAAGTGTAGGAATTTTTATTGTAGTTTTTATTTATGAAAAAGTTAATGCGTTTTTAAAAAGTACAGGTTTATAAAACATTGTTCCACTAGTGGTCAAAAACGATTATGATGGTTGGTACATTAGTCATAAAATGATTACAAATAGCTACAAATTAGGAGTACGCCACGCCACGTGACGGTAGCAGGGTTCGATGAGATTGCACGCAAAATTCCAAGTCTATAGCTACATGTGTTACTATGTCATATGTACTCAGTTTGTTTACAAATTTATTATTAATATATTTTGTCATTGCCAATATGGTTACTCACAATACAAAAAAAAGTTACAACAATTTTTACGGCCCCCTGGCAAACACAATATAAATGTTGGCAGCTAACTGATAGGTGATAAACTCCAATGAAACTCAGCCCACATATCGATTCTAATATGTTTCCTATATCACATCTTTGTATAGGATATTTCAATATTGATCTAATATCTCTCATGTATCCTCTTGTATCTCATTTCTTAGCAGCCTTATTTTCAGTCCAATATCTCCCCTAATATTTCACATGGGTATGAAATTACCTCTTTTATCGCTCTCTCATCATCCTACGTTTTTAGTCACTACCAACACTGATAGTTACTATAGCAGAAATATAGGTGAAATTATCTATGATTAATTATAGTTTTTAATATCTATAGGCGTTACTGTTCTGAGATTTTATTTTATATTAAGAATATTAAATGCATTAATATATGAATTCATAATACCATTAACACATAAAGTTTAAAAATATTTCTGTGTCTGTGAAACGGAATTTTCCAAAAGTACCATCTACATAGCTTTTTTGAATCTATTTTACATCTAACCCAGTAGTAAGAATGTACTCGATCAATACTGTTTTGAGTGAGAGTGGTACGAAATACATCATAATACAATATTTTTTTTAAAGCGTTTATTCATGAACTTTTCGTTTAACAGTGTATTCGCGTGGACATTCTTGAGGATACTGGCAGAAGCATGAACCAATTTGTAGACATTGGTCAAGTTGAAGGAGCTTTTATCATGGGCCTAGGATACTGGACATCTGAGGAGTTGATCTATTGTCCTAGCACTGGGAGGATGTTAACCAACAGGACACTGGTACGTCGTCAACGATCTGCAGCATGACATGTCTAATACAATTTTAGCAATATAAATGAATGTTCTAATTGGCTTTGCATAGAATAAAAATTATTTATTAGTAATAAATATGTTCACAGGATATATATATATATATATATATATATATATATATATATTAATTGTTCAAAAAATTGAAAACTACGAAATTTATTTATTTTTATACATCCAAAATATATGCATTAATGTTAGTGCTGCTAATCACATAACCAAAGTCAATGTTGAAGGTTTATGATACTTATGGCCAAAATATACTGTCCAAACTATTAGATAGACCTGTCTAACTAGATAGATCTCCAGCCGTGTATTTATATTCAATTTATTTTAAAAGCGGATCGGCCTCTCCTTTAAAAAATAAGTTCTTTTTTATATTTCAATAGTTCTTACGATACATTAATATAATTTTCAAACTTGTGCTACGTTTTACTCAAAATTTTACGAAAATGTATGTAATAAAAATTACCTTTTAAAGACATATATATAATATATACTGTATATATATATATATATATATATATATATATATATATATATATTTACACATATAATGTATACATATAAAATATCATTATACTTTAGGCAGGTTTATGGTTAATGTATAAAATCCAATATTTTCTGATGGACTTTCAACATTAAATATTAATGGTGTTTCAGAAATACGAGATTCCAGGTGCTAAAGACATACCCATTGATTTTAGAGTTTACCTTTTGAAGAACTCTGATAACCCACTTGGGATTTTGAGAACAAAAGGTGAGTTTAAACAGAATATCAAAACCCTCCTCGTTACTTTAACACACCGATTGCGGTGGACCCACCCTACTACTATTCCGGCTGTCCTAAAGTCGGTACGTGACCCGTGTCGCAGTGAAGTTGCTTACAACATATTCTGTAGTCTGTAGTTATAGATGTATTATAGTTAAATAAATATGTTCTTTATGAGATACAATTATAAATAACATATTTAAAACAATAACTTTCTTACAATTAAAATGTCACAAACTAATACACAATAGCATGGTGATTCACTTATCAAATTGTTTCTTTTCATGAAGTTTCTTAGAAGTTTAATGGACTAAGTTTTATATACACAAAGGTTTTTTGACAGCGTATTATAGACAAATTTACCCCTGTATTAGTTTGGAAATCTGAGGATACGGCAATAGGAGAATGGATATGATCTTTAAATTTCAAAAAAGGCTGCTAACAATGTTTTTATCTTCTGCCTAAGTGCTCTTGTGTTATACTTACAAGAAAACACCTTAATTAAATTCTCTTCAATCTATATACAGTTTTTTTTTATTAGAAAAAATATATGCCTATTCCAGAGTCACCAGACTAATCATACTTACCAATCTCCGTAAAATCAAAAATACCGGAATTCCAAAATATAAAACAACTTCCTACTCATAGAAAGTTCGTGTGCTATGTTTCTAGCCTCTATAACTCTCTGCCGGATTCGTTAAAGATTGAAGGTAGTCTGTGTGAGTTTGAGAGGCAATTAAAAGAGTTGTTGCAAGGTTGCCACTACAGCGTTGAGCATTTTGTCCCAATGATTTTAGTTTATGGCCATTTATAAAAGAAAGGTTTTTAATCACTAACTTTAAGTATACTTTAAAGAAAATCTGTTAAAGAATTATACATTTGCGACAAAGATACATGACGTTGTTATGTGGCTTTTAAAGCAATTAGAATAAAGAATTTCTTTATTTCTCCTTATTGAAATTGTAAATGTTTCTTTTCCTCTGTTGTACGTAAAATCAAATCAAATATTTATTTTTTTAATGAAACTATTTATTACTTTACTTTGGTTGTGCTTTGTTTTTTTTTTTTTTTTTTTTTTTTTTTTTGACGTGACAACGTCTTAAATTAGGTTGCGGCTCGGAGTCACTCATGAAAAAGTGTAACGCCCGGTAACGTTACGATGCCCGTCCAGTGGGTCCGCCGCACGGGATCCGCACGGGATAAAGCAGATAACTGTGGGTCCGCCGCACGGGATAAAGCAGATAACTATGTTTATTCGTGAAAATGTGGAGTGCTTAGATTCGTCATTTACAACAACTACAACAATAAAGGTAAATAATTGTACACTGATATTTCATTATCGTAAACTATGATTGATTGATTAATTGTTAGATTGACACAAAAGTTGAGAAACTGAGTTTATAGGTTATGTCATACTATTGACAAATGTTGATAGTGTTAAGTAAATTATTAGTTTAAATCACTCTGCAATCAATCGTAATTCAGTCGATTGAGAAGAAAACAGCGCGTATTGCTAGTCAAACATTTAAAATAACAAATTATAACCTCTAACCTGTCATAACAGTGCGACCAAACAAACGAACTAAACCGACCAATCACCACGCGCGGAGTTAGAATTTAACTGTGTTTAGCAAGAATTTCAAATTCCAATTTTAGTAAATGTTTTATTCAACTTTACCATTTACAATAACAAATTTTAATTAATTTCAAATTATGTACAATGTTTTAGTAAACAAAATATATTTCTATAGTTAAAATTTGTGCAATTCTTATTTTCATTCAATTCCTTGTTCCTATTGTGCAATTTAATAATATTCATATCAATAAATATTCTACCGAGAAAAAGACGTTGTCACGTAAAATCTTCGCCCGTAAAACCGACTTTACAGGCAACCATAATTTTTTTTACAAAAAAAAACTATCTATTGCATAAACTTTCGTAGTGATATTTTACGGTTTATAGAGGCGTACAGGGAAAGAAACGTGATTACTTGCATAATGAAGTACACTGTATCGATATTCTTAATTAATTATTCAATAATAATGTTGCGATGTTATAGTGAATATTGGTAATTAAGGTCAAGAATACAGGTCCTAACACGTACTTGGTCCTAACACGTACTGATTGGATATCAATATTCCAGCGGTGGGTGAACCTCCTCTGTGTATGTCCAATTCTGTGATGTTCGCCCTGCGGCAAGCTCTCAGGTCTGTCCGCAGGGACATGGGATTGCCTGACTGTTGGTTGGAAATGGGTAAATATTTACTTCTATTATATGTGGCTCTAAAAGTAGTTATTCAGGTACCTATTGCTTATTTAAGTTGTACCTAGGTATAAATAGTACCACTGATCTTAAAATTAAAATGTAATTCTTTGATTTGTGATTGATAACTTCCATAAATTATCGTTAGCGTTTAACTTACTATTTATATATAATCTTAATCAATGTATTTTCATTATATTCCTTTTAGTAGTGGCTTCAACATATAATACAGGTATTTTGATAAGGGTTTTACAAGCAATGTCCATATTTACTTGGGCAAATAAATTTTTCTTCATGGCATAACAGGTAATTCAACAAATACCTGTATATTGTGTTTCTTTAATATTCCTACAATACCATGTATGACGATAACTTCAAAACTGTTACATAGGAAATCTACGCTATTAAGAGAGAAATACATGCCACACGGAAAAGAATTCTTTGTTTGAAATTTATTTTTGACGATGGAAGGATTGTGAAGGAAACAGGATTTTCCGGCCATTTGCCATCGTTCAGAGATTTAAAATGATTTTTTTGTACCACAGAACGATAAAAGAATTCTTCGTCAAAGCTGTACCTAATTGTTTGGAATCCAAATATATCCTTTAGAAGTAAAAATTGTCTTGGAACTTACACAAGCAAATTATTCAGACTGGTTAAAAAGCGAATGTTGAAAACATTAATGTTGTTCCTCTAACCATAACCTGTAATATATTATCCCGAATAACACTAAAAGTTAATTACCAAAAGTCTCAATGAAAAAATTCAAAATTAGTCAAAACGTTATATTTGAAGGGAAGAATAACCTATCTTAATATATCTTATCTAGTTTCAGCAACTGCGAAAAAATAGTATATAATTAAAGTTGTAAACATGAATATTTAGTATGAAACATCATTAACTTTAAATTAATTTGTAATCTGACTAACGACGATAACTTTCTGTAAGCAACAATTATTTTCATTTTACAAAAAATTGTCTTTATAAAATCAAATGTTATAGTTAGCAGCAATGATATTTACTCGTATTTTTACGAGTAAATGTATCAATAAGTATACCATATCTTGAATACTTTCTCCTTATAAATTCCGTAATTATAACTCTCCAAGCCATAATTTTAAGTTCATAAATATTTCTAAAGTTTTTGTATTTTACAAAATTCAAGTTCTGTTTATTTTACTCTAATTTTGTAACGAGGGGAGGATATCGGAATAATAAAGTATAATTTTATATACATAAGAAAACATAATTTTTGTACATTCTTTAGTAAAAATAAATGTTCTTAATTTTGTTTCAGATGCGCCTTTTACAGGAGAGAAGCTCTTCTTGTTTTCAGATATCGACTCAGGAAAATACCTTCTATGAACTCTGAAAACCAGTAACGTTAATTGTACGTTATTTAGTTTTTATTAATGTTTTGATTTGTGAGAAAAATTAATTTCAATATCCATTTACCATTTACTGTGCTTATCAATAATTTAATTTAAATTAAAATTCAATTCGTATTTAGAAATTTGTCCGTTTTGTTTCAAACTTCTTTGAATAATGCTCACATATTTTCTCACGCTGAGTACGCAGATATGGTGTATGTGTATGGCTTTTGTAATGGCAGTGCTATAGCTGCAGTTGCAGAATATCAACGTCGGTTTCTCCAACGTAAAGAACCAAATTATAAGGATTTACC
This sequence comes from Homalodisca vitripennis, assembly GCF_021130785.1. Lineage (NCBI taxonomy): Eukaryota > Metazoa > Arthropoda > Insecta > Hemiptera > Cicadellidae > Homalodisca > Homalodisca vitripennis. The sequence continues at coordinate 160,972,310 of NC_060207.1, read as the reverse complement.
AGGATGCTTATTAATCTCCGTTAGACTGATTGTTTTCCTAGCGCAAGAATTTCATCTGATCGAGGGCTTCAACATGATGATACTGAAAGAATTCTTCAAACAGTTGAACGTAGTCCCACTACAAGTTCGCGGGAAATATCTATGCAACGTAATATCTCAAAACTCGTGTGGCAAACTTTACACTTACACGGATTGAATCCATTCAATGTACAAAAAGTGCAACACCATCAGCAAGAAGACAATCCTCATCGTTGGATTGTTTCAAGAATACTTTTTACTGACGAAGCTAAATTAAAGTCGTGATGGTGTTCACAACACTACGAAATTTCATCAGTGACCCATCACTGATGAAATTTCGAATCAAAAATTCTCATCCGAATGAGAATCATCATGCCACAACAGACAGTAAGTTTCAGCGCATATTTCAGTCAGTGTGTGGTGTGTTATTGTAGATGATGAATTAATTGGTCCGTTCACATTAGAGAACCGAATTTGTAGCAAAATTACACATGGTATTTTTACGTAATGAATTGTTTACTTTTCTGGAAAATACACCACATTTAACACTAATAAATATGTATTTTCAACATGACGGCGCTTCTCCACATACTGCTCATCGAGTTGGAGAATCTTTAAATGAACAGTGAAGGCAAACTGATTGGTGCTGGAGGATTTATTAACTGACCGACAAGGTCTTCAGACCTTGCATTATTGCTTATGGGGTTGGATGAAAATCGAAATTTACAAAGTTAAAGTTAATATAGTAGATGAACTGGGTACTCCAATTTTTATGCTACTAGCCTCATAAAGGAAAAGAAATATGTTCTTGCAACTTAAAATATTCGGAAGCGTGTTAAGAAGTGTATATTTTGTAATGGCGGAATTTTTTACATTATTTATAATGTAATGAAAATAGTTATGTTTCATTTAGAAAAAAGTATTATGATGTTAAATGGAATTTGTTTCCGCTTAATTGTTCACTTATATAATAAATATTCAAGTCTTTTTACAAACTGAGTGACTTTCAGTTATGGGACCAAGTTTATTCAATTGGTCAGGTCAAAACTTGTATGAAACGATCAAATTTTGTCTTAATTACCGTTCAATGGTTTCAGTCAGGTTTCATTTAATCCTCAGAGTGGAAATCTGGACTAAATCTTTTACTAGCCTTTTTCGATAACAAAGCATTTCCAGACATACGCCTACATAAACTTTTTGTCTTGTTTTTGGGTCTAAAATCAACTGTTAAAATGTTTTGTGCTAAAATTGACAAATGTTTTACAGGACAATTATGATAATACAGTAATGTTACTTTTCTGGAGGTAATACAAGTTAAATTAAATTCGAATAGATTAATTTAGAATTTGTTGCTATTGACTTCTCGGAATTAAATTCTCTTAAATTTTTGTTCATGGATTTTATGCATTTTTATCCATTTAATGAAATTATAGCGCCTTAAACGTAAAAAACGTGGAAACGTGGTTTGACACTATATTTTTTTTCTAAGCAAGTTATTTTACAAACTGAGTGACTTTCAGTTACGGGACCAACCAAGTGTATTCAATTTCTCATGTCGAAACTTGTATAAAACGATTAAATGTGTGTCTTAATTACCGTTCAATGGTTTCATTCTGGATTCATTTAATCCTCGGAGTGGAAAATCTGGGCAAAATCTTATACTAGCCTTTTTTGTTAACGAATAATTTCCAGATATAAACATGCGTACATAAACTTTTTGTCTTGTTTTTAGGTCTAAAATCACCTGTTAAAATGTTTTCTACTAAAATTGACATAAATGTTTTACAGGACAATTAATAACCAAGGGATAGGTCCCAACCGACTTTGAAGCTAAGCAGGCAGAGCTCCCATCCCACACCGTTTTATATAAAGTACTATAAACTCGTGTGTTTAAAGTTATTTATTGGCAATGTAAGGTTTGATAGAATAACAGGATTTCGAACATTTGCCATCAATATATGTTACAAAAGGTATAACACAATGTTTCGAGGGTTGGAATCTACCCTCTTCTTCAGGCGGAGGAGGTATTAATACATACAAACATAAAGAACAGAAAAGAAGGGGAATAAAATGGTTCAAACGAGTACGAGGATCACAATCACACATCACACCAACACAGGCTACAATGGGATACTAACAAGAATGTCGATGTTGGGTCTTTAATCTGCACCGCACAGTGTCATGTGAAACAATGGGACAGGAAGGCGATGGTCTGGAGTGGGAAGAAGTAAAGGCCAGCAGCTTCCAGCCTTAATGTTTTGGTCCTAGACTTCAAGGTCATGATGTGTGTACGTTTTGTTGATTTGGGTTTGTTTAATTGGTATAATCTTTTTAAATTTCCTAGTTAGTTCTTTTTTAATATTGGTATCTAAAGTAGTCTAACTCAACCGAAGGTTGACTAAGCCGTTGGTCTGCTAATTTTATGTATGAAGCCTCAATAAGTTTGCGTTAAAAAATTCTCATGGTGTACTATGTTGGCTTCATCTCATTTCAAGTGATGATTTTCAGAGAAGCAATTTTAGACATTTCCACTAATCCTTTTCTCGTATTTTTGCTCTGTTCTTTAATTCTCACCTTTAGAGGTATTTTTGTCTCGCCTATTTATTCCGTATTGCAAGAACATTTTGTATTGTAACAACAGATCTTTGAATCCTGCCATTTTTTGATTTGGTTTTTACGAGATTTTGCCTAAGATTGTGCTGAAAGCGGTTCTCATACTATATTTTCTGCATACTCTTCTAATTTATTTTAATAATCCCGGTGCATAATACATTGTTCTTGTCCTACCACATTGTTCTTGTTAAATATCCCGCTGTAGCCTGTGTTAGTGTGATGTGTGATGGTAATTCTCGTACTCCAATACTCGAAGCCAGTAACTAATAGAGGTTAACTAACAAGAAGCCAAGGGCATGTTAAACGTCGGAAGCAGCAAGAATCGGGGAGGTCCTAGACGTTAAGAGCTCCCAATGCTAGACGTTGCCAAAGGTAAAGAACCGTCAGAGACCAGAAGCTGCCAGTGTTGCCAGTTCATAAGGACCTTCTTAGGGTGATACCTGCAGGGATTGGGATGTACTACAGGCCGAGAGCCCTTATAGTTCGGGTCCTGCTAAATGACGAGGATTCCAAGGATTGTGTTCGCTGCTCTCAACAAAACAGGAACATATGTTCCTGTGTTCGAGTTGTTTATTTCTTCCTTCTTTATGTTTACCTTATTTTATATTCTTTGACAACTGAGGATACTCGAAAGTCCGATTCTTGAAAAGTTGGTCGTATTTATGTTGTTGTAACACATAGCGATGGGAAAAATAATCTTGGATGATAAAACTTTGACGATCTATAACAATGTTTTGTTTGCGTTAATGTTTGGGAGAGTCCATTGCCACAGTCCATTGCTGTACGGTAATGTAGGTTTTAATTTTATCTTTGACAAAAGTTCTTTTGTAGTACTACACCACTAAAATGCTATGGTTTCCAAGCTGATAAAATAAAGCTGAAATGAGATAGACCTCTCTTTTGTTAATTACTGTGCTATCATTTACAGGTATTAAGTGTAAACTATCCTTCAAAATACAACATTAAATAGAAGCTTTCATCACTATGTGAAATGCGGTTGTTTTCGATGTGCAGTTGTTTTTTACGAATGAGGAGAATCGGATCAGAGATTCGATTAAGCGCCTAAAGTCACTTTTGCTATTAATCATACAGAGTGTGGTGAACAACGGTTTTAATCATGTGTGAAAGAAAATTAAATCCTATACGTTTTATTAAATTTTTATTATATAATAGCACAACATAGTAATGATGACAAATTTTCATTTATAAACATCTGTGTTTTTGCATTTGCTTCAGTTGAGGTTAAACTACTGAAAAACTTGATATGTGCGACAGCAGACTTTTAGACCTCTGTTGTAATATAACGAATAACTTTATTATGGACCAATATCACTGTATTATGGACCAACTTATGTATTTAAATAAAACAGCTGTTATTTCTGCAATACGAAAAAATAATCTTTGTTATGCTTGAGGGCTAAAAGTAAGTAGTATTCTACTTTTTATTAGTTTGGAAACAAATTAAATCTTAATTATAACACTTGTAATAATAATAAGTGTTGTAAAGTATCTCATTTCTGGAGTCCTTAATTGGAAATTTTTAATCATACTTAGTGGCGCATCATTCTTTACGTCTAACAATTATCAGTACGCAAATTTACAGTATTTAAATAAACATTTGTATTTTTCTCAATTACTGATATATTGTCAATTATATATTCTCAATGACTCAGCCTACAGTGTCCAATATTTCAGCGAGGTTCAAAGGTGAGAAGCACTGGAGTCTTGCTGTACATGACCATCCTTATCTCGTAGACAATATCCTCTAGCCGGACCTGCGATTTCACCGCACACCTTCTCAGAATATGGACCATCACCGTCTTCATGAACATAAGAGCATACGTCTTGCCTGTACAAGCCAAACACGATTTCTATTTCCATGGATAAATTTGATTTTTATAGGAAAATATTACAGCACATAAACTAATATATACATTTACATGTCAATAGAATAAACTTTACACATCCCTTCATTACTTACTTATATTTTAATTGCTGGTAATTTTAAAATTCGCACCACGTAGAAGCATTGTTAACACAATTATAAACTTTAAATAAGCGAAACTACCACTAATACATATCGGATGTATGGTGGTATTTGAAAGTAACTACCTCTGTTTTCTTGAATTTAATTATTTCGCTTTGTAGCTGTGTACTGTTACACAAGGATAATAACAGAAATCTTAGAAATAATCGAAAAAAATTACAATTTCAATAAATATGGAGTGAAATTATTAAAAAAGCTAGTAGGTAGTATGACCCACAATTCACACTCACACACACACACGCACACACAATTGCTGTCCACATATTGTTAATCAACTCATTTACATCAACCAACCATGATAGAGCTTCATCCCCTTATAATTTTCCTGCATAAACGGATATGTATTAATGGCAATTTCTGTATATGTGTATTGTTTAAAGATTTTAATTGCGATAATAATGTATCGACACGTTGTGAACCATAATCCATAGATGACAGTCATGACACTTTTGTAGTAATAATACCTATACAGCATCGTGGTCCTCCACTGAAAGGCAAATAGGAGTAGTTGTGTCTCGCGGATCTATCGTCAGATTCTGGTGCGAATCGTTCAGGCTGGAACCTCTCAGGATGAGGAAAGTAAATGGAATTCCACCCCATCGCGTGAAGAGGTATGAGAATCCTGCTCCCGGCCGGTAAAGTACAGCTTCCTGTCGAGTTTAATAACTTATACAGATTGATAAAACAGAGTATTACAACAAATTACACTCTTATAAGATATGCCGATTCCGATCCTTCTCCGGATAGGTCTAAACTAGGTAAGATAGGAATCAGGATTACCGAGCATTCTAAGAATTAGTGCTTTCAATTTTTATTTAGTTTATAAACAAATCCCTAACTTATATCAATATAGCATACATTATAATCTACGCTTATATTAACCTTTTGTTATGAACCTTTCTACAAATACAAGAGTTTGCTCTTATTTATATGACAAGGTAGGTGTACACCACATTATTTGCCGCTTAAAAGGCTTCACTGAGGTTGCAATAACAATTTGAAGTTCATATCTAATTTTATTCTCGAGATGTCCACCAGACAGATAAGCAGACAAACCAAAATTAGAACAATTACACCTCCCCTCCCCCTATACAACAGGAAATTATGTCAACTTAGTGAGTGGTTGGCTTCAATGACGCTCGGACAAAATCAGACACTCCATCATAGAGCTAATTCTTGTTGACTAAATTTTAATTATCTTCGTAGGAGGTCGCAAAACACCATCCCCTTCAAACACCATTTACCTAACGTAAGGATTGATTTCTCATGGAGATTATCCTAGTTCCTATTGTAAATCTTCTGAGACCACATAGCCATTAAGGTCTCAAAGCATAATAACCATAAAATACAGTAAAACTGAAATTTTGAACAAGAATAAGACATATTCATGCGATCTTCTCCAAATACATCTATTATGTCTGTCTGCGCAATCGTATAATATCTTCGCACATCATCCACGTTCGATATTGTTGCGACTTAAACCTGAATCTAGACTTTTCATTGTCTACCTGAGCCACTTGTATTTTTTCTAAAGATGCGAAATCCAATATTTGCAAATTCACTGAGGTAATCAGAAATGTTTAGTGACAAAACTATCTTACAAAAATTATAAATATACAGTCTAAATATATATACCTACTCAGCTTGGTATCTTTGGTAGCCTTACGAAGAATGAGTGGAACGTTTCCATGAAACCTCATACTCTCCATGATGGCCTGACCAAGATATGTCAAGGATGAAATGTCAGATACTGTCACGTCTCTTGTCAGATATTCTTCTCCCATAACCTGCTTTATCTCTGCAATAATCTTTTCCTGTAAAATGTTGAATATCACAACACAATATTAGTGGATCAACAATAAGAAAAAAACAAAAGAATGTATTTTTCAATAATATCTGGTATTGTTCTACTAACAGAAATACTATGTTAGGGCTACAGAAAAGATAAACCCCGGAAATCGCACTGGCACGCTACACTAGTACATTAGTGTGTGTGATGTAGTGTTAGACTACTCAACATAGAGCCACAGAGAGGGTTTTAAGCTTGTTAAATGTTGTTTAAGAACCTTGAATGAGCCAATCTCTCTCTAAACAGGGGATAAGGCATCACATCCCAGGTGTAAAGGAAAACTACACATAGAACTGACATCGGTAGCTATATGGATTTTTCTGATAGGAAATTTAAATTACTTAGGGAGCTTTACATTTCCCAAGAGCTATAAGATAATAACAGATCACCCACTCCTCGTCGTGGACTGCGATGAGTGGATAATTCTATGAAAACCAACACCAATTATTATTCTTTCTGTTACATGTTTTCATTTGTGTCATTACGTGAATCACAATTCAAACAAGAATATTGATACTGGACAGAATATTGTGTTTATTACCTGTATAGATGGGTAGTTGGCAAGAGTGACCAGAAGAAAAGACAAAGCTGCTACCATGGTGTCAGTGGCCTGTGTAAAATAAGTCTGATGAACTTAACATGTTAGTATATTGTTAATAAACAACAAATAAAAAATAACTTTATCCTTTACATCCATCGACTTGGATAGCAATCACTATGAATTAACTAAACTAGAAATAAATTAGCCTTGATTTGAAGTTTTATAACTGCTACAATAAGTAATAAATCATTTTGATACAAATTTAATTTATGTACGCTCTATAGCTTTTTACTGAAAGGAACACTACCCCTAGTAAAATCGTAGTAATTTCGTCCTTCCACTCATGATTCTCCGCTACATCTGAGTCTTCATTCTCATAGCACACGTCTACCAGATTCATTGCAGGAGATTTCGGATTTGAAATATCTGAAAAATAAATTAATACTTTATATAAATAAGTCACTAGTTACTTACCAGACATGATAGTCTGAGGTTAGGAATATTTGTTGAAATAATTACTCCTGTGCCAGTGAGGATTCTCATATGTAAAAGAAGTTAATAAGTTAATCATCACTTGACTTGATAGAAGTTAACCGCGTGAGTTATTTTTGACGCGGTGTTAACATAAATGACTGCGATATAAGTTGTGTCACATACTACGTAAGTTTAGACTTATCTTCTTAGGAACTAAGAAGTCGTAAGTAATTTATTTAAATAGTTTATTGCGTTTTCATGTTAACAACATACGTGAAACATTTTCAGCAACGCAATGCGAAAAAGTTCATAATGGCCATGAGTCTTATAAGATTTTAGTATTTTTATTTATAAAGATGATGATTGTGTACGATAATTCCTCAATAATTGAAGATATATTACCAATAACTTACTAAAATTTGAAACACTTATTAATGCTATCAAAATGTGTAACGTACTTTTTGTCTAAAGTTGAAGAAACGTTAGTAAATTTACTTTTTTTCAGCTTAATTAAAATATTTACTTTGATATACAAGTGCTAACCTTAATAAGAAATAAGTGTTATGAAACTGTATTGTGGCACACCATATTAGATATTTCTGTATTATTTCCGTTGGATTAGCAAGTTACATACTCTTCCTGTCACGCAGAATAATATCTCGAGAACAAATTGAGCGATAGAATTGTAATTTTATATTAAACTTCATTTCTTCATAGGTGAGATCGAGTTGAATGATGATACAAGCTCTTGAGGTGATGTTCCTCAATCTAAAAACTCCTACCTTCTATGATATAAATTTTAACTTCACTAATTATACTATACCAAATAACATTCTAAAATTATAACTCACTTTTATCCAACTGCTTACCATATTGATAAGTTCTACGTAGAATCTTCTCTTTTTCCCATTCCTGGAAACAAAAATTCATGGAGGGTCAATGCTGTGAGAATAAAAACCTCATGCATTGTATAATAGGTGATTTTTGTCAATTTAGTTGACGAACTTTATAACACAAAATCAATTTAAACGTAAGTAAAATAGTGATTGATATTGCTTTTGTTACATTTCTATTTTGATATTATTATCTGATAAATCAATTAATATTTTAAGCTCTCTCTTAACAGCTATCTTTCACAGCTATCAAAAGGGCCTCCCTGACCATTTTTGCTCACGAAAAAAAGAAATAGAATTACAACCAGTTAAACAGCTTTATTTTCATGAATATTTATTTTAAATGGCGAAATATTAGAAACACGTTTAAAAAATAATAAATTTTAAAACCATTTAAAATTAAGAAACTTTTTATTGTACTGATAATGGTTATAAACCAACTTGTGGAATATAATCATTTATATCCACCTATAAAACAAAGCTTAATTTGAATATCCGAGTTGTGAATGTAATGCAGAATAAAAGTTATATTACAATACTGTAACACAACGTAATATCAAAAGGTCAATCCCACAGGTGACAACAACAAGTTGACTAAAAGCTTTTCATCCTGCTAACCCTGCAAAGACAAGCAATTTTGCTTTTCCATATTGTGCATTTTAAATGTATGTTATATGTTATGTAAAATAAATAAAGTAATAAATAGATGTACAAAATTATCTTACAAGTGATAATAGACTAACAAAATAATAAATGTCAGTAAATATAAATACAAACTATCCTTGATTTCCGCTATTCCAAAATAAACCAAGGACTTTGTTACTTTATATAAAAGACAACAATCACTCTACTTTTACTTTCACTCCAAGACAAACAACATTAGTATTTTAAATATACGTCTAGGAACATAAAATATGAGGTTTTTAATCAATAATAACCTGATTGAATGTAGGTATTTGGTACCTCTACATGTACACAAAACACCAAAGATCCCAAGAATAAGCAAATAATGTCTAATTTCTGCTAAAACGATACTATATTTAATAATTAGAAGAAAATATATCTTATATTAAATCCAATTTTTGTGATAAATCGGTTTTAAAAAACGCCTGAATGATCTTCTACCATCGTTTAATGGACACGTTTGATTTATAATATCTTGGAGAAAGAACCTTAACTTTCCTCCAACAATTTATTTTACTGGTGCGCATTAAATATAATAAGAAAAGAATAGATTTTTATGTAAATAGTTTAATGCACTTTTACCCTTGCAGCCAATTCTGTAAAATTTGGATTACCATTAAGTGATCCTCCTCAGAATTTTATATTTTTTCTTATATTTTAAGTAAATGTTTTCTCAACAATCGTTAATATTATCAAGAGGTGCAACCATCCTTTTTTTAATTAAGATTTGTATTAATGTTGCGTACCTAATTCAGGTTTATTCAGAGAAGTAACATTTAACCATTTCCAGATAAAATCATATCACAAACATCTTTTCTTAAAACCTATCCGTTAAATTAAGATCTAGAGTAATCTATATATATAAAAATGAAACTGTTCGTGTGTAACAGCATCACTCACAAACGGCTGGACGGATTCGCCTAATTTTTTTTTTAATTTGTTCGTCTTGATCTGTAGAAGGTTATAGGATACTTTTTATCCCTTTCCCGATTCAGGATTCCGCCCCACTGGTTACAGAAATATCCGTAAGAAATGCATTGCAGCAAACATATGTTATTAAGTGAAAGAGTCTTTTCAAATTTTTAATCAGCTGTTCTTTGTAAACATATATAATGCGACAAAAAATATATTATTTATATATAAATTTCTTTACACTTATAGTTTTAAAGCATAGAGTAAGCTTAAGAGAAACGACAAATTTTGTTTAAACTGTTTCTGCAATCATAATATATAAAAATGAATGTTTGTGTGTTTGTCCTTTATAGACTCAGAAACTATTGGACCGATCACTATGAAAATTTGTATTTTTCTATGTAGAAGGTTTATACGCAATGCCCATTGATGTAACTAACCACCAGGCTGTACTGCAAGATATAAAAGTTATCAAAGCGCCTGCACATTATAAACTGCAATTACAACACAGTAGTTACGTATATTAAAATATCCAAACACTATTTGAAGGCAAAGAAATATACGGGCAAAGCTTAAGAGACGCGTGCGAAGCCGCGGGAAACAGCTAGTAAAAACAATAAAAAGAAATTATTTAACCAGTTATAACTGATTAAAAAGTAGTCTGGCATTGAAAATTTGATAGTAGAAACTAAAGTTATATAATACTAAGCATTATATTAAAATAAAAGACGTGTTTTAAAACTCCCGAGATAAATATTAACATAAGAAACAAAATTTAACATTGAATCTCTGCAATAATCATTGCAACTACTGGATTTTTACAAATAGTACAAAGAAAACTTGTGTAAAGGGTAATTAAATTTTTTTACAGAAACTATTCACTGGTCCGAGAATTTTGAATCCAAGAATCTTTTTCTCCGAATATATCTTTCTAATTTATATTTTGTCAATTTCAAACCTTTGAATACCTTTAAATAAATTAAGAAATGCATATATTTTTGTCAGGATCGTAGAGTAACAAATATGTCCTTCATAAACTAGCGATGCTTCCACCTCTCACCAAATTTCGTAAAATATCAAATTAAAACCTCATGGAAGTATTGCAAGTTTTATTTTTGTACTCGTTAAAGTTAAAACATTATCATGAATGTGCAGCTTTTACAACCCTTTTATAATACGCTAAGATATTTACTTACTATCTCTATCCTTTCCTAAGGGGAAAGTGATAGAGTAGCAATAAAGTAGCTGAGACCTGCTAATTTTAAACAAACCTTATCTAAAGAGTCACATTGAAGCCAAAACAGGTCACAACTTAAAAAACACACTTCTACCTTAGTACAGGATAGAGATTGTAAGAAAATACCTATGCCTAAAGTGAGTCCTCCATTTTGCTAAATGTCTTGTTAGATGAATTAACATATTTCAAATTCGATAACATACAGCAATACTCTTTGTAATAATTAAGTTACGCGTAATGTTAAGCTTACCTTGTTGATGAAATCCACGCCTTCATCCATTATTCTGTACATCTCACTCAGCTCCTTGCGGTAAACCAGCTTGAATATCCATTCTGGGTGCAACCATATCTTGAAAAATCGTTCTAGAAATATTTCCGTCCCTCTGTTTAAAACACAGATGCACTCTTATTGTTAAACATGTAACTGAGATGTAACACCTTGTAGATGTCCACTATAACATACATACGACTCTAAAAAAGTGGTAACAAAAATTGGCATCTATCTATATGACTTACCATTCACTAAAAATATCTTAAGAAAACTAATTCTACAAATATAAATTCTATAAATACATTATCCGAGTACATTATTCATTTTTTTAAACTTGCAATGTACTTCCTTTTAACACCATGACTAACTTTACTTAGTAAAGTACAGTAAGAAAGGACTTAAGGAGAATAAATTATGGTTTACTTAATAACATAAACATATAATAATTTTGTAAAGGTACTTAAATCAACTGAAAGTACCTATGATAAATCATACTATCATAATAACTATGCAATTTCATATTGTTCGAAGTTATCAGGCTATGTGAGTAATATCATTGTACCACAAGTCACAGTTGGATCAATAAATATATATGTTATATTTGTTCTTAAACTGGTCTTTGTATACGCCACATCGTTCTCACATGTCTGATGTGCATGTTGCAATTAATTTATAGCTGAAAACTTACACGTCTATTATGAAACTGACGTCCTTCTTCATTTGAGAGGTCAATGGTTTTCTCGCAATGACAGTTCCTATTAAAACATAAATAAAATTTAATTTATTAAATGGGATGTAAATCAAACTTTAATTTTAAGTTAAATTTTTTCTAATATTATGCTTTAAAAATCGTACTAATACTTATTCATACAAATAAGAGCTATTAATAACAAATTCCCTAAGTTAACACTTAAATAAACTATTTCTGAGAGCAGTAGTAAGTGCTAAGGGTTCTAGCTCTACAAATAACCTCTCTGAATTGCGTTCAAGACTCTTAAAAAGTGGTAACAAAAATGGTATCTATCTATATGATTCGTTCACCAGATGTATGTTTGCATTTTACTTAGAAACATTAACTTCAGCGTGGCTTAAGCTACAACGTTTGTTATATTTAATAATAATACTAATAATTATGAAAATAACAAAACTTCTTTGTCTGTTATCGATCACAACTACCGCCATGCATCTGCAACATACATGCCAAAATCATTATAATGGTTTAAAAAACAACAGTTTTGTCTATGTTTAACTCTTTATAAATTAAATTGTCATGCTAAGAGCCAATAAATCTACATGGCAGTTACTTGACGAAATTTTAAAGTAACACAAACAGACAGACATATGGCAAAGAAATAAAATATAAATTCCTGTTAAAGTCACTCTTTGTTTATTATAATACGCTACCAATCTTTTGACAAAAATTTTTAACAACTCATTTGCAGATAGTTGAAAAAGAATCTTGTCATTCATTGAGAAACTTGCCTTTCCCTTCTAATATTCCGATATAAAGTAATTCAAAGATTCGTTAACATGTTATATATGGTATGTCAGAAATACTGTCGAATGTTACACAACTTCTGTTCGATAGAAATAATAGGTACCTATAACAGCATCCAGCGTAGCGTCAAAAATAGCATGTCTTGGGTCAATTGGCTCTTTAGATTTCATCAACATGTCAACAAAGTTCCTCGCAACTTCGTTGAATACGGGCAGAAAAGTCTCTACGTTTGAAGGGTGCATCACTGGGTTCATCAAGCGACGATATTTCTTCCACAATGGCACTAAAACAACAACATACAAGTAACCATACTCTATGTTGGCTCTTTAGATTTCATCAACATGTCAACAAAGTTCCTCGCAACTTCGTTGAATACGGGCAGAAAAGTCTCTACGTTTGAAGGGTGCATCACTGGGTTCATCAAGCGACGATATTTCTTCCACAATGGCACTAAAACAACAACATACAAGCAACCATACTCTAGCTTATGTGCCCGACATTGCTCGGGCATAAAGTTATTGTTAAAGTAAATTGAATGTCTATTAATAACAACATAGAGAGACCTTAGTACCATAGGTACTTTATAGGACATTTTTGTATTTGTTCTATGTTTTAAAACACTTAGAGTGCTAATCCCGTAATTTTACGGAACAGCGAAACTTCCGAAGAATGCTAATCCCGTAGTTTTACGTGGTTGTCATTTCAATTGGTATTATATTACATTGTCCGTATTTAAACGGGTTTTGCCTACTCTACAATGTTATTTGGGTTTTTAGTAACACAATTAACCGCTAGAAAGCGTAAGATGTATTGAATGAGCTTAATGACAAAGCGACTTCGGTCGCATTGTTTACGTGCCGCTGACGTGACGTTCGTTGCAGCCGGCAGTCGATGTCGCAATCATGGCTTATCGCAGCTTGAACGACGGTTGCGATCAGTGATGTATTAGATGAAGATAGTTTTATTGGTGTTGATAGTATTTTTGACGATTCTGACATCGATCCTGATTTCATGGAAGAAGATGAGACACATATTTCAGGTAAGAATAAGTCTATAAAAACATCAGTCTAAAAGTTTGGTTATGTTATTGTTTTCGTGAATCAAACTATAATTTGTATTAAAATAAATTAACTTTATTCAACTAATATTCTATTTATATGAATAAAATGAAAATATAATCATATTTTACACGGTATATTATTATGTTACAGATGCTGAAAACAGTACTGACGGCGAAAGTGATGCCGACGCATCAACATGTCGGCATAGTTTTTTGTCAAAAAACTACAAAACATATAAACATGATTTGTATTATTCAAAGGACAGTTTATATTTGTAAATGGGTCATTGTAAATAATTGTATATATGCTTAGTTTAGTTTTTTAGATAAAAAAACTGTCTCAAAAAATAATTTTTTTTTTTTTCAAAAATATATGTTTTTCAAAAAAAGTTTTTATGTGTAGTTTTTGAAAAAAACACTAACAATCTCACGTTAAAATAAAGACGAAAGTAAGCTGAATTAATGCATGTAAATATTTTTCTTATATCTTAAATATTTTTTTTTTAAATAAATTTGTGAAAACCACCAAAAACGCCCAGCATTCTACAGAGCTGCATGTTATTTAGGGCCAGCACTCAAAGTGTTTTATGTGGCAGAAGAGTGAACAGTCATATTCTGCTGGGAAAGAACTTGACCGAGACATTATCAATCTTCCTTGTAATCAGCACTGGCCGCATTATAAGACACCTTATGAATGGAAATCAATATTTATTGCTGTAGTAAACCATATATTTATAACACATAGAATATGTTCCTCCAAATTTCGAATAAATTTTCAAAACCATTGACCTATGAAGTCCTCCAGGTATCAAATACTCAGTCCAATTCATTTTCTGATCTATGACAATGACATTGAATCATCACTACCGCATGGAAAGATTGTTCAGTACGCAAATGGCACGATTCTCTGTTTTATAGTATGCTCAACACCAAGTTGGAATTACAGGCATTTATTTACCTTAACAATTGTGTCCAACATTTTAAAAGCCTCATTATTGAAATAAATTTATCAAAATAAAATGTCCGAAATGCGTTCTATAGACATTGAAGTGGTCTACAATATACCTGCTGCCGTTATTGGTCGCAGGTACACTATTTGAAGAAGTCGATTCTTCAACGTGCCTTGGAATACACCTTGCTGGAGAGATTACACGGAAAAATCACAATGATCGTGGTTATCCTCAGTAGTTCGTGTCTTAAGCTTTTGCCAAATATAGCATGAGTCAGGTACTGAGTTCGGCGTATTACGGCTTAATTTATCCGCACCTTTAATACAGAATCGTATTTTGGGGAACCACAGGTACATACAATAATTCATTAAGCTACAAATACACACATATACCTACAAACAACCAATTTATGTGAATTTACAAATTACAAAAAAACCATTGGCACTATCGCTAATTTGAACTTTAGTGATTAGTGCAGGACAGTTTTAAAACTTTTCAACTGTTGACAATGCCAACCCCTACGTCTTAGAAACACCTGATTTTGTTTGTCTAAATTTGCTTTAACCCATGGATATGAGTCAAGAGGCAGAGACAACTACCATATGGGAATTCACAGAACGGTGGTTTATGAACATTTGCCCTCACACAGCCATGTGTTCATTTTATAAACAGATTAACTCAACTAAAAATGCCTCAACGTCCAAGGTATTAAAAAATCGTCTCGAACCCTGCCAACGCCAAACTCATTTTACATTTTTCTTGAGTTTCGCGCATTTACTGGGAGACTAAGTGATGAGGAAACTGGTTCCAGCGCTGGAAGTAGGTGTAATTGGCATGGAATAAAATAGGCATGACCTGTTAACATTGAGGAAGAACACATGATTGAATTATTTTTCGTTCATAATAAATTAATTATTCTAAATATACTACAACAAATTTAACAATAAAATTATAGCCCAATACTTTTTTTATTGACGTCTTTAATATTTTTTTATATAATATCATACGCGTACTTATTTTTTCTTTACCTGAACCGCTAAGTGTCTGCTGTATAATAATTGTAACATTAACATACTTTACAGATTTGACAATGACTTTAATTCAGCAACACATACAAGAAATTCGAAAGCAATAATTGTTTTTAAATATACTGGTATACAAAATATGCATTGCAATTGTATTTATACGTTAATTATTGTAACTTATAAGAGTGAATTCTTAAATATTGTACTATTCAATTACTTACCAGGTGCAGTAAGAAGTCCGTTTCCCAAAAATGGCCGTCCAAATGAGTAAACATCGTCTTTTTCCAGAGTGTTGGAACTATTTAAAATTACCTGAAATTAATTCAGATTGAAGAAGCTTTATTTTTTTCTGATAGGTTTCAGATTTATAACACGTCGTAATCACACACCTGCGAGTTTCAAAATATATGAATATCTCCTAAAGCAGAATACAGTAAAAATATAAATAACTAGTAGACATATTCAATTTATTTAAAAGGGTGACAAAATTGGATTTTCGAGAGATAATCTAAGAAATATTACTGTTAAAAATATTAACAACGGAAAAATAGGACAAACATTCAATATATGCAATTAAGAAGCAGTTTCACCGATTCTGCCATACTTTCCTGATACTTGCCACTAACTGAATTTGTTACTGGCACTCTTCCCAGTAAAATTGGATAATACAGATAATTTATGTCGTTTGTATTCGTAACTGTGTTAAAATATCACTAAAAAAATCCAAAACCTTATTTGTATTAATTTTGTGTACACCACTAATTATGAAGTACCTTAGTAGGAATAATTTAACTCTAAACGTTCAAAGGTTTAGATAATCTCACCATAATAAGTTCCTCTTTTCTTTTTTCATAGTCTTTTCTTGCTGTAAAACAAATCTCAAATAAATTCTTTTATGAAGAGTTACGTATGTTAAAAATCAATCTAATGGACTATTGTCTTCTAGCCACGCCAACGTAATTATAGGCGATTCCAACCAATCTGTGGGAGTTCAGCCGAACTGTATTCAACTGTAATTTATTTAAAATTCATTAGATTTAAACATTATTTTGTATTATATAGCTATTTATTTGATATGTGTATGAACAATTTATATTTTATAGCTGCTACACAAAATACATAATATTTATAACTTTGTATAGTTTTCCACCTTATATATTTCTAAACATTTTGTGGACGCACACGACATTAATCAAATATAATTTATAAACATATACATTAAAATACTTATTTTAAAACACTTGCCTACTTTTTCATATGATTTCAAAATGACTTTACCTGAACATCTCCTGGTTCCGTTACAATAAAAACTGGAACGGGTCCAGCCCACATGCAGAATAACTCTTTATACAGTGTCGTGTATTTTATCACCTGTTTGGTCATATCTGTAAACCAAATTATAAATCAGATTACTCTTCGGTCATTTTCAATTTTAGATACCGGAAAAAAACTCTGAGTTACGATACCCACTGGTAAGTCCTCCTCTGAAGAGCAGTGCATTGCCAAGGAGGGGCAGAGATGGTGGACACGGCAGTTTGGCCGCTAGGGCCAGGACACGCCTGTAGCGCCATCTGAACTGTAAGTACTGTACCACTATCACCAACACCAGAGTGTACAGTAGAACCAACAGCACCATGGTTCCTTCAGCTGAAAGTGGATAGAAAGAAAATATAAATTAATCAGAAAATAAATGTATGTCTTTGGCTTTCCATTCGTCCTACACAAGATAAGATAGCATTACAGCACGGTTGGCAATCATAAAATAGGGAATATGTCCTTTAAAACTTGGCTCTAAGGAAGTAAAATGTGGTGTAGTTAGAATAAAAACCTTAGCATAGGTGAGAACTCATTAGCATTAGTCAACTACTAAGAGTTGTCTGTTGTAGAGAGACTGTTTTACCTATAATTGTTAATTTTTTATTCACTCAAGTTGCCAGTAAACAACAAAAAAAAAAGGTGTTTGTTACTGTTAATGTTAATAAATACGAAGGTTTACTCTAAACCCAATTAAAACCATAAACAAATTAGATATAAATTTTGCTTTCTATATTTTGATTCTATAATAATTTATGCACTACTTTTATAACAAGTAATTATGCAAACAGTAGTGGTCACTGCTATACAGTAAATATAAAACTAGAGTAGAAAGACAACGGTTCAAATTTCACGGCAAAATTGAATAACCTTACTCACTTGAAACGGAAGTTTTTACTTTGCAACACCGACTTGCCACGTGAAACAGGTTTGAAATTCATCAGAACTATATTGATTTCACAAAACACTATTCTACTGGGTTTGTTTTATGGAAATTTGCCTCCCAACGGTATCCAATTATTGTTTAATAAATCTTATTGATTTCCATTCACTAGATAAGATAAATGAAGCATTAGACTTGTGTAATTCAAACACACATTAATTATTACATGTTATTATTACACATTGTTTATTCATTAGGTCAAGTATTCAAAAGGTAAAATGTATACGGTTTTTTCACATATGATTTTTATAATTCCATATTGTATAAGAAAAATTAATGCAATCTATACTCAGATATATGAGTGTTTGCTCTCTTTTTTTTTGTTCATTTCGTTTCATTATATTTAAAAGAGATAAGTATCAAATTGAATTTAGCTTTTAAACATTAGGTATATTTTAAATAATTTAGATTTAGTTGAAACTGATTTTAGAAGTGGAAAGGACCATATAGTTCCAAAAAGGTAAATATGTTGAAATATTGGTAGTTTAAGCTTGAAAGAATTCTGTTAGTTCTGAAATTTCTGATATTTTGAGATTTTGCTTTAATCTCACGTTGTGAAATGAATTTTCTTTTTAGATTTAAAGGAACTACATTACCAAACCTGTATCTCTCTCTAATTTTGTTGGAAATCAAACAACAATATTATTTTAGATTTCACTTACCAACGTACTAACATCGGTGTCTAAACGAGACAGCTTCTCTCTTGAGGTTACCTCTGATTTATGTGCTATTCCATTACTTGCCTTATGATTAACAGAAATCTTTGCCTTAATAGGTCCTGTAACTACAGTAAAATTATAGATTCCAAGCTGTGCTCGTGCCTTCCGGTGCAACCTCTAAGAATCAAGGAAATGTGGATAATGTTGGTAGTTTTGTGTGGAGGACACACGTGTGCATATTTAATTGCGAACTTGTTTCATGAAATAATTATAATTGTGCGTTCAGATGATGCAGCTAAGGCTTTGGAATATTGGTTAAACGCTAGTCACTCATTTCTTGGAAATGGTTTGCAGATTTATCCTTCATATAAAAAGCGTTACTTTGCAACTTGTAGTTATACAAGCATGAATGTTCTTGCTTGGGTTTTTGTGAAGGGCCAAAAAGTGAAATGCACAGATAAGTTAGTCACCCTTGTGACGTATACGGTACACAGTGTTATCTTCACTCCCCATGCTCTCCACCCTTATTTGTTATGTCATATTCACAACCGCTGCACCTTGCTTCATACATATTAAATACGCGTGTTGACACATGCGCTGTTGTTTATCTTTGTTATTTCTATTTTCTAGAATGGAAGGGATCGCTTTGCAAACATTGGAGATCGATATAAGTCGCGTTATCAATGTCTGCATGTTATCAGTGTACACGTTCGTTTTCCCTCTTGGTGTTAAACTTTAGCTTTTTACCTTCTTATTTTACCTGTAAAACCAAACTTTTGTAAATTTAACACGCTTCCGCTTGGGTGAATTACTCCGATCTTTATTCAACGTGCACACACTTTTTGCATATATGAATAATGATTATCGACAGCAGTTGGTAGGTACTATTGCTATGCATGTCATAAGCTTGTCCTCTAGCACGGTGTAAAACTTTGATTGTTAGTTTGGGACATATAAATAATCAACAGCATGTTTGTGTTAATTTAACTTAAATGTGTATACCTTAAACACTTTTAAAATAACAGTGCTGTAATTTTGTATTCGGCTTTTACAATATGTTCTTGTTGTGGCCACAGACTATTAATATGATGAAGTGCATTAGTACTTCTGTACGACGTTTTTGACTATATTAGGTTAAATGCACAAAAACGTGTATGTAACTTACAAGAAATATCTGGATAACCCCATGGATCCCAGGAACAGCACATCACTAATCCACAAATGTCAAGATATTGGTGTAAGAGGGTAGCTGGTCGCTAGATATAGTTTTACTGAGGGTAATGATTGTTAGAGGGGATGAGGTTTCCTCGGTTTTGACGGTTTTGCGAGCCTCAACGTGAAGAAGAAACTTACTCTATCCGCTGTGACTGGTAGAGGATGGTACAGTGAAAGCATCCCCTTCTTCCAAGGTGGCATGATTGAGTTAGTGATCACTAACCCTCCCCACGGTGAATGTGCCACGGGATCTCACCACGAGGTGCTCCAACTCACCACCCTCTCACCCATCCTAAATATTATGTCACTTCACAGATGACATTTTAAATTCAGTAACACATTTTCTCAGGTTCTTGTCCTAAGTCCTAAAAATAAGCAAAACTTAATACTGTTTTCAGCTAGAACAATTAACCTCTATCCTGCGTAGTTTAATGAAAGATGACCGGAAGTATCTATGAAACAGTGTGTTGACTTTGCATCCAATCTATGAGTATAGGATTTGTAAATTCTAATAGTTAACTCAGGAACAAAGTCCAAGATTTAAATCCATCAAATCCATAGCTATAACTTATCGTAAACTAACTTATTTTAAAATGATTATAAAGAGGGAAACCCCGCCACTGTTTCACGTGATAAACTGCTTCTTCTTCACCTTAATATCCTTACCGATTTATATTCATCGTTAAAGATTCCGCGATCGCAAGCGATCTTTTCCGTCCATTTAGGATAACATCTAGCTTATGATCCTCATTTTAGAGACATCTGATTAATAACTTCCAGATGAGCTTTGTTCATGGAAACCAGTTTTAATTGTATTTGTCGCTCATTCTTGATATGTTAATGTAATGGAAACAGAGATGTTCGTTAATACATTATGAAACCTACGACTTTTTTTAGCTATTTATTGTACTAAACTAGTATGTAAACTAAAAGTGTATGTAGATTAGGTACGAGTATTTTGGGATATCCAAAGCTTAAATATCCCTGCATGTTTACTGCTCGTCAAATGATACATTGTAATGATAATTGATTATTCATTAATCTGACCTCTAAATGCAATTGTTTATAAAGGCCCTGAGTAAAATTCAAAGTTTCCAGAAACAGAATTATTTCACTAAAGATAAATTAGTGTTTCATAATTGTTAATAATTTCAGTATTTTGATATTATATTTCATCTTATGTAACAGATAAACAAAAATTATATTTCTTGTTACTTAAATACAAAATTGTGCATATCTTCAATGAAATAAATAAATTCCTGAAGGAATTATTTATACAGCTTTACTAGCTAAAATATAAAATAAAACTGTTAAAATTTTATTAGATGCGTTAATTTAAATTGTTAATTATAATAATTTCTAAGTTAGTATATAACATTACTTAATATAAGGTTTCATCCAAAGAATGAATTTTTCAAAAAAAGGATTATAAAATCGGTTCTTCCTATAAATCTTGCAGAATGACGCTCTAAGAGACTTTTAAATAGGTTGTTGTCTCAAGGACCTGCAAACATTTCAAGCCTTGCCCTAGTTTAACCTTAGACTTTGATCATTATGTGAAACGTTCACCATCTACCACACTTTCAAAATTTAAAACTTTTCCTTTTGAAAGTTTTAGTTTAGTAAACCACCGTGGTTTCATAGTGCTGGTGAATAATACTTACACCCAAGCAATTGACACTAAACTAGGTAATTGCGTAGTCAGAAGACTGACACCAGCAGTGGAATATTGACCAGAATAAATGCGATATAAATAAAAATGTCTGTTTGTTATAATTTAAAAAAATTTTATGTTTACTGTTATACATATTGTAAGGTTCTGGCAATAAAATATTTGATTTGTTTTGATATGGCTAGTTTTTACGGTCTCATAAGATATTTCTTCTTTTGCTGTAATGAGAAACCGATTAAATTAGTCAACCATCATGCATATTGTAATTAATGAAATTTTCAAATTTTTCAAATTTTCTCTGAAAATAAAATGTCCAAATAAGTGTACGTCTGAACATGTCTGAAACACAACCAAGTTTTTGTGATCACATGGGAAATAAAAATACTGTGGACAAATTACCAAGTACTAGCTGTTATTCAAGCTTAAACAAACGCCGTCTGTTGCACATGAAACTCTAACTGTAATCAATGCAGCAGGCTGATTTCCCCAGACGTGGCAGTGCCTCGGACTCTGTCTGCCTTCATTATTTCGTCGTCTGTTCTTACTTTCAAAAATCAAGTTTTTTGTTAACCATAGCCTATCAGTTTTTACTCATTAAACATTTGGTAGATGTATGTTGTGGAATGTGGCCAAATCAGTATTTATTGTCTCAGAGATATCAATATTGATATCACCCTTACATGGGTGGCCGGAGGCAGTGGCGTACAGTTTTTTGTCTGTGCGATTTCTTGAGAACCTTTTTAGTTAGAACCATATTCAAATGCATTCATCAACGTCTTTGTCATTAGACGACGCGTTCTTTTATCATTACCGTCACATTTCAGCATTAATGTCACGAGAGTGAGGGATCAGTGAAAAACCTGATTAAATCTAATATAAAAAAAAATCAACAATATATATATATATATATAGTTATATATATATATTGTTTTATATATATATATATATATATGTATATATATATATATATATATATATATATATATATACATAGCGGACAGCTATAGAAACATACTATGGAACATTAGTAAGAAGTTCCAATCACTTATACTTTACACCGCTAACAGAAAATTAGCTTTTGTGAAATGAGATCTTTCAACCTTATAAGATTAACTCACAATAATTCACTCTCCGAAACGATTTCAAATATGTTTCCATGTTAAACTCTTTATTTGTAGTTCTTCCACACTACAGCAATAGTACATACAACTCCGTGATATAACAGCAGTAATCAGCGAGTAGCTGAAAACTATGTTTGACGTTACTATTATATGAGGCAAAAGCAACCCACTACACCGTATTGATCACATCAAGCATTCACATATTTTGAAATTAAAAGGATTTATACATCAAGAAACTAGTTCACTCAGTGTCAAAATCTAGATTCTATTTTCAATGATAAGTGGTGAAGTGTAAGACGTTAGTATGTTTTGTGTATGCTCTACTAACAAACGACTGCACTGTAACCATAAATCTTTCCATGGATGACTTGTCGATTATGTAAAGCCCTCCCGGCTCCCATGTGTCATCACTTCTGTTGAGAGCCGTTCCCCGTTTGTGGCAACCCCGAACATACGAGTATTTCGAGCACTTAATACAAGTACAAAGGAGGTCAAACTTGAGAAGCAGTGTGTGGGGTTCTAGCAGACGTATGAACTATTTGGAACCGTATAGTTATTTATGTCTGTGTATTTTTACAATGTATTACTAGTAATAATTATTGTAATCTATTAAAAAAATATTTTTAGTGTAACCTCAAATTAGTTTAATTAAATTCAACAGATATTACTGTTGTGTCTTGTCAAATAGATTCTCCTTAAGGTTCTAAACGTTCGGGGAGTCAAAGGAAAATATTGTTTAAGGTTTGTAGTTTGAAATGTATTAATGATATATCTGAGGATCTGAGAATGTAATGTATATTTGAGAACAATGCAATTAGAATATTTTTAGAAATAAGTTACGAAACGAATTCATTTAAAGTTACAAATATATTCACTGGCCCTCCCAAGTTTGTTAAACTTGGCTAAACTAAGCATATTAGCCAAGAAAGATAAATTATAATATACAAGAAAGAAAGTGTTACATCCATTACCAATAATTGGAGAATAACTTCAAAATCTTAACCATAATGTGGCTGGGTGGGGAAATATGTTGTCTGACCATTACAAAAGTAAGTTTCATAAATTTTTCAAATAACAACTAGAAACTATAATTCAATAAAACAATAGTAAACCTTAGAACTAAAAAAATAATAGAAACGTAAATGACAACAATATAAACTATTTACGAGTATATTGGTCAGTTTTTACCGTTAGAATAAAGAATAATATAACTATGTAAATAAATTAAGTCATACCTATCGTACCTTAACTATCAGTTAGACGCACCCTACTACTACTACTACACTAGTTCTACTATCTGAGTGTCGTTGACTTAACTTGCTTGATTTTTTAGAGTACATCTTTGTTAAAAGTGTGTCTGTGTGGATCTAGAGTAAGTTTCTCTAAAAATAAGCCAGTCATATGCTGCCTTTTAAATGCGTTAAAGTTATCTATCTTTTCTATGTCATGTGAACCCTAGAACTGTTAATCGACATAATTATGTCGGTTAATGCCGCTTTTGTGGTGTTAACCATCAAAATTTTGTCGATCAAACATTCCCTCGTATAATTACTTTTTATAATATACTCCGGTAACGTATATATATATATATATAATTCATGCACCATTGGATTCGGGAAGAAAAATGCTAAGGAACAGATGAGTTTTATTCCTCTTTGTATTATGGTTATGACGTAGCAAGCTTGTTATTTTGAACGTAAAAGAAAACGCGACGCCGTTTGTTGTGACCGCCATATTGCCGCTGCCGTTCTGTATCACTTTCGTGCCGAGCTGTGGATATTTCTAAGTTTTAATAGTTTTACGCGTGTTTTAGTGTCGTATTTAATGTGTAGTGTGTTGTTTGATGTCGTAGTAGTGTAAACATATATATTTTAGAATAAATCAATTTCTATTTATTGAAATATGTTTGAGAAATTACCGGCTTTGTGTAGGCTATGGCAAAATGACTTGGCTAAAATTCATTTCACATAGTTTGTTATTGTTTTCACTTACTAAACGTTATTTATAGCACTCTTTTAGCTTTGAAGTAACTATTTATTTTTGGTAAATAGATAGTTTTCACAATAAAATATATATTTTCTGTAATTTCTTTGGTTATATATAATAACTGTTTGGGTTATTCTATATTTTTTCAATATCTTTAGTTATATTTATAGTTTTCTAACTACATAATATTTTCCTATTACTTATAAACCATAAATTTATAAATTTTGATATAGTACAAGCTTTAGAAACTATTTTATATTTTGCTGAATGAAAATTTTTCGCAAAGTTTTTGAATAATGGCAAAATTTAACTTTTTTTACTTTTCAAAAAATAATGTATGGTAATTATTTCATTACTACTGTATATTCTATTTTATTCTAAGTAATAAAATATGCAAAATAACATGTATTCATAGATAAATGTATTAGCAAAACTTGTTTTACCAAAGTCTTACGTGTACACCCGATTTTCAGAATTTATACGCATCGCTGCTTTTTGTTCTATAGCTTTATGATGCTTTCATAAATGTGTATAATGTTTATGTTTTTCTGAAACTAGATAAAATTTGACACAGAATGGCTATCTCACTTATAAATATTTCTCACTATAACTTCATTTGCTAGGTATGGTCCATGACGTTATAAAAAACAGGCATGGATAAAATATTTAACTGAAACGATAATCTGTATCCGAGATATTTCAGGTGGATAGACTACCAACTAAATATATCAAGCGTGGCTGAGGGTTGGGGTGAGAATCCCTGACTGAAAATCTAATCAACCCGTCAGAGGGGAGAGTCGGTAAACGAATATGTAAATGTGAGAGTGAGACCATGTGCTGTGACGCTCCACCACGTCACGTGATCCTCGGACCGCTCTGTGAGACTATCTCTTTTCTTTGTTTTAAGTTAACTCATAAAATAATGGATTTCAAATAACATCATGGTATCTCCTCCCTCACTCAGAGGTACAACAAGTTGTTGAATTTTTAAATAAGACAACGCAGCATTAATTAGAAAATCCTAAATCGGGGGAAACATATATTGAAAACCCACCAGAATTATAAAAGAACAAATACGAAACAGCGTCGTGTCAAGGCTGTTCTGCTCAGCAAACCCTGCGAAAGATAAATACAGAATGACATCGGTGGGTGGGGTAGGGACCGAACACTTTAGCGTTATTTTCAACACTATTTAGATTTTATTGTATTATCAAACTCCTGTTTACCACGGTTTTATTATTCCTAAGACACAATAGTGTATTACAATAATGTATTTGGGACTATATATGGGAATATATATATATATAGGTACTCCACTATTCCACTAGTTGTCAAGAGGCAGACAGCTCCAGCCATGTATGCGTTGTATTTTACAAACAAAGGAGGTTGAATAAGTGGATGAGGTCGATTTGTTCACTGTCCGCTTGTAAACCAATTGAGTTTGTTTTGTGTCTTAATGAATGCAGCAAATAATGTATTTAAAACTGTTTCACTTCGTTGAGGAGAGATGGCTAGGATACAATCCATCCTTTCATGGCCAAATGACAATGGAGAAGTGTATATAATATTTGTAATTTGTCCTTAATTTGTAATTATTATTGTTGTAAGCTTAATACTACTACTTGCTGTTACAGCTTTGTAAAATTTGTAATTTATTGTATTTTTTTAAGCTTAAAATGTTTTATTATTCATTAAGATTGTTACGTAATGTATAATTTATGCTATTTGTTATTATTTTATGCTTTTATTATCATAATTTTAATACTTTTATTATTATAATTATCACCAAGTCCTGGATAGGATATGACACCATGGAACTTTTCTGCGTTTCAATTCAATTCAATCAATACATTTGATAGAGATTTACTTATTTATAAACTTGTTAGGATTGTAATCAGGTAATGTGAAAGTTAAATTATTCATATACAGTATAAAGTAACTTTGAGGTATGACATTATACAACAAGGAGATCGTGCAAACATTGTAAGATTAACGCAATGATATGCAATGTTGGTGTACGTGTTGAGAATTTGTAAGTTCTGAGAGCGATTCTCTACCTTGTAACCCACACTATCGTAGTTTATTCTTGGTATATAGTTTTAGTATGTAAAATTAAAGATCCTCTGGGAATAAAAAGAGTGAAAATCGAAGTGAAAACAATTATTTTTAACTTGCATGCCACATGCTAATTACACCACATTAAATAAATAATAAATAAATAAGAATGCCTTTATTTACAAGCTTTTCTCATTACAGTTACTGTTTTTCAGAACAACTCAAGTCACTGAATGCCTTAAAACTAAATAACAAAAACTAAACTAAACTTAATTTAAACAGGTACAATAAAATATAGTGGCTAATTTAAAATAATGCAGTGGTAAAAACTGTAACATTTCTTATTCTTACATACTAATAGCTTAACTTAGTTAATTGTCAACAATCAAAAAGTCTTTAAGTTTCCTTTTAAATGTGGAACAACTGCATTCTTTTAGGATAAGGGAGAGGTCGTTGTACAACTTAGGGGCGAAGTATGAGAAACTCCTTCTTCCGATTTCATATCTGACTCTACGAAAGTTTAGCAGATAGCCATGGCGGGTGCTACGTTGCGAGACCTCCTCCCGGAACAACATCCGCTCACTCAGGTACCGTGGTTCCTTGTGTGATAGGATTTTGTGGACCAAGCAGCACGTCAGCATCCTGCAGACGGATTCCATTGGCAGAAACTTAGCAGCATCCCGAAAGGGGGATACGTGATCAAATCGTCTCAAATTGAAAATGAATCTTAGAGCAGAGTTTTGAATTCTGCTGCACATTAATATGTGCGTATGTATGCAGTATATGTATGTTTATTTATCTACTCCACACACTTGTTGATCGAATGAGTAAAAGCTTTTTGAGTTTTAAAAAAACTAAAACCAAACTCAAATGTCGGCAACTCATTATGCAGTCATTATATGAGTCCTAATATGGTATTTATTTAGCTCGGGTACGTATCCGAGTTTGCAATACGCGCTCACTAAGGGTTCTGTGTATTTCTGCATTCAGGCTGGGGTGCATATCTAAGTACAGAAGTCGTAATAAGCCTCATTCCGCACGGCCTCACAAGGAGTTCAGCGTACTCTAGCGTAAAAACGTGTATTAGTAGTATTTCAGTTTTCATCCTGCATGCTTACGGACATTTCTCAAGCATGATATGGCAAAATAGAGAAAACCCGTTACAAAATCAAACATGGGATAGAATGTAAGAAAATAAAAGTACTTGCTAAAAGTCTATAAGAATAAATATAAATTCGACAAAGAATATAGCATTAAATTATTAAAAATCCGACATCCTTTAAAAGTAACTTAAACACTAGTGGGCATATGGATCGTTTATTGGTTAGTCTCCTTTCCCTTGAACTTAAAGTTTTCAGAACTATTTTCAAAATTAAATTATATTATTAGTTATTTTAAAATTTAACTATTTTACCTCTGTTGTAGTTCAAATGTCCTTCGTTGTTCATGTGTACACAAGTTCTATTTATATAATTTGTACTCATTATCTTTCTTATAATTAACCAACTTTAATGCGTTGTGATAATTTTACATCATCTTTTTTATTTATACTGTATTTTATTTGTTGTTCTGTATTTCAGCCATAAAGAAACTATATCATTGTAAAAAAGTGTTATTGGCAATGCAGATCAGAACCCTTCAAATGACTTGTTTCAGAAAATATTTATTACAAGTAATTTCGATCAAACATTTGTTGACTGAAGATGCTTGTCCGAAGTGCTAACGACTTCTAGTTTTTTATTATATTAGCAACGTATCGACATTGTGTGAACGTGAAACTTTGTGTAATTTTCAGCGATGGTCAATGTTGAGGACCAACAGATACGAATCGGTATTGCATACCCTATTCGTTGTCCACTAGTTTTGTCAACGGTTTTCCAATTAACGAATAGTTGGTAAAAGTACACTCTGCCATGTCGACTGTCTGGTTTTGACTCCATATTTACTCCTCCTATGCCTCCAGATTCAGAAAGTCACCCTTATCCTAAATAATTTCCACCATTCATTTATTTAACAAGATTGTACGGTGTACGTGGCGTCAACTTTTTTTGGGGGGGGGTGGGGGGGGGGGGGGGTGGGGGGGGGGGGGGGTGGGGGGGGGGGGGGGTGGGGGGGGGGGGGGGTGGGGGGGGGGGGGGGTGGGGGGGGGGTTCTATGTAGTCAACATTGGGTTGGATTATGGTGCACGTCCACTCCATGGGATTTTCCTGAGCGTTAGCAAACCCTCTGCATCGACCTTATGGGTAACCATGGATCAGACAACGAGAAAATAGTAGATTGCTTAAATTTGTAAACAAACTGAGTATACTCATCATAAAGTGTGACACAGCAATACAAGTAGCCTAATTATTCGAATATGAGTCAAACTGATGATTGCAGATTCTGTAAAGTGGCAGAAGAATTATCAGAACACATATAGCTGAAATGTTCTATTATTTGTAAAATATAAGAACAGGTATTCCTTGACCCCAAAGTATATTAAAGAATAAGAACTCACACATCTAATTAGCTTCCGCAGAAGTCTCGCATTTAAGGGATGAATGACAGCAAGAGAAGTGCAAAGGTCCTTATAGGATTAGGTGCAGGGTCCTAAGACTCTTATGTCTTATAAAAAGCACTATCCCCTAACATATATCAAGACAGATTTCAAATTTTTTAATTAATATTTCGCATTAAACGTCATTTCTACGTAGCCAACGACTTCTATGATGGTGGAAATAAAAATGCCTGCATAACAAACAATGGGCTTAAACGGTGACAGGTTGGGGGGGGGTGACAAATTGTAAGGAAGAAAATGTATAAATATATATATATATATATATAGGCAAAAAGATTTAAAATATAATCTAATTAAAACGGCAAAAAGTATTACAACAATCATTTAAAAACAAAACTGAATACAGAGCCGAAAAGACAGGCTCTACTAGTATTGTAGCTAGAATTAAATTACGCTCTTTTTCAACGAAAAGTTCATACAATGTGCAGCCATAGAAACTATATCTGTACCAGCTCTACAATTATTTCCACAGTACGTGATTTGAGAATTTTTCTTAATCTGTTTTACGAACTCTATGAACTAATATGAAGAATTAATGTGTAAAGAGGCCTTGTCTGATGACAGCTGCAGTCCTCTCAGCCACTACCAGACACTGCTTTGGGCAATCTATAATGATTAAGGTTGTGAAGAAAACTGCATTGATCATATTTTGTAACAATAAACTTTTCTATCCCAACGATCATTGTTTTCTTTTTAAAACAATCGATAGCTTCTAGAGCATTTCGAAACAGTTGTATATTTTACTGTACTGGAATGCTGGATATTTTTATTTGTAGCGGTATGAGTATCATAAGTCATGTACTTGGCTAAGCGTCATTAAAGCCTATCACTCAGCAGGATGGCACAATGTTTCTTTTGTTTGCCGGGCGACTGCAAAAACTTATTTTCTGTATGATTGTTTATCCGTCTATCTGTAGGACATATCGAGATGGAAATGAACTATAGACTTCAAATTTTGCATGCAACCTCAGCGATGCCTTTTATGCTACACGTTGTGTGGCGTATTCCTCGCACTAAATTAGACTCGTACACTCATCATATTATCTCAGCTTTAAGTAAAATTAACTTGCTTAGATTTCAGCACGGCATTTGACCGAATTAGTAACTCGCACTTCATTGCTAAACTTGCTGCAGTTGGCGTTAGTGTACATTTTCTTAGTTTGTTTCATATATATTTTGAACTTTACGGGTAACACTGAATAATTGTATGCCTAAAGCTTTCGTTGCTACATAAAGCATCCCTCAATTAAAGCTCAAATCTGTCACCTTTTTTATTTGACATGTTTGTTAATTGTGCTCAAAGTACCCGCTTTTTACTGAAGAAGTGAATAAGATTTTGTTATTCTCTTAGTTCCAAACAGAGGAAGGTTGCTTGATGCTTCAAGATGACATAGAGAAGGTTAAGAATGGGAAATTACAATTAAAAATGTCCAAATACCTTGTTACTACATTTACTCGTTTTAAATGTTTAATCCAGCATCAATGTTAATTATCTGGTATCCTACAACAACGTTACACGTGTTTCAAAGATCCGGAAGTTATTCTTACTATTAATCTCTCGTTTGATATATATCTCAATAATAGTATTTGCTCTAAAGCTATTCAGATGATTGGTTTTTGTATATATGGTGAGCTACTGGCCGGTAGCTTGGATCCCTCTCTATGCTTACACTGTCACATGTCAAAAAGGGTGCAGGATATATTATGTTAAACTGTAGGTATACGAGGATTGTGGTAATGTGATGTATCTGCTACTGACATCGAGAAGCAGCTATATTTAACTACTTTAGTGTAATACATGAAAACCCCTCGGGTATGAGGTAGTCTTTCTCTTGAAGATAATTGTTGGTATTGTTGACTGCCGAACTGCTGATCCTCATCAACTTCTAAGTGCCGAGTGGAACCGGATCTAGAAGCCTTTTCTGCATTCAGGTATCATTTTATCAATTACGCATTATGTGGACTGCTACCTGGAACTTTAAGAGAAGGAAACTATTATTAAAATGGTCGACTTCTTTGCTAATGGATTATATCAATTTATCAGGAATCTGGAGCCCCGCGGTATGCCATTCATCAGGTACACCATGATATGTTGTTGGGGTGGAGTCATCACGGTAGACAAAACAAAGACATTTTATTTTATTTTTTATTTATTTTATTTATTTATTTATTTACATACGGTATACACCATTTTACATTGATATAGGTATCATGAAAATACAAGAGACTTGATAAAAACAACTTACATAAATAGTTTATATGCATACATGCTAAAGCAAACAAAAGCAAAAACAAGCAAAATGCCAAATAACATCAACATCGTGAATAAAAAGAAAAATTACAACAGCAATATAGTTTATAAGCAAGTGCAACATGCAGGTGGATTCGTAAAAAAAACTTAATTAAAGTAGCGTATAAATTATAGAGTTACTTACTATACCACTAAGAAATACATATACATATGAGCAAATTGTATATGTTGGCAGTATGACTATTAATAAATGTATCCTACTGCAAGCAATTTAGCAATCTTTATACATCTTAATCACATCGGATGTATGGATATTATCTAAACTGCTTAAGTGGTTTGCATATTTAATTCTCAAGGATTAATTTTAGCGTCACCAATCACTCATCACTAACTCCATCATTTGCAGTAAGAAGGCGCACGGCTTGGCTACGAAATCGAGCCACACCAGGAGAGAAAAAGTCCACATATCTCATTGCCGAGTTGTAAAAGGCGTGGGAGCGTACTGCGTTGCTGGTATAACGTAGAGTACTGAAGCCTCTCAAACAAATCCTGGGATCTTGTACGACCAGGAATGTGAAAAGGAAGCTCCTATAACAGCTCAGGGCAGCCCACAACACCATTGATCAACTTCATGAGGAGAACTGAGTCTTGAATCCTACTGCGAATGTCTAAGTCATGAAGACGGAAGTGAGACTTCAGTAGTGGTACAGGGACTTCAAGGTAGTTGTATCCCATTCGGCAGCCAACAACTCTGATGAATCGGAACTGGACTCTCTCAATATCCGATATGAGAGTAGATTGATACGGAGCCCACACAGAAGAGTTGTACTCCAGGAGCGGACGCACTAGTGTCTTATACAATGTTACTAGAGAGTCAACATGCAGCCCCCCAGAGAAACGAAAGACGAAGCCAAGCGTGGAGTTGGCTCTCCATGTTCGTTGATAGGGATTTTAAAGCAGAGTATGAAAAAATTACTTAAGGATGGGTATAGGACGGTAGTTTGACACATATATTTTGTCATTTTTCTTATGGATAGGTTTAATTAGTAAATATTTTAATGTTTTAGGAAGTGTACTATTTGAAAAAAAGCTGTTACCAATGAAAGAAATTAAAAGCTTTCATATGAGTGAGGCTAATACTTTCAAAATGTTGGTTAGAACTTCATTCCCTTCACACGATTTGGAATTTTTACTCAGAGTCAGTGGAGTACAAAAACAAAGTTAAGTATTTTTTATGCTTTGTTCACAAAAGTAATAGAATTTTTGTCGTTTGGTATAAATAATTTACTTACTGTAATAAAAAAAAAATTAGCAGTCGTGGGACTGCCAATAGAAGTGAAAACGGAACTATTAAGTTGAGAGTAATTAACAATACGTTATAGTAGCAGTACATCTGTAATTGTAAATGTGACGCGTTTTTAATTTTCCAATTTTAAAATCCACGAAAAATATTATCAAATAACTAGAAATCTATTTTACCACGCTAGTAAGATAAATCTTATACCGTAATAATACTCATTTCATGATGAAGAGGTTAAATATTAAAAACATAATAAAAATGAATAATGCTAAATTTTAAATACAAATATTCGTACAAATATTAAAAATGTTTAAAAATATATTCGTTGTTTTCATTATTCATTTATCTGTATAAAAATATGTTGTAATTGCTCAATATTAATAGTTAGTTAAACATAGAATACAAGTGAGTAAACACCGAGTGAACAACAGTGAGTTGAACACCGTTGTAAATAATACAGTTATTGCTACGGATAAAGTATATAATTGCAATAACAATTAAACCCACAATATTTTTAAAACTAATAAATTAGTTAAATTAACTTGGTTCTTTCGTAAAGGTATTTTTATTGCACAATAAACTAATTTATTGAGTTAATACGGTATCAGTGAGCCAATGCGCCAACTACAGTTCCGGCAGAAACGTTCACTCATCACTTCATACGCTACTACAGGCTCAAATAAACTTCCAATAAAAAAATGATAAATTACAAAAAAAATATTCATCTATTTTCACACAACTTTCTCGCTGACAAATTTTGTCTGACCAAAAAATAAAAAAAATCCTCGCTTACTACTTTTTTCTTGTCATTGTAAACGCTATGTAAAATGTAAACAATAATCAAAATTATTTCGAAATTTTTTTAATATTTAAAAATGTAACCAATAGATTGCCAATATTAAGAGCTTTAATTTGACGCATCTTACAGAATTGTACGACATTGGCTTCACTTTTAAATCGCGAGAGGAAGCCGTAAAGGTCACTGATTTTCGCAGTCTGTTTTCATACTCCGCCGGGACAGTTTTAACACAGCGAGACTGACTTTTTCATGCAGGTTAGTAGTCCGCGGCCAAGTCTACGGTTAAAAAACACAGCGAGACTGACTTTTTCATGCAGGTTAGTATCATTAGCATGTCGGTGACGCGAACCGAGGATTTTACCCTCTACCAAAACGCTCAACGCGCCTAAAGAAGTTTTCACTTCAAAAATCGTTTAAAATCTCAGTTTTACTGCAAGTGAAAAACACAAAACTTTTCGCTTATTCCTGGCATTCAATATGAATCTATCATTTGACATTGTTTAGAAACGAAAATAACCTTTCTTAAGATATTAGAAAAATTATTATGGTACTTAGTGACCTTAGGACGAATCAGTAGTTTTCGAGCTTAATAAAATTCTCGTTTCCTCGTACACAATGTTGTGATTTTCCCAGTTATCCAAGACACTGTATTCCTCTTGCATTTGACAGTTGAAAGTTTTAGTGGGAAGTATTGTTCGAAAATTTGTATAAATACGGAATAAAAATAATCAAATCCAGTCACATCAGGTTTGAAAATGTAATCTACTAAGGTGATCAAGTGGGAAACGCATAAGACGCAAGTAACTGAATAACGTACTCTAGAGGAATCATGAGTAAAAGACAATAAGTTCCATATTCAGGAAAACTGGTATGACCTAATCATCCTGGATATAACATTCTTGAGTAAAATCATATCTTGAAAATCCTTGTTGGTCTGAAATCTTCTATTTATTAGAGAAAGAGCCCTAGATACAAATTTGTGGTTTTACAGGCAGATGGAGTATAACACAGTGCTTAGGAGAATGTATTTCAGCTCCATGCATGGAATGTCTCATGGCCAGTGGAAGTTATTCTTGAGATCGTTATACAAAAATGAGGTCTGAAATCTGTCTTTTCACTGTCTTTCACTGTCTTTTCACAAATAGTGACTCCTGGTTGCTGATATAACAAAAGTTTATGGCCAAATAAAAGAATCTCTTGATCCGCCCCCTCATGTTATTAGCTGGGACAAATGATATGCTCAAGAAAACACCTCAGGTAATCTATGAAAAAATGGAAAGCAAACTAAAAAATTTCAGCAAGACAAGATCAGTTTGTATTACCACAATTCCTCCTCGTTTTGAACCTACAGCATGACAGCCCAATACATGACGAGATAGCAATGGCGAACAACTACATACGAGAAATTGTTTCCCGACTAGATAATGTCTATATTATTTGATTTTTGATTCTTTCAATAGACTGCATTTCACACGCCATGGCTTGCACCTGAACTATAGGGGAAAAAAGAAACTGAGTTTTTATGATTATAGATTTTCTAAATTAAAATTGATACTGCTAATATCAGGTTAACACCAATCACTAGTTTCCCTCTCTCTCCAATATCAGCAAGGTCCTCAATTATACCAACAATGGAAAATAAAGAACCAATATTACAGTAATTGAGGCGAACATCATGGATGTCTTTGAAAAACATCAAGGAGACGAACATGTCGCTTTCTTACATTGCATATCGGCAGACCTAAATAATGAAAGAAGTATGAGTGCTGGAATTGCAACGATTTTTAAAGAAAAGTTTGGCAAACCCTCTATGAAAGATTGCATTACAAGTCATTTGGCGTACCAGAAAACTGCAGAAGGTGCTGAAATATATTTAGTTTAATTACAAAAGATAAATACTACCCAAAAAACCAAAATTAGCAATTATAACCTAGCTTTTGAAGATTTAACTCGAGAATTTAAAAAAGGGGTCTAAAACAACTTATTTGTTCTCACCAATGGGTTGTACAAGAGATGGCAATTGAACCTGAACACTTTGTTGCTGAACTGATTAAGTTTATTAAAGTCAGTAAAGCTTCTGTTTACATCGTCACATGTAATGAGTACGCAAAAAGGAAGCTTCGAAACGAACTATCCTATTCCGCCTTTGTGGAGAAGCTAAGATACACCATCTCTTCTCACCGTGAACTGTGGGAGAAAGCTGATATGTCCCCAGCTGCAATAACCGATATCTTCTGATGGTCTCGCTTCAACCATACTAACACATCCAGCAACTCCCAGTGAGATGACAGCACTTTTGAGTTCTGCTGATGAGATGTCATCATCTGTGACCTCAGACGGGGAGACAATGGAGCCTGCTACCTTAGATGATAATTACAGATGCTCACTTCACTCCGACAGTATCTAGTGGTAACATTTGTAATAAATGTGCTGGTGATGATATGGTCAGTTGTGTGTCATGTGCTACAGGTTCACTAAATAGTACGCCTATAAATATAGATTTTTTAGGAGTAAGACCCATAGAAATAAATTATGCTTAGGTTTAAGACGTAACCAAAACACAAGTAAACAAAAAAAAAAATACTAATACTAATCTGAATACTGTCTCTAACTGTAACGGGTCAAATTCCAGTGTTTTGTTTTTAAAATATTCAAGGTCTAAAAAAATAAAATTTCAATTTTGGATAGCTTTTTAACTGATAAAATATTTTTTGTGGTAGGTTTGTGTGAACACTGGCTCAAAGAGGAGGAAATTAAACTAGCTGCACCTGATGGTTATACCTGTGTCAGCGCTTTCTGTCGGTCAAACCACATTCGCGGGGGTTCGTTGATTTTTACCCGCAATGATGTCCAAAGCAGGACATGTGATGTAAATCAATTTGTTTCAGAAGTAAACTTTGAGGCAGCTGCAATTTTTATTGATAGTTTAAAACTTTATAATAGTGTCACTTTATCACTCACCATCCGGAAACCCACATATCTTCCTTGAAAATCTTGACAAGTTGCTCTCTTTCTTAGCTAGCTGCCCAAATTACACCTCTATCATAGGGGGGGACTTTAATTTTAATTTTGACGTCACCAAAACTAATAACATGTCAAAACAGTTTTGTAATGTCATGCGCCAGCATGATTTTTATTACATAAACAATAAAGCAACCAGAGGTGCTAATTGTCTGGACAATGTTCTAGTAAATTACCAAAGAGAATTCAAAATAGATTGTGACATTTTTAACTTTCCTTTCTCTGACCACAATGGTCTCATAATACATGCACCTTTTTGGTTCAGTAAAGAGGAAAAAAACAATTAGCGGAAAATAGTCCAGATCCTGTCAGTTATTACAAATTATTTGTTTCTAATAATGCCTGGGCACACTTGACAGACAAACTAAACACGTATCAGTGGGATGGCATATTGAGTATGAATAAACCAACTGCTCTCAGTGCTTTTCAATTTTTTTTTAAATTGCTAATAGACAATATCAACTATTTTTGCCAAACTAAAAAAAAGTAAACCAGAATAATTTATCAGTATTAAAACATAATTGGTATACTAATGATCTAGCTGACATAAAAAAAAGATTATTATTTTTGAATGGTATAGTAAAAAATTCTAAATCGGCCTCAGAACCTGAAATAAAAGCTTTTTTAGACCTGAAGAAACATTATAAACAATCAGTAAAAAATGCAAAATTAACTCATAATACAAAATTAATAAATAATAGCAGCAACAAATGTAAAACTGCCTGGAAAATAATAGAAGATAATGGAAAATGAGGTTTATAAATAATTCTAACATTGGAATTTCACCTGATTCATTCAATAATTCCTACATCAAATTCTGTAAATGAAATAAAAAATAAAATGGGCTGCCCTAGATATGGTTCAGAGGAGCTTATTAAAAATTTGCAGTGAATTCTCAAAATTTTTGCATGGCGACCAATTACTCCTAATGAAGTAAATTACATTAGCCAGCAGTCTTAAAAACTCAAATAGTTGTGACATTTATCTAATGTCCAATAACCTTTTTAAAAAATATAATAAAATCCATTGCAAGTCCTTTGTCTTACTGTTTTAACTTATGTCTTGTGGAGGGAATTTTTTCCTGACGAGTTGAAGTTAAGTCGGATATGTCCGGTTTTTAAGAAGGGGCCCAAGGACAAGCCGCAGAGTTATCGCCCAATTTCGATTATTCCCGTTTTATCCAAAATATTTGAAATGTTGGTTTATGACCAGATAAATGCGTATTTTGAAGGAAACAAATTTTTAAGTAATTCTCAATTTGGATTTAGAAAGGGAAAATCTACTATTGACGCTGTAGATATGTTGGTGCAAGATGTGCTATCAGCCTTTGAGAACAAGGCTTTTGCTCAGGCCACCCTTTGTGACCTGAGCAAGGCTTTTGAATGTGTAAATCATTCAGAACTGTTAATGAAATTGAACTACTATGGTGTTTCAGGGTCACAATTAAGTTTTTTTAAATCATACCTTAGCAATCGAAAACAAAAGGTTTGTATAGATGGAGAATGGTCCAAGGAGTTAGTGGTCTCATACGGTGTACCTCAGGGCTCTGTACTGGGGCCGCTCTTTTTTTAATTAGTATTAACGATCTTCCAAATTCGGTTTAAAGGTAAAACCTATATGTATGCTGACGACACTACATTTTTTAATTCTAATAAAAACCTTGAAGAACTTAGATCTCTTTGTCTAAATACTTTAAAAGAGGCTTCTGAATGGTTCATGTCGAATGGATTCCATTTAAACGAAGAAAAAAACACAAAAAAATCTCATTTTCTTTGAGAAAAATTTAATGAAAACTTTCTAAAAGATAACCCTTCTACTAACGTAAAGTTTCTAGGAATTTATGTTGACAAGACTCTTACTTGGGGACCACATATTGATTATTTAAGTATTAAAATTATCTCGAGTAATATTTTTATTAAAGCGGTTAACTTATTGCATTCATCAAAATTACATTAGATCAGTGTACTTTGCAAATTTTCAATCGGTATTCAGATACGGAATAATTCTGTTTGGAAACTGCAGTAGGATAGAGGAAATTCTCGTGCTACAGAAAAAAGCTGTCAGAACCATTTCTGATGCAGGGCCCTTAGAACATTGTAAACCCATATTTGTAAGCTTAAATATTCCTACAGTGATCAATGTGTATATCTTTGACTTGATCCTGTATGTTTTTAAAAACTCTGATATGCTTAAACCAAGCAGTCATAAGTATGACACAAGATCTAAAAACCAGTCAAACATTAATTCTTGTAGATTGACTAAAACATTGAATAGCCACATTGTCATCTCACTAAAAATATATAAATAAATTACAAAACTTAATCATTAAATATCCTGAGAAAACCTTCTGTAAAAAGTTGTATAAATGGCTGATAAATAATCCCTTTTATTCCATTGACGAATTTTTTAATTTTGAATATCATAGACTTTTGAATTAATATTATTCAAGTTTTGTATAGTTTATAATTTTAATTAGACTTAGTTGTACTTGACATGCTTGTATGTATACATGTGAATTATGACTGTCAATGCTTCCCTGCTTAACGGCAAATAAATTATTATTATTATTATTATTATTATTAATGGCGTATGCTAATTCCGATCCTTGTAATTTATTGGCAGAGCTTTTAGCTTGATTTTAAATTTTGTTTATACTATTATGATGTATACTTTTATTTTAATTTTGTTGATTCATTTAGTTGTTTTAACTTATTATAAATTAAGGGAGACTTTAATAAGCGGTATACACTCATTTTTCGATTGTTACTATCGAACGGTTCGGTGTGTTATACAATCAGCTGTTAAATTGAATACGAAAACGGTACTGTTCTTCACGAATAAAAAAATGTTTACGTCTTTGGTCTTCAATTGGTTATGTGTCAAAACTTAAGTAAAATATGCATTAGTTTATTTTAAAATCTAGTTACTCAGTAGCTGAAATAACAGTTTTTAATTGGAAAAATGTAGGAAATCTTTGTGCTAGTTACTTCCCAAGGTTTGTCGCTAAAACATTGCCAAGGCCCTTAACACTAAATTGTTACTGTTCTCTTTTAATAACCTAAATTCAGATTTAATCTTTCACATTTACTATTGGCCGAAGATATTGTATGTATAATAATAGTGATATACATAGTAATAGTTCTTATGATATTAAAAGTTGTTCTTGCAATATGAATGAAGTTGATGATAATAGTGTAAATGGAAACAGACTAACAGATGAAAATGATTCTGCAAATGACCTACCACCCAAAGCTGAATTTATTAAAGAACTATTTCCTGTTACCAAAGATAAAGAAGAAAACAGTGTGTGTCTATCTAATCATAGTGAATATGATACTGAAAGAAATAAAACAAGTAGTATTAACTCTACTGGCAAGTTTCATGAAACTGAAATTCATCATGCAATTAACCACATACAAAATGACAACGTTAACAATATGAATAAAATAAATTCTGAAATGGAAAATATAGATCTATTCAAAACAAGTGAGCATGTTGACATTGTATTTACTTGTGGAGATTCTAAGTATAACGACATTTCAGTTTCACCTGTAGACTTAAGAGCTGATAAAACTTCCCAAAGCTCCATATCGGATGAAAGCATTTCAGATATATCTTCGGAGAGTGTTATTTCAGACTTTAAAGAATCTGTACATATTGAACCAGATTTTTGTAGAGATGGAATGAATACTTTCCCAGATGTTACTCTTCAATTGGAACAATGCAAACAAGAAATATCAGAACTTCAAAACGTCATTGAAAGGTAACAGATTTTATTTTGTAAATGTTTACAAGCTGTTGCACTTTGTATGATGTAGGCCTTATTGATTTTTTTATGGAAAGTAGCCTACTTAAGTATTAAATATAGCAATTTATAGAAAAAAGTGAGAAATGACTTAATTAGAAAAATTCCCACATGAGGGAGAAAGACCCTCGGCTGCAGTATAATAAGCGGCCACTAACACAATTGAATGATGATTAGCGAATTATTCGAATCATCAATATTCGTGACCATCCAAAAGACTGAAAACGGTACGGACAATTGAAAACAAAGAAATTGAAATTGTCAGACCAAATAATTTAATAGATATTTCAAAAAACAATATGGTTTTGCTAGTTTTCTGTCTTTTTAAGAAATTACTGTATAAATATTAATATAATTTAGTAATAAAAGTACAATATATAATAAATATAATTATAACAAAACAACAGTTACTTAGCTGTTATGTATTTTCAAGAATAAACGTGACTGCTTGTGAAACAAAGAGGATACGTACGTTCTTGACGCCATTTTAGTCAATAACGAAACACATGATTTTAATTTTGAATTTATTTCCAAGCACGATTTTACTTTGAATTAATTTTGAGCAATAACGTCAAACTGAAATAGTAAGTTTTATGTTTTTAAAATCGTACCATAGTGAAGTTATACTTTTATATGAAAATTAAATGTATTTGTTTCAGATTACATAAAACAACAAAATTTTATTTAAACAACATTTGAGCAGCGTATTACTTCGCTTGCTTTAGCCAATCTGTAATGGTATTTGTGCAGGTACTGATGCCATCAAAAATACATTAATTCGTTAAACAGTCATAGTTTGTTGGATTTCAACTAAAATAGTACAGAGTTTTTCATTATACTCATAATACCAAGTTTAGAATGTTCAAAAAAGTCTTCTCAAGACCGTTTTTAGAAACATTGTGTTTGATCTAACTTTTCTTGCAGCTAAACACTATTTGATTACCACCTATAATTCTAGTAACAGTTTAAAACATTGGTCAGTGTTTTAAAAACATTTTGAGCCAATATATGCATATTCATTGCTATATTGTTTTTGTAGTTGTCACTAGCCTTCTCCTACATTAACCTGTTGACGATTGCGCACGGCATTTGCCGTGCCGCTATGACGGGCCATACTGAGTGCCTCATTGACCAGTGACAGACTGTTAGGGAGTAAAACAAAAAAAACTTAAATTTTTAATGAGAATAATAATTTATTCCATAATAACTAAACAATTTAAATAACATTTCAAAACCTCAGAATTACACTGCCACGATTTCCAGTTATGTGGCAGTGCAACTAAAAATATAATATATAAATAAACAGAGTCCAGTCCATCACTTTAACTGCCATCTTCTGTGTAGCTTTAACTAAATAAAATACACTTTTAAACATATAAGTTATTAAAACAAGAACAAAAAAGTTTCCTTTTAAATATTGGAAAATTTTTCTATATACATACATAAACATATCCCTGTACATAAATATATACAAATCTATATATAAAACGTAATCATTTTGCTATTTACAAACCAAAAATAATTTGTTTTTTTTATTAATGTTGTTTTACATTATTATAGGTTTAGGCTATATACAAAAGAAAAATTACAAACAAAAAGTTACTAAATCAATATACTGTTTAAGAAATTAGTATCCTCTAACGAGAACAACCACAATTTAACAGATTTATCAAAACTATTAAATGAGTTACATAATTTTATTTCAAGCAGTAATTTGTTAAAGTACTTTGGACCAAGATAATTAAAGGATTGCCTAAATGAAGATCTGTTGACTTTAGGTACTCGAAAGATGTTCTGAAAATTACGTCTAGCACTATAAACTAATTCAAAAGTTCCAGTCCAGTATTACCATTTCTGCTATAAAATAATCTTAGTACCTTATATACAAAAAGGTGTTGTATAGGGAGAATTTTCAAATGACAATAAAGAGGATAGGAACTTTCTCTAATAGATTTTCCTAATATGATTCGAATAAAATGATTTTGTACAACTCGCAATTTTTCTACGTGGTATTTAAAAGTCCCGCCACAACATTGAATTGCGTATTGCAACCTGGATTGAATTAAGGCGTAATATAAGATTCTTAATAACTTTTCGTCACAACAATTTTTTAAAAAATAAAATTTTCTGATACAAGATTTTAATTTATTTTGTAAAAACAATATATGCTTATCCCAAGATAACTTTTCATCGAAAAAAACACCCAGATACTTAAATTGATCCACCTTTCCAATAATCAAACAATTACAAAAATTTCCAGTACAGTTTTGTTTGTGATATTTTACTAATTCGTTAAAACTAAAACCAACAAAATCAAAATTCATAAATTTTGTTTTATTTACATTAATTTCCATTTTGTTTTCATCACACCACTTTCTCAAAACTCGTATATCGTCCATCATGTTGTTCCAAATTTGTTGAGAGTTCTTTTCAGAATAAAACATGGCAAAATCGTCAGCAAAAACGCTTGGTTTTCCGTAAAACTCCTCCTCTAACAAATCGTTAATAAAAATTATAAAAAGGGTAGCAGACAAAACGGAACCCTGAGGGACCCCTGCTGGGACAGTCAGGGGAAAACTCAGAGCACCACATACTTTTACTCTTTGCTTACGATTTGTGAGAAAACTTCGAAACCAGTCTTGTGCTACTCCTCTTATACCAACTGCATGTAATTTATCTAAAAGTATTTCATGATTGACCTTTTTAAAATCAATAAAAAGACCAGATGTTTTATTTTTACTGTTGAAACTTTTATAAATCAGATTTGAGCTATTTAACAAAGCGTCTTCCATAGATTTTCCTTTCGTAAATCCATATTGGTTATCACTAAAAAAATTTAATCTATCTAAAAACTGTATTATGCGTAATTTCATGAGTTTTTCAAAAAATTTTGAGAATATTGATAAAAGGCTTATTGGTCTTAGATTATCAAATTTAACTGATAACCCTTTTTTAAAAATTGGCACAATTATATTTGACTTCAATTTTTCAGGAAAAAATTCCGTTTGTAAAACTTAAATTAATTATGTAAGTCAAAACAGAAAAAATTTCATTTGCTATAGTTTTTATTAAAACAACATTAAAGCCATCAAAACCGGAAGATTTTTTATTTTTCAAACCATTAATAATGGAAATAACTTCATCTTCAGTTGTTGGATGAATGAAAAACGACACTGGCCTTTGCAGTAATGATACGGTAGAGACCGGGGCCTTTATCGCAAGAACCCGATTGTCCTTTGTTTAAAGGTTATTTTTGACGATGGAAGGATTGTGAAGGAAACA
Organism: Homalodisca vitripennis; assembly: GCF_021130785.1. Lineage (NCBI taxonomy): Eukaryota > Metazoa > Arthropoda > Insecta > Hemiptera > Cicadellidae > Homalodisca > Homalodisca vitripennis. The sequence continues at coordinate 160,928,258 of NC_060207.1, read as the reverse complement.
GTATTTTTCCGGACATTTGCCATCGTTCAGTGAAACAAGAAACAGTAACACTACGTTTCGAGATCTGCAATCTGATCTCTTCTTCAGGTAAAGAACTAACCTAATACATAATTACAAACTAAGTTAAAATGAACAAATCTTACTAAAGCGTTGTGGCACGCCTAATTCAGGAATCACAACCTACATGTTGTTGTCAACTTCACTAACACTAAAGACATGCACTTAATACAAAACTATACAAAACACTAATCATTAAAAGTAAACTACGGAAACAGGTCACAATGCGTCTTCACTCGTTTACTGACCACCTACGACTGACCAGAGGGACTAGCCAATGGCAATCGTGACGGCTGGCTAAAACAAGATGGCGGAAATACAAGGGAAAAAAAAAAATGTAATCAACCTCTCTTCAAAAATCCTGAATGAAAGCGGAAATATCAGTCTTATCCAAGGGTTTTAAACTTTTCTGTGGCACAAAAATCGGTAAAGGCACTGGATTTCGTAACTGGAAATCGAGTCGGCTGTTTCACAGTTACCTGAGGAACAGGGTGGACCGGTTTCGTTGTGAGGCCAGTCTTTTACTCAGAAAAATTCCTCCCACAAAACCCAATTTGACAATAGAGGAGAAAAAGGCCAGGTCGATCCTTGGGGAAGACGACACGGTCAAAATCTTACCTGCCGACAAAGGCAACGCTACTGTGGTACTTGACTCAGTAGCGTTATAAAGAAAAGATTGCGGAAACTTTAAATACTGGCAAATATACAGTTTTAAATAAAGACCCGACTGATTCAATTTGAACGCAAAGTAGCAAACACCTTAAGAAAACATAAAGAATTTTTTTCAGATAAATTTAGATCTAAATTAACTCCTCACCACTCAAAAATCCCCCATATGTATGGCCTTCCCAAAATCCACAAACCAACCATCCCTCTTCGGCCCATCATTAGTTCTCGTGATTCACCTTGCAGGGAATTGTCTAAAGTCCTCTTGGACATCTTAACGCCATTGGTAGGAAAAACTGACTCTTTCATCAAAAATTCCAGGGATTTCGTAGAGAAGTCAAAATCCTAAAGTTGACTGAAACTGACAAACTGGTAAGTTTTGATGTCGAAAGTCTATTTACAAATGTACCAGTTCCAGAAACTCTCGGAATTATTAAATCACGTCTCAAAGAAGACCAAACATTAAAGGATAGAACTAAACTTCCCGTGCCTGTAATTATGGAACTGTTAGAACTATGCACTCAATGCAATTATTTTGAGTTAGAGGGTAAAATTTTACCGGTCAAGATGAGGGGATGGCAATGGGTTCTCCACTGTCTCCTATTTTTCGCCAATATCTTTATGGAGGAATTCGAGCGAAAAGCTTTGGCTTCAGCTCAGTTCAAACCGAAGATTTGGTGGAGGTATGTGGATGATACCTTTGTTATTTTTTCTCATGGAGACATTGAATTAAAATAATTTTTTGAATCACATTAATAGTATTTCTCCTTCCATCGCCTCACTATGGAAGTGGAAGTCCAAAACAAGCTTCCCTTTTTGGATGTGTGTGTATTAAGAGATAGGGATGTCCTTAAGACAACTGTTTTTCGAAAGATAACACACACAGGAAAATATTTAAATTATCAATCCAACATCAAAAATCTGTCAAAGAAGGAGTAGCCTACTCGTTGTTTGATAGAGCAAAGAGCTTGTGCTCAGATAAAGATGGACTAAAAGAAGAATTTAAGAAAATTGAATCGGATCTCAGAAGCAATGGATACCCTCAATTAGTAATTAATAAGTGCAAACGAACCAGAAGAATCATTCCTGAGTCAGAAAAACAGATTTGTGATAAATTTTGCGTTTATGTCAATCCCTTATGTGCCGGGATTATCGGAGAAAATTTAGAAGAGTAGGTAGAAAGTACAACATTAGAACCGCGTTTAAAACACACAACACTCTTAGACAAGTCTCGTAAAAACAAAACCAAAAAATGGCACACAGGATTCCAAAAACTGTGTTTACAGTATAAAATGTAGCTGCAATAGGGAATACATAGGCGAGACAAAAAAGACCACTAAACGTAAGGATAAAAGAAACACAAAGAAAACACGAGAAAAAGGGTTTCACAGAAAAGTCAAAAATTGCACACCATTGTTGGTCCGAAGACCATCATATGAATTGGGATGAAGCCCACATAATACATCGGGAACCACATTTCTTCAAAAGGAAATTAATTGAGGCAACATACATTAAATTGGCAGACCAACCAATCAGTCAACCATCAGTCGAGATTTAGGCCGCTTTGGTTGCCAATACTAAAAAATGAACTAAAGAGAAAACCAAAAGTATCAAACGGATCGGATATTTGTAATAAACCAATGCGGAGTCACAATATGGTTTTAAGAAGTTCATCTCGCATGAACCAATAATAACGTAAGGGCCCATTCCTGTTCCCCTTCCCTTGTATTTCCGCCATCTTGTTTTAGCCAGCCGTCACGATTGCCATTGGCTAGTCCCTCTGGTCAGTCGTAGGTGGTCAGTAGACGAGTGAAGACGCATTGTGACCTGTTTCCGTAGTTTACTTTTAATGATTAGTGTTTTGTATAGTTTTGTATTAAGTGCATGTCTTTAGTGTTAGTGAAGTTGACAACAACATGTAGGTTGTGATTCCTGACTTAGGCGTGCCACAACGCTTTAGTAAGATTTGTTCATTTTAACTTAGTTTGTAATTATGTATTAGGTTAGTTCTTTACCTGAAAGAAGAGATCAGATTGCAGATCTCGAAACGTAGTGTTACTGTTTTCTTGTTTCACTGAACGATGGCAAATGTCCGGAAAAATCCTGTTTCCTTCACAACCCATTGTGCCGCGATAAGGTAATTGTTTATCGTTTCTGCTACACTTAATGGTTCCGTTATAATTTCCCCATTATCTAATTCCAGCTTATCAAAACAGCTCTTCACTTCTCCACCACTTATCCTATTTATTACTCTCCATTGAAGAGAAATGTCTCCTTGACAATTTTCAATTAATTTAGAAAAATATTGATTTTTTGCTGAGTCAATTTCATTTGATACATTTTCCGAATATTTTTTATAGTAGTCTAAGTACTTGTTGTCATAAGGTCTCTGTTTGGCAATTTTATAAAGCTTTTTTCTCCTTTTAAATTTGTTTAACAGTTTTGCAGTAATCCAAGGATTACGAGAAATCGATTTACTTAACCTATTTTTTGTACTTACATTAAACTTACAACTATCAACAATATCGGATAACAGTTCGTGAAATCTATAAAAACAGATGTTGACATCGCTCGATTCAATACAACTGCTCCAATCAAGAGCTTGTAACTTAGTTTTTAGTAAAATATAATTAATTTTTGAAAAATATGGTTCCTGAATAATACTATTTAATTGGTTTATTTTTCGATTAGTTAAAAATTCTATTCTTAAACCTAAAACGCAGTGATCTGTGAGGTTAATATCAAAAACCTCGATCTTAAATTGGTTTACGAATTTGTGTCTGATAAAGATATGGTCTATGCACGTTCGCAAATGTTAATAAACTTGTTTATTATAGTTTAAATGTATATAAAAATACATTGTAGATTGTTAAAAGCAATAACCTCGTTTTAAAACTTTGCTAGTGTGTGATACTGCTCAAAACAAGGATACATACAAAGAGCGACCTCACATGTTGAACATTCATAGCTGGTTTCTTTTCTTCTTTGTCCAGTTCGAGTGGTGTGTTTACATGCACACATAGCACTGCCTGAGTAGTTTTCACTTCTTTGTGTTATTCTGGGGGAGTGGCCTTATATAATGGCGACCTTGGAGGCGTAGCGGGTCTTGTTTCCCCCCTCCGTACAATAGTTTTAAAAGTTATCACCAGGTGCCACCACGATACAGGATAGCAACACTGTACAGAGACATTATTAGGAACAACTGAAAAGTTCCAAAAAACTCTGCTAGCGTCACAGTAAGTCAGTGAGAATGAACTGACAGTCATTAGTCTGCAACGGAAAATGCTGTGCTCCCTCATACGGGACCAAACGGCAAATGGCTAGTGCGCACTCATTTGGGTATGTTTTGCTGCACTCGTCAACAGGTTAATGTATTAAGCTGGTAATGACGTCACTAGCAACAATTGGTAATGACGTTATCAGTCTAAATAAAGAAAGCTGGCAATGATTAATTATGAATATTTTAAGGTCAAATGTCGTATTCGATTGTATTGATATTTAAAATCAATAATTGTAATCCAATTGTATTGGTGGTCGCTTATAATACTGTAGCCAGTCCTTCAATATAAGAAATCATTATTCCTACCTTGGACCTAAAATATTGAGGTTTTAACTCTCTCCTGCTTGCAAGGCATGAATCGTGCCGATTGGCGGCCACTGCAGCTTAAACGGCACAGATCGGCATGCACTGCTTTATTTACTAGAGCCGATAAGTGCTGCTCTCGAGTAGCAATATGTTGTACTACTACGGGTTGTTTGCTATCAGGAGACCATTCACTTTACATTTACAGTAGATTTATTCCATTATTTTGCTATTTGTATTAGTTGTGCGGAAACAATGGCGGGTTGTAGTCGTACACTTCTTGACAGTGAAATCGATCTCGTTATTAGTAGTGATTGCCACGATTCAGGTGAGTGTAGTGATGTACCAGAGCCTTGTGAAATGGTTGGTGGCATTGAGAATGTAGTAGGGAGTGATCACAGTGGCAGTGACGGCGAGCCAGACAATGACCTTCACAAAGTAACTGCGCAACAAACAATCCCGCGCCACCGGCGCCCAGCTGTCCGTGTGCCCCCTCTCTGGTCTCGTACAGTCAACTTCATTGAACCAATATATAGTAAAATAATTAATATATATATAATTATAGTTAAATACAATGACAGAACGTGTGTAAGTTGAGGCGCCGCGTATTTTTATCGAGCGGGTCCGGCAGAGCGAATTAATTGAGGTTAGAAGCACCGCGAGCGCCTGGAAACAATGCGAGCGGGAGAGAGTTAACCAAAATATACTGAAACAAAATGAGAGTAACAGTTAAAAATTACATTTTGTTCATTAAGCTTGGCTAAAAAAAACGTACGTATCTCAACTGTCACGACTATGCGGGGGCTGTGTGCCAACTGCTCTGCAAAAAAAAAGAAAAGTTTTTGGGACTCTCCTTATTTTTATTTAATTATTTTATTTAATAAGGCTATTGGTATCCTAGTCACTTAATCAACTTAAAAAATGTGAAGTGGGTCTTGAAAAATGGTACCAGAATTTTTAAATTATTAAAGATTGAAAAATTAAAGATTTATATAGTTAATTTAAATATAGTATAATCGTATTACTATTTTAAATTGCTGTTCACATTTATAAAAAATATAATTATTGAAATATGGAATAGTACTTATAAAGTTAGCACTAGTACTGTCTATGGATCCTACACAATTCCATTTTACTAACAAGATTCTCTGTATGTTTTCTGTTAAATTTAATGTCACTATTACGGAATTTGCTCAATTTCAACAGAGCAACACTGCTCGCTACACTACAAAAAGTAAAGTAAGGTCAATAATGTAATTTAAAACTGTGTTTAGTAACTTCATTTCTCAAAACCACCAAGTCGCCACAATTACAAAGCTAGATATCTTTTCGAAAGTGAATAACTTTAAGTACATTACTGAAGATAATTTATCATTACAGGTTAAAACGGGAAAAGGCTCACTTTGAGGTGGAAGCCTCTCACACAGTTTGCCACAGTCAGATAGACCAACAGAGACGGGAGATAGATCTGTACAAGCAAGAACATGAACTGGATCTGCGAACTCAGACTACAATGAAATTGGAAATCGATACGGTACAAAATTATGATAACCTCTCTCTGTTATTCTTATTAAAAAGTCTTATTATTGATTAGCTATATTTGGATTCTGTTTTTATACCTCTCTGTGCTGTGACTACATATGTGATGTTCTTGAAGATTTGTAAATTTTCCATGTAATAACCATCCAGCTTTTCAGTGGAATTGTTTTTATTCACTCAGATTTTTAATACACCCTTTTAAACAGTTTTGAAAAGTGTCACTAAGCATTTTTATCATTTTATATATTACTTGTAAAACACAGGAAATAAAAAATGAGCAAATATGAAATAAATTATGTCTAGAGTAAACTGATACAACGGAGTATTGAAGGATCCAACCAAGCATAAAGAAAGAGTTATCACACAGAAGGACAGACTTCTTTTTTACATTTTATCCCAAAATCAAAAACATTCTTCATTGGACCAAGAGGAAACTATGTACCAAATTGCAAGTCTTTAGAACCTTTTTATCAAAAGTTTTCATACTAACAGTAAGACGGTTTGATAGATGGATAGAATGACTGTCCTTTGATCTTTTGACTAAAATTAATTTTTCATTGGACCAAAAGAAACTTATTTACAAAGGTTTATTCGATTCTCTAGAACCATTTAATTAACAGTTATCACACAGATAAACAACGAACAGACAACATGACTTTAAGATGATCCTGTTGGGCCATCTTTATTATTTCCTTAACACGTTCGCTGCTAAAAATTAAGTAATGTATGTTGCTAGAGGCTAATTTTTTTTTTATTAGTATTCACTTACCAATTTAGTTGTTGTGACACGGGTTGGTACAGAAAGGTCATCAAACACCAAAAGAGCCGAATTTCGCCATTTTGAAAACGTGCAGTGTAGATCTACCGCACACGCTCCTGGGGCAGTCTCTCTTCGAATAGCGCGCGCACCGTTTTCCTTATTGTTTTTGAAAAACAGACCACTAACGATTGTTTATAATAATACTGGGAACAAATCACTTAGTATAAACTAAAAATATATTGATAAAAAACACTAAAAACTACTATTTACAAACCCAACCATCCTCCCCAAGGTACGCTTCATTAGTCATGGAATTGGTCAAAAACAATGTGGGACACAAAACCCAGGCTGTCCATCACATTCTAAAACACTGCCACATCACGTATTTCTTTCTGCCATTTGCATAGCAAACTCTGCACCTCTTTTGTTTACTTCTCTTTCCACAAGGCCACTTTTTTCTGTAATCCGTGAGGGTACATGGGGGACGCGGCGGCGCTTCAGAGGTCGAGGAGGCTCGGGAACGTCCGGGAGTAGCTTGTCAATAACCTCCAGACGGAAGTCGTACAATGGCATTTTGTTTTTCTCCACTTGATGTGCGAACTTCGTTATAGAGATAGTGTGCATTCACTAACATTCATCTGAATTAAGTGGACAAAAATCTTTTCTATACCACCGCAGTGTTTTCCTTTCGCAAGGATAATATGACATCATTTGGTCACTGCGGTCCACGGCCTTTCATAAAATGGTTGTATTGAACAATTGGTAGTGGTTTTAGTCTCTCCAAACCACCTCGATTAATTGAATTCACCATGTCATTTTCAAATTCAGTGGATATGTAAGAGACAAACGCGTTTGTCTTTCCATTTGGCGACAACAACACTTTTCGGCGTAGCGGGCGATGGTTTCACCCTTTTTCAGGGTTGCCGATTTGACTTCAGGAGATACGTATTTTCTGTCCAGCCGAAGAGTTCCAGTGCAATATGTATTCCTACGGACAGCAGGCTTGAGGCAAGAGTAAAAACTATTATAATAATTATATCCATAAATAAACTGTGGCCACAATTGAGTTTCCCTTGCATCAGCTTCAATACAACATTGGCTGCATGCCCCTTACCACCGTAATCATCTAAAACTCCGCAATACATAAAAAAAACGAAGTATTAGGCATGGGGGTCACACAAACTGTACAGTTTGATGCCGTACTTATGGCGTTTCCCTTTTATATATTGCCTAAAGTACAACTGTCCCCTCCATAAAACCATTCCCTCGTCAATGCACAACTTTTTTTGAGGATAATAAATTGAGTCCATTTTTATTGTTGAAGTAGTCAATTAGAAACTGTACTTTAGAAGCTCTGTTGTTTGGGTTAGGGTACCTTTCAAAATTAATGCATCGCAAAATAAGCATTGGAATTTGTCCCTGGCCATGAATTTGGGGAAGCACGTTGAAAAACAGCTTACAAGTTTTCCAATAGTCTTGTATTCGGGGTAATTGTAATATTCCCATGTGCAGCAATAGGCCAATAAAACATTTGAGATCCTCCACGGTAATGTCTTTCCATTTATGGATTCGTGAGCCTTGGGGTTGTAGTAGGTCCACAGAATAACTCCAACGCGTTATCTATTCGTAGTAGCCACAATGCCCTCCAAAAAAAATCACATCCACCAGCAACAAGAAAAAATTGATTGGGGTAATCTCATTAGGCAAAGGGACTAAAAACTTTTTCCTCTTTTGTAAACGGTACATCTTTCATACCTATAGTTTGAGGACTCCATTGTGGTGGTCTTACGTCATAGTCTGGGTCTTCGACCTCTGACCTCATCAGTCTCGTATTGTTCATCGTCGAGGTCCGGAGCGATAACCAGGGACACCAGGGTCGTCTTCATAATCAGAATCACTATTAGCCACAAACTGACGTCTATTCTGGATTCCACTAGTTCCAGGAGGCAAATCCATGTCTATTGTATTATAAGAATAACACTAAAACACACAACAAAAACGGTAAAATTTGAAGTAGTCTAAAAAACTAACCACAAAACGCTAACTGAGAACGGCGACCACAAAAAACGCGGGAAAAGTATATCCCACGAGCGGCAAAACGGACAACCATACACGACGAGTGCTGAGAGCACCACTGGACTGGGTTTCTAAACAATGGCGCTGTGCAGTAGATCTACGTTCATGCGCGCCTGGCGCGAGGCAAGCCGTGCAGTAGATCTACCGCAACCGCATTGAACGTGTTAATTGAAATAACACTTCATTTATTTCCTATCACTTGAAGGCCTGGAAAAATTTCATTTCTGTCTGTTTAGCCGCACTATACCTAGAGATCAAAATGACCTGTAAACCACTGAGTTCAATGATGTAGCATGTCAATCCATGGGATTTGGCTTAGCGTTAGCGAACATTAGTCTTACTTAGAGTAGCGATGATAGCAATTAGAAAATAGTAGAATAAATAAATTTGTAAACAAACTGATTACAACCATACCAGATTTTAACAAATGATGTATTAATCCTAGATACACTTGAAAGCAGTATTTATAATTTGTCCTTGGAACTCGTATGGCCATCTCTACTGGCCACTGCCATTTTGTCGGAAACACGGATTAATTTTTGTTGTAATGTTATCTCAGCTGTAATGGCCAAGATATAATACGTCCAAAGCTTGTAAGGCCAGCACCATTGGCCACTAAACATAGCAGTTATTTTATAATGAATAGTGAGTGCTGAAACCTATCAAGGAGCTTTATTTTAAGTAAAGCAGTAAGTTTTAAATTAGCCTATAATTCTTCTCTAAATGAGGAATGGTGCCTATGAACAACATTCCGTCTCGAAGAACTTATAAAATCAAGACATAGTTTAAGAGCTCCTTGAATTACAAACTGATTAATCTCGAAACATCACATTTGTACGCAACGTGGGTTGTGAAATTGTTAATGAATATCGACATATGATCACGAGCTTCATCTGAGGGTTGCCTCCACTAGTCTAGTGGAGTTTATCTTTATTTTTGTTACTTCTACTTCAGTGCCACGGTAAGCCACTCTCCCCCCCACCAAAAAAAAGTAACAATTCAAATCGTAGCGGACCTTGACACTAAACGAGCGGCACGCATTAAACAGCAGAGCAGTAGTGACCTCAATATAAACTTTTTTTGTATTGAAGTAATAGTCACTGGATGAAGTTGTCCAACTCTTATACTTTAGTGAAAATAGTATATTGAAAAGAGATGTTTTAGATAGATAGCACAGACATAAAATGTACAGTTATTCACCCTATAAACAGACATAAGAGTTTGATTTGTTGAATATGTTTTACGGTTTGAATAGATGTGCAACCCGGTTTTTTTGAGCATACCAGAATTTCAGTTTAATTTTTACTAGGCCTGATAAGATACCTTTTGGAGAGTGTGGGTAAGCTGTGTGTGATGTGTGGGGAAGAAAATAGTGGGTAAGCTACAAGTAACACCAATTAACACCAAGCAATCACAGAATTTGTTGGGCTTGAGCTGCAGGAGAAACATTTAATGTGCTTATCCAATTGGCGGCAGATAAGCAGGATCATACAGCCCTGCCACTCACGTCTGTCGTGGCCAGAGTTGGCTGTTCCCCATATGTGCAACACAAACATTAAACTGTAAGTCACCGCTCAAGCCAGTGCTCACTGCCCACCTCTTCCGCTTGTATCGAGACCGAGGCCTTGGTTAATCTATGAATGATTGCTCCTCACACACACATACGTTCCGATTGGTCATCAGATTACATAGGTTAAAACAAAGAAAGTAATGTTTTGATATCACTGACACATCCAATCTCGACTGAACTGTGTTTAAACTCACAAAAACATTGTACAAGTTTTGTGTCCAATTGTAAAAATCACCAGTGCAAATAGGCACTTCCTCCCACGAGTGCCACTGCAACCAGTGTCGGACAGTTGTTTGTAAGAACTGGAGAGCAGTGTCGGCTATTAAAATTTCAATTATAAAAATTGCCGAGATGTCGTTGCTGTGTGTGTGGACAGACTTGGTATTGACTCGGAACAACCAGCGATACAACTGTAGCAAGTATTTGGAACAGTTTCTCGTGAGTAAAATTGCTTATCTTGTTCACATTATGCGACACTAGTTGTGGAAATCTTTTGCGGCTTTACTTGACAAGTGTAAACACACCCTTAATGTTGTCGCTAGTCTACAGACGGAAGATGGCCAACCGATTAAATCAAACACGCACATTGGTTGGACGATGGCTGGAAATCCCGTCAGTTCTCCTATCAACTATTTACCTGAATGACTTCCCCGTCGGTCGGACGATTCTAACTGTTCAAACCAAATATTCCAATATGTAAAAGGAACCTTATGTCATGTTGTTTCATAGTCCACGATTATAATCTAGCGAACAATTTGTGATGTTTTTCATGCATTTATTTACTTTGTAGCTGTGTTGTCATGATGGGGTGATTCTATTCTTGCATTATCTTAAAAGCTAACACAAAATATTTAAGAGCCAGTAATTGATAACATTAATTGTGCTCATATTCTGGGTGCAACTATAGAAGATATTGTTCTATACTGGTGTCTATGTACTTATTCTACAGATTGTGAAGTAACCGCACTTTGGTAACTTCCATAGCAGAACTTTCTGATGCATTCTTCATGTATTGGCCGTCAGTGGGCTATAATTGGAGCCACGATATTTTCGGGAGACTAACCAGGGCTACCACCAATGATGAGAATCTGTAAAAGCGTGTATTATGCATGAATTGGATTCAAAGTAGCATGCGTGGATATGCGTGAGTTTTTATTATGTCCCTGGAATTTTTATTATGGAAGCATCGTTTCCAATACTCAACACCACGGCTCTTTTCACTTGTTTCTGATACCAACAGAAGTGCCTAAATATACTTGAAAAAAAATCACGATTTCAAAATAATACAACGATTGATATGGGATAGTTGAATCTTAACTCCAAAAATAACTCTTTTCGCAGACAACTACTGATCGGCAGTAAGCAAATTACCAATTGGTGGAACATGTTTTTGTAGTTCTTTGTGTACAAGAACTATTTAAAAACATATAGTAACAAAATACCTTAAGTGATTTATAAGTAATATGTAAATTGATATTCATATATCTATGTCTATATTTGTCAACACGATCGTATCTGCTGGTTCTAAACGTGGACGTTAGCTGCTCTTTGGAAAACACGCGATTGCTAATTTTTATTTAATCTATACGTCGTTCTTTGTGTTGTTGTAAATAAATAGACTCTCTATAAATATAAATGTATCCATACATTGTTACGTACTTGGAATATATTCTGGATGGTCATTTTATTATCTACCGTTTGTATTATTTAAAAGGAGGAGGTAATTGAACTTGTTTTAAGTTTTTAAATATATTCATGTCCCTAAATCTCTGCAAATTACTTTGAAATAGCTGATATTCTTAGGCTTGTCCCCTCTCCCCAAAAGGATAAATTAATTAAGAAGAGTTCAGATAAAAGTATTTCATGAAGTGTCAGATGGATTGACCTTATGTACCGGTGAAATTATTGTCTCGTACCGAAAGTTTGCCCACCGCAAGCCCCTGATCCGCAATGCTGGACTGCAGTCTGCTCCATGGTAGCACTGTGTTGGTATTTATGTGTTACCTTTGTTTTTTTCCCATATTGGATACATGTATTTTCCAAACATCACAAAAAGAAAAGTTATTAGGTTTAAACAATGTTATGTCAACACATCAAAAGACACAGAGATAAAAACTAAGCAACTTAAAATAGGTGATAGCGATAAATTTTCACTGAATTTGTCACATATCGCTAGTGACGAAATTTGCTAGAGCACCTCAGCTTTATTGCATTTCTTGCAAATACAGCTGGTGATGATAAACCGGTACAGTTGCACTCGGCGTAAGGGTTAAATACAGTATTACAGTTGTTTATTTGATTTGAAAATAGACTAGAGAATCTGAATTTTTCGACCAAGAAGCCCGGGGGGAAACCGGGAGTTTGAAAAGATATTTTGAGTGGCCATCCTGATAACTGAATATGCCTATTTTATTAGTTTTATTTACATAGCATTGTTAACAATATATGTATAAGATTTAAATTCTCCAAATATATGTTTATCTTTGTATTAAAAAGATTAATTAAAAATACCTTTTTAATTATTTTTCATTTCTTCTTTAATCGTATTAAATTACTATTCAAATAACGCAGAGGAAATTTTCAAATAATTCCGATTTGGAGAGGCAAACAACAAATGTGGCCACCAAACTGTCAATGAAAGTAGCGTGGCCATCTGTACTAGCCATATGAGTTGCGAGGACAAACTATGGCAAAACTAATGTGAGCTGTCTGCAACCTTGGTGGGCCAGTGCTGCTGGCCTTTCGAGCACAAAGGGTTAACACATGTAGCCTATTTTACCCAACGCATACAACATTATGTTTTGGTGACTGTATGTATTATTGAAACACTGCTATGAAACCTAGCTTGAACAAAAGTGTGAATTTATCATGTGGTAAATATCTCTAGAAATTTTCACATGTAGACTTTAAATTGTGTATGAAACTTTATTTCTACATAGACAAGAATGGCTTATATGATGATGCATTTCTAACCATGGAATTTGACTGAGTGTTATTGAAGCCTTTCTATCAATTAGTAGGCTGAGAGATTTCTCTTTCGTCTGCCAGGGGGTGTAAAATATCTTTTCTGTATTTTTATCTTTCCTCAGGTCATCTTTATAATGATATATAGACTTAAACTTTTACACAATCTTATCAAAGCCTGTTACGAGACACATGATGTGACTTACTATCTTGTAATAATTATGGATACCCTGCATAATGTTGTTACTATCCAGACCACTTAGTTATTGGTCCAATTATATTACCTGATTGGCTATACTGAATCTGAATTGACCAAGTATAGATTGATGACACCTAGCTGTTAGTGGCCATATCAGATTTTTAAGTAGTGCCCATTTTTACTTTGAATAGGATGAAGACATATAGACAGCCTGAGAGTCTCATTAAACATTGTCAACTCAGATCTCACATATACTCTGCCATCAAGTAGCTGGCAGCATGCCCTAAGCACCTCATTTACCACTTAGTTAACCTTTTGATCTCAGCCATTAAAAATAATCTAAAGATCCCATCATTATCCTGTTGTGGCTATAAAATCCCAGCATTATTATACACATGTTAACAAAAAAAATCTTTGATTTAAATACATTTTTTATTCAAGATAAAATATAACTAGAATATATTAATTCTTGTAGTATGTTATAAAAAAAGACTTCTTCTTCTATAGGGCGGTCTACTGCCCATGCACTTAAGCCTCAAGGGCGTTTTGCGCACCCCGGAAGAGCACACCATGAAGCCTACCAGTCTATGATTTCAGCAGTTCCACAAACCGCCGAAAACAACCTATCAGGTCCTCCTGGGGAAATTCACCACTCTGGGCCTAACTACCAAAGATGGCATAATGATCCCTTGCTATTGTAGGACAATCAAAGAGCAAGTGTTCAGCAGTTTCATCGTGCTCATCACACATTCTACAGAGCGGATCCTCCTGAAGGATGCCGACTCAGTGAAGATGCTTCCTAAGGGGACCATGTCCCGTGATCAGACCTATAACCCGAGAAGACATTGATCTACTTAGTGAGAGAAGGTCAGATGCCACTCTAGAGGAAGGTGACTGTAGTACCATTCTGCTCATTCTCATGCACGGATGCAACCTCCACCTTCTCTCATGTTCAGCGCGAACCCATTTTGAGACAACCCCAAAGGATTTACACCTTGGAATACCGCAGAACTGTTGAGGTCCGGACATAACTGACGTTGAGCCCTGGTTGGCCAGGGCATCAGCTCTTTCATTTGCAGGGATCCCCTTATGACCAGGAACTCAACAAACAGTCACATTGTTGATTCTGGCAAGATAAGAAACGACTTGATAGCAATCCCAGACAAGTTTGGATTTGAACACACAAGAGTCCAGCGCCATCAGTGCTGCTTGAAAATATTGATCGTCTTACTCCTATAATGCAGACGAAGATTCTCACGAGCACATTCCATAATGGATGTGACCTCCACCTAAAAAACTGTAGGATAAGGACCCATAGGGACCACCAGCTCCCTGCATGGTCCTACCCTCACAATTCCAGCACTTGTGTCACTTTTTGTTTTAGAGCCGTCTGTAAACCATTCAAGCTCCGCTGGTGGAAGGGGTTTTTTTTTCCTTCCTGAGGGAAAAGGACAGTTTGTCCCCGCGCTTAGTCCTAAAAGGACCTTTGCGCCTCTTTTACTTTAATTTTGTGTCCTTAAAGTCCGAGGCTTTTGCAAAAACCGATCAGATTTGAGGGCTCCTGTTCTCTGATATCCTTAGGGCTGAGGAGATATGCTCCCAGGAATCTATTCCGAGTTTCTAAGATGGCAGGGCAATCCAACCAGATATGCTCTGCTGATTCCTCTTCTTCACCTCAGAGTCTACATTCGTCAGTCTGGCTAAGTCCTGTGGAAGAGGTTTCCTTCCCTCTGACCAATCGTCGCTAGGAGGTATTACAATCCTAAAGGGTTTGTCAAAGGAAAATTTTTGTGGCATCTGTCCAGTTATCATGTGCAGAGCATCCCCATGAATCAGGATACTAATTCTACAGTGCCCATCACTGCCTGACCAGAGCCCCGCTTGCTGAAGACAGTAGACACTCCTTCCTGAAATTTCCCTGTGTCTTTTACACAAGATAGTAACAGAAAAACTAGCTTTGTAAACCAAAAGTTTTGTACTCATTGACTATCATAACTAATTACCATAAAACAAGAATGAATTCTGCCAGGAATGCAGCTAAGATGGCTTGCATCATAGCAGTTAGCCAATGATGATTAGCTTCAAATGCTGTGACAGGTTGGTTACATTCACAGGTGACAGATTTTTATGCAGAGGATATTTAAAAAAAACTGTTTAAAGATGTGACAAATGCTTGAATCTGTTTGGTAACTATCTAGAAAAAATAGAGAAATGTTATAGTTTTAAGATATATATACACGATGAAATATTTGCTTATTCACTGATTTACTTTTTATTTCAAAACGGAAAATATTTTTTGGATATCATTAGTAAAGAAATGTATACAGTTAGATACTGAACTTTAGAAATGTATTTTTATGGTGATTTTGGTATATCTGAAGTGAAATTTAGTTATGTTTTATAATTTAAGACAAGTAATTTGTGTACAAATATATGTATGGTTGGATACCATGATTTTATACAGATATTTTTTAAACCCATAAATGACGTGTTGAGATCGAAATGTTTAAATTAATAATTGATCATTTCATTTTATGTAATGTCTATTACTATGCAATAATCAGTTACTTTCCAGGTTCTTATTAGTTATAATATATTTTATCCTAAAAGGTTTAAGTTTGTACTAGATTGGATCAAAATAATGATACATTCCTTTCAAATAAATTTGTTTCATAAAAACGAAAAGACTGGTCTCCTATTCATGCTTTTGCCCTTCTCATAGACACAACACTGTAGTGTTCTAACACAAACTCTTATTTTGCTTGTTAGGATCTATGAAACAGAATAAGAGGGAAGAACTGATATAATCAGTATAAGAAATAAAGAGAAGAGATAAAAGTGTTCTAGTTGTCCGGATTTGAATCTAAGTTATCTCTAACCGAGCACTGTTAGTTTTCTAGACTGTGAAGAAACACACTCACCTGCAAATGACGTGAGCGCACCAAGAAGTTTTATGTAGTTGAATTCTTTTTCTCATTGATTTAGTTTAGTTAATAAATGTGGTTTTTTATTACAGCTTAGGAAACAGTTTGAGACAGCGAATAAAGAAAAGGAAGCAACTGTCATGCGGTACGCTGTCAGTGAGATGGAGGTTATAAACCAACGTAAAGAGCGGGAAAATTTGGAGAAGAAGTACAAAGAATGTTTAAAGGAAAAAGAAGGGCTGTCATCAAAACTAAAAACTACCATGATTGAAAAAGCCCGAATCAACCAACTTCTTGATAACAAGGTATATGAAAATGTTTGTTTGATCTTGACAAAGAAACATTTTTCCTATGTTTGTAATCCAACAGTAAACTAAATAAAGTGGTTTACAACAAACACTGTAATAGAACATACTCAATACAACAACACACAGCTAGGTCCAAGTAGTTTCACACCACACACGCACAAGTCCAGGGGATTAGGACCAGCCGCATTTCCACCCTGTTAGTCACCTAATGTCATATGTAATTTTATCTTATAGTAATAAATATAAATAGATAGCAAACATTATAACGAGAAAAATGATGTCAAACAACGTATAATAATATTAAATTGTCACAGATCATTGCTAACTCATGAGTCTAAGATGTTATTAAACCAGTGATAGAAAAAGGCAGGTGCCGGGCTGGTCCCAGCCCTTTGTACTCTTGAGTTTGAGGATGCGTGCATGTGAGGTGACTACCTGGCCCTTCAGCCACAATCTACATTTGCTTATATTATAGTTTAGTGCAAAATAATTTAGCTTAGTCCTCTATAAACTGGATATAAATTAGTTTATAAAAATGTATCTAGCGATTCATACCAGATTATCTCTATGGCTTAAATGGTTTAATATTCTACAGTTTTATTTTGACTCTTAAAACCAATTATATGTATGTTTTATTTTACTATTCAGTTTTATATCTGCTTTATTAAATTTTTGTTATTTTTAGTGTTCTGACTTGGCCAATGCACAAAGAGATGTTGAGAAGTTGAAAGAAGAACTAAATGCAAGAGACATTAAAATCAGATGGACCCAGAATAAACTCAAAATTGAAATAGAGAACAACAAGGTAAATATGTTATTTACATTATAAAGTTTTTATTTGTGTCAGCAATATTCAATGCTTTATGAACCAGAAACTTAAATGAGATACATGACACTAACTGTGTAAGACAATAACTGAAATGGAATTTATAGCTTGTGTCTGACTCATAGTGAATTTATCTAAATCTGCTAAGAACTGTTCACATCTAAGTTCGACCCCATGGACTTCTGGAAGCATAAATAAACATATAACCACCCTCCTCAATGCATGAATCTTTCTTGCATTAGGATGAAATCACCCACCTTAGAGCAGCCCCGTAGGATTTGGACATCACTCAACAGAATCTGCACTAACCATGCCATATGCGCAGACTCACTACAAAAGTGGGGTTGAGTCAGTTTATTCCTATATTCAATAGTCTCCCATCTGTGCTCTGTGCTTGAACTCACTGAACTACCTGCATACTTGAGCCAAAAGACATGGTGTCTGCTTTTGTAAACCTCCTTAATCAAGACAAACGTCTTTGATACGGTTTTGCCTAAATAAAGGTAAAATTGAATCATGTTACTGCTCTGCTTCAGTGAACACTTTATGTTTAAAATTTTTTCAATAACAGCCCTGATTATACTCACTGCATTATAGCTTGGAATTGAGTGCCGCCTGGCATGTTTCTTAGTTTAGATTCCCCTCCCCGCACCACGGAGTGTCCTGTTGGAAGCTGAAATGCTGAGCAACGGTCAGTGTCAGTACTTTATTGACAAATGTATAGACATGTTACAAAAACCCCAAAATCATATAGTTGTGTATTAAGTGTCCCTTTGAAGTTAGACATCTTGCTTAAGTCTGTAACCAAAAATAAGGGAGAAAATTATTAATAATATTTTAATGGAGTAAAAATTGTTCCTCTTATACACAATTGTGCTTGTGATGTGATGCTTTTCACTCAAAAGTGACATCTTTCATAAGTCAATAAATTAAACGTGCAGTGTTTTCACTAAGAATTGCACCCACAATACAAGAAATGCTATATATTTCAACTTTCGACATTACAGTATTGATTTTTACCCAGACACTCTACACAGAAGCAAAGTTCATTAATCACCCCTCACAATAATTCAAAGAACAGAGGAAACTATCAAAAGAACATAAAATACCTTACTCCTTGGTTGAATTGAATTGAAACTCTTCCCAATTAGGGTAATTCGTTATTTTGCAAAGATCATGTAGATTGACCCAGATAAACATAGATGTCATATCTGTTTTCATGGCTCTTACTTTTATTGATTATTAGAAAGTGCACTTATTGAATATAATCTTTTTAGGAGAGTGAGGCCCAGGTTGAAAAGCTGTCTGGTAAGATATTTGAAGCTCAAGAAGAGGTAGAGAAGGCCAAGAAAGATGCAGAAAATGCCATCAAGCAGTTTCAGTCTTCTCAAGAAAATAGAGCTTATGTTTTGGGTAAGTCATAAGTTTATATCATATTATTGATATAAAAGTGTAAGAGAATCAGTCATCAGAGTCACAGTAGAGGGCCAAGTCACAGTAGCCTTTATTGGTCGCGGTGATGGGGTATTATCTTGCTTGTGCTTTTGACCTTTTGGTATCGTAATGTCAAGCATTTATACAAAGGGTAGGAACTAACACTTTGGTATTATCTGGAGGCCACTATTATGGAAGAGATTTTCTTACTAGGAATCTAAAATAAGACTACATTATGAGAAAGAACATACTTTATTTATTATGACGATCTGCCTCCCTAAATCAATTGTATCAGCGAGAAGGATACCACTCTGTCGCTATGTACCATTTGTTATTAGGCTATATAATTAGGTAAATATGTATGTACTATAAAAATAAAACATTAATGAGCACTCACGTAGTCTGAACTTGAATTTAGGTACTATCTCGAGGAAATTTTTCAATTTTTTCCAGAAGGGCAGGGTAGTGCCGAAGGCTACGAGCATGATAACCTAACATAAACTTACTTATGTTGTGCAATAACAAGTAGTAGGGGCAGAGAGACCTCCTTGTCGCCGACTTCACTTCCTTTTGGGACTGATTGTCATAATGACATGTAATTTTAACAGTAAGTTAAATATAGTCTGTTCTTTCTAATGGTGTGGTTTTAGAAAGTATGGATAATACCTCCGGATCATACCAAAATATTTATAAAGACAGCAGAATATTTTGTGGGGGGGGGGGGGGGTGGGGGGGGGGGGGGGTGGGGGGGGGGGGGGGTGGGGGGGGGGGGGGGTGGGGGGGGGGGGGGGTGGGGGGGGGGGGGGGTGAAATCTACCTCGTCGTCCTGAGTAGGCGCTCATTAGCATTGTAGATAACCTCATCTCAGCCGTTCAACCATAGGATAGGCTTTGCCGGTAAATCTACCTCGTCGTTCTGAGTAGGCGCTCACTAGCATTGTAGATAACCTCATCTCAGCCGCCCAACCATAGGATAGGCTTTGCCGGTAAATCTACCTCGTCGTTCTGAGTAGGCGCTCATTAGCATTGTAGATAACCTCATCTCAGCCGCCCAACCATAGGATAGGCTTTGCCGGTAAATCTACCTCGTCGTTCTGAGTAGGCGCTCACTAGCATTGTAGATAACCTCATCTCAGCCGCCCAACCATAGGATAGGCTTTGCCGGTAAATCTACCTCGTCGTTCTGAGTAGGCGCTCACTAGCATTGTAGATAACCTCATCTCAGCCGCCCAACCATAGGATAGGCTTTGCTGGTAAATCTACCTCGTCGTCCTGAGTAGGCGCTCACTAGCATTGTAGATAACCTCATCTCAGCCGCCCAACCATAGGATAGGCTTTGCTGGTAAATCTACCTCGTCGTCCTGAGTAGGCGCTCACTAGCATTGTAGATAACCTCATCTCAGCCGCCCAACCATAGGATAGGCTTTGCCGGTAAATCTACCTTGTCGTTCTGAGTAGGCGCTCATTAGCGTTGTAGATAACCACATCTCAGTAGCTCAACCATAGGATAGGCTTTGCCGGTAAATCTACCTTGTCATCCTGAGTAGGCGCTCATTAGCGTTGTAGATAACCACTTCTCAGCAGCTCAACCATAGGATAGGCTATGCCGGTAAATCTACCTCGTCGTCCTCAGTTGACGCTCATTAGCGTTGTAGATAACCACATCTCAGCCGCTCAACCATAGGATAGGCTTTGCCGGTAAATCTACCTTGTCATCCTGAGTAGGCGCTCATTAGCATTGTAGATAACCACATCTCAGCAGCTCAACCATAGGATAGCGGTTGAGGTAGAGAAATCTACCTCGTCAGTAGGCGCTCATTAGAATTGGAGGTAAACACATGTCAGCCTCACATTTACTTGTTTGGTTTGAAACATTTTTTCTATTATATTTGTAAGAAAAGCACTGAAGTTCTATATTTTATAGCTATTAAATGAGAATATTGACTATCAAGAATGTAGTTTGTGCCATTACTTCTACTATACTCGTATAATAGTAATTACGAGTAGGTTGTTATACTTATTTTATGTTGTATTATTTGAACTATAAAAACAACAATAAAGGTATTTTTTTCCCAAATTGCATATACAAACCAAATAATATCACAATCTAACGTAAGGATTATAGGTTTCTCGATATCCATTTATTCTAGTTCAGGGTACCAAAAAATGGCTAGTTCCACAAAATGTTAAAACTATTTTATGAACAGTTCCAATCCATTCTTATAAATTTAATTTATTATAAATATAACTAAATAAGGGAACGTTAAGTACTAATCCAGAAATCAAAGAACTTAAGCACAATATACAAAATAAATAGTTAATATTATATCAGTTAATATATTATAATTGTTATTGTGAAAAATACAATTATCCTTGATAAAGATAAAGATGTGCTTTGGTTTTGAGAGGACATACACAAGTAAGAGTGATGCAAGTAACTAACTGTTGAGAGGCAGTTGACCTCTTTATAATTCATAACAGGGTAACATTTCTGAAAACTGTGAGTGAGTGTTGGCCATATTTTACTATCTTTCGTATGCCTCGAGCGTGCAAGTGCACTTTACTTGGAT
This sequence comes from Homalodisca vitripennis, assembly GCF_021130785.1. Taxonomy (NCBI): domain Eukaryota; kingdom Metazoa; phylum Arthropoda; class Insecta; order Hemiptera; family Cicadellidae; genus Homalodisca; species Homalodisca vitripennis. Next base: position 160,906,783 of record NC_060207.1, on the reverse strand, counting down.
TACTACGACAGAACCTCGGGGCTAGATTTTATTCGCTCTCCAGGGAGTTGTTTATTTTTATCACTCTGTGCTTTGGAAACGAGAACTCTCAAATTAAGTGACAGCACTGTTGAGGAAATTAATTGAGAAAATTAATTTGTGATATAAAAACACTTTTAAGTCATGATGTTCTTAAATTCGGTAATTACATGTAGTCTTAACCTAATAATAATTTGTTAAATGAAAATCAAATATAGGTCCATACCAGTTCCACAGTCAATTGCATGCAGGGTGCAATTCCGTAAGCTCCAATTAACCTTTTACTAGTTTCCCCAGTTTTCGGCATTGATAAATACCAAACTTTATGTGTTATTTACCTGTTAAGCTTGTCTTCAGCAAGTTATTTAACTCCACTGAGAGTGCAATTACTGGTCTCGTCCTGTAGATTCTATTTGTAGATTCAAAAATTTATCCCAATGCATTTTGTTACAATTTTTGCAAACAATTAACACATAACAAAAGGGATAATTGAATTTTGTTAATAGACCAAATTTTTATTTTCTGTGATTCCAGCCCTTTGTCTTCACTCGCTTAATGATCTTTTCACAGTACAAACAGGAATTTAAGTAGTTTTTCTTAAAAGAAATAAAAAGAAGTGAACAATTTACATATAAGACAATAATGTAAATACAGTGAAAGAGCTAAATATAATAAATTTAAGGTTGTTTTCAATTTGATGTGCTATTAGTTTTATTGATAAATAATAGCAAACATTGTATGATCTTATTTTATGGTACATACATTTCCAATTAAAAAAGTCATATAAAATGATATTAATGATAGGTTTGCATTAATTACTTCCACCCAACTCTTGATTCGAGAAGAAAACCAATGAGGGTCCATCGCGAATGGTACGATTTTAGCCGCAATGAATGGGTCCGTGCGCGGTATAATTTCAATCAAAAAAGAGTAGACATCATTTAAAATCATACATTTAATTACTCTAACACACCTCTCTTTTTATTAAAATATACTAATACGAGAGTTACAAACAATTTTCAAAAATTAAATTAAAGTAAATTAGTTAAAACCTGGCACTGAATGCTTTTTGCCGTAACTTGCACGAGTAGGTGTAACGTGTAAATAATACTAGTCACTTAATGATATTTATCACATAGTGAGGCACACATTCATTTATGTTATTAGCTGAATGTTAGCGCCACCTATCACACTTGGAGCTGAAAATACATGAAAATGTATTTCATGCTTGTCTGTCCGCTAGAACATCTATCTAGGGAATGAAGTGATTTATAGACTTGACATTGTGCATGAAGCTTCATTTCTATATCAGGAACACAGAGTTTTGATGATAGTGCATGTCACTCCAAGGGGTTTAGGCTGAGCTTTGGCGAATATTCTTACACCGGTGTTTTGGGTAACCATGATGGAAACGAGAAAATAGCAGAATAAATAAATTTGTAAATAAAGTCAGTACACCCATAAGAAATTTTAACATGTGACATATAAAGACATGTAGCCAAAATATTCCAACACATCCAACATTATATTAATTATGGTACTTCGTGTGTAGACCTTTATTATTTAAACAAAGATATTCGTCCTTGTTTAACGAGTTTCAACCCAATTTAATGAACAAACCTGTGAATGTGTCATGTGTGAAGTTATCTCGAGAAAGATTTTATCTGAAGACTTGAAAATTTGCGGGAAACTTCATTTATACTTAGACAAAAATTATTTCTATGATGTTGTATCTCTAACTATGGCATTTGGCTGAGCGTCGTTGAGGTCTTTAACTCAGTAGACTGACACAATGTTTTAGAAGATATAAAAATGCCTTTGCCGTATGCTTTTGTCTATCACGAATAAAATGAGCACTTTAAATTTTGCATTGGACGATGCGTGGTATTGATGTCCTCCTATATTGTCAAATAATGAAGAAGTAGTAAAATATGTGTTTAATCACTTTTCGATTTTTCTACCACCACCAACTATCATGATGAATTTGCTCTCCAGTGAACTAATATCTAGAACATATGTTCTCAAATTAGGCTATTTAATTTAAGATGACTAATAGTCCTAATATATTAGACTATTGTTTATTTTTAATATTTCTCTCTACGATTTTATTTTCTGAAATAATTTTAAACGACTGTATAAAGATTGAAAATCCCAATTCTTTCTGGATTTTTGTGATCCGGCAAACGTGACCAATCTCTAAACTAAAACATTGAAATCATTTAAATCTATATAACTATATTTACCTTATAAAATTATATAGTGCATTTTAATACTTTTTCATTATCTTGATAGCATTTTTTTTAAATTGAGAGAAATTACTTTCAATATGAAGAGTTTCTCTGCTACTCTAAAGCACTGTGACTGCTTTAGATAATATTGTTTTAACTATAAACCACAGTATAATTGAGACATTATGTTTTTGGCAATTGTTTAATTGACTTTATATATTCATGTAATTCTTAAATATTGTAGAAAATCAGACTTCTTACAAAAGAGTTAAATCATTGTGTAGCCTAAATTCGTTCCGGATGTATCAAGTAAGAAAACACTACTATTTAAATACTACAAATAAAAAACGTATTACTACAATATATAAAGAGCACTAGGTAAAATCAAAGAAGGTGTGAAAACATCAATTTTATAGGTCCACATTAACAGAGAACCTTCTTTAATGGAATTTCCAGAAGAGAGATAACCAGGTTTGGGCGCGACAGAGGCTAATAGACTATTAACAGGGCTCACGTCTCACCGGGTGCTGAAACTGTCATAACTGTGTTACTGCAGGCAGGGAATAAGGGGAGTGGCCATCTCACACTTTGACTTGCTGTGCCCTTATTTCTTAGGATCTAAATTTTGTGTAGAGAATGTTATGTTGTTTAATTTTTATGTCTATATCAGCGACAGCGATCTGTGCCTAATACTAAATTGGTTTTTATAATTGTCCCCCCAAATTTCAAAATATTTTGCCCACGCTGTGGAGTGAAATCTTCAGTCAACAGATATTAAATCAAAACAGTTTTAATCCCATGCATTTTGCGTTTATAATCTGTTAACTACAGATGGCCCTCCATGATGAAGCGAAAATATTTATAAATTTTAATTATGTTTAATTCAGTGTCCAAGAAGTGAAAATGCATTAGTCTTTTTTCAAACCATGTTTTCTATATTGGTGTATATTTTTAAACAATACATAACATGATGAAGTTATGTGATTTGGATGTTCATTTACTCAACATACAAAAGGATGTAATAATTTAATTATTCGGGATTTAAATTTTGGGTAATATTCCGAGTGGTTTTGATCATTTGAATCTCCATCCCATCCTCCTACCCCATTATTTTCATCTACACAAAGATAAGCACGAACTTCAAATTTCACCCTGATCCAGCTACCATAGAATGATAATAAGTTTACATGATCATATCCACTTTATACTTTACGACTCAAAATTGAAATTTGTAGAAACATCCAATTATCTACCGGTTCTTATGAGAATGAAACGTTTTCATTAACTTATATCATGATTCCATGGTTTCGGTTTATAGGTTTATGGTTTTATTCTTTATAGTTTATTACAATTGCATGCTTCGTGCTTCGTATATGCTTCAATGTGCAGAAATTTCCTTCTCCATGGTTACTTATTGTTTGAGCGTTAGCGAATCCTATCATTCAGAGGTCTGAAAAATGTTTACTTCTGTCTGTCTAAGTTTACTTAGATTATGTTAGTTTAATGTTTGCTATAACGGCTGCACTATATCCCGAAATCCAATTAGGGTATGTACTAATCTTTATTTCTATATTGGCAAAATTGGATTCAATGAGATTTGAATAGAAATTTATTATGAAACTTCAGAGAAACCTAACGGAACACGTGGCTTGGGATTATTTTGTCTTTTTTGAGATGAACTTTATTGTGAAATCACAACTTGATACAGCAAACAAAGATTTCTCAGTTACTTATTAACTTATCTCATTAACTACAACAATAAGGAGCGAATTGTGATCTACGAGGACATCAATCTGAGAAACTCATGAGGATTTAGAATTCAATTAAATATGCAATTAAATTGAAAATTTAAACAATAGAGACCCGCAGAACAATCCAACAACTCTCGAGTGACGGTCAGAGAGTGCTGAGGGAGGGGTATTGGCCGAGGGGGTACGTGACGTCAGTAGTGTCTGTGACAGTTGTCATCCACAGCTGACTGTACATTGTTGTCAGCTGACTTCACCTACAAGTGGAGTTTATTGGTTTTGTGTACGGATATTATGAAGTGACCAGTTAGGACACATCGGTATTTACGATATTGACGATATTCTTTCAATATTAACTGATTCTAATTTACTTCATACCTGACTAAACCATTCAAGTGACTGTCAATTACTACTTGTATTGTATAGCGCAAAAGAATGCATGGTTCTGAAAAATGATTATTTTAGCATGATTCAAATAAAGCTATATTAAATGTAATTTATGAAATTAAAAATACCTTTATTTATTTGATGCGGAAATAGGGCTGTTTTAGCCCTTACTACTCAGCCCCAAGGAGCTATATATTAATATTATATCAATCGGATAAATTTAAGCTTATAGGTTTACAATTGAATTTTTTAAGTTTTCTCATTAATGTTCAATTCAAATCATGGCATGAATGAGATTTGAAGTCTATATTTTATCACGTAACAAGCAGTTACGTGATAAAATATAACTGCGAACTGCACACAATTTGCTAGGTTTTACACGTGAATTACGACTTCTGGTTCGATTGAACTATGTTTCCGATGCCAATGTTGAGTTTGCTGTAACATTTAACTATCTACTAGTTTTTATGAACAGAAAACAGCAACAATTAAGAAAATGTGTTAAAAAATGTATATTTTATGGCCATTGTAATTTACTCCAGTTGGTATTTCTGTTGTGCCATAGATGATTTTTCTTTGTTTTCCCTGATCTAGAAAATATACACAGGTTGAGGCGGACCACCCGTACACGATGAGTAGTGGATGAACAAACCTTCCTTCTTCGTTTTAGTTTTAAGACATTGATAGGTGTAATGATACCTTTATACTTTAAGATACCATTTATTTAAATATTTGTGTTTTAAAAATTTTAAAAAAATCCTAAATTACTGTTTTTAGTTGGAATTTTTTTTTTAAATAGTTCTCTTGTGGTAACCTTGGATATCAATTTGGATTTGCTAAATTTTTTCACGGGGTAACAGTAAAAAAACTTTCAAACAATGAAATTGCAACTTTGACATTTTGGACTACCGTGTATACAAGAGTCTAATAAATTAAAACTTCTGTTCAAATCTATCAGTGAATGAGACCTTTAACTTGAGGAACGGGTCGACCTACACTTACATTTGCAAATCTTGAAAAAATGACCCCTAACTCGCTTCTTCCCTTAAAGCGCCATTTTTTGGGTATTATTAGGTGTTATTTTTCATAATTCTTTGGGGTCAAAATATGGGGTTTTTCTTTATAAACGAAGATGGTACGTTTCTCGGTTCAGCCGCTATAGATGGCGGACAGGTGGTGTATCTCGCCCTGTATACACATAGATTAGGGATGCCTAGTTATGTCAAAAAACAACTAAAACAGGTTTTATAACAGTCTTTAAATTTATAGTAAAAGTTAAATATTAACTTTATCCTTGGTATCTGCAATACAATATTGACTAAGCACTGCATACTTAATACTTGCTCAAATATACAGTTAAAAGTAGATTTTTGCTAAAACTTTTAATTTTTTTATCTGGGTATTTTCTTACTCTGTGCTGAACAGTGGTTGCAGAGAAGGTTTAAGAAGTGTTGTTACTCTCACACTTAATCTATGCTTTAAAAACTTCTAAAAGTAAAGAAATTGAACATAGTAATTAAAATAATTAATCACTTGGTTGTGCTGTCGTAAAACATGTTTACACAGAACTGTTGATTACATTTAACAGGGTCTTTCAATGAACAAAATTTGTTTGGTAAATGCAACATAGAGACCAAGATGGGATTTTTGTAAGTAGAGAGCAGTGGGGCGTAGCCCAGACGGTTTTCGAAACAGGAACAGGTATACATGTTAACCAGACCAATATGTTTCATTGCATAAATATTCCAACAAATATCGATTTTGTCATATACCCTGTTCGACAATTTGTGAAAAATACGTCTTCATTATAATTCAGTTATGTGAAAATACAGTCTTATTGCTATCTGTTGGTAATTTAATCTTGCATTGAAAATATCTGCAATACCTTATTGCCTTGATTTATTTCAAGAAACACCACCAGGTTGCACGTGTCAGAATATTATCATTACATTTTGAATATTTCACATTTTCCTTAGTATTACCAGTAAGCTAATGTTAAGGATTTAATATTTTCTAAAGTTTATGTGGCTCTTTGGCGAACTTCAGCTGAAAGTGTCAACATCAGCTGTTTACTGTCAGTAAAATTGGAATTATGTTTCGCAAATATTATTATAATATTATTTTTATATACGTATAATACTATTATAAATATTTTTTCGAATTCAAAAAATTCAGAAAAACTTTTTCGATTCTACACTAAATAAAAACCTTCCTTGGACATCAAAAATATAGTTAAAAAATTAATTGGTCATATTGGTCTAGCCGTTCTCAAGATTAGCGGCTATAACATTTAATAATTCATTATAAGAGGATTGAGATGAGATACGCATTTATTGTTCATGAAATAAAGTTGCGTTTTATAACAATAATATGTGGTAAGTTGTTATTCAACCATATTTAAATTTTCTATTTGGAAAATGTAGAGTCAACTAGATACCAAAATAAGACCTGTGAGTATGAAGTAGATTAAACCCCAAGCCAACGCCAGCTCAAGGTTAGGTAGACAGGAACCGCGCGCAGGTGGTTGGGGAGCAGGGATTTATTCCCTCGGGAATAAAACATGAACCACTCTTATCACTTTACCTCAGTCAGCCCCCCTAGCTAATCAGCTTCACTCTCAAGTCCAATCTTCAGACAAAATAAAATGTACAAACAATTCTCAGAATACTAGGCACAACTTCCAACAAAAGATATCTCGGTTGTTATTATTAATTTAATTTGAAAGCAGGTTTAAAAGTGTAAATGAGTTGATAAGCGACCTTACGCTGTCAACTCACCATTACGAAGTGCTTTTCATTGACCATCTCGACCCTGAGATGTGGTAGAGGGATCTAGGAGACCTAATCGTTTCTCAAACTATCTTCCAAGGTTTACTCAAAAATATTTAACTTATAAATATTCGAATTGGAGACTGTTTTTATTACTAAAATTGAAAATCGATATTAAAAGAATCTGTATTTATAATTTAAAATATATTTTTTTGTACAAGCTAAGAGCAACGCAAAATAAAATACTATTTTAAAGTATTCATTGAAAATAAAACCTTATTTTTTGTTTCTGTAATACATTATTATAAAATAAATGCAATAAAACTAGTGATGCGAATTGAAACCTCTCTACTAAAATTCTTAGTTTAAACTTTACAATGCAAATGGTGCTATTACAAATATTAAGATACTGACAGGGTATTATTCCCTTAGTACTGTTTGGAATAAACTAAAAATAGTTGATTGAATAAATGGAAAATATAGTTTGAAACAGTGCAATTGCCGAAAGAGATAATGCAATATGTATAATTATAAAACAATGAAACAAACATTTTAAAACATTTAGGTCACGTGATTTGTGGTATACTAATTATCTTGGTAGGTTTCAGAAATTATATTTATTCATTGAGCTGTCAAAGATAAATTAACACTATCAATGTATCAAATGAATTGAGTTAAATTATCAGTATTATTGTGATGTTCTAACTGTGATGTTCTATACACGGATTGGCCTACAAGTCCAAACCTATGTTTGTGAAGAGCGTGTTACACTCCCGAGGCTGTGAGTTTGCGACTCGGGGGCGAGATACATTCATTTATTGTATCGGGGGACTGAATAAAACATGGCAGTATCATTCCCCTGAGTGATACCTTATCTGCAACTTCTCGCCCCTTCTCTCTCAGTTTGCCGCGGCTCGAGCTCTCCTCGCACTTCGTCTTTCTGCCATTGCAGTTCTACACAATTCATTAACTCACTCCACACCACTAGGAATACTTTCAGCACATCAACAATGATGTTTTATTTTGTTTCTGAGTGTACCATTTCCAAGAGCATCTTTTATTGAGCTGTGGAAATACAACTTTGGCTTGTTTCTATAAACTAAAAATACTAAATCGTATTGGTTGATGTAAATGATTCTATAAACTCAGTCGGTAAACATTTAAACAAAAACAATTTGTAATGTCCGAGAATTTAAATCCTCAGGCGAGCATGACAGCATTTATTTTTCTTTAAATTGTTAGACATTTTATAATTTTAATCATTAAGAACCTAATTTGGAACAGCAACATGCAATATGAATGAATACTGTGTCAAAGGATTGTCTTCATCACATTTTTTTATTTTCTTTATTTTGTTTAATGTCTTATGTGACATCACAAACAATATATGTTCAAGTGTCAGTGTTGTTTTTTTATATTTGACTCTAAGAGTTGAGTGTGAATTTAAAAGTTTAAATATGATCTTTATAATTTATTTTAGGAATATTAATGGTTTTTATATTTCTAGTCTTTCTTATTTAAGAACGTATGTAAAGTATAATTATAAAGTATTTTATATTATAATTATATGTTTATATGTAATACTTATGTTGTGGACATTTTGCATTGAATTGTGTAATCAATATTTATTTACTCAAGTAATAAATAGTCCTATAATGGCGTTGACAAACTATAGATGGAATTAGTTAACAATTAACCTATTATAACGCTATGTAATGAATTACTCTTCCATTACTACTGTTACAACCGTCAAACCATATCAGAGACACTTTGAGTTAAAATATTCTATTACAACAACAACTGTTAGAATAGTCAAATCATAACAGAATTAAGAATTCTGAACCAGTGTCTTAAGAATTTATAGATAAACCTAAATTGTATTTTATTGATAAAACCCTTTAATTTGGTGTGTAAGAATTTTATCTGTCATCGTTGTACTTACTCTTTACAGATAAAATGAAAACATTACAAAAGCTGATACTAACAATGTTTTGAAGTTGGATTTATTTTATTGTATTTTAATAATTTTAATTTTATATGCTTTTCGACCTTTGCTCCCAGTAAAGAATTTCCTCTGATTTATTAAGAGCCGTCCGAGGATTTTTCATGTGCACTAATAACATATAAAGTTTTTAACTCTATTTGTAATGGTTAAATACAAATAATATAAAGTAGTCCCGGAATTTTACTGACACTCTTTATGCACTGTACATCTTTTGTCGAACTGCTCACAAGGACCTGTCAAGCCAAAAGTTGTCCACTCTGCCACTGCATAATTAACTGTGACGCGCGTATGGCCCAAATCCTACTTTCGTTTGAATATTAGTAGGAAAGGAAATTTAAATAATTGTCCTAAAAAGCTTTAATTTAGAACTCAAAAATATGCTGTCCCATTTAAAAACTAATAATATCTTTACTGACACCCTTATTTTTCAATTAATTGGTTACATTTATGAAATACAAATTCTTATAATTTAAGTTTCAGAATTTATGTATGTATTTATGTATATACACGGCTATATGATATATATCATATATGACATGTAATATATTTAGATTATATATAAGACAAAAAACCACTGGCTTTCAGTACATATCACTTTAGAGTTTACGACGTAGGCTGGATATAAATAAACTGAACACCGCTGCACACCTGCTGTCGTCTATCCTTTTTATTTTATAGCCTGTATACTTTAACGGTTTCGAACTTGATTACGTGATTTCATTTTTGTTATTATACTGTGTCCATAAAAGCCACCTCTGCGGTGATTTAATCAGCACTTCTAATCCTGAATCCTGATGAGTCTAATCTACGTTGATGTCGACAACTGTTTCTATATAGATGGTTCTTATTGCGATTCAAATCGTTTAACTAAAAAATAGTTCGAATTTGACTAAGCATAAATATAAAGTGTAATCAATTAGATAAATTCCAATGAAAAGCAAAATCGTCAAACTCACGTAGAATCGAATATTCAAATATTATGGAGTTATTCACATACATGTAAAGCATCAAATATAAATATCTACAAACCCTTACGGATGTGTGTGGACACACGGAGGTCAACCATCCTTTCTTTCATGTTAAATATTTTTAATGGAGACAGTTGTATGTTTCCTCAACAGTTCAAAGTTGTAAAAATGATATTCTTATTCATCACAGAATAATTCTATTACATTAGTTAAAATACTTATCAATTAAAATTCAAAACTGTTAAAAGGATCATGTTAAACCAGAGTTGTGCTACTTATATGGTCGATGATAAGAGCTCATATTAGAAGAGGTTTTTAGTTTAGTATAATGTAATAAAAACCCGCTAAAATAAATAAAACGTTATCTATATATGTGGGGTAGCTCACATTGCCACAAATGCGGCTTAAATCACATTCTTAAGGTGCTATGCATATTAACAGTATAGCTGTTAATACCTAGTTTAATAGACATTCGCCGGATCAAAGACGTTTTACAACAAGAGAACAATGTTCAAAGGCTCCATTGTGCTTTTGCTTCCCGTCTCGACCTGCAAGACTGTTCTACAGCACTGCTACTCGAGACGAAATAAAAGAGTTACATTGAAGAAGAAAAAAATTAGGCAATTTGAACTTAGTTGTTTTTACAACACCTTTAACTATTCGTATTGTATGTAACCAACTTCATTACTGAAATACTGCAGAAACGATCAAAGACGTAGATTTTACTGATTGTCCCACAACTAAATATTTTACTGGTTGTCACAGACATGTATTTAGATTTTACTACTGGATTCACTGTACAATCTCATTGGGATATCCTTACCGATATATCTCCAGAAACCCAATGGACAGTTGCAAAATGTTTCACTTCAGTTTTCTAACACGGATCAGCATACTCTTGGTTCACAACACATTTGTTGGATTGTCTCCAAGTAATCCCTCACGTCCGTGAAAAGCAGATTTGTTGGGGGGGGGGGGTATTGTATTGTAGTGGGGGGTTTCAATTGGGAGTGCCGATGGCCGAGTGGTCTAAGTCGTTGGGCTTTGGCTCTGAGTTAGAGATAACGCAGGTTCAAATCCTGTTTGTGACCATTGCACTTTTTATCAGTACCATTGACCTCGTACTGTATAGACTCTCCCCCTTATTCTGTTTGATAAGATCCTCGCACAGGCCAGTGGCCCATGAGGGCGAACAGAATATTAAGGTTTAAAAGGGGATCGGCCTCTCTTAAAAAAAAGAAAAGATCACCTCCAACCTCTTTAAACCAGCACCAAAATCTCAAGGCTCCCAAGTAAACCATGGGTATTTTGTATCTTGGTTTTTATCTTACATCATTTTCTTTTGGATTATTATGGATTTGGATGCACAAACTCGTTTACATTCAGTGATTGAATTGTATTATATAAGTCGTCTAGACTATTAGTTGTCTATGTTGTTGCGATGCTCCAAATCAAATGCAATGAACATTGGTTATGATTTTATTCTTTTGAACCTTGATGCATTTCTCAACGTTTGATGTTTTCAATAAAATTCAAATCGATCAGTATTTCTTGACGTGTAAAGACCACTCAACATTGGTCTATAGCGTATGTTATCTGGTAGATTCTTATATACGGACAATTAACTATAGTGTTTTCTTTAAAAAGTTCTATTTAATTGGCGTTTCAGAAATGCAAAATATAAGACATAGTGGCATACTTTAGTTTTCTAATAAATTAGATTTACAATTTAAAATTGAAAAATGTTGGACTCTTGAGTCCATTTTATAGACGATTTATCTTAACATTAATTATTGCTAACTGCTGATATTTTGACGTTACACAGGTAAACAGGTACACATTGCAGGTACACTATTTGAAATGAGTAATATACATATTCTACTAGAAGTTGAGGAATTTCTTGAAGTACCTTTAAGCATTATTTAGCTTACACGTGTTTAAGCGATTTTACAATAATATATCAGTACATTACTCAATAATATACAGTTTAAACTGAATTCAATGTTTATTACAGCATTTATACAAAAATCCAACTTCGATTGTATATTGTCATGCCGATTGATGTGATCATTATGCATTTTGGCGGTAACTTTAAATCACGTGAGTTTCTGACGACTAGTAACCGACGCGACGAGGCATTGGAGATACAAAATATCTCTCTTCCGAGCTTATTACGATACAAAATTCTAACATGAAAGAACTGAACATAATTCCCGGCTGGAGCTGAAAAATTCTACGGTAGGTTATTTTTATTAGTTATTCACATAACTTATGAACGTAAGTAGATTGGTAATATATAGTAGTCATGGGAAAACAAGTATTAATTACCATCAGATATTACCATTATTATTTCGAATCTTCCTTAGCACAACCTATTTCGGGCCCAATATATTATAAAGATGCCAATTACAGAAAATCTATATTACAATTATTTATACCACCAAATCTAAACTGGTGGGCATATTCATTGATCAGAGTTTACACCCTACCCTAGGGAAGCTTGTAAAATCTCGCCATTCAGATGAGTGTGATGGGTGATGTCCCTGTTGAAAGTCCCATGTCTACAGTTCTCCAATAAATGGCTATTGAGAGATAGCAGTTTCATTCCAGTTGTTATATCCACAACATCATAGGCCTAATACATCGAGAAGGAATGACACGTGGATAGAGATGGGGTTTCTTATATTAAACATCACTGACTTTGACATCACTCATAAGATATTTCCATTGTTATATCCACAACATCATAGGCCTAATACATCGAGAAGGAATGACACGTGGATAGAGATGGGGTTTCTTATATTAAACATCACTGACTTTGACATCACTCATAAGATATTTCCATTGTTATATCCACAACATCATAGGCCTAATACATCGAGAAGGAATGACACGTGGATAGAGATGGGGTTTTTTTATATTAAACATCACTGACTTTGACATCACTCATAAGATATTTCCATTGTTATATCCACAACATCATAGGCCTAATACATCGAGAAGGAATGACACGTGGATAGAGATGGGGTTTCTTATATTAAACATCACTGACTTTGACATCACTCATAAGATATTTCCATTGTTATTTCGAATTTTCCTTCGTTCCTCTGTTCCTTATATCTTCATTAGCATAACCTATTTCCGGCCTAATATTTTATAACGATATGAGGATATAAGAATGGATATAAGGATTTTATAAGGACCACAATTACTTGGATGTAATTTCTCCGCTAACCTCTAGAATTACAGAAACTGTTTGGCGATGTCTCGTGTATAAATACATGTGGAGATTGATTTAAATATCTCCCACTTATGAAGTTTATATAGTTGCCCCTTGAATTCCAAGTAAGAGTGTCTCTAGACACTAAAGTTTCAATTCTAATCCATACAATTGTCCATTTCCATTGAAGAAAAAATATTTTTTTAAATATGAACTACGCGTTTTAATATAAACAAACTAAAAAACTACTCTATTTTGCTACTGAGGCATCTTAGAATTGGTTTTCTTTCACATTTTCCTTATCTTATCCATCAAACGAGAAAAATGCGAAACTTTAAAATAGTTCTTAAATATAACTATATAAACTATAACTATATTATTAAAAATAACAAAACCGTTTTTGTAATTGCATCGAAATTAGGTCAGTTTGTTTTAGCAGCAGTTCAACAAAACTGAAATGATTGATCCATTTTTTCGCTTTCCTTGAAAAAAGAACAAGCATAACTGTAGAATGAAACGATAACAGATTTTTGCCATTTGCTCCTGTTGACATATATTGACAAAAATCGAGTTTCTTATCTGAAGTACAATTAATTTATAAGAAATATACATTTTGTGTAATAGGAAAGGATTTAAAATTACTTTAACATTCACTCCTATGGATCTACGATGGAAGGAAGTGAAGACTGCAGGAACGGAAAGTGAAAACAATCCATAGTTGCATAGCTTTGTTTCACGCCTGTGTAATCCATCTACCTTTTTGTGTCATTTCTTCTGGGAGCAAAGCCTCGCGCGGTTTCTTTTGTTATTCTTGTCTTTTGTGCAGTTAGTTATGACAGATCAATGTTTTATTTTGTTTCAACGTCACAATTTGTACCGAACTCTGCAGAATCCTTGGGATGATACAATTGTAAGTTTATGGCCTGGTATGACATGCAAACGGCAACTAATGTTTAATATTTTTATAAGGTGTAATATATTATCACCAGTCAAATGTCTTAGTACGAACTGATGTTGATTGCCATGTATCCAAATACTTCGTAAAAAAAAAAACAGTCTAATAAACTGTAGCAATAAAATCTACTGTAGTCCTGCCTTTATTTTTTTAATGATATCAATATGAATATTACTCTAAGCTAAAGGTGAATCTGTGTATATTCCAAATTGCCCATTGGATACTGTTTTACAAAAAATAAATCCAATGCTGACAATGCTCCGTGCTGACTGACGGAAGGTGCGAGTATATCAGAGCCACGATACGTGTGGGATGACTGGTGCTGATATCGCAGAGAGTTGGTATCGGATATAACTCCGTCACTGATTGGCTGAAATACTTGACTCGATTGTCAAGTCCTCCGTGCTGACTGACGGAAGGTGCGAGTATATCAGAGCCACGATACGTGTGGGATGACTGGTGCTGATATCGCAGAGAGTTGGTATCGGATATAACTCCGTCACTGATTGGCTGAAATACTTGACTCGATTGTCAAGTCCTCCGTGCTGACTGACGGAAGGTGCGAGTATATCAGAGCCACGATACGTGTGGGATGACTGGTGCTGATATCGCAGAGAGTTGGTATCGGATATAACTCCGTCACTGATTGGCTGAAATACTTGACTCGATTGTCAAGTCCTCCGTGCTGACTGACGGAAGGTGCGAGTATATCAGAGCCACGATACGTGTGGGATGACTGGTGCTGATATCGCAGAGAGTTGGTATCGGATATAACTCCGTCACTGATTGGCTGAAATACTTGACTCGATTGTCAAGTCCTCCGTGCTGACTGACGGAAGGTGCGAGTATATCAGAGCCACGATACGTGTGGGATGACTGGTGCTGATATCGCAGAGAGTTGGTATCGGATATAACTCCGTCACTGATTGGCTGAAATACTTGACTCGATTGTCAAGTCCTCCGTGCTGACTGACGGAAGATGCGAGTATATCAGAGCCACGATACGTGTGGGATGACTGGTGCTGATATCGCAGAGAGTTGGTATCGGATATAACTCCGTCACTGATTGGCTGAAATACTTGACTCGCCTGTCAAGTCCTCCGTGCTGACTGACGGAAGGTGCGAGTATATCAGAGCCACGATACGTGTGGGATAACTGGTGCTGATATCGCAGAGAGTTAGTATCGGATATAACTCCGTCACTGATTGGCTGAAATACTTGACTCGCCTGTCAAGTCCTCCGTGCTGACTGACGGAAGGTGCGAGTATATCAGAGCCACGATACGCGTGGGATGACTGGTGCTGATATCGCAGAGAGTTGGTATCGGATATAACTCTGTCACTGATTGGCTGAAATACTTGACTTGATTGTCAAGTCCTCCGTGCTGACTGACGCTCTTAATTTTACTCCTCTAAAACACTGCACATAAATTATTTTAAATATACGAGATATTTATAGAATATTTCATGTATCCAAATATGGAACACAAAATAATAATGCAATTGGTATTTTAACTGATTGTTAATACAGAACAATAATATATATATATATATATATATTATATATATATATATATATATATATATATATATATATATACAATATATATAAAAAAATATTGAAAATCAATGTATTAAAAATACATTTTCTTAACTAAGTATATTTATATGAAAATATAAAATTCTTCAATCTAGAGATTTACTTGCATTTTGGTCAAAGTTTGAGTCACACTTTGACAGCCCATTATTCTACATAATTCCTCTCCGTATTTCTCTCCATAAACCATCACCTTGGCATTTCAAACTTAAACTTTCGAACACCGATTCCAAGTTCTAACCCATCTCCTCCTACGTAAGCACGGGTAATTATTTTAAAGGGGTATGATATAAGACCCAATTATATGATATGAGACCTATTTGTATGATGTTATTTTGATATATTCAATACTTTTTTTTACTTTTCTAAATTTTTTCCTCCAGCATTATTTACTAGTGAACATGAAGGTATGTATAGTAAACAGCACAGCTGTGTAAATAGTTAGTTTAAACCCACAGTATTGCTGGGTTATGAAATGTGTGTATTTTAAAGCAAATACAACCTCGCAGTAACCAATCACCATGAATGTTTACATTTAAATTATTTAAAACTGCATAACTGATGTTTTTGTATATTGTATAAATATTTACTATCGATTCAGTTCCAATATAGTAACCATAAACTGTACACAAAATCATTATGTGGATGTTTATTTAAAATTATGTGAATGTCTAAAACTACATTTATTATTTCATTATTTAAATGATAACAACATGCATGCCTTTATGTTTCATATAAGTTAAACAACTGCTAATTTAAAATTACTTTTATTAGATATTGTTTTGATAAACAAACCCCCTTTTAAATGAGTGTAACTTGAAATAGAACAATTTTAACGGTAATTGTACAGCTAACTTGTCACTGTTGGTGACATATACTATAAATTCAAATAAATAACAATTGATTTAAACACACTAGGAACATTTTCGTACTACAAAAAACATCTCTAAATATACATGAAGCATGATTAAAGGGAGTTATTGATTTTTAAGAGAGCTCCCACATTTGGATGCTATTATATTGGGATTTTGTATTCCAACAATGAAATTACCTTACTTTCATAATATAGAACATGGTATGTAGTTTGCTTTTCTTAACTTGTTGTGAACGTTATAATACTGGCAAAACATTGAAGGCCTACTGCAAATACAAATAAAGTAAGTTTAAGATAAGCGAGGTTGATCTGTTCACTTTTTGCTATATGAAATGTATCATACAAAAAGTATATGTTTATGAATTGATTGGTAAAATTAAACTTATTTATTTACTTAAGAAAGAAAACTTTTAATGAAAGATTTCACATTGAAATCATGTACAACGCTGGTAATATTTTTGTATTATACAGGCCTACTGGTGTTTATGATTAAAATAATAATAATTTTTGTCTTTTATTTATTTTCAGGTTCAATACTCAAAGGGCCTACTTAGTTCATTGGCATCGTTTGAGCCTCTTGTAATACTGAATTAAACGATTTAGTTAATTTTTCTCAGTCTTTGTTAAAGAGGTTTGATTTCAAATTGGATTGAGGAGAAAGTAGTATTTCTTAAATCCAAAGTATAAAATTTAACCGAACCTTATTTTGTATAATAATTGTGATTAAAACTTTTAAAGTATTTGTTTTCTGTAAGAAAATTCATGAAGGAAATGAAATGAAGCCAATGTTGATGAAATTACTGCAATACACAAAATACACTTAAGATATAAAAATTCAAGTATGTCATATCCGAGATGGTTTTAAAACAGAATCTCGTTCTTTATATTTTTCCAAACCCAATTTCCCTAGATAACAAGTCTTAACATGTCTTGCGTTTCATTACGAGTTTATGCGTCCAATATGTAAAACCTAAAATACTAAAAATATTCTCAAAACCTTTATTCCGGAGCATGATTCCTAAATTAAATAAACCTTTCAAAAATTACAGGCTAGAGTTCAAAGTACAATCACAGGTCTGTCACTGTCAAATTGCAAGCTTCCAAATTATATTTCTTTGATCCCACGCGTTTCTGAATACAACCCCCTCCCTCAGTCATAGCTAGACAGGGGGGAGGGTAGAGGGGTGACGACGTCGAAAGTGTCAAGACTGTTATGTCTTATCTGAGACTCTCACTAAGCCAATTATATCGGATCACAAGTGCCTAATTAAGTGAGCAGCACACAATTAACGGTACTGTCTGTCAATTATGTCGTTATTATCTCAGGCACAGAGCTGTAGCGAACAATATGGCAATCAACGAGGACACCAACGTAAGAACCAAACGATAAAGCTAAAACACGTTAGTTGGTTTCAAAATTCAGTTTAAATGATAGTATTGGTAGTTTTACATTTATTTTAAGAGATTAGTAAATTTCACAAGGAGTGAATCAACGAGTACCGCAAAAGACAAATCTACATGTGCATTTAATGGTCGTATTTACTTGAATGTAGCATTTATATATTCCAGACGATTGTTTGATGATGCGTACTGATTTCCTCCAGAAGCAAAGTAGTAACAGCTTCATATTAGAGCTTAGCTTTCTTTCAGACATGAAAAGAGAGACTTTTGATGGTTGAATGACGATATAACATGGTGTTATATCGTCATTCATGTAACCATTACAACTTTAGTGAGCAAATTCAAATTGAAATTTGTTCAAGGTCGATGTGTTCTCAGGCCCCGTCACTGAAAAGTAACCCTAAGTTATGAGATAAAGTTGTTACTACTTCTTCATCTTACTACTTACTACAGTTTCCCTTCGGCAAATATGGGAGTTTACATTAAAATAGCCAGTCAGTGAGACTTTCATAACCAGGAGGAAGAATTTCTAGAACACAAAAATGTGTGTCTCCATGTATGAATGGTATTGAAAAGGTACAAGTTAGAATTTCACAAATGGATTATGGTATTACACTGATGACTCTTTTATAATTTACTTAATCACTGTTTTCACTCGTCACAAAACATCACACGAATAACAGTCACCCTCTATAGACTAGCCCACACCCACAAAAACAAAACATCCCATTTCTTGTCACCGTCTGTAATATGGCAGGTGACCTCGTTTCTATGTGAGGTTGACATCGACCGCGACTTATCTAGTGTCATCCACTGTGGACTGTTCGCTTTGTTTTTACCGCCATTGACAATCTTCGGTGCTCACTCTGATACTCAATTATCAAAAACCATGTTCATATTGGATGATCGGAAAAAAACATATCACTGTATTTAATGGTTCTAATTAGCATTATATTTTAAATACCATACATTTCAGTATTCAACAAAAATACACAACAATAAAGAGAAATCTTCAGCTGCTCTATCGTTGTCTATCTGTGAGGTCATGGTGTGGAATAATTACGATAGGTTGGATGAGAAATCGTATTTTCGCGTGTATAGTATTCATACTAATAGTACCAATTCGAATAACATTTTTAATTTTGAATAAAATTATTGATTTAACTGTGAGGGATATTTCATTCCTAAGTAACGTTTCGTTTTATAGCTAACAATTGAAAGTACTAATTTTCGTACTTTATGTCACTCGAGTAATTGAAACCGTCTTTGAACTAGTTATCTAAGTTAACAATTTAGTTACGTTTAGATCTCATATAACGTTAGTTTGTGAGTTCTATACTTCGATTGTCAGCATGGAAAGAGAAAATATAGAGTTTTGAATATCAAAGCTTTAACGAAATAATTTAGTAATACCAAAGGCCTTTAACTACGGTTTGATAAATCCATACCCAACTTATATTTTAATAAAATATATTAATTTGTATAGAGAAAATTTTGATTGACATAAATAAAGATTAATTAATAAGGTTCATTTTCTATAAGTTATTCAACTACGATTCAACATATACTCCGGTATTGACAACGTATTTCTTCAACCATTTGGACATCTGCCACCAGTGCTGGGTTCATTTGAACCCATTTGGAAAACATAACCATTATGATGATAATACAATTTTTTATTAAAAACACTTCTCACGCTTCATTTTATAAA
This sequence comes from Homalodisca vitripennis, assembly GCF_021130785.1. Lineage (NCBI taxonomy): Eukaryota > Metazoa > Arthropoda > Insecta > Hemiptera > Cicadellidae > Homalodisca > Homalodisca vitripennis. Next base: position 160,886,903 of record NC_060207.1, on the reverse strand, counting down.
TACGGTTTTTGGCCTAGTTTTGCATACTTCTTCTTTGGCCCAACCCCACTAAACAATCGCACGGAAGCAGATAAGGGCTTCGGGCTGACCATTCATAAGACCTATGTCTGCCAATCCATTTGTTTCAAAACGGTTGTTTTGTCATCTTCTGACATCGCTGTGGTAGTGAGGGGGCTCCATACTGCAAGAACAGCAGGTTTCTTTCATTTTTCCACCCAGAAACAACTGGCCAAACTTGTTCGTGGAGCATGTTAAGGTACCTTAATCCATTCATGGTCTCTCGGTGAATAAAAGGGCCAATCCCCTGCGTAGGTGTGAGACCACACCATGCAGTCAATTTAGGCCGTGTTTGAAATGTTTGATGCTTTCTTTTTGGTTTCTTTTGACCGGTAACGGCAGTTATGTTTATTAACAAACTTTCCGACGTGGAATACAGCCTCATCACTCCACCTCGTATGTTGTTAACAGTTCAGGTCACTCACTCATTGTGCCACTGAACGAAGGTTTTTGAAAATTCCATGCGACGATCGCAATCATTCAGGAAAATGCTCATGAACATATTGAGATTTTCAGAGTTAAAAGGAGATATTTTGAATTAATACTTTATGGATTTGCATAGCAAGAAAGCCCTGAAGCAGTAAGCACTGATTTCTTTAGACTTCGTACAAACACTTCTTTGGCACGCGGACGACCAGGTTTCTTCTTGTTACTGTCTAATCCAGATTCCATCAACTTTTTACGACAGTTTTCGAATATAAAAAACTTTGCACCGCAACTACCGATTGAAAATTATACTTCATACTTGGCGGCACTGTATGTCCTAACCTCAATATTCAATACACCGGACATGATGATTGGCAACTGAGGTTTAGGAATAACAACCACATTAACGATCACCGTTTTATAAATAACACTTTATAAGTTAACCGTACAATCTTGACTAATTGTATAGAGCTGACACAAAATTGGGTATTGACTTATCAAACACCCTGTAGTTCGAAAATGGAGTCCTTACAGCGGCCCATGGGAGTAGCCAGTGACGTCATAGTCCCGTATTGTAAAGTTTATAGCAAGGGTTTGAGTTTATCGTACAGTATTTCATAATCTCCACATTTTCTGCAGGTATCCCTCGCCTTTACAATGAGTGAGTTATAATAACGTCGCGTACAAATCTTGTTACATTCATTAATTTACATTCCTTGGTTAACAAAAATGAGTATTAATCTAAGCTCTTTTTTGTCCCAGGCTAGATAACGTGTTTGAATATAATAATTATGCACAATACATATTGTAATTCACGTGTTTTGTAAATACAGTGGCTTTCAGTTATTTTTTTATTTGAATGTGCCAGTTAAATAAGATCCATATTGCACAAATTTTGAAGTAATTTTAAAATCTGGACAGTATATACATTTGATCAATTAACTGTTATTTACATACTAAATGGACATTGCAAAGAAACTTTAAGTACCGATTTAATTTAATATAAATCAATTACATGTTGGTTGCTCAACTAGGTTTGTTTTTTTATAGAAAACGTGTTTCCTTGTTTGTTCCTTTGAAAGGTATGAGTATTATAGTTTTAGAAAGATAATTATAAGTAGTAATGAAATATTGTACGTCATATTATCTCAATAAACATCAGTAATAGATAACTGTAAAAATGAAGGAGATTCTCATATAGTTAATGTCACTTTCCTTTACGCAACACTGAATAAGTGTCTCAATTCGGTTAATAATAGTAGATGGCTTTTTGACACGTGTGTTAAATGTATGAAATCGTAATTACTTAACAGCGATAAAGTTTCACTCCCGAGAACTGCAAGAAAGATTCAGTGAGCCCTTGGTTATTCGGAATAACGTGTATCATGTTATCCCCTGGAGTATCTACTTTGTTCCTTCACGGGGCAATGTAAAAGAGAGAAATCTTCTTTGAAATTTGGTGCTAATGTAGAGTGCTTTCATGATATGCAGGGTGTTCATGAATCTATGGAACAAATTAAAGTATGCTCTTAGTGAAAGTAACCTTCTACAATAAAGGTTTAAACTGCAATCTATGTTCTAGAATGTTTAAAAAATAAATATTTGTGTCTATATCTCACTATATTGATGTATTTTGCCAGACTTAACGTTAACGTCTACAGATCTTAATAACTCATGATTCCAAAATTTAACTAGTGAAAGGGCTTTCCAACATGACTGTAAATAAACTGAATAGTTAGCGATAACTTTAACAATAAAATATCGAGGCGTAATTGTGTAACAGCTCCGGAAGGCTCCCAATGCCTACCACTGACTTTAGGAAGCTTGTGAAAATCTTATTGTGAAAGTTATGAATGAATGAATGATCAATTCTCTTGATTGTAATTCCTATTGTACAAGCCTACAACTTGAGACTGGTTGAATCTAGAGAGATTGGGGTTGTAGGAGTCGTTACAAGGGGATGTGATCTCTGAGATTTATGCTTACTTCCTCTTGCAAATACAGTAAGTTCTTTGGGAGTATGAGCTAAAGGATCGAGCATGGAGAATTCTAAAAAATTGTGGTTGTAAGTAAATTGTGGTTTAAAAAATAAAAAAAAAAATAATGAAATGTTCCTGTTAAAGTTGTTGGGCATATTTTGAAGTTTTAAAGAGGTTCATATTAACTGAGTATACGTATAAGATAGATTTGAACTCACGAAGGAAACAATCATTTTATACATTAAAATAAACTAATTAACTATCGAATAATTATGAATAAATGTAATTATAAATTCAGTTGCTAGAATGCTTACATTTAACTAATAATATTTTGTGGACTTCTTTCTATTAAAAAGTGTTTACTTTAACCGTCCCGAACAGTATCATATTTTCTGTGGAAGGAAGGGAATATAAGGAACTAGTTTTTGGATACAACATCACATTTGAAGAAAATAAAAAATTGTAGAGATACAAATATAGTCCTGATCTTGTACAGTCGGTAACATTGAGTCGGTTCTTTCTTTAGAAAATAAAAAATATATTATATATATAATAAAATTTTTTAAATAGCCTTTAAGCACGCAACACTCAGTATACAATACCGGTATATTTTGGTGATAAAATTTATTGATAATACGTATCTGATCAGGAAGATAATCAAAGAATAATCAACTTACCAGAATTGTAGGGATTTGTGGTGGAGCAATCGACTCCTGAAAGATTAGGGCTGGGAGTGATTGGTGGATATCCAACCCGATTAGTTTGATATATATACTAAATTTTTCAACTGATATATTATTTATAGAAAGAATTGTTACTTTAATGTTTTATATAATTGTTTAAGCCGCTGTAAAGTAAGATATTTAATGAATGAAAAAATCCTACATGGTTTTGACAAAGATGTACGCTATAATTTTCATATGTTGCATATCTAAAAAAAAATAAAACCTGTAACATTTGATAAAATTAGGCATTGTAATAAATAAATATACACTGCTATAATTTTACTAAATCTGTAACAGAAAAAATTACAGTATTTTGAATTTAAAGTATTTTAACCTTGTACGTGGTAGAATATATTTCAAAACGGACAAATACAAATAAAACTGTTTATAAAGTTGCAAACAATAAAGTAGGCTGTAACCTTCAATTTTATAAATGCTTGTTCACTAATTGAGTACTACATGAAGCACTTTATTGTTAAACTTTTAATAAATTTAAATTTGGTCTGATTATTAAAATAATTTTATAGGCATACCCAAAGAGATTTTGTTTAAAGTATTTAATGCTAGATTCCTAATATCACATCAAACTAGTTATTAATTACTGGAAGGTCTTTAATTAAAAATGCTGTAACGTGTTGTTCTTAAAGTTTAAACCGTTTAAAGATCTCTTTAAACGGTTTAAACGGTTCAAACTTATCTAAAGACAAGACTAATTAGTTATTGCTTTATCGACACTGATTCACAGCGTAAATTTTTCAATTTACTTGATAGTATAATAACTCAGCAACAATGCATCCCGTAAAAGGTCAGTAACACAGTGATGTAGCACATGCAGGACTGAGACTTGTATTATAAAGGGATTCACGGTGGCTATGAACCCGCACCTGGGCCCAGCTCGATACACGGAACATCTCACAAACACACTACATCTCGCAAGAGGTTAGTAACACAGTGATGTAGCACATGCAGGACTGAGACTTGTATTATAAAGGGATTCACGGTGGCTATGAACCCGCACCTGGGCCCAGCTCGATACTGCCCGCATTCCGCCTCTGTTTCTCTTGTGCTCTACACGGCACCTCTCACAAGCACACTACATCTCGCAAGAGGTTAGTAACACAGTGATGTAGCACATGCAGGACTGAGACTTGTATTATAAAGGGATTCACGGTGGCTATGAACCCGCACCTGGGCCCAGCTCGATACTGCCCGCATTCCGCCCCTGTCTCTCTCGTTGCGCTACACGGCACCTCTCACAAACACACTACATCTCGCAAGAGGTCAGTAACACAGTGATGTAGCACATGCAGGACTGAGACTTGTATTATAAAGGGATTCACGGTGGCTATGAACTCGCACCTGGGCCCAGCTCGATACTACCCGCATTCCGCCTATGTTACTCTCGTGCTCTACACGGCACCTCTCAAAAACACACTACATCTCGCAAGAGGTCAGTAACACAGTGATGTAGCACATGCAGGACTGAGACTTGTATTATAAAGGGATTCACGGTGGCTATGAACCCGCACCTGGGCCCAGCTCGATACTTCCCGCATTCCGCCTCTGTTTCTCTCGTCCCCTACACGGCACCTCTCACAAACAGTAATAGATACAATGTATGCTCGGCCATGTACATAACGGCACATTCTTCATCATGATATTTACCATGTGAATACGGGTATTAAAGGGCCTATTTTATTACTAACTAAGTAAAACAATTACGATTTTGGCTATATTCTTGTATTTATGGCTTTCGAACGTTCTCGTCCTTAGTAAAAACCAACCCCTTGATCAGTCACTGGTGTTAGTGTATAAGTTACCTTAATAATTTGCCAGGTGACTGTCCTCTACCACCGGGTATAGCCACAGTCAGCGAGTGTGTAAAGTATTGTAGCAAATCAAATGTTGTATAATAGTTAAAATATAAATATTCTAGTTGTAGAGATGTAGCAGTTTTTCTACATTATAATAGTTTACAGTTATTGTATAGTAGGTGACTGCTAGAGACTATAATGCTCTCGTATAGGTTGTCCGCCATATAGGCTACCCATTGAGAGTTGAGCGTAATTAACGTTTCAGATAGATGTATTTCAGTTACACTACTTTTATAGTAAAGCCTGGGATAGAAACGCTCTAAATGTGTTAACTATTTTATGAGTTGTATCATAGCCAAACTTACAGTTTAGGCCTACAGTAATTTAAGCCGTTGGTTCTCAGTTTACATTTTAGTAGATAGCTTCGTACCAAAACTTTATAAAAATCTGAAGAATTGAGTTTATTTTACTAATTTTAATGTACAGACACACTACATCAATATATTTTATATTGTAACATACCAGTGTTTATAAATATTATATAATACTACAGACAAGTATTCGCACCTTAATATTTACAAGTTTATAAAATACTATTTTATAAAGAAATAGAGTATTATAAATTAATGATTATCTAGTATAAAAATGTAAATAACTTTACATTCCATGTGGTAGGTTCGTTTCTATGTGGTAAATTACTTTTATGGATATAGTGGATTTGATGGGTATAAAAAATTTGCGCAGTCGGTAGGACTCGAACCTACGCTCCCAGAGGGAATCTGATTTCTAGTCAGACGCCTTAACCACTCGGCCACGACTGCTGCTGATTTGTGGTTACTTTGTGGGTGTATAAGAACATAAGTACTTGGTTATAATACTTCAAGTGTTGGTTATAATGAGTGGTCTCCGGTTCGATGCCAAAGTAATTTAGAATTGTTCACATGATCTCCTTACTCTGTGTCATAGAATAACGTATTTATATATTTAAAATATTGTTACAATAAAGTTGTTATGATGTTATTTAATACAAAACGTTCAAGTTTTGTTGTAATATAATACTATTTGCCCTGAAAATTAAATACAGGAAATTGTACAATTTTACAAAAGTTTTGCAAGTAGATACTCGTAAAGGGAATTAGAGTATTCATTATACTGTATGATGTCAGCTTTCGCCGTTTTAACATGTTTTTCCGTGTCTGATGGTTGGTTTTAAGTGTGTCTAACTATAAAAATATCACCTACAAAAGATTACCTTTTCGTACTTTTTACCATTTTAAACCCGTACTAGATTCTGTTTCCGCCTAAACTAGTACAACTGAAATTTCAATTTCTGTATTAGAGTAAATTCCTTTATCGATTAACATACCAGATTGTGTGCCTATACAATTCATATTGGCTTTTAGCTCCTAGACTAGTTAGCTATAGGATAGCGTATTTATTAATTCTCATTTAACCATAGACATTGTTTACAAACATTCGAGCAAAACAAATTATATAGGAATACGTTTTTAAGCTTCTACTAAGCAGACGAATCCTATATATTAAACGATGTTTGATCTACAATCTGTACTACACAATCTGATAGTTAATAACATGACGTTAAAAATTTTAATGTTAAACCAAAATTATAACTTGACGAGACGGCTACGCGATGCGGCACGAAGAATTTTATTGTTACTTTTTCCAATGCCACGAGCAGTTCCATCTGCTTCCATTATTGTTTAAAATGTATTATCACTGTGTTGTCTCAGCCTCCTCCGCCGATTCTAAACAAGCGAGATTTCTGAATTTAGTTCGCGGTTTAGGTTTTGCTCTTAAAATATTGATATTACAGTATTTGCTTCTGAAGTTATATAAAATATTCCTACTATATGAATTATTGTATTGCGTTTCGAGAACTATTTCATCTTCATACTAGCATTTCTAATTTTGTATGGTCTAAATTTAGAGTTTTAATTTTTTCAATGGTATACACGTATTCATAATATCAGCCAATCAAGTGTTTGCAAGAAGGTGAGAGTGACTCAGCCCATTTCAACCTTCACATAATACTCGTATTTTTCATAAATTTTAAATTTTAGTTGTACTAAAATAAGTAGTTAAATGCCTTAAAAATAGATATGACAACAACTAGACTCTTATTATTTAATTGACTTGAATTTAATCTGTCTAGAACTTAAATATCTGTTTATTTATATTTTCGGTTCTGGGGAATATTTTTAGCACTTTAGGTCAGATTTTGACTGGTTGTGTCTATGCTTGTCTACTTTTACAAGGTAAGCATATTTTAATGGTGGAATCATACTTAAAACTTAATTGTCAATGACAGCAGGTGGTCCTCTCTTGTATGCCTTATCGGGTGTACAGCTTGGCGTTCCACAAGGGATATTAATGACAGTATCAAACAGATGTTCTTGTGTCAACATCTAGCAGCATAGATAAAGCTGTACCTCTTGTCCCCTAAAACTCCATATTACGAAGCACAGATCATACGATCTAATGAAGTTTTAGGTACTACGTCTACGTAGCTACATCTACCGTACGGTATGCAGCTACTGAGTGAACAGCAATCTTCGATACATGGCAACCGGCTCGGAATCGTACATCCAAATTTAAATTTTCTCTTGACGTGAGTATACGTAAGTATAGTTAAGTGATTTAGAAGGTAAATAAGGTAGTGTATTAGGTTCTTGGCTGGGTTAAAGTTTTTCTAATTTCATAGTAATGAACCTCTAAAATAACTTGAAGACAGAAAAGATTGTTAATGATGATAGTTGAAAACACGTTTTAGTTTGAAACACAGGAGGAATTTTGGAAATATTTATTTCAAAACCTGTATTAGATATTCAAACATAGTTTATAACTGGAAACCAGTGCGCTAATTCACTGATTTACATAGTTTATAGTTACAAGAGCGTTTACGCGTTTCTAGAAGTGCGCTTGAAAATGAGGGAATAACTTCTGTCACCTGAATATCTATAGATGTTTTCTCATTGAATAATGCAGTTTTAATTTATTTGCATTGTTTTGCAGATGCAAGTAAACTCGACTTTTGTGTGTGTATACACCTTTGTGTATAGAGCATTTACATGGAAATATTACTATACATTTATTCATTATAAAATCTACAGTTAGGTTCTAAAAATACTTTTTATGTTTAAAATGAGTATCAACGGAGTTTAATTCCCCTCGCGTTTATCGCAATCTGTTTCTCACTACTTACTGGCGAAAGCAGTTTTCTGTTTTTGTGTGTCTGTCTGTATATACGTTACCTTTCAAATAAGTTAACTTACGGAATAAAGATTTGGTTTTAAACTCCACCCCTATATCAAAATAGAATTTGTAAACATAGGTTTATTGTTGATCTTCCATGCTGACTCGAGCAATGAGCGCAGTTAAACTTGTTTAGTAATACATGGCTTAAGGTAAATACATTTATAATGGAATTTATTTTTATAAAATTAATTTTTTTTAATAAACCATTATTCAAGATGTCGTATTGTAAAATAAATTAAGATTAAATTATACTCTCCAGAATATATATAGTGCATAAATTCCATATCCTTATATATAAAAGTTTTTACTTAGCCTGAATAAAAGATAACCTCAAATAATACTTTAAATGCTTACGATTCCTCATAAGGAATGACCAGCAATGTATTTAATGTATTCTGTCTTTGGGATAGGTATCTTAGACTCTTGTGATTAAAAAATGTTTTTTAATTCTAAAAAAATGCAACAGAATATACCAAATGCACAAACTAAATAAAACTAATACTTGTACACATTAATGATAAAATTATTTCTAATACACGTCGATAATAAATAGAGTTTATAAAAGTCACTAAAAATGTATGTGTATTACAATATAAACAGGGAAAATTACCTACGTTCATAACGTCAAGAGTTTGTTTATTACATAGCAGAAATATTCGGTTTCTTCTCCGTTCGTTGTGAAGAGCTATAGTCTACCATTTATCTCGTTCGACACTTACAAACATATAATCAGCTGTTTTTAAGGTCATTCCAAGGTCAAATAGTTCACTTCTTGACCGACTCTGAACAGAACACCTTGGTGACCGGAGGAGTTATACATGATATTGACTTCTCTCCCGCCCAAACAGTGCGGATATGGCAAGAGGAGGATCGATTCCATTCCAATATTACAAGTCCTGGGGGTGGAATATGATAAACTCTGAAACATTTACTGTCCTTGATACTTGAATTCAATGTTTAAATATTTGTGCGCAGTGAGATTACATCGAGTTTCGCCGTCAACAAAATAAAAGCTTACGTAACTTAAAGAAAACTCGTTCAAATTATAGCAATTTTTAAAATTAACCCGAACAAGTATATTTATATGTATGCAGTCACGTTAACTCCGGGACATTACGTCTTGTGTACGGACGTGCTCTGTGGTACACCGGGGAGATCAGACAAGCGCGGGAACCGCCGGCTGTCAGTCGTCTGTACTGTCGGCAACAGGTGACACTTCCCAATGCGCTCTGCCAATATTTACGCTTATAATTACTTGGAAATTTGTTATTGGCAGCAAAGTACTGTCACGAATTTTAATAAAACGGTATTGAAAGTTTTCTGATGATAATATTATAGTGAAAATACGTACAAAATAACTTATCAAAACGTGAGAAATTCGAAGCCTTCAGAAAATTACACTGATAGTGTCGCAATCACACATATTTTGACCAAGTTAAAGTGTCCGTATTAAAATTTCAATTGAACCGAAGATATTAGTTTTATAATAGTAAGATAGGGAATTAAGAATTTAATTCGTATTTTAATTTCTTGAATCGTGATCAAAGTGTACTGTTATTAATGTACAAAACTTATTTAATTAAGTATGTGGGTATTTTAATTCGTACTTGTATTCAAAACATGAAACATAAGATAATTTATTTTAAACACATGAGACGAACTTACTAGTTTCATAATATAAAGGTATATATAGGAATACTTATTTCAACTACGTATTAGTCTAGTCTTTATATCTCATTAGTTACAAACTAGTTTAACAAAGTTTACCAATTCTCGTAAAAATGGATCAGAATTCGCCAATCTTGGTGATTCCTACACAATCTGATACCTATCAATACTATGAGTGGAGTTGACGCAGTTCAGGAAGACATTGCCAATGCGTACCTAACCTAATTTTAGGTTAGCTTCTTCGTAGTTAAGGCTAAGTGACCCCAACCATATGCTATATATGGTGACAGTCACGAGAGTACACGGGTTTGATTCTCGGAAATTTAAAACAAATTTGCAATTGGGTTTGGATTATTTTCCCTTAAAAGAAACTGCCACTAATCAACCTTTGAGGACGTTGCTTCTTTGGGACTTTGAAACATTGGTTTTTCATTGGGAACTCATATCGCCCAATCATGTTCTGTTGAAAGAGACTGCTGGATAATATATCTTCCATTTGTGTTTTTGATCAAAACAAGCAGATTTTTTTAACAAAGTGTTTAGTTCATGGCCATAGGAACGTTTTATCTGATCATTGATTTTATTTTACCACGAAACAGAAACAAATAAGCTTAGTCATACAACCTACTAACAGAAAGATAAGACTAGATCAACACGCATTACTTAAGACGTTCTACTTCATATGCGACACGTTGTCTAATGATAGCGACGTAAAAAACTTATTCGTCGGGTGTAGTTATAAATTTGAAGTTAATGCAGACCTACTCTTAGCATCAGCATATTTCAATTCAGTAACTCGATGTTAATTATGCACGGGACTGATAAGGGATAAGGAAGTATTTATGTTCTTATACACCCACAAAAACATCTAAATCAGCAGCAGTCGTGGCCGAGTGGTTAAGGCGTCTGACTAGAAATCAGATTCCCTCTGGGAGCGTAGGTTCGAGTCCTACCGACTGCGCAAATTTCTTATACCCATCAAATCCACTATTTCCATTAACGCAGTTTACCAAATAGAAACGAACGTACCATAATATGAAATGTTAAGTACTTTTGTCTGATTATTTGTATATTATATACTCTTTAATTTATAATACTCTTTCATTCTTTGTAAAATACAAAGTGAATTAGGGTGCAAATTTAAATACATGTATGTATTTTTTATAGTATTATAATATTATATGTGTATATAAACTCAAGAATTTTGTTATATTATAACTGATACATTAGAATTAGTAAAATCAGCATAACTTTTCAGGTTTTGAGATAATTTTGATAGAAAGTCATTTCTAAAATATTAAATGGATACCAACGGTATAAACTACTAGAAACTATCTGTTTGACTATAATACAACTTATAAAATAACTATTATAAAAGTCTGTTGTGCTTCAATACTTGAAATTAACACATTCACCAGTGGCTATACCTGGTGAAAGTTAGAGAGGACAGTGACTACTGGCAATTATAGCATATTCCGTAGTCGATGTATAAAACTCTTATACAATACCTGTTTTGCTACAATACCTGCAGTTAACACATGAACTGACTTTTGCTACACCCAGTGAAAGTTACAGAGGACAGTGACTACTGGCAATTATAGCATATTCCGTAGTCGATGTATAAAACTCTTATACAATACCTGTTTTGCTACAATACCTGCAGTTAACACATGAACTGACTTTTGCTACACCCAGTGAAAGTTACAGAGGACAGTGACTACTGGCAATTATAGCATATTCCGTAGTCGATGTATAAAACTCTTATACAATACCTGTTTTGCTACAATACCTGCAGTTAACACATGAACTGACTTTTGCTACACCCAGTGAAAGTTACAGAGGACAGTGACTACTGGCAATTATAGCATATTCCGTAGTCGATGTATAAAACTCTTATACAATACCTGTTTTGCTACAATACCTGCAGTTAACACATGAACTGACTTTTGCTACACCCAGTGAAAGTTACAGAGGACAGTGACTACTGGCAATTATAGCATATTCCGTAGTCGATGTATAAAACTCTTATACAATACCTGTTTTGCTACAATACCTGCAGTTAACACATGAACTGACTTTTGCTACACCCAGTGAAAGTTACAGAGGACAGTGACTATCGGAGAATATTCGTATTAGCATTTTTTCCGCAGTCAACGAGTAAAATTCTTATGCAATATATGATTTTTACAATACTTGCAGTTAACGCATAAATATGTGTGGTAATAATGTACACAAATAGGTTTATTTTACATATCTACTTACTATCGACATTTCTCAAAGTCTCTTCATATATCATAGAGGCACATTCGTAATCAAACCTTTTTTGTGAGCTTTTAATTTATGAATAAGAGAAACACAGGAGCTTACTTGTATTGTGGACGAAAAGCTTTAAAATAAATAATATATGAAATTTGTAAAATGCGATGTTTAGTACTGATAGTGAGAAAGTAAGATTTTTAAACCGTTACGTGCGTTGATGTATTCTTTATACCGTTTTCACAATCTTACTAAAACATTGACTCTGGGGACAGTTTTTGGGCGCATTGTATAATAAAGTATATTTAATTTCATACACAACTTTTTATAATTTTCTGGACATTAATGAACACATTTTAATTTTGTTCATCGTAAATTCATTTCACATTTTAGTATAAAATTATTTCTAGCCGTCTTTACCACTTGAGAAACTGCTCAATGTAGGGAACTCATGAATAGACACAAGTAGATTTGTGATGTAGGATTGGCCAGTAACAATATTGTCCAGGGCTATTCCTGTACTCTGACAGATCCCACAGGAGTGCTTAAACTGAGCCGCAGGCCATTTACTGTCCCGATTACTCATCATTAATTGATTACTAAAGGAGTGATTCAGATTGTTCCGCTGTTGTACTTCTGTTATAAGTATTTACCTGAGAGCTATTTGTTAGAGCTATACATATTGACTTTAATCGATATTCTTATTATAGGTAGTTTGTCATTTTCCTACTTTTCATATCCCTTATCAGTCCCGTGTATAATTAACATCGAATTACTGAATTTAAATATGCCGATGCTAAGAGTTAGTCTGCATTACCTTCAACTTTATAACTACGCCGACGAATAAATATGTCGCTATGATAGACAACGTATCGCATGTTAAATAGAAAGTTGTAATTAATTTAATGATTTAGTCTAATCTCTCTGTTAGTAAGTTGTATGACCACGCTTATTAGTTTCTGTGTCATGGCAAAAAATCAGTGACCTTGAAGAAACTGAAAGACACATGAACGAAGTTCCCATGGCCACTAAATAAAAACTTTGTTCAAAAATCTACTTGTTTCTAGCAAAAACACAAATGGAAGATGTATTATCCAGCGGTCTCTTTCAACATAACATGATTGAGCGATATGTACTCAAAATGGAAAACCAATGTTTCAAAGACCCTAAGGAGCAATGTCCTCAAAGGTTTGATTAGTGGCAGTTTCGTTTAAAGGAAAAACGATTCAAATCCAGTTATAAATTTGTTTAATCTTCCCGAGAATTGAACCCGTGTACTCTCGTGACTGTCACCATATATGGCATATGGTTGGGGTCACTTAGCCTTAACTACGATAAAGCTAAAAGTAGGTTAAGTACGAGGTTTTTGGGTAAATAGCACCGCATGGGCAATGTCTTCCTGAACTGCGTCAACTCCACTCATAGTATCGACAGGTAACAGACTTTCTAGGGATCATTAAGATTGGCGAATTCTCATCCATTTATATGAGAATTGGTAAACTTTGTTAAACTAGTTGTAATTAAAGGGACTTAAAGCCTATCCAATAGTTAAAATAACTTCTTTTAATTACGTATTAACATAGTTAAAAGAAGTATTCCTCTATAATTCTATATATTATGAAACTAGTAAGTTCGTCACATGTGTTTAAAAGAAACGATCTTGTGTTTTGATGTCTATTTTTTTGTTTCACGTTTTGAATACAAGAAGTACGAATTAAAATACCCACATACTTAAATAAATTAATTATGTAATTGAATAACAATATATTTTGATCGCGTTTCAAGTAATTAAAATAAGAATTGGATTCTCAATTCCCTACCTTACTATTTTAAATCTAATAACAACGGTTCAATTTAAATTTTAATACGGACACTTTAACTTGGTCGAAATACGTGTGTGTGCGCCAATAACAGTGTAATTTTCTGCAGGCTTCACATTTCTCACGTTTTCATAAGTTATTCTGTACTCATGTCCTTTAAAATATTATCATCAGAAAACTTTTCATATCATAACATTTATTTGAGACATTACTTTGCTGCCAATAACAAATTTCCAAGTGATTATAAGCGTAAATATTGGCAGAGCGCATTGGGAAGTGTCACCTGTTGCCGACAGTACAGACGACTGACAGCTGCCGGTTCCCGCGCTTGTCTGATCTCCCCGGTGTACCACAGGGCACGTCCGTACACAAGGCGTAATGTCCCGGAGTTAACGTGACTGCATACATATAAATAAACTTGTTCGGGTTAATTTTAAAAATTGCTATCATTAGAACTGGTTTTCTTTAAGTTACGTAAGCTTTAATTGTGTTACCAACGAAACTCGATGTAAGCTCACTGCGCACAAATATTTAAACATTGAATTCGAGTATCAAGGACAGTAAATGTTTCCGAGCTTATCATATTCCACCCCCAGGACTCGTAATATTGGAATGGAATCGACCCTCCTCTTGCCATATCCGCAATGTTAGGGCGGGAGAGAAGTCAATATCATGTATAACTCCTCCGGTCACCTAGGTGTTCTGTTCAGAGTCGGTCAAGAAGTGAACTATTTGACCTTGGAATGACCTTAAAAACAGCTGATTATATGTTTGTAAGTGTCGAACGAGATAAATGGTAGACTATAGCTCTTCACAACGAACGGAGAAGAAACCGAATATTTCTGCTATGTTATAAACAAACTCTTGACGTTGTGAACGTTAATTTTCCCTGTTTATATTTTAATACACATACATTTTTAGTGACCTTTATAAACTCCATTTATTATTGACATATAGAAGATGTATTATTATCATTAATGTGCGTAAGTAATAGTTAGTTTAGTGAGAGCAATATTCTGTTGAGTTTTTTAGATTTAAAATCAATATTTTACTCTCAAATATTTCAAATATCTATCTTAAAGACAGAAAAAGTCAATACACTGCTGATAATTTCTCTTGAGGAATCGTAAGCATTAAAGTATTATTTGAGGTTATCTTGTAGTCAAGGCTAATTGAAAATCGGCTGTACATGATATAAAATTTCTGCAATATGTACATGTAACATTTCTGAAGGATATTATTTGTTCTTAATTTGTTTAAAAATATTACTCCTTGAATTATGTTTTATTAAATAAAAATGTAATTTCATAAAATTAAATTTCATTAAAAATGAATTTTTCATTACAAATGTCAGCGTGGAAGGTTCATGTACGCCCTAAAGTGAACAAAATCATGTTCCGGATAGTAAACTAATGTACAATTTTCAATTTTGATATAAAGGTCGAGTTTCAAACCAAATTTTTATCCTCTTAAGTTAATTTGAAAGGTAACTTGTATAAAGACAGACACACCAAAACACAAAACTGCTATCGTCATTAAGTGGTGAGAACGAGAGTGCGGTAAACGTTCAGGCAATTAAATTTTGAAGAAGCTAGCTTTAACTATAAAAATGCATTTTTAGAACTTACCTATAGATTTTATAATGAATAAATTTATAGTAACATTTCCAAATACATATTGTGTGTGTAAAGATATACACACACAAATTGAGTTCACTTGCATCTGCTAAATCATGCAAATAAATTTAAACTACACTATTCAGTGACAAAACATCTATAGATATTCACGTGGCAGAAAGTATACCTTAACTTTCAAGTACACTTGTAAGTACAAACGAGTGTTTACTATGCACAGCAGTTAATTAGTCCACTGTTTGCCAGTTCTGAGATATGTTAGAATATCTAAGACTCAAGTATTCACAGATATTTGTTTAACATTGACAAAACATCTATAGATATTCACGTGGCAGAAAGTATACCTTAACTTTCAAGTACACTTGTAAGTAGAAACGAGTGTTTACTATGCACAGCAGTTAATTAGTCCACTGTTTGCCAGTTCTGAGATATGTTAGAATATCTAAGACTCAAGTATTCACAGATATTTGTTTAACATTGACAAAACATCTATAGATATTCACGTGGCAGAAAGTATACCTTAACTTTCAAGTACACTTGTAAGTAGAAACGAGTGTTTACTATGCACAGCAGTTAATTAGTCCACTGTTTGCCAGTTCTGAGATATGTTAGAATATCTAAGACTCAAGTATTCACAGATATTTGTTTAACATTGACAAAACATCTATAGATATTCACTTGGCAGAAAGTATACCTTAACTTTCAAGTACACTTGTAAGTACAAACGAGTGTTTACTATGCACAGCAGTTAATTAGTCCACTGTTTGCCAGTTCTGAGATATGTTAGAATATCTAAGACTCAAGTATTCACAGATATTTGTTTAACAGTGACAAAACATCTATAGATATTCACTTGGCAGAAAGTATACCTTAACTTTCAAGTACACTTGTAAGTACAAACGAGTGTTTACTATGCACAGCAGTTAATTAGTCCACTGTTTGCCAGTTCTGAGATATGTTAGAATATCTAAGACTCAAGTATTCACAGATATTTGTTTAACATTGACAAAACATCTATAGATATTCACGTGGCAGAAAGTATACCTTAACTTTCAAGTACACTTGTAAGTACAAACGAGTGTTTACTATGCACAGCAGTTAATTAGTCCACTGTTTGCTAATTCTGAGATATGTTAGAATATCTAAGACTCAAGTATTCACAGATATTTGTTTAACAGTGACAAAACATCTATAGATATTCACGTGGCAGAAAGTATACCTTAACTTTCAAGTACACTTGTAAGTACAAACGAGTGTTTACTATGCACAGCAGTTAATTAGTCCACTTTTTGCCAGTTCTGAGATATGTTAGAATATCTAAGACTCAAGTATTCACAGATATTTGTTTAACATTGACAAAACATCTATAGATATTCACGTGGCAGAAAGTATACCTTAACTTTCAAGTACACTTGTAAATACAAACGAGTGTTTACTATGCACAGCAGTTAATTAGTCCACTGTTTGCTAATTCTGAGATATGTTAGAATATCTAAGACTCAAGTATTCACAGATATTTGTTTAACAGTGACAAAACATCTATAGATATTCACGTGGCAGAAAGTATACCTTAACTTTCAAGTACACTTGTAAGTACAAACGAGTGTTTACTATGCACAGCAGTTAATTAGTCCACTGTTTGCCAGTTCTGAGATATGTTAGAATATCTAAGACTCAAGTATTCACAGATATTTGTTTAACATTGACAAAACATCTATAGATATTCACGTGGCAGAAAGTATACCTTAACTTTCAAGTACACTTGTAAGTACGAGTGTTTACTATGCACAGCAGTTAATTAGTCCACTGTTTGCTAGTTCTGAGATATGTTAGAATATCTAAGACTCAAGTATTCACAGATATTTGTTTAACATTGACAAAACATCTATAGATATTCACGTGGCAGGAAGTATACCTTAACTTTCAAGTACACTTGTAAGTAGAAACGAGTGTTTACTATGCACAGCAGTTAATTAGTCCACTGTTTGCCAGTTCTGAGATATGTTAGAATATCTAAGACTCAAGTATTCACAGATATTTGTTTAACATTGACAAAACATCTATAGATATTCACGTGGCAGAAAGTATACCTTAACTTTCAAGTACACTTGTAAGTACAAACGAGTGTTTACTATGCACAGCAGTTAATTAGTCCACTGTTTGCCAGTTCTGAGATATGTTAGAATATCTAAGACTCAAGTATTCACAGATATTTGTTTAACAGTGACAAAACATCTATAGATATTCACGTGGCAGAAAGTATACCTTAACTTTCAAGTACACTTGTAAGTACAAACGAGTGTTTACTATGCACAGCAGTTAATTAGTCCACTGTTTGCTAATTCTGAGATATGTTAGAATATCTAAGACTCAAGTATTCACAGATATTTGTTTAACATTGACAAAACATCTATAGATATTCACGTGGCAGAAAGTATACCTTAACTTTCAAGTACACTTGTAAGTACAAAAACGAGTGTTTACTATGCACAGCAGTTAATTAGTCCACTGTTTGCCAGTTCTGAGATATGTTAGAATATCTAAGACTCAAGTATTCACAGATATTTGTTTAACAGTGACAAAACATCTATAGATATTCACGTGGCAGAAAGTATACCTTAACTTTCAAGTACACTTGTAAGTAGAAACGAGTGTTTTACTATGCACAGCAGTTAATTAGTCCACTGTTTGCCAGTTCTGAGATATGTTAGAATATCTAAGACTCAAGTATTCACAGATATTTGTTTAACAGTGACAAAACATCTATAGATATTCACGTGGCAGAAAGTATACCTTAACTTTCAAGTACACTTGTAAGTAGAAACGAGTGTTTACTATGCACAGCAGTTAATTAGTCCACTGTTTGCCAGTTCTGAGATATGTTAGAATATCTAAGACTCAAGTATTCACAGATATTTGTTTAACATTGACAAAACATGTATTCTTAACTATAGACATGAAAATGACTTAAGAGCAACTTATGGATTAACACATTAAAATTCCATGCTTCATCCTTCTCATCTTTCATCAGTAATCCGGATCAGAACAAAAAGGTAAAAAAGCCAAAATTACTGTTTAATTTATTGAAAGTAGGTTAAATAGCTGAAATAAGCTTTGTGTGAAGTTAACCAGTCCAACAAAGTAACTTTATCACACATATACAGTATTCATAAGTTACTATTAATTACATATTACAGTTACATGACAGTAATTGTCATATGATCAGCAACTGTCCCGATATACTCTGTTTAGTAGTTTGTTTGTTTTCCTTATTACCAACATAGCTACTCATAAGACCAATGCGATCAAACTAACATTTTTATAGACAGGATTCAAGACTGCAAGTGGCCCGATGTTTACAATTTTTTCAATAGCGGTGTAGAGGTGGTAGAAATAGAATTTCACATCAGATTTTCTCCAGGCTAGATCAAATCGATCGACACTCATTGTGTTTAAACGGGATGAAATCGAATTTCGTTCATTAGCAACTGGCGGAAGAGTATTTGATAAACGCTCATCAAAAAAAATTACGCACTGTAAAAATTAAATTTTTAATATTCACATAATTTTTCTGAGGTCCGGTTATAAAATTGCCAAAATTTATCTTTTTGAAAAACTAAAATTGTTTTAAATTATCAACATGAAACATGTTTTCTGTCTTCAGGTTATTATAGAGGACAATTACATTAAATAATTTGACATTAATTTTTTCTGAGACACGAATTTAGATCGGAAACCCAGTCAAAAACCTAATGCACCATCTTAACTACCTGCAGAATAACTTAACTATATTTACGTACACTCACGTAAAGAGAAAATTAATAGTTGGATGTACAATGCCTAGTTAGTTACCATGTATCAAATGTTGCTGTTCACTCAGTAGCTGCATACTGTACGGTAAGTGTAGCTGAATGAACAGAAATTTAAATTCTACTATAAAAAAAAACGAATAAGATTAATTGTTATGACATCTATTTTTAGGGCTTTGAACTACTTATTTTAGTAAAACAAAAATTTAAAAGTTATGATAGATACGAGCATTATGTGAAGATTCAAACGGGCTGAGTCACTCTCGCCTTCTGCAAACACTCGCTTGGCTGGCATTATGAATATTATAGCATTGAGAAAAAAAAAACAGAGTTAGAAAACTATTACAAAATTAGAAATGCTATTATGTAGACGAGATATTTTACAAAACGCAATACAATAATTTATATTGTAAATATTTTATATAACCTCAGAAGCAAACACACTCTAATATCAATCTTTATAGAGAAAACCAAAAAACCGTTTCCGAAATCTCGTGGGATTAGATTTATCAGAGGAGTCTGAGACACACAGTGATAAATACATTTTAAACAATAATGGAAGCAGATGGAACTGCTTGAGGCACTGAAAAAGTAACAATAAAAATCTTCGCGTCACATCGCGTAGCCGTTTCGTCAAGTTCTTATAATATTTGTTATGCATTCAACTTATTGAATTTACGTAATCAATTATCAGATTGAGTAATGTTTTAAAAATCCTTTAGTATACAGGATTATTCAGCTTAGTAGTTTATAGTTTTGTCCGAATATTTGTAAACAATGTCTACGTGTAGATGCGACAAATATACTAGGATGGCTAAATAGTCTAGGAGCAAAGAACCAATATGAATTGTATAGGCACACAATCTGGTTTTTAAATCGATAGATAAATTTATCTAATAAAGAAATTAAAATTACAACCGTATTTGTTTAGGTGGAGACCGAAATTAGAGTGAGTTTCAAAATGGTAAAGAGTATGCAAAAGTAATTCATTCATAGATGATATTTTTTATAGCTTGACACACTTAAAACCTACCACCAGACACCTAAAATATCTTAAACCGGCGGAATCTAACCTTATACAGAAGAATGAAAACTCAAGTCATTTTATCTAGTTGCTAACATTTTGTTAAATTGTATGATTTTCTGCATTGACTTTTTAGGGCAAATACAATTACATTACCATAAGACTAGAACGTTTTGTATTAAATAAAACTATAATAACTTTATTGCAAAAATATTTTAAATATATAAATACTTAATTTATGACATAGAGTAAGCAGATCATGTGAACAATTCTGAATTAGGAACAAAGAGTGTGCTCCGTTCCAAGCAAAAGTTCTCCGCGCAATGTTTTCTTGATTTTTGAACGTAAAAAATGTAAAAAAAAAACCACTCGAGATCATAAAACCTGATATAGGTCTTTCAGAATAATATCTATTAATATAATAAACGAAATCGAGGATGAGTATAGGAGAAAAGATTAAGGTTTGTGGCAATATAACGGGTTTTGAGCACCTTTTCAGTATGTGTTTTGGTGAAATTTTGCAATACTGTACCTTGTAAATGAGCCAAAGATCTGTCATTATAATCAATACTTGAAGTATTTATGTTCTTATACACTCACATATACACCTAAGTCAGCAGCAGTCGTGGCCGAGTGGTTAAGGCGTCTGACTAGAAATCAGATTCCCTCTGGGAGCGTAGGTTCGAGTCCTACCGACTGCGCATATTTTTATACCCATTAAATTCACTATATACATGGAAGTAATTTACCACATATAAACGAACCTATGATAATATGGAATGTAAAGTGCTTTTGGCTGATTATTTTTATATTATACACTCTTTAATTTATAATACTCTTGACATACAGTATATATAAAATACAAAGTGCAAATTTAAATATGTGTATGCATTTTTGTGTAGTATTGTGTCTATAACTAGATTCCAGTGTTGACCTTGTAGATATTACATATATATATATATATATATATATATATATATATATATATATACATACATACATACATACATACATATACATATACAGTATAACCTTTTGTGATGTGTCTGACGAAGATAGTCTTGCTACTTGCTATCGAAAAGCTTCACAAAAATAAAATTTTTAAGTATTGGTTTATGTGTTTTAAATGTAATTAAGTTACTTTGAGCTTCTTCGTAGCGTAATACTTATGCCATATGGCTCTAACCGAGAGGCAACAGGTTCGATTATCGGGGAGGTCAAAAACTTTAATCGTATTGGGACCATTTTTCCTTTAAAAAACTACTGTCACTAACAAACCCTTTGAGAACCCATGGACACAATTTTCATATCAGCTATGTGTGTTTTTGTTAAATATGACTAGATTTGTACGTTTATATTTCATGGCCATTCAAACTTCGTTCGAATATTTTGGAGTTTCTCCTGATCACTGATTTTTCTCTTCCACGAAACAGAAACAAATAAGCGTTTTCTCTAGTCTCATACAACCTACTAACAGAAAGATTTAACTAGATCATTATATTAATTATAACGTTCTCCTTCACATGCGACACGTTATCTAATGATAACGACATACAAAACTTATTTTCAGACTTTATAAAATTGGATGTAATGCAGACTTACTTCTAGTATCAGACTATTTCATCTAGTAATTCGATGTTAATTATACACGGGACTGATAAGGGATAAGGTGGTATTTTCAGACCTTATAAAATTGGATGTAATGCAGACTTACTTCTAGTATCAGACTATTTCATCTAGTAATTCGATGTTAATTATACACGGGACTGATAAGGGATAAGGTGGTATTTTCAGACCTTATAAAATTGGATGTAATGCAGACTTACTTCTAGTATCAGACTATTTCATCTAGTAATGCGATGTTATTATACACTGGACCGATAAGGGATAAGGTGGTATTTTCAGACCTTATAAAATTGAATGTAATGCTGACTTACTTCTAATACCAGACTATTTCGTCTAGTAATGCGATGTTAATTATACACGGGACTGATAAGGGATATGACAAGTAGGAAAATTACAAACTACCTATGATAAGAATGTCGATTAAAGGCAATATGTATAGCTCTAACAAATAGGTCACAGGTAAATACTTATAATATATGTATAGCAGGGGAATAATCTGAATCACTCCTTTAGTAATCAATTGATGATGAGTAATCGGGACAGTAAATGGCCTGCGGCTCAGTTTAAACACTCCTGAGGGATTTGTCAGAGTAGAGGAATAGCCCTGGACAATATTGTTACTGGCCAATCCTACATCACAAATCTACTTGTGTCTATTCACGAGTCCCCTTCATATGAGCATTTCCTCGAGTGGTCAAAGCGGTTATAAATAACTTTATACCAAAATGTGAAATAAATTTACAATGAACAAAATTAAAATGTGTTCATTAATATACAGACAATTATAAAAAATTGTGTGCGAAATTGAATATATTTTATGATAAAATGCGGCCAAAAGCTGTCCCCAGAGTCAATGTTCTAGAAAACATACGGATTACATCAAAGAACGTAACGGTTTTAAAAATCGTACTTTCTCGCTTACCAGTAACTATCAGTGTTTAACATTAAATTTAGCAAATTTGATTATTTATGTTAATATTTTATTTCATCTATAATGAAAGTTTCTCTGTTACAAATAAAAATTTAACAAAATACGTTTGATTAATAACGTGTCTTAATGAAATATAAAGAGAGTTTGAGAAATGTCGACAGTAGGTAACTATGTAAAATAAACTTATTTGTATACGTTATCATATCATATCTATATTGTAAACCAACAGTTACCCATGGCTTCACACATAAAACTGTTATTGAGAAACAGGGGCATCGTGGGTAATTTCTTTTTAATGATATTCTTAACTTTCCTGGAATAAGTTTCAGTCACTGAAAGATATTCTAACTTCCTGATCAATTTAAGATTTAAATTTAGGGTAGTATTTTAGTGGTTTTTTTTTTTAATCCTATTACATAACTCGAATTTACTTAAAATATTCTTATATTCTACGATTTATTTTTACTACATTGCTCCAACAACTTCAGTAACAACTGAACCCAGTGTTGAAGAACTCTAAAGTTTAACCTCTTAGCTTTTCATGTAACGACCAAATGAGGGACTCTTAAGTAATTTTGAAACAGTAGTAAGCATATTTTGGTACATATTATTTATAATGGTTATGGTTAAGAGCTTCAGATTTTACTGGAAGCTCGGTCAAAAAGCGTATACTTATGGCCAATGCTCCTACTTCGGTCTAAGGTATTTCTGGTGGCATAGTTGAGATTGCTTTCTTTTCTCGATCAAGAAAAAGTATATACGAATGCATACACAGGTCTGAGATGCTCATATACTTTCGACCATTGTGATTTTCTCCCGGTCTCAGGTATTACTATGGTACACCATAGTTGAGTGCTTTTCTGCCACGATCAAGAAAATATATCCATTTTTGTCTACATCTGTACATAAACAAAAGTAAAGAAAAGTAAAAGTACCAGAAAAGGTTTAAATAAGAGGTGTTGTAACTTTTAAGCTTACTCTATGCTTTCAAGCTATAAATTTAAAGAAAGTTAAAATACTATTTAAATTATCATATATCAATTTGTTGTCACATTATAACGTTTACATTATAACAGGCCCTTTCAGTTAATAACAAGTGTTTGCTGCAATGCATGTCTTTTGTGAATTTTCACAACTTTAGAGACCAGTGAAGCCGAGTTCTGTGGCCGAAGAGAAAAATCTTAATATATATATATATATATATATATATATATATATATATATATATATATATATAAAAGATTTTATACTTTATATATTGTATTTTTATTTTTTATTTCCCACCACAGAAAGGTTCAAACACATTAAATACATATCTTTTTTTCAGTATTGACAGTTTTATTTGTTATAACATTTTCATCTGTGCAATATGTTTTCTCTAGTCTCATTAAGTGTTAAAAAACGCGTTTATTACAAATAATATTTGTATTAAAAAAATTATACATTTATCCTACACCTTGTATCACTATCACGTATATCCCTGCAAGAAACATGTTTTGGAAAATTTCAAACTGAATTAACCCAATATTTTACAGCACACTGTTTGCTCTGTTTTTTTTTTTTTTTTTTTTCAATGTCTTCTGGAACGTTATACACATATTGTTTCATTCTTAAACTAATATTAGGAAAGTATATATAAAAGTTAAGGACAAAGTTATAGCCCTTCTGTTAGGACTCGTATAATTGGTTTTATTTTATTTTTTTATTTTATAAATAAAAATAAAAATTATGAATATATATGTATGTATTTTTATTTTTTCTCATTTTAAGTATGTATAACTCTACCATTTTAAAAATCGTTCGTGAGGAATCTGCCACATCGACAAAAATACTCGCATACTCAGTTTTAAAACCTATGTTTGAAATGAAAAAATGATTTTAAACAATGCCTTTATTAAAGAGGCGGAGTTAGGGCTATCAAGCCCTCTTTACCACTCAACCTCGTATTGTATGCAGTAAATTTACATTATTTTAATACAATAGTGAAAAATTATCAACTTATTCTTTAAATAGAAAAAACAAAAATGCAGCATATAGAGTTTACTTTAAAATACTCTTAGATTCACTTGTTCAATTATAATGTTATCTTTATGATTTTTTCTAAATAAGACTTTCTTTGAAACTTAATCCAATGTCTTTGTCTTTCTAAAAATGTAGAAAATGTAAAAGTTTTCCAGGATAAAATTTATTACTGACATGCAAAGAAAAGAAAGTTATTAATTTAAATTTAAAATTATAGTTTAAATTCGCAAGGAAAATATAATAAAACAAAAAGTTAAAATACTATGTTCTGGATAAAATATTTGATAGCTTTATTTTTGAAATTTTAATTATAAGTAATATATTCTACATTATTTTTATATTCACCAATTATGTATGCTTTTTATAAACACGCGCGCGCGTTAAATTATTTTTGTGTGTAATATCACGGTGTTATATAATATGAATGCTCTTATTCTTAAAACTTGAAGTCGTATAATGTTTTGCTCAAATTTTACATACATCATTTTTAAGAACATTAATAATCATATACATGTTTTTGTCTGTCTGCACAAAGTATACAGGACGCTTCATATTCTATGGATAACGGTGATAATATAATATGTAATGTGACAAAACTGTGTGAGCAGCAACTTGAACAGAAGAGAATAGAACGAAAATTTCTTAATTACGGACTATAAAGAAAATTTGAACTTCGTATTATTTCACTTAAATTGGCTAAATCATGAGATTAGAACAAAGAAATTCTATATTGTATAAATGTAGGTATAAATGTATAAGGTATATATATGTATGTATATATATATATATATATATATATATATATATATATATGTGTGTGTATATATATGTATAAATGTATATATGCAGTAGGTGGTCTTTAAACTTCCATGGAAGATGGTGGGCCGCGCGCCAAGCAGATCTATTGGCAGTTAACGAAAATCTTAAAATTAGACAAGAATTAAGTGATATTAGTATTGATCATAATAACTATAAGTATCCAAATAACTCCTACATTTGAGACTCTTCTTGGAAAACCCCATAAACAAAAGTTTGAAACCTAAGTTTCATAAATTAGTTTTTATACACTGTTTTATAACAGTTATTTCGTTTATAATTTTGATATAATTCATTATTGTGTTCACACTGTCTTAAACTATCCACAGTGAAATAAAAAAAGCATTTATTTAGTCATGTTATAAAACCTACAATCTAAAATTGAGTCTTTCTTTTACAAAACACTTTCAAATTTGAGAAAATGTCACGTTAGTTTACAAATAAAAATCTAAATCTACGTCTGAACGGGGAAACTGGAAAAAGATTTTGACTCGTGATTCAGAAATACTTTAAAATAAAAAATAGCTGGTTTTATTTGTTCTAGTGTTGAAATATGTCCGAAACAACTTTGTCCCGAAATACACACACGCCAATGTGTGTCTTTAAAATAATAATCCCAAACCGTCTCGCTGACATTATTATAGGGACGAGATTCACAATGATTGCACAAACTTAAACAATGCATTACAGTCTCGCTTCGTTAGAAACAGTCATAATATCTGTTTGGTTTACACATCTTACAAATTTTACAATTTAATATGTCTAGTTTAGTAATGTTGTTCTTGATTTAAAAAAAAACTAAGACTTAAATTATATATGAAGGCATTAAAAAAAATCATTTTAGAAAAATAGAATATTTAGTTCATTTATGGACCAAAAGTGTTGTGTTGTTTTAATACAAAAGAAGCTGTGGAAACCTCTCATTGCCTTTAATCTTTAAAAAAACCTTTTGTTGGCTTCCGGAGCGACAGGATATTCATGATGGGTATATGTGGGGATCGGGACTGCTTCCTTTCGAGATCCCATGTTACATCAACCATGAGGCACTAACCATTCATGTCGTTTTTGAAGGGGAGGCTAGCTCTGTACGCGTATAAGCCTCTTCCAACCAACACTGGCAAGGGACTGTACTCCCTAATCTTTTGGTTTGCAATATCTTTTAACACTAAGGAAGCTGATTCACCCAGTAAAACCTTCACCACAGTAAACTATTAATATAACTATAATGGTGTGCCGCTCATGGACATCCACATGTAAATAACATTAATTTTTTAGGTACCCATTTTAAGTTAACTGGAAGACATAAATTTACTAGCGGAAACTAAAATAGTATAATTTATAGTAGGTACATGAATTTTTCTCAGTAATTTGTGTAGATTTTCATACCAAATGTGTTAATTCTACAAATGTATTTCAGGTCTTACAAATTAAAAAAAAAAATACTTTTAGTTGTTATTATTTTACACTCTTCCGTTGACGTGTCAGTTTTGACAAATTCAGGAGCAAAATAATTTAATCAACAGCAATAACCATTTTAATTTTACATAAATAAGTCACGTAAATCTAAAACAAAGAAATAATATAACTCAAACTATGATTTCAATACTTTTTCCATTTAAAAATATTTGTTTAATTAGTGGAGTTTGGTAATTAATACAATATTTTTACATAAGAATAAAAGTATACAATGTAGATATTATTTGTACATTGTCTTTATTTTTATTTGTATAGTACTCAGTTACCGCAGTTTATAATTTATCTCAATATAATGTATGTATGTATGTATTATATATATAGGCTATATATATAATTAAGTATAATTTCGCCATATTGATTAATCTTTGTACTTTGGATTATACCAATATAATCATTCCTATCTCGTTAATATTTTCGTGAATAAGTGAACAAAAAACATGAGAGTTGTGGTTTCTTTCTACTACTTACATATTTAAATCATTATTATCCATGTTTTTTTTTATGCATTATTACTGTAAGTGTCGGATTCTTACTTTTCTGAGCTGTACCTTAATAAAGCGCATGCAGTCTGTAATAAGCACAGGGTTTAAATTTTCGCTTTTTTTCTCAAGAGTTGGTTGGAAAATTATGTATGTGTTTGTTTTATTTTTGTGTTAGTTATATTAATATGATAATGGCTACACTAAGAAATCTGCAAGCTTGAAATATATTCCAGAATTTATATTTACTGAAGCAAGTTTTAAATATATTTGACTTATTTCAGCTCTAAGATAAGCGCAATGTTTGAACTAGAAATATTCGCTAGTAAAAGAATTAGAAATACTGAAAGTGACGATATTTGTCCACATTTACAGCGTTTAAAACTGTGCGTACCTTTTTCTAGCTAATTCATAAATAGTTCTGTACGTAGTTGATAAAAATTTCAGATTTAAGTAATGATTATTCTTAATGCGGTTCAAAAAGAGTATTTATTGAATAGATTAGGTATCAATGAGAGTATCAATGTACCTAATTCTTACAGTACAAATAAGATGAGTGTAAAATAAATCTAAAAGTACAATAATTTTTGTATAAACCTTACTAAAGGTATCATAAATAATATTGGAAGCTGAAAAAGGTTATCATAGCATATTTCTAAATTGTAAAGATTCATAAATTATTTTTCACTTGAAGAACCCTTAATTTGTGGTGTGTGAGAACCGGTTTTGATTTTGTATTCAATCATATTCATAAGTAACATAATGTGATATCGTGATGTCGATTTAATATAAATCGAGAGACTGTTATGTGATTAAAATATTATTATATGTAATAGTTTATAATTTAATTTTTTGAAAACTGTGAGAAAAACGTCAAAATCATATATTTATATTCTACAATTAAAATGTCACATATATAGCTCATTTACACATTTTAGTAGTTAGAATTCTTCATTTTAGCATAAAGTCTAATCTTTATAAGATAAGCTTGTAACGTTTGTGTTTTTAAGCTATACATAACATAAAAGTTGACTGAATAAAATTAAATCCACAGTTTTGAAGATTTTCTAAAGATCTGAAACGGACGTAGTTTTATTTTGTGATATATGTGATATGTTTTATTACAACAGAACTCACCAGTCCATGGTCGTCTGTTTAAAACCAATGACAAAGTGCACAGACAGTTTACTGTAATGTAAATGAAGCCTATACTGAGTGACTACTGTTGAGTCAGTAGCTCCCTAGCGTACCAAGACACACAGGGTCTGTAGTTATCAAGTAGCACCTTCAATACAGGCGACACCATGGCGACAAACCTATTGCCAACGACACCATGAAGCATTACTACCCTAACAGCTAGGGCAAACTCGCAGCTTATAAGAATACAACCTATATTTTAGTGAAATTTATAGAGGAATTTTCCTTAAAAATCAACCGAACTTCAGCAGAGCTAGTTTTAGAGGTGATGGTAATGTTCATGGTCAACATTTCCATTTATAGTTCCATTTATAGTACAAATGTTTGACAGCTGAAAATTAGTCATTTGGGCAGGTTATTCTTTTAGCTTGCCGCGCGTAAAATAAACGACGGACACATAAACACTGAAATATCTTATTATAGCAGCTCCAGCCATCAAAGTAAAGTGATTGAAAATTCTGATCTTTATATCGCTATCACGCGCTGATTTATATAAAATTAATATTTTACCATTCATGTTAAATAAAATATGAACGTTGAAAACATTTCAATTGGAACTTTTAGTCCTTTCATTACAGGTCCATTTTTATCGGCACCAACATTAAAGATTGATTCTTTCTGTACTGAGTTTCTTTATAAAGAGTTTAGATAAAATATAGATCGTGCTCTTATAAAGTAAGCAATATATTTCACCTCCCATGTATATTATATTATGACAGCAAACTTCTGACTTATTTCGATTAGAAACTACGATAGTTTCGAAGTGGGAAGGCGCAGTTTACGAGGCAAACCTGAGTGCATCTATCTAGAAATGTAAGAAAACTCTTCACTTAATGACTTGGAAATAGTTCCGACCTGTCTCAGCATATATTTAGATACTATTTGTTTGTCTCAGTAGATTTTCATCACTATTTACCATTCTTGTAAATAATCCGCGATTTGTATTGAGTTAAAGTTACCATACAGAATAGTATGAAGAAGATACGCTTTTGCTTTGGCGCGCCATACTCATTTCAGTTTTTTTTTTTTTTTTTTTTTTTTTTTTTTTTTTTTTTTTTTTTTTTCTAATGAATACTTTCTCTATATTCTTTTAAACCTCGGGCTTAAGATTGTTTAAAATTAACTATATGTATAGAAACAGTAATTAAGCTCAGCGCGGTCATCCGACTTCCAAGTCTTTCCTATTTTTCCAAAAATGTATTTATTTTTTCCAGTCCATCATCTATAAAAAGCGTTCCAATAAGATGTTAATTTCAATTATAAAAAAGTTATCTTCGCTACATCAACAATGGTATCTCTAATGTTGGATTTTCGCCCATTCAAAACATAGTATGTAGATTCCAAGTTAATCCTTAGCTACAGATAAATTAACTCACAAAATGGACTTAAACCTAGTTTAGATGCGGCTGTAATCAACATCTGAGAAGATGACCATCTTAAGAAGAACATTTTCATACATATCAAATAAATCGTCGGTATTATCTGTATTAACTCACATAGCAAACATAATTTACAACAGTACTAATAGAAATACCGGTGACAGGGATATAGAGCCACAATACATCTTCAATTCATTTGAATTTCTGAGAAGTTTGCACAACAAGGTTTCTAGTTATCAACGAGTTTTTAGCACAGTACTCTTTAATAGATAGTTTGTATTTGAGTCAGCTAGTATAAGAAAGAAGTATTTCGCAAGTTTATTAGATTTGTCAATTGTTTCTACCAAAACAACGAAACTAATCTAAACTAAATTCAATAAACGAAACTAATCTAAATTTGACAAACAGCAAATTACTATATCTAAAACACCTTTGACAGCATAAATATATTTTTAAATAGTAAATCAAAATTATTTTACCTTCCATGACGTTCTCTCTATAAATATGAATATGTTATATTATTAACTTTACAATATTAACAACCCTTAGAAATAAGTTGATTCCGGCGCTGTATATCTGAAAAATACATGCAACCAAGATCGCAACAGAGGATGGGTGAACATGTGAGGAACAGCTGATCGTACCTGGTGTGGTTACAAGGACATGGCGGCTCGGCCTGTGGCGGGCCCCCGCGTCCTGCTGTCAGGACCTCGCTATCCTACTGAGTCCTCCTGGTCCCCCCCACTCGCGCATCGATTCATCCCCACCACACCGCCCCTCACCCCCCCCACACCCACTCCATTCTTCATTACTTTAATCATACCTGGCTAGTTGACTCTAATATATCGCCGGTACTGCACTGCCTCTACACTTTATGCCTCCCATTACACCTTAATCGTCTCTTCCGATTGGCGAGTTACGTTTGTATTCCTACTTTCCGTCAATTTTGTGTAATAGTTTTCGTTGTAAAATTGCGGTGAATTTCAAGAGATAAAATACTATTTCAAACATACCATAGTAAAATGTTAAAAGAAAATAACTTTGTTATAACCAAATAACGCCTGGTTAACTTATAGATTCAAGGCAACTGTTGTGCTACACGATGCCTATATTCGATAAATAATATCTCAGCTTGTAGTCGATCAAGTAGTTAAACCGACACGTCGAACGTCGGAGACAGTTTTGACACATATCTGTAGAACTGGTTGAACATGATGCTACACGCAATGAACACATTTAAAATGATAAATTATCTTTTAATAAATTATTCTTTAAATTAACATAAGAATTAATTAGAATCTTAAATGCTCTGATATATTAAAATGGCTTTTATTTATATGTTTTTAAGAAAATGTAATATTTATTCATCGCGCCTTCAGCTCCAAAGGTATATAGAAAAACATTTTCACTGTCGACAACGTCATTTGGCGTCACGCATGGAATTCTTTAGACTGCCGACAACGTCTTTTGACGGCACCGACTTGTACAGTAATAAAAATGTAATTAGACTTCGGCATTGATAGTCATTCACTATTTCCATGTTATTATTTCTTACTCTATGGATTATGATTTATGAAATGTTGTTGGCAGTCACCTGGAATATCGGAAAAAGTGGTTTGTTATGAACTCGTCATCGCGTTGTCGTTCTGATAATTCGTCGTACCTGTATGCATTGTTATTGTTTTGCTTGCTATTACTTTAGTTCACAATGATTGTTTTGTGAGTAAATACAATTAATCATGAGTATTGAAGACAACCAAGTGCTAGAAGAGATACTCAGATTTTCAAGTGACTGTGAAAGTGATGATTTATTCCAAGATGACACAGATAATGATCCTGGTTTTACTACCGATGGACTTGTTGACATTGTGTTTTACTCAAAAAACAAATATCAGCATAATAGTAATAAAAACTGGTATTCTTGTGTTTTGTAAATAATTGGTTTATTACAGAACTTTACAGTTTCTTTTATTTATTTTCAGGTTCTGATAAAGATTTTGATGATGGCCCTGGAACAAGTGGGTTAGACCCCCACACTAACATATATTTAAACATAAGTGGATTTCGATTGTAAATAATTTTAGCTATAGTGACAGTAATTAAAATACTGAATACAGCAAATAACAATGAGAAATATATTTATGTTATAGACTAGTACATGATGATGTTTTTTGGACAAATTTTTATTTTTTACAAAATCATTATGTGTTTAGTTTTTAAAACAAGACTTTCTTTTTGACAATATTTATGCATGAGCATTTTCGTAGAAAGAGAAAGAATCCAGCTGTAAAAAGAGTCCCATGGTTTTCTTATAATTTCTAATAAATATATTTATTTTTTTTTAATTATTAAAACATGTGGCAGTGTAAGAAATTTGTCAAAATTAGGAAGCGGCAGTGAAATTGTTAATGTGAAATTGGGAAAACAAATTGGAAGATGTCAACAAATCCCATTGACGAATGCTATCTACATGAAGGACAGACACTACGTTGCTTCTAAATACGAAAAACCCTGACCAAATTTGAAATATATGTTTTTTTTTCATTTTATCTTATCAGTATACCTGATTAAAAAAAATATATATATATATATACGAGTATATATTTATAGTATATGGAAAATCATTACAGGTGTAAGTAAAATCTAAGGAATTTGCATTCAAAAAGAGAGCAGATACTGTTTCTTTAAACGGCTTGTTTTTGCATTTAAAAACAATGTCCGTGGTAATTTTGTTAGTCCTTTAACCATAAATCATCAACAGACGCAGCAAAGAGTTCGTATATAGTGCATATATGTGGACTGCAATATTACACCAAAAATGTAAAAACATTCTGCGCTTATAATTTCATACATATAATTAAACCTTGTTGACAATCCGTAATCTACTCAGCGTAAAGTTTCTAAACGTTGTGTACTCAGCCTGAGTAAATGTGCATGGAGACAACCAGGTGTGTAACCCTGGAGCAGCGCGGCGTAGCCGTGATATAGCTACACAACTGTTCTGCGGGTATTGCATTGAGCACGGCACCGTGAAGGGGTTGTATTTTATTTTCCTTTTTCTCTAAAAATTTCTAATTCAAAACACAAACATGCACATATTCTACGCCATTATAATATTAAAAATTGTATACATTATTTTAACGGCTTTCACAGTCGAGGGTTGTAGAATAGTATTTGCTGCTTTTTATGTTACCATTAATTTTGTATAGTTTTTGAAAGTATTTAGGAAAGATATATAAAACGAGGACCGTGAAAACCATAACAATACAAAAAGTCAAAGAAATTTAAACTTACAGCAAACATTGGTCGTATAAATATCGCGGCTCAGCTTGGTACGCCACTTTGTTCCAATACGGTGACCGTTAAAATACAGAAATTGATCTTGTAAATAAGTCAGCTAAGTTGATTGGTACGCAATTTATATCTAGTACAGTCGTGTAAATGTAAATAATCACAACTCCGTTATTTATGATAATAGACAAAAGTATAAATATCGAGTGAAACTCCATTTCGCCATTTTGCTCCCACTTAATTTTGCTCCTGATGAGACAATGAGAACACCTTTTCATCTGGTATATACTAGGTAGCTGCTGGAAACCATACTGAACTCTTTTGTAGCCTAGGTGGCTGTGATGTCGAGACGATCCAAGAAGTTTGTTTTGGAAGACTTCGTCACCGACTTTGTATGGATCTCTCACTTGTGTCGTATTTCAGACGCTGCACTAAGCGGAAGAAACGGAGCTTAAATTAATATTCATATTGAATTAGCCCTTGCTACCATAGCTATCTTATATGTAGTATAAAGTAATTAGTAATTTATAAATAAACTTACTCAACTCCTACTTTTTTAGAGTTTAGTAACATTATTGATCCAAACTACTACTTCAAATGCACTTCAACAGTACACGTTAGTTGTGTAGTATACAGTGTAGTAATTGTGTTGATGTTTGTCACCAAGAAGCTACAAACCTGCAAGATATTCCTAAAAAAATAAAAAACGTTAAATTTATGATAGTTAATTTACGAAGCGCTCCGAAACGTCCCTGGGCGTGTTATAGTGGCGGGTGACTTCAACGCCCGTGCGGTCGAATGGGGTATGCCCGTGACTAACGTGAGGGGAAGACATATTTTGGAGATGGTCTCGAGACTCGATTTGGAAGTCGTGAATAGAGGGACAAGGCCGACCTTCCGAAGCACTCTCGGTGAGTCAATACCAGATATTACGATGGTATCGGCCGATTTGTT
Source organism: Homalodisca vitripennis (assembly GCF_021130785.1). Lineage (NCBI taxonomy): Eukaryota > Metazoa > Arthropoda > Insecta > Hemiptera > Cicadellidae > Homalodisca > Homalodisca vitripennis. Next base: position 160,852,244 of record NC_060207.1, on the reverse strand, counting down.
CCCTTTAGTAGCGGAATGGCGAGTGATAGACGTCTAGACTGTTAGTGACCACGAGTTCATCGCTTTCCATCTTATCGATAATCAGCTGCCGGGGCGAGCGAATACCCGAAACACTCTTGGCTGGAATCTGGCTAAGCTGGACATGGGAACACTCGTCGCGCAGCTAGATCGTGGTATCGAGGCTGGTGTTCCGGGGTTTCCCGAGTCCACTGTAACAGCTGAGGTTGAGGCTTATATCGACACTTCCATGAAACTGATAGAACACGCTTGCAATTCGTCAATGCCTCGGAAACGACCCTACCGGGGCCGTCGCCAAGCCTTCTGGTGGACGGACGAAATCAGCGAGCTCAGGAGAACTGCACTAATGTGCAGATGTAGAGCGCAGCGAGCTCGAAACCGGCCTGAAGCTATAATTAGGTCGGCAGAGCATAAGGCTGCTAAGAAAGCTCTGAGTACAGCAATTCGTCTGAGCAAGGCGCTATGCTAGCGTGAGCTCTGCCAGGAGGTGGACTCGGACCCTTGGGGAAGAGGATACAAACTTGTGAGAAAAAAGCTCGGAGGAATAGCGAACAGCACAGAAATGCCTGCTGGAATGATTTCGGCGATCGTGGAAGCTCTCTTCCCAAGTCACCCTGTTAGGCGGGAGGAGAGAGTAGCGAGACCGGTTCCAGACGTTCCTATTTTTACGGAGTAGGAGCTTGTAGCGGCGGTGTCTACCATGCGCAACAAGAAGGCTCCAGGACCAGATGGCATTCCAGTTGAGGTTTTGAAGGTTATGGCGGCGAGTTATCCGCTCTTGCTGCTGAATATGTTTAATGTATATTTGGTAGCGGGTGTGTTCCCGTCGCGCTGGAAGGTTGCTAGGTTGGCGCTGATCAACAAAGGCAAAGGTGACCCGAACTCCCCGTCGGCATACAGGCCACTTTGTATGCTTGACACCGCGGGGAAGCTCTATGAAAGGTTGCTGAAACCGAGATTGCAGTCGTCCATCGAAGCCGCCGGAGATCTCTCTCCCCGGTAGCACGGCTTTCGGAAGCGACACTCAACTCTGAACGCCATTACAGAGGTGATCAGTGCCGTCCAGCAAGCCGAAACAGCTTGTCACCAGGCTCGGCCGATTGTGCTGTTGGTCACCCTTGACGTAAAGAACGCGTTTAACTCTGCTCGGTGGGAGGACATGCTAGAGGCGTTGCAGCGGGACTTCAGCGTGCCCGACTATCTCCTGGTCGTTGTGCAGGACTACCTGAAGAACCGTCGGCTGTTGTATGAAACCAAAGACGGAAGGAAAACGAAAGAGGTCACTGCCGGTGCGGCTCAAGGGTCTATTCTCGGCCCAGACCTATGGAATGTTTCATACGATGGTTTGCTTCGCCTTGAGATGCCCCACGACGTCTTCCTCGTGGGTTATGCTGATGACGTGGCTGCAGTCATCACGGCGAGGACTCCGGACTCAGCACAGTTACGCCTTAATCAGGTAATGATTCGGGTCAATGCCTGGATGATGAGCCATAGACTTGAGCTGGCGGTGACGAAGACCGAAATCGTTATGCTCACTCGACGGAGGATCCCCACTCTGATCTCTATGAATGTGGGGGGTGTCGAGGTTCGGACAAGGACTGCGGCGAAGTACCTGGGTGTGTTACTCGACTGCCGTCTTCGGTATTGGGAGCACATTAAAGCGGTGTGTGACAAAGCCTCTAAGGTGGTTATGTCTCTCGGCAGGCTGATGGCTAACGTAGGAAGCCCTAGGTCAAGTACGAGACGCCTCCTCATGTCTACTGTAAACTCAACCCTTCTGTATGGTGCAGAGGTTTGGGCGGGTGTCATGAGGATAAGGCGATACAGTCAAAAGCTGTTTTCGGTACAGAGAAGAGCAGCACTTAGGGTCGCCTGCGCCTATCGCACCGTTTCCGGTTCGGCCGTGGCGGTCGTGGCTTGGGTGATTCCTATTGATCTGCTGGCCATCGAGAGACAGACCGTCTTCCGGGAGGCTGCCGAGCGGGGTAGAGAGGATGCCTTGGCTGCTGCCAGGGTGGAGACTCTGCAGGTTTGGCAGCGGAGGTGGACTGAAGGATCGGACGGTCGCTGGACCTTCCGTCTTATTCGAGAGCTTCAATCCTGGATAGATCGTGGCCACGGGGAGATAGATTTCTACCTGTGTCAGTTCCTGACGGGGCACGGTTATTTTAGGAAATACCTCTACAGGATGGGAAAAGTCAGGTCGCCTCGGTGTGCTTACTGCCCGGAGGAAGATGATGATGTACATCACACCTTCTTCGCTTGCGGGCGCTTCACCTAGGCCAGGCGAACGCTCGCCACCACAGTTGGCGATGTTTCGGCAGAGACCATTGTGGAGATGATGCTGCAGAGTGAGGACGCCTGGAATGCAGTCACTACTCATGTACATGTGATCCTTCATCAGAAGCGTGAAGACGGATGCCTGGCTGACCCCTAGCTTCCGAAACAAGTAGCTTTGTCCTGGTTGGGACATAAGACACACGGACCAGGCAAGATGTCATCCGAAAGGGTTCCGGCCTGGGCCCTCCGTGCGCAAATACATTCCCCCTACGTTAAAAAAAATTACGAAAGTAGAAAATTAATAAATCGGTTGAACTAATTTCTTTGAGATATAACAAGCAAATATGGTGTTGCACCGGCTTCCAGACTAGAACCGGCTGAGATACTCAAATTATCGTGTCAATCGACTAAAATTTCGCCAGCTAAAGCTATTGCCTTGACTTGATATTAAGTGAAATGGAACATTCTCAATACTTAGATAATGATTAACATAGTGTTTATTAGTTATTATTGTTTTGTTACTGTGTCAATGTGGACTGAATGCGTCTCACATACTAACTGGTAACCAATAAGACATAACATGGCAAAACCAGCTGTTGGTATTCCCAAGAGAAGTATACGAGTACACACACACACACACACACACACACACACACACACACACACACACACACACACACACACACACACACACACACACACATATATATATATATATATATATATATATATATATATGTATTTATTATTTCTATTATTTATTCACTGTTTATTTACTTTCGTTTGTATTGTTTTCTTTTATATTTTTATATCTTATACAATGTTTGCACCTGAAGACGGTTTTCACCGAAATATAGTGCCATCGTTTTAAAAACACTTTGTTTTAATTGTACAGTCATTTACTAAAAATAATATATATATATATATATATATATATATATATATATATATATATATATATATATATATATATAGAGAGAGAGAGAGAGAGAGGAGAGAGAGAGAGAGAGAGAGAGAGAGAGAGAGAGAGAGAGAGAGAGCTTCTTACGCTACACGTGTTCTGACATATTCTATTTCTTGGCGTATGTGCAAGTTTCTTCAAAATTTCTCTATGATTTCTGAGTTTTTTTGAAGAATGTTGTCTCAAAGAGAAAGTTACAAGAAATAAATTATAAAGAATCAGTGAACGACGGTAGTGGTAGGGAGGCTGTCATTGTGATCTCTGCCTATGTGAGCTGATAGATCAGTAGTGTATTGACTATCAGTGGTTGTACGGTTCACTCGCCACTTCACAACAACCACACTTTTGGCCTTTGATGTTTGCTTTCTGTTTTCCAAATCGAAAACCAATTCATTCCGCGTGTTGAATAGGAATTCCGCTGTTGGAAATGTATCGGTTCGCGATTCATGTTGAAAAACTGAAGCGAACGTTAACAAAACAATTTACTTTGTTTTTGTTGCAACAGTAATTATTGGTGACAATATAGAGATTACCTTTTAAAACTTGTTTGCTTTATTGATCATGATTATAAACCAATTTGTTTGTGACTGTTCAATCGATACTGTTTTATGGGCATTTAAATATAAATCTCCATTTTCTCCCAAGGGTTTTTTCATATTGAATACATTATATTATTAACGAGATTCCACAATCAGGGCCAATGTACAATTTATCTCTGTCTCGATCTACTTAATCGTGTTTTTGTACTGTAAGTACTTGATATTGCACATTTAAAAATATTATTAAATTTTTTGTATTGTACTATTGGGCTTTATACTTAATACCTCCATTTCAGAGCAACATTAAAAATATTTTAACTGTAAAATTATTCTTTACTTCTTTAAAAATGTTCTCTGTAGATACACCGTTTCTAAGACTATAAAATGCATATTATGAAAACATTTATAATTTTACCTTCTTTTATCCTCCACCATCCATATGTTACTTTTGAACTTGAAAAATAACTCTGGGAAAGTTGACATTTTTTTATTACTGCATATATGTTTCGGTTTTGTTATATGCTCTAGTGGACTGAAGTTCGTTCTCTGTTTATCCCCGCTTCATAATCCCTGGTTGCTCTAGTTCCTTCACAAAACTTTTTTATCCGTCACAGGCTGCAAATTTCGTTAGTTAAGCATTTCCTGTCATTGAGTAGTCTCTCGTTCCCAATATATTGATAAGTGATTTTGACATGGAATGCCATTACTTGTGACGGTTTTAGGTGCAAAGAAATGGTGGAACAGAACATTCCACGGGCCAACGGCCGGGTTTGAACTCTATAAGTTTCTAAGGCAATGATCAGCTCTTACATTAATACATTACAGCCAATACATTAGCTTGGATTGGGTTGACTCTCTTGGAATCCCTTAAAAAGTTAGGTTAACATTCTCATATGCCTCCTAATAAGGACATCTACAGAAAGAGGATGACATGATGCTTATTCAAATAAAAACTAAACTGATACTGACTGGATTATATCATTCACATTAAGATGGTGCAGTCGGTTTTTGGTTAATTTTTTAAAGCAAATTTTTATCAGTCATTAATATACCTTTCCTTGATGACAGAGAAAATAGAAAAAAAGGTTTGTTTAACCATTGCACTAGACATGACAGGCATTTCAGGCAACATCAATCAGGCACTCTCTTACAGTATACGAGTATATTGATATATAAATGGAAAGTATGTCATACTTTTACAATTTACTAGCTGTTGCCCGTGGCTCCGCACACAAATTTCAAAACACGAATTCTGTATCCTAATTAGGTAATACACTTACGATGTAACATGAGGGAATCCTATGATATTTATAAAACATAGGTAGGCATATATCAGGTACATATTATTTCAGTGTTGATGAACAAGAGGATTAGAGGTTAAGGCAAATTGAGACTGTCTCTTATATCAGGTTTTGCGCGTGATGGAGCATTTCTGGTTCGAATGAATTGTATTTCCGACGCTACAGATAAGTTTGCATTGTTGCCTCAGTAAAGAAAATATATTATGTAAACACATACAACTGAGAAGTTTACTTTGGTCAAAAAGCATTTACTTACAGTATAATGTATTTAAGGTGTGCCCATATATATATATATATATATATATATATATATATATATATACGTATGTGTGTGTGTGTGTGTGTGTGTGTGTGTGTGGTGTGTGTGTGTGTGTGTGTGTGTGTGTGTGTGTGTGTGTGTGTGTGTGTGTGTGTGTGTGTGTGTGTGTGTGTGTGTGTGTGTGTGTGTGTGTGTGTTATTTGCAGAACACTATAACAATGTTCAGGTTATAGCCCCGACCAAGAAAATATATAAATTGTATATCGTTGTTTGTCGAACTTCAGTCTGGGAAGGAATGGTTCGTTGAGGCAAGTTAATGTTCGTTACTCTTCTTAAGGCACTTTAAATATGTTTTCATTGCTCTACTAATCAAAACACTGTTTTCTTAAACTGTACTATTATATAAAAATGTAAGAAGGTCTCTCCCAATCTAATGTGTGTTTGTTAGTGTGTTACGTAAAACAATTAAAAACTACTGGACCGATTGTACTGAAATTTTACATTAACATTCTTAGAGTATCCGATTAACTAACATATGTCAATTTATATTTCAAAAATCCCTCCCAGCTATCTCCCACTGGTCTTATAACCTCACTTTTTTGGCTTAATCAGTAGATAGTAAATGTGTTTTTTAATCCCTTGTCACAGTCAATAACAGTAAGTATAATATTCTACACATATTTAAACAGGTGATAGTAAGTGTTTATTGTTATTCATCTGTCAAATTCAGTTACAATTTACAAATGTCACGTTACATGCACAAGCTTTTCTCTGTCTATGTTTGACTTTATTGGGATTTTAATCAATTACACTATTCGTAAAATGCCATTATTGTCAAGTGTTGTTATTGCTTTTAAAAGCTAGGGCCTTCGACTCTAGTCCCCCTTTAGACTTAGTATTTCTACACACTGACCTGAAATAGTTCAATTGTAACTGAAATCGTTGGAGCCAGTCAATAAAATATCATTAAATACTGGAGAGAAACACGATAATTTTTAGAGGTTCTTATAAAATACAGTTTCAATCTTCGACTTCAGAGCCCCACCTTTAAACGCAAATATAAATGGATCATATGATTGGAATATCTTTCAGTGACTATCACTTATCTCAGGATTTTTTGGAATGCTATTTAAAAAGAATATCGTTGTGGTGTGCCTGCTTTAAAAACAGAAATTGCGTGCGAAGCCACGGGTAATTGCTAGTATTTTCTAAAACTTTTGGTTGTAACGCTGCTTAGGAGCGGAGGATTATTCGAGGCATCTATTTATGTCTCTAGGCGGAACACGATGATTACTGAAGTTGTAGAAGTTTTGAGCATTAAAAGAGAAATAGAGGAGCCCACTTCTTCCTTATTAAATCCTTCCTTTTGTATTCTTTTCCACAGTTATTTCCGTTTATGTCACTAGCTATATAAGAAAGCCTGGACGGACTCATTTTATGAGGTACTGCAAAACAATATGAGTCACCTAAAGTCAAGAATTTCTCCCAATTATTTGTCCCAGTTTTTAACCTAATATGAGAATATCTTGCGCTTTAGTGATTATGACGCGTAGTTAGTTTTTGCATTTGCTAAACTCCGAGTTTTACAACATAATGATCCAGCCCTACTGAAAAAGCCTTCAAACCAATCATCGTTTGATAAGCAAACAAAATCAAGTGCCTATTCAGACCCATTACGGAAAATCTTCGCCCCAACGAACAAAAGACGTACTCAAATTAAAGGGCCACTCCGGCAGGGAACAACAGTGTGAGTCTCCTACGCGGTAAATGTGCAGCCTAAAATAGTCCGCTGCCAAGGTCCAGCGTCTGAGCGCTTGAAGTGTTTGAGAGCGTTTCGGTGTAGGATCTAATTGCCATCTCCAGCAGCAGTGAGGCGGCTAGACACCAGATCAAAGCTACTAGCTAGTGATGTGACGTCGACCATGTCTCAGTTGCGACTAATTGCAACCGTTGCAGAGGATTATATATGATCTCTGTGACCACGTGACCTACTCGCTTCATTATACTTCTGATTGTTTGTATTCAGAATTAATTTCCCCAAGCCCTTCAGAAACAAATGTATCCTTCCAGAAATACCTATATAAGGATTATAGGTTACAGTACAATATTTAATGATAGAATATGAAGTGTTAATGAACTATTATAACCAATTGTGTATATTCTTTAAATTTAGTATAAATGACATAATTTTCCTGTTTTTAACGTTGTATTTCAGTATATATATTAAAATTATTTTATCCTATTTATATTGAGGAAGTTCTTTCTGTGCACCACACTGTTTAAATTTAAATCTGTATTTGTCACAAAACGTGACATATTACAGCAGTACTAAAGTAACAGGTTATATCGTGAACTATTGTAAACTTTATTAAACATACAAGTAGTATTCGTTGATATAATCTAATTTAATTTAAATTTGTGTATAAAACTACCTTATTATTAGTGATACTGAATAAATATTCAACAGATAACAATATACATATATGTCTCCTTATAACTAAGCGTCTGATTTAATAATATTGTACTTATACTCTGGTTTATTCTAATGGGTAATTTTAATAATATTTATTTATTATTTTGATATGAATCATCGGTACCGGAAATAGGCCAGCAGCTAACCATCCCTTATACGGAGTTGTTTCGTTTTTTATATTACGTGATAAAATACCGGCGGGAACGATACAAACTTAAATTATTAATACATATGTTATTAGATAGGATTCCCAGAACTCTCTACGGACATGTTCAGGTATTATTTCTGGATCAGAGGCAAATCTGATATTATATTAAAACTTTTGAAAACTCAATAGTAACCCGGATAGCCACCATTTTGTTTATACTACCTTACTACTTTTAATTTGAGTACAACTTTTTATAGTAAGTAGAAATTTGGTGTATATACCTTAATAACCTAAAGACCTAATTACAGACAAATTCAATTTTTAGAAGCTTTATTTCAAAATGGCGGTTTTATAAATTGTTAATCGTAATTATCTTAAACTACATATAATAAAAAGTCAAAGTTATTATATTTTAGTTAGAAAATTTAATTAAAATCCAACGATACCAAGTTAAAAAATGACTTTTGAAAACCGAGTACTAAACAACATCCACTGTGATTATGTGACAGAACTGGTTGTGAGTCACAATAATCATCTCTATTAATTTTAAATGCACTTACCAACTGATAGGACATCTAATGAATTTACGTAAGTTTTTATATGATAACTTGATACAAAATAATTTTAAATTAAAAGACCAATATCTGCTGCTGGATGAACAGTTTCAGTCCAATATTCAACAATCTATATTCAATATTCTTACAGCCAGTTTTAGTGCACTTCTTGAACCGCGACAACAAAGATAGCACCACCTGTCCAAATTCGATTTTTTACCTTTTATTTAAAAAAACTTAAGGAATTATTAGAAACCTAATTCTAAATCTTGCTATAGGTAAATATATTACGACTACAGTTAAACAATGTAATGTTATAATCAGCCGATTACAGCACTAATATTAGTAGTGCTGATTGTTGTGGCTCAGTGTTGTCACATAATAAAAGCCTTTTTGCACGGCAGTTGATATTCCCCTTACAATCGCATCGTATATCTGTCAAAGGACTATTAATAGTAGCCTCTTCATTCAAACACCCTTTCTTAATCGTTTGTCCTTGTAAAATAATCCTTTGAAATTATCCATGAATTGTGGTAATATACAGGGTGTCCAGTAAAAGTAAGAGTCCAAAACAATACTTTGGAATTTTGTTATACACATAAAAAAGAACAAAAAAGTTCATGTAAAGGTATGTCCTATAATCTTTAGTTTTCCGCCTATCTGTCTGTAATTGTCTTTTATCAAAAAAATTATATATTTTGAACCAGGGGAGTCAAATATGATATTCGTAAATAATTAATTTACACCAGCACCTACGCGGCTTCGCACGCAATTTCGCAGACTTTGCGCGTGTATGAGCACTCTTCTTTTTGAGTGAATTACATTTCCGATGCCAATATTGAGTTCGCCTTATTGCCACGATCAATAAAATAAGTCAAAATGTGTATATTTATGGCCATTGTAATTTACTCTGGTTTAAGTAATTTTCTGCCATAGTTGACTTTACCATGTTTCACCGAACAAGATGATACAGGGTAAGGCGATGAGAACCCAACATATATGTTATATCACAGATTTAATACTTTTAATATTTTAATGCTAAATAACATGCAATTTTAATGAGTCAAAGTCTTTTTTTGATAATCATATCCTTCAAATGACGGACTTAAACCCGCTGACACTCCTCAAGACGGGTAAAAAAGCTGCCGAACACTTGTTCCAGCATTTCTTGAGGAACTGCCGGAACGTCCTCTGTAATCATGTGTTTCAGTTCATAGAAATTGCTTGGCCGAAACCAAGTAGCCTTATAGGAAAAATAACAAATAAATAGATCTGGTGATCGAGGTGGCCAGTGTATGTCACAAAACCTTGAGATCATACAACCAATAAAAACATTTCTGAGAATGATCATGGGTAGGTCTGCGTGTGCGCAGTGAAAATTAAAGTGCTGAAAGTACAGAGCATCAGTATTGATATCCAGATCCTCCGATAATGGAATATTACAATACAACATACCACGCTGATTTCACAGTAACCATCTTTTCCCTGTTATCTTCAAAGAAGTAAGGTCCAAAAATTCGCTGTCGTACCTGCAAACCATACTGTCACTTCGGGGCTATGTAAAGCCTTGGGTTGAAGCTTTCTGTGGTTATGAGCACTCCAGTAAGGCACGTTATATTTGTTTAGATGGCTAGACAATTAACACTGTGCTTCATCAGACAAAATCAACGTTTTATAAAAATTTACCTAATATGGAACACTCATTTTTGATGTCAGTAATTCATCACAGAACAAAATTCTTCTGCCATAGTCTGGCTCTTTAAATTCTTACACTGATTTCTTAATCTGATTTCTTCAATTTGTTTCTTCGGTTTTGTTTCTAAAGGTTCCGGAGGAAAATCTTCAGCAGGGTTCTGTTTGACAGACTAAGTTCCAAACGCTTGCTTCCTGGCCGACCGCTTTAAATTTCGAGTAACTGCAACACTCACTCTTTCCACATTGTTTTGTTTCCAACAGTTTTTAGACTTCCAAAATTTTCTTTAGGATAAAGGAAGTTATATTTCTAAATAAACTTACCCAGTTTTACTTGTTTTTCGATCTGGAACAGCGCTATGTCGATTAATGTTGAAGTTAGTTCTAAACAATCTTTGAGTTTTTACATAAGAATCACTGTTATTAAAAAACGTTTCTACAGCAAAATAACGGTGTTTAGGAGTCCAAAACGCTATTTTTACTAAAATTGTACAATTCGCTTAAAATTTTAAACATAGCAGATGATTTATTGTTGCAATATTTATCATATAACAGCATAAACAAATTTTAAAGTTCCCTTGCCTCACCCTGTATATATATATATATATATACATACACAGGTGTGAGAAGCCTAATTCTAACACAAAGAGTCTACTGTCGGCTAAAGTAATTTAATTCTAGTCTAAAATATTTCAAGTGCCACAGCTGAGTTCCCTTTGTTGCCCTGATGAAGAAGATGTATACATAAGCAGATCTGAGAAGCCTACTTGTCTCAAAAGACAACAAAAATGAGTTTTATAAAGTCCAAGACAACGAATGTCTTATTTTACCAGGCGAAGTTAGGGATAAGAAGTTCTTTCTTAACACTTAATAATCTGGGGACCAACGGCTTAGAGGTGACCGCCATCAATGACCGGGCAGACGGACTGCTTGCAAGGACAGGATCCTCAATAGTCACCCATCCAAGCAGCAGCCACGCTCGACGTTGCTTGATCACACTGCGGGATTAGCGATGTTATCGATTACAACGATATTCTTTAAATATATAGTAAAAGTCAGAGAGTATCTTTATCTTTAATATCTGCATTCAGTACTGACCGAGCACTGCATACTTAATATTTGCAAAAACATACAAATACAAGTTTATTTTTAATAAAACGTTTAATTTTTCCATCTGGATAGTTTCAATTAATTTCCAATTAAAACTAAAGTGCCTATAGAAGCAGAAAAGCCTTATGTCCAATATCGAGCTGTTTTGTTAAAAAACCAATTTAATTAGTGTTTAGTACATTCATGAAACTGCACAGCTCAGGCATATCAATTTCATAAGGTATACCTCATGAAAACAAGGCTTACCTGTATATAGGATACACCATCAGCTATTAAAAGCAATGCAATTATCATAAAGCTGGGTTTAGAGGTCCGTGATTTTGTTTCACCAATTTTTTTACCGACTTTGCACGTTACCACAGACCAAGAGTTCACATCGTACTAAACACTTTACTACGTAATATAGTGTAATGTTTTGTTTTTAATTACCAAATTAAAATCTTAAATAATTTCATCCGTCAAATAAAGCTAGTATTGAAGGTTTTCTATTACTATTTTCTTTAGAAACTACATTTTAAAGCCTTATACATGTTAAAATCAAATAATCTAAGCAAGTAGACAGTTGGACATTTAGGCTATTATTTTTCGTTTGGTTGTAATATTTGAAAAGTTTCTAAAAATAATTCTGAAAACTTAAAATGATTTAAAACTATACGATATTTTTTATTTATAAACAAAACCTTTTGGGTATCCAGCAGCTAAATTTCGCTACAGTTCATCAGACCAGGAATGTTTAAACTCATGGTTACCAACGAGCTCCTAAATTCACATTAGTTTTACACTACTCCAACTTTTGAAACAACTTTAAATAGGCTTCTAAAACAGCTAGCATTTATGGCTGCTTAAAATGATAGACATGTTTTAGTATAGTTTCTCTGAGTCTCTGGCATCCCTTTCCAAAACTACCTTTCCAAGGTCTAAACAATTCCATAATCCGAGATGTCGACTTTTTAAACCTTCCAGTTCTCTAATTTTAAGAGATGTAGGACCTTCCTGCCTCCTTTTTGAGATTCTAAATATCGATCTCTGAAAGCTTCTGTTATATAAAAGATTACATCTCTATAAGTTACCGAATTATGAGGGTTTCGTAGAATCATGGTATCTGTTAGTTCTTTTGATTTTTATTTTAGATTTCGATATTGTGATGAAATCAGAAACGAAGTTGACGCCTCTTTTGATTTCGGACACAGCTTTCTATCTTTAGGAGCTCCCTTCCTCGGGGAGCAGCAAGCCTCTGGAAGATTCGAGCCTCTTGAACCTTCCGGTCTTTATGAGCTCCCCACCCTGGGAGTCCCCAGACAAGCATTGTTTATCAGAGTCTGGACGTTGCTAGCCTCTAGAAACTCCCAGTCCTTAGGAATTTTTCCGATGTCTGTGTATTCTGTCTCCTCCAAGATTTCCTAACCTCCTCCCAGTTGTCGAGAAATACTACTGAGCTATGAGCCACGGTGGAGAATGACCAGGCTGACGATCCTCCTCAAATTGGCTAATATATTTCCAGAAGTTTGTTGTTTCAACATTATGGTTGCTTTTAACATTTTCATAATGCTATGGAGTTATGTACTTTTCATCTCAGGCTCAATTGAAGATAATGTAATACATAACTCCAAACTGCTTAAATTAATTACTAATAAAAACGTCCGCTTGAACACTCATATTAATAAAAAGAGAGAGAATCTCGTCAAAAATATAAATCTGATAGTAGAAACGTAAGTACTTCCCGAATGAATATTTTGCAAACTGACACCATAAATGCAAATTTATAGGAAATGATTACTCCAATCTTTGATCATTATCATAATGACGAGGAAGTGTTAATTAATATTGTATTGACGCTAATTGTCATTTTATTAAATTCCCACCAACATTTGAACAAAAAACAGAAACCAATATTAATTAGAAATTACATTTTTAATTATTTTCGTATTTCTTCTTTCTTTAAGAAGGATTTTCTAGCATGTTTTATGTCGTCTAAAGGTATGTGATACTAAAACAAACATCGAGATAAATGAGGGTATAGGGTTAGAAATCCCTTAACGTATTGCTGGCTAGGGGTTTATAGCGGGACTAGATCACCGTGTACTTTCGATAATAAATATGGTATTATAAACCATTAACTCTGAGATAAATATATTTATATACGAAGTGGCATAGTTCGTTACGCTCACACGTTTGCTATGCTCTCGACTTCAGAAATGGATGAACTCACTCCTTTGTCTGAAAATACCATTAATCATTATTATTATAGTTCTTTCTCCCCTTTTTGGAAGTAGAAGAGGCTAACGTTATTTTTACAGAATGAAACAAAATCTCTAATTACATTTTCAACAAAAAAATAAACACACACACTCACAAAACCTAAATTTATTGGAACATAATTTTATAAATATTTGTGACAAGGAATATAATCAATTTAATTTCTTTGAGAAATGGTGTTGAGAAACAAGTACAAAATAATTATCAATATTTTCGATGTTCTTAATAAATGGTGTTGTACTAAGAGGCAATTAAAATTACAAATTATAAAAATTAATTATTTTAACAAGCACCTTTATTTGTTTTGAAAAAATGTTGGTACTTAAAGTTTGAAAAGCAGTGCATGGAAATTGGTATTTCATTTTAATGCACTCTGTTTTATCATTATTAGAATCCAAGCATGAGTGACATTACAAACATTGTTTAGTTCGTTCAAACATTAAAATTTGATTTTTCCTTACATTACTATGATTTATATGTACACTTACAAACACACGGGTAAAACATTATATAACATAACACAGGTATATACTACAACAAAACACTGAATAAGATGCTGTCAAATAACAATACTGGACTACGACATTTAGGCTTAACACAGATTTACGTATAGCAGGAAAATCTTAAAAACATTACAACAGTAGATAGATGTTATATTTTATTCTTCAAACAATGTTTTTATGAGAATTAGAAAATTGCCAAGTCTGCGAACTGTTGTGTCAAAGTTATCATATTAGGTTATATTCAGGTCTTATAACTATTACTATTAAAATTCAACCTTATAAGATAGGAAGTACTCGTACATCTCCATATATAAAAAAGTTAAAACTCCTGTCATACTATTCAACAGTTTTAACAGTGGTATGTGTCTGTAATTTCGTTATCGATTATAGATAAATAGTTCATTTATTATTGTAGGTTATGGTTAGCATATGGATGAAAGTTATATAATCTTTATTTATCGAAACATTAAGTGTAGTCAATATATTACCAATTAGGTACTTAAATCTTACAATTATAAATGTTATCTATAGCATTTAATATATAAATATTTTAATACGACAAATAATAAAATAGATACTTTCCAAAATCCACTCTGGTACCACCAAACCCAAAACAATGTTATACTAAAAATACTTGATTTGTTAGAAAAAAACATTTTTTTCTGTGCTGTTGTGGGAAAATAAGAAAAGATGAATGTCACCAGAAGGTATCATTGGTTGCATTGTTTTTTTCGACGAAGCTTAATGTTTTTTAAAAGCGTACCTCATTTTGTCAATTTGTACGTTCAGTATGTTAATATTTTTGAACTTAATACGTATACAGGGTATAGTTTAGCTCAACTTCAATTGAAAATTTGTTTCTCAACAGAGTCAAAAAGTATGTAAAAGAGTCAAAAAGTATTGCTAAAACATTAAAAAATGTTGTTAGACAAATAAAAGCCACTAAAAACGTTATTGAAAGTAGGTCTACACTAATTACTATTGCAAGATCTTAGTATTTTATCTTGTTTTATGTAATTGATTAGTAATTTGTCATCTTGTTTTATTAATTTTTCATGATTACAAGATCTATTCTAGCACACACAGTATGAATACAATTTTTTAATAGACCTAGAAAATAATATTAAACCTCTCTGTAACCATCTATTTTGAGAAGTAGCGTTTATATTTACTGTATATTGTTCACATTCTCCGTTTTGTAGAAGCTCTCAAGAAGATATGAACATTATATGAGGCCTTAATAAAAATGCCGACACGTTCCTTGTGGCGCTAAAATGGCACAATCTATAATAACTGCTTCCCAGTTTCCTCGGAGTACAGTACAAAGGAAAATATTTCCAATTAGAAGAGGTGATAAATATTTAGCGCAACTAGAGATATTATGATCGGTGAATAAATTGAGGTTAGGACGGTGTCGGGTGCGGGTTTATTAAATAGTGAGACCGTCAATATCCGGACGGAATGCACTGGAAGCTGTGGAATGGCGGAACGTGCCCCGAATTGCATTCCTCTGTCCGCCAATGAGCATTCACTCTTATACTCTCGTCCGCCCGATAAGTCACCACGCCACGGTCACGTGGGCTAATATGACGTCATACTGAGAAGAGTTCATAAGTTATATAAAAGTTCAAGAGGGAGGTATAGGCTAGTCTGTTCAAACTCCAAAATTTTCAAATTCCTGCGTTTGGTTTGTGTTATTATTTGAAGAAAATAAACACGTTATTTTTTAACTTCAAGTCTAAATACCTACAAGCCTACACAAAAATCGTGTAGGCCTGCGAAATTACGCCAACTTTATCCTCAAATAACAATCGTTTTCCCGTTATTGAGAGAATGTGTAAGACTGTTTCATACTGTAATAATGATGTTAACAAAATAATATAGTTACCTTTTAACGGGGTTTTACACAAGCTACACAACGATATTTCACTTCAGAGCTTTAGTATATATTAACCTATTCTTTAAAATTGATTTCCATTTAACAAAGATGAGTGGCTTGCCTTCATATCGACATACTTATATGACTGAAATCTTTCACCTATTGTAACAGAATTCTTGCAATTAGTTACAAGGTTACTAACTCGCTTTTCTTTATCTGATGTAAACTTTGTACTAAGTGTGTACTAAAACGTTATAGTGTACTAGATTATACACCTGATGAGTTAATGTACTTCAAAGGCTTTGTGATCGAAGCAGATGATAACACATTAGTCACGCTTTTCTCGATAGGAGTGCGTTACTACAACAAGATTTTCCCCCTTGCACTCCCTGTTCCGGTAGACTTGACTCGAAATTGAGCATCATAACTTTGAACGGTGTACCGAGAACTCTTGTAAAGTTAATTCGCTCTCTTCTAAATTATTTATTTCTATAAGGAATGTTTTTGTTGGCTATGCCTTGTTTATGTGAATTTTTCGGTCATGCATGCTACCAAACATCTAATTTTATTATTTCATGTACTCGTCGAACTTTACAGCAGTTTCATTTCTACATGGGCAACATCAAGTTTGAAATTTTATTATAACCTAGTGTTCACACATTTCAATTTGTAACAGGGTTACAAATATTCGAGTTGTTTATCTGTCTGTTTTATGCAGAATATTTTAATTAATATTCTGTATATTCAAAAAATTAGCTGTATATTTGAAATTTTCCATGGAACTTCAGCGAACCTGTTATATGTGGTTTTGCGAACATCTGATTGAGCTACATAAATTAAAACTGTATATATATTACCATTTTTTTAAATGATTATTTTTATTGATGTATTACAAAGTACAGAGTAAGCTAGTTGACTAATAGTGAAAATAATAGAGAAAACAATCTTAATTTTTTTATTACAAACTACTTTTTGGAACAGAAATTAAACTAAATCCTGTTTTAAATGTAACCTCAACTATTTTAGTATTCTTCTTGATAAAGTATTTGTAATGAGTATAATTGACACTTAGGCTACGTTAATTGACTCAGTTTAATAAACCATAATAATTATATTTATGAATCGTGAACATTTTGTGACATTTATCAGTTAAAGAAATTAAGTTTAGCGAAATATCTATAACAATCTAAAACGTATTACACCAAAAGATAAATAAAGGTTGAAAGATACATTTACTATATTTTAATATGAACATTTTAATTTGTGGACTGTGTGATTTATTTTTTATTTTCCTTACTTTCATCATGAAAGATATAAATAAACTTAATATTTCACATATACTAAGAATTTCAAGATCATTAGTCAAATTAAAATTTGAACAAAGTTAAACATTTTAATATTCATTTTATTTTGATTTCACAGATAATGTGTCATGTTTAGTTAAACAATGAAGTACTTGATTCCGGTTTAAAGCCAGGTAATTTAATTTTATATGTGAATTAATATTAAAATTATAATACAATACTTAGAATATAATTTTATATCCTAACTCACTTTTTAAACTGTATAAACATTAATTTTAATTTTTTTTAAACGAGACAAATCAAAAGGGTGCTGATCTTAATTGAGGTTGCCTTATATTAGCATAAACTATTAGTTCTTTACTGGGGAAACTATCTGGAAGAATTAATCGACCTATTGAATTGACCGTTCCGACTTTAATTTTAAAACATACTGAGAGACAGTTTTGGACTGATCAACTTATAATTTAATACCGACAAACTTTGATCAAATCTCAAAGTTGGTTGAGAGCGTTTCACGCCTCCACAGCAAATTACCTCCGCACCGCAGTGAGGGTCAATTTTCTTGAAGGGCACTCCACCACGCCCTTCTAAATTAATTTTCCATTGTGCAAAGGAGCTATCGCTCTCCTACAGCTCTCGCTGCTCCTACGTTAAAACATTCCTAATCGCTTCGTAGGTGTTGGACAACGACCGCAAGCAAATATATAACTTGTACATGCTTTTGTATACCGGCACCTGCTTGAAAAGTAAGTTGTATCTACTGTATATATATATATATATATATATATATATATATATATATATATATATATATATATAAATGAATGTTTGTGTGTTTGTCCTTTATGGAATCGCAAAATATTAGACAGACCATTATGAAAATTTGTATGTATACGTATTTTTCCACGGAGAAGGCTTATAAGCTATGCCCATTGACTCGCCACCAAGCGGCGCGGCGCTGCAAAAGATAAAAGGTTTCAAAGCGCCTGTACACTATAAACTGCAATTACGAAACAGTTACGTATATTACATAGCCAAACACTATTTGAAGGCCCTAAGTTATTATGTATATTTGTCTTTAAGATACATTTCTGACTGAACTTAAAGTTTGAGTGTTAGACCACTTTATAATAAAGTACATGTACGTGCACAATGGCTATAAACATAAACATATTTTCTTGATCGTGGCAACAAGGCAAACTCTACATCGGCGTTGTAAATATAATTCAATTAAACCAGAAGTTCACATACACGGGCAAAGCTTACGAAAAGCGTGCAAAGCCGCGGGAAACAGCTAGTTTTTAATAAATGTTGTATTGTTGTTGGCATTAGACCTTGTAACTTTAAACAATACAATAAACTTTGAAATTGGTGAACAATGAATCATTAATGAATTACATTAAAATTCTTATGACAATATTAGTTTTCAAAATAGCAGATGAGATGCGTTTATGAGAGATCCGCGTTCGAGTTCCGGCGGAGCAAGTACTTTTGTGAGTCAATGTTTATTGAAATTAAATTCGGCTATTGCCAATTATGACAATTTAATTAATGTAAAAAAAAGTCGTTTGACAGGTATTTGGTCTTCCAATCATATGTTAGTTTGGTTATTTAAACGCATATGTGACAAATGCAGCCAAATATAAAATAATTGAATCGTAAAAAGTAAGGGATTTGTGGTGTAATGGTAGCACATTCACCCGGCTAGTGAGAGATACGGGTTCGAGCCCCGGCGGGGCAAGTACTTTTGTGATTCAATGTTTATTTCAATTAATAAGGCTACTGCCATTTATACAAATTTGATGTAAATAAAAGTCATTTGACAGGTATTTGGTCTTCCAATCATATGTTAGTTTGGTTATTTAAACGCATATGTGACAGATACGGCCAAATACAAAATAATTGAATCGTAAAAAGTAAGGGATCTATGGTGTAATGGTAGCACATTCACCCGGCTAGTGAGAGATCTGGGTTCGAGTCCCAGCGGAGCAAGTAAGTGTATAAAATCACAAGATAATATTTTACTTTCTTTCAAGCTTTTTCGTTTATCACAATAAAATGACGACATATTATTTACTAGTGTAATAAAAAATCTAGTATACACAAAACAACCAGGAAGTCGAAACTCCTCTACAAGCGCCACTAAAATTAATCACACGAAATTAAACATTCCCTAACATTTAGACTAGTACTTGCTAAAACCTTATGATAAACGAACTTGATTTTGCTGTACTACTTTGCCTGCAATTGTTCATATTAAGTTTCATAACAATCAGTCTGGCATTGATGCTTTGCCCAGGACATTTATTCGATCTATCAGAAACTCAATACTTCCACTATTTGATCAAAGATAAAATATTATTGAAGAACTTCAAAATTTAAAAACTCTGAAGTAGTATTTAAATATCAGCTACATCGGATTGTTCCCCCGGGCAACCTTACGGCAATACTCTTCAAACTATTACCTCTTTAGATATACTCGTAAAACACCCTTTTTCTGCACATCTTGCAAATATTACGTCTGATTAATATAACACTATCAGACAGGCAACTTTAATTGTAATGCTGTTTTAAAATGTATCTACTTCCGACAGTGTACATAAAGAAATCTCAAATACGATTTTTTGGAATACGATTACTGGTGTGCTATATTATTAAGATATATTGGTCATACCGATATACATAATGCATCATATTGTTCACGTCACGATCAAATTAAATTATCTCACGGTGTATAGTAAGTATATTATTCTACCATAATACGAGTATTAATTAACATAGTATATCAGATCTATTGAAAAGACAGTCTTACATTATGAAAATTGAGCCATTTTAAGGCTAGCCCAAAAATGTGCGAGAGATTATAAACATTCTAATTAGCGCCTGTTGCTCGTGTGCGAAACTGGAGTGCACAGTTCACATTGAGTAAATTGGTACCACGTGGTATGTATCGAAGCACCATGCAGACTGTAACGGAAGGGTTATCGCTCAGGCAGACAGACAGAATACGGACTGCTCTTTTACATTGTCTTCCCAAAGTGAATACAGTTCTTCCTTGATCAATAGTAACCTAGGACCTATAGCAAAACAAATGACCAAACAAGAAATGATTACCTTACTCTGAAGTGCTCCATTACTTCGGGACAGAAATAACGAGTTTAGATGTTCTGTAATTAAGTTTGAAGACTTTAACAAGCTCTGTAAAGGAGAGTAAAGGCGGTTAAATAACGGTAATGGCACTACTCTAAAGGACTCTTCTGCCTGCCAAGTCCCTAGGACATTTCTATCACGGAATATCGCACAAATGAACGGACAATGATTTAAGGGGGTCCAAAGAAACTAAGACATCATTGAAGTTTCAATAGATTCCAAATAATTTTCCAGTTGTGTAAATGTGAATAAAGAGCAGTGTGTAAAAATAGTGGACATTCTAAGCCACCACAACAATACAGGACAGGCAACTATAAACTCACTAAAATTAACCACTATTCTTTTTTTATTCTAACTAAAATTTAAGTATTTTGATTCCTATAATTGTTATTACAGCAGATGTCAGTAGATTTACAGGAAAGGTGATTCAACATAGTAAAGTATTATGTTAATAATATTATTTCAAAAACACTAAAAAGAGTCGATTTACAAAAGGTTAATTCAAAACATTTTTCTTAAAAAATATAGATTGCTGGACATGACAGTGCTTTCTATCTTTTTATAATGCGACATGAAAGAGGTTTAAAAAAGGAACATTGGGATGATATATTTGAAAAATATGAATTATCTGAAGATATTATTAGATTGTACATTAATAAGTTAAATTGGTTCAACATTACAAAAATATTAAAATTTGTCTTCATAATGCATTAAAGAAAATATTCATTATCAATTGAAAGAACATATGTCTGTTGTTTGTCGCTATCAATACTTGAGTCCAGAATTTTAGGAAGAATTAAAAGATTCGGTTGATAGGAATAATATTACAGACCCTAAAGATTATCCTATGCAAAATTTATTAAAATATGTAACTGAAATTGCAAAATTTAAAAAAATGTTCTAAATAAATGACAGATTACCAAAAGCATTCAGACGATATTGAAAGGGTAGAGTATAAAACTTGCATTCCAATTAGTAAGCAATATTTGAACGAGCCAAATAAAAAGACTGAGTTTAATGTTGATCTTGGAGATAATTTTTTCTTGTAAAATTTCCAGTTTTATATTTGTGGAACTTTAACAACACAATATGGTCAAGCATTTCTTAGGAAAAATTATGTCTGATTAATTGATAATTTCATACCATTTTTGTTTTCCAATATTGAAGTAAGAAAACACAATAAATTTATAAAAGAAATTGAATATTGTGGTAAATTAAGTACAATTAAAGGAACCATATCTTATTCCAAAAGTGATGTATTTTCAAACAGTTTTGGATCAACTTTTAAATTTGGACAATTTGAAGCGGTTGGTAATTTATCACATTTCGGCTTAGGATTCTTTGAAAATGTAAATGTTCCAATCTATAAAGGTAGTTTTTAGATTAGTTTTATAAGAGCTGAAGATGATGATACAATATTAAAAACAAAACCTGGATATGACATGCCAGTTGATGGATAAACTGCAATTAACGAGTTTTTTATTAGAATTCCGATGATTGATTATAAACTCACGAGTAAAATTCGGTTGATTGATGAAATTACAAAAGGTCAAAATATTATTTTTTATTTTCTAGATTGGCAATGTATTGAGCAAAAGGGTATTGCTGCATCAACGTATTCGTTCTATATCACAAATATTTATAGAAATATGTTCAATCCTAAGTTCGTTATCGTTGGATTTCAATCAGATAGGTTGGGTTTCAAATCAAGAAAAAATCCTTCAAATTTCGATAGGTAGTTTGAATGTAAAAAATATTAGAGTAAAATTGAATGGTTCTTATTGTCCACATGAATTACAAATTTAAACATTTTCGGTAGTCTTTTCAGAATTATGTATCAGATGTATAAAAATGTTAAGAAAGTTTACTACAATAATATAGATTATTATTGTCCCGTATTATAGTCCCAAAGAATTTATAGCAAACAGGCCAATTTGTGTAATTGATACAACAAAGAGTATGACAGATATTTCTGGTCCAAAGAATGATAAAATTATCAATATGGATTTTCAAAATTCTGTTAAAAATTCAATTTGTTTATGTTGCTGTTGTTTCTGAAAACTTTTTATCAAATGATGTAATTAAGAATGATATTAGAGAAATTCAATAAATTGTTTAAAAAAATCGTGTTATTTTCTATATTATTCACTGAATAATTTAAAACTTTACAGAATTATTAGAGACATTGATAGAAGTATACATTTTAAATTTTATAAAAAATTTTTGAAATTGGTGATATTAGAAAAAAATTTGTTTCAAGGTCATCTTAAAGGTTGGACTGGAAGTGATGATTTTAAACAATACTTTAATATTTACTGATTCTATATACCAAGTTTAATAAAAAAAAAAAGCTCTAATAATTCCCGAGATATAAGAGTTTAAAGATAAGGGATGATTGGGATAGATTTTGAAAATACTGTTATTTTCATTAAACTATAAAACTCGCTTGTTTTTGAAGTTTTAGATTTTTTCCCGATAATTCTTTGTATGTTTTATGAACATTAAGAAATGAGGGATGATTTCACTCTTGACGATAAGTTAAGTCGAAAGAGTATTTAGTATATATGTACCAAATTTAATTTAAATAAGGTAAGTAGTTTTTGAGCTATGAGTATCGAAAGAAATTTCTTTTAGATAGTCAAGACCGTGTTCCACGCGGAACGCCCACGTCACAAGTTAAAGAAATAGAGAAAAGTTGATGTAGTCCAAACGTTAAACAAGTGTTAGTTGAACAACGGTCTCAATTATGTAAAATACGAGCTCAACAAAAAAATGTTTGTTATGTGTAAATTAATGAGATTAAAAGTAAATTAAACATTCAAACTTTATACATTATTAAAACATTCAAGAACTTCCCTAACTGTCCACTTATAGAAGACTATGAAATATGAATTCTAATTGGAATTTACAAGAAATTCAGAAATGTTATTGTTTATTTCGAAATCTTAATAATAATTTATTAAATTCATAGAATAAAGACTTTTTATTAAACAGCTTAAGAATATTGAGTAAACTTTTAACTTTAAACATTTAATAAAATTTTATTTTTTCATTTGAATTTATTATTGTCTCCAAAATTGTTTAATGTTTGAGTTTTTAGAGTTTTTTTAATAGTTTTTAGACAGTATTTTTATTCAATTTGTCCATATGGCTCTTAAAATGTCCTAGCATCGGCATATTACTATCTATTTACATCAATGTTTCAATATACCAATCAATATATATTGCATATTCTAATCAATATGAATAAGTTTGTTACAAAATCAGAAAATTATATCTGTCCTTCTTACGGAATCCTTACCTACCCAATTTTCAATGTAACATTATTTGTCTTATTGCACCAAGTAGGCATTATAAAAAGGAGATAAAGTAGTAACATTGTTCTCTCTCGGTAACATAAAGACTCATATCTGTTAGATAATACAGTATATAACACTTTAATAAACTACAAACCCCGTGTTTTAATTCTAACACCATTCTCTAATATTGTAATCTTAAATAATACATGATAAATAACGACACTTTGTGTTAGAAAAAAGGCACCAGTAAAGGGTTAAATTATACAAATAATTATAGGAACCAGCGTTATATACACTACCATTAAAAATTTATGCTTAAAGCTGGGCGGAAGGGTTTGAAACAAAACAAATGACCAAACAAGAAATGATTACCTTACTCTGAAGTGCTCCATTACTTCGGGACAGAAATAACGAGTTTAGATGTTCTGTAATTAAGTTTGAAGACTTTAACAAGCTCTGTAAAGGAGAGTAAAGGCGGTTAAATAACGGTAATGGCACTACTCTAAAGGACTCTTCTGCCTGCTCTGTATTGTAAAGCAGTAAGGGGTAGGAAATTACTTGCAAGCTCGATTTCACTCACTTTGCCTTCGTCTGCTGTCCAATTTCCGCCCTTTTTGTCTGCTTCGGACTCGGCGTCGCAACGCACGGTGAATCGAGACCTTCTTACTTATTGCCATAGTTGTATCGAGTTCTTCAAATTTCCAGCAACATTGATGGAAGTAGAAATAGTGGATGGACGCCTTTCAATAAACACGTGGGCGACTAGTCAGTCTGACTACTTGCACCCCCTGAAGTTCTGGTAGTCACTTGAAGCCCATACTAAATCTTATACCGTAACAAGAGGACGCGCTATCCTGTTATGTGAAATTCAATCTGATCTTCGTACACTATTATGTGAATGTTTAAAATAGATAATCTGATGTTCAATTTCTATGAGTATTATAAAAATGAATTGAGAACAGTGATAAACTATTTTTATCAAAAGATTGTCTTCTACTTAAATTAAGTCAAAGTTTGACTGAATATTAGATAAGTCTGGCCCTTCTTTTCTACTATTAAACGTGAATTTATCGCTGGTTAAAAACAGAAGCCCTTAGAGTGCTGAGTATTCTGCCTCAATTAATTGATGACATTGTTCATAAAATTGACTATTAATGGCACATAAAACGTATTAATACAAGTTACAGAAATTGTTGGCGTATCAAAAAGGAGGGTGTATCACATCTTAATATTCATTCATACTTAGGGGATGTGTGATATCTTGGGAATGAGAAAATTGTCAGCAATGGTAGTACCGCGTTAGCTGGCTAGATCCAAAACTGGAATCTTAATATCACAGCCTTCCTTTCGTGTTGCACGCGTCTCCTGATCTGGACCCCTCAATCTGATCCGTTTTAAAAATCTTAAAATTCCTTCGTGGCTTAAGTGGGTCAGATAACGAGGTCATTTGAGAAGCGACAAATGCTTATTCTGTAGACTTGGGTGAAAGCTTCTGCGAAGAAAATATTAGAGGATTGTATCAACGCTGAAAACATTTCTAAATCTTAAAATTAGACTGTCTTGAAAAATAAATCATAATTTGGTCCAAATTTATAATTTACTATTTAGACATAACCCTTTTCATCCTGCCCTCGTAAGTATAAATGTTTCGATGTTAATAAAAAATTAGGCTAATTTAACACAGTATGATAAATTTAGACCATCTATATCAGCGCTGTGTATTTTTTTTCTTTTCAGTTGCATCTAAACTAAATAAAATGTTTTGGATATTAAACATGAAACTGCACTAATTCATAACGTATTAGTAACCAATATACAATATAGGTCCAAAAATATATTTGGAATTTTTTTCTTGATATATTTTATTTTAATACAACGTTGAGGAAAATTTCAATGCTCTGATTAAGGTCTCGATTCAAATACTGTATTACTCAGTTATCACAACAAGGTCAAGGTTAATGAAAATAATTGGTTAATTTTCTTTGGAAAAGAAACAAAAATCGTGGTACGTTTTAAATGAAATCGCAGTAAATGGATAGTTTAATGTCTTCACATTTCTTTAAAACATCTTCGAAGTTACAGCGTGAAACCACACAGCATATACCGATGGAAGAGTACAGGCCAGGAATGTACAACGAGGAAGCTCGTGCTTTGCCGTAATACGACCAATTGAAGACTCGGCTCCGACAAACTTTTACACTCTTGTTCCGTCAACGATTCTTGTAAACTGGGAAAAACATTGTATGAACTCAGGAATATTTTAAGGGGTTTGAACTTTCAAGCCCAATTCGAGATCCTCAAATTATAGTATCAATTGTAGCACGTTTGTAGTGGTGCAATAAAACTCACCACCATACGAGTAACCAAGGAATGATTATCAGAATTTCAAAACGGTTGAATCTTCGATCCAATTATAAAAATTGAACCAATAACTTGAATTGTTTAGTATTTATCTTTACCAAATAAATAACTAAATATCTTATACTATCATATGTTGGACTACTTTGTCCTGCTTGTTGACCTTCTGAAGGTAAATATATTATAATATATTGCACTAATTAAGCTGAATAAATAACGTTAAAATTATAAATTGAACTTTCTCTCTTTTCATACTGATAGCTTGTATCACCGCTCTGCAACGAGATTTTGCAAAGTAGTTTAGGTCTTTAAGTGTTCAATTGCGATTTATTATGAAATCAGAAATAAATGTTTTGAACAGAAATTATAATTTAAACGAGATTTGTGCTCTATCTTACCATTTTATATCTTTTTTAACTGTATACATTACATGCCTTTATATAAGGCCTAATTTCAAATTTTGTTTGCCAATATTCAAGGCCAGTATGGAGAAATACTAATATGAAATCTCGCAGCCTTCTCAGTTAAAGCACTTATGTTGTAATATAAAGGAGCCATGTTATAATGTCTTTCAAATGGAATTAGGCATATATCGGTTACATGTTATTTCATTGTTCATGATTAAGATGATCCGTGGGTGAGATTCCATCTGGTTCTTAATTTAGATTTCCGCGTGATTCTGTATTCAGAATTGCAGTTTTAGGCTAATTTTACTTTGGTAACAGTTTTCTACATAACAAATGATGAAAGCAAAACGTCAAAGAAATTTTAGAAACTACTCAAAAAACATTTAATTTAGATTTATGTTCTTAACTTACTATTTGATACATTGGAATTTTTTATATTTTTAAATGTAAAGTAATAAATTGGTCTTAATTTAACTTTGTATTCAGTGTATTGTATTTACCAACAGTCATAATAAAATAATTATTACTTGTTGGCTGTTATAATTTATTCAGTAGTTCGTTTTATTAAAAACTACAGACCAAATCAAAGGTACTATAATCTTAAAACACTATATTTACTTAAAATTGGAACCCAACTAATTTGTAACCCTCATGAAACTTTTTTTTAATTCTTAAAAATGAAAAATAAAGAACTCACGTTAAACGTTTCAACTAAACAGCATTAATCAGATAGCAAGTACAGAAAAATCAGTTAAAAATTAATCGACTAATCAATTTTGTAATTAGTAAATGTATGTTTTATTAAGGATCAAAAGTATAAGTTAAAATTGTAAGAACTAAGCTGTAACAAAAAAAAAACAATATGAAATAATTGTAATTGCTGGTGAACGTAATCCGATTTCTGTCTGTCTGTACGCACTATAAGTCGTGTCAAACGAGTTAACCAAGAGAGTTGAAACTTGTTGAGTACCTCTATTCGTATACAATATTCTCTACATCACTATTCAAAATGGTAAACACAGGTCCGTTGGAAGTCTTGATTTGTCTATCAAAAAGTGACTCAGGGTGCATTTATCTTACGGATAACAATGTTGGAAACGAGAACGCAAAATAAATAAATCATGAAACAAACCGAGACTGTTGTGAAGACTAATCATATGATATTTTTCAGTAAATCATCAGCGCATCCGGTGAAGTAATTTTTTGTTGGAATGGTTGATTTATTTAGCTTGAAAACTTTTAGCTTAAGCTGGACTTTTTTCATAACTATCGAATCGGTAAAGAGTTTTATTTACTGTGTGGTGGCGACTGGGATCACTGATGAAAATGGGGCGGACGAAAAATGGATCTCGTGTATAACAGTTCAAAACTTTATATTTTCTATTTTAAACTAGGAGAGTATTCGATATCGAGTTTAAACAAACTATGCGAAAACGTAGTCTTAAATGTGCAACGTAGTTCAGAACTAGATGTCAGTGCAATAATATTACATTTACTGCTTTACATAATAATCGGGTAGAATAACACTCTTAAACATTGGGGATGCTTTCTGCTACTAGAAAGTTATAAGACACTAGCTATTACCCGCGCCTTCGCACGCAATCTTTATAACCGAAGTCCTTAGATTACTTAGTAAAAGTAATTATGATGTAATATGATGGGAGTCCTACAAAAAATTTAAAACGTAAGTAGGCATACATCAGGTAGATATTATTTAAGTTCATGGTAAATAATACCAGAGTAACTTAATTATTATATCATGTTTGGCACGTGTAGGAGCATTTCTGGTTTTAAATAATTATATAAATAACGTCAAAGCTGAATCTGCCTTGTCATCCCGATAAAGAAAACCCAAATCTCGGTTTACACAGGTCTTGGAAACTTACTTTGGTCAAAA
Organism: Homalodisca vitripennis; assembly: GCF_021130785.1. NCBI lineage: Eukaryota > Metazoa > Arthropoda > Insecta > Hemiptera > Cicadellidae > Homalodisca > Homalodisca vitripennis. The sequence continues at coordinate 160,823,856 of NC_060207.1, read as the reverse complement.
AGCGTATATTTCCAGTCCTTGTCATATATTTCAGGTCTAAGATATTTCCAGTACCATAGTAGAGTTTGCCTTGTTGTTCTGACGAAGAAAAAATATATATACTTACATAGGACCGAGATGCCTACTTCGGTTAAAAGTGCCTACTTAAGACCGTTTAAATTCACTTACCTACTATGTTACAGTTTAGCTTGCCATATTGCATCGATCAAAATACTATATACGTTCGATTATCTAGTTCTCGGAAATCTATTTTGGTCAAAATAGTGTTGACATAGTTGAGTTTGCCTTGTCCTGATGAAGAAAATACACACAAGTAGGACTTAAGAAAACCATGCAACAATTAAATTGTAGGCCTGTATCCAGTGACAAATCTTATAAATAAAAATGAATGACGAAATGTGTTGGTAGGCGCTAATCTCGATAACGGCTGGACGAATTCGGTTAATTCTTTTTGTAAAATTCCCATTGAAATACGCGGAAGGTTTTTATGAAGAAAAAGTAAAGAAAAGTTACCTGAAATATTTTGGAATTCAGAAAAATTGTAGTTTTGACGTTTCATAATTCAAATTAAACTGGCACTAAACAGCTGTTAACAGCTATGACAAACTTTCTGGAACATCTGTTTACATTTAAATTTTATCAATAATAAGTAAACAGAGCTTGATCGGTAGTGTAATCCAGATAGTAAATAAAACATTACTATATAAATTTTACTCCAGTTTGCGCCAGTGACGAATTAAAATCATCGAATGAATTAAATATAAATAGTGTTATAAAACTAATGTTATAAAACCTTAATGAACAAAGTTATGAATATTTTCACATAAGTTACTTTAAACTGATGGGTTTCCTTGACATTATGATATTACATTTTAACAAAGGCTTATGGAAAAACAAAGAAATGAATACTAACATGCCTCAAAGATTCATTCTTTCCCTGGTTACAGTCCAAAATTAAGTGTAACGCAAAACTTTAATAACGATTATTTTGGAATGTTGCGTAACCTTAATAAGGATTTCCCCCTTATACCAAAAGTAAACAAGAAGTAGATAGGACTTCCCCCTAGGTCGTAATAGTCTTTTAAACGAAAATGGACTGATTTATGTGTATGTGCTTGTGTAGAATTGTACAAGAAAATGTTTCAATATATGTATTAATTATTAAATCTGCGCTTGTCCTTTTAAAGCGCATTAATATATTTAAACATTAACCAACACGAGGTTTATTGCCTGGGCGTTTAGCGCTCAGTTGATAACAAAAATATATTTCTGTAATTGTGTGTCCTTCTGTAAACACGATACCTTTCGAATAAGTTAATTTGGAGGGTTTAAATTTGGTGTTGAACACAACCTCTACTACCTATATACCAAAAATGAAAATGAAATGGTAGACATCGATCTATTATTTATATACTTCACTCTCCGAGCCAGGATGTTATATGCTGTGGGGTGAATTTTTAAATCTCATACGCAGACCCGACGTGTTGTGTGCGTTTAACTTTGATTAAATGAAGTAAATATATTTTGACTTTAATGTACGCTAGTGCATACAATGTTGTTGTGGTCATCTCAAGGCTGCTTCGTCACAGACTGCTGGGCCGGTGCACGCAAGGGTTTTTGAGTGCCTTGCGAACACACATTAAAACTTTTGTTCATTACATGGAGTTTTATAGCAATTTTTAATTAAATAATGTTCAGAATAAACTGAATATGGCTACTGCCATTACTATTTGCTATGACGGAAGATCATAGAGTATAAAAGAAAGCAGATGGTATTTTGTTCATGCAAATACAAAATTCCGGGAAACGCGTGGCACTTTACGTTCTGTGGCTTGATATGTGTATTTTGCATATATTTACACAGTAAATACGTTTTATTTAAATTACTTTTAAAATTACTCACTTACTGGGTTGTATTCCGGAATTAATATATGTCCATGTTTCATTCTTATAAGCGATGTGTATGCCAAATGCAATGATTACATAGTAGGGTTTTATACTATGTAATCATTGGCCAAATGTTCTCGAAATTTGTCCATTAGGTTTTGTGCGATTATGTATCAAATATCGAAAAAATAAACATCATTATTACAATTTTTCGTGTTTATAATATTAATACGATTTATTGTGTCGAATTTCACCAAATTATTTGTACATCCTATATTGAAGTTCCTAAACTTCACTTTCTAAAAAAGATTAGGATTATCATCATATTATTTATAAAATGAGCATTTTCAAGCATGTCTTGGTGAGGAAAAAAGCTAACTTACCTTAATCTGCCAATCGATGCGAATACTTTATAAATTACGCCTTACATTCGTACAGAAACTGAGACCATGCGGTGGTAAACACTAGCTAGACATCACGTGATTGATACGCTTGTCATGGTTTGATCACTTTATTCGTGGTTATTCACGTTCGATATGGTTATTGTACACATCGTTGAAGTATAACTTTGTGTAATGTATTGTTACTTGCTACCATCCATCATGATATCAAGCAAGGTGGCAAATATAAGCTACTGGTTTAGATATCTCAGTGGTCAATTTACTCACAAAGCACGTATAGGCAATTAATTAAAATTTCAATTTTAGTTATATTTTTAAATGAGTTAAAGATTTTTAATTTTACCAGACTAAATCATGACTAAGAAGCCCTCTCTATCACGTAATCTGGAAACCAAAGGAGAAGGATATCAGACCGGTTGGATAGGAAACTAACAGGAAACTATCCTGTTCTCCAGTTTCAATAAACCTCCCCACCATAGTTACATTAAAACGTTAATTGGTTAAGCACTCAGCTCAGCTGTACACAGTGTTGGGCAAGTCACCCCGTTTACTTTATATTACCCAATACAATAGAAATGTTCCACCTTTATTAGCACTAAATATCAGAAGCAAACTGTATTAGTTTATACAGTTTTATATTTTTGGCTAGACGTTTTAATACTTCTGTCATTCAAGTTTTTCTCATACCGTCTTTGGATTAGGTTTTATTTGGTTTAACAGTAAGCGATAAGAGGAAACATTGTCTAAGGATTCCTATAAATAACAAACCTTTTGTTCACATTTGAATTTGAACACTAGGAGAAAATCGTTTCCAAACCACTATCTCTATGTTTAAATTACAACTAACTGCCAATAGTGTATTCAGATAAAGAATTACAAAAATTGAGTGATTTCGTTTAGTTACTTTTGTGTGGGGAAACTACCAATAAAACAGTTTCAGCTGTGACCAGAAGCTTAGTTTCATGAATACTTGTATACTTTCTGGTTAAAAATTGAAGAATAAAATATCATAGGTGAGGTTACTCCAGTAGAAATACCCATAACATACAGCTTCTAAGTCATAATATCTTAATGTTAAAATTAAGAAGAAGAACTACATAAATAGAGACGTCATATATGTTTTAAATTATTCTAGTATACCTATACTGAAGTCTCTAGGAAATAAAATGAAACTATGATACCTAGTACCTAGACTAGTAAGTTTCTGTGACTAGTACAATACTGAAATGCTGAATAACCCGTTTAGTATCCTCAGAGGAATGATAAAACATACAGTGTTGTCATAGTTAATCGATTTAGCACAATATTCCAAAGCACCTTTCCTCGAAAAACTATACAGTTCCTGGAAAGATGAGATAAGGAGATCGGACTTGGCGAGTATAAATGCCTAGAATCTTAGATAATCCGCAACATCTAGTGATAACGCTGTAGAGCATGGAACAGAAACAATGTTTTTATAAAAACAAATCGATTTCAAAAGCTTTAAAACGTTTTAGTAACAAAAATATGATGCAAAAAGTAAAAACTAATTGTTAATCTAAATAATTGAAATTATTTTATTTCAAAGGAGTACAAGTAGTTTTATATATATTTCATTCAAATCTGCCTATTTTAATCATTCGTGTAACAGAATTTTCGGGAGATTGTTTTATTTTTCTCCAAACATGGCCCCCAAATCCCAAAAACACGATAGTCAGAAAATTTATATTAGTGTTTCTTCAGAATTAATATTTAGTTACATAACACATAACATCTGAGCCAAAACCCAAAAACCGGATCCGCACATTTCAGATGCACGTAGAAGACACATTAGGCAAAGCTAATGTCAATGTATGTATTGTGCTTTATCCCATGATGATGTTATCTTTATACCGAAACAACTAAGCATAGTTAATCTTGGATTGTACGTCAAGATACGTTTTCACCTATTGTTGTAATCAGGCATGTTCAGTTTGACATTCCAGATGACAGCTACATATGCCATCTATCTTTCCTCCGACTAAGCCGGAAGGGATATTTTTATCAGTGGTAAATATGAGTTAAATTAAAAATTATAGAAGTACAGAAAAATACAAAATATAAAATTCGAAAGTAGAGTTGCATATAATATAAATATACTGGCAATTACCAGCGGATTTGCACGCAATTTCCTTTTAAATAACAGGGAACTTTAAATATGCTACATACAAAATTACGACTAATTTCGATTACAAACAGTGCGCTATGTTTTTGTAAGTTATAAAAATACATTTGACTTTATTTGAATAAAATTATTTTTTAATAACGTAATAATCACTCCTGAGGTAAGTGAGGGTCACCGGAAGATATTCCAATTTCATGATTTATTCCAGAATAATTAAGCTTTAAATTAAATAACAGTGTTTTGGAGCCTGAATTTGGAAAGTGAAAAGTGTTTACAATTACTAAAGAAGATAGCTTCAAGTTCTTTACAAAATACCATAATATTTTATTGAGTTTAGTACGAGCGAGATATTCCAAGCCTTGGTTGGGGCAAACAAACTTGTTTTATGCACTTAGGCCTGAGATATATTGTTTAAAAATATAGTTTCTTGCAATAAAACTAGTATGAACATTATTAATTGCGATTTCTTTATATTATTAACTAGCTGTTCCCCGCGGCTTCGCACGCATTTTGTAAGCTTTGCTCGTGTATGAGCACTTCTGGTTCAAGTGAATTATATTGTCAACGCCGATGTAGAGTTTACCTTGTTGACACTATCAAGAAAATCTGCCAAAAGTGTATGTTTATAGCCACTGTACACGTACATGTACTTAATAATAAAGTGGTCTAACATTCAAGCTATAAGGCCAAACAGAAATTCATTTGAAAGACAAATATCCATAAAAATTAGCGCCTTCACATAGTGTGTGGTTATTATACACAACTATCTCGTAATATTGTAGTTTACAATGTGCAAGCGCTTTGATAACTTATATATTTTGCAGCGCCTCCTGGTGGTGAGTTACATCAATGGGCATAGCATATAAACCCTTCAACGTGGAAAAATACATATACATACAAATTTTCATAATGATCGATCAAATAGTTTCTGAGTCTATAAAGGACAAACACACAAACATTCATTTATATATATATATATATATATATATATATATATATATATATATATATATATATATATATATATATAGGTACTTTGGGATTATACCGACCACACCCAGACATGAATCGTTATTTAACATTTTGCTTCTACTGATTACTAGATTAGCGTAGAAGACTATTTCGTCAGTATAAAACAGGAATTGTCTTATCGCAAACCCCTCCCCATCCTCAGACAGAGGTCAAAGTCGAGCGTCTGGTAGATAACGTGATTGCAGAGCCTCGCCGCCCGTTCAGCTGGTGCATCGCTTTGTTGTACTTTCGTGTTTTACCTCTACATTTCTCCAAACACAAAAATTTAACAAAAACAAACATTTACCAAACTAAACTCTTTATTAAAAAAAACACTCAAAACTTGTTTTTATTCTTGATCACATTCCGCCACCCAAAATGCGAGTGCCTCCGGCCATCAGCGCGGGCTTCGACAGCACCTTCGGTGCTGCCCCGCGCTGATGTCGACGAAAGAAAAACATCCCTCGAGATAGTACCTATCAGTAAAATATCAAATTCTAGAGGGGCTAATCAGAAATATAAATTGAATTGAAATGGAAAGGCAATTATGTACCGTGCAAATCACGTGATGCCGCGCGGCCTGCCGTAATCAGGATTCTCGAGAAAGATAAGATAACAGCGACAACAATACCGATCACAATACCTGGAAATGCTTGTAAGTTTGTAATTTTGTAATTGAAGAGTTGTTTTTTCGTTCTATCATGTTTGTTTCTATAAATTTCTATTTTTGTGTTCTTCATACTGGTGTGGTCGGTATAATCCCAAAGTACCTATATATATATATAAATAATAAAGCCAAATGGTCAGGCTTGCAATTATGTGTCTCGTTCTATAGACCCAACAAATTCACTAACACTTGAACTGTTATAGATCGATGTATAGTAGTTCTAAAAAGTCGAAGTAGTCTGTAATTGTCTTAGTAAAATCATTTATGTTGTATTATTATGGAGCCCTATGATGATTTTGAATCAGAAGTAGGCAAATGGTACATATAATTCAATGTTCAAGGTTAAGAGGTTCAAAAGTTAAACAACATTGCAACTGGTTCTTATTTCAGGTTTTGCGTATGTAGAAGCACTTCTGGATCAAATGAATGATGTTTCAGACGCGTTATTCTCAAGATCAAAATTTGTTATTCCCGTTAATACAGAATTGTCGTAATTTAATCAATATCAAAAAATATCCTCATTTTAAATATAATTTCCTAAGATATCGGGAACAGAAAACAAACATATAGGTCTTCTAGGAGAAGCAACTACTAATACTTTTCAACTCCTGTGGGTGGTTGATCTTTGTGGTGTAAATAATGATGTACTATTAATTACTTATTTTAACTTGTTTCATGTGCATTTACGTTATTGTTCCTAAGCTGTGACGTTGAACGTGTTAGATACCTGGATATTCAAACTATTGTATTGACAAAGCCTATTATAATTTTTAAATTAATTATAAAGGTCTTGTAGCTTGATCAATTTTCCAGTTTCCTAGTATAGAACTTGGTTAGAGGAATAATTTATAAATCAATATTAATTAAAAAGAGTTTTAATTGAACTTGTGCATGGGTAGTTCCCGAATTTCTACGTATAGTGACAAAAAGTCCTTTGTACCTTTTCGCTGAAAGCAAAAAAAAACCTTTCTATTAAGATTGTCCGTTTCTTAATCGTTTAAAAGGAAGAATTGTTTAAATCAAAATGATATTCGGTTAATTTAGTTCTTACCATTTCTTTTATTAATTTAGTTAATGTATTTTAACTAAACTCGTTATTAGCTGTAATGCTATAAATCTAACTGAATAAGGTGATAGGGTGGGTTAAATGAGCCGAATCTGATATTGTAAAAAATTGTGGGTGCAAAATACAAGAATATACAAGGCATTCCAATGTTGTGTTTTAATTTAATATAATGTAAGGTTGAATTATAAATAAATGTCTGTAGACTATTAATATTAAAAGAAATATGTACACATTATAGAAACAAGTCCAACTGTCTAGTGTCCTCTTTTTAATTTGTTACAAATTATTTACGTTGGTACCTTTCTTTCTTAAAGGCTAACTGGAAAAAAAGTTGGCGGCAATTTCATTAAACCAAAATATATTGTTTTGTCTTTTTGCTCAGTTTAACCTCAAACTTGATACTAAATTGTGTTATCTGTAAGGGTTGAGCTTTTATAAGTTTGTTCTGTGTAAAGTGACTATTTTAGTACATTAACATTTATTTTCGGAAACAGTTTACCTGTGATCTAGACTTCATAACAAAGTTAAAATGTTTAAGCGGTTATCAGAATTAGGCCAAGCAAAGTTAAAGAATTTAGAATCAACAGAATTATCTGACTATATTGAATCGTTAGATGTAAATGTGGTAAGTCTAGTTAAGCTAAATAAATTCTAGCCATAATGGTTTCAGTCAGTTTAATTTAAAACTACACACAAAACTGTATAGCTAGAAATACATATGCTGGGAAATAATTACTAGTGAAATTGCTAGTCATTTTAAATAAAATTTTCATAAAGTTTTCCAGATATTTCTTTCGCAGTGTAGTTTTATTTTTTCACAGCCGGTTATTTTCTTTATATTAGATGGGCTTAGGCTACTAGGCCATTGAAATGTAACAAACTTAGAAGTAGACCATCCCATAATTAATTAAATGGTGACTAAGCTTAGATCTATCTTGGAATCAGAGTTGCATCCTTGGTATGCTCCAAGAACAACATGGTACACAAAATCTATGAAATACTAATGGGTTGTTCTCTGGTCATGAAGGTTTTTTTAGGGTAGGGTACGATAAGCGGACCCGGTTTTTTTATATCGAAGAATGTAATCATTGATACCTAATATTCGCATCTCAAATCCTAGACTATCAATCGATATAAAAGTATCTATAGTCCTCAATAACAATCATGTTTTAAATTTAAATATGAATTTAATATTTACAGTGATCAAACAAATTATTATAACCAAAATTATGAAAACTGAAGACGACCATATTTGCTCCTCTCACAGTTACAGTTGTTTCTTTCCCACAAATTTCACATAATGAGTTTTTCAGTACGAGTCCAAAATGTTGAAGCCACTAAAACATGTCTTATCATCTTTCAAAGCAATGTCGTGTAGTTTTCTAAAATTGACTGCCATTTTTAATAATAAATGTTACTTATATGTAAAATTGAAATATTACCGTACGTGTATTATTTGAAAGTGTTTACTGTTCAGCTGTTGATATAGGTTTTTAAAGTAAATTGTTCAAAATAATTAATCAGTATCGAGTGATTATATCGATGGTTGTGATTAAGTAGTATCGTTTGCCAATTTCGATATAAGAAACCGGGTCCGCTTATCGTACCCTACCCTTTATATATATATATATATTATTATTCACATGTGGGTCATTCCACATCAATTCAACCAGAAAAAAATAATTTTTTTCACCAAACACCTCAGATTTTTATGAAACTTGGTACATTTGTTCTATATATATAGAGATTAAAATAACCACCACCAAATTTTAAATTTTTATCTCACATACTTTTTTAGTTATGGCACTTTAAAGTTTTGGTCGTTTCTCAGTTTCCGAGCATTGGATAGTGCCCAGTAAAAAACGTGTATTAGGATAGAAAAAAAAATTCTCATTCACTTATTTGGCACCCAATCTTGGTGAAATTTTCAAGGTAGGTTTTTATATAAGTATAAGGAAGTTAAAAAAATATATAACATAACCCTAAGCTAAGCATAAAAAATATTATAAAAAAAATATTTTTTGGAACTTTTTTACAATTTAAAAAACGGGAACATGGCTCAGCGTAAAATTAAATATCTCAAAAAGGGAATGAGATAATCAAGAATTTTTTTCCCCCCTAAATTATCTATATGAAGTGGGCTTTAAATTTAATAAAATAAAAGTTTTTTGTGTATTTTCTTCCTTCTATTAACTAAGGCCATTGCAAGTTACAATATATTAATTACAATCAAAGCGAGGTTGTACCAGTCTCAATGGGCTACAGATTGTTAATGAAAATTAAATAAAATTTTTAATAATTTTAATTTAACATTTTAATAATTATAATGTTTCTAATATAAACATTATAAATTATTATAATATTTATATAGAAGCTTAGTTTAACACAGTACTGTACCTAAGTTCAATGTCAACATTCATGTTTAAATAGATTTAGACTACAGAAATAAACAGGCAGATATTCTACCTCCTAATCTGGGCAAGTTGCAACACGAGGTTTTCATGTCATGACAGCTGCTTTTCTAGGCAGTGTATCTGACAGTTATGAGCCAGTCTGTTACTAGTGTCCCAAGAGGTAACAGTGTTATAAGCCTGTGGTGGTTATAAAGTGGTGTTTACCTTTCTTTGGATTTATGATATTGTGTTAGTGTGTGTGTCTGAGTGTTGAATTGAGTTTTAACTAAGGTGCCAATCTTTAAAAAACCTAATATTAATACAAAGATTAATGATATTCCATATACTTGTATAGATCAAATTTTTGAACTTAATTTTTGAAATTTTCGTTGTTTTTATGATGCATTTGTAAAGAAGAGAAATTTAACCTGCTTTTTAAATCAATTAGAAATGGACAATAAGTGTAGTATAGGGCTAATTAAAAACTGACAGAATGCCACAAATTAACTTATGTTACAAAAAAAGGGCTAGAAAATGTTAGTGATTTGTCTGAAGAAAATCTCAACTTGATTAAAATAAGAAGTGAATTAGATGATAAGGAAATAATTAACATTTGTTTGCATCATAAAGAGTTTTATTTTTGACCAAGTACGAATTCCTCCAAAAAGTCTGTTGTGATCCTTTTAAAAAACATAAGAAACCCATTAAAAATGGCTTAAGAGTTGTAAGTATTCAGCAAAGTCAGGCCTGTATCACAAAAGGTTATAAAGGTAAAACCAGGGGAAAAGTTGTGCACCAATTGCTCTAAAAATATATTCTCTACTCCAAATGACTGTGAAGAAGAATCACATGATGATGATCTGTTTTTACACTGCCGACTGAAAACTGAAACTCAGTTACAAAAAGAAGAGGCTATTGATTCTCTAAATTCCTCTTTAAAACGGATATTGGTTGTTCACCTCTTAAATATTACATGCGTTGAATGAAAACTCCAAAATTGGTTATGCACAAAATAAATTAGAAAAACTGCATCAAAATGTAAAAAAAGAAAATTGAAAACAGTTTTAGATGTTTCAGTTGCCACCAAAAATACCTAAATTGCAAAAAACAGGCTGAACAAAAAGCAGATGAAATGGACCTGCTTGTTGAGAATATAAAAAGTGAAGTAAATAAACTTTCATCAAAAAAGAAAATACAACTATTAACGATTCCAGCATCACTGAATTGGTCGAGAACAAAAATCAAAGATGCCTTTGAAGTGTCTGATTATTCTGCTAGACAGGCACAAAAATTGTACAAAGAAAAAAGGACTTTTTGGCTGAACCTGAACCAAGAAGAGGAAAGAAACTCAGTCCTGAAGTTGTGGAGTTGGTTCACAAATTTTTTATCAAAAGCGACGAGCAATCAAGAGTTTTTGCCAGTATGAAAGATGTAGTAAGCCTGGGAAAGAAAAAAAATATGAGAAGAAAAGATTAATTTTAAGTAACCTCAATGAAATATTTGCAAACTTCAAAAGGGAAACATCCTGACATAAAAATAGGGTTTCTCCAAGTTTTGTACTCTTCGTCCCAAATGGTGTGTTCTGGGCTGGTGCTAGTGGAACACACTCTGTTTGTGTGTGTACTATTCATCAAAATGTGTTGCTCTTAATACATGCAGCACAACTGGAAGAGAGTCCACAAAGATCTACAAAATCTTCTTTTATGTGAAAATCCAACTCAAAACTGCATGTTAAGGCGATGTGAAACATGTCCCTCAAAAGACAATCTGACAACATTCTTACAAGCAAAGTTTTGAAAACTATGAAGAAGATGATAGAATAGAATTCAAACAGTGGGTAGCTACAGACAGGACACAGATGATAACACAAACTTCAACTATTGATGAATTTGTTGACGAGTTGGCAACAAAAAATAGAAAAAACTGATCCCTCATTCTTATATTGCAAAAAGCCAGTCCAGCTATTTTAAAAGCTTAAAGGATAACTGTGCCGCCAAACGAAGCCATTATATCAATGGACTTTAGTGAGAATTTTCATTTGTGATTCAAGATGAGGTGCAGGGTTATCATTGGACCTCAGACTCCTGTACTGTTCATCCAGTAATTATTAACATGTGTTTGACGAGGAAAAAATAGTCTCATCACATTGTGTAATCTCCGATGACTTAAATCATGATGTTTGTATGGTTTATAAAATACAAGAAACCCCCTGTTAGAGTATGTCAAGGAAAATTATCCCCAATGTCACGGATGTTCACTATTACAGTTGACGGTTTTGCGCCGGAACAGTACAAGAACAAATACAACTTCATGAACCTTTCACTTCATGAAAAAGACTTCAAAATTAAAGGCCAATGGTCTTTCTTTGCTACAAGCCACGGCAAAACTGAATGTGACGGTATTGGGGGAACTGTTAAAAGGTTGCGAGAAAAGCAAGTCTTCAAAGGCCTCTTCAAGATCAAATACTAACAGCAGCTACCTTTTACGAGTTTTGTAAATCAAAACATATCCAAAATAAATTTCCATTTCATTTCAAAAGAATCAGCAGATGATGTTCGCCGACAGCTTGAAACACGTTTTGAAAAACCTTAATACTCTTCCAGGTACCAGAAGTTTTCACAACCTTTAGGACCCTTGGACTCTTCAGGAACATTAGAAGCAAGGCGAATTAGTACTGATGAACATCCTAGCCTAACGTACAATTTAAGGAGAGGGTTGGCCTTAAATGTAAGAGAAGAAAGATTTTTGTACCCCTCACGCTACATTGCTTGTAAATACACAATCTTTGGGATAATAACAAATGTTGCCAAGGAAGATGGAGACGCTACAGTAAAATTTCTTCATCCAGCAGACCATCCCCCTCATTTTACTGGCCAAAACGAGATGATATATGTGATGTGCCGATTCCACACATCCTTGCAGTGGTTGAGCCTCCACACACCTCGACTGGAAGAACATATCAATTCTCACCAGAGTGCATAAAATTAATTGAAAAGCTAATGGTTCATTAACTTTCAAAGCCTTAAAATAAGTACAGTGAAAGGGTGAATTATGATTTCCAAACATAAAAATGTAATTTATCCTTGTTTAACAAGCTATACCCATTTTATTGAAAACCAGGCGAACTTCACATTGCTCGTAAGTAATATAATGTCACTTTCAATGGTATCAATAAATAGAAGGAAGAAAATACACAAAACTTTTATTTTTATTAAATTAAAGCCCATTTCATATAGATAATTTAGGGGGGAAAAAATTCTTGATTATCTCATTCCCTTTTTTGAGATATTTAATTTTACGCTGAGCCATGTTCCCGTTTTTTTAAATTGTAAAAAGTTCAAAAAATATTTTTTTATAATATTTTATGCTTAGCTTAGGGTTATGTTATATATTTTTTTTAACTTCCTTATACTTATTATAAACCTACCTTAAAAATTTCACCAAGATTGGGTGCCAAATAAGTGAATGAGAATTTTTTTTTCTATCCTAATACACGTTTTACTGGGCACTATCCAATGCTCGAAACTGAGAAACGACCAAACTTTTAAAGTGCCATAACTAAAAAAGTATGTGAGATAAAAATTTAAAATTTGGTGGTGTATTAATCTCTATATATAGAACAAATGTACCAAGTTTCATAAAAATCTGAGGTGTTTGGTGAAATGACCTGGTTGAATTGACATGGAATGACCCACATTAGGTAACAAATGTTTGTCTTCCTTGACAGTTTCTAATTAGGTATGACCGATAGATTTTCATGTTAAGCAGGAAGAGGTATCAAATGAACAAGATCGGAAATAGCATAATTAACTTGCCACTTTAAAATTTATTCATACAGAAATATGTCATTGACAAAGGAAGGAATATTCATCACTTGTCTTAGTATATGTTAAAGTTTATCTGTTTCCATCGATAGGTAGTTGAATTTCATCAATTAAAACTGTTTTATTTAGCGAAATAAGTTAAATTCCAAAAACATGTTTTTTGTAAAATATTTTCTAATTTGTTCTAGCATTTTTTCATTTAGGACTATAATATTTTTTTTTATTTATAACCATATAGGACAAAGTGTTCAACCTATAGAGACCAGGTGATAATTGGATGTTTACTGTTGAACTGAATAAAAAAAGACCCCCGGTACCCGGTTTTTATATTGAAATTATCAAACGATATTTAATTATTATACACATTGATATAATCAACCCATAGTCATTGATTTGAATAGTAACTACATCATCTGTACCAACTGTATACACATTTTCATATTCTTAACACAATTTGTTCTACAAATAACTTCTTTTAAATAAAAAGATAGTTAACTGTAGAAAACTAATCAAAATAACACTTAAAAAGATTATTTACTGTATTTCTCGGTTTCAAGATGTTTTTTGTTGTTGTTACATTTTCTTTATTATTTAAAACATTTTTTCTGTCACACGTCTTAGTTGTATTGTTTGATTAATGGTTATGTTTCCTTTATTATGTAATTGTTTAAAATATTTCTATTAATTTGAAACATGTGACTTTAATTTAGTATTTTAGATACATTGATATCAACTGATAGTTCTGTTATTCGTTATGTAAAGTATCAATGGTTGTAATAAGTTATATAAAAACCGGGTCCGCTTATCGTACTTTGTCCGAACTGTAAACTGACCAAATTATATTTATCTGTACTTTGTCTTATATGGGTTAACAGTGTAGTCAGTTATTGAAAATAAAAACTATTGTTTTTGTGTTTCAGATAATTTCAAACATAACTGAAAAACTGCTTAGTCCTGAAGCTCCACAGGCATTGAACTATCTCCTTTTGGGCTTTACAGACAAAAGTGTTTCACAGAAGAAAAGACTAAAGGTAACTAAGTACTCATTGAACCCTACTTCTCCAATTGTAGGCTACCTATAATGTAATTATGGATTATAACAAGTCAAATATGTTTTTCTTTTTTATTAATTTAAATCAGTTATTTGATTTTTATGTGTTACTCAATCACGTACAAACTACTATACCGATTGTACTGAAATTTTACATGGACATTCTTAGGGTCTCTGTTAACGTAAAGGCTTATTCATATTCGACGAAGAAGCTTAAATGAGTTTTATTTCATTTCAACATCAGAAACACCTAAACAACAAAATATAGTGTAATCTAGTTGAAGAGGTATTCTCATCAAGTGCACAGCTGAGTGCACTACAATGTTTAGACACGATCTGTAAGCATGGTGAAGCAAACTTGAGTTTTCTACACATAACGTAGCTATGGTGAGAAGGTTACTATCTTATTGCTGATTAATATTTAAATTAAAGATTTTATTTATGGTAAAACATCACACAATTTATTGACTAGATTCTAGTTACTGGCCAGTGTAGAACACCCCAATCGACTAAGTTCTAGATAGTCGGTGGCCAGTAGAAGGGCTCAATTGGTTATTATTATTGATATTACCATAGTAAACTATTTAATAAGCTATTTTTATCTAACAATTCTTTTAATAACATCATTAACAGCTTTAAAAGAATAGCATTAATATTCTTTCTATCCCATAATTTTCTGTGGTGCTTAGAGCCGCAACAGATCACTAAGAGTTTAATATTTTTGTAGCCTATAAGTCCCAAAGTTGCATTTTTGTAGTATAAATTGAAAGTGCTTAATCTGATGAGCGGATATTGAATTTCAATTGGAGAGATATCAACCTTTACACAGTTAATCAGCATTTTAATCTAGGAATAGCCTAATCTAATGAGACAAATTCTTGTTTTTACTGATTTTTATGTACTTAGTAGAAGTCCGATTACTTATCTAAGCCTGGGACCGGGATTACCATGGATACAGAAAAACTCAGTATTGATTAGGAAAAATGGTGTTTATACAATAAACATGTTACTTACTATCGAGCTGCAACCAACAGTAGCATACTAACCCTGTACTATTATTGCTCGAATTATCAACAGCCAGTAGAAACTTGCAAACAGTGTGTTACAGTGTTCAGCGCTCCTACACTTCAAAAGAAGGATCCAGTATCTTCAGCTTAATATGTTCCCGAAAGGTTATTAATTGTTTTTTTATTGACCTCAGTTGACCTGAAGACTCAGATAATCGGACTTCTGCTATAATTAATTTTAAACATACCTGTCAATGATGGAGATATATGTGTAATATGTTGGAATACTTTCAGCTGTGTCTAGCCATTATTAAAGAAATCCAGACTTGTGACATATCAAACCGCAGTGCTGTTGCTCTTGTCAGTCGCATTGCCCAGGAGTTGGGGAGTTTTCCAACATCACACCTAGTCGCCATAGCAGAGGCATGTGTGGACTTTATCCGTTCTTCTGAATCAGACAGTCAGACCAGGTAATGAATCCAAACTAACATTTTTTTAGTTCTTTAAATTATTTAATTTCATCTTGACTTGTAAGTGTAAACTTGATTACATTTAGTGGGTCTGATTAGCTTATTTACAACTATCAACAGGATTTGTTTCCTCTGAAGTGAAGTTATAAGAGCATGTTTTTAGCAGTTTTATTTTTTTTAATTACCTGCTGAAAAATGTTACAATTTCTAATTCATTGTTTATTCTGTTGTGTTCACATTATTTTTTAATCCAGTGTTTACAATCAACTTGTTAATAGTGTGACAGCAAGTTGGTACTGTGTAATAGACAAATAACAGTCTGATCACAGATACTGTGCGGAGTCTATCACAGGGGTGATAGACCAGAACAAGGTGGGTGAGGATTTTTAGCATCAGATTTGATTCTTATTAATAAGTTTTAATGCTTTTTTTTAAGTTTGTTATTGACGATGAAAGGTTTGACAGGATAACAGGATTTTGGACATTTGATATTGTTATGGTTACAAAAGATATAATACAATGTTTCGAGGATTGGAATCTATCCTCTTCGTCAAGTCGGGGAGCTATTAGTACATATAAAAATAGAGAACAGAAAGAAGAAAAGAAGGGAAAGAAAAGGGTTCAAACAGACACAAAAGGTGCTTGGAGTCTATTCCAGACGTTGTCACTGCAGAGAATGTAAGTCCCAACCACAAGTCACGAGTATGAGAAACACAATCACACATCACACCGGCACAAATGAAAGTAGGATAATAATTTGAAATGCTAGTATCTCATGGGTGCTGTGAAAAAGGCGGATAGGACCATGTCCTTCAATGAATGTTCAAGAAAAAGTACCAAATGGTACAGGAAGTTGTTTTTATTAGTATATATAAAAATAGAGAACAGAAAGAAGAAAAGAAGGGTAAGAAAAGGGTTCAAACAGACACAAAAGGTGCTTGGAGTCTATTCCAGACGTTGTCACTGCAGAGAATGTAAGTCCCAACCACAAGTCACGAGTATGAGAAACACAATCACACATCACACCGGCACAAATGAAAGTAGGATAGTAATTTGAAATGCTAGTATCTCATGGGTGCTGTGAAAAAGGCGGATAGGACCATGTCCTTCAATGAATGTTCAAGAAAAAGTACCAAATGGTACAGGAAGTTGTTTTTTCACCTAATTAATATGACTATTTTGAATGCTCATTGCGTTCAATGAATTCTCTGAAATTTTTGGTGTGTAGTTTAAACATAGTATTGTGTTTTAAGTGTTTTTATCTCCCTCCTGGAAGGTGTCATGTGACCGGCTGCTATGTTTGTTCCAGCTGGAAGGACTTGTTGCCTAAAGTGCTGAGTGAAGTAGACTTACACAGAGAAGTGGAATATGCAGGAGCTGAAATGTCGGGTTCAGAGTTTAAGCAGAGAATCGTTCAAGTAATTTGTTCTTCTACATGGAATCCTGGTATTGTTACTTCATTGGCCGCCATGTTCATGTGAGTTTGAGGCAAATATTGTCTTTTTATAATATTTCAATACTTCGATATTCATACGTTATAAGTTCTTTTGTCAATAAAACAAGCCCATACTACAAGGAACCTCTTAATGTAAATTAAAAATCTATTCTGTTTTTGTTATAAGGTTCAGTAACATCTTTTACTACTATTTAGTTTCAATGTACCTTGTATTTATTGGGGTTATTGTTTACTTATTTATTAGGTTATTGTTAGGAATGATCCTTGATTTTTGCAACAGCAAAAATATTTATGGTCTTTGTTACAGAGAAATCCAGCTAACTGAGGAAGAACATCAGCAAGTGGTCAACAAGCTGTGTACCTATTTTGACAAAATGTCACCACAAGAAATACCCCCATTGGTAAGTGGGCAAATACAGAGTATTCTAGACTATTTCATCTTGATATATTTTGCTCCAAAAGTGTAAAAATAGTCATATTGAGAATTTTATGACACTGAAATACACACTTCTACAAATTTTAATTGTTGCTTGTTGAATACATGGTCATTTGTCCATAAATCTTATTCAGAAGCATTACATAGATACCAAATTGAAACAATGAGAATCCAGATCCTTTTTAACCCTCTAAGTGGCGGTAATATGTTGCTGGAATGGCGGGCTATTTTTCAGAGTCAAGCAGGACTATCTTATAATTTAAAAATAAAATGCAAATTCTAATATGAGCAATGCTTGTTATATATCAATTTTTTCGTAATAAACTACAGAATAACATAGTATAGTTATGTTTTACATACCTTAACCTTTTTTTTATGATATCCACACAAATGTTCGAAAAAACGTTTTTTTCTCCACCAAACTTTTCATTTTTACGTTCTGTAACTTTAAAAATGTCATTCCTAGGAGATTATGTTAAATGCAACCTTTATTCACAATTTAATTCTAAACAAAAAACCTTCAATAATATTTTTTTCTATTTACAACACTGAAAAAGTTATATGGGAAAACTGAATCAAGAAAAAACACTTTTTCTAGTCAGAATCGCTAGAAGTTGCTTGCCTTTTCCTCCCTGTTGTGTAAGGCCTATAAAAGTGCTGGAGTTTAGGGTAACAAAGAGGGTGAATACCGCAGTTACACCCTGGACACCAATAAACACTTCTTTTTCTTTTCACATTAGGGTCTTTCGCACAAATGATGCACACTCTTTGATTCATTTAATTTCATTTACCAAAATATGTACCCAATCTTTCAGCCTAGAAAACTGTCGGATTTCACCAGAATTTCTTTTATCTCTTATCTTTTTAGCAGCATAAAAGTTGGTTTCATTGGTAATGAGATTCCAAATGAAGTCAGTAAAAAATAGATAAAAATAATCAATAGGCCTACCTAAGTTTCTAGGTGGACAATTTCTGACACCTGGATGTCTCACTCTGAATTTAGCTTCAATATTTTTATTTGGTTCTGGAGGAAACACTCGTACCCAATTACGTTGTCGTGGAATTCTTTGTATGAGGGGTACACTAGAATCAGATAAACTTGATTCGCTATCACTTGATTCACTTTCACTTGATTTACTTTCACTTGATTCACTTACAATATCTGCTAATGAAATATTATCGGGTATCTCTTCGACAGGAAAATCACTTTCTTCATCTGAACTACCTAAACTTTCTTCACCTTGTAATATATCACGTATACTACTACTTCCTAGATTGACATCCATTGTAAAATATTCTAAAACACAACACCAAACAACAACAAACGACCATTACAAGCCAAGAGAAACGAAACAGTCACGTAGGCCTACTCAGCTAGTTTTGCCACAAGGATTATTTCAGTTAGTACCATTGATTATTTCATCGTGATGTTGATGTTACTATATGAAATGCATTTGAAATTTAGTGGTGAACGCAACTGTGCAAACTAGGCGTAAAAATAATTATCGGTTGCCTAGCAATAAGCGGCAATGTGAAGCGACTTCTAAGACGTCGCTTGCCACGTCACGGCGGCGTAAATAGAACGTCTCAGACGTCGCTTGCCACTTAGAGGGTTAATCACAGTAATGCATATTTTTGTTTGTCTGCACAAGACATTAGTTACTAGAAAAATTTCAGTAAACCAAAGATGGCTGTAAAATTTCTAAAGTATTTTTCAATAAATATTGAATCATAAAAAGTACTTGCTCCGCCAGGAGCAAAAATTAATTAAGTATTCTTCATAAATTCAAGATAATTTCGCTCAGTAATACAAAATTCTTATGTGGTAGTTTATTCCAACAAAAATTAGTTTACTAATTACATACAAATCCTGTATGTACGACATATAAAAAAGGCTTTATATTACAGTCAGGTTATCTTGTTTTGTTTGTCCATAATTCTTTCATGATAAATTCATATATAAATTTTGAATAAGATAATTTCATCTTCAAAATATATCAAGACTGTGTTTGTTGTATGAAATATTAATCTTTTTAATTTTGTTTTTGTAATTTTAGATACACCAAATGCTAATACTCTGCAAGAACCAGCACGGTGTTACGGTTTTTCTCTCCTTGCGAAGATACTTCAGTTCAAAAGTATACAATAAAAAAGATGTACCTGAAGATTTGGATAGTATCACCTGCGTATGTGAGTAGTGAACATTTGTGGCAATTTTTCAAAAGTTTTAATGTCAAAAACACTTTTATCAATCAAATTTTTAACCAGTGTTTTCATTTACTCAATGCACTTGTAAAATAAAATATTTAATTGAAATTGTTTCAGCGGAAAGTGACAGCAAGGAGATTTCAGACTGTGAGAGCATGGTTCTCTATCACACAGAGGAATCGGCCAAACTATCTCGAGGTTGTGTCACTGATCTGCTTAAATTTACTAAGAACTGTGTAAGCATCCCGGAGATCATCTTGGATCCTTTCCTACTGGCTGTACTGCTCTCACTCTCCACCATCTCTGCTTACGAACAGCAGGTAATGAATCTCAATTTATACCTATTAAAAAGTACAATCACATTGAAATGCCATAAAGCCAATCTTTGATTGGGTAATAACTATAAAGACTATGCTCTGTCCACAGCAATTCCAAGTATCTCGGAAATCACTTGCTTCTTGTTTTAATTGGTTTTTAGGCATTTATTGGAGTTTTTCTGTAAGTGGTTAAAGTAGTGAAGTGATATACTATTCCAACTTTAACTGTATTAAAATAAATTAGTTTTGCTCATGTTATTAGGATTAACAGGGATTGTTGGTAACATATTGATATGTAATATAAAGGTAAATAAATTAAATATGTAAGTTAGTTCAAAACTTGTGTTGATCTTGATTCTTGTGATACCTAAAGCTCTTGGTAGGTGATGGAGACCCTTAAAACTGCCATTCTACGCAGTGCTCAAGAAGAGGAACGGCGGAAGGAATCTGCTTGGCTGAGACAGATGGTGTCACCTCAGAAGGACTTCAATGAAGTTCTTTTAAAGCTGATACAGAGCAAGTAAATAGTAAAATTATTATGATTATAATGGTACATGTTAGACTCATTCATTGATAGGTAGTTTACACACTTGCAAATGTCTTGGAACCTTGCTTAGAAATTTTGCTTGCATTCCGATTTCAAAAAATTCATCAGAGGAAAAAGTGACAATGGTTTACATTTAAAAAAGTGTTAAGAGGGTAAAAATTGTTTTTATGTTATTCTTATAGGAATATTTTTCTTTCTAACAAGATCTAAAGAGTAGATGAGACCATAAAAGCTGAAATGTACACAGCATTACATTATCAGCAAAAGAACAACGTAAAATATGTAACATTTTATATTTTTAAAGGGTTTACAAATGTGTTATCCATTTTAAAATGTATTAAAAACATGTAAAAAATACATTTGTTTTGGATCAATACTATAACAATTAAGTTTGTCTTATTATTACAATTCTGATAAATAAAATAAATGTGATTCTTAATAATTTACTGCAATAAAATGCTTATTTTCATATTTATAAAATATTTATTAAATTTGTATGTATGGTGATGATTGTGTTTTTTTTTTTTTTTTTTTTTTTTTTTTTTTTTGTAATAGAGGTTTGAAAAAAGATCTTCCAAAGACACCATCATCGCTAAACTCCACCGTCCATCTTCCGGCAGATATACGTGGCGGTAGTGTGGGATTCCTGCCAGACGTGCAGACCTACCCACTCAAAAAAAACATTCCTCTCCCCTCCCCCCATAGATGGTACGGGGGGGACTGGATTGGAACCGCATTAGCATTACATCAATCCAGTCCGTGCTGTGTCTTGCAACGGTGTGTGTGTGTGTGTGTGTGTGTGTGTGTGTGTGTGTTCAAGTTCAAAAAATCCTTTATTCAATACAATACAGAACACAGTTTACATCAATCATTCCCAATGCACCAGGTACGGCGGGTGCGGGAATACAGTTGGCCATTTTTTATTTTATTTTATGCTAATTGTATCTTGACAGCAGTCTATAGTCACTACATATTTCATAACTTATTTTTATAATCATAAACATAGATAATTTACCATTTAAATGTTTTCTTTTTTCAATATATCACCTGAACCATAAACAAAGCAAATAACAAACAAAGTAATAATATAAGAAAAATACAACAATAACATTAAACTTAATATAAATAACTATATAAATTCATAACAATAACAATATAAATTATTAACAATAATAATATAACTTCATAACAATAACTATATAAATTCATAACAATAATAATATAAATTCATAACAATAATAATATAAATTCATAACAATAACAATATATAATTAAAAACAATACAACAAATTTCTAACAATTTCATTTTAACTTTATGTTTTTTCTCAAAAATAATATCATTCCCACAAAATATTATAAACTTGTTATAATTGGCCGGACCTAATGTTATAAAATTGATGCCTGCTAACTTCTTTGACTAAAACAGAACTGATATTGACACAAACTGACCTGATCTAGTAAATCTATTTTGCTGTTTAAACTCAAAAGTTTTGTAAATATTTCTGGAATGTACATAACCACTGAATATTTATATAACTGTTCAAATGTCAAAATATTTTTCTCAGCGAATATATAGCTTAATCTATCATTATGTTTGATATTATATATAATTCGTAAGGCGTTGCCTTTGATTTATTACGACTGGCTTTAAAATGATTGGGTAGGTACCTCCAAAATGTACAATTCCATATCTCAATACACTCTCAAACCAAGACATATAAATCTGCTTTAATTGATCTTCTTTTAAGTATCCTTTTAAATGATATAGTGCATAAGTTATTTTTCTCAATCTTTTTGATAAAAATATTCACATGCTGTCTCCACTTTAAAAAATTGATCAATGTAAATCCCCAGTATCTTACAAACTCAACTACCTCAATACTGGAACAAGAACAACCGTAAATACAATGATGCACGTGGCAAAACAGTTTGAAAACATCTGTAAGATTTTCCTTAGTCTCACAGTAGTCAAAAAAACATTATACACTTTGATTTACTGGTTATTTATCAATAATTTATTGCTAATTAGCCATTGAGATATTTTTTCTAGATCACTGTTTATTTTATATTGCAGTGATTGCCTATTATAGGCAGAGAGCATACAAGTGCTGTGTCGTCCGCATAGGCAAACACAGATGAGTGAAGGTCAATATTCAAAAGATCATTAATGTAAATCAAAAAAATAATTGGTCCCAACACCCCTCCTTGAGCTGTTCCGTACCGTAGCTCCAACACATCACTATAACATTTATTTACTTTCACTACCTGCCTTCTACCCCTGCAAAATGAATCCAACCATGCCAGTGCTGCACCCCCAATGCCATGTTTTCTAAATTTATATATTAAAATGTCTATGTCTAATACATCAAATGCTCTCTGGAAGTCCAGGATAAACAGCTAATGTATACATACTTTTGTCTGTAGATGCCACTATACTATTGACGTGCTTTTCTATTGCTAAATCCGTACCTCTACCCGGCAAAAACCCAAACTGATTGCTGGAGAACAAAGGATCTATTGTGGAAATAAATTTAGTAACTGCTTTTTAATAATACTCTCAAAAAATCTTCGCCACAGTGCTTATTAACAGATTACAGGGCGGTACGAAGAAAAAAGTGATTCATCACCTGTCTTATAAATCGGCGCAACAACTGATGCTGTTTTAAACTCTATAGGAACTATTCCTTGATCCAAAGACTTGACAAATATACTGTGGAGTATTGGCGCAAAGAGATTTACATTTTGTTTTATTGTACCAATGCCGATTCCATCAACGCCACAACTAGGCTTATTTTTTATTTGTTCAATGGCTTTTTTAATAGTTCATCATATGTACATTCGAAATTAACAAACAGGTCCTCAAAAAATATAATCATTAAACAATAATCTTTAATAATCTTTATAATCTTTAAACATGTCACATCCAAAAGCGTCATGCTTCAGAGATGAAATAATAGTTGTAAAATATGAATTAAATGCGTCAGCAACAATTTTTTTCATTATCTACCACCTTTACCAAACTATCATTAATTTTTTATACTGTCTAAGGAATGTTTCTTTCTTTTAATAATTTTTTTTAATAACATTCCAGTACTTTTTTGAATCGCCTTGACACTGATCTATTAATGAAGAAAAATAAATTTAACTTTTCCTTTTTAATTTGCTTTGTTACATTTTTTGCATACCTCATTATACTCTGACCTTAAAACCAAATTACTTCTATCGTTATTGTACATAACAAACAATTTATTCTTTCTGTTTATTAAACAAATAAGGCGATCTGAAATCCACTCCTTTCTTTTTCTACTCTTACTATTAAGTTTTTTCAAAAAACAAGCATTATTATAACAATTATTATATATGGTATAAAAATTGTGTACACACTTATTTACATTAATTTCATTATACACCGGATTCCAGTCAGCTAAATTTAACTGTCTACAAAAAAGCTTCTGATCCAGAGCCTTAACGAACTTTAATTTATTTAATGTATTACTACTCACAAACAAAGTGAGACTGAGTGCAAAGTGATCAGTTATTTCCAATTTCACAACATTACTTTCATAGTTCAAATCTTCTGAATTTCTTAACAGCAAAATGGTCAATACATGTAACAGTATTATTAAAAACTCTAGTTGGTTCATTCACCAAGCTTTGAAATCCATATGATGAAATTAAGTTTAAATAATCCATGGCTGAACCCCCCTCTTTCATTAAACATATATTCATATCTCCTATAATTATAGTAGGGTCGTTTTTTGTCTGTAATATATTTATAAAATCATTTTTAAATTCCTTAAATGTATATTTACAATTTCGATAAACCCCAAAAAGTGTTATACTGAAAGAATTATTGTTGATGGTAACGTTAAAATCAATATGAACTATTTCTGCAGTAGAACAAGAGATGAGCCGGTGCGAGTATTGGAGGTTAGAGTCCACGTAGATAACGACACCACCTGATTGATTCTCTGTCCTTGGCTGTAGTATCATGTCGTATCCCGGTATCTGGAACTTGTATTCTTCCCCGCTCTTGATCCATACCTCCGTCTAATACTATTATATTGTAAGTTGATGAAAGTCCGTTAAGATATATGTCTCCGTTCATCAAAGTGTCTCCGAAGACTTCGAATATTTAAATTAAAAATGTTAAATTTTCCTCCCAAGTTGTTAACCAACATTATTATTATTTGATGGAAAAAAATACAAACAACATTAAACACTTAAAATTATTTATGACCACCTGCGATAAGTTTCTCAACCTGGTCCAGTGAAGCAACGTGCACCCTTTTGTCATCCTCTGTCTGTTTCGCAAAAACCTTTCCTTCAACAGTCCAAACAAACTTCCATCCATGATTCCTTAGTTTTTTCGCCTGGTAGAGTAGTTCTTTGTTTGAAAAGGTGTCAGATGGGCATTCACATATACGTTAGTATCGGTATGTTCGCTACAAATTCAGTCGATTTAATTCGCAGTTTCTTGCACTTTGCCAATAGATTGTCACGCACCTGCCTGTTTACAAACTGCACAATAATAGGCCTAGGACCCTTTTCACGCCTAGTTGGTATACGATGCACAGCCTGCACATTCAGTGTCCGGGTTAATGTTGGACACTAGCTACTTCTGCAAGTTTGTTAATTACAATATTTAGTTTCTCGTTAGATACTTCTGGTATTCCCTCAATTTGAACGTTTTTATTCCTGTTGTTACTGTTCTAGATTTTCCATCTGAATTTTATAAGAAGCTAGGTCCTTTTTTAATTGTTGGTTTTCCCTCTGTAAATCAGTGCAAATGTCGTGTAAGTCCTTCATTTGAGTGTTAACAGCTTTTTGAGTTGCCTTGTGTGTGTGTGTGTGTGTGTGTGTGTGTGTGTGTATGTGTGTGTGTTAGTGTTAGTGTGTGTGTTAGTGTGTGTGTGTGTGTTAATAAAAAATTGCAATGTCTATCAGGGTTCATTAAAATCACTCCTGAAGTATTAGATATATAAAAACTCAACTCAATTGATCCAGACTGTAGACGCGCCTGGTCAGAACTCATATTAAATTTCCAATGAATTGTTTTTCTTGATTATAATACCTTAAGTCATTTATGGTTAGAAAATTACTGTCAGCCTTTAAGAAATATGATAAAAATCTCTATTTAAAAATCTCTATTTTTTTACATTGTCTTTATTTTTTAAGAATAGGGGATTATAAAAAAACCAACATTGCTAGACAAACAGTGAAGTGTTACAGCTATATAAACCTTTATAACAGACTCACTGTCAGACAAACAACTGAAACTAACAAGTATTATAGTTATTCTTTTTACGATAATGATTATTGTATAGTATATCATTATCGTTTTAGTGTCTGCACACGAGACAAGGTGTTAAAGGGACTGGTGAACTTCTGTATGTCACTGCTGAACATCCAAGCCTCCAAGAGCAAGGAAGGTACAGCGGAGATCCTGTGGAAGTACGGCCGCCACTCACTGGTCTATGTGGTCAAGCGACACCGCCAGGTTGCTCAGACTGTACTGCAGACTCTCACTGACCACATCATTACCGGTCAGAACGTCACACAGTATACAGGTCAGCAGAATACATCACCTGACAACGTTTTAGATGTGTGTGTAAGCGTAAATAGTTAGCACCTTTAAAAAAACACGTGTAATTTTCAAAAATTAATAATATATTATAGAGTATATGCGATCAA
Source organism: Homalodisca vitripennis (assembly GCF_021130785.1). Classification (NCBI taxonomy): domain Eukaryota; kingdom Metazoa; phylum Arthropoda; class Insecta; order Hemiptera; family Cicadellidae; genus Homalodisca; species Homalodisca vitripennis. The sequence goes on along the minus strand of NC_060207.1, from coordinate 160,797,278 downwards.
ATTTTTTTCATTACAATTACTTAACCCTCCACAAAATTCTAATTCTGTATAAAAAATAAAGTTGTATAGAACAAATTTGTAAAACCTTCATTATGTATAATAAGCAAGCAGCAAAATAACCATAGAAAGGATATACAGGGTGTAAGTTAAGTCCTGATACGCCTGGATATATTCAAAACGGATTGAGATATTGATGTAAAATCTTTACCGTAACTATTAAATTACTTTTAGCGACTTTTTGGAAAGTAAAAATATTCCACCCTTTTTCAAAATTGCAACCCCTATCTTATGACACAATACATCTTTCTCACATGTCACATAATTATGTTAAAGACTTTACATCAATATCTCAATCTGTTTGGAATGTATCCAGATGTATCAGGACTTAATTTATACCCTGTATATATGTGGACAAACATTTCAACAAAAGCGCTACATTTAAATAGAACAAAATAGTAATTACTTTCCAGGCTTGCAATTCAGATGTTTGTACATGGCAGTAAGAAAAGGATACAGTGAATTCTATAAAAGACAAGTGCTTAATATCTTAGTGAATGGAAAGAAGCATGCTTGGTTAGTTATTCTGCTTAAAACATGCTGCAGATTGTTTGGTGAAGCTGTGTAGTGTAGCGCCACTGGTGGTAATAGACAACTTGCTGATTCTCCTGAGACTCTTAGACTTCCTGGGTCAGTTGCCACCCGCCATCGCTCGCAGGGTCATCACTGCAGTCCTCTCATTGGTGCGCATCTCCACCAAACTTCGGGACTCTTTCATTCTCATTCTACGGAAGGCGTTGTTTTCAAGGTCAGTCTCTTGAAGTACAAAAATTAACTACTGAATCCATCTTCTCTCAAGTTATGCTGTTTTTAATGGCTATTTAACTTGGAATGGCTAATCTTTAACTTTAGCTCATTCCAATGATGTACCAAACAATATTTTGACATTATAAGTCATATTTTGATATTTATAAGTATATTTTGATATTATAAGTCCCATTACTATAAATCGAATATGAATGTTCACAGTAAATGAGATATATATACAGAGTGTAAATGTCGGAGTATTCCCCATTTAATTTAATCTAGAGCTTTAAATAAGACTTTTCTTATATGGGCATGCATTTGGAAATGCATTTTCTGGAAGCTTACAGACTTCTTGGATAAAACATTTTTATTGGTATTTTTGGCACTATGTCCAAAATAATTCACTTATTACAAAATTGGTCATCCACCAATCTGGTCAAGACATCCGACTTCAATAAAATCAAAATTGTTAAGGCAAGTATTAGAGAGAGTCTTATTTTGGAAGGAAAATTTCATTTCAAAAGTAAAAAGTCATTTAGTAGCAAAAGGTTTCTTGCAAAATGTTGGTAGGATGTATCATTTTCATATTAATAAAATTTTAAATTTTAGGCCCTCTTGAGGCAGAATAATTGGTTGGTGCTCCAAGTTTATGATGCAGAAGAGCAGGAGGGCCCCCTTCCCCACTTTGTTTTTGAGTTAATTTTCTTTTCCTCTTAATAATTTCTAAAAGTAATATTAGACTTATTTTCTGTGTACCCAAAATTTCTCTCATCAACATCAAATATTCCCAAAGCCAAGCTAAATTTGATTTTTACTCAAATTTAATTCATGACATCAAAAAACCTATACCTAGGTGATGAATTTAATAATAATAAATGCATTACTTTAAATGTAGTGAATTTGAGTCTAATTTTTGAAATCTGTAAATTAGGTAGAAAGTGTCTGTATGTGGTTTGTATAAGTTAAAGTTATTGCTGGTGTAGAAGATTAAAGCTGGCCTTTAGTTCTATAGTTTCACATCTTTCTGTTGATCGATAAAAAAGAAGGCTGTTTCTGCCTTATTTTATTTTATTTATTGTGTAGCTATTTAATTCATGTGTTGCAGGGAGATAGAGACACGCAAGATTGCTGTGATGGGTTTCCTCCAGCTGCTCAAACTTCTCAAAGTGAAAGGTCTGGCAGCTTTGAGTCAGAGTGAGCAGAGCTTCTCTGGGCCCAGCGTGTTTACACAAGTAGGTGGCTTGTTCTCTTTAAGGCCTATATAGTTTTTTCTTGGCAATAACAAATAATTTCATTTTTTTAATGGTGGTTTGCAGATCTGTATGGAGGTGCACACTCAAAACAGTATGTCCAGCAGTAGTTCTAATGAAGCCATTTGCCTTGAAGTGCTGGGAGTTCTGCGGAGATGCTTCATGCAACAGGCACCTGTCAAAATCTGTCTTTACGAAGGTAATTTCATCCCTAGAACTGATGTTAAAGCAATTATATATTGAGAATTTTGATAATGTGCACAAATCTGTATTTGTGTTTTAAAGGGAAATTTGTTTTTACTAATATGTTAAAGCCAAATCTTGAATTCACAACATATTAAAAATGTTGGATTGAATTCAAGAATCAAGTAACATGAATTGACAATCGAATCTGTCAAGATTCGCCTTGTTATTAATCATTTATTGGATGGAAGTCGTATTCATATACCACCACCCCCAGAATAGTTAGAAGATCAATGACGTTGCAGACCAATGGTCAACTACCATGTACCACCCACCAACAAGATGATTCAATATTTAATTTACAGCTCTACAGTTTATTGTATTGAAAATTAGAGATGTGTTGATTCCAATAAATACTTGATGCCTTTTTACTTTGATTCTTAGTGGTGTCAAGATATTGATGATTCTTGATATCGTGGCTAAAAGAGCACTCGATTCCAATACCTAACTCTACATTGACGTATAATATTGTAACAGGTCTCTACGACGCATTGTGTCGGAACCCTGAGCTGTGCTGTAGTGTGATGGATTCTTTACTGGAACACTTTAACCAGTTCTACCCTCAAGACCAGAACACTCTGCCTCCCATTGAAATCAGCAAAGTTATCATAATTCAAGGTGCTGAAATTGTATTACCATTGTAACAGGTCTCTACGACGCATTGTGTCGGAACCCTGAGCTGTGCTGTAGTGTGATGGATTCTCTACTGGAACACTTTAACCAGTTCTACCCTCAAGACCAGAACACTCTGCCTCCCATTGAAATCAGCAAAGCTATCATAATTCAAGGTGCTGAAATTGTCTTACAGGTAAATCTTCTATACTGTAAATATTATTTTTGCAACGCATTATACTACTTAAGATGTCTATCTACCTATTACCATATGTTTTACTTAATAATTTATCTTGCAGAATAAAGAAACAATATATATATATATATTTGTTTAATCACAACAATTATGTAGATGAAGAATATGTTTTAAATCAGTAAAATTCAATAAATCGGAATATAAAATGTATATTTAACCAAAGTAGTTTATTCTTTACCAACGAAAAATAATAATGTATGTTACCTCATACCTGGATTTCATTAAATAATTATATTTGCATCCAATGTATTCACGCTCATTATTACAGTGCAGGAGGGGTGGCTGTCGCTGCTAGTCCCTGATTGCACGTAGTGGACTGATAAATTACTGATAAAAGCTGAATACAGAATGTTAGAAACATTATTTTACATTGACCATTAAAATTTATAGCAAATACCTTATATGGTAATTCTAATGGATATTGCCAGCTGAGCATACAAAATTTGTTCATTATATGTATCAAATTTTAAATAACAAAATGTTATAACTACTAAACTATTATTTATTAATTATTTTATGTTACATCATGGCTGTAACATTCAAAAAGGTCATATATCTATTGGAGATACAGGAAAGCTAGTGCATGATTATTAAAGATGTCTCAATTATCACATTGAATGAATGGAAAAACATTTTAAATAAGCTTGTAAGAAAAAGTAAAAAAAGTGTGTTTTAAATTTATAATTGTACTGTTTTATTTTCTACAAAAGATAGGAAAATTAATGCTCATATTGGGTCTTTTTATGTTATATTATTGAGTCTTAATAAATTTGAAAGCCTATAATTGTTCATTGATACACCTGGTTGCAGGAACCTGTGGGCAAGCTAGTGTTTGTGATGCAGCAGGTGGCACTGAAAGCTCTGGATGTGTACGGGGAGGATGACCAACCTCGCAGTTTGGACAAACTAAGAGCTATCCTGGATTCGTTGGTGACTCGTTACTCCCAGTGTGACTTGATTCACTTTGAACTGGTAATAATTTTCATAACCTCTTGCTGAGTGAGTTTTTTTTATTTATCAAGTTCATAGCGTTTTAAATATAACACTTACTAACACTGCTGTATAGTGCAGTAATTACAAATCAAATTTAAAATTTTGAAGTAGAAAACGTTAAGGTGTCGTGAAGAGACTAGAGATATCTCCAAGAGTTCCTACAATGTTTTCCTTCAGTAGAACAAGTTTCAGGTTTAAGTAGAAATATTATGTGCTCTCAGATGAAAACACATGAAACTAAAACAAACCACCATGAACTCAAAGCGCATAGGTCTCTATATTTGACACATATCTTTACAGATGAAACGAAAACATATTTGCTTTTTAAATGGAAAAAAAATCAAAAGTGGTTTTTATTACACTCAAATCAGTTGAGAGACCAACTGTGCCAGTGGCCACCAACTGAGCCAGCTGGAAGTGATGATAGTGCTTCCAATTTAGTTTTAGATGGATTATCGATATTGGTGTTTGGTGTTACAGGAAATCTGTACATGATTAAAGGTTACTATGTTTAGATTGTCCTACAGGTACACTTCATTATACTAATTGATTAATTGAACTAAAAATACAAACTAGTATATTTTATTCTATTACATCTTAAACATATTGACACTGATCAATAAAAAAAATCAAATAAAACTGATTGTTCTAGTATTTTTCTTTTAAATTATTCGACAACCTCCAAATGTTTTTAAAGTTTAACTGAAAGGTTTGTTTACTCTTCTAGCCAAGGTTATTGTAAGTTATTTCATTCTTCTGTTTTGATTTTTTTTACATTTGTAACTTGTATCATGTAATTATCTTATTAACATAGTGTAGTGATTCTTGATTCTAGTTTTAAAAATGAAATTGCTTGTTATTTAATTGCACCAAGATTTTGATATATCGGCTCCTTTTTACTTATTCCAATATGAGTACTTCTAATTACAATAGTTTTCATCGTACTAATCCACAATGGTATATATCAGGGACAATTTGAAATAAAAATATATCAGTAAATCTGATATTCTTATTTGAAATATTGCAAGATATACTTTGACCCAATCATGCTTCTTCAGGAATGCTCAGCGATATCTCTGTAGTGAATTTGTGATACGTATCGCTGTCATACTTATATCAATGACTTTGTGTAGTATATTGTCTGAAGATATTTTTTAATTTCAGTATCATCAAGTATCATATCTTACAGTATGATACATATATCAATGATGGACAATTCATTCAATAACAAAATAGAGTAAAAAACTCACAGTTTTTATCATTATTACCTAAAACATCAAACTTAAATTACTTACACCAATACATGGAAGATGCTTGCTTGATGTACATTGAAAACAGAACCCTAAATTGGTGTTCAGTGAAACTTCAATTGAAAAATCTGGCTATTAAATCTTACATATCCTTCAATATGGTGTATCAGTACTGACATAACAATGGCAGCAGTAAACACTACCTAAACTACCCAAGTACTGTATGGGAGACAATGTAAATGTCTTAGTTCCAGTCTCTATGTAATTAAAAACATCAAAGCTTCAACTTAGGAAACAACAACAAGAGTTTCATACTATGCACTTTTTGAATCCCACAGTTATGTGGTGGAACCTCATATGGGTGTTAACATTCAACGAATTCTTAAACAAAAAAAGGAAGTGAGGATACTTATAATATTGTAACAACTTGACAGCTGCAGAGAAGCCTTTAGGACTTGGGATCATAACAGTTTTGTATTCAGGAAACTGATATGATCACAATTAGAGAAGACCAGCCTAAAGATGGTGAACTTCACCAATATCACTTAAGAAACACTACATTATTCTATTGCAACTTTTGACTTAGTTATAAAAGAAGTCGACTTACATGGGAAGGAAGATCTACAACCTCCTCCCACTGGAACTGAGAAACAAGGAAGTAATTAGTCTCAACCTGCTCTGCACAGATGACTGATCATCCCTTATACTCAGGAGCTTTTGACACTTAACTTTGTATCTTGACATGTACGTGTATATGTAACTATGAAGCTTACACTATTTTCAATGAATATGTGAATAAAGAATATTGTCTATTGTCTATACATGGCCCCTTAAATTAAAAGGAGAGGTCAATCTCGTTTTTTTAATCTTAATCTTATGGACCACTTGCCTGTGCAAAGTTCTCATCAAATAGAATAAGGAAGAGTACAAAATTCACACTACTGAGGAAAAATGCTATGGTTATGAACAGAATTAGAATCTGTGCTATCTGTTACTTAATGCCAAAGTCTGATTGTGTAAATTATTTTAAATAGAATTATTAGATAATCAATTTTAGTAATAATGAAATTTTTATTTAATTATCCCTTGTCTTTTGTAGGATGAGAACACAAACTTCTTGGACATTTTACCCGAAACTCTCAAGATGCAGGAGATCGTACGCCAAACTATTGGTGTATACCAGGCTCTTACAGCATACACAGGTAAATTGATTACTGGATTGTAAAATGAAAATTAATTACTCGTAAATAAATTCAATGATGAAGGGCAATAACTGTGTCACCCACAAAGCTGTTCGTATATTCCATGGCTCACATCATCAAAATGTCAGAGAACTTTTAATATTTTAAATAACTGATATTTGTATAGCTAAAAATTTACTTGTTACAACAGTGAATGCTTGGACTCCGGCTTGTGATGTTCAGCAAGGCCAAAAACTGCTTGGTCTCTTCAAAGCTCAGAATCTATTAGTTGACTACATCAAGGTAGGCATTATCATTTAAGTGCACACATATTTATAGATTTAAAAAGTAAATTAGTAAAGTATTTGAATATAAGGTGCATCAGGAAAGTAAGTACAATTTTAAATAATAAAACCTATTTCCTAAGGAATTTTACTTTTAAATGAGAGCACACCTTTAACATGGTTTCAATATAGGATTCAAGCACTTTTTGTAGCTGGTGTCCAACTTATCAAAACTTTCTGTAAAGTGATGATAACCACAACTGCACAGTGTTTGCTGTTTTGTTGTTACTTTCATGGTGCTTGTCCCTCATGTGTGGGGCACAAGGAACAAGTGATAGTCAGACAATACCAGGTTATCGATCATCTGCTCTCAAAGGAATTGTAAAATTAGCATTCAGTCTTACTGTCAGCACATTATAAGTATTGACATGGTGCAACAAGTTATTCTTTCTTTTACTACATGTTGAGGTTTTACATAATTTTATTGTTTATGTCATTTTCACCTTACATTTCTTGTATATTATGATGAATTTTGCTTGACTTACAGTTCCTTGCAATCAAATACCGAATAACAGAGCGAATCTCACAGTATACTGGTTCGTCAGTATTGTTTTACACATTGTAATTGATCACAGCAAACGAAAAAACTGAAGACAAATCAATTGTTGTAGCAACAATAAAGTGGCAGAACTAGTTCACATGTATAGACAGAGCAAGGACTGTACCACTGTGGTAGTGACAGAGGAAAACTTTACTTACTTTCAGAACATGTCTTGTAGATATTTAGTTATGGTGCATTGGTTCTTAACTCTTAAACATGCAGCATATTCTGAAATAAGTAGAAAACAAATTTAACTGAATCTGATTAAAGTAATTATTCTAGTGAACACAATTGACATTATGATATAAAATTGAATACATGATGAAAAGCAATAGTTGTAAGTAAAACATGTGTATTATTATATAGTTTAATTTACTGTTTTCAACTTTCAATCACACTTGAAATACTACAGTGTATCATAATATACAGAAGCGTGTGAAATATAATACCAGTAACGTATTGAACCAGTCAGATCAAAAAGCAGAAATACTTATTTCATCGTTAAGTAATACTTACATGAATACAACAAAACTAAAATCTGTTACCGTAAGTCATAGATACATATATGCATATTATATCATCACTTATGTATTAAAGTAATATTAGTATTTATTTTTTATTTATTCAGAACTGTAAACCTGCCAAGAAAGAAGCTGGAGCAGGCAAAAAAGACAAAGAGAAAAATTTAGGTCTGAAGAAACCTCCAATCTTCAAACTTCCAGAAACTGTTTTGGATTTTTCATCAGTATACAGATTGTTAACTTTACATCTCAGGTAATTTTGAGTATTTAATATTTAAATGTACAGGTTAAGGGAGTATAAAGTAATTCATATAATAGGAAGACAAATTCTGTCAGTTCAGTGCTATTTGTAAGCTAAAAAGTGCCGAATGGTTAAAGAAAATGAAGTTTTGTAAAATCGAAAGATTTACTTAATTGTATATAAATTTATTAGTGACAGTACTCATCTGACACATAACCACTTGCACATAGCAGCATAAAGTTACACATACAGGTGAATCACATTTCAGTCTTAAGAGGGGGGGGGGGGCGAGATTTTGAACCATGCTTTCTCTCATATGAATACACTAAGATAAGATTGCATTACAATAGATTTTATTTTGCAGGGTTGCCATTCTTTTCTACATTAAAGTTATCTCTGTTAATTCAAAAGTTTCATAATCTGAACAGGCTTTAATCCCAATTAGTTCAAGAGTTTGGATTAGTGGAACTCTTAGTTTACTCTCAAGAAAGAAACTCATGGGACTCATAATTAAGTGGATTTGTTTTTACTGTGTATATTACCAACGTTAAGAATTTAGTTAGTGACTACAGAATATACAATTTTATTATATTTTTACTTAATGGTGTGTGAACAATTAAATAAGCATTAATTAAAATAGTATGTCTTTAAGTCAAATACTGAATACTTTTAGAATATGAATAATTAAATAATAATTAGTTCATAAAGAACCAACAATTTTAAGTAGATAAAATAATAGTAATTATTTTTCACTTTTGTAATTTTTAACACTGTTCACTCCAGTTAATAAGATAGAGAATCTTAAAAAATGGTTTTCAGGTAATTTTAAGTACAATATATCTTTGTCAGTTTTGTTGCCACTACACCTGTCCTGTCTCTTACAGTGAGGATGTGCTGTGGGCTACTGATGAGTCAATCGAAGATGTCCGCAGTCGAAGGCCACTGTTTAGATACGCTACACAGACAGCACTGGAGGTGGTCCAGCTCTCTAAGGCTCAGATGTCAGTCTGTAAATCCTCTACATTGCTCAAGCCTATGACGGAGCTAGCCAGGTACTTTATATACTTCTTCAGGTGTCCTTAATTAAAATTTCAATGTTTTTCAAATATTTTATATTATATTTAGGTATAATATATATAAAAAAAATGTTATACAAATTAGTTCTTTAGTTAACAATTTACTGAGAGATGTTCACCACAGACAAGCGATATCAGATCATGTAAAGCGATATCAAGCATGTAAAATACAGCAAATTAGAATGTATTATGGAACTTCACCTAATCTTGTTGATCCAACCATGGCTAATGTGATGTTCTGATTGGTGCACTCATTGATTGTTGATTCAGACTGTTTCCAAGTGGTAGGTTTAGCCAATATATTGTGTTGTTTAGCAACTTAGTGTATGGCAACCCAAGTAAAAGGTTCACTCGTTGCCGGAAGCTTGAATGTGTATTAAAGCAGTATTCTGACCAAGAAGGAGACAGCAGATAACACAAAAGTGTTAGGCTGACCGTACATCCGTATTTTGCACAGATCGTATGTACGTTTAAGGTTCGGCCCGTGTCCATACCTTACAAACGAAAGTATCACCAAATGTCCGTACTTTAGGTGTTTATATAAAATATTTACTATAATATATATATATATATATATATATATATATATATATATATTGTTAGAGTCCATAACCTTGAAGACTTTTGGAGTTGCACAATTCTGCAAGATTTCTAAGTTTGCTATCAGCTCTTAACAGATGTTTTGGTTTTATAAGGGCTGCGTCCCTACTTCTTGTCTCAGCTATCATGCCTCAAACTTATAAATAACATATTTGAGTATCCTGAGACTGGAGTCTGACTGAGGGTGGGTTGTGCAAGGAACTATGGGGATGTTCAACAAAACCATTCTTTTTTGTAGGGAGAAATTAAATTTCTGTAACTAAAAAAGCTCTGAATTATAGTGAGTTTTAAAAATTGACTGAATTTATTAATTCTATGAATTCAACAAACAAAAAAGTTTTAATGTTGATGATTCATTTCATGAAGCTACTTTAGTTAATTTGGTTTCAGCTAAAATGAACACAATCAGAAGTGAACAATGTGCGCAATTCTGAAAAAGGGCAAATGAAAGTAGAAATAGTGAAAGTCCTTTTGTGTTTAAAAGTAAATTCCAAGTTGCAGTGTGGTGAACTTTTAATGACATTTTAAAAGACGATAAAGCTCTTCTTATGAAATTCCAATCTTCTAAAAAATATAATTGGTTTAAAAACTCAAAACTTGACCTTGAATCTATTTCAACTGAGCAAAATTACAAAATAAATGAGCCAGATTAAAAATAAATCATTTGTTTTTCTGTTAATCTCTTATTTATTTGTTATGATTCAGTCAGGTTATGTGATTATGATGAAAACGTTGAGAAAATTTTTTTTTATTATGTAACCTACAAAATTTACCATTCATTATTTCCCAATTTCATCATAAATATGCAGGTATACAAAATACCACTACCCACTCACCCACATTTACTTTGTCCATATTTTTGCCCTAAAAATCATGGTCAGCCTATACATTGTGCACATAAACAAAGTAAATGGTTGAAACTGGATTAAGTTAGCATAATTTTGCAAGCCAGCAGACATTGAATGGTTTGCCATTCATAGCCTATTTGTTAATAAAATTGTCCTATTGTGTCACCATATAGTGACTAGTTTATAATTTATTATTATTTTTACTGTGTAGTACAGTAGATTGAATATTAATGTTCACTTATTAATTTTAGATAAATAATTATTGAGTTTATAACAAAATAATATTTGGGAATTGTTTTAAAGTTAAGATATGCTACTATCTGGTGTAAATATGAATTAAAATAGAAAGAATGACTGTATATTTATGAGGCTATAATACCAGAATTGTTTTAATCTTCACTATACTGTCTTGAACAGACAGAGTTGTATTCAAAGTATTACTGCATTAGTACTGAATTAAGATAATTTAAATTGGTATATAATGTTTAGTTTATTTTTTTAATATTTATTAATAAAACAATCAACATTTTGCTTTTTCATAACGCAACTTTACAATCTCTAATCATATCACCAGTTCACGATAATGGGTTTGTTAAGTTCTACTGTTTTATTATATAAAATATTTTATATTATTAAAAATGAATCCGATAATGTTTTTGTTTATATAATTTTATCCTAATATTGTGATATAAATATTCTATAACTAGTAGTGGTTTTAATAATTTTTTTCGTAAGTAAAGTTGAGTCTATTGTCCAAGAAGTGCCTCAGCAAATACATGATATGTCATACTATCTTGATAAGTTAAGATTAACAAGTGTCATTAAAGGTAATAATGTAAATTCAACTTTTTCATTTGGCTGTGTTAGTGTTGAACAGGTTCATAAAGCTATTTTATCTTTGAGTAATAGTTCATGTTTAGATGTATACAATCTCAACTCTCATGTTTTAAAATTGGCATCACCATTTATTGCTGAAATTTTGTCATACTTGTTTAATATCTGTATTGAAGGGTGTATTGTCCCACAATGTCTTAAGTTAGTGAAGGTTGTTCCCTTGCATAAGAAGGGCTCAACAGGTGACTATGTTAATTATCGTCCCGTGTCAATAGTACCTGTTGTATCTAAGGTTTTTGAAGTTCTTTTAAATAACCAAGTAATTAAGTATTTTGAACATAATAATCTTTTTTCCAATAGTCAGTGTGGCTTTAGACCAGGGAAGAGTACCAGTATGGCGTTAGTCGATTATGTGAAGGAGTGTACAATTAATGTAGACGCAAGAAAATTTGTGGTTGGTAGTTTTTACGATATGTCGAAGGCCTTTGACACTATTGATCATGTGATACTTTTAAATAAACTCAAATTTTATGGATTTGATGAAAAGTCTGTTAAACTTATTCATTCATATTTATCTGATAGGTTTCAATCAGTGTTTTATAATGGTTGCTTCTCTCAATACTTGGAAGTAATTACAGGTGTGCCACAAGGGTCAATATTAGGACCAACTATGTTTATTGTTTATATTAATGACTTGCCCTCTGCCCTTAATAATGTTTGTGTATCATCTTTTATGTATGCAGATGACTTAGCAATACAAATTAGTTGTTCAAATATAAATCTAGTAAATCAAATAATGTCTCATTTTAACTCTGTAGCTGAGGATTGGACTGCGGCCAATGGTTTATGTCTAAATAAAGATAAAACTCAATGTATTAAATTTAGTTTGAGTAACTCTATTGATGTCAATGATGTTAAGTTTTTGGGTGTGTTGTTGCAGTCAAATATTAAATGGGAGGCTCATATTGTAAATGTCTGTAATAAGATTTCTAAAGGTACCTTTATGATTAAAAGACTGAAACAATATGTAACTCTAGATGTATTATTGTCAGTATATTATGCATACATACAAAGTCATTTATCTTATGGAATCATTGTTTGGGGCTGTGATAGTAATATAAAAAACTTTTAATCTTGCAAAAGAGAGTTTTAAGAATTATGTGCAATGCTAGCTGTAGGACTCACTGTAAGCCTTTATTTAAAGATTTAGGTATTCTGACTGTTACATCATTGTATATACTACAGTTATTATTGTATGTTAGGATAAATTTAAATGTTTTACCTACAAATAGTTCAATTCATGATCATGATACTAGACAAAGAAACTTGCTTAGAATCAGGCAATGCAATTACCAAGCAACCATTAAATCAACATATGAAATGGGGATTAAAATTTATAATATGTTACCTAGGGAAATTAAATGCTTAGATGACAATAAATTTAAAATTAAGCTTAAGTCATTGTTGATTGAATTAAGTATCTATGATGTAAAAGAGTTCATTTTATATTGTACTAATTATTAAATACATTTATTAGTATCACTGTTTAAATATTGACGATGTCATACATGTATACAATGTGTTTATGGCAATAAAGAATTTGACTTTGACTTAGTTCATACTATGTAATATTAATTTGGTAAAAGAATATGCGTCACAGCACTGAAGTAAAAAATCTGTGATTTCTATAGTACTAAAGTAAATCACTTTTTATTTTGTCTGTGTAGGCTTCTATATGAGAGGTGCTTGAAACGCTACAATGAGGTGTCACAGTTTGAGAACGATGCTGCTGTCTCGTGTATTGAGTGTTTATACGAGTTGCTCTCCATTCTGTTCACCCACGTTAGTCAGATATCTCCCATACTTGCTGAGATAGGTTAGTACTCCATAGTGTATACTTTGTTAAAATTACTACTCAATAATTTTAGTACAGATGTATCACATAAGTTTGTTATTTGCTCACAACACAGGATTTACCACATCACTTATTTGAAGTACCTAATAGTGATGTATCAAAGCCGAATCTCAAAACCACTGAATCTTTATTAAAGATTCGAATTCAAGAATCTATCTTCAAGATTCGTGAAATGATTTGGTATGTCATTAGTTATTGGACAGAAGTCATGTTCATATTCCACCAAACCCAGTCCAGCATCATAGTGGCAGGGAGAATTTTCTTTATGCCTAACTAGTGAACAATGAATCATTTCAATTGGAATATAATCTTGTGTATTTTGTCATTGATCTGTCGTGATGGCTGATTGGTAGTAGTGAATTGTCACGAAGGGAAATGGAAATGTCCAAACCGAGGTGAGTTCTTTCTGGGATGAGCATTATAAACATTTCCAGTAGATGTAGATGGAAAAATTGGAAATACCTTTAACGAAAGTAAGGAAACATCTTGATTAATAATATGTTTATGTTCATGCATTGGAGCACATGTATTTGCGGATAGTAGATGATAGGCAGTATGCAAATTATTGATCACTAATCATGCTTTTGTCTTTGAAAAACCGTAGATAGATAACTAAATTAACAAACTATCATAGTTTTGTAAGTAATATTTAGCACTTGAAGTTTATTCTTTCTTGTTCTTTTAGGACAAGAAGCTGAGAAACCTCTCACTGTACTTAGTCCTAAAAGGACCTTTGCGTTGTTTCCAAGAGACGAATAATTAGGTTGGGGGTAGGAGCCACCTCTGTCGAGATCCATGAGGAAGGATTGTACAACAATCCAAGTTTTTATCTTTACTAATAACTTTTACAGGAATCAGTGATTAAGAGTGCATTTTAAATAGGCAAAAAAATGTTAATTCAAATTGAATTGAATCCATCTGGTTTGATGTTCAGGGCTCAACCAATTAGTACATACGAGGGTCGTCCAGAAAGTAAAGAACGATTGCGCATCACGGGCGGCGCAGTTCACCCACCACCGCGGTAGATAGCTTGTTCGTTAGCCACACCTTCTGCCTCAGTGTGAGCTGAGTAGCGGTACCGTGAGGTCACGTTTGCGTCTCCTGTGAAAGTTTAAAATGGCGGCGTTAATTGAAAATCCCGCCAAGTGTGAACTGCGTAGTGTGATACGGTTTCTGAATGCACAGAATGTTCGACCTATTGAAATTTATAGGCAAATTAAGGCAGTTTACGGTGACAAAGCTCCAGTCAATGGAATGGCATCACTCGAATTCACCAACAAAAAACAGGAAAGAAAAACCAAATTTGAACACCAGGAAATTGATGGCAACAGTTTTTTGGGACCGAAAAGGCCTAATCCATGTGGAGTTCATGCCGAGAGGCGAAACAATCAACTCAGAGGCCTACATCGAGACCTTGCATCGGCTTCGCCGCGCTATTCAGAACAAACGACGCGGAATGCTGTCGTCGAAAGTGGTGCTGATCCACGACAATGCTCGGCCTCATTGCAGTGCACGAACCAAAGCAGAACTCAATTCTTTCAAATGGCAAATCTTCGGACACCCTCCGTATAGTCCAGATCTGGCTCCGAGTGACTATCACTTGTTTCCAAAGTTGAAAG
The DNA here is from genome assembly GCF_021130785.1 of Homalodisca vitripennis. Taxonomy (NCBI): domain Eukaryota; kingdom Metazoa; phylum Arthropoda; class Insecta; order Hemiptera; family Cicadellidae; genus Homalodisca; species Homalodisca vitripennis. Next base: position 160,782,150 of record NC_060207.1, on the reverse strand, counting down.
TGTTTTTAGGCGGAAAAAACTTTTTGGGTGACGAAGACCTCAAAGAAGGAGTAAAAACGTGGCTTCATTCCTTGGCGGCAGAACAGTATAACGTCGGTATAGAAAAACTGGTGCCACGCTACAACAAGTGCCTTGACAGTTCCGGCGATTTTGTAGAAAAATAGAGTAAGTTTATAAGTATTTATAAATAAATTTTCATGCTCTTATCTTTTGTTTTTATTGACTTATAACAAAACGTTCTTTACTTTCTGGACGACCCTCGTATCTAGTGGCGGAGCTTGCCTTAAAAATGTATCCTGTCATATTGTGTCACTTGGATTACACGTCATGATTGCTATTGAGTAGAGCTGCTGAAAACTCGGTATGGTCCGTGGTGAGTGGTTTCACTCCACAAATGTTGATGTGGGGCTGTTGTACCTCTAAAAATATATAGTAACATTAAATTGTTATTTTTTGGTGTAACCACCTGGTGCAGAGTTTCATCATTGGTCTTATTTAGCATTGTCATATTTCCTACTTATTTTGGCATGGGGAATTACTATTAGAGTTGTCTGAAGCATCTATTATGAACTGTAGTAAATAAAAAAACTGCTGCTATTAGGGCTACTATATATGATGTATACCAAGTTTGTCCTGTCACTGATCCTTGTGTGTACCAGCATCTTTTGTATCAATAATGTTATGTCCTGCTCCTCTCCTGTTTCCCCCTTTCCATTTATCTTGCAGGCAACTCCATAAATAAATCTACACATTTGTACCTGTTTAGTGGGTGTGGAGTCAGACAAGGATCTGGCCATGCAGCTGAAGCCAATAATCAAGGCATTTCAGCAGCTTCTAGTCGACACCGTCAGCCAAGAGGATGACGAAGACAATGTCTTAGACAAACAGCTGTTACACGTCATCATCTCCTGTGTGTCCATGCTTGCTCTCAAGTTGCCTCCAGACCATGCGTATACTTCTAAGGTATTGTCATATGCGTCAATCTTTAGTAAACAATATTTAAGATATTGTGCCTAATTATCCAAAAGTATTATCCAATCCAACTCCCTATTAGAATGTTTAACAGTCACAAGAATCATAGAAGAGTCACTGATTTTAGTAAAGACTCACTAAATGGTCACATATTTTAGTAGCACAATTTTTTTTATTTGGGCTTCACCCATTTTTGTTTAAAATAAAAAATTAATTTCTGACAATTAATTGAAATCGATTGGGTTTTCCTTCTCCAGTGTGATAATTGAATTGACTATATAGACATCATATAGCCCATAGAAATGTTCTGAAATTTTTTCTGATCAGCTGATGAGGCGTTTGAACAATAGTGTCACCGATACAAATTCAGCATTCTTTCTTTATCGAGATATATTTAATCGGTATCAGTATTAAAACATATTGTAGATTCTTAATCTAAAAGCCATTTTGATTCTTATTTATCGAACATTGTATCGATATTTGTTCCAAATATAATAGTTAAGATGCCGTCCTGTGGAAAGGTTGGGGAATCCAGTCCATTTTCTGTTATCTCACACATAAAAGAGAACAATCCATCTGTTATCATACATTGGTTGGTTGGCCTTGGTCACATCCCAAGGTTAAGATTGTGATACGTAAAAAAAAAGAAAATATCAGTGTTTAGATTGTTCTTTATAGTTTACAGTTGAATTACCGTAGTTAAATACCAATTTTGCCACTAACACCTGGATGTCAGATGATCACTGTCACTGTCAAAATACCAAATTAGTTGTTTTCTGCATTGTTCTTTCTCACCATCACTTTGTCCCCTTCACTAATATATTTTGTACACGTAGTTGTACTGTAAGCGTAATCATTGTAATGTGTATATTGCTAGGTAAAAATGTTGTTGTTATATAAAGTGACGTTCTTGATTAACAACATGAAAGAAAATTAAGATTCTTGGACACGGTTCATTCCCTGGAACATTGTATGTTGGTTTAAGACTGGAAAGTATGTTAATACTCCATTTTGTTTTCTTTGCAAAGATTATATTGAAATTCTCTCTCATGTATGACCAATATAGCCATGCCAAAGGTAAAACAAAAATTAAACAATTGTAAGATAATATGATAAGTTCAGCTAACTGTTTGTTCACTGAATAGTTCTACACCAATTATTCCTATAATAATTCAAAATAATGTAAGCTTCAGTAATTCTCATATAATAATAGCATGTCTATAAATAGTATTATAATTTAATAATTGATTTAAAGGAAGAATATATTTGTGAAGTAATTTTTTAATTTTATATTTTTATTAATTATAAAGATATGTGTAGTGTATCCCCATCATGTCAAAGTGGATGCTTTCATTTGCATGTTCAATCAATTTACAGGTAGCACGAATAACCTGACTCTACATTTAAGTAAATTTGTATTATTACCTTCGTCAAATAAAAAAACTGATCAGGTGTAGTCACTGTTACATTCTCCATTATCAGTCTACAATATAAAATTTAATCCACTAAATGGTGCCATTTTTTGTAGTTACAATCCTAGAACATTAGAAACACAACACAATAAATAATAATTACTCACTTCCCACAGATGCTTTAAACCTTTGTGAGCTTACATCTACACATCACAACAGCAAACCCCAACATGGATAGTTAGACAATGGGTTATGTAATTCCCACACCCCATACTATACTTGGCATCATCAGTAGTGACATTAGGAACAGATCCATTTATTTCAGATTTATTTTTACGGGCATTAAAAATTATGTTGGAATGAAAATTTAATTGTTAATTTAAAGTATTTTCTTTTGTGTCTTTGTTAATGCCCTGTATATTTTGTATTCCAGTAATTATTTTAACTTGTTTCCTCACAAATGTTTAACACTATTAGATCTTTTTTTATCTCAATGAAAATTCATAACCAAGAAGTAAATTGATTCATCAAATGAAATAAACGAAGGTCTAAAAGTCTATACTTTTGCTACCATAACATACTTCAAAACTTATAACCTCTTTTCATGAGCCTCTTATTGGAAAACTCAGGTGATAAATTATAAAATTATTTGATTATCTGTTGTTATTTGTAAATAACTAACACTGACTTATTACTTACTCCTATACTCTTGAATTATAACTTGCTTGGTTATTGCTCATCGTGACAGTGTTGTCTTTTCCAGCTGCTGGATTGGCTAACTGACTTTGCACTCAAGAGGAACCTACCCACAATTCCACTCACCAAAAGCTATCTCACTCTCCTGTTGGCCATGGTGGCTCGATGTAAGGCTGAAGCCTCCCTCCTGGACTCGATAGCCATACAGCTTTCACATTTGTTTGGCTCTGTGAATGAAGTAAGTGATCGTTTGGTGGTTTCTGTCAAAATTCAAAAGCTCATTGGTTTTTGTTTTACTAGTCTTTTTATCAAACAAGTAATGGTTGAAAAGTAATACAACGTCACTGTAATCTAAATTATAAAATACAGACAGTTTTGAAAAGCAGTTATTTTAGAAGAAATTTCTACAAGGCAATAGTTTTGAAGACATTCTAGTTATAATTATATCAGTAAAAGTATTCAAAGTTATGGTTAATATTCACTAAATACTGTTATATATCGTTTTAAAGTCACATCGCACACGTACAATAATCATTAACATATTTATTTTAAAAATTCTATAGATTGATTGGACTATTTTATTTTCTATTTCGCCACAGAGTACGATGCTTTAATATAACTTATGATAATATTTACAAACTTTGTATGGGTTACAAGATTATTTTTTACCACTATAAAACAGAACTGGTTCCAAGACTGATTCTTGGGGGCATTCCAGCTACCATTATATCTCTCAACCATATGATTCAAGATTCGTGAACTATTCATTTTCACATGTTTTAGGTGGAGGTGGAAGAAAGCCCACTATCCCTGAGCTTAGTAACTGATACAACCATGGCAATTGCCTTACCTCTGCTGTGTAATAACATATCTGCCAGTCTGGACCAGGTCGAGTGGCTGGTGGCGAGACTGCGGGCCGAACAGGCTACAGTAATGCTCCCAGCTGTTACAGGAGATAGTCCAAGATCAAGTGAGCATTAAAAATAATTTTTCTTATTCAAATTTTCATGAATGGGAGATATACAAAAAGAATTCATTTACGATACCTATACCAAAATAATTATGGTCCCAATAAACAAATTTTGTGTAGGTTGTTTTATGACATTTGAGTAATTAAATAAATTTTGCTTCTCTCTGTAATAAGGGAGTTTGGATTCTGTGAGTGGGACTGCAAGTTTGAGAACAACTATATCATAAACAACCGGTAATATGGAACTCATCTGAATTCATATTCCTTTTAAAGATTGTATATTTCTATTTTAAATACTTAATTTATTACACAATGAAGGCATATAAATAAAATATTGTGACTTTACAAACATATTCTAATCAGTTCTTTTGATTTTATTCGTTCTTTTGTTGAAAAATACGATTAAAATATTAGTATCAGAACCATGTTGAAAAAGCCTTGGTATCAACAATGGTCTAATATTCAGGTATTGAGCATCAGAATCAACCCATCGCTAAACATTTTTTATCTCATTGTCATTAAACTATCTGTTTTTACCACAAATAACTATTCTGATGTCATGCTATCAGACATTAGTGATGGTCGAATCTAGAGTTGTAATATTTTGAATCTGATTGCGAATCATACGAAATATTCCCAGTTCTCAAATCTCCATCTCAAGTAGCTTTATTAGCGTAAGCTAGATTTAAATCAAATCATCATCAAACCAATTTTTGTCATTCTTAATTGTTTTGAGAGTGTCCGATAACATAAAAAGTAACCCAAGAATACCATTCATGTTTATAGGAATTTGAAGAGGTTCAGAGATATAGAAAAAAATAAATATATGCATGGTTGTTATATATTTTGGTATATATTTTTACAGTCTTTAGTTAATATTGCAATAGAATTCTAAGCTTCACAACCAATGCTATTTCTATGTGAGATTTTAAGTAACTATTAGTAACAATGATGCCACAGTGGTATTAAAGTGCTTTTATGTAATATGTAACTTTTAGGTATAAAAATTATTATATTTATTGCAATATTATTACCATATAAATACCAGTACAAATTATATCAACAGTCTAACTTAAGTGCCAATATTCCGTCAATAAGAGCCATATCAACATTGTTAGTACCGATGGTACCACGGTGGCGTCATTGTACTTTTATTTAAGAAGTATCTTCTTATGTATTAAAAGTATGATTTTTATCTCTACATGATTACCATTACATATTGTATCTATAGTATGAATGCCAATATTTGGTTAGGATTAAGCATGTCAACATCGTTAGTACCAATGATGGCTTGGTAGTCTCATAGTACATTTTATTTATTTATAATATTATTTTTTGATAAAATTTATTACATTTAGCAATTAAAAATGTACAATTAAATAAATACAATTAGTAACTAAATTTGGGATTTTGGATGTGGTATACAATTTTTGTGCTGGAATTGAATGTTTTAAAGTAATTGTCTATATGTAGTAAAATTTATAAATTATAAGAAGTTTTAAAATGCTATACTGCATACACATAGGTAAGATTTCATACGAATGCAATATCAAAATCTTATAGGCTTAAAAGTGTTAATATTTTTGCAGTAGTAATGTTAGGTATATGATCACTGATAGGACGAGAGAGGATTTGCAGAGAAGAGAAGAATGTAGTAAGTCAGCTGGGACACTGTGTGAATGTCACACAGTCACTGTGTTGTGTGGCGGTACCAGCAGGACCTTGCACAGAGGCTGTGTTCCGGCTGTTGTCTCGCTCTTACACTGTACTCACAGCCCTCACCAAGTACTTCACCTCCAAGTGTTCTCCGCAGTGTGTAGACTATCAGCATGCCAGGTGACTCACTGTCAGTTATTAAATCAAACAAGATCACTTTTGGTACCATTCTTTATTACAGTTCAGTGCTTGATAGAGAAAGTAAAGTTAGGTAAATTGAGGTAACTAAATTACTCTGTTCATATTTTGTTCTTTGGACTTTCCAAAGGTATATACAGGGTGAATAAAAAGTCAGGCCCTCTCCCTCTATTTTATTCTAAAGCTTAAATAAGGAGATATCCTTTGGGTAGTGGTAAGATTTGGAAAGGAAGTTTCATTTGGTGATTTTGAACATTTATTTTGTCCCCCAAAAATGTGGGATTTTGAGAGCAGCTCAATAATTTCACTTAAGACTTTTCAAAACGTGAGAGAGGAGCTTACCCTACGCTTGTCTCACTGCCAAATAGTAGGAGGACTTCAGTTTGAACATTTGATTTGACTTTGCAATGTGGTGAGTTATTAAAATTATTGTTCTGGTAACTGGCTATTATTTTGGAAGGGAAAGAGACGATCTCTAGTTTACACAATTCTATAAGTTTATTAAGTCTTAAAAATGAGGGGTCACTTGCAAGGGATTTACATTTAAAATTGTTGAGTTACCCCCTAACTCCCGCATTTTTGGGGGACTTAAAAGATTTTCAAAATCACCAAATGAAATTTCTTTTCCACATTGCCCCACTACCCAAAAGATATCTCCTTATAAAAACTTTGGAACAAAATAGAGGGGGGAGGACGTCCTAACTTTTTATTCACCCTATTATACTGGCTTTTCCATGTTACAATGAGTGATGTACATGTTCTCTCTAGCATTCACCACATCTGGGGACTGCAAAGCTTGTACAAATTATCACCAGATGTTACTTAAGTTTACTGTTCTGAATGGGTAGAGAACTGCTAGGGCTGTGAATGCTCTTAAATGTGACGGAGGACAACTGTAGTGGGGAGAGGTGGTGGGGCTAAGAACATTCGGTTGTACTTCATATTTTTAAAGGGCTGATTAAAAAGAAAGCTGCAAGAAGGGAACCCATTCCACATAGTTAATTAACTCTTCCCTAACATGTGTACCAAATTTGTTTTGCTCAACTTCCGGTTATTATATTTAAATAAAAACTCATATATTTAACTTTAATTCAAAATGTAATGTTTTCAGGTTTGGCAAACTGGTGAAGCTGGCTGGTTCCCATCTCTCCAGCCAAGTGGCAGATCTAATTCTTTATGTCGAGGTGAGGAAGCCATTGTCTTGCTTTTCAATATTCGTTAAATACAAAATGTGATTAGATCACACATACATTGAACAACTGGAATCGTGTTAACACCGGCGTCATAGTCAAGAGGTTAAAATTTGGGAAACAATTATTAATCAGATTATCAAAAGAACCTAAAACAAATAAGGTTATCAATACATAAATATGTCTTACGAGAAGACATAAAAATGTTGGATGTTGCCTAACCTTAAATTTTGCTCCTTACACTGACCATTAATAAACAGCATGGAGAATATTAAAACAGGAAATCAGGGGTGTGCTACTAATAATATAAACATGTACAACATATTTAAGCCGTTGTTAATATAGTCTATTGTAAATAATTTAAGAAGCAAAAACTGTGATGATGCCATTCAATATTTGTGTGTTTATTTATGTATAAATTGTGAATAAAGTTTAATTTGATTTGATTGATATGGGGAAGGTAGACACAAGTGCTCGTGATTTGTGTCCCATTCTGTATTTTATTTTGCTAATAGTATGTGTACTAATGTTGTTACAATTGATAACGTATATTAAGAACCATCATTAGCTCTCTTGTATAGGTGTCAAACTTAAAAAATAATGACAAGCAAGTGAGAAAATAAGAACTTACAAAACTTGGTGGTGAACTTGTTTAAATCAAAGTGAAATTGACTTCGGTTTGTTTGTTCTAATTTTGTTGAATTATTTAATTTTTGGCATGTCTAACCCTATGTTTAGAATTTTATACCTGAAGAAATGAGTGGATATCAGTTATTGAAACTTGACAACAGAAACTCAATTGTCAAATAATACAGATTTGAAATCCAAATTCAGGAGATAAAGGCGCACAACATGCCCTTTAGCACCTTCAGTGGTCGTTTTTATTCTTATACCTTCTTCTGGATTTCAAGATCATTGTGCATGTCCATGCTTTGTTGGATGAGATTTCTTTAATTTTAATAATTTGATTAGGTTTTCTAGTTAATCCTCAACAGAAGATTTTTTTTACCTATTTCTTGGCTTTGAATTCTGTGGCTCATATTTGATTTTTTGTCTCCTTGCTTTTTTGAATCCTAAGTGATATTTTTGTTGTTTTAATTTTCATAAAATTTGGGCTAAACATGTGAATGGAGTAAATATGGTAATGAAGAATGATTTGATATATTTGGTTTAAAACATTAATTTCTTATTTCATAAATGGCCCAAATATATATACAGTAGAACTCCGATTATCCGAATTAATTGGGGATCAGGCCGATTCGGATATGCAAAAATTCGGATAGTTGGATTTAGCATGGAAATTATGCAAAAAAGGAGTATTTTACATTAAATAAACAAAAGTGCATTGAAAACGTTGTTATTTTAATACTATAGAGTACAGTAATAAACATGAGCAATAAAAATGCAGTACAGCAATACAGATTAACGAAAAGTACTAGTACATAAACTAAATGATAAATTAAGTGATGAAATGTGCAATAGGCTACATACAGTACATATTTGTCCTGTGTAGTTTTTCACTTGAACATTTCCAATAAAGTACGTTGCCTTGAGGTTGTAGCGGGCGCCTTCACTGTTATTTGACGACTTTCAAATTTTACATAATTTCACCGAATCGTGATTCGGATAATTGGGGATTCGGATAATAGGGGTTCGGATAATCGGAGTTCTACTGTATACATATGTATAAATGTATTCATAAGTTGAAAATATGAATACTCTGCTGAAACAAATACTTCTGCTCTCTGTTTAGGAACTGGGAAAAGACACTAAAGACAAGAAAGTGAAGGAGGCTCAGGTACTGAGTCAGGCCCGCAAACAAGCTATTTACATCCCTCGGTTGGTATCTGACCTGGAGAACTTCTCCAAGGCTGTCACTCTACTCAGTAAGAAGTGCAAGGTGAGACACTGATACAGACATTGCCATATTATGTATTAAGTTTTGGGAATTCTACATACCTCAGTTGAATCAACAGCTAGTAAGAGTATTACATCCAGGATTTGCCCAGAGTCCCAAACTGTATAGTCTGTGTTGTACAATAGTAACTTTGATGAAGTTGAACTTATTATTGTGGATATAAAAATTGTTTGTAAATTTAACTTTATGTTTTGAAATGTTACACATTAACACTTTTAATGTCAGTATTCCACTATAAGGACATTGGCAAAATGTGCTTTTGCCACATCCAACTACATGGAGGTGTAAAAAGAAATTCTAAAAAAAATACAAAATATAGTTGTGTTACTATATGTTAACATATAATATATACGTTAATAAGTACAGGTTACTTGAGCTCTGTTGAATGTCAAGCAGATAATCTACTTCTGTCCAGGTATACTGGATCATTTCAGTGTCATGATGAAGCTGCAAGTCCTGAATCTCCTCAATTTACTCTATTTTAAGATATCCATAGAAAAAAAATCCAGTGTTGTAGAGTCTGGTTTTCTATGATTACAAGAGCAAAGACATGGTTCCAGAAACATATCCTTGCGATATACAGCACAACCGTAATCGGAAGGCATGCCTTCTTGTTGTTACAATACAAGAATATAATTTTCAACACAATACTCTTCCTGTTTTAACATGTCCATATAAACATTACTTTTTATTGGTCTGTCAACAAAAAAGAACATCGAATCACTCAATCATGCATTAGCCCACATTTTATTGTACGTTCTCTTCACTTTTTGGGGAACTTGGGGTCATACCCAAAAATCTTACTCTTTTGCTGGTACTCACCAAGTCCTTCAGCTTTTTCTAAGTACAACACTGTTTATGTGAAATCTTTTGTATTTGTAAATAAAATAATATCAATTAATTTTCATCAACATAAATGTTGTTTAGGGCAGTCAATAGGTTTAATTTGTGCTCCACGAACCACAACCTTTGTTGTGTGTGAGTAGTTGCAGTTGCACTAATTGTAGTCGACACAACATAGGAGTTCTATAACTGCTGTATTTTCTGAAGGTATGAACAATATATGAACACTCTTGTTCTAATAAATTTTAATATTTTTAGAATGTATCAAATTAGGAATTAATACAATTTCTCTACTTCTGTGGTAGTACATTTTTGTACTGGTATTTGAAATGAATGAACTATACATGAACAATACTATACATTGTTTCAGGATGATGGTTTGATAACTAATATGAAATTGACAACAACAAGAGATTTCCGTATAAATACCAAAAAACTGCAAGAAGTGATGCGGCGCAACCATGAGGTAAGAAATTAAAGAAAATGTTGTGCTGCCTTAGATATAGAAGTTAGATATCATATCTACAAGGTAATAAATTGCAGCAATCTGAGATAAAATTTCAGGAAGTATCCACCACAAACATGAATTAAAAATTGTATAAAGTGGTTGTAACCATGGGATAAAATTTGTTAAGGTTTGTGTCATGGTTATGGAGGTAAGAAACTGCTTGAATTTATGCATAAAATCGTTTCAAGATTAACTTTCTACCTGATTTTTGCAGTCATTTTAGGGGTAGTATTCATATGTACACATTTATACCAGTTCTTCAGTTGTGTGCATACATAGCTGCATTCCATAGTTCCTGATGTAGTTTAAACATTTAACTTATCTTATTTAACTTAAAAAAATAAAGAGCACTGGGCTTAATACTCATCCCTGTAGTAGGTACTCTCTTTGCAATACACTTTGATCAGCCCAATTGCATTACATATGTAAAACAACATTCAAAATAAGTAAAGCAATATATTGTAGTTTAATTCGAAACTATTACTTTTTCTGATAAATGCCTGCCGCAGCCAAGTAGCCATTCATTTTAATCAAAATTCATGCTTTATGGTGTTGTTGGCTAGGAGCTATTTGTAACAATCATTGTAATCAACTTAGAAGTAGGTGTGGTTGTTGTACAAGAAACTTAAGAGGGAGTGATTCGTTATAACCTTTGTCATCTTTAAAGTATGAGGTGTTACTACAATGAGACAAGAAAATTCTGAGAATAGAATCAAGAATCAAGAAGTTTATTGCAACAAAACATTCACAGATTTTACAACTTCAGATGTTGGTGTGTGAACTGGTTTGCTTGTCAATAATAAATACTAAATCTGTAATACAATTACATCAGAATAAAAACTTACATTACATTAAAATATTACAAACATTAAAACATGTGATCGTAAAGACTGTCATGTAAAAACTCAGTTATGCTATAGTAAGCTTTACTAATTAGTAGACTTTTAACTGAGTTCTTAAAAACAAGACATTTTAAGCTGTTTTAAATGAGGAGGAAGCTTATTATAAAATTTAGTTCCCATATAACTTGGTGAACTTTCATATAATGTTAATTTGTGTTCAGGAAAATTGCAGTCTATCTTTAAAACGGGTGTTATACTGGTGCTCATGTTGCTTTATATTTCCTGAATTTAGACGATTATGAATAAAAATTAAACAACTATAAATATACAATGATGGAATTGTCAATATTTCTAAATCTGTAAATATTTTTTTACATGAGGTTCTTATATTCAAAAATAGCATGGTTTCTTATGTATCTCTTTTGAATTTTGAGGACAGAGATAATGCCAGAGCAGCTTGCCCCATATTTGTACTCCATACTGTGCTAGTGAATAAAAGCAAGAATAATAAACTATAAGCCTAGTCTTAATGTCTACCAACTCCCTTAATGTAAACATTTGGTAGCAAGCTGAACTCAGTTTTTTTGTTTAAGACATCTATGTATGGTCTCCAGGACAAAATTTTTATCAATAAGGAGCCCCAAAAATTTACTAAAATCTACAGCAGTCAGAGTTTGTATTCTTGAAATTTATCTGAAAAATTTGACAGTGTTTTGCTTTGCAATGTTTGGAATTTTACAATTTGAGTTTTATCACTATTTAGTACAAGCCCATTTATATGGTAAACCATTTTTCTAAATCTATGAGCGAATTAACAATTTCTGATTTAATATGTTGTCCTCGGTTACATTTTACTAGGGATGTAGTATCATCTGCATACAATATCAAATTATTTTTAACATTATAAGGCAGATCATTTATAAAAACAATAAACAATAAAGGACTCAAAATAGATCAAAGTCAAAGTCAAAAGATTCTTTATTCATAAACTGTACAAATAATAACAGAGAATAGTGTCATAAGCATCATTTGCATACAGCATGCTATAAAATACTAGTTTAAAATATGTTCACATTACACAAACATCTACCTAAACATTTTTTTTGTTTTGTTTTTAAGAAATTAACAAATTCTTCGACATTGTATACACAAATATCACATAAAATAGATCTAATTTCATTTTTAAAATGTTTTACATTGAGCAATTTAACATTGTATGGTAGCATATTATAAAGCCTCAGACCAAATTCACAAAAACTGTTTATAGTTGTTTGAAAATTGCACTGATTTACTCTAAGGAAATTGTTTTGTCTGGTAAAATGACTATGAATAGAATTTATTTGTAGGAATTGTATCTAAATTAGTTTTGATATATAAATAAACAGTCTAAAATGTATAGAGAAATAATAGTTAAAATACCAAGTTGCTAACAGTGGCTTACAGTGCGTCCTACTACTAACATTAAACATTACTCTAACTGCTCTCTTCTGTAATAAAAATAGTCTTCTTACATTACCAAAATGCCCCCACACAATAATTCCATAAGATAAATGACTTTGAATATGGGCAAAGTAAACAGCTTTCAACACATCTATGCTTACAAAAGATTTAAGTTTTCTAAGCATAAAAATACCTTTAAGAACCTTTTTTACATAGAGTTTTCAACATGAATGTTCCACTTAACATTAGATTGCACGAACAGGCCTAAAAACCTAACACTGTCCTCATTTCTTGTTTTAAAACTGAATTAATACTCTGAGTTTTTATCATTATTCAAACATAATGAGTTGGCAGCTGTCCAATCTTCGATTTATGTAGTTAGAAGTCATAAGGAGGTGATTAGCTACACTAGCATATTTACAATTAATTTGAACAGCTAAATCATCAGCATACATGTAGGCACTTACATAATCATTTGTAAAGGCTGATGATAGATCATTGATGTAAATTATAAACATGGTAGGCCCCAAAATTGAGCCCTGTGGGACCCCTAGCTGTATCCAGTTGTACATCGACTAAGGAGGAGGTAATTAAGAATTAAGAAAAATTATTATTATAGTAGACTGACTGATGCCTTTCTGATAGGTAAGATCTAATTAAGTTCAAAGCAGATTTATCGAAACCATAATATTTTAACTTATCTAATAATATTACTATGTGATATAGTATGGAAGGCCTTCGACATGTCATAGAAATTACCTAAAACCTTTATTTTTTACATCTAGGCCATTCATTACAATTTTTTCATAAATTTAACAATAGCATTACATGTGCCTCTATTAGGCCTAAATCCAAACTGATCATCAGAAAATAGCTTATGTTTTTCAAAATAGCCACCTATTTTTTCTATTCAACAACAATTCAAACACCTTTCCAATAACAGGTATTATGGACACTGGCCGATAGTTACAATAATCAGTTTTTACACCTTTTTAAACAAAGGAACTACTTTTGATAACTTCAAATGTAAAGGGAACACTGAGTTATCAATACATTGATTAAACAAATAGGCCATAACCTCTGCAATATACGGTGCAGCAAGTTTTAATATTTGTGAATTAAGACAATATACATCTAAACTAACACTATTACTAAGAGAGAGGATGGCACTATATACCTCATCTACACTTACATTACCAACAGAAAAAACATCACAGCCTTGGTTATGACTTAACTTATTAAGATAGTATGTAACATTCATGATGAGACCCCAGCTATATTCTGTACAATAGATTCAACATTATTTAAAAAAGAAATAATTGAACTCATCACATTTTAATCCAAGTTTTCTGTGTATCACATATAAATGCATCCTTGTGGTACACCACTACATATGTTTGCCCATGATGATGTATGTTTTTATGCCATTATTGTTGAGTAATATTCTTCTTTGCTTCCTATCAGTAAGGAATGATTGGAACCATTCCAAAGGCTTACCTAAGATTCCATAAAATTTAAGTTTACTTACAAGTAATGAGTGATTTACACAGTCAAAGGCCTTGGATAGGTCACAGAAAATACCAGCAGTATCCTGCGACCCATCCAAGGCCTCTAGAATTTGCTCAATCATTTCAGATGCTGCCTCAATAGTGCTGTGGCCAGAGCGAAAGCCATACTGATTTTTACAGAGGAAACCATTGTTTTCTAAATATGTACATAATTGCTTGTGGGCTATCTTTTCAAAGACTTTTGATATGCTAGGTAATATTGACACTGGCCTGTAGTTGTTAGGGTCTTGCCTTTCCCCTTTTTTAAAAACTGGTATTACATCTGCATATTTAAGTTGCGAGGGAAATTGATCGCGCACATGAAAGAGTGGTTAATAATTAAAGCCAGAGGTTGTGAGATGTAAAACGCAGAAGCCTTCAGCACTTGCAACTGGGATCTCATCCCACGCAACGGATTTTGTGTTTCCTCAGACTCATTATTACTCTATGGACTTCTTGTGCACTAACATTTTTAAAAGACAAATGAGGCTTGCTTATTACAATTAAAGTTACTTAAAAGTTGAATCGCAGAGTTGATCTGTGGGTTTGCACTAATTTTATAAGTAGTATTTACAAACATAATATTGAGGTGATGAGCAATGTGCTTAGTGTCTACACAAATTTCATCTTTTATTTTGAGTCTTGTACAGTCCTTGTTTTTTAGTCGTACTAATACCTAACTCTGACTTCACTACATGCCACACAGCTTTACTTTTGTTTTTGGAATCACTGATATATTTACAGTTATACATTCTTTTAGCAGCAGTACAAACTTTTTTTTAAAAATGTGTTTGTAATCTTTTAACACATACTGAATAAAATTTACATCATTGCTAGATTTTGCTATTTTATGTAGTTCCCTTTTTTTCTTACTTGACTCGATTATACCATTTGTGATCCATCTCTTGTTTTTTAAAATATTTTTAGATACACATTTAGCTTTGACAGATTTATAAGGGAAAAAAGATTCAAAACATGTCTTAAAACTGCTAAGAAAACTATTGAAATTCTCCTGCACAGTGCTTAATTGACAAACATTCCATGATGTATTACTAATAATACAGTCAACCATACCAGCAATATTCTGAGCTGTAAATATCCTTTTTCTAGTGGAACCTTTTTGTGCTATAAAATCATTCTTACAATCAACTGATATTAATAAGGCTCTATGGTCAGATAAACCTAGCTCAATATTTAATAGTTTACTTTGCTTAACTCTATTATTGGTAATAATGTTGTCTATACATGACATAGTCTCCTTAGTTACTCTAGTTGGCATTTTAAAATTGTAAGTATACCCATATGAAATCAGTAAATTTTAAAAACCTATTTTCGTAAATTGTAATCTCTGCATGACTCCAAAATATCAATATTAAAGTCTGATGTTATATAAACCTGGTTTCTTTTAGATTCTCTTTTTAGTGCCTTAAATAGTTTTTTTCAAGTTTAATCAAAAAGCCATCTACATGGACTTATTTGTGTTATGATAAATTGAAATAACAAGTTGGCTCTCATTAGGGATTGCTATACAACAACTCTCAAAAACGAAATCTTCTTTGAGAGAAACAATCAAATCATTTCTTTCAATAAACTGTGTACCTTTTTTAACTAAAATACAGGAACCTTACTCTAGTACTTACTTACCCTAATATAGTGAGAAGCCAATACAAAACATTCAAAAGTATTCTAATTTGAATAGCTGAGAGCTGTTCAACCAGTGCTCATTGAGACTAATGACTTTTAATGGGAAATTTTATTTACAAACATTTGTAATTCTGTTAACTTTGTAAAGGACAGAAGACCTTGAACATTGTAATGAAGTAACCAGTTATTTCTATTAACAAAAGTATTTTCTAATATGTCTAAGTTATCAATATAATTCTCATAATCATCTACATTGTACATTTTATCTAAAACCAACTTCAACTCTGTAATACTATTTAAAATAATTTTATTACTATCGCTACTCATCATTTTTGTTTTAAAGGGGGCCAAACATTTAGGTTTAAAGGGTTGGTTTGATTGACATCACTGACACTAGAGAGCCTATCCGAAGATGTTTGTTTTACTCCTTCTCTTCAACTGGTAGTGGCTCGGAGCTTGAAGTGAGATCCAAGATGCAGGTTACTTCAGTGGAGCTTAGACCATTGTGCGGTTGCAGGTGTTCTGTGTTGCTATTACTCTCCCCTCTTACTAAAGGTGACTGCATCCGGATGTTTTTCCTGCGACGTAGGCAGTTCTGGTTGAGTTTCCTTTAGTCAGTTCCTCACATATTTTCTGGCGAGCCACTCTGCTTTCCTTTATAATTGAAATGCATCCCATGCCATGTGTGTAACTGTCTGTCTGCTATACTGCTCTTCACCAAAGATACATTAGTAAATTTAACACTTATAGCCTCTAGAGATTCATTTGATTTTCTGATTTCATTATTTACACAGGACCAGTCCCTCAAAATCGTGTCTTGTAAGGCAAATCCACTAATATTATCTTAGAGCTCTTATATTTTTCTAAAGTCTCTTTGATTGAGGTGATTGCTTTTTCAGCCTCGTTTCGGGCTACGTCATTGGATCCACAAGCTATCACAAGAACATCATCTGGTCCCAGAGCTTCTCCATCAATGTTGTGGGAGTTCAAAATTTGCTCAGATAACCCCCCAGGCCTAACAAAGCCAACAGCCTCAAACGATGTTGAGTTTTTTTTTTAAATGGAAAGCCAAGTTAGGGCCATGGCTATCCGCACATATAAGAACTTTTTTGCTTTTTTGGGCTTATTTGTTTGTTATTGTGATTGGTTTCCTCCTGCTGAACTGAGAAAACTTTTTTTGTTTTTTCTTTTCTTACTTTTAATCCTTGGCATTCATTTGAGATATGTGCATTGTTTGGTGTGTTTGCTGCAGTTCTCTTTGTCAAATAAGGAGTCACTTTTTGTAATATTTTTACACATAATAAACAAGAGAGAACAGTAAATGCCTCCTAATCAGAAAGCTGTTGGTTGTATTACTTTTGACTTCTCATTGATTTGAATGTTATATTGGTGTAGCTAATATTCTCAAACCCTTTATCTCATAGTTATAAAGTTACAGCAGTTTACCTTTGTAAATTTTGCAATAATGTTATGTAAGTACATTACAAGATAGAAAACATAAGGAAGTGATTTTTTACAACAATTGTAACAAACTTAGAGCAGTGAGCTTCACAAACACGTGGTCAGAAAAGGACAGTGGTGTAGGCCCATGAAATAAGAAACTGGAGGTAATGTTTTGTTATTACTATTTTAAGAAATTTAAGTAGTGACTTGCTATTCTATCATAAAATAAGACATTTTAGGATTTGATGCATATAACTATTAGGTAAGAAATTTACAGAGGTAAACTGCTGTAACTTTTAACTATGAGATAAAGGGTTTGAGAATATTAGCTACACCAATATAACATTCAAATCAATGAGAAGTCAAAAGTAATACAACCAACAGCTTTCTGATTAGGAGGCATTTACTGTTCTCTCTTGTTTATTGTGTGTAAACTTCCTCAGTTATCAGTTTTGTGCCGCAACAATGTGTTAAAAGGTATAAAGATAGAACATTCATCAAGTGGCGTTTGGTTTTACTAAAGGAGTAAATCTTTTCAGGGTGGTTCAGAAGACGAAGATATGGAGATATCTCATGTGCAACCGAGCCAAGGGAACTCATCAGTTGTCAGAGGCAAGGAAAATGAGCCCCAAGTATCCCAAAGGGAGAGAGGAAATTCATCACAGCCCCCAGCAAAGAAGCTTCGTTCAAAATAACTTGAAAAGTATTTAAGTTACCGAATGTTACATGTTCTGTTTCATTCATCTTCATTTTCTTTAAGATTGTTATGCAATCCCTTTTAAAATCCAAACAATACTGCAGCATGTAAAAATTACACAATTATACTAAATTTATCTTTATGTCATGCTCTGTGGATTGAGGCACTTCGGTTTCTCAGTCTCAATACATGTCCTGTGTTCTTTAAATTGTTGGCCTTTTCCCCTTCCTTTGTGCATTTACTAGAGTACAAACACATTTCAGAAAAATCTGAGGCAAATTATTTTGCCAAAAGTAAAATTCTTCCAAATGCAATTAGCATAGCTATTAATTCAACTGATTGACAACGGTTAGCAAATTGCGTCAATTAATCAAAACACTACAACATAAAAATAATAATACTTTCATACATACATCCTCACACTTACCAGGAGTAGTTTTATCATACTTTCATCCTCCATAATTGTTATGAGATAAATAAATGTAAAAATTATTGTAACTTTTAAAAACGTTAGAAACTTAATTTATATTTTATATTATTTAATGTAAGTGGTCTTGGTATCTGTACTTTTAACTCTCATAGTGGCATCAAAATCATCTGTAAAACCTATAATCAATGTTGTACTTTAAATGTAACTTGATGTATATAAATTCTTCAGATCAAGTTGTGTACAAAACTGTAAACCTAACAATTTTTTAAAATTAGAATGTATATTTATTATTTTTTTCTAAAATTTGTAAATAACAAAAATTATATTTATGTCTAAATGCTGACCCATAAGTATGTACATTTACAAATCCAAACGTTGTGTTCAAAATATTATTTTTATTTCAGAAACATAGTTGTATTGACTTATTTTGAAAAAGTATATTTTGTTGATGTATGTAAATACACACATGTTCTTTACATTTTTAGGGAATAGACAATAAACCAAGAAATGCCTATAAGCCAAACTATAATAATTTATACATTTCTGTTCAGAAATAAACTAAATAATGTATTGTAAATTAATTTGTATAAGCAAACCTTTATTTACTACATGGTAAATACATGGATCCAGCTATAGACGAATGACCAGGAATAATTTACAACAGACATAGAGGAGGCAAATGAAAGAAACTGTTATTGATATGAAGATTAATTCATCTTCTTCGCAACCATATGATAGAGATTCAGAACCCGGTTTACTCTCCATAATCATGTTAAGCATTACATGAGTGCATTTTAGCGGTGATGGTTGACATGATTTTGCAGGTTCTTATCTATTCTTTTTTATTTCTTCCATCTTCTTGTTATCTTCTGCTTCTTGCTTATCACTGTCCATTTTGTAGTGACTTTACTCGTCACTACCCACTTCTTCACTATAACTTAACTGTTACTAAGTTAAAACTCTAAAGGTTGGTTTTTCCAAAAATTAGAATACTATGTTCTTCCATTATTATTATAAAATTATCATTAGTTTTACTGTTTTTATATCATTTAAAGTCCTCAACAATGAGTAAAAATATTGTTTCTTTACTAAAATAACTGTTGTCTTTAGTGTTATTTATTATAGCCCTCTATTTATATAAGACCTTGTTATTTGTATGGTTTTTATAATAAATATTTATGTACAATTTATTTCGTTTTTATTTTTGTTGAACCTTTTAATTGTGTTTTTGAAGATAGAATTGGAAAAATTTGGCATTATTTGAACTTCTGATCAATGATTTCATTACAAACTTTGATTGTATAACTAGTAAAGACATTATCCTCTTCACAAAGTTTCTCAGTAGCTAATCTGTAATATTTACAAAAGTCACTGACAAGGTGGGTTTATTTAGTATAGTGACCAGTTTTTTGGCAACTTTTCAGGCTTCAAGACAAAAATATTGTTGTCTGACTAAGTAATTGCTAAAAGCTTCTGTACTAACGTAAAGACTAGACTTGACTGATTGTAAGAATTCATCCCAGGGACCATTAGAATGTCCATGTAATATTACTGTACAATCGGTTGAATAGTTTACGCAGGAAAGAAAAACAAACAAACAAAGGCACAGTCACATTTATAATATTATTACGATTATCAGTTTATCTTTGAAACTAGTAGTTAGTAAAACACCACTTTCCAATATTATTTTATTTTTGGACAAGGATTTTTAAAACCAAAGGTTTCAACTTCAGGCAACTTCACAAACAAAAATGGAGTTTTAAATGTTTAAAACGGGTCTAAGAGTCTTCAGTTTATCGATAGTTAAGTAGGTGTTAAAACTAGTAGCCTCCAACTTTTAGACATTGCGAATGTTGAGATTAGCATTATATCACCTTGCGCTCAATGCAGCATCTGAAATCTGAAACTGTCACAGACCGGCTCCTTTAACCGGAGTCCAGGACTTCATGTTTGTGTATTGAGGTCCAATAAAAGTTGGAGACGAAGAAGTTGAAAACAAACTCTTTGCATCATTTCGATATCAGGAACACCTAAACTAGAAAAGAGCTTCAGTGTAACCTATTTGAAGAAGTGTTTTAATTGTCTCATAAGTGCACAAATGAGTGCCCTACCATGTTACAGACATGATCCAAAAGCAAGGTGGAGCAACCAAGTTTCCTACACATAATGTAACAATGGATTGGAAGGACTGATTCAATGCAAATGTTTAGTCTCAGTTTTTGAAGACTATATATAAAAATAATAATTATCATCTAAATACGGGAAGAAAACTCCATTTAATGTTTAATTTTGAACTCATAATTAACAATGCCAAATTTTTAGTTCATCTGCAGAGCAGACTGCTGCAGTCTGCACTGATAACTGGAGGCATTCTTGATCTATAAGTTGATCAACATTTGCATAGTTTTTAACAATAGCGATTAACAAAGTAACAGATTATATTAGATAACTACAACCAGTGCTGTATTTACAGATTTAGAGGCCCTAGGCCAAGTATTTTGTGCGGCCCTCCCCCCCATGTTTTATCTTAAATTTTAATTATGAATATTTAAGTATATATTTACTAATTATGAGATATTATTAGAAATAAAACTTATAGAATAAAAAGTATGATTTTTTTTAAAGCTCTGTCCTAGATAGAATCTTTTGAGTAAAAAACACAATGCATTATAATCCTCATTTGAGAGTAATATAGTTGTATACAACTTTTGTTATGAGTTGTGTGTTACATCTTTATAACTCAAGCATTGAATTGATTTGGCACATAGAAGTAAAAAAATTCTGTTTTTAACTTATGATAGGACGATGATACGACCAAGCTTAAACTTTTTACTATCTTATACTCCTAAACAACAGTATAAAACCCTATTACTATCAACTATATATATATATATATATATATATATATATATATATATATATATATATATATATATATATATATACAGGGTGAGTCAGAAATATGGTAAAATATTTTAAGACGTGATTGTAGAGCTAAAAATAAGAAAAAATGTTATATAAAGGTAGGTCCGAAAACACTCCATTAGTGAGTGATGGCTGGCGAAAGATTTTGCTTTGTTTTCAGTTCACCTGGTGAAATTAAGTGATTCTGAAATGTTTTGTTCTTACTTTTTAACTCAAATAAGATGGATTTATAAGGAAAATCACATGAAAAATCAAATAAAACCACTCTAGAGGTTGTAATGTGAACAGTTTTTTTAGAAAAAGTATGAAATTTTGCCACACATCTAATAACAAAAATACAGTCTTAAATGTTTGATGTCCAATAACATTGTTAAATGACCAATAAACAAATTGTTTTTCCTAATACAGATTGTACAGAATTTAATTCTGAAAACAACCATAATAAGCAAAGTTAACTAAATGTGTAAAAAAGTGATGAAATTGACTCCTCATGTATTACACTACATAGCAAACTTTTGCTGTTTTATAATAAGGAATGAGTATCTGATTGGTAACAGCTGGTGAAAAACAAACATATTTTTAGTTCAAAATTTTATTTTCATATACAATAAACATATCGCTACAATCGCTTTAAGTCTCACCGGAAGATTAAAGATGACGCTCAAAGTGACCTCCGTTGTTCAAAATGCACGCGTTCAGGCGTCTTCTCATCGAGTTTCAGACCCGTTCAAAAATTTCAGGTGTCTACTTAATGGTTTCTATTCCATTAGAAATGTTTAATCGGAGTTCTTCAATGGTATCTATTGGGGAAGAGTAAACTAATGTTTTTAAATGTCCCCAAAGGTAAAAGTCCAAAGGATTTAAGTCCGGTGATCTTGCTGGCCACGAAACTGGTCCACCTCGGCCTATCAATTGATTTGTGAAACTCTCATTTAGGTGTCCACGAACAGCCAGAGAGTAGTGCGCAGGTGCCCCGTCATGCATAAAACCACATGTTTTGGCGCACAAATGCAGAGGTACATCATCAAGCAGGTTAGGTAGCTCGTCTCTTAAAAGTTCAAGTACACCACGCCATTAAGCCTGGGAGGAAGCAGGAATATGACTAAATGATCTGCTAAGATTCCAGCCCAAACATTTACTGAAAACTGATGTGGGCGATTAGGTTTGATAGCATGAGGATTTCTGTCTGCCCAAGTGTGGTTGTTATGGAGGTTAATGATAGCTGTTCTTGTAAAGTGAGCCTCATCGGTAAACAAAATTGTATTTAAAAAGTTTGGATCAGCACATTTTCCCAGAAGCCATAGACAAAAAGCAACACGGGGAGCGAAGTCTTGTGGCAAAAGAGTTTGGACATGCTGGAAGTGGTATGGGTGTAACTGGTACTCATGTAGTATTCTCTGAATACTAGATTGGCTGACATTGAACTGTAGTGACAATTCTCTATTTCTCTTTTCAGGATAATCAGAAATTTCATTAAGAACCAACCCTTCGAATTCAACAGTCCTACATGATCAGGCGATGCCTGCATTACTATGCTCCGAAGACTTCAATGAACCTGTTTCAGATGAGATAGGCGTTGATGAAGAGTGCCAAAAAATCTTGCGCTTGGACACCTGCGGTTAGGAAAGGTCTCTTGATACAGACGTCTCGCTGCACTACTATTGCAGCGTCCCAAACCATACATTAAATGCATGTCTGCTAATTCAGAGTTTGAATACACATGAATATTACCTTCCCTTTTTAATAAATGAAACACACAACACAAAATCACTAATAAAATGGATGAAGATAACTGGTTAAAATACTTAACACAAACACACAGTATCTTAACAGTTTGTTGTTTTGTTCAACAATAAGGTCAATTTCATCTAATAATAAATGCCCAGCTGATTATTTATTATTTAAAAATGTTTAAACAGCTGTTGTTTAAATGAATAATTATTACCAGCTGTTACCAATCAGATACTCATTCCTTATTATAAAACAGCAAAAGTTTTCTGTGTAGTGTAATACGTGAGGAGTCAATTTCATAACTTTTTTACAAATTTAGTTAACTTTGCTTATTATGGTTGTTTTCAGAATTAAATTCTGTACAATCTGTATTAGGAAAAACAATTTGTTTATTGGACATCAAACATTTAAGACTGTATTTTTGTTATTAGATGTTTGGAAAATTTCATACTTTTTCTAAAAAAGCTGTTCACATTACAACCTCTAGAGTGGTTTTATTTGATTTTTCATGTGATTTTCCTTATAAATCCATCTTATTTGAATTAAAAAGTAAGAACAAAACATTTCAGAATCACTTAATTTTACCAGGTGAACTGAAAACAAAGCAAAATTGCATGTATTTGAATGACTACTCTCAGATCAAAAATTTTAGATATTTGAGTTTGAAAGTTAACCCAGAATGCCTAAAATAATGGGAGTTACATTAAAATTTAGCTTGTTTATTTTTGTGTTGAAACATTTACGGCAAATAATTTACAAACAATATCTTCGAAATTTAATTTCAATAACAACAAAAAAGGTATGGTTTTTGGTGCTCTTCAACTGAACAGTAACTTTCAAAATTTATAACTCAGCCACTTTTGATCCCATTAAGACTAAATGCTTATACAAAATAGGTAAAAATTTACTGTTTTTGTATGTAAAGTTTTACAATTATATAGAAAAGGTGTTAATAAATTACCAATCTTAACTTTTAGAGGAAGCCAGTCTATCATGTCATTTAGTTTTGACCGGGCGGTACAAAACTTGACAATATCTTGGGTGTGTAATTTTTTTAACCAGTATTTAAAACATTTAATTAAACAGATTTTTTAATTTACTAAAGCTGGTACAGTACTTGCTTGTTTGAAAACGCAAACCACCAACTTCTTAGGGCGGTGTTTCCGTGGCAGAACTCCTTATTCGCCAATGAAATTCGAATTCCTCAACTGTTTTGTGATAATTTCATTTTAACATTTTTATATGAAAAGGCAACGTTCAATAATTTTGGACTGGAGAATTGAATCAAAAATAAATGTTACAAATTTATTTGACAATGAAATATCTGGTATTCCGCAGGTTCGAGTCTACATCTCTCAATTTTTGTTTGACTGCTCCTTCACTGTAACTACAAGACCATAAAATTTTCATTGTAAAAAAAATTCTGTTAAAAATGTTAAAGCTAAATTGCATGAAAAGCGTAGAACCCATAAAGGAAGATGGCTGGGCAAAGAAGCAAACGAAGAAGTCGAGAGTGCAAACAAATACTAAAGAAACTTCTAATGTTCTATATGATAAAATTCAACAATAAAAATTCTAATAATTTTAAATCAAACGTAAAGACATTCAAAGAAAAGAACAGTATGCAGCAAAACATCATAAAACAAAACATTGGCCATAAGACCATGGTTATCCGGGGGATAGTCATGCACAGTACATCACTGAACTGTTGAGAGAAATATTCAACTCCGAGCTGACTGGTCTCTGTAAACCTAGAGCAAGGCTCCGCAACGTTGTCGATCCTAGCCTAACTCCACCTGTGGCCGGTACCTATTGTGAGGTGCTGATAGTACGTACTAACGACCTGGCTGCAGGTGAACAGCAGAGTATATACTGCAACCTGGTAAGAACGTGACTACCAAACCCTCCAACGTCAGCCTAGTCATTTCTATTGTACCACATTGCCACGACCCGCCTGAAGACGACGATATCAATCAGGAAACAGCCCTCGCGAATGCTTACATCCAAGAGCTGGCTACCAGACATAACTTTTAATTCCTGGACTTAAATAAGATGGAGGATGTTCACGAGGCACGATATTCACCTGTTCCAGCGAGGCAACTAGCTGGCTTGATACATTGATGTCTCGCCAAGATGCACAGGCTCACGACCCGGATCCTGCATGTATGAATCGCTTGCTTCCATCGTCGGCTGAATCGCCGTTACAATCGGCTTTACAGTTGTCACCAACCGCCACCGCTTCTGAGATCATTCCAGAACATGATTGTCCTCTAACCCTGTCTCAGGAGACCTATGTGGATACCGGAAATATAATCATCACCGGAAATGGACACTTAAATTTGTTTTAAATGAGATACACAAGTCTGTCAAGATAAGAATATCTGATTCAGATGCAAACCTAACTATTAAAAATTGTAATGAAAATACCCATAAAAGTCCTTTGCAAAATTAAAAAATTCTAGCAAACTGTCGCATTGTACCTACAAACTCTCATAAAGCTAGCAATAAAATTAAAGATCTGACAATTTTGTACGACAAAATAAAACCTGATGTTTTCGTTGTTTCAGAACATGCGCACAATTATGAAACAATAGATACTTTTAAAATTGAGAACTTTGAATTGGCAGCAATTTTGAATCGAATGGAAAGTCTCTGGGGAAGTATGGCAGTATTTGTAAAAAAATATTAGATATTATGAACCTTTAAACATAAACGATGTCTCAGTATTAGATTTGTAGGCAGACTGAGCATCTTTTGGACATCTTGGAAAACTAGTCTTTGGACTGGTGTGTCTCTAAGTGAATGATGCGATGCTTTTTTATAACATTGATTTTATATCCTCAAACGTACTTAAATTCATTTTGATTGGGGACTTAAATATTGTTTTCGTGATATTTTTGATTGTTTTAATTTAATTTGGTCAGTGAAACGTACCACCTAGAGTAACCGCATCATCGAGCATTGCCATCGACAACATTATTACAAACATTCCAAACACTTCAGTCCGTGTTTTTAACCCAACCATCTGTGATCATTTTGCGCAGGAGGTTGTTGTTAATGCTTCTACGTTGGAACCCGAACCACCTTCATTTAAACACCTTAACAGATTTCTAAAAGCTGAAAAATTGTACTTTTTAAAATGAAATGTGGATCTTGAGATTAGCAGTATAAATGTTTAATGACTCTCTGAAATTTTATTCGGAGTATATTGTTTTTTCAAAAGGTTCAGGAAATCAATTCAAATAATTTAATGTTTTCTCGTCTGTGTTCATGTTATTTATAAATGAAAAGCCAAATACCATTGACTGATCATCATGAAATATCAAAAGTGTAAAACGGATTTACATTGAACTTTACAATGTACACATCTTCGTCCTACATCTGAGATGCTCACTAAGAAACGGGGTTGAAACCCTTGTAGTATCATCACAGATATCCGTGAAATTATACTTTTAGTGAGAATCACATTCAGTGTTATAATGAATACCATTTAGGTCCCACATGCGTTTTATAAGCCCAAATATATAATCCCAAGACGAGTTTTTTTGCATTTTTCATAAGTACAGTAATTGCAAGAGCTCGTGAAAAGCTCGGTGATATTCACACGTATCCAGCCATTACGAATCTTCGTAAATATTCTGTGCTAAGGCTAAGACATTGACGAAATTTACGAAAATCGCAATACTATTAATGATAGTTTTCATTACATATCAAAATAAACAATAAAATAAGTAATAAGCGATGAAGAATAGTGTTTTAGTACGTTTAGAATTCCATTAAAAACAAGTTCAGTTATTGTTAATTTCGGGTTGTTTTAATTGCCTTTTCCTTTAAGTGTATGTCTGGTAGGTCATTGCTAGTTGAAATTCCCATTATAGATCAAGCTGATTAATTTAGTGGTTATCATATAAACTTTATACATCAAAATAAACCTTCCAAAACGCTCATATTTTTCAATAATTTATTTCAAAGCGCCGCGCCGTTTAATAGACGTACAAAATACGGCCATTCCCGAGTAGAGCCGACTTTTCGCACATATCTCACCGGCAAGCAGCGAAGAAAGGTCCACTTCCAAACTCGAATAGCCTTATTTCATTTTCTATACTTTGCATTTAATAAATTAATAACAAATCATAGTATAAAACGGAGGGATGTACAATACACAATCAATGGTGGGTTATCTATTCAAAAGATAAAAAATAAATGTTTACAATTTATCTAGGGTTTTGGGGATCCGGACTCTCTGGAATCCCCTTATCAACGCCACTGTTATAAGAAACCAGTAATAATCTTGCAAATGCACCAATAAACTTGAAAACTACGAAATGATTGGTGGAATAAGACAGAAACCACCGAAGTACGCTACATTTGAAGCTGTATGCATGTAACTTTAGCAAGTGTTTTTTTTGTGGCTGTGTCGAGAGCTTTTCAAAAATCAATGTTACACTATCGACTTGATAATCTCTTTGGAAAGACGATTGTGGTCAAATAATACACGGATCTTCAGGTCGTAAAACCGTGCTGCTCAGACGTCATGTTTTTACAGTTGAATTTTCTAATGTCCAGTACTAATAAACGCTGTGCTAAGAACAGTCTTAATTACGATGGGTAGTTTTGGACATAAGCTTTATTAGCAAACTTTGGGTAGGGGCCACAAAGCATGTATCAGAGAAGACTCCTAAGTCGAATGTGGAGCAAATTGTGAACTACAGTACTTCAGCACGATAGGGGATCCACTATCCTTTAAAGTAACCAGAACAGCCAGCTTCTGTTTCACAATACGCTCTTCGAGTATATAAATCCAGAGAGATTTAAAGATATGTTGAACTTGTAACTGGGAGCAATTCCGTCTGATCAGCAAACGTGTTGCATAATCTACGGGATGACCAGACCTTTATGGAATTTTGATATGTTATCTATCTACGGGATAGATTTTTACAGCTGAAAATAATTGATTGGGGAAGATAGTGAACATTAATTTTAGTTTAACAGAACCAAATTATAATAAGTCAACTCTTCAATGAAAACTTAATTAATATACTTATGTAATTTGTGAATTACTGATCAAATTTATTTACATGAAAATTAATAATGTTGCATTTTTAATATATTGTGGTGGCAAAATATGTATTGGCTTCAACTAAGCTGAACTCTATGGGGAGGTTTGTTGGTTGATGTAACAGCCCAAGCGAATGGAAATTTTTCTCTGTCTCGTCTGTTGGTTAGCTTTCAAGGCAGACTTGAAGGCTGCTTGTGTTTGTGGTAGCTTGAAGTGGTCGGTCGTTCGATGGGATTGTCGTGAGTTTTTAGTGTTTCAAAGTGTGGAATCAAATAAGTGGAATACTGGTGGTTGACTATAAAGGTAATATAATACTTTCTAAACTTCTTCTTATATACAAAGTATGTAACTGTATAAATTTTTGTTCTTCATTAACAACTGTAATGGCGGTTTATCCGAGATCGGTCATTGAAGGGGTGTGTCATCCTTATGTATCTGGAAGTGTTTTTTTTTTAATTTCACCTCTTTTACTCACTTGCAGTTATTTTAATAGTGCCTATTATCAATTTTCACGTAGTATTACTATTTTTCTGTAAATTTTGTTGTATTTCTGGCCCCGATTAAGTTTTCTATTATTAGGTAAGGATCCATGACTAGATTTTTGTAATGATATTAGGTACTAGGAATAGACTTATGCCTATTAGGCTAGTTATATTACCATATTTCTGTTTCTTAGGAGTAACATTTTTTTGTGCTAGTCTAGGCCAATCAATTCCTACACACTTATTAAACTGGGATACATATAATTGGTAGGCTAAGTATGACATTCATCACAGACTATGAAAATAATATTATTCATCAAGTCAGTATAGGCTATTTTAGATTATATTTATAGTTATTTACCCTTTTTATTATTGCTAACATTTAAAATGTATTGTATGGCAATATTTTCCAAAATTAATTAAAACAAAGTAAAATCATTTATTCGGTATTTGAGTAATGCTGACAAGTACAATAGTGATGTACTTGAGTTATATTTGTCATAAGCTGTCAGGCACATTTATCCTTCAAAATAGTAAAAAATACCGCTAACAAAATTGTTCAGTTATGTTTTATACATTTTATCAGCCTAGTGCGGTATCAGAGAAGTTAACGTACAGAGTATCCAATCAAAATTTCAGCATTATTAAGGTATTCTGCTCGTCCTCCTGAATAAAAATATATATGGTTTTTGGTTTTGCAAATCACAAATAACTATATTTTTTAATAATTGAAATGTAAATGTCAGTTTGTAGTTATAGGCCTATTCGTATACTGTGCTTCTAGTTACCTATGATTTTCAGTGTTATATGCTGAATTCAGGTTAGCCTGATAGCAGATACTCAATTACTGAAATTGCGGCCTGTTAATTCTAATACAGACAATTTACACTAGCCTAATAGTTATGAAAGTTATTTACGTGTGTTATGATTGTGGATTACGTGAGCAATTAAAATTATAGGTGTACCAGGCCATTACGGAACTGGAGCCGTTCCGACCGTAACATTCCAGGCTCAGAACTAGTTCCATGAGGTAGTTCCAGTTCCATGCGTTCCATTCCGACTGTGCTTCTCTACTTATTTCAGTTCCTATCTGATTTTGATCCAGTACAATATAGGCTAATACTACATTCTGATACCTTAATTTTAAACACAGTATCTCTGCTCAAGATGGTTTGACGTATCCGGTTTTTGAGTACAGATTTTTACCAGGCCTGATAAGATACCTTATGGAGAAGAATAGTGGGTAAGCTATAACAAGAAGTGGGTGAGTAATGACAAGAAAGGCGTGTATGCGTCTGACATGTTGCACAGCAATGACAGAATGAGCTGAGGTCTGAGCGGCACGAGAAACATTTAATGTTTAGAATTGGTGGTGGATATCGGCATCGTGTGGTACCGCCCCGCCCTGCTGCTCACCTCTGTCCTGAGTGTTTCTTATATGTACAACACAAATATTAAACTTTTAAGTCGCCGCTCGATCCAGCGCTCACTGCCCACCGTTTGTTTACTACTCATATAGCTGCAGAGACCTTTGTTGGTCTATGAATGATTGCTCCTCGGACAAGTTGGTCATCAGATTACATAGGTTAACCCTTTGAGTGCCAAGTATTATTTGAGTGGGTATACTGAAAAGTGCCAGGTATTTTTCTAATGGGTGTAGGCTACCTAAAAGTGCCAGCCCTTTTTCAGGCATTTTGCAAGGTTTTAGTAAAAAACTCACAGTTCGGTTATTTAATAAGCTATCAACATGATTCTTTTTTTATTTTTCTCTGAAAACTCTGTTTAATTAACATAACATAACAAAGTTACCATAACACTAAATTTAGGAGTACCAAAAATGGACTTATCCTAAAAAAAATTCAAAAATATTTTTTAATTTCATTTTTTAACCAAATTATTATGACCAAAAAAATTCATATGATCCTTTTCTTAGTCCATATCACTGGAAAGTGTATGCAGTTGTATGTAAATCTTGAAAAGTTTATATTATTATCTTCAATAATGAGTAAGTTATACAACTTTTAAGAAACTAAGTTATTGTCACATTGTTTCTGGTAGCTATGGCAACCAAAAATGTTTATATGTGAGTTTCATAATTTAAAGTTTGATCGGAAGTGTAGGCCTACTATAACAATTTATTTTGAAAAGAACGATTCTTCACAAACATTTCAATATGATATTATTTAAAAATATTAAAGGTTACAATTTTTAGTGACTTTTTCCGAACGTCCGGTAAAATCGGACGTCAGCATTTTTCGGCCAACTTTTGTCGTCTGGTTAAATCAGACGTTGGCACTCAAAGGGTTAAAACAAATAAAGTGATGTTATATTTTGATACTACAGTCACATCCTAACCTCAACTGAACTGCGTTTACACTGAAAAAAAATTTCAAGTTGTGTCTGACTAAAAAACGTGTCTCAACGGGAGCTCAAGCGAGCGCTACCATGATCAGTGTTGGAAAGTTGTTAGCAAGAACTGGAGATCAGTCTCGATTATTACAATTTCAAATATAAAGAGACATCACTGCCGTGTGTGAATAGACTTTGTATTGACTCCCTGAACAACCAGCGATACAACTATAGCAAATTGTACAAGTACTTGTGGCAGTTCTCGTAAGTAAAATTGTTTATCCTGTTCACATTATGCTATAGTAGTTGTGCAAATTCTCACACAACTTTACTTGCCAGTGTAAAGCTTATGTTGTTGCCAGTCTACAGACGGCAGATGGCCAGCCAACCGAATAAACCATGTATGTCAGTTTCGTCGTCAGAGCGGAATTGGTTGGATGACAGCTGAAATTCCCGCCAGTTCTCCGATTAGCTATTTACCTGAAAGACTTCCCCGCACATGTGATGATCGGATAACCTAATGAACGTGTCGTAACGAACTACAGACTTTCATATGTTTATTTACTTTGTAGTTGTGTTTTGTCGTGATGAGGTGATTCTCTATTCTTAAATTATATTAACTTAAAGGCTGACGCAAAATATTTAAGAGCCAGTAATTGATAACATGAATTGTGCTTGTATTCTGGGTGCAACTGTAGAAGGTACTGTTCAGTACTGGTATCTATAACTTATTCTACAGATCGCAATCTAATTGCACTCTGGTAACTTCTGTAGCAGATAACTTTCTGATGCATTCTTCAGGTATTGGCTGTCAGTGGGATATATATTGAGATCCACAATACTTTCGTGGGAATCTAACCAGGGCTACTGCCAACGATGAGAATCTTGAAAAGCGTGCAATACGCATTTATTTCGGACTCTGGGAAACATGCATGGATATGCGTGAATTTTTAGTGTCCCTGGAATTTTTAGTAGGTATGGATCGTTCCCGATATTCAATACCGGGACTTTTTATTTGATTCCGATACCAACAGTAGTGTTTAAATACGTTTGAAAATCACAATTTCACAATATATTACTCATATGGGGAAGCTGAATCTTGAATCCAAAAAAATTCTATTCCCGAAGGACTAGGCCTACTGATCAACAGTACGCAAATTACCAATAAAACGTTTTTGTAAACTTTCCTTATGAAAAAAGTGTAGAGAGATAACCAAAGTAACATACTACAAAACTAATCGGCAGTACGCACATTACAGATTGGTGAAATGAGTTTTTATAGTTCTTTGTGTATAAAAACTATTTAGAAACATATAGTAACAAAATGCTGGGATTTATTAATAATATTTAGATTGATGTTCGTATTTCCATGTCTATATTTGTCAACTTCATTGTGTCTCCTGGTTCTATGCACTGATGTTAGTTGCTCAGTGGAAAACAGGCGATTGCTAATATTTATTTTAAGTATGTCGTACTTTGCGTTATTGTGCACAAGTAGATTCTTTATACTTTTAAATATATCCATAATTTTACTCACATGGAATATATTCTGGAAGCTCATTTTATAATGTAATATTTCTATAATTTGAAAGGAGAATCTCCGCAAATTACTTTAAAGTACCGTGGTATTCTTAGGCTTGCATCCCCCCCCCCCCAAAAAAAAGGATAAATTAATTAAGTAGAATTCAAATGAAAGTATTTGATGAAGTATCAGATGGACTGACCATGTGTTCCGGCAAAATAATTGTCTCGCACATAGTTTTTCCAAGTGTGGGCTATCATGTAAAAATAAAATTATTATATGTAATTTTACTACCAAAACGGTATCTGGTCATTGTATGTAATAGCTAGTGAGTTTGGTCAAAGTAATTAATAATGCTTTTATCACTTTTATTCAGGCATTATCTAAATACTTATACAGCCGCATGTGAAACTGACTGACTGACTCACTCACTGATATATAGATACAAATTCTAACATACTTCTAGAAGTGCTGGAAACGTGAAATTTGGCACGCAGGTACCTTTCACAATATGACCCGGAGAAAAAGTCTGAAAACCGGATTTTACTTATAACCCTTTCCGGTCGTATGGCGCAGTTACGGCGCCAATAAAATATTTCAAACATCGCGCGTATGGCGCGGTACAGCGCCATTATGCAAGCCCGTGAACTGTTGCGCTCTAGTGGCCGATTTTCGAACTTCTAGAGGTTTTCTTTTCTGTTGACAGCTGTTTCCGGCGTGACTCACGGCCACGTGCGTCTGTTGCTATGCGAATGCTAGCCAGTGTTTACTTTCTCACTGAGTTCGATCGTGAGTGTTGAGTGTTGTTGAGGTTAACGTAATGTTTTAGATATTTGTTTATAAATGAGTAGGTGTTGTTAGAAGTAGTATAAGTAATAATGTGTTCAGGAATGTGTCTTTTTATGTAAATAAATTATTCGTGTGCAATAAGGAGTTTGAAGACAAGTGTATAGTTGTATAGTTTTGAGCTACTAGCCTCAGCTGAAAATTAGTTTTTATTTAGTTACAGACCTAAACAATATTATCTTTTAGTTTTTTTCAATGAACAGTTATATTTTATGACATTTATCCAGTGATTATAATAAAATGGATAACCCAAGGCCTTCTACAAGTGCTCTTAGTGACACTGCAATTGCAGATGAACTAGGCCTAGATGAAGAACTATCAGGATTCAGTAGTGACAGTGATGAAGAAGTGATTTTACCAACGTTAGAAAAATTTATCTGATGAAGATAGTGATGACAGTGATGAAGGCAATTTAGGACAAGGACCTTCTCAATCTAATAGGCCCTCTACTGATTGGTGTGCTTACAAACGGGCCAGACTTTGTTCAATATTCATACACAAATGCAAGTGGGGGCTACAAACCACCATCTACAAACAAAACCTGTAAGTGTTTTACAGTTTTTTCAATTGTTTTTTACATCAGAGCTACTGTCAAATATAGTCAAAGAGACCAACC